>NC_086099.1:166834667-168267167 GCF_963921235.1 Mobula hypostoma | reverse complement strand
TGCTCAATTCTGGTCACCTCACTATAGGAAGAATGTGGAAACCATAGAAAGGGTGCAGAAGAGATTTACAAGGATGTTGCCTGGATTGGGAAGCATGCCTTATGAGAATAGGTTGAGTGAAGTCAGCCTTTTCTCTTTGGAGTGACAGAGGATGAGAGGTGACTTGATAGAGGTATACAAGGTAATGAGAGGCATTGATCCTGTGGATAGTCAAAGGCTTTTCCCCCAGGGCCGAATTGGCTAGCATGAGAGGACATAGTTTTAAGGTGCTTGGAAGCAGGTATAGAGGAGATGTCAGGGGTAAGTTGTTGCCGTTTTTTTAAAAAAACACGGAGTGGTGAGTGCATGGAATGAGCTGCTGGCGGCGGTGGTGGAGGCGGAAACGATAGGGTCGTTTAAGAGACTACTGGATGGCTACATGGAGCTTAGAAAAATAGAGGGCTAGGGGTAAAGCCTCGGTAGTTCTAAGGTAGGGACATGTTTGGCACAGCTTTATGGGCCGAAGGGCCTATATTGTTCTGTATGTTTTCTATGTTTCTATCCTCTCCCTCCCCTGCTCCTGTGCAGCAGCTGGTAGCTGACATGTGCATCAAGGTGTGATCCACCAGAAATTTCAGGTTTCGCTCTGCCCATCCATTGTAGGACAGCCCTAGAGCAATCCAGGTGGCAGAATTAGAAAGCAATAGTGGGCAAATGTTGTGAATCTGAAAACTGAATTTGACATAGATTGAGTGAACATCTTACTCAATGTCAGCAGGACCAAGGAGCTGGTTATTGACTGCAGGAGAGGAAACCAGAGGTCCTCATCAAGGGATTGGAGGTGGAGAGGGTCAGCAACATTATATTCCTTGGTGTTATCATTTTGGGACAGATCATTTCAGAGGATCTGTCCTGGGTCCAGAATGCAAGTGCCATTACAAAGGAAGCACCAGCAGCATCTCTACTTTCTTAGAGGTTTGTGTAGATTCATCATGCTATATAGAACTTTGACAAACTTCTATAGCTGTGTAGTGGAGAGTATATTGATTGGTTCCATCACAGCCTGGTAGGGAAACACCAATGGCTTGAATGGAGAAGCCTACAAATGTAGTGGATACGGCCCGGCCTCACCACCTTTGAGTACATCTATATGCAGCACTGTTGCAGGAAAGCAGCAGCCACCATCCAGGCCATGCTGTCTTCTCATTCCTACCATCAGGAAGGAAGTACAGGAGCCCAAGGACCCATACCACCATGTTCAGGAACAGTTACTAGCCCGCAACCATCAGACTCTTCAACCAGAGGGAGTAACTTCACTCAACTTCACTCACCCCCTACACTGAACTGAATACAGCTTACGCACTCACTATCAAGGACTCTTAAACTCATGATCTTGATATATATTTCTTATTTATATCTGTTAGAAACATAGAAAACCTACCGCACAATACAGGCCCTTTTGCCCACAAAGCTGTGCCGAATATTTCCTTACCTTAGAAATTACCTAAGGTTACCTGGGGTGCTGAAGAAAGCTTTTGGTAGGCTGGCCTTTATAAATCAGAGCATTGAGTATAGAGTTGGGATGTAATGTTGAAATTGTACAAGGTATCGATGAGGCCAAATTTGGAGTATTGTGTACAGTTTTGGCCAAATTATAGGAAAGATGTCAACAAAATAGAGAGGGTACAGAGAAGGTTTACTAGAATGTTACCTGGGTTTCATCACCTAAGTTACAGAGAAGGGTTGAACAAGTTGAGTCTCTATTCTTTGGAACATAGAAGGTTGAGGGGGGACTTGATAGAGGTATTTACAATTATGAGAGGGATAGATAGAGTTGACGTGGATAGGCTTTTTCCATTGAGAGTGGGGGAGATTCAAACAAGAGGACATGAGCTGAGAGTTAAAGGGCAAAAGTTTAGGGGTAACATGAGTGGAAACTTCTTTACTCAGAAAGTGGTGGCTGTGTGGAATGAGCTTCCAGCAGAAGTGGTTGAGGTGGGTTTGATGTTGTCGTTTAAAGTTAAACTGGACAGCTATATGGAAAGGAATGGAGGGTTATGGGCTGAGTGCAGGTCGGTGGGGCTAGGTGAGAGTAAGACTAGAAGGGCCAAGATGGCCTGTTTCTGTGCTGTAGTTGTTATATGGTTATATGATTACCCATAGCCCTCTGTTTTACTAAGCTCCATGTACCAATTTAGGAGTGTCTTAAAAGACCCTATTGTATCCGCCTCCACCACCGTCACCAGCAGCCTATTCCAAGCACTCACCACTCTCTGCATAAAAAGAAAAAACTTACTCCTGACATCTCCTCTGTACCTATTTCAAAGCACCTTAAAACTGTGCCCTCTCATGCTAGCCCTTTCAGCCCTGGGAAAAAAGTCTCTGACTATCCACACGATCAATGCTGTAGATGTCTATGTTCTATGTTAAACTTTTCACCTTTCACCCTTAACCCATGACATGTAGTTGTATTCCCACCCAACCTCAGTGGAAAAAGCCTGCTTGTATTTATCCTATTTACACCCCTCATGGTTTGTATACCTCTATCAAATCTCCTTTCAGTCTTCTACGCTCCAAGGAATATAGTCCTAACCTATTCAATCTTTCCTTACAACTCAGGTCCTCCAGGCCCAGCATCACCCTTATAAATTTTCTGTACCATTTCAACCTTATTTACCTCTTTCCTGTAGGCAAGTGACCAAAACTGCACACAGTATTCCAAATGTGGCCTCACCAATGCCTTATACAATTTCAACATAATATCCTATCTCTTGTCCTCAGTACTTTGATTTATGAAGGCCAAATTGCCCAAAGCTTTCTTTATGGCCTATCTACCTGTGACGACACTTTCAATGAATTATGGACCTGCAATCTCAGATCCCTTTGTTCTACCACACTCCTCAGTGTACTCCCATTCACTGTGTAAGACCTACCTCGGTTGGTCCTACCGAGGTGCAACACTCACACTAGTCTGCATTAAATTTCATCTGCCATTTTTCTGCCCATTTTTTCCAGCTGGTCTGAATTCCGCTGCAAGCTCTAATAGTCTTCTTCACTGTCCACTACACTCCCAATCTTGGTGTCATCTACAAATTTGCTGATCCAGTAAATCACATTGTCATCCAGATCGTTGATACAGATGACAAACAACAAACTCAGCACCGATCCCTGTGGCATTCCACTAAATCCTAGCACTCCAGTCAGAGACAACCTTTTACTACCACTCTCTGGCTTCTCCTACAGAGCAAATATCTATTCCAACTTGCTACCTCAACTTCAATTCCGAGCAACTGAACCTCTTGACCAACTTCCCATGTGGGACCTTGCTAAAGTGACTGCAGACAACATTCTCGGCCTTGCCTTCATCCTCTTTCCTGGTAACTTCCTCAAAGGCTATAAGATAGGTTGGACGCAACTTACCGTACACAAAACCATGCTGACTACCCTCAATCAGTCCATGTCCATCCAAATACTTATATATTCGGTTCCTTAGAATACATTCCAATAACTTTCCCACTACTGATGTCACCAGTCTATAATTTCCTGGTTTAATTTTACAGCCTTTCTTAAGCAGGGTAACAACATTGGCTTTCCAATCCTCCGGCACCTCACCTGTCACTCGGGATGATTTAAATATCTCTGCTAGGGCCCCAGCAATTTCCACACTTGCCTCCTGCAGGCTCCAAGGGAATACCCTGTCAGCCCCTGGGGATTTATCCACCCCAATTCACCCTGAAATTTAACAAGGAAAAGCTAAAGTCAGCTTTATCAATATTACAGTGGAGTAAAGAAAATTTCAGAGGCACAAGAGACCAGCTGGCCAGAATTGATTGGAAAAGAAGACTGGCAGAGATGACGGCAGAGCAGCAATGGCTGGAAATTCAGGAGGCAATTTGAAAGACACAGGATATATGCATCCCAAAGAGGAAGAAGCATTCTAAAGGCAAGCTGAAGCAACCATGGCTAACAAGGGAAGTCAAAGTCGACAGAAAAGCCAAAGAGAGTGCATATAATAGAGCAAAAATTAATGGGAAGTTAGATGATTGGAAAGCTTTTCAAAACCAACAAAAGGCACCTAAAAAGTTAATTAAGAAGGTAAAGATGGAATATGAAAGTAAGCTAGCCAATAATATTAAAGAAGATACCAAAAGTTTCTTCAGATACATAAGGTATAAAAGAGAGGCAAAAATGGAAAACAATGCTTGAGAGGTAGTAATGGGGGTCAAGGAAATGGTGGACAAACAGAATAAGTATTTTGGATCGGTTTTCACTGTGGAAGACACGAGCAGTATGGTGGAAGTTTCAGGTGTCAGGGGGTCATGAAGTGTGTGAAGTTACCATTACTAGAAAGAAGGTTCCTGGGAAACAGAAAGGTCTGAAAATAGATAAGTCACCTGGACCCGATGGTGTACATCCCATGGTTCTGAAGGAAGTGGCTGAAGAGATTATGGAGACATTAGTAATGATCTTTCAAGTATCAGTAGATTCTGGAATGGTTCCAGAAGACTGGGAAATGGCAGATGGAATATGGTGTTGGAAAATGTATGCTCATGCACTTTAGCAGAAGAAATGAAATGGTTAACCATTTTCTAAATGGAGAGAAAATACAAAAAAACTGAGGTGCAAAGGGACTTGGGAGTCCTTGTGCAGGATTCCCTAGAGGTTAATTTGCAGGTTGAGTCTGTAGTAAGGAAGGCAAATGCAATGTTGATATTAATTTCAAGAGGAATAGAATATAAAAGCAAGGATGTTATGCTGAGATTTTATAAAGCATTGGTGAAGCCTCATTTGGAGTATTGTGAGCAGTTTTGGGTCCCTTATCTTAGAAAGGATGTGCTGAAACTGGAGAGGTTCAAAGGAGGTTCATGAAAATGATTCTAGGATTAAATTCTTTAAGAAAGGAAGGAGGCAGCAGAAAGGAAATTATAGACCAGTAAGAGGTTGGGAAGATATTGGAGTCAATTGTTAAGGATGATGGAGGTGATGGGGTACTTGGTGACACAGGACAAGATAGGACAAAGGCAGCAGTAAAATCTTGCCAGGCAAACCTGTTGGAATTCTTTGAGGAGAATACACATAGGATAGATAAAGGGGATGCAGTAGATGTTGTATATCTGGATTTTCAGAAGGCCTTTGACAAGGTGCCACATGAGGCTGCTTACCAAGTTAAGAGCCCATGGCATTACAAGAAAGTTACTGGCATGGTTAAAGCATCAGCTGATAGTTAGGATGCAGCGAGTGGCAATAAAAGGATCCTTGTCTGGTTGGCTGCCGGTGACTAGTGGTGTTCCTCAGGGGTTGATGTTGGGACTGCTTCTTTTTATGTTGTTTATAAATGATTTATATGATTCAATAGATGACTTTGCTGCCAAGTTTTCAGATGATACAAAGACTGGTAGAGAACCAAGTAGCGTTGAGGAAACAGGTGGGATGCGGAAGGACTTACACAGATTAGGAGAATGGGCAAGAGAATGGCAAATGAAATACAGTGTTGGAAAATGCATGGTCATACACTTTGGTAGAAGTAATAAATGTGCAGTCTATTTTCTAAATGGGGAGAATATCCAAAAATATGAGATGCAAAGGGACTTGGGAGTCCTTGTGGAGAACACCCTAAGGTTAACTTGCAGGTTGAGTCAGTAGTGAGGAAGGCAAATGCAGTGTTAACATTCATTTCAAGAAGTCTAGAATGCAAGAGCAGGGATGTGATGATGAAGCTTTACAAGGCACTGGTGAGGCCTCGGCTTGAGTATTGTGGACAGCTGTGGGCCACTCATCTGAGAAAAGATGTGCCGACACTGGAGAGGGTTCAGAGGAGGCTCACAAGGATGATTTCGGGAATGAAAGGGTTATCATATGAGGAATGTTTGATGGCTCTGGGTCTGTATTCACTAGAATTTAGAAGGATGAGGGGGAAGCTCATTGAAACCTTTCGAATGTTTAAAAGCCTAGACAGAGTAGATGTTGAAAGGATGTTTCCGATGATGGGGGTGTCTAACACCAGAGGATCGTCCTTTTAGAATGGAAATGAGGAGGAATTTCTTTGGCCAGAGTGTGGTGAATCTCTGGAATTTGTTATTACAGGCAGCAATGGAAGCCAAGTCTTTAAGTATATTTAAGGCAGAAATAGATAGATTCTTGATTGGTCAGACTATGAAGGGATACAGGGGAAAGGCAGGAGACTGGGGCTGAGAGGAAAAGTGGATCAGCTGTGATAAACTGGCAGAGCAGACTTGATGGGCCAATGGCTGAATTCTGCTCCTATGTCTTATGGTCTTACGGTCTAAACGGCTTGTCATATGAAGAGGGCTTGGTGGCTCTGGCTCTGTATTCACTAGAATTTAGAAGAATGAGATGTGACCTAATTGAAACTATTGAATGGTGAAAGGACTTGATAGAGTGGATGTGGAGAGGATGTTTCCAATGGTGGGATTGTCTAAGATCAGAGGACACAGCTTCAGAATAGAGGGGTGTCCTTTTAGAATGGAAATGAGGAGGAATTTCTTTAGCCAGAGTGTGGTGAATCTGTGGAATTCATTGTCACAGGCAGCTAGGGAGACAAAGTCTTTATGTATATTTAAGGCAGAAGTTAATAGATTCTTGGTTGGGCAGGGCATGAAGGAATACGGAGGGAAGGCAGGAGATTGGGGCAGAGAGGAAAAGTGGATCAGCCATGACGAATTTGTGGAGCAGACTCGATGGGCCAAATGGCCTAATTCTGCTCCTATATCTTATGGTCTAATTTGCCTCAAGACAACAAACTCCTCCTCTAATCCACATAGGGTCAATGAAGTTGATGCTATTTTGACTTACATCTGTGCCTGTCTCCTGAGTAAATACAGATGCAAAAATGCATTTAAGATCTCCCCCATCAGTTTTGGCTCCATGCATGTATTATCATCTGTTCTTCCAGAGGACTAATTTTGTAATCCTTTTGCTCTTTGTAATCCTTTGGCTACAATATCATAATTCCAGATATGAATCATGTCATGAGTTTATCTGCCTTTCCTATGATACCGCTTGCATTGAAATATGTGAATCTCAGGGCGTTAGTCACACCATGCTCAACCTTCTGATTCCTGACTTTGAGCTCTTAACGACATGTTTCCACAACCTCTCCACTAACTGTTCTGGCACTCTGGTTCCCATCCCCATGCAACACTAGAAAACCTTCCTGCTAGGATATTAGTCCAATTCAGTTCCCTCCCTCCTACAGTAATTCCTTGGCCTCATGTTCAACTATATAATCTTCCTATTCTTGGCTCACTAGTACATGGCACAGATAGCAATCCTGAGATCACAACCCTGGAGGACCTACTCTTTAACTTAGCATCTAACTCCCTGAACTCACTTTGCAGAACCTCATCACTCTTCCTACTGTGTCAAATGGTAACTACATAGGAATTATGACCTCTGGCTGTTCAACCTCTCGCTTAAGAATGCTGAGGACTTGATGCGAGATATCATGGGCCCTGGGACCCGGGAGGCAACATACCATCCGGGAATCTTGTTCTCATCTACAGAACCTTTTTTCTGTTCCCCTAACGGTTCCCCTAACGAATCCCCTATCACTACAGCTCGGCTCTTCTCTCCTTCTGGCTCTAAGTCACAGAGCCAGACTCAGTGCCAGAGACCCGACCATTGTGACTTTCCTCTGCTAGATCATCACCCCCAACAGTATCCGAAGTGGTATTCCTGCTGTTGAAGGGGATGGCCCAGGGGTTTCTCTGCACTGGCTGTTTAATCTCTTTCCCCTTCCTGACTGTCGCCCAGTTTCCTGTGCCCTGCACTACCTCTCTATATGTCCTATCTGTCACCCCCTCTGCCTTCTGAATGATCCAAAGTTCATCCAGTTCCAGCTCCCACTCCTTAATGTGGATTGTTAGAAGCCACAACTGGATGCACTTATCACAGGTGTAGTCGTTAGGAAGACTAGCAGTCTCCCTGCCTTCCCACATCCCGCAAGAGAAGCATTCAACTATCCTGCCTGGAGGCTCTACCGTTCCTGACTACATACCGTACCTGCTGTAGATGCAGAGAAAATGGGATATCCACATTTAGAGACGACATTGTTCCTCTCTTTATTAAAGACAAAAACATTTCTCTAAGCTTCCTTTAGCCTTCCAACTGTCAATATACGAATAAAAATGCATTGGGCTTCTGTTCCTTTTGTTCCTATAGGCCAAGATTGAATCAGTCGTGATTTTATTGAGATGTTGAGCAGGCTAAGGGATTTGAATTGACTAATCTTGCTGCTGTTTTTTTTAAAAACATTCTTAAATCCATTTCACATAATTATAATTGTCTTTCTCTGTTACATGAGCAACTATAAATCTAGTCCCAAAACTCAGTTTTCAAAGCCTTTCTGATCTCCTTACTGGTTTTGGTGTTAAATCCACGATTGGACTGTTTGGTTCTGCATTTTAGTTTAGAGCTTTTGTTTGTTTATCAGACGAGCTTGGATTTCCCAAAGCCTACACTGGATCCAGCCTGGATACGGCAGCAATTCACTATTGAGAAGATGTTCATCTTGGATTCGATTTCATGATTTCATCTACAAGCTTCATATTTTATCACCATTTCATCTATTTATTTCTTGATTCTGAAACCTCCACAATATTTCCTACCTCCCACTCCATGCCTGTCTCTGTCTCTGTAATACACTGATAAATGGCCTGTGATTCAAATTAGTAACAAAACTACTTTATGCAATAAAAGAAAAGCAAAATGTGTTAAGTCATCTGTTTTTGTTTGCTTGGCTTTCTCCACTGAGAGAGGTAGATGCTTGAAATTTCCACACTGAACAATATTATAACACAGAAAGCTGTCAGTCACTTAACAAATATTTTAAAATGCAGCAGCCTCCATTCAGTATTAGGGATGACACATGATACATCCCTCATTTAGTAACAAAAGCAAAAAAAAAAAAAATCCCAAATAGCTGTCCAGCCCCAAAGTATTTTACTTTGGCACAAAATCTTCCAGATAGTTGAGTTGATGGACTGAGTTTCCAGACACAGATGGAACTGGATTGGTGTTTTCCAAGAATTTTGCAGAGCTGTGGTGTTCTCATCCACTGCTTGTGCATCATCTAGTATCTCTGTATCTGCTTCCACCAAGTTCCATAGTGATTTGTGTGACACAGCGACTGTTCCATTGATACGACCTTATCTGATCTGGAGGGTGGTCTGCATTCCGTCACCAGTGCCTTCTGTCACATCCGGTATCAGTCTGATATCCTTATTGCTCTCCAACTTTGAGTAGTGTCAGGTCTTTTGCCCCTCTGTTGTCAAAATGGCCTTTCTTCTTTAGATTGTCATCAGATGCCTTCAACTTTTTTTGCATTTTTGTTTCTATCAGTTTTTCCTTGTCAAAGCAGCACAGAGTTATTCAAAACAAATACAGGCCCTCCAGTCCACCATATCTATGCTAATCTTCAAATACCTTTCAATACTAAACCCATTTGTCAGCACTTGGTCTATAACCTTTGAACCTCAGTGATTCAATTATACATGTAAATACCTTTAAAGTCTTGAGAGAATTCCCTGCTTTACCTCCTACTCCTGTTCAAATGCCTGTGGGGTAATAAAGTTCTTGCTCAGATACCCTCATTTCTATTTAAGCCTTTCCTATACCTATGCTCTCTAATTTAATGCTTCTCATCTATCTAGAAAGCTGGCTGGTGGCGTAGTGGCATCAGCGCCGGACTTCGGAGCGAAGGCTCCCAAGTTCGAATCCAGCTGGCTCCCTTGCACGCTTTCCATCCGTGCTGGGTTATGCGTCAAGATGGCAACTCTGCCTCGTAAAAATAAGGAAACCTGCTTAAAAAAAAAACCCTGTGATGACAGCACCCTGATGACTCCATTCAAAGTTAAGGGCTTCTTCTATCTAGAAAAGTTCCTTATCTAACCCAAATCCTACATAATTTTGCATGTTTCTATCAGGAGCCTCCTCCATTTCCTCCAGTCCAAGTTAATGCAACCTATTTATTCTCCCCTCATAACTGAAATGTTCCCATCTTAGACAGTCCTCTGGTGTCACCCTCTGTCTCCAATTAGCAAGCCAATTTTAGATGTCATGGGCTTTAACCTTGACGACCAGTCTCTCATGTGGGACTGTGTCAAAGGCCTGACTATAGTCCACATAGACTGCATCATCTGCACCTTCTCTATTAATACATCTTGTTTCCTCTTTGAGATTTTTAATCAAATAGCTTTGAAAGTATCAGCTCCTAACAAAACCATGCTGGTTACCTAATTGGGAGTAGAGTTGTAGTTCAGCTGTCCATAAAAATCTGACTGCCAACACTAGGTAGTGTTTAATATAGAAGGCAAGATGCTTAGAAGTATGACTATAATGATTTAGTGCTCTCTGACAGTCCTTAGGACTTGTTCAAACTGTTTCCTGCTTTCCCATTTCTCTGTGAAAACTGAAGTGATGTTACCTAGCTGATCAAATTGTCAGTGTTTTTGGTATCTTTCAGAAACTGGCTGCACCCCATTTTCATCTGATCAATGCTTCAGAGTGGCTTAACAAACAATTTCAGTGTGTGAGTTGTCATCAGTGATCAAATGCTCTTACATTTCTGCACATTGTCTCTGAACTCCCATTTGTCTCTAGCCAGTATGGTTGTGCATTCACTCTGCAGTGGCACTTCTGAAATATCTGAATGAATCGAACTGACTTTATTACTTACATTCTTCATATACATGAGTCAAAATCTTTACGTACATTTCCATCTAAATGTGCAATGTGCAATTTATAGTAATTTGTAATAAATAGTATGTACAACAGGACAGTCAATATAGCATAGAAATAACATACTATCAGCGTGAATTAATTGCTCTGAAGGCCTGGTGGAAGAAGCTGTCCCGGAGCCTGTTGTCCCTGGCTTTTATGCTGCGGTACTATATCCCGGATGGTAGCAGTTGGAACAGTTTGTGGTTGGGGTGACTTGGGTCCCCAGTGATCTGCTTCAAGTGCAGTATTGTTCTATCATTGACTCATACAACATTCTTAGCTGAGCACATAATTATTCCCTTCACTGCGGCATCTGGAACCTGGGTCACAGTCAAGATAAGGGCTACAGAAAAGGAGAAATTTCTTCACCCAAAATCTCATGAGTTCTTTACCTAAGAGTATTACCCAAGAGAACTCTTCATAGAGTGTACCAAAGACAGAGGTTGATAGATTTTTGTATATTAATGGAATCAAGGTACGTATATGGGTTTTATGCAAGCAAATAGTACTGAGCTGAAAGATAAACCATGATCTTTTTGAACTGTAGAGCAGAGAAGGGGGACTTAATGTCCTCCTCTTGTCTAGCAACCTCCTCTAAAGCCTGCTATGATGGCCGATATAATGTAAAATGCTTCATGATGATTGCCATGACCTCATTCTCCACAGTATCACCTGTGTTCTTAATATCCACTCTACTAAGCTTTCCAGCTACATTCATATGACTGTATGGATATTACTAAATCACAACTTTGCATACTTTATGGTAGGAATAAGCATCAATTCTCGTAAGTCACTCATGAACACGGTGCATTGATACAGTTCTTTCAAATGTGAAATTTCTCCACTCCACACATCTTATCAAGTAGAACCTTCTCAGTATGTGTACCTTGCTCTTTGTGTTTGTTACAGCTTTCTGCTTGTGTGTGCTATTGGCTGACCATTCTACAGCATCATTGACTCTCAACATTTTGCTAAGGTTTCTGTGCATTGAGAATCTGGCAGCATATTTTCAACTGATTTGCAACACACACCAAATTGATAATCAGAGAGTAGGCAAGCCAGTGGAAAATTATATATTCCTTAGTAAGTCTCTCCAATTTGGCTTTTAAGTTTGTCCTCAAGAGTGACTGGAATACACCAGCCTCAATGACTATCGTCCAGTAGCACACATCCCCTGTGATGAAGTGCTTTGAGAGGTTGGTGATGAACAATATCAATATCAACTCCTACCTGAGAAGCAACTTGGATCGGCTCCAATTTGCCTACCATCACAACAGGTCAACAGCAGATGTCATCCCTTTGGCTCGTCACTCAACCCTAGAATATCCGGACGGCAAAGGTGCATACATCAGGATGCTCTTTATCGACTACAACTCAGCATTCAATACCATCATCCCCTCAAAACTAATCAGTAAGCCTCAAAACCTTGGCCTCTTGTGCAATCAGATTATTGATTTCCTCATTTGCAGACCACAGTCAGTTTGGATTAGTATAAACATCTCCTCCACAATCTCCACCAGCACAGATGCACCACAGGCTGTGTGCTTAGCCCCCTGTTCTACTTGTTTTATGCTTATGACTGTGAAGAAAGCGCAGCTCCAATGTCATATTTAGGTTTGCTGATGACACAACTGTCATTGCCAAATCAAAGATGGTGACAAGTCAGCATATAGGAGTGAGATTGAAAATCTGGCTGAGTGCTGCCACAACAACAACCTCTCACTCAATGTCAGCAAAACCAGGGAGCTGATTATTGACTTCAGGAGGAGGAAACCAGAAGACCAAGAGCCAGTCCTAATTGAGGGATCAAAGGCAGAGAGGGTCAGCAACTTTAAATTCCTGATGTTATCATTTCAGAGGATCTGTCCTGGTTCCAGAATGTTAGTGCCATTATGAAGAAAGCGCGACAGTACCTCTACTTACTTAGATTTTTACAAGGATTTGGCGTTAGACTTAAAAATCTGACAAACTTCTATAGAAGTGTGGAGGAGAGCGCAGTATGTTGACAGGGTACATCACAGATTGGTACAGTAATAGAAACACCAATACCCTTGAACAGAAAATCCTACAAAAATTAATGTATCCGGCCCAGCCCTTGACAGGTAAAGCCCTCCTCACCAATGAGCACACTGACACAGAGCACTGTCGCAGGAAAGCAGCATCCATCATCCGGGATATGCTCTCTTCTTGCTGCTGCCATCAGGGAGAAAGCACAGGAGCTTCTGGATGCACAGGTTCAGGAACAGTTATTACCCCTCAACCATCAGACTCTTGAACCAGAAGGGATAATGTCATTCAACTTCATTTGCCCTATCACTAAACTGTCCCCACAACCAAGGACTCTCCATCTCATGTTCTTGATATTTATTGCTTCTTTCTTTCTTTTTTTTCCTTCCTTCACAGTTTGTTGTCTTTTGCACACTGGTTAAACACCCAAGTTGGTGCATTCTTTCTTTGATTCTATTCTGGTTCTTATTCTATTTTGGATTTATAGAGTGTAGCCACAAGAAAATTAATATCAGGGTTGTATATAGTACCAAATATATACTTTGATAATAAATTCACTTTGAACTTTGAATATTGAACTTATTCTAATCTATTCCATACCTGCACTTGGATTTAGTTTCACATCTGATCTTTTTTCAATTTGTGCAGTGTTCCACGTTTTGCCACCACAGGCAGCTTTGAGGCCAGTGATGTACCTTTCCAAAGTATGTCAGGTGCAGCTTCAAAGCATCAGTACTTTCAACATTTCTAACCATCTAGTTTGATTTGTCTGTCTGTCTGTATCTTGTTTTACGGCGGTTGGCATCCAGCTTAATGGTGCATTACCGCCACCCTCTGCTCCAGATTGTGCACTAGACATACATTCTAAATCCCTTTACCCAATCGCGCGCGCACACACACACACACACACACACACACACATATATATAACTACACTTCACTTCACTTCACCCTCCCATCTTTGACCATCCTAGTATCCTATTCCTGTTTATTCGTCATAGTCTATAAAAAACCCCTGTACCCCTTAAAAACGCTAAAAATACCCGGACTTGTGCTCTCTCACCCATGCCCAGCAACCCTTTTGATGTGAATTCCTGCATCCCCAACTCCCTTAATTTATTTCTCATCATCTCTCTCTGTATCCCATACTTGCTGCAACTCAGAACTACATGTTCTACTGACTCCTCTTCCTGACATTCCTCACACAATCCTGTCTGGTGTTTCCCTACCATTTTCAATGTTTTGTTTAATGCACAATGCCCCAGCCTTAACCTAGTCCACACAATTTCCTCTCTTCTGTTTCCATTACCTACCCTAGTAACTGCAACACTCTTTTGTATTTGATATAAATGCCTCCCTTTCCCCTCCCTGTCCCATCTTTCTTGCCACATTTGGTTGACTTTTTCCCAGATTACACACTTAACCTCTGCTTTACTGATACTAATGTGCATTTCCACATTTTCTTTCTTTAACGCCCTCTTTGCCAACTCATCCACTCTCTCATTCCCCTTCACCCCTCCATGTGCTGGAACCCATAGAAATTTTACCTGACCTCCCTGATTTGCAATTCTTGTAACTAACTGAAGGACTTCATAAAGTACATCTTGCCGACTGTTTGTGTGAAAAGACCTTAAACTTGCTAGAACTGAGGATGAATCTGAACATATCAATGTTTTGACTTGTCTGGCTTTCTGCACCCATTGCAACGCAACCAACACCGCCAGCATCTCCACTGTAAACACCTCTAACTTATTAGATGTTCTTCTGCTGATTCCAATTTCTTTTGCTGGTATTACCACCCCAAACCCTGTCACTCCTGTTTCAGGTTCCTTCGCATCATCCGTATAAATGTGAGTATAATCACTATACTTTTCCATCACATGACAGTTAAATGCATTTACCAAATCTGTTTTATATCTTTCTTTCCTTTTTACCCCTAACAAATGCCAGTCTATGTCCGGCCATACAAGTTTCCATGGAGCTACAACCGGATAAACTACTGAAGGACTTATCCTCAGATCAAATACTTCACATTCTTTCGCAATATCATTCCCTACCCGACTAAAGGTATCCCTCTGAAACCTCCCATTTTCCCAGCACTCCTGCAACACTCCTTTAGTAGGGTGAGAATCATTGTGCCCCTGCAAGTTAGCCCAGTAGTTTGCCATCAGTTGCATCCTTCTTAGTTCCAAAGGCATTATTCCCATTTCTACCTGTAGGGCTGACACTGGTGATGTTTTAAAAACCCCACTGCACACTCTCAAGGCCTGAGCCTGAATCACATCCAGTTTCCTTATAAGAGACCTAGCTGCTGATCCATATACTATATTTCCATAATCCAATACAGATCTCACTAAAGCCACATACATTCTCTTCAAAGCTGAACAACTTGCTCCCCATTCCCTACCAGTCAAACATCTCATCACATTTATTACTTTTTTACATTTTCTCCTCAACTTTCCTGATATGGTCTGCCCATGTTAATCGTGAATCAAATATAACTCCCAGAAATTTAAATGATGCAACCCTTTCTAATTCAACCCCATACATTCTTAACTTCTTCCCTACCCTGGTTTGACTTGTCTCAGACAATCCTATTAAATAATTGCAATGAAGGATAGCTGAACCATTGTCAGGTGTTCATCATTTTTACTAATGATTATAAAGTCAAAGTCAGCTTTCAGCATGAAAGCACCTTCCACTAATGGTATTTAGTTGAACTTCATTGAGTAAGTTTTTTGATTCATTGCCAAAGAGTTTATAGTTATGTCAATCCACAATTGAATATACTCCTTGTTTATAAACATCTTTATTTCAAAGCCTTTCTGTTGGCTGCCATGACTGCTTGTGGCATCAGTTCAGTTACAATTCCAATTTGTCATTATCTGAATGAATTGCCAAACCATGAAGTCCTCCTTTCCATTATCATTTCTAATTGTTGCTATAATTGCTTCCATAGATTGTTTTAGAATCAGATTTGCAGGGTGTTAAAACGTGTCCTTGCTTTTGGCATCTGAAACACTTGATTCTTTTGAACAAGCAAGCCTGTGGTGAATGATGGGTAATTAATTGAACTGGAGTCACCAGTATGCTCTCGACTTGATTTTGTAACCTGATTGTTAAGACACTCATACTCTTGATCCCAGCTCACTAGTTACTTGAAGACCCTTCATGAAGGGGCTCAGCCTGAAACTTTGGCTCTTTTTCCTTCTCCATAGATGCTGACTCACCTGCTGAGTTCATCCAGCATTTTGTGTATGGTTCTATTGCTCTCAGCATCTGTAGAATCGCTTGTCTTTACACACCTAATTTTGAATGTCAAGTTTTCCATGCTCAGCAGTTTTGAAAGAATCCTAGTTTTTCACAACTCAAATCTGAACACTGTTTCAAAGGCTGGTCAAAGCAGAGTCTTTGAGCACACTATAAAGCAGTAAGTAAACAGGGGCAAAAGGCCTGTCTGCGGGTACAGTGAGTGATTAGGAAGGCTAATAGAATTTTATCATTTATTCCTAGCAAAATTGGATGCAGAAGGTTCCAGTTGTACAGGACACTGGCAAACCATGTTTGTCTTACTGTGTATAGGATTGGTTCCCCTATTTAAGAAGACTAGTGCATTGGGAACAGCTCAGACAGCGTTTACGATACTAATACCTAGAACTTGTAAATGACCTTACTAGTTGGCAACTCAGTGGCCTATACCATCTATCAGTCAGTCCACACACAAACTTATTAAGAAAGACATATTTCAAAATGCCAGCAAATTTCTAATACAAGGATTAGTACTTTACAAAAATTAGTGTAGTCCCTCAATATCTCCACCTGCTTCTGTCTTCTTGTCCTTAGAGCTTTCAGCCTTGTATAACAGCTTCAGATTGATTTTCTACTTTCTGCACAGCATCTTTAAACCGGACATCGTTTTGTTTTGCCAAGGTGTTTTAGTAAGCCAATTGATTCTGGCCCAGCCTCTGTCAGGAGTGTTTGGTACAGAGACATACTTTGTACTTTTTGGGCTATTGCCTTCTATGTTTTTTCAGAGTGCGGGTTTCATACTTTGGCTAGTCTCCTTTCATGCATAGCAATACCTCATGGCAGCCACTTTGTTGAATGCTCTCGATCAACACTGCCGTAACGAATTGCGCTGCAGTGATAATCCAGTGATATGTCAGTGTCACTGACCTTTTACATGGTGGTATGCTCTGCTCAGCGTTCTCATTCACAAATATGGAGGCTTTGCATGGATCAGCTTCCAAATGAGTGGCCACAGAAATGCAACACAAAAAAATTAGTTTCCATCAGAAAAACACATTTACAACTTGTCACGTGAAATCATCAATGTCCTTCAACAACCCAAGAGTAAAATTAGCGACTTCATTGCCAATTTGTTTTTAAGATAAACACATAATTATTGAAATGTCAAATTCTATGGGAATGAACAGGATTAATAATGCGAGGATGTGTCCTTTAATTAGGGCAAATGCAGCTAGGGGTATCATTTCAGAATTAGGGGTTAGTATACCTAAGAAGGAGATGAGAAGGAATTTGTTCTCCCTCAGTGGACTGTGTGTCTGACGATCTATTCCCAGAGAGCAGTCGTAGAGTGGGAGGAGGGTCCCGGAGAGCAGTCATAGAGTGGGAGGAGGGACCCACATCCCAGAGAGCAGCCATAGAGTGGAATGAGGGTCCCAGAGAGCAGTTGTAGAGTGGGAGGAGGGTACCAGAGAGCAGTCGTATAGTGGGAGGAGGGACCCACATCCCAGAGAGCAGACGTAGAGTGGGAGGAGGGACCCGGAGAGCAGTCGTAGAGTGGGAGGAGGGTCCCGGAGAGTGGTCATAGAGTGGGACGAGGGTCCCAGAGAGCAGTCATAGAGTGGGAGGAGGGTCCCACATCCCAGAGAGCAATCGTAGAGTGGGACGAGGGTCCCAGAGAGCGGTCGTGGAGTGGCAGGAGGGACTCACATCCCAGAGATCAGTCGTAAAGTGGGAGGAGGGTCCCGGAGATCGGTCGTGGAGTGGGAGGAGGGTCCCGGAGAGCGGTCGTGGAGTGGGAGGAGGGACCCACATCCCAGAGAGCAGTCGTAGAGTGGGACGAGGGTCCCGGAGAGCAGTCGTAGAGTGGGAGGAGGGTCCCGGAGAGCGGTCGTGGAGTGGGAGGAGGATCCCGGAGAGCAGTCGTAGAGTGGGATGAGGGTCCCAGAGAGCAGTCGTAGAGTGGGAGGAGGGACCCACGTCCCGGAGAGCAGTCGTAGAGTGGGACGAGGGTCCCGGAGAGCAGTCATACAGTGGGATGAGGGTCCCAGAGAGCGGTCGTGGAGTGAGGGGAGGGACTCACATCCCAGAGATCAGTCGTAGAGTGGGAGGAGGGTCCCAGAGAGCAGTCGTAGAGTGGGAGGAGGGTCCCGGAGAGCAGACGTAGAGTGGGACGAGGGTCCCAGAGAGCGGTCGTGGAGTGGGAGAAGGGTCCCAGAGAGCAGTCGTATAGTGGGAGGAGAGTCCCAGAGAGCAATCCAATAGTGGGAGGAGGGACCCACATCCCAAAGAGCAGTCGTAGAGTGGGAGGAGGGTCCCAGAGAGCAGTTGTAGAGTGGGAGGAGGGTCCCAGAGAGCAGTCGTATAGTGGGAGGAGGGTCCCAGAGAGCAGTCGTATAGTGGGAGGAGGGTCCCACATCCCAGAGAGCAATCGTAGAGTGGGACGAGGGTCCCAGAGAGCGGTCGTGGAGTGGGAGGAGGGTCCCAGAGAGCAGTCGTATAGTGGGAGGAGGGTCACACATCCCAGAGAGCAATCGTAGAGTGGGACGAGGGTCCCAGAGAGCGGTCGTGGAGTGGGAGGAGGGTCCCAGAGAGCAGTCGTATAGTGGGAGGAGGGACCCACATCCCAGAGAGCAATCGTAGAGTGGGAGGAAGGACCCACATCCCAGAGAGCAGTCGTAGAGTGGGAGGAGGGTCCCGGAGAGCTGTCGTAGATTGGGAGGAGGGTCCCGGAGAGCAGTCGTAGAGTGGGAGGAGGGACCCACATCCCAGAGAGCAGTCGTAGAGTGGGAGGAGGGTCCCAGAGAGCGGTCGTGGAGTGAGAGGAGGGACTCACATCCCAGAGATCAGTCGTAGAGTGGGAGGAGGGTCCTGGAGAGCAGTCGTAGAGTGGGAGGAGGGTCCCGGAGAGCGGTCGTAGAGTGGGACGAGGGTCCCAGAGAGCGGTCGTGGAGTGGGAGGAGGGTCCCGGAGAGCAGTTGTTGAGTGGGAGGAGGGTCCCAGAGAGCAGTCGTATAATGGGAGGAGGGTCCCACATCCCAGAGAGCAATCGTAGAGTGGGACGAGGGTCCCAGAGAGCGGTCGTGGAGTGGGAGGAGGGTCACAGAGAGCAGTCGTATAGTGGGAGGAGGGTCCCAGAGAGCAGTCGTATAGTGGGAGGAGGGACCCACATCCCAGAGAGCAGTCGTAGAGTGGGAGGAGGGTCCCGGAGAGCAGTTGTAGAGTGGGAGGAGGGTCCCAGAGAGCAGTCGTATAGTGGGAGGAGGGTCCCACATCCCAGAGAGCAATCGTAGAATGGGACGAGGGTCCCAGAGAGCGGTCGTGGAGTGGGAGGAGGGTCCCAGAGAGCAGTCGTATAGTGGGAGGAGGGTCCCAGAGAGCAGTCGTAGATTGGGAGGAGGGTGCCGGAGAGCAGTCGTAGAGTGGGAGGAGGGTTCCACATCCCAGAGAGCAGTCGTAGAGTGGGAGGAGGGTCCCAGAGAGCAGTCGTATAGTGGGAGGAGGGACCCGGAGAGCAGTCGTAGAGTGGGAGGAGGGTCCCGGAGAGCAGTCGTAGATTGGGAGGAGAGTCCCGGAGAGCAGTCGTAGAGTGGGAGGAGGGTCCCGGAGAGCAGTTGTAGAGTGGGACGAGGGTCCCAGAGAGCAGTCGTATAGTGGGAGGAGAGTCCCAGAGAGCAGTCGTATAGTGGGAGGAGGGACCCACATCCCAGAGAGCAGTCGTAGAGTGGGAGGAGGGTCCCGGAGAGCAGTTGTACAGTGGGAGGAGGGTCCCAGAGAGCAGTCGTATAGTGGGCGGAGGGTCCCAGAGAGCAGTCGTATAGTGGGAGGAGGGACCCACATCCCAGAGAGCAGTCGTAGAGTGGGAGGAGGGTCCCCGAGAGCAGTTGTAGAGTGGGAGGAGGGTCCCAGAGAGCAGTCGTATAGTGGGAGGAGGGTCCCAGAGAGCAGTCGTATAGTGGGAGGAGGATCCCACATCCCAGAGAGCAGTCGTAGAGTGGGAGGAGGGACCCACATCCCAGAGAGCAGTCGTAGAGTGGGAGGAGGGTCCCAGAGAGCGGTCGTAGAGTGAGAGGAGGGACTCACATCCCAGAGATCAGTCGTAGAGTGGGAGGAGGGTCCTGGAGAGCAGTCGTAGAGTGGGAGGAGGGACCCACATCCCAGAGAGCAGTCGTAGAGTAGGAGGAGGGTCCCCGAGAGCAGTTGTAGAGTGGGAGGAGGGTCCCAGAGAGCAGTCGTATAGTGGGAGGAGGGTCCCACAGAGCAGTCGTATAGTGGGAGGAGGGTCCCACATCCCAGAGAGCAATCGTAGAGTGGGACGAGGGTCCCAGAGAGCGGTCGTGGAGTGGGAGGAGGGTCCCGGAGAGCAGTTGTAGAGTGGGAGGAGGGTCCCAGAGAGCAGTCGTATAGTGGGAGGAGGGTCCCACATCCCAGAGAGCAATCGTAGAATGGGACGAGGGTCCCAGAGAGTGGTCGTGGAGTGGGAGGAGGGTCCCAGAGAGCAGTTGTATAGTGGGAGGAGGGTCCCAGAGAGCAGTCGTATAGTGGGAGGAGGGACCCACATCCCAGAGAGCAGTCGTAGAGTGGGAGGAGGGTCCCGGAGAGCAGTTGTAGAGTGGGAGGAGGGTCCCAGAGAGCAGTCGTATAGTGGGAGGTGGGTCCCAGAGAGCAGTCGTATAGTGGGAGGAGGGTCCCACATCCCAGAATGCAATCGTAGAGTGGGACGAGGGTCCCAGAGAGCGGTCGTGGAGTGGGAGGAGGGTCCCAGAGAGCAGTCGTATAGTGGGAGGAGGGACCCACATCCCAGAGAGCAGTCGTAGAGTGGGAGGAGGGTCCCGGAGAGCAGTTGTACAGTGGGAGGAGGGTCCCAGAGAGCGGTCGTATAGTGGGCGGAGGGTCCCAGAGAGCAGTCGTATAGTGGGAGGAGGGACCCACATCCCAGAGAGCAGTCGTAGAGTGGGAGGAGGGTCCCCGAGAGCAGTTGTAGAGTGGGAGGAGGGTCCCAGAGAGCAGTCGTATAGTGGGAGGAGGGTCCCAGAGAGCAGTCGTATAGTGGGAGGAGGATCCCACATCCCAGAGAGCAGTCGTAGAGTGGGAGGAGGGTCCCAGAGAGCAGTCGTATAGTGGGAGGAGGGACCCACATCCCAGAGAGCAGTCGTAGAGTGGGAGGAGGGTCCCGGAGAGCAGTTGTAGAGTGGGAGGAGGGTCCCAGAGAGTAGTCGTATAGTGGGAGGAGGGTCACACATCCCAGACAGCAATCGTAGAGTGGGACGAGGATCCCAGAGAGCGGTCGTGGAGTGGGAGGAGGGTCCCAGAGAGCAGTCGTATAGTGGGAGGAGGGACCCACATCCCAGAGAGCAGTCGTAGAGTGGGAGGAGGGACCCACATCCCAGAGAGGAGTCGTAGAGTGGGAGGAGGGTCCCGGAGAGCAGTCGTAGATTGGGAGGAGGGTCCCGGAGAGCAGTCGTAGAGTGGGAGGAGGATCCCACATCCCAGAGAGCAGTCGTAGAGTGGGAGGAGGATCCCAGAGAGCGGTCGTGGAGTGAGAGGAGGAACTCACATCCCAGAGATCAGTCGTAGAGTGGGAGGAGGATCCTGGAGAGCAGTCGTAGAGTGGGAGGAGGGTCCCGGAGAGCAGTTGTAGAGTGGGACGAGGGTCCCAGAGAGCGGTCGTGGAGTGGGAGGAGGGTCCCAGAGAGCAGTCGTATAGTGGGAGGAGAGTCCCAGAGAGCAGTCGTATAGTGGGAGGAGGGTCCCAGAGAGCAGTCGTATAGTGGGAGGAGGGTCCCACATCCCAGAGAGCAATCGTAGAGTGGGACGAGGGTCCCAGAGAGCGGTCGTGGAGTGGGAGGAGGGTCCCAGAGAGCAGTCGTATAGTGGGAGGAGGGACCCACATCCCAGAGAGCAGTCGTAGAGTGGGAGGAGGGTCCCGGAGAGCAGTTGTAGAGTGGGAGGAGGGACCCAGAGAGCAGTCTTATAGTGGGAGGAGGGTCACACATCCCAGAGAGCAATCGTAGAGTGGGACAAGGGTCCCAGAGAGCGGTCGTGGAGTGGGAGGAGGGTCCCAGCGAGCAGTCGTATAGTGGGCGGAGGGTCCCAGAGAGCAGTCGTATAGTGGGAGGAGGGACCCACATCCCAGAGAGCAGTCGTAGAGTGGGAGGAGGGTCCCGGAGAGCAGTTGTAGAGTGGGAGGAGGGTCCCAGAGAGCAGTCGTATAGTGGGAGGAGGGTCCCAGAGAGCAGTCGTATAGTGGGAGGAGGGTCCCACATCCCAGAGAGCAATCGTAGAGTGGGACGAGGGTCCCAGAGAGCGGTCGTGGAGTGGGAGGAGGGTCCCAGAGAGCAGTCGTATAGTGGGAGGAGGGACCCACATCCCAGAGAGCAGTCGTAGAGTGGGAGGAGGGACCCGGAGAGCAGTCGTAGAGTGGGAGGAGGGTCCCAGAGAGCAGTCGTATAGTGGGAGGAGGGTCCCAGAGAGCAGTCGTATAGTGGGAGGAGGGACCCACATCCCAGAGAGCAGTTCTAGAGTGGGAGGAGGGACCCACATCCCAGAGAGCAGTCGTAGAGTGGGAGGAGGGTCCCGGAGAGCAGTCGTAGAGTGGGAGGAGGGTCCCGGAGAGCAGTCGTAGAGTGGGATGAGGGTCCCGGAGAGCAGTCATAGAGTGGGACGAGGGTCCCAGAGAGCGGTCGTAGAGTGGGAGGAGGGTTCCGGAGTTCGGTCGTGGAGTGGGAGGAGGGACCCTCATCCCAGAGAGCAGTCGTAGAGTAGGCGGAGGGTTCCAGACCGTCATCGTACATTGGAAGGAAGGTCTCAGAGAGCAGTCGTGGAGTAGGAGGAGGGGAGATGTCACCAAATTAAATTGACAGACATTGAACTATGAGTGTCAAGCAGGAAAGTTCGTTTAGAACCCAAAGGCAGATCTGCCATAACTGTATATATTGGAGTTATGTATTCAAAGGAACAACTTTCTTGTTCCTGTTTCCTGTATTTCCTGCAGTGAGTCTCTTCCTCATCAACCTCCTTCTCTGCATTCCCTCTGCAATGTTCAAAATGTAACATAAATTCCTTTAGAACTTGACACAAGTTGACGTAGCCTTTAGCAACTTTAAGTAAGTCTTGCTGCTACCAACTATTAATCAATTGAAGCAGTATCCAAAGAAAATCAATCAGTAATCTCACCTGAAATGGTTTCCTCTTGAAGTAGCAACAGTGGAGGGTTCATTCCTGTTTCTGTAACTATGCTCAACTGTACGATTTTAATGTATGGTATCAACTGGAGTGTTGTGCTCTAACTTAGCAATACTCATTTCAAAAAGTTAACTTAAAAACCTTTCAGAATTATATTAACTATACAAGTCACAGAATGTCAAGGAGGTTTGACTCAGATGCAGAGAGCTGGAGATGATTTTGCAATGAGTAATAACTTCAATAATGAACTGCAAAATAATAACCCATGAGGGCCCATGTAACAAAAGAGAACAGATAGTAAACATGACAAGGCATCAAGGTAACTGAAGGCTAGGAGAAACTGGTTGAGGCTGTCTGCTTCACCTGAGTGAACAGGGATTGTGGATGAGAGCTTGGTTTAAATAGGCTGCAGGTGATGAGTTGGAAAGGAGGGACAGGTGACTACTGTTAGCTGATGGAGACTGGGAGGAGCCCGCATGTGCAGCCCTGACACTCCTGTTACAGCTGGCATCCGATGGCCCAGAATGATCTGGGTGGGTCTGGTGGAACACCTCAATAAGAAATTGATCCAAGACACAACTGGACAACACCCAAGTCCTCTCCTCTGGACCATACCCTTCCCAGTTGACCAGGTATTGCACAGCCCTTCCACAACGATGTGAATCCATCAGGTGGTGATCTGTATACACTACATCGTGTTTCACCATCCTAGGTTCCAGAGGAGCAGGCTCAGGTAGGTTGATTGGTCCATGGACAACGGGTTTGAGGTAGGACACATGGAAGATAGGTGTGATCTTAAAGGATGGTGGCAACTGGAGATGCTAAGTGACTGGATTAATGCAATGGGCAATCTTAAAAGGGCTGTTGAACAAGGGAAAGAGCTGGTGGGTGTCAATGTGCAGGACAGATCTTGGGGGGACAGCCAGACACTGTCCCCAGATCGGAGTAATCTGGCCGGGTGCTAAATGTGGTTAGCCTGGTGGCAGTAGATACAGTCGGCAGCTGGTATGGCCCTCCGTGCCCTTGTCCAAGCATTCCGGATGCTGCAAACCAGGGCACTGGTGGGTGGGACTTCCACCATTGGCTCCTCCATGGGGAACAATGGGGATTGTTAACCAGAAAGCACTTCAAAGGGTGACATACTCATGACAGAGGGTGTGTGTGGATTATGGGACAGCTGAGCTCATGTGGCAGAAACTTCTCCACTTGCTGATTGGTTCTTTCTGACTACATTGGCCTGTGGAAGATAGCCAGAGGACACACATACTGAGATGAGGAAGAGGGAGTAGAAGGTCCGCCAGGAATGGGAGATAAATTGTGTGTCCTGACAGAAGCCATGGAGGTGAATTACATGTTGGGAAGCCAGATTCACTGCTTCTGCCAGCTGACGGAAGTTTGGGGAGAGCAATAAATGGGTCACCTTAGAGAACCAGTCCATCATTGTCATGATCACCGTAGCCACATCAGAAAGTGGCAAACCCGTAATGAAATACTTGGAGATGCAGGACCATGAGCGTCGAAGGTCCAACAGGAGCTACGGGTGCCGAGAGGGCCGTAGGTTGGAGGAATTGAAATGGGAACATAGAGGGCAGGCAGCCGTGCCCACATAAGGTCCGGATGGTTTCAGATGGCAAAGAATGAAAGTGGAGCTGAAGCATCTCTTGAGCTCCTTGATGACATGGCCCACGGCAGCAGAGCAGGTTATCCATGACGTAGCTGACTTGGTGAGGAAAGTGAGAGGAACAATGATTTGTCTCTAGTTTCTGATGAACTGGCAGTAGAAATTGGAGAAGCCCAAGAAGCGCTGTAGTTGCTTGAGGGAACACAGTTGGGGTCGTTCAATGATAGCGTGCACTTTCTTTGGGTCCACAGTTTTGCCTTCAGGTAAAAGGATGCAACTGAGGAAGGAAATGACTAGAGTGTGGGATTAGCATTTTCTAACTTGCATTACCGTTGGTTTATGAAGAAATGCTGAAGGACTGATTGGATGTGACAGACATAGTCTTGGGGGTCCTTGGAGAAGATGAGGATGTCGTCGAGGTAGATGAACAAATACCTGTGTAGCTTGTCTCAGAGGATCTCGTTGATGAAGGCTTGGAAAACAGCTGGGCTATTGGAAAGTCAGAAAGGCAGCAACAAGTTTTCGTAGTGTCCCGTGGGTGTTACACACACCGTCTTCCAGTCATCCCGGGTGAATGTGGATCAGGTTGTACATGTTCTGTAGATCCAGTTTGGTGAAGATCTGGGGCCTGCAAAGTGTTTTGAATGCACTATCTATCAAGGGGAGAGGGTCACGGTTCTCACTTGTGATTTTGCTGAGTCGATGCATTTACCATCTTTCTTTTTGATAAGAGAAGAATCCTGCACTGGCTGGGGATTGGGATGGTCAAATAAAACTGTCCTGTAGCACTTCGGTGATGTAGTCATTCATGGCTTGGGTCTCCAGAGGGAAGAAGGAGAACAGACAACCTCGGGGAGGAGTGGTGCCCAGGAGGAGGTCGATGGTGCGGTCATGTGGTCTGTGAGGTGGTAGGGTGCTTGCCTCCCTTTTACTGGAGGCATTGGCTAAGTTACGATATTCCTGAGGGAGCTTGCTGAGGTCGAAGGTTTCCTCCACCTTCATGAATTTATGGAGTGAGCTCAATTGAGGTTGCAGGCAGGAAGTCCGGCAGATGGGTCCCCAACTCTGCAGAGACGATGAAGACCAGGTAAAGTGACTTGTCATGACTTTTGATTCAGCCTACAACAGTGGTGTTGTCAGCAAACTTGAATCTGACATTACACAGTAAGCACACACTCTTTTCATGCACCTATGTTGATGGAGATTGTGGAGGAGTTGTTTTGAATCTAAACTGACTAGGGTCTGCAAGTGAGGAAATCAAGGATCCATTTGCACAAGGAGGTATTGAGGCCAAGGTCTTAAAGCTTATTGGTTAGCTTTGAAACAATGATGGTATTGAATGCCGAGCTGTAGTCGATAAAGAGCATCCTGATTTGTGCACTTTTGATGTCCAGATGTTCCAGGGTTGAATGAAGAGACAATGAGATGGCATCTACTGTGGACCTGCGGAACCAGTGGACAAGTTGGAGCAGATCCAAATTGCTTCACAGGCAGGAGTTGATATGTTTCATTACCAACCTCTCAAAACACCATAACTGTAGATGTAAGTACCATTGGATGATAGTCATTGTGGCAGGTTACCATGTTCTTCTTAGGCACTGGTATAGGTGAAGCCTTCTTCAAGCAGGTGATACTTCAAACTACTGAAGCAAGAGGTTAAAGATCTCAGTGAACACTCCGGCCAGTTGATCAGCACAGGTCTTAAGTACTTGGTCAGGTACGCAATCACGGCTGGATGCATTTAGTGGGTTCACCTTCCCAAAGGCTGCTTGCTTGTTAGCCTCAGAGACTAAAATCACAGGATGATCAGGGGCTGTGGGAGTTTGTGATGGTTTCTCCATGATTTAACAGTCAAAACAGGCAGAGAAGGCATTCAGCACATCTGAAGGCGAATCCCTGTTGTCATCTGTCACTTGATTTTACTTTATAAGAGGTGATAGCATTCAAGCTCTGCCACAAATGTCAAGCAACCTTTAGTGATCCAAGTTTAGTCTGGAATTGCCATTTGGCTTCCAGCATCTGTTTGACCGTAAATGGTTTGGGCCACAATGTGACTGCCTGAACTTAACATGGATCCATTTGAACACTGGAATGGTTGAGGATATAGCCCAAAAATAACACCTGTTTTTTTGTGGAACTCACACTTTGCTGGCTTAGAGTAAAGGTTATTCTTGAGGAACCATCTCCAGATATGCAGGAGTTGTTCCTGGCGAGAGCAGGAATAGATCAGAATGTTGTCCAAATACACAAAAGCAAAATGGTTCAAGGTGTCCCTGAGCACATCATTGGCCAGGGCCTGAAAATCAGGTCAGACCAAAGGGCTTTATGAGGTACTCATAGTGACCAGTGGAGGTGTTGAAAACTGTCTTCCACGCACCTTCTTCTCAGATACAAACTAGGTTATAAGCATTGTGCAAATCTGTCATGAATAACATGGTTTCTCCCCGGAGATGTTCAAATGCAGAGACAAGCAGGGAAGAAGGTGACAGTTCTTCACCATGATGTTGTTGAGGGGCCGATAATCAATGCAGGGACAGAGATTGTTATCCTTCTTGCTCACTAAAATGAAGCCTGCCCCTGCTTGCGAGGTTGACAGATGGATAAACCCCAAGGTCATTGCCTCCTTAATGTACTCTTCCATGACCACCGTTTCAGGACAAGGGAGGGAAAAGAGCTGGCCACATGTTGGAGTAGCAGCAGGTAAGATGCCAAAGGCACAGTCATATAGCCACTGTGGAATCAGGGAGCTGGCCTTCCTTTTACTGAAGACCTCAAAATGGTCACAAACAAGAGAAAATCTGCAGATGCTGGAAATTCAAAGCAATACACACAAAATAGTGGAGGAATTCAGCAGGACAGGCAGCATTATGGAAACGAGTAAACAGTCAACGTTACGGGCCGGGACTCTTCATCTGGACTGGATAAAAGAAGATGAGAACTCAGTAAGAAAGTGGTGGGGGGGAGTGTGGGAAGCAATACAAGGTGATAGGTGAAACGGGGAGAGGGGAGGGGTGAAGTAAAGAGCTGGGAAGTCAATTGGTGAGAAAGATAAAGGGCTGGAGAAGGGAAAATCTGATAGGAGAGGACAAAAGGCCACGAAAGAAAGGGAATGGGGAGGAGCACCAGAGGGAGGTGATGGGCAGACAAGGAGATAAGGTAAGAGAGGGAAATGGTGAAGGGGGGAAGTCAATCACTGTAAGTTGAAGAAATCGACATTCATGCTATCAGGTTGGATGCTACTCAGATGGAATATAAGGCGTTACTCCTCCAACCTGAGTGTGACCTTATTGGCTGCAGTAGAGGAGGACATGGACCAACATGTCGGAATGGAAACAACAGGAATTCTGCAGCTGCTGGAAATTCAAGCAACACACATCAAAGTTCGGGGTCTCGGGTCTCGGCCTGAAACGTCGACTGTACCTCTTCCTAGAGATGCTGCCTGGTCTGCTGCGTTCACCAGCAACTTTGATGTGTGTTGCATGTCGGAATGGGAATGGAAAGCAGAATTAAAATGGGTAGCCACTGAGAGATCTCACTTTTTCTTGTGAAATAGTTTCCCAATCTATGTCAGGTCTCACCAATATACAGAAGGCCACATTGGAGGCACCAGATACGGTAGATCAGCGGTCCCCAACCACCGGGCCACGGACCGGTACCGGGCCGCAAAGCAAGTGCTACCGGGCCGCAAGGAAACGATATGATTTGGCGATATGAGTCAGCTGCACCTTTCCTCATTCCCTGTCACGCATTGTTGAGCTTGAATGCATGCGAGGTCATTACCCACGAGTCATCCATGCCAGCGCGGGAAGAAGATCAACTCCTCGAGCTTGCAAATGACGGCGGGCTGAAAAGTATGTTTGACATAACATCTCTGCCGGCATTCTGGATCAAAGTCAAAGCTGAATATCCTGAGATAGCCACGAAAGCACTGAAAACGTTGCTTCCATTTCCAACGTATCTCTGCAATGAATGCAACAAAAACTAAATTGCGGAATAGACTGGACATAAGGAATCCCCTTCGAGTATCGCTGTCTCCCATCACCCCTAAATAGGACCGTGTTGTTGCAGGGAAACAAGCCCAGGGCTCCCACTGATTCAGCGATATTAGTGTGTTGCAATTATTTTATATGTTCATACAGGGAAAATATGTGCTGTGTGTTTAATATCCAAACGTTACTTAAAATGTTATGATGCTATTGACTTATAAGTGACCTATATAACCATATAACAATTACAGCACGGAAATAGGCCATCTCGGCCTTTCTAGTCCGTGCCGATCTCTACTCTCACCTAGTCCCACCGACCTGCACTCAGCCCATAACCCTCCATTCCTTTCCTGTCCATATACCTATTCAATTTTTCTTTAAATGATAATATCGAACCTGCCTCTACCACTACTACTGGAAGTTCGTTCAACATTTACTTCAAGCTCCCCTGTCCTCCCCGATAATTGACTTATCGCTATATTCATGCAAGGAAAATATGCGCTGTGTGTTTAATATTAAGTTTCTTAGATAAATCCTTTTAGAAACAAAATTGAGTATATTAGCCACTTATCACCTATATTCCGGTCGTGATTAACACTCCCCCCCCCGAACAGAATCGTCAAAAACGATTTGTAGAAAAAAAATCGGCATGTATACTCAAGGCTTCATGGTCATGGTAGTCTTTCTCGGGGTAAACACAATGTATTTGACTGCTACTCTTGTCCGTTGGCAATGCTACCCCCCGCCCCCCCGGGTCGGCTGGTCCACAAGAATATTGTCAATAATAAACTGGTCCGCAGTGCAAAGAAGGTTGGGGTCCCCTGCAGTAGATGACCCCAAAAAACTCAAAGGTAAAGTGCTTCTTCACTTGGAAGGACTGTGTGGGGCCCTCAATGGTAGTGAGGGAGGAGGTGTAGGGGCATGTGTACCACTTGCTCAGCTTGCAAGGATAAGTACCAAGAGGGAGATCAGCGGGGAGGGACAAATGGATGAGGGAGTCATATAGGGAGTGATTCCTGCAAAAAGTCCAAAGTAGGGGTGAGGAAAAGATGGGCTTCATGTTGGGATCCCGTTGGAGATGGTGGAAGTTTCAGAAAATTATGTGCTGGTGAGGTGGTAGGTGAGGACAAGGGGAATACTATTCCTGGTGGGGTGGTAGGTGTGGACAAGGGGAATACTATTCCTGGTGGGGTGACAGGTAGATTGGGTGAGTGTCCATCCTTTCTTTGACAGAAGCGGGAGCAGCCAAAGGAGAAATTATTGAGAGTGAGGACCAGTTCCACCAGATGGAGGAGAGTGGTGGTGGAGGGGAACTGGTTGGGTCTGGTGTCCAGAAAGAAACAAAGAGCTTTGATGCCTTCCTGATGGGGGATGGAGGTCTATAGGGAGTGGACATTCATAGTGAAAATAAGACGAGCAAGACCAGGGAACTTGAAATCATTGAAAAGTTCAAGAGCAAATGAAGTGCCATGGACGTAGGTAGGAAGGGACCAAACTTGGCGGAGGGGGGGGGATAAAACTGATTTGAGGTATGTAGGTACAAGTTTGATAGGGCAGGAACAAGCAGAAACAATGTGTCTACCTGGAAAGGCAGGTTTGTGGATCTTGGGTAGGATTTAGAAACAGAAGGTGTGAGGTGTGGGAATTATGAGGTTGATGGCAGAGGATGGGGGTCGCCAGAGTTAATAAAGTTGGTGATGGCATGAGAGACAATGGCCTAGTTCTCCTTAATGAGTTAAGTAAGAGGATGTCTCTGAGAGTTGTCACCTGGCCTCAGTGAGGTAGAAGTAAGTCTACAGAACCCCGCTTATCCGCGGGTTAGATGGTGAAGTTACGATTAGTGCGGAGAGAGTGGAGAGTAGACAGTTGATGTCTCGTCAGCAGCTAGCAATGAAAAGATCTGAAGCATTGTGTCCAGGAAGAGGAGGAGGGTTGAAGACAAGAGAAGGGGTCATTAGTGTTGGCTGGAGAGTCCTTGCCAAAGAAGTAGGCACAGAGGCAGAGGTGGTGGAAGAAGAGCTCAGCATCGTGGCAGGCACGGAACTCACTGAGGTGTGGCACAGGGGGACAAAGGTGGGGCTCTTACTGAGGACAGAAAATTTTTTCTCAGAGAGGGGAAGCCAGAGGGGATGGTGAAGACCTGGTACAGATGAGAGCAGGGATCAGAGGGTGGAAGGGGGTTGGTAGTGTCAGAAGAGAGAGGATGGTTGGGATGTTCAGGGAAGATGGGGTGAGAGGAAGATGGCATCTCCAAGGACCAAAGAACTGGTAGTGAGACCTGAGAGACATGGAACTGCAGAGTGGTGGTGGGAAAAGGGAAGACTGGGGTTCCAGTGGCACCGCATGAAGTCCCAGCCTGGAGGTTCTGTCGCTCAACGTCCAGGCTGGAGTCGGTGTTGGAGGTTGAAGGTGTCTGAGGTCGTTGGAACCTGCATTGATGACAATGGAGTCCGGATTCGGAATCTGCTCGGGATTGTTAAACCTGTTGAGGTGGGCAGCAGGGATCGCAGTTTGGGAAAATCTGTGGCTGCCAGCGTTGGAGGTGGCAGATTCTGAAGTCTGTAGACAAGTGATCTTCCGATCCTTGCTGGACATGAGAAAGGCAAAGAACCGGGGATTGAAGGTGTGGATCTGACAGAGGATAAAGTACCAGATGGGTCCATTGCAGGCGGCGGAGAGGGAATCCCGGATTTATGGAAGCCTCTGGGATAGGGGCAACAAGTACCTGCTCATGACAGAAAGCGTGGCACATAGAACGTGACGGGAGAAGTAGTTAATTAAAAGTGAGTATCTGGGATCCTTAGAGGCTCCAAACGGAGAAGCTTGAAAATGGATCTGGAAGCCATGTGGCACAAGACGGGCAGCAGAGGCATCTTCCCGAAAGGATACGTGGCTGTGGTAGCGAGACTTGGGGAGCACATAGTCAAAGAGATGGAGGACAGCAGAGATCACAGAGGGGGAGCAGTGAAAGAGGGTTTCAATGAACTCCCATTGAGGGGAAGATTTAAACTTCTTCAGGACAGGCATCCTGGAAGAGACTTTGCTGTGTAGTGGTCTATTCATAAACAAGAGAAAATCTGCAATCCAAGCGCCTGATAGTCACAATATTCAGACAGGTCCACAGTTACAGTTGACACAGGAGGAGATTCACGGATAGGGCTTGAGCTGGACCCAGCTAGGTAGACGGGCATGTTGGTCCCCACTCCTGGAGCACCTTCAGGGACCAATCAGTCTATGGGTTGTGTCAAGATAACCGGGGAAGGTCAAGCACCAGTGGCAGTTCAGGTGGATCAACCAGATAGAAGGCGAGCAGTTCCCTTTGGCTACCTTCTAGCACAAGTTGGAAGGGTTCTGTGGACAGGTTGATCTTACTGGTGCCCAGAGACTGATCATCCAGAGCCTTAACCTCGATATTTTCTGTCAGTTGCTGAGTCGGAGCTCTCCATTCTTGAGCCGGAGAGATGTCCATGAGGTTTCTTGCTGCTCCTCAGTCAGTGAGTACCTGAAGCTCACGGGTCTGAGACCTCACGACAAGGAAGCTTGCAGGGAGAAGAGACTCGTCAGAACTCCCCTTCCTGCTGACGGGTATCCTCTTACAACATGAAGCCCAAAAGTGTCCAGGATCACCAGAATCTGTTCTGTTGCATTGATCTCATTCCCCCTGAGACACATGCATACACCCCATCTGCATAGGCTCCTCGGCGGACTGTGTACTGGGTGATGCGGGAGGGGGTGCAGACAAGTGGTGATCCAAGGTGCAGGTAGCATGGGACATTCTTGGTCTGGGCCACTCAGGTGCTCGGTTCTCTGTTTAAATGACCAGATTAATCAGGTCGTCCAGGCTCGCCTGTTCATCATGCACTGTGATCTCATGCCAGACCCCAGCACTCAGTCTCTGCTGGAAGGTAGTGATGAGGGAACTCTTGTTCCATCCCATCTCCACTACAAGCATGCAGAAGTTTACTGTGAAGTTGCTCACTGTCCCTCAAGTTAGGCGCAGGTATTGGAGTCAGTGGGCAGCCTCCTGACCCTCTACTAGAAGTTCCAAAACTTTCTTGAACTCGACAACAGATCGCCGAAATGATTGGGCTGAAGGGTAACCTTTCTCCCAGAGAATGTTGAACAGCCTGTTTGGTTGCAGTGGTGTCAACAAAAGGTGCTACTATCCCATTTAAACGCATTTCTAATAATCGCAAGATCCTGCTATACATTAAAAACTTAAAGTACTGCTGGTCTACACCAAGGGCAAGTTGCTTGCTAGCAGGGTAAATGAAGGAGCTGTGCAGTGTGTTGCTGTCTGAGTTGATGGAGCTTACTGCTTAATAGTGAGTGGCTGTCATAGTTGCTTTTCTTGTGAATGTAAAACCCTTTTGGACATTATTAATCTGGTATGCTACAAGTTTAATTTGCTGATTCATTGGCTGAGAGCAGGGACTGATGGCAGGGGAGCTGCGTGGCCTCGGTCAAAACAAGGACTAGGCCTCAGGCCATAATGTCACCTGTTTGCAGCCACGAGCTGAGGAGAATTGAAGCCAGTGCACTCCTCTAAGGGTGATAGGATGCAGTGTCCAGGACAAGGTCAGTGTTGCTCTCCCAGTGCTTCACTCAGCAGAAGATAAGTTCTGTTGTGGTCAGCTCTGAGCTCTGGTAGCACTCAATGGACTCATGGCGTCAAGCCACAGGGTCGTCTATTTATGAGCTGGTGCACTGCACCGGGGGCAACATTGCACACTATTCAGGCTGGAGTCAGTGCTGCAGGGACTAGGCCTTGAGCCACGGTGTCACCTGAGAGAGGTATCCGAGCTGGTGCCCTCCACCGTCCACTGGGGGCAACGTGGCACACCATCCGGGCTGGAGTCGGTGCTGCCCCAGCAATGTTCACTCAGCAGAAGACAAGCTCTGTTGTAGTCAGCTAAAGTTTTCATTGGCTGGAGGATCAGGACAATATAGATATTTATTTTGTGTGGCTGTATTTTACTGATATTCGATATGTGCTTGTTATCCTGAATATGAACGGACTAGGCCTCAAGCCACGATGTCACCTGAAAGAGGCATCAGAACTGGTGAGCTCCACCTGGGGTGGTGTGACACACATCCAGACTGGTCTCAATGTTCACTTGGCGGGAGACAGGCTCTATTACAGTCAACTGAAGTTTTCAATGGACTGAAGGGTCCAGACTACATACATATTTATTTGTGTGGTTGTATTTTACTGATATTCAATATGTACTTGTTGTCTTGTCTGTGCAAAGACTGGGTGGTGGGGGGACAGCGTCAGGGCCGGTTAGCTCTATAGGGGTTGGTGTGGTGTGGTGTGGCGTCCAAGCTGGGGTCGGTGCAGCCCCCCCCCCCCCACAGTGTTCACTCAGTGGGAGACAGAGTGACTGTCGATTGATGGCACAAATTTTGGACTCTTGTTGCATGTTTGTGATACCATTTCTGCTTGTTATCTTGTGTGTGCTGCATGTGACTGTAAATACTGTGTTTTAAACCTTGACTACAGAGTAATGCTGTTTCCTTTGGCTGCATTCATGAGTATTCATGTATGGTTGAATGACAATTAAACATGAATTGAATTGAAGAGATTCACCACGTACGCCAGTTGATGCGCATTATCACCAAACTGACCAATATACACTTGGAAAGACAGCTCGCAATGGGTAATAAAAATCCTGTAGCTGTCTGGGTCACCAGAATATCTATCTGGTGGAGGAATACTTGTTCTGGTCTGGATGTGGTTAAGGGGGTCAGGGCATTAGTGGCTGAAGTTGATGAGGAGGATCAGGGAGATGTTAGGAGCGGGACTGACATGGCTAAGGGCTGTTGAATTGCAGTAGGGAGAGCAGTGTCACCTGATTCTGGCTGTCGGTAGTAAGCTGCTGAACCGCAACTGTGAGAGCAGAATCCGGCTGTCTGCCGAACTGTTGCTGTGAGGGCTGACACCTGTTTTTCCATCTGGGACTGTTTTTGCTGCTCTAAAAGTAGCTTTTGTGCTGTGAGTCACATCAGCCAACCCAGCTTCTATTGATTATAGTTTCTCCTCTACGAACTTCAGTCTTGTCTTTCTGAGAGTATCTGTCACGCTGCTTGAGTCGCTTCTCCCAATGCAGCTTCAACTGACTGTAACTTTTCTCCTATCTGGCCAATGAATGTCAGGGCCAAGGTCAACTATTTTCTCTCTGCTGGGTCAATCTTCTTGGTTAAGACTTATTGACATGAGTGTGCGGTTATGGATCAAGTGTTGAGAGAGACACTGAAGTGGATCAACAGTTCACTTACTTTAATAGAAACAATGCAGAAATAAAGAAAAGACAATAAATGATAGGCCCACAGGGCCCTTAACAAGAACTGTCAGACTAAAGCTAATGCCGATATGGCAGCATGGCAGTAGTAGCAACTTAATATTAAACAAATACTGCTCCTTAACAGTGTCAGACCTAAGTGGTATTCTTCCTTTCCAGAACCAGGGCAACAGTAAGCAGGGAGCGATGACTTTTGGTCAAGTCTCCACAAGACTGAAATGAGAGAAGGAGTTTAAATACCATCACAATGAAATACCAATTGGCGGGAACATGCACACTCTCGACCATGATTGTGGAAGCTATTCCACAGCCCGCCTGAGAGAGCATGCAGAACCTGTGGCAGCATCCATTGTCACGGCTAAAAGACCCTCGTCTCTATCTGGTGATGCCATTTCCTGGATGCAGCAGCATTTGAGGTGTGGGTGATAGACAGCTCTGCACTAACTGCACCAGTTATTTCTCCACTGACGCTCACACTTTTGGGTGGGGGGAGGTGAGATTAAGGAAGCTCTCCCTAACTGCATGGGTTTTGCAGGCATTGGTGCTGAGGGTCCTGCAGTGTGAAATGGTTCTGGGGACGGAACTGAGGTTCTGGTTGATGATCTGGAGGGTCATTCCATAAGATACTTGTCAAGTCGAGGGACAGAGTAATGAGGTCAGTTGGCATCTTCTGGGGATGGAGCTCGTCATTCAAGTGCTCCAAGAGGCTGTGATGGTAATGAGCCAGTAGCACTTTCACATTCTAGCCCCCAAGAACTTGGATTTCACAATGTAATCCAGCACCAAGCTTGAGCCCTGATGCAGGCAAAGTAACCGATCTGTTTCCCCCTTCCAAATCCCAGATGGTTGAAATTCCAGTGCATCTCAGTGATGAATTCCTCATATTTATTACAAATGACAGTTTTATTGTCCCACAAAGTGCGGCCCATGTCAGAGCTCGCACAGTCTAGAGAGAGATGATGAAGGCACCCTTGGGCTCAGTCTGTAGCATACAGAGATGACTGGAGCTCGAAGTGTAAGATGCACTGGGACAGGAAGTTGCAGCATCAGGTTGGAGATGCATTGAAGCTTTTGGACACTGGAAATCAGGGCTCATAGGGAAGAGGTTGACTGTCAGAGGGTTGCTGTATTGAAACAGAGAGATGGTTACAAGTGGCAAGCAGATGGTCAATGGTTTCCTGCTGCTGCTGGATCGTATACTCATACTGGCATTTTTTTTAGTTGAGTATCCTCTGCAGCTCAATTGATATAGAAACGTAGAAACATAGAAAATAGGTGCAGGAGTAGGCCATTCGGCCCTTTGAGCCTGCACCACCATTCTGTATGATCATGGCTGATCATCCAACTCAGAACCCTATACCTGCTTTCTCTCCATAACCCCTGATCCTTTTAGCCACAAGGGCCATATCTAACTCCCTCTTAAATATAGCCAATGAACTGGCCTCAACTGTTTCCTGTGGCAGAGAATTCCACAGATTCACCACTCTCTATGTGAAGAAGTTTTTCCTCCTCTCGGTCCTAAAAGGCTTTCCCTTTATCCTCAAACTGTGACCCCTTGTTCTGGACTTCCCCAACATCAGGAACAATCTTCCTGCATCTATCCTGTCCAATCCCTTTAGGATTTTATATGTTTCAATAAGATCCCCCCTCAATCTTCTAAATTCCAGCGAGTATAAGCCTAGTCGATTCAGTCTTTCATCATATGAAACTCCTGCCATCCCAGGAATCAATCTGGTGAACCTTCTTTGTACTCCCTTTATGGCAAGAATGTCTTTCCTCAGATTAGGGAACCAAAACTGCACACAATACTCCAGGTGTGGTCTCACCAAGGCCTTGTACAACTGCAGTAGTACCTCCCTGCTCCTGTAATGAAATGATATTTCATTCATCCTTTCAGAATATTTAGAGGAGGCTTGACTCAAACGCAGAGCAGCAGAGACAATTCAGTAGTAAGCAATTACTTTAATAACAAAATACAAAATAACAAGCCACATAGGGGCCACAGAACAAGAGAGAACATATACTAAACCTGACAAGGCAACAAGGTATCTGAAGGCTAGGAGCAACTGATTGAGGCTGACTCATTCATTTGAGTGAACAAGGATTGTAGATGAGATCTGGGTTTATATAGGCTGCAGGTGATGAGTTGGAAAGGAGTGGCAGGTGACTCCTGTTAGTTGGGTGGAGACTGGAAGGAGCCTACAAGTGCAGACTTGACAATACAGTGCAGAAAAATCCTGTCCATGTAGTTCTTGTTGTTCTTTTTCAAATTTCTTGCATTTTCCCTTATCAAATTCTATTAGTAGATCCTCTTCAATCTCAGGGGCCTAACCACGTTCCTTCAAGTGTATCTATAGTGTTTGCCTCAACTACTCACTGTCTGATCTTTGGATGATTGGAATATATTGGTGCCCTCAGTGCTTGGTCTCAGATAGAATCCCATGTTCTCCATCAACCCATTTGATAACTTCAATTTCATATTAAATCTCAACTTTCAAGATCCAGCTTATTTATGTTTTCATTTTGGGTCAGACTTCACATTTCCCATACTCTATTGTAAATTTATTCCTTCTCCAATGCCCCTTTTAGTAAAATATTGGCCAGAATTGCAAACTGTACTCCAAGTGCAATTGACTGCAGGAAACATGTTCCTGATGTTGGGGGAGTCCAGAACCAGAGCCCACAGTTTAAGAATAAGGGGTAGGCTATTTAGAACGGAGTTGAGGAAAAACTTTTACACACAGAGGGTTGTGGATCTGTGGAATGCTCTGCCTAAGAAGGCAGTGGAGGCCAATTCTCTGGATTCTTTCAAAAAAGAGTTAGATAGAGCTCTTAAAGATAGCGGAGTGAAGGGATATGGGGAGAAGGCAGGAACTGGATACTGATTGTGGATGACCAGCCATGATCACAGTGAATGGCAGTGCTGGCTTGAAGGGCCGAATGGCCTACTCCTGCACCTAATGTCTATTGTCTATTGACTAAGGTTCTGAAACAGCTTAGCATATTTTTATTCCATTTCTACCTCTCTGGTTTGATTAGTCTTATTAGCCTGTGTCACAATTTGTGGTGATTTATGTATTATGTACTCTAAAATCCATTTGTTGCGCTTCCCCGTTTGGATTCTTATAAATAACCCCCTTTAATTCCCTTATAATTCTTCACATTTGTGTACATTGAAATCCATTCAGCAATTACATGCCCATTCTTCAAGCTTATTAATGTTTTCTTATGATTTGCTCCAATCCCTCTTTTTATTGAATGTCATATCTTTCACCCCCACTGTTGTCATCAGATTTAGTAATTCTTTGCTTATTCTGCTGTCTAAATCATGAATATGAAATATGAACAAGGGTAGTCACGGTGCTGATCATTGTGGAATCTCATTTTCTTTCTGCACTGTGAATAGCTGGCCATTACCCTTTCTGTCTTTAAGTTACCTGGTTATTCATTTTGCTACTTTTACTCTGACTTGCATGCTCTCACTTGGTTCATTAATCTATTATATAGCACTAATAGAAGGTCTTTTGGAAATCTAGAAATAATATCATCTATTACATTACCCTTGATTACTTGCTCTACTAAATCATTGAAAAGTTTAATGAGGTTGGTCAAGCAATATTTTCATTTTTGCTATCCATACTGACATCATTATATCTTTGACTTCTCAATATTTTTCTATTTTGTCCTTTTTAGCAGAAGTTACACTATTTCTCTTACCACTGATGTTAAGCTGACTAGTCAGTAGTTCTTGAATCATGTTCCAAAGCCCAGCATATAAATAAACTATCAGGAAGTTCAGAAGCAATAGACACATTTATAATAAATTAATAAATATGTGCAATGGTCCTCCTATCATCTCCAGATTTAGGCCAATAACTGGAATTCATCCAGTGGGGGTAGTTCTGAGCAGCAGTGTAAAACTGGAGTTAACATATTGTTAGCCCCTCTTACATCTGCCAATTTTTAATATTTAATGAAGTTGATATGCTAGAATCTATTTTACATCATCACAGAGAGAGAATTCATCACAACAGTTGAGCAATCTAGAACTATACATAATTTTGCCAGAAATTAGAATCCTAATAATTTTATTCCTTGATCCCAGTAATTGAAGTATTTCCTCTTGTATCTGTTGTAAAAATATAAAGTCATTGAGCAATGCAGCTCAGAAGCAGGCCTGCCAGCTTCTAAACTAAGCCCATTTGGGCCATAAACCTTTCCTATGCATGTACAGTACACATCCCACTGTCTTTTGAATGTTACTGCACCTGCCTCAGCTATTTACTCTGGCAGCTCATTCTATATACGGACCACTCTCCGCATTAAGACTTTTCCCTCTCGATTTAAACCTATGCCCTTTTTATTTTTGATTGCCTTTACCTGGGAAAAAAAGACTGTGTGCATTCAGCAAGGATGCTGTTGACTCCTAGCTTAGGGCTCTAACTGAAAACATTGAGCACCCATATCATATTCTTTACTGGACACTTTCTGGTGTAATACAAGATTCAATTAACAAATGTAAAATATCAGGAATACTTAATGATCCATGCAGTTACAGCTGTAAAATTGGGAACTAGATGAAAAAAGTACAAGCATGAATTGAGTGAACGTAAGCTGACTGAATCTGTTTCTGGTCACTGGTGGTAGACGTACGTGTCAGCTTCTGGTTGAGATCATCGCCAAACCTTCAGTCCTATTAAAGTCAATGGAGTTGAGTAGGAACAGCAGCCAATTCTTCAATTAGCACTGGCAACTAGAGACAAAATTCACCCCAATAAATTCTAAAGCAAAAATATCCCAAAGTAAAGCCAATTATAACAAAAATTAGCAGTCTTTTGGTAAACTGTACAAATGCATGCTTCTTCTGCTTCCTACATATACTGTATAATGTAACACAGTTTTTATGGATGTGCTAATTAAAGATTGTAAAAGACTTTCCCAACACTTCTTGCGCAGTTCCTTAATGAAGTTTCATAAAGGTTTTTAAAAACTGGCATAATTTAATAATTAGATTCTAAATAGAATCTTAACATAAGCTTTTAGCAGCTTAATTAGCAATGCTAAGCATCTTTTGGAGCACATCTTTCTATTACAACCTAATTCTTTCCATCCACTTCACTTCTGCATCTGTATCCAAAAAATTGCCTGCTCTGAATTGGAATTTGTGTTTTCAATGCACTGATGCAGTGCAGTCAATATAAAACCACAGAAGAAAGGCTTATATCTGAAATAATTCCTTCAACATAAAGTCTATGCTAGGCCATGACCAAAATAATAATTGCATGACTCTGACCTGTTTCTATGTACTGTCTCTCATATCATCAAAGGATGACTGGTCTCAATAATTGGAAATTAAAGAAACACTGAACAATTATGGGATTGTCATCGAGCAGTGGTGGCCACTATATGGCAAATGAGTCATGAGTGGCTCTTCTGTTGGTTCAAATGTGCCATTCAATTAATTAAAATAGCAGTGTGTACCTAAAGTGTAGAAAATGGGTTCCTGTCACAATTTGTGTATAGATGTATCACAAGAAGAAACAAAATGCATTTCCAATGAGAAGTAAAACACAAAGGAAAATTGGCGACTGATGCAAGTTGAATAAGGCTGTAATTTTCTTTCAGGGACCTCGATGTGCCTGACTTACTAACACACAGAGGAGCCAAAGCAGCGACTGTGACGTATGTCTTGTAACCTCCACCTTTGGAATTCTTGTCCATGTGTGCTTGGCGTGAAGATGGCATAGGGAACATATGTAGAAGCAGACGTTCACAATATATTTCCATGAATTATACAACACTGGAAACTAGCCCTTCAGCCCAGTTGGTCCATGCTGACCAAGGTGATGTCCTGAGAGAGTCCTATTTACCTGCATTTGTCCTATAACCCTCCAGCCTTTTCATATTTATATATGCACTCAAATGCCTTTTAAGCACTGCAATTGTACATGCCTCTACCACTTCCTCTAACAGCTTGTTCCATATACCCACCCTTTGTATAAAGGTTGCCCATCAAGTCCCCTTCAATTCTTTCCTCTCTAATCCTGAACGTATGCACTCTCATGTTAGACTCTCCTACCCTGGGAAAAAGACTATGATTATCCACCTTACTGTATCTATGCCCCTTGTGATTTTATAAACCTCTGAAGTCCTCAGCTTCCTTTCTTCCAGGAAATACAGTTCCATCCTTTCCAGCCTCGACATATAATTCAATTCCTGGCAACATCACTGTGAACCCCCATTAACAATGTAATACTGACGCTTTATAAATCATTGGTCAAACTACATTTGAAGCCACTTCAGCAGTTCTGGGCCCCATATCTAAGAAAGGATGTGCTGGCATTGGAGAGGATTCAGAGAAGTTTTACGAGAATGTTGCCGGATATGAAAAAGGTAATGTCTGAGAAGCATTTGACAGCTCGGGGTCTGTACCTGCTCGTAGTTAGAATAATAAGGGGGGATCTCATTGAAACCTACAAATGTTGAAAGGCCTATATACAGTGAACATGGAGGGGATGTTTCCAATAGTGGGAGAGCCTAGTTCCGGAGAGCATAGCCTTGGTGAGAAGGATGTCCCTTTACAAGAGAGATGAGGAGGAATTTCTTTATCTAGAGGGTGGTGAATCTGTGAAATTCGTTGGCACAGGTAACTGTGGAGGCCAAGTCACTGGGTATATTTAAAGCAGAGGTCTATAGGTTCTTGATTAGTAAGGGTGTCAAATGCTATTGGGAGAAGGCAGGAGGATGGGGTCAAGAGGGAAAATAAATCAGCCATGATCAAATGCAGGGCAGACTCAAAGGCCCGAATGGCCTAATCCTGCTCCCATGTTTATGGACTCCTTTCTACACCCTCTCTAGCTTAATCACATCCTATAAATATGGCAATCGGAACCGCACACAATGCCCATAGTGTGAACTCACCAGCATCTTGCACAGCTGTAACATAATGTCCCTACTCTTGTACACAATGTCCCAAATGATGAACACAAGTATGGCAAGTGCCTTCTTCACCACGCTATCTAGATGTTGTCATTTTCAGGGAACCATTTACGATTATGCCAACATGTCTCTATTCTCCAACATTCCCTAGGGCCCTATCATTCATTGTGTATGTCCTGCCTGGTTTAATTTCCCAAAATGCATCACTTCACATTTGACGAGTTAAATTCCACTTGTTATTCTTTTGTGCACTTTCCGAGTTGATTTAGATTGCTTTGTAACCTCAGAGAACTTTTTCATTATCCCCTAAGGCACCAATGTTAGTGTCATCTGCAAACTTACTAATCATGCCACTATACTAGCAGAATAAAGTTTTGGCACAGACTAGAAGGGCTGAGTGGCCTGTTTTCTGTGCTGTAGTGTTGTATGGTTCTATATTCTCATTCTAATTATTATTATGCACTAAGTGGCCACTTTATTTGGTACCTCCTCTGTCTAATAAAGTGGCAATGAGCGTATGTTCATGGTCTTCTGCTGCTGTAGCCCATCCACTTCAAGGTTTGACAGGTTGTGCTTTCAGAGACACTCTTCTGCATACTATTGCTGTAATGTGTGGCTATCTGAGTTACAGTCACCTTTCTATCAGCTTGAACCAAACTGGCCATTCTCCTCCGACCTCTCTCATTAACAGGGCATTTTCACCCACAGAACTTTCACTCACTGGATGTTAAAAACGCAAACACGAGGAAATCTGCAGATGCTGGAATTTCAAGCAACACACATAAAAGTTGCTGGTGAAGGCAGCAGGCCAGGCAGCATCAATAGGAAGAGGTACAGTCGACGTTTGGGGCCGAGAACCTTCGTCAGGACTAACTGAAAGAAGAGATGGTAAGAGATTTGAAAGTGGGAGGGGGAGGGGGAGATCCAAAATGATAGGAGAAGACAGGAGGGGGAGGGATGGAGCCAAGAGCTGGACAGTTGATTGGCAAAAGGGATATGAGACGATCATGGGACGGGAGGCCTAGGGAGAAAGAAAGGGGGAGGAGGAAGCCCAGAGGATGGGCAAAGAGTATAATGAGAGGGACAGAGGGAGAAAAAGGAGAGAGAGAGAGAAAGAGAGAGAGAGAGAGAGAGAGAGAGAGAGAGAGAGAGAAATAATAAATAAATAACTGATGGGGTACAAAGGGGAGGTGGGGCATTAACGGAATTTAGAGAAGTCAATGTTCATGCCATCAGGTTGGAGGCTACCCAGACAGACTATAAGGTGTTGTTCCTCCAACCTGAGTGTGGCTTCATCTTGACAGTAGAGGAGGCCACCTCCAACGTGATCCCACTACTAAGCGCATCTTTCCCTCCCCCCCTCTGTTTTCTGCAGGGATCGCTCCCTACGCGACTCCCTTGTCCATTCGTCCCCCCCATCCATTCCCACCAATCTCCCTCCTGGCACTTATCCTTGTAAGCGGAACAAGTGCTACACGTGCCCTTACACTTCCTCCCTCACCACCATTCAGGGCCCCAGACAGTCCTTCCAGGTGAGGTGACACTTCACCTGTGAGTCAGCTGGGGTGATATACTGCGTCTGGTGCTCCCGATGTGGCCTTCTATATATTGGTGAGACCCGACTCAGACAGACTGGGAGACTGTTTCGCTGAACACCTACACTCTGTCCACCAGAGAAAGTAGGATCTCCCAGTGGCCACACATTTTAATTCCACATCCCATTCCCATTCTGATATGTCTATCCACGGCCTCCTCTACTGTAAAGATGAAGCCACACTCAGGTTGGAGGAACAACACCTTATATTCTATCTGGGTAGCCTTCAACCTGATGGCATGAACATTGACTTCTCTAACTTCCGTTAATGCCCCACCTCCCCTTCGTACCCCATCAGTTATTTATTTATTATTATTATTCTCTCTCTCTCTCTCTCTCTTTCCTTTTTCTCCCTCTGTCCCTCTCACTATACTCCTTGCCCATCCTCTGGGCTTCCCCCCTGCTTTCTTTCTCCCTAGGCCTCCCGTCCCATGATCCTCTCATATCCCTTTTGCCAATCAACTGTCCAGCTCTTGGCTGCATCCCTCCCCCTCCTGTCTTCTCCTATCATTTTGGATCTCCCCCTCCCCCTCCCACTTTCAAATCTCTTACTATCTCTTCTTTCAGTTAGTCCTGACGAAGGGTCTCAGCCCGAAACATCGACTGTACCTCTTCCTATAGATGCTGCCTGGACTGCTGCGTTCACCAGCAATTTTTATGTGTGTTACTCACTGGATGTTTTTTGTTTTATATACCATTCTCTGTCAACGCTGGGCTACTGAAAGCCCCAGGGGATCGACAGCCTCTGAGATACTCAAACCACCACATCTGACACCAACAATCATTTCACAGTCAGAGTCACTTAGCTCACTTAACCCTTCTGACCATGTCGGCATTGAGTTGCTGCCTCGTGATTGGCTAATTAGATAATTGCATTAACAAGCAGTTAACCAGGGGTACCTAATAAAGTGGCCGCTGATGGTATATAACAAACAACAGGAGTCCCAGCACTAATTCCTCCAGGACTGCAGTGGTCACAGATCTCCAATCTGAAACACAAACCTCTACGACCACCCTCTGACTCCTTCCTCCAAGGTAATTCTGTATCCAGTTGGCTAGCTCATCCTCGATGCCATGTGTTCCAACTCTACACACCAGCCTGCCTTGTTGGAATTTGTAAAAGGCCTTACTAAAGTCCATGCAGATAGTATCTCCTGCCCCGCTTTCATCAATCCTTTTGGTCACCTTTTCAAGAAACTCAACCAAATTTACGCAAGAAGATTTTCCATGTGCATATTCATGCTGAATATTCCTAATCAGTCCTTGCCTGAGAGATAGATAGCATCTCTCAGATTCCCCTCTAATAACCTTCCCACTTCTAATGTGAGGCTCACCATTATGTAGTTCTCTGTCTTGTCCTTGCATCCCTTCTTAAATAAAGACGCAGCATAACCACTCTCCAGTCTTCTTGTACTTCACTCATGGCTAATAGAAATACAGCCCTTGTTCAACTATAATTTAAAAAGGACATGATTCAGAAAGTCCATGCCCAAGAGTCCACAGGTAAGTGAATTAGTTTACTTATCTGAAGCCTAGGTATTTGGCAGGGAGGGAGTTTGGGAGATGATTGATTAAGGGTTATGAACTTGTGAGATGATGGGGTTACTACAGGAGGGGGATTGGTCAACTGATTTTGTTTTCAAATATATACTTTACTTACGTAATTTGTAAGTATAGTAACAGTCAAGTAATATTTTGCTATTCACAGCACAAGAGGTATATTCATTGGAACACTGGGATGCTTCATTCCATTCAGAAGTTTAATTTCCATCAACAAGACATAATTTATTTCTTTTACATGCACTTCACTGTAATAGTCCTTAACTTTATTCATTAGATCCAATCCCTCACTGTGCTACAGTGGCAGGGTCTTACACTGTGGCTTTTCCTCATTGATCTTTTGTGGCAGCTGTGTCAAACTTCAGTGCATCCCACAGCAAACAGTACCAGTCTACATAGAGTCACAGAGTTACAAAGAAGTACAACACAGAAACTGGCCCTTTGGCCCATCTAGTCCATGCCATAACCACTTAGACTGCCTACTCCCATCAACCTGCGCCAGGACCATGGCCCCCATGTCCCTGCTATTCATGTACTTAGCTGTGGATAGCTCCCTGCAAATCCCATGCACAGCAAAGAAGGTCTTTCACTGAGCTGATAATCTTCCAGCAGCAAGGTGCAAGAAAGTTATACAAGTTAAAGCCTGTCTTCTGGTTCTAGGAAGTGTCATTATTTGCATACTTTGAGAGCATCAGGGGTTTAGCAATTATTCATGGAAAAGCAAGGCTGGTTCTAGGACACGTAAGCTCATTATATTTTCTGTATTCATTCACGGCATGTGGGCATTATTTGTTGGGCCAATTTTTATTGCTCAACTAAATTTCTCTTGAACTGAATGCTGAACCAGTTGTGAGGGCAGTACTGCTAAATCTGGAGTTTACCTGTAGGACAAATTAATTAGGAGGTGGCAGAATTCCAGATCTAGCTGGGTGTTTCAGAATCAGAGTCAGGTTTTTTATCACTGAGATGAGTTTTTTTGCTCTGTGGAAGTGGTATAAGCACATCACTATGAATTACAAATAAGCATATAAATAACTGGTGCAAAAACAGAGTTGTGAGCTCATATTCGCAGACCATTCAGAAATCTGATGGTGAGGGAAAGAAGTTGTGAGTTTTCAGGCTCCTGTGCCTTGTCGCCAGCGTTAGTAATAAGAAGTGGACATGTCCCAGATGGTGAGGGTCCTTAACAATGGATACCACCTTTGGAAGACAACCTCGATGGTGGGAAGGCTTGTGACAGTGATAAAACTGGCCACAGCCCATGACCTTCTGCAGCCTCTTTTGATCTAGTGTATTGGAGCTACCATATCAGGCAGTGATGTAACCAATTGGAATGCTCACCACTGTATATCTGCAGAAATTTGCTAGAGGCTTTGGTAACATACTAAATCTCCTCAAACTCCCAATGAAGTAGAGCCACTGCCATACCTTGTTCATCATTGCATGAATGTATTGGGCCCAGGATAGGTCCTCTGAGATGTTGATTCCCAGGAACTTGAAGCTGTTCACTCTTTCCACCACCAACCCCTCAATGCAGACTAGTGTGTGTTCTCCCAAAGTCCCCTTCCTTGATACAATAATGAAGAATTGTTATTGGTGGTGATATTGATATTCTACTTGAATAAATTCCCCAGCAGACATGGTTGGATTTAAACTCTGGATCAATTGTTCAGATTTCTGGATCCTCGTCCAGTAGACTGACCTCTTTAATACCAGATACATTCTTTCAATATTTAGTCACCTACTCTGTTATCAATGTATCACACAGTTACCTGGTGTGTAATTGGAAAACTAGACAGTCCTGACAAAAGACAGAACCCACTTAAAGATAAGCATTCCAAGTATACAAATGCTGAATCTGCCTATTGGCAGCTCCAGACTAATGATCAAATTGATTTTTGCAGACCTACCAGCCTGAATTGAACCCAACAAAATATACAAAAAATGACTGGTAGATTACTTCCTCGGACTAAATAACCTGATTCTATTCCTGGCTGGTTTAATGGCATAAACATGTCATTGATGAGGCTCCTGTGATAGGCAGGGTAGGTTCCAATTAATATTCAAAGGTGATATCCCACTGACATCATCAGCAGTACGACATAAGTTTAGCCAAACACAAGGTTAACAACATCCATGCTTTAGATTGTCCAGCAGCCAGTCCACGGCAGAGTAAACCAACTGTCCCTTATAAGCACAAAACCTTCTTCTAATAACCTTTATGAGTGGAGAGATGGAGGAGTGTTCTACATAACTGCCAATAAGTCACACCTGGAGTCTCCCAGCCTTGGGCATAAGAAACATAAAATGCCTTAAACTCACCCACCTTCCTCAATCCCTCCCTCCGCGGGCCAGTTGAGATATTCCTCAACAGCACTTGCTGGTGCTTCCTATCCCCATCGATCAGGCTGAAATACTAGAATAACATTCAGCCTAGTTATAATAAAGTCATTGACGGAGCCCCTATACAAATCTTCTCATGTTCAGGCAAAGTACTTGGCATCAGAATCAGAAACAGGTTTAACTTTACTGACATATGTCGTGAAATTTGTTGCAATGAAGCAGCCATACAGTGTAATACAATCAGAAATATACACACTCAATGGCTACATCAGTAGGTATACCAATGCACCCACTTGTGAATGCAACCATGTAATCAGTGAATCACGTGGCAACAATTCAATGCAAAAAAGCATGCTGACCTGGTCAGGATTCAGTATTTGTTCAAATCAAACATCAAAATGGGGAAGAAATGTGATAGAAGTGACTTTGGCCGTGGAATGTTTGTTGGTGGTTTGAGTATCTCAGAAACTGTTCATCTCCTGGGATTAATTTATTCATTTGGAGATACAGCATGGAATAGGCCCTTCAAGCGCTCTGAACTGCACTACCCAGCAACCCCCAAGTTAACCCTAGTCTGATCATGGGACATAGAACATAGAGTAGTACAGAACATTACAGGCCCTTCGGCCCACAAAGTTGTGCCGACCCTCAAACCCTGCCTCCCATATAAACCCCCCACCTTAAATTCCTCCATATACCTGTCTAGTAGTCTCTTAAACTTCGCTAGTGTATCTGCCTCCATCACTGACTCAGGCAGTGCATTCCACGCACCAACCACTCTCTGAGTAAAAAACCTTCCTCTAATATCCCCATAGTAATCATTTACTATGACAATTAACCTACTAACCGGTATCTCTTTGGACTGTGGGAGGAAGCCAGAGGAATAAGAGAAAACCTACGCATTCCATGGAGAGGACAAACTAACTCCTTACAGGTAATGTCAGAATTGAACTCTGAACTCCAATGCACTGAGCTGTAATAATGTCAGATTAACTGCTACACCAGCATGGCACTCACGCACAGCAGTCACTAGAGTTTATACAGAATGGCGCTACAAACAAGAGAGAGGTAGTTCTGTAGGTGAAAGTTCCTTGTTAACGAGAGAGGTCAGAAGAAAATAACTAGACTGATACAAGCTGACAGGAAGGAGGCAGTAACTGAAATAACCACCCGTTACAACTGTGCTGTGCGGAAGAACATCTCTGAATACACAACATGTTGAACCCTGAAGTGGATGAGTTACAGCAGCAGAAGATCACGGACACTCAGTGGCCACTGCATTAGGTACAGGTGGTATGACTCTCCAAATCACACACTATCCTGACTTGGAAATGTGTTCACATTCTTCCATCGATGTTAATGCTGGTAGTTGTCTCCCTTTCTGTGGGAGTAGTTCAGCCTGAGAGACTCCAGGTGTTTGTGGAGTGATTCACCACCACATTCTCACACTTGATTCGAGTGTGTGATAATGCTGACCAGTCAGTGACATGCACTTCCTGTACATTCTGAAAACTGGAAAAAAATTAGTAAGGTTGCTATCTATAGCCAATAAATGGCTAAACATTTCATCTTTAATAGGCGGTTTGATTCAACCAGCCTACCTCACTCAGTTTGCCAATTAATCCAATGGCAGCAATTATCTGGGAGTCAGAACTGAATGCAAGTAGTGACCACTGTTTGGTATAGCCCTGTTGCTCTTTGATATCTTTCTGCAACAGCTCATCAACTGAGTCAAATGATTAAAGGAAGGTATAGTTGAAATTAAATTAAACTGCTGTAATTAATTAAAATACATAAATATAGACTGAAGTATAGAAAAACAAGTACAAATCTTAACCAGCTTACTTTTGTATGAGCATGGGCAATTAAATTTAAGTGAAAGTTATTGTTATTTGTACACCAGGCAAGGCTGACATGAAGCTGAGAGGCTGCATATGAAGTGTAACCACTCCTCTGCTCGGTGCTTAGCCTAGCCGCGGAAGAGGAGGTCTGGTGTACCCACATCTGATTTCCAGTGTGTCTCTAATGCGGAAGTCTAAAACAAGATAAACATTCGAGAACAGATGTGGGGTGAGGGCACTTCCTTGTAGAACTCCTGTCCACACTATCTTCAATATCCAGAGGAAACTACACTCCTTACAGATTTCAGAGTATTGTAATCAACATCATGTTTAGTTGCAAAAAACACAACCCAGTATTCCTGCAGAACTTATGAGAGTTCTTCTGTTGCATTTATTTCCCCCTTATATTCAACTACATATAAACTTAATTTGAATGCGTTGCAAATTTTGGGTTTTTATAATTTATTTTGCCAGGACAAAGAAGCATTATATCACAATATCATTAAGCAAGTAGTTTATCAAATCAGCCCTATTGATATAATTCAAAAGGCAAAGCAAAATAAAATGAGGATTTCGGATAAAATACAAAATAATAGAAATACCTGCTGGGTCAGACAACATATGCAGAGGGAGAGGGCTTGCAGATCATTAGACCAGATATAGCAAAAACAATTTAATGGTTGTCACTTTCTGGGATCTTTGGGAACATTCAAGAAAATGTTATTTGTGTAGGTGTTGCTTCAGAAGGGCAAATGTTGGGGAAATACCTCTGTCCCTCTTCCACTGGAGTACCAAACCACACAGACCACAAAATATTTCTGCTCTCACTTCGAACCAGTCTGCAAAACTCACTGAAAAGAAGCAAGTGATTTATCTCTACATAGGGATGGCAAACCTTGGAATGAGTCCCAGTGGCTTGTTATGTGTAGAATAAATTCTGTTGCTGCTCACCTTCTCTTTGGCAACAGGATATCCTGTTGTGAGGCCAATAGTAAGGAGTAATTCATTTGAAAAGGGAGAAAGACTGATAAATATAAACTATCATAAAGCCAGGGATAAGTGATCCAAATATAAGTTAAGAAATGAGTGGCATAGGTTGGGAAAAGAGAGGTGGGAAGTAAGGAAAATGTAGGTGGATGCAAATATGGTTTTCAGATTTTCATTGTGAAACCGATTTCTTTGAAGTATAATTTTTAGGAACAACTATAAGTGTTTCCAGATTCAGCAAATACCCAGGTTAGGAATATATACTCAGTGGCCACTTTATTCAGTACACCCGGTCATTAATACAATCATCTAATCAGCCAATCACGTGGCAGCAGCTCAATGGAGTAAAAGCATGCAGACATGGTCAAGAGGTTCAGTTGTTTTTCAGACCAAACCTCAGAATAGGGAAGAAATGTGATCTAAGAGAGTTTGAGCATGAAATGATTATTGGTGCCAGACATGGTGGTTTGAGTATCTCAGAACTGCAGATTTCCTAGGATTTCTACTCACAACAGTCTCTGGAGTTTACAGAAAAGGTGTGAACAAACAATCAAAAAAATCCAGTGAGTGTCAGTTCTGTTGGCGAAAGCACCTTGTGAAGAAGACAGAGGAGAATGACTAGACTGGTTCAAGCTGACAGGAAGGTGACAGTCACTCAAATAACCATGCATTACAACAGTGGTGTGCAGAAGAGCATCTCTAAATGCACAAAATGTTGAACCTTGAAGTGGATGAGCTACGGATCAGAAGATCACAGGCAGACACTCTCTGGCCACTTTATTAGGTACAGGTGATACCCAGTAAAGTGGCCACTGAGTGTTTATAATTACAAGACTGTTGAGAATTCCAGCAGTTAGCAAACCTAAATCCATTCAGATGGTAAGTTTTTGGGAAAGGATTCAACTGAGTTTTGGTGGCGAGGTGGGAAGGTAAGAATTTCTGCTTCTCTTGATCCACAAGGAAACTAAGGATCATTTTTTAAAAAAAGGATCTCTTTTTCAGCTCCTCTGGACATGGCTCATGAACTCCCCTTCAAGCCTCATCATCAGGCCATGATATCATACTTATCCATCCCCAAATTTAACTCCGCTCCATGCTGCTTTCCATTTGATCTTCTTCCAAGCCAGAAAAGCTGGTTTAAATTTGTCATCAATGAAATGGCAGTAAGATCAAAGCTGCCACCTTAACTGCAGGTTTATATATTTTTTTCTTCCAAGTTTGTTAATTTGGGAACCGAGGATTTGGACTTTTTTTCAGAGTTATTTGTAACTGCGATGTTACTTTAACATGTTATATTTGATTCATGTCTCATGCTTTAATGCAGCTGTTACTTTATTTAAATCTGTGTGAAACTGATGAAATCCTCTATCTGCTGTAATGGAGGGAACCCCTAGTGAATAATACAGATTAAATCTTGTTTTTCAACACACAGCGGAGCAATATCTCAGACCGAGGGACAAACATGATATAAATATTTAGAATCATTTTTCTACTTTAGTCACTAGAAATGGAGAAATGTGTACGATGAAAGAAGCCACACAGTGAGGTGATGTCTTGCTGAAGGTTTTCATCAGTGTTATTTCTGGTGAATAAACAGGATGGTGGATTAATAGGATGCAGACAATAGTGGTTCCGCTTTATGTGTTTGGGAGGAGAAACACAAACAGTTTCATGCCACTGAACTAAAATTAAACAGGACAGCTACAATATTACTTATTATGCAAAAAGCTATTCAAATGTACTTTACAACACAGCTGTGTGAAAATAGCTGTGTGGCGATTCCCTGATGTCTCTATGGATGAATGTACTATGTGACTTGGCACAGAGCCATATAGACCAGTAAGTTTGCTGGTTCAATCCTTTGTCTGCTAAACTGGTTGATCTCAGCTGGGGTGGCAGTAGTGGCACTAACTATCCTCAGTGCCCTTAACTCTGGAGGAAAACTAATCAAAGAGCTTCCCGGTCAAGAGGTATTTGGTCAGTAAGAGCAGGCAGATCTAGAAATAAAATCAGAAAACAGTGAGATCACTCAGGAATCTGGCAGCATCCATAGGAAGAACAACTGAGTTAATGCTTCAGATCAACAATTTTTCATAGTAGCCCTTGACCTTCTTTTTAGCATCCCCTTGATAGTGTGAATGACCTTGTTTCATGTAGCCACAGCTCTACCTCACCAACTATACAGATTTGCATGTAAAAGACAACACCCCCTATTATGATCTGCAATACTGTCCACAATCTCCTGATGTGATGCATATTAATAACAACACTGAAAAGGTCCTCAAATTGCATTTATTGTGAAACAGAGGACTCCCGAATCTGGCCATACATCCTTGGTTGTTTAGTAGTCTGCTGTCAAGTTGCTAAAGTGAATGTTCGGTCTATTTCCCTCCGCCTGTCTGACCAGAAGAGGAATTCCGGATTTCCAGAACGCACAGTATTTTTGCTTTAGTTGCTCCATTCATTCAGGGAAATAAGGAAAATTGCATCACATTTGTGGTTTCCAGTCGGTGGAAAGGCTTTGTCATGCCATGAGATGAGTCAATTACAGTGGGATACCCTGTTTGTGACCTGCTTTTATGAACACAGTGTTTATGTGGTTGGACTGGTTAGCTTTCTAATCAATACTGATTCCCCAGAAGTAGGTGGCAGGGTACTCCATGATAGCAACTTTTTAAAAATGTCAGTGGAAGTAGAGACAGTCATTGCCTAGCCCTAATGTGACACAAATGTTACTTTCCGTATCAACTCATACCAGTGAGGCCTCACTGAATGCAGGCATGGCTTGCTCCAGCCTCTGCTGGGTTGAGAATCAGACTGAACATTGTGAAATCGTTAGTAAAGATATTTCAAAGATTTGCAGAATACAGGTTAATAGCATGTTTAGCAATGGATAACTACATCCTGCAGGAAATAGCCAGTCTCAACACATCTGCACTGCCTAAATCTAACACCCACCACGTTGGATGTGGTTGATGAGAAATATAAGGGAATAAACAGATCAATTTAAGCATTAGCTCTGAGCGATTGTGGCCAAGTGACTGCGAAAAGTAGAGACAGTTAAATATAACCTCTTAAATCACTGTAAATACTACCATCTGCAAACGGTGAAATATTTCTGCCAAATACCTGTGGTTGTGTTTTCTGAAAGCTTATTGCAGAAGCTGTTTAGTTTTGAATTTCTTCTGCTAATAACACAATTAGATCAGTCGATCTTTCAAAGCATTGCCCATGTTTCAGTTCTCAATGCACATATTTATATTCTCACACTTTTTATTATAAATAAGTAAATTAAAAACATGATATTGGCATTTATCTTGTAATTCAGTTTATCCTTTTTAAGAAAGAAAATTAGCTACTATCTGCTATTGATATATTTAAGGTAGGTAATATTTAGGATTTTTAAATATCTGTCTAGGGTTTTATTCAAATTTCCAATGTTTTATATAACAGCTGCAGGAGGATGCATTGATACACTGAGGGAGTTGTTTTATTTTTGAATCATCAGACTGGATTCAAATTAGCTGCCACTATAAATCTCCCAAGATTTTCATTTTCATTGATTTCAACAGCAACACAGAACAACGGCTGATCCAATTTCACCTAATGCACACCAACACCCAAAAGTAAATTTACTAACGACTCACAACCTCCAGACTCTGTCCCAAGACCCCTCATATTTTGATGTCGGAGTTCCACTCAGGATCAAGGAAATTTTCTGGTTGGGATAAGTTGGATAGCAGTGCTTGGTTTGCCTTACACTTTCTGTATGACATGGAGTTGAAGGTGATGTACAAAAAGAGCGTGGTGGTGCTTCGCTTGCTGTGCTCAAAGACATTGAAGGGAATACTGTAAAAATGAATGCTTGATACATATCCATGGTTTTTAACAACAATCCTTTTCCCATATTTTTGCTTAAACTAGTGAGATCTTGTCATTTCCAGAACAGAATTTAATGATCAGTTTCTTTAAATCCAAATTAAGATATGCAACTAAAAAGTGTAGCGTTAAGATCAGGCGTCACAATTTCTTGTCAGTTTGATCAGTGCATTGTCAGAAATTCAGGCAGTTTCCCTTAGGAATAAATAATAAGGCTATTTTCAGATGCTGCTTAGTATTGAAGGAGATTCTTGTTCTACTTAAATGGTAACAGGTTAATGATTCTAAAAAATAGAACAACCTGGATAATTATTAACCAGTTGGAAAGAGTAATCTGGCTTCCTTACAGTTATTCAAGAACCACAGAACTTCAAACTACTAGAATTAATAAATGTTTTACAAAAGATCAAAGAAGATCTTTATGGTATAATACACAACAGTAATAATAGTTTACTTGTAAAAAATGTTATATTTTTCTCCAATCTTTATCACTATATCCTGCCTAATTTTTTATCAATCCCCTCATACAACCACTTTGGTCACTATATCCCCATAATTACTTTGTGGATTATATCCTACACTCATCTGAGTTCATTTCAATTCCACCCCACTGCACCCCTTCCTTTCCTGTGCACCATAAAGGCAAAAATAGTTTTTTTCGTGTCCCATGACAGAATGAGAATGTACTTTAAGAGACACATACATATTTCCACTTGATGCATGCTTTAAAGTGCCATAGAAATTGTGGTGCACCACAAGATATAAAGAAAAAGCTGAGAGGACCGGATACAACACAAGCCATCAGACCAAATAATATCCTAGCTGTAGTAATGAAGACCTATGCTCAAGAACTAGCTGTACCTCGAGCCAGGTTGTCTTAGTACTTTTAAACAATGGCACCTATCCAACCATGTTTTAAAATTGTCCAGAGGATGTTCTGAATACAAAAAAAAGGCCAAATCCAATCTGGGCATTTACAATCTCATGAATCCACTCTCAGTCAGCAAATTAATGAAGGTGTTATCAACATCAGTAGCATCAATAAGCTGCTCTCTGATCTTCCAGAGGTATTTGACACCAGCTCTGCTTTGGTCCAAATATGAAAATAAGAGCTGAATTTTATAAGCGACAGGTATCATTAGAGTAGTTGCTCATGACATCAAGGCTGCATTTGACTGAGGCAATCATCAGGAAACAATTAAACAACACTGTTAAAAATGGGTATCAAATATATCCCCCTGAGCATTCACACCCTCCATCTCCTAGCTCTTTGTTATATAGATAGAACAGAAAAGCTTACACATAGGACGACCACCACATGCAAGTTCTCCCCTGAATCTTGATTTGGGAAATTTCCACACAGTCTAATTTCTGAGAACTCTCTACCCAATACGAGGGCAGTAGTTCCAAAAGGTGGCCAGCAGTGGTTCAAGAGAATATTCACCTGCACCTTCTGGAGGACAATGAAGGTGGACAATAAATGCTGTTCTTGTCCACAGTGGGTAATGAATGACAAACATGAATTAATATGAAATTTAAGTTAGCTAATCTGCAGTGATATTGATATTCCAAATGAAATCTGCATCCATTTCATCGGCTTCATTTCAATCTTATTCCATTTATTTCTTTCAGTTTTTATGTACTCATCATGTATCATAATGAATGCATTTAAACTCTGTACTTCAATAATTTCAGATTCAAACCATACCCAGTTAATTATGGCCAATATGTTCCTTCCCTTCTGATAAGTAGTGTGAATATTTATATCTTACACATGACAACTAGGTTACAATATTTTAAACTGAAAATAAAAAAGTCGATTTGATAGTTTCCTAAATTCTTTCTTCAGGCAAATCTGCAAACTATCTATATGTACTTATCTATTCTGTTTTAAAATTAAGTTAACTTTTGTTATCTTTACATTCTGTTTATTAAAGGCAGACATTCCTTAAAAAAGCTGCCATTCAATTGTATTACAGCTTTTATTTTATCAGCAGCAAGTATCTGTATGTCAACTATTGAATGACCGCAGCAAGAAGAATAATATTCAAACGGCAGAAGTGCAAAGTGAACAATAGAAGAAGATTTTTGATCCAATTATCGGAGGATTAATTTGCTATTCAATGATTAGCATCCTGGTTATAATGTTAATGTGAAACATGTTGTTTCCAGTATGAAGCACACTCTGTATTGTCCAATATGAAGCACACTCTCACACTCTGATGACTCATCAATAGTTGGGTGTATAAAGGGAGGACGGGAGGACGAATACAGGGCCCTGGTGGAGGACTTTGTCAAACGGTGCGAGCTGATTGATCTGCAGCTTAACATCAGTAAGATAAAGGAGATGGTGATGGACCTTAGGAAGACTCAGCCTGCACTGCTCCCTGTTACTATTGATGGTGAGGACGTGGATGTGGTGAGGACCTACAAGTACCTGGGGGTGCAACTGGATGACAGACTTGAGTGGAGCACCAACACAGAGGCTGTGTACAAGAAGGGCCAGAGTTACCTCTACTCTCTGAGGAGACTGAGGTCCTTTGGAGTATGCAGGCCTCTCCTTCACATGTTCTATCAGTGTGTTGTCGCCAGTACAATCTTCTGTGGCGTGTTATACTGAAGCAACAGCATCAAAATGTGTGGTTCCAACAGGCTCAATAAACTGATTAGAAAGGCTGACTCCATTATAGAAGTCAAACTGGACACACTGGAGGCTGTAGTAGAATAAAGAACGCTATGAAAAATCCTGGCAATTCTGGACAATGTTTCTCACCCTCTGTATGCCACCTTGGTTAAACAGAGGAGCACTTTTAGTAATAGACTTAGACAACTGCACCACTTCAAAGAGTGCTAAATCAGGTCATTCTTACCCTCGGCCATTAGGCTCTATAATGAGTCAACCTGTAGCCGGGGAAGTGATGATCATCTCCTGTTACACTGTTTGAGGTAACTTATTTTTTATTCTTTCTACTTCTCTTCTAATATTTATATCTGTTCACTTATAATGCTACTGTGACACTGTAATTTCCGTTGGGATCAATAAAGTATCTATCTATCTATCTATCTATCTATCTATCTATCTAATTTTATATGAAAAAATCAAATATAAAATACAACTATACTTCAGATGAGTAATTTTGAGTTTATATTTATGTTTCATTTTTGAGAAGTAATCAGAGCCATGACTCAAGCCAAATAGCTACCAGTTTTTGGCTCTGGCACTTTTTGCAGCTTATCTCACTTATTGCTTGACTCCAGAGATCGTTGCTATGAGATCGCTGTCTGACCCTCCAATTCAATAACTGAGGCTGATAATTTGGTTGTTATGTAATATTATAAAACATGAAAATGTTCTTCCCACATGTGAGTGAGTATGCCAGATTGATATGTATGTTCTTCTATAGTTACTTCTAACTGTAACCCAGAAACGAAATATTTTTATTCTGAAAAATTACATTTTTCCATTCAGGCACCAATTTATTTATATTATTTTTCTGAACTTCTTCTGAGAAAGGGAAAAACAGTTGAGGCCAAATCTCCCTTGCTGGTTCTAGTGTGTTTGTCTGGGTTTAAAGCATCTCTGGCCTCTCATCTTGGTAACTCTTGAGCATACTGCAGAAGCTCCTCTGCTCTATAACAAATCCCCAGCATCTGTGACATTGTCAGTCCTTTAACACATGGTAGGAGATGTGAATAATCAGAATTATTAAGACAAGCTTGAAAATGCATAATAGCAAATCTTCTACATTGAGTGATGGATGTAACAGAGACATTCAAAAAGGAACTGTATAAGTAAATGAAAGAAAAGAAATTATGTCATGGTGAGAGGATATAGGGAGATAATATTTGTGTAAAGCTGAATTGTCCTTGATGAGCCAAATGTCCTCCTTCCATGGTGTAACCTTTCAGCAATTCTAAAATCAGTGCCTCCTTTACTGCAGGGAAAATATTAAACTTATAGATTGACTCATTCTTTCAATTCTTGTGTATAACCATCACTGTAAGGAATAGAATTCCATTTGTAAATTTAATTACTCTGTAATTCACTCTGTCTCTTTGTTATTCTTTCTATTCACTCTGTCTCAACTATCCTTGACGCTTGAGTTCAAGTGTATCTATATTCTATACAATTCTATCGTTATGGCAATTAATATTGTACCTTCAGAAGAGTAAATATACCTTGAGTACTTCCCATGTTATGACAAATGAATTGTTGTTATTGTACTATGTTCACATTGTGTAACATTTCAAAGCAGGAACAGATTTCATATTTTGAAGCTTTCCTGCCATTTTCTGACTCAGCTTGCTGTGGTTCCATTCAGCCAATAAATGAGAGTTTCTTATTCTATGCAAGTCCGACAGAAGTAGTGATGGAGCATATAATGAGGAGAGAGCAGAGTGAAGCAGTTTTCAGAGTATCTCCTTTACCCAGCATGTTGCTGTTATCTCCTGCTGCAGAGGTTCACAAGACTGTTTTACTGCCAAAGGTTCCTCAAGAGTTTCTGTGCATAAAGTCACAGAATCAATCCATCACATCAATGCTGACCATCAAATACCAATCCACATTAATCCCATTTACCAGCCTTTCATCTGTAGCTTTCTGTGCTTCGGGAATCCAAATACCCATCCAGATACTTGTTAAATGATGTGCAAGTGGTTGCTTCCACCACATCCTTAGGAGGAGCACTTCACATTACAAGTGCTCTTCTGGATGAAAACAAACATTCCAGATTCCCTTTAAACCTGCAACTCCTCAGCTAACCTCGTGGTTTAGATACCTCTGTTATGGGTACTTTTCCCACCTCAGACTCCTCCACTCCAAGGAAAAGAAACCCACTCTATCCAGTCTCTCCTCATTGAAACATTCAATCCCAGACAAGATCCAATGCATTTACATCCTTCTTACAGTGTGGCATTCTGAACTGCATACAGTCTTCCAGATGTGATGCAAATATAGACTTATAAACTTGAACCATGACTTCCATGATCTTATGCCCCAACTAATGAGGTCCAGCATCCGAAATGCCATCTTCACTTTCTTCAGAGGCTTGCACTCATACACTGGAGGTTTTAGACCGGAGATCACACAAAACATACTTCAAAGATTCAAAGTACATTTATTATCAAAGAATGTATAAATCATACAACCTTGAGATTTGTTTGCTTACAGCTAGCTACGAAGCAAGAAACCCAAAAGAACCCAATTAAAGAAAAATTAAAAATAAAAGACCAACACCTGATGCACAAGAGAAAGAGAAAAGATACCACAGATCTTGCAAACAATTGAAGTGAACAACAACATTCTGAACCAAATTTAATCCACAGATCTGAACCCCGGAACAGCCCAGAGTAGGCCCAAAGCCTTGCTTATCAGTTCATCATTATAGCGGCCAGGGCAGTCTTCATAGCCTCAGCACTATGGAGAAAGGAGAGGCTATCATGGTGAGCAAGTGAAATCATCTCTCCTTGGATCCTGAAACCCTGACTTATCAGTCTAGGCCAGCTTTTAAAGTGACCAAAAAAAGGAACAGCGAAAGGCTCTGGCACTCTGTAGAGAGGAGTAAGCATTGCAGAAAGTGAGTAAAATCATCTCTCACTTCCCATCTTGGTTGGCATTTAGCAGTTTATTCTCCACCATATATTCAATGTATTATAATAAATCTTTTGTTTTTGTATTTAACCCATAACTAGAGCTCAGAACTCATTCAACAGCCAATTGTAACTATGTAAAGACACCAAGAGTGGCATGAAGGTCCCTTTTTACCAAGTTATCCCCCAACGTTGCCTTTGTTAATTGTGGATTGTACCTCGCACTAGGATACAGCTGCTGCAATGGGCTTGGGTCCTAGACCATGCTGCTCAGCAACTTGCTCCAGGCCCTGATTTCACCACCCAGCCCAAATCCACTCTCAAGCTCTGCAAATTAGCTCAGCGCCCAGAGCGATCCAACTTTGTCTCCAGGCCAGTTGTATGAGCATGGGAACTCCACTGCCCTGACTTTTTCTCCCCTAATAGCTCACACCAGCTGCATCGATTCTCCAACACACGACCCTAGCTCATCCCTTGAACCTGCCTCCCTATTGCTCGCCCCCTCACTGTTTTCGGTGATAATTTAACAAAATTTACCTCAGAAAACATGTTTTTAGTGATGTTTTTAGTCAAATACTTGTTCTTGAACTACCAGTGAGCTGTCGCACGCATTTAGTAGCGCCATCTTAACTAGAAGTATGACTTTAAAAGAACCTACCAGAGAAATGTTCGTTTAAAGCTACAAGATTAAGAAGTTTACTTCCATTTTGTTGACTCAATCTATTTATTATCTTCTGAAGTCTTATGTGACTAATGATATATTGATAGAAAATAACAGCACGACATCAATTTTTGTGTTGTCATCATTATGATATGAGAAATTGTATAATATTTACCACAATATTGGCTTATTATTTTAGCAGTTTATTCTCCACCATATATTCAATGTATTATAATAAACCTTTTGTTTTTGCATTTAACCCACAACTAGAGCTAAGAACTCATTCAACAGCCAATTGTAATTATGCAAAGACACTGAGAGTGGCATGAAGGTCCCTTTTTACCAAGTTATCTCCTAACGTTGCCTTTGTTTGTTAATTACTGATAATTATTTTATAATTTTACTCAAATTCCAATTGAATTGCACCTGTTTTATGTGAATATAATTCACAAATTACCAGGCAGGTGTGAAATTCTCTGATTGAACAAAAAAGCTAAAAACAGCAGAAAAAACACAGCCAGGAGGTTAATGCTATCTTCAACATGCATTATATTTGAAACTAATGATAGATTTTTGTCACTAAAGGGTTAAATTGCCACCCTGGGACTGAACTCTTAAGGGAAGTAGCTACTAATTACAGGTGACTAATAGAATATCTAATGTGTGCAGAAAGGGAGTTTAAAAATCATTGCATGTACAGTTATTGCAAAATACAAACTATCAATTCCTTTGGTGTGGGCAATAATAATGGCTCCACACGACAGTATTACATTGGCAATGCTTCATAGCACTTAAGCACCAGGTTAGAAGCCAGAAAATGTCATTGCAGAACACTGCATAATATAATATCATAATGATTTCTTTATCAAAGGTGTTGAAAATGTGCACATTATACATGTACAAATATAACAGAAAGCTCAAGGAAAGAGATGATGGGGGTGAGAAGAATGGATATACTTTCCATTTACTGTTAGAAGATGTGGAATTTACAAAGTGCCAAGAATCAAGCATAATTTCACTAGTATTCCCCAGCATTCTGAACTTTCCAAGCGATAGAAATAATTGTCTGTCCACTCTTTAAACAGTTCACTTTTACAATATTATGGTGATTATAAGCCTAGTTTATGCAACCTGTCCTCATCATTTAGCTGGACACAAGAGACTTAGAGATACTGGAATCTGGAGCAAAAGACAAACAACTGCTGGAAGAACTCAGTGGTTTGAGCAAATTACTTGACCCACTGAGTTCCTCCAACAACTTGTTTCTTTTCTCATCATTTAGTTCCATACTGCACACGTTTGAAAGAAGCTACAGAAAGTTGTAAAATTAGTCAGCTCCATCTTGGGTAGTAGCCCCTGTAGTATCCAAGACATCTTCAACGAGTAGTGCCTCAGAAAGGAAACGTATATTACTAAGGACCCTGACCACCCAGGACGTGCCCTCTTCTCATTGTTACCACCAGGAAGGAGGTACAGAAGCATGAAGGCACACACTCAGCGATTCAGGAACAGCTTCTTCCCCTCTGTTATCCGATTTCTAAATGGACATTGAAACCATGAATACTACTTCACTTTTTTTCTGTTTTTGCACTATTTTTAATCTAATCATATATTAATGTAATTGATTTTTTAAAAAGTATTTATCATGTATTGCATTGTACTGCTCCTGCTAACTTAACAAATTTCACGGCATATATTAAACTTGATTCTGATTCTGGCATCAATCTTTATTGACCTTATTGAATGGTATGATGGACAGAGTGGCCTACTTCATTTCTCATGTTCTTAAGTCAATCATTATTTACCCATATGTGACTCCAGTCCCAGCAGTGTGGCTGGACATTTGCAAGCTGAACTAGCAGGTGCCCAGCTCACTGGACAAAGGAAGGACCCTGAATTCCTGTTTTACCTTCACCATCCTCACCTCATGGATAATTACAGTTTAAAATTCCACATTGCCTAGCTTCTTTCCATTTAGAAAATACTAGGCTCCATCAGTCATCAATCAAAAGTAAATGACCTCCCACTCTGTTCATTTATTAATATCCAGAAAACTGTTACCATTATCAGCTCTGCCAATTAGCTAACTCCTTACTTCAGTACTCAAATCAATTCTGAAAATAATTTACTGCAAGCTGAAATAAGATTCCACACCAAGTCAAATGGAAAGCTTGGTTTCAATCATCTACTAATGGTACCAGAGTCTGGAAATTATGGAAATGATAAAAAAAATCATAGTTGGACTTAATTGGGTGGAAATGACTTGAGATTTCAGGTCTGAAATAAGAACACCTCATGGGAGAGTGCATGCAGATCAGTGGTATAATCTGTCCCCAATATCTCCAAACATTGTTGTTTATGGTAGAGAAAGCAGATATGAATCACAAACAAGAAAAAATCTACAAATGCTGGAAATCCAAGCAACACACACAAAATGCAGAAGGAACTCAGCAGGCCAGGCAGCAGCTACGCAAGTGTAAACAGTCGACGTTTTGGGCCAAGACTCTTCATCAGGACTCATATGGATGTTTGCCAGACATATTGGGGACACTCAGCAGGTCAGGCCACTTCTGTGGAAAGAGAATTAGAGCTAACTTTTCAAGTCAGAGACCTTCGGAACAGAAATAGAGATAAAAAGCTGATTTTAAGTTGCAGAAAAGGTGGCAGAAGGAATGGATAGGACAAAAGTTTGTTCATGATAAGGGGAGGTGAGGTCAGTTAGAGGGTAATTGTGTGATTCTTTATCTCTGTAATAGAGGAACATTGGGCATGTCTAGCAAGTTAAGCTGTACAAATGAAACGATAAACTGAGCCAGTTTCATAGATGAACAATTTTTTAATAATCAAATTGGAGAGTTCTGATTTAGGCAGATACTTACAGGGTTTTTTTATTTTCAAGGATCTTCATCAACTTGGTCTTCAATTGAAGGAGAGGACAACTGTCATAGCCAAGAGGTATCACTTCAGGGTGTATGTAGTAGGAACAAATCATGCTGCTTGTGTACGATGGCTGACAAAAGCTTAAGAAGACAAAAATAGAGCAGTGGGGGTACACTGCAGAGTTCGACCCTCAAAGGAGAAAAAGCTGTAGTGAAATATGGTGGAGGAAATTGAAGGGAGCTCCCCTGCAGGATGATCAGACTGACACTCCTCCATCACCTGTGCCCACTGCTTCCTACCATTTTGTGGGAAGAGGTGCACCATTCTTTCCAGATTCTTCCATGAGGTCCATAGTTTCAGTGAAATATATAGTTCTCTAACCTGCTTTCAGCTTGCCGATGGTTACCTGCACAATTTCAGAGATTCCACTAATTATGTTCAAATAACATCAGAAAATAAAGGCTCCATGTGAGTCAGCTGCTAATCATTATAATAAAAAAATTTAAGATCCTCCTGAGTGAAGGACTTCTGACTTTGCAAAACAAACAGGTCATCCTCTGCTTCCTACTGTGATTTCCACAGGAATTGGTTCTCTTGAAACAGGTGAGGTATAACAAGTATTTCATAACGCTACTTCAATACTAATGAGGCTTGAAGTCCAGTATTGGGTGAACTTCAAGCCTAATTCATCCATTTATTGGGGACTTCATTAATTCCTTATTCCTTATTTGTTACTAGTTTTTGACTTACCTTAATTCCAAATCATTTATTAAATGATTGTGGTCTTAAATATCTTTTATTGAACTTAAAGGTTGAAGTTTCATATGTTCGTACAATCATTGTGTGACATGTTGTTCCGTAAGCTGAGATCCAGTAAATACCTTTATTTCGCAAAAATGATCAGACAGTCCAATGTTTGGATAGAGTTAAAAAGATATTAGAAGTTGGAGCTCAATACAGTCTAACACAAGGACTATGTGTAAAGTGTTGTCAAAAGATTATGAGTGAATTATGTTTAAATGCTTTACAAATCACTTTGTGAAATCATTTCCAGGGAATTGACAGTGTTCTATTGCATGTTGTAAATGTAACATTGAATTGGCTCAAAGAGACCTAAGCAAGTCACACCATGGAACTGGCACCACTTCAGAAAACTGGCTGGCAATGACGCAGATGATTGGGCAAGTCCAAGATGTAATAGAGTGTTTATGTCATCCATTTCTTTTAAAATGTCTACCCTTTTAGTATGTTTGTAATTTAGATCATGGACAAAACAATGATGCGCAAGATCAAGTTTTATTTAAAACAAATGTTATTCCCCCATCCCAGTTGTATTCAATTCTCACTGGTAACCACACTTAACATTCACTTTTGGAGTTCAGCAGGTCACTTTAGAGGGAGGAATGATTAGAAGTTTATGGTAAACACAAGAGATTCTGCAGATTCTGGAAATCCAGAGCATAACACAAACTCAGGAGGAATTCTGCAGGTCAGGCAGCATCTATGGAAGGCAACAAACTATTGAAATTTTGGGCTAAGACCCTTCATCAGGACTCATTTTTAAATACTAAGATTCAAAGGTTCATTTAGTTGTCAAAGTATGCATGTACAATACAACTCTGATATTTGTCTTCTCCAGATAGCCATTAAATACAGAGCGACCATGGGTATTGATAAGAGAAAAGACATCAACTACCCCCCACCCCAGCACAGAAAAGAAAAGAAACAAAACTCACAGACCCCAGTACATAATATGTAACATTTTTACATGAATAAAAGGAAGCTCATGTAGAGCATAAACTTTGGAACATGGAACAGATGGGCTACAGGGACTGTTCCTATACCAAATGCCCTTAAGCATACTGTTGGGGGCTACCCAACAATGATTAACCTTCCAGTATGAGCCAAGACATTGTTAGTGAGTAAATTAAGTGCATGATGTTGAAATCAAGACCATTCCCTCCTTCACTTGGTTTCCTCAGAGGAGTACTTTCCAGCTGGATTCTATAAGTAATGTAAAGCAGTAGATTTCTGATGGATTTTTCCCCATTATCCATAATTCCAAAATTTAAATAATCTTTTGGTAGCGTAGTGGTTACAATGACACTATTACAGCTCGGGCGTCAGAGCTTGGAGTTCAATTCCAGCTTTGTATGCAAGAAGTTTGTATGTCCTTCCTGTGAGCATGTGGGTTTCCTCCAGGTGCTCTGGTCCAAAGGTGTACTGGTTAGTAGGTTAACTGGCCATTGCAAATTGTCCTGCACTTAGGCACAGGTTAAATAGGTGGGCTGCTGGGTGCTGCAACTCGTTGAGTTGGAAAGGCCTGTTCCATGTTGTTTCTCTAAATAAAGTAAAATCAAATAAAAATAGGAGCTATCAGTTTCTTTGTGTATTTGCATCCATGCCTCAGTGGAAGTGTAATTAGTTAATGATCAGAAGTTGCAGAAATTCTACTTGTTCGATTATTTATTCTGTCAATCAATCTTTTAAACAAATTCACTAGATTTAATAAATGTTCCAAAGAGTAAGAACTTGCTGGTGAAGCCTTAGATTGTGAAGTCCTTGCTGGTGAATCCGACGCAGATTTCAGCAACCCCCGGGAGGTGGCGGCCCGAGCAGATGTGCTGTGGAATGCCAGGAAAGAGAGAGGGGCGTCCGTCGCACAGATCACCAAGCCGCGTGCCCAACGACAGACCAGACCAGGCCCGGCAGCAGAGCCTACAAAACCAGCGACTGGAGTGAGGAGCCCAACGAACAATGGTGCTTCTACCACCAGCAGTGGGGCACAGAGGCCCACTGCTGTAGACCACCCTGCAAATTCCCGGGAAACACCAAGGCCTAGCCGCCGCTGATGGCTACGGCGGCTGGCCATCAGGACAGCCTCCTGTGCGTCTGGGACAAGCAGTCAGGACGCTGCTTTTTGGTCGACACCGGAGCAGAGATCAGCATCTTACCTCCAACGAGTTACGACACCCACAACAGAGAACCGGGACCCACCCTGAGGACCGCAAATGGCAGCACAATACGAACCTATGGCACCCGCACGGTGCGGCTACAGTTCGGCTCCAGCCAGTTCACGTGGGACTTCACACTGGCCGCCATGGCCCAACCACTCCTGGGGGCGGATTTTCTACGAGCCTACAGCCTGCTGGTCGACCTGCAAGGGAAGCGATTAGTCCACGCCAAGACTTTTCAAACGTTCTCCCTGGGTGAAGCAAAGTTGCCAGCCCCACACCTGGACTCCATCACGCTGTCTGATGACGAATTCACCAGGGTCCTGGCGGATTTCCCATCAGTAATAACACCACAGTTCACAGCAGCCATGCCCAGACACGGAGTACAGCATCAAATCCCGACCCAGGGACCACCCCTCCATGCCCGTGCTCGAAGGCTTCCCCCGGACAAGCTCCAACTGGCGAAGGAGGAGTTCAAGAAGACGGAGGAATTGGGGATCATACGATGGTCCGACAGCCCATGGGCCTCCCCACTTCACATGGTGCCCAAGGCAACGGGGGGGCTGGAGACCATGCGGTGACTACCGCAGACTGAACGAGGCTACACGCCAGACCGCTACCCTGTGCCGCACATTCAAGACTTTGCAGCACACCTACACAGCGCAAGGATCTTTTCCAAGGTAGACCTCGTCTGGGGATACCATCAAATCCCGGTACATCCGGACGACATCCCCAAAACAGCACTCATCACCCCGTTCGGACTTTTCGAATTCCTCCGAATGCTGTTTGGTCTAAAGAATGCCGCACAGACGTTCCAGCGGCTAATGGACGCAGTGGGACGCGACCTGGACTTTGCATTCATCTATTTGGACAACATCCTCATAGCCAGCAGTAGTCGGCAGGAGCACCTGTCCCACCTCCGCCAGCTCTACTCCTGCCTGAGCGAATTCAGCCTTACAATCAACCCAGCCAAATACCAGTTCGCACTTGACACCATCGACTTCCTGGGCCACAGGATTACTAAAGATGGGGCAACCCCGCTGCCCGCCAAGGTAGACGCGGTCGGCCACTTCCCCCGACCCAACACAATCAAGGGCCTGCAGGAATTCGTGGGTATGATGAATTTCTCCCACTGTTTCCTCCCCTCAGTAGCCCAAACCATGCGCCCCCTGTTAACTCTGCTGTCGGGTAAGGGCAAGGACATTACCTGGGACGAAGAGGCCGCAGCCGCTTTCGTTAAAACCAAAGAAGCCTTGGCAAACGCCGCAATGCTAGTGCACCCCAGAACGGACGTTCCTACTGCCCTCACGGTGGACGCATCCAACACAGCAGTCGGTGGAGTGCTGGAACAACTCATCGAGGGTCGCTAGCATGCCCTGGCATTCTTCAGCAAACACCTACGACCACCCGAACTCAAATACAGTGCTTTCGACTGGGAGCTATTGGCACTATACCTGGCAATCCAGCATTTCAGGTACTTCTTAGAAGGTAGGCCCTTCACCGCGTTCACCGACCACAAACCGCTTACCTTTGCGTTCACTAAGGTGTCTGACCCCTGGTCATCCCGCCAGCAGCAACATCTGTCCTACATCTCCAAGTACACGATGGACATCCGGCATGTCTCGGGAAAGGACAACGTCGTGGCGGACGCACTTTCCAGACCTACCATACAAGCCCTGTCCCAGGGGGTGGACTATGCAGCGCTGGCGGAGGCACAGCAGGCAGACGCTGAGATCCCCAGTTACAGAACTGCAGTCTCCGGTTTGCAGCTCCAAGACCTCCCCGTAGGCACAGGTGAGAGGACCCTACTATGTGTCGTAGCTACTGGCCAACCCCACCCTGTCATCCCGGCAGCCTGGCGCTGGCGGGTTTTCGAATCCATTCACAACTTAGCGCACCCCTCCATCAGGACAACCGTCCAGCTGGTCGCCAACAGGTTCGTGTGGCATGGACTTGGTAAACAGGTCAGTAAATGGGCCAAAACATGCATGCAGTGCCAAACGGCCAAGGTGCAGTGGCACACCGAGGCTCCGCTGCAGCGGTTCGAACCCACCCGCCAGAGGTTCGACCACATTCATGTGGATATCGTGGGGCCCCTGCCAGTGTCGCGAGGAGCGCAGTACCTCCCAACTATCGTAGACCGGTTCACCAGATGGCCAGAGGCAGTCCCGCTCACCGACACCACCTCCGAATCCTGCGTCCGAGCACTGATCGCAACCTGGGCAGCACACTTCGGGATACCGGCCCACATTACCTCCGACAGGGGCGCCCAGTTCACCTCCAGCCTGTGGTCGGCTATGGCCAGCCTTTTAGGAACACAGCTACACCACACAACTGCCCACCACCCACAGTCGAACGGACTAGTGGAGCGCTTCCACCGTCACCTGAAATCGGCTCTCATGGCCCACCTGGAAGGGCCTAACTGGGTGGACGAACTTCCCTGGGTCCTGCTCGGAATCCACACGGCGCCCAAGGAGGATCTGCACACCTCGTCAGCCGAGTTGGTGTACGGCGCACCCCTGGTAGTCCCAGGAGAGTTCATACCAGCCCAAAGGGGGCAAAAGGAAGAACCCACAGCAGTCCTGGACAGACTACGGGAGAGGCTCGGTAACCTGGCCCCCATACCCACTTCACAGCACGGACAGAGCCCGACCTGCGTACCCAAAGACCTGCAGAACTGTAAGTTTCTTTTTGTACGACGGGGTGGACACCGGGCACCGCTACAGCGGCCCTACAAGGGGCCGTTTAAGGTGATCAGGAACAACGGGTCCATGTTCGTGCTGGACATTGGGAGGAGGGAGGAGGTTTTCATGGTGGACCGACTCAAATCAGCCCATGTGGACTTGACGCAGCCGGTCCAGGCTCAGGCACCGCGGCGCAGAAGCAGACCTCCGAAACAGAAGCCGATCCAGACTATGGACATTGGGGGAGGTATCGTCGGTTATGTGGCGACCCACTTTCTAGCACACACGAACTGGCTCACGAAACAGCATGCGCCGGCAGAGGGCCAGCCCCAAAAAAGGGCGCCAGGCCATCTTCACCAGCAGGGGGAAAATCCCGCGCGCAGAAAGGATCAGCGATTATGCATTCCCCACAGTAGTCCCGCCCAGGGAGGGCGGGAAAGGGAAGTCTTTAAAGCAGGCTGCGAAGTTTGAATAAATCTCTTTCATCGCAACTCCAACTCACCGACTACGTGTGGTTATTTTAGCGGTGTGTGTAGCACACCGCTACAAGATCATCTTTTATCAGAGTAGGTGCAATAATAACAGGATTGTCATGATGGGAGATTTTAATTTCCCCAATATTGATTGGCATCTCACTAGAGGAAGGGGTTTAGATGGGGTAGAGTTTGTTAGGTGTGTTCAGGAAGGTTTCCTGACACAATATGTAGATAAGCCTACAAGAGGAGAGGCTGTACTTGATCTGGTATTGGGAAATGAATCTGGTCAGGTGTCAGGTCTCTCAGTAGGAGAGCATTTTAGAGATAGTGATCACAATTCTATCTCCTTTACCATAGCATTGGAGAGGGATGGGAACAGACAAGTTAGGAAAATGTTTAATTGGAGTAAGGGGAAATATGAAGCTGTCATGCAGAAACTTGAAAGTATAAATTGGAGCAGATGTTCTCAGAGAAATGTACGGCAGAAATGTGGCAAATGTTCAGGGGATATTTGTGGGGTGTTCTGCATAGGTACGTTCTAGTGAGATAGGGAAAGGATGGTATGGTACAGGAACCATGGTTTACAAGGGCTGTTGAAAATCTAGTCGAGAAGAAAAGAGAAGCTTACAAAAGGTTCAATAAACTAGGTAGTGATAGAGGTCTAGAAAATTATAAGGCTAGCAGGAAGGAGCTTAAGAATGAAATTAGGAGAGTCAGAAGGGTTCATGAGAAGGCCTTGGCAAGCAGGTTTAAGGAAAACCCCAAGGCATTCTACAAGTACATGAAGAGCAAGGGGATGAGACGTGAGAGAATAGGACCAATCAAGTGTGACAGTGGAAAAGTGTGCATAGAACCGGAGAAGGTAGCATGGGTACCTAATGGGTCTTTGCTTCAGTATGCACTACGGAAAAGGAACTTGGAGATTGTTGGAATGACTTAGAGTGGACTGAAAAGCTTGAGCATATAGACATTAGGAAAGAGGATGTGCTGGAGCTTTTGAAAAGCATCAAGTTGGATAAGTCACCGGGACTGGACGAGATATACCACAGGCTACTGTGGGAGGCGAGGGAAGAGATTGCTGAGCCTCTGGTAATGATCTTTGCATCATCAATGGGGACGGTAGAGGTTCCAGAGGATTGGAGGTTTGCAGATGTTATTCCCTTATTCAAGAAAGGGAGTAGAGATAGCCCTGGAAATTATAGACCAGTGAGTCTTACTTCAGTGGTTGGTAAGTTGATGGAGAAGATCCTGAGAGGCAAGACTTATAAACATTTGGCGAGGCATAATATGATTAGGAATAGTCAGCATGGCTTTGTCAAAGGCAGGTCATGCCTTATGAGCTTGTTTGAATTTTTTGAGGATGTGACTAAACACATTGATGAAGGTAGAGCAGTCAATATAGTGTATATGGATTTCAGCAAGGTATTTGATAAGGTGCCTCATGAGAGGCTTATTGAGAAAGTAAAGAGGCATAAGATCCAAAACGACCTTGTTTCGTGGATCCAGAATTGGCTTGCCCACAGAAGGTTGCAGATACGTCATATTCTGCATGGTTATTGGTTACGAGTGGTGTGCCTCAAAGATCTGTTCTGGGACCCCTTCTCTTCGTGATTTTTATAAATGACCTGGACGTGGAAGTGGAGGGATGGGTTAGTAAATCTGCTGATGACACAAAGGTTGGTGGTGTTGTGGTTAGTGTGGAGGGTTGTCAGAGATTACAGCGGTACATCGATAGGATGCAAAACTGGGCTGAGAAGTGGCAGATGGAGTTCAACCCAGTTAAGTGCGAGGTGGTTCATTTTGGTAGGTCAAATATGTTGGCAGAATATAGTATTAATGGTAAAACTCTTGGCTGTGTAGGATCAGAGGGATCTTGGGGTCCGAGTCCATAGGACACTCAAAGCTGCTACGCAGGTTGACTCTGTGGTTAAGAAGCTATACGATGAATTGGCCTTCATCAATCGTAGGTCTGAGTTCAAGAGCCGAGAGGTAATGTTACAGCTATATAGGACCCTGGTCAGACCCCACTTGGAGTACTGTGCTCACTTCTGGTCACCTCATTACAGGAAGGATGTGGAAACTATAGAAAAGGTGCAGAGGAGATTTACAAGGATGTTGCCTGCATTGGGGAGCATGCCTTATTAGAGTAGGTTGAGTGAACAGAGGATGAAAGGTGACCTGATAGAGGTGTATAAGATGATGAGGGGCATTGATCATGTGGATAGTCAGAGTCTTTTTCCCAGGGCTGAAATGGCTGACATGGGAGGGCACAGTTTTAAGGTGCTTGGAAGTAGATACAGAGGAGATGTCAGGGGTAAGTTTTTTTATGCAGAGAGTGGTGAGTGTGTGGAATGGGCTGAAATGCTTTCCTTCCCATCTATCACCTTCCATAAATCTTTCATATATTTCATCCAAACCTTGGATGCTTGCATCCCAAAGCACACATAGCCTTGCCTGTACTTTGCCTTGTGCTCATTAGCTCCAATAGCTTCCTATTATCTCAAATTTTAAATTCTGAACCTTGTATTACATTCCTTCATGATCTCAGACCTCATATTTCTCTGTAAGCACCAACATGTTCCAAGAACCTTTTGTCCCTCAAAGTTTGACCATTCATGCGTTTCCTGCAATTTGTTGAATATTGTTTGCAATATTTTTTCATAAACATCTTACTTTTTTATATAAAAGGCCCTGAAAAAATTCTGTGTTTTCTTCATTAATTTCAGCAAAAGACAAGTAGGACCACCAGACTTGTTAACAGAATTCTGACTTCTTTGGCATTGAAGCACAACCACATGCCTCTCAAAATAATAACCAGAATCAGAATCAGATTTAAGATCGCCGGCATACATCGTGAAATTTGTAAACTTTCGGGAATGTGATCGCATATGTGCACCTAGGGCAGAAGAGGGTACCAGTATTTCTGCATCATTTGATATAGGGGTGTGTAGAAACCAATGGTTATGGGATCAAGCAGGAATATGGATTTAGAAGCAAGGTCCCCCTATATCTCTCATTGTATGTTGCGTTGAGTGAGTGGAGGTGATCTGCCAAAATTTAGAGTCGCTGCATTTTAGAAAATTCCATTTTGTTTATTTGCAGTTTTCCCTCTTTGTTGAATGATTTTTAGTTTTCTATATAATTAAAAAGGAAAAGGTATACAGAACCTAAGCACATATGTGTACAGAGGTAAACAAACACATTTCACACACACAGAGTGATAGAAAAAATATTAGACGGTGGATATAATTAACAACCTTATTTGTAAATATCTTTGAATTATTGTGAAAATTGTACACAGGTTCAGCAGAAGTTTACCCCAGGACATCTTGTATTACTTAATTTACAAGAAATATGTGTCACTATTATCACCCTCGGAATAAACATTCTCTGATAGTTAATGAGACAAACTTAAGAAACTTGAGCAGTACATTAAGTATTACCCTGGTGCAAGTCCACCTCTGAGCTTGAGCCTGAAATATATGTTGACCAGAAAGTTTATTTGGTTCGGGCTTCTTTTTCCACTGTATTTCACACACGAAGCATTTACAATAAATAAATAGATATTTACTAAATGTAAGTAGGTGAAGAAGAAATACAAGATTTGGGTGAAATCTTCAATGATATTTTATTGGGATTCTGGGCAGGAAGATGTAATGCACATGCTCCTATTTAAATCAATGGCGCTAAGGACAAGAGAGTTAAGAGCTTCAAGCGGCTAACAGTGAACATAGGCTGTTCTACTTTCTCATGAGGCTAAAGAAATTTGGCATGTCTCCTTTGACCATTACCAATTTTTTACCAATCCAACATAGAAAGCAGCCAATTTGGATGCACCATGATTTGGTATGGGAATCCAAATGAAAACCAAATCAAGAGGTATCATAGATTTTTAACATTATCAAGATTTTTTAATGTTTTAAGATTAAACATTTAGATTCATGCAAAATATCTGGGTATTTGGAAACTTCACAAAAAATTCATATCAGGTTCTCACAGGATAACCAACATCTCATAATGTCCAGATTGAAAGGATTCAGTTACCATGATCCTCTGTTCCACTGCCAGAGAAAATATTTGTACTTTAGTAACTCCTTTTGAATGAAAGTTAAAGGGATTGACCTTATGTTAATACCCTACATTCTAGTTGATATCAGGAATGTGTTGCCAGAGAAGATGGTGGAATGAAATTCATAATACTATGTTTAAGAGGTATTTAGGAAGGAACCAGACAAGGCATAGAAAGATCTTGTTCTAATGTAGGCAAATGGGATTAGTATGGATAGGCAAAAAGATCAGCATTGACATAGACAACCTGTTTCTGTCACACTGGAGATTCTGCAGAAGAAAGAGAAAATTGATTTCTCTAAGAAGAGCAGCAAGCTGTCCACAACTATGTCCTAAACTAATAACAGGGTTTATTTCATTGGTAAAGTTCTAAAAAATTTCCTCACCTGCAGGCAGCAGTACTATAGGTACTCAAAGGTTGCAAAAGATTATTAAGATCACATGGGCAGCTTTTAGATGTTCAAGGCCTCTGGTGAACCCCAGCTCTTGCCAAGAAAATCTATCCGTAAGACCATAAGACCATAAGACATAGGAGCAGAAGCAGGCCATTCAGCCCATCAAGTCTGCTCTGCCACTCCATCATGGCTGATTCCAGATCCCATTCAACCCCATACATCTGCCCTCTCGCCCTATCCTTTGATGCCCTGACCAATCAGGAAACAATCAACTTCTGCCTTAAATATACCCACGGACTAGGCCTCCACTGGAGTCTATGGCAGAGCATTCCACAGATTCGCTACTCTCTGGCTTTAAAAATTCCTCCTTACCTCTGTTCTAAAAGGTGCCCCCTCAGATTTGATGCTGTGCCCTCTAGTTCTGGATACCCCCACTATAGGAAACATCCTCTCCACATCCATTCTATCTAGCCCTTTCAACATTTGGTAGGTTTCAGCGACATCCCCCAGAATTCTTCTAAATTTCAGTGAGTACAGGCCCAAAGCTGCCAAATGTTCCTCATATGTTAACCCCTTCATACCCAGAATCATCCTTGTGAACCTCCCCTGGACTCTCTCCAATGACAACACATCCTTTCTGAGCTATGGGACCCAACACTGATGACAATACTCCAAGTGCAGCCTGACTAATGTCTTTTAAAGCCTCAACATTATCTCCTTGCTTTTATATTCTATTCCCCTTGAAATAAATGCAAACATTGGATTTGCCTTCTTTACAGAAGACTCAATTTCTAAATTAACCTTCTGGGAGTCTTGCACAAGGACTCCTAAGTCCCTGTGTACCTCTGATGTTTGAACCTTCTCCCTGTTTAGATAATAGGATGCATTATTATTCCTTTTACCAAAATGCATATCATACATTTCCCAACACCGTATTCCATCTGGCGCTTTGTTGTCCATTTTTCTAATTTGTCTGTCCTGCTGCAATCACATTGCTTCCTATATCCTTCCACTTATCTTCATATCATCTGCAAACTTTGCCACAAAGCCATCAATTTCATTATCCAAATCATTGACAAACAATGTGAAAAGTAGCAGTCCCAATACTGATCCATGAGGAACGCCACTAGTCACTGGCAGTCAACTAAAAAAGCCCCCTTTATTTCCACTCGCTGCCTCCTGCCTGTCAGCCATTCCTCTATCCATGCTAATATCTTTCCTATAATGCCACAGGATTTTATCTTGTTAAGCAGCTTCATGTGTGGCACCTTATCAAATGCCTTCTCAGAATCCAAGTAATGCCTCTCCTTTGTCCACCTTCCTGGTTATTTCCTCGAAGAACTCTAACAGATTTGTCAGGCATGATTTCCCTTTACAGAAACCATGCTGACTTTGACTTATTTTTGTCATTAGTCTCCAAGTGCCCTGAAACCTCATCCTTAATAATAGACTCCAACACTTTCCCACCCACTGAGATTGGGCTAACTGGCCTATATTTTTTCTTTCTTTTGTCTTCCTCTGTTTTTAAAGAACAGAGTGACATTTGCAAACTTCTAGTCCTCCGGGACCGTGCCAGAATCAAGTGATTCTTGAAAGATCATGACCAATGCATCTGTTATGTCTTCAGCAATCTCTCTCAGGACTCTGGAATGTAGTCCATCTGGTCCAGGTGACTTACTCTGCTTAAGACCTTTTAGTATGCCAAGCACTTTTTCCTTTGTGATAGTAATGGCACTCACTCCTGTTCCATGATACTCACAGAGCTCTGGCATACATCTGGTGTCTTCCACAGTGAAGACTGATGCAAAATACCCATTAAGCTAATCTGTCGTTTCTTTGTCCCCCATTACTACTTCACTAGCATCATTTTCCAGTGGTCCAATATCAACTCTCATGTCCCTTTTAGTCTTTATGTAACTGAAAAAACTTTCAGTATCCTGCTTTAGATTATTGGCTAGTTTGACCTCATATTTCATCCTTTCCCTTCTTATAGCTTTTTTAGTAGCCTTTTGTTGGATTTTAAAAGCTTCCCAATCCTCCAACTTCCCACTCACTTTTGCTACCTTGAATGTCCTTTCCTTGGCTTTCATGCAGTCCTTAACTTCACTTGGCAGCCACGGTTGCCTACCCCTTACATTTGAGAGCTTCTCCTTTTGTAGGACATACCTGTCTTGTGCCTTGTGAACAATTCACAAGAACTTCAGCCACCTCTGCTCTGCCGATATCCCTGACAGTATCCTCCTCTAACCCACCTGGCAAGCTCCTCTCTCATGCCTCTGTAATTCCCTTTATTCCATTGCAATATTGATACATATGATTTATGCTTCTACCTCTCAAATTGCAATATGAATTCAATCAAATTATGATCACTGTCTCTTATGTGTTCGTTTACATTAAGCTCCCTAATAATATCTGGGGTATTACACAACACTCAATCTAACATAGTCTTTCCCCAAGTAGGCTGAAGTATAAAATGCTCTAAAAACCCATCTTGTCGGCATTCAACAAATTTCTTCTCTTGTGATTTGGCACCAACCTGATTTTCCCTGTCCCCTGCATATTGAAACCAGTATATCCTTCCTCAAGTATGGAGACCAGAACTGCACACAGTACTCCAGGTGCGGCCTCACCAGTACCCTGTATAGTTGCAGTATGACCTCCCTGCTCTTGAATTCAATCCCTCTAGCAATGAAGGCCAACATTCCGTTTGCCTTCTTAATAACCTGTTGGACCTGCAAGCCAACTTTTTGCGATTCATGAACAAGCACTCCCAAGCCCCTCTGCACAACAGCATGCTGCAATCTTCCACCATTTAAATAATAATCTGCTCTTCTATTTTTCCTTCCAAAGTGGATGGTCTCGCATTTATCAAGATTGTATTCCATCTACCAGACCTTGGCCCACTCACTTAACCTAGTATCTATATCCCTCTGTAGACTCTCCACGTCCTCTGTACAATTTACTTTTCCACTCGGTTTAGTGTCATCAGCAAATTTTGCTACGCTACACTCAGTCCCCTCTTCCAAATCATCAATGTAAATGGTAAACAGCTACGGGCCCAGCACCGACCCCTGTGGTACCCCATTCACCACAGACTGCCAACCAGAGAAACACCCATTTATACCAACTTTCTGCCTTCTACCGGTTAACCAATCCACTATCCATGCCAATACACTTCCTCCGACTCCATGCATCCGTATCTTATTTATAAGTCTCTTGTGCGGCATCTTATCATCTACCTGTAAACCTGCTAGCTCTTTCTCAGCTCCATCATACTGGTTCCCATCCCCCTGCCATATTAGTTTACACTAATTCCAACAGCTCTAGTAAAGCTGCCGCAAAAATATTGTTCCCCCTTGGATTCAAGTGCAACCCATCCCTTTTATACAGGTCACACTTGCCCAAGAAGAGATCCCAATTATCCAGAAATCTGAATCCCTGCCCTCTGCTCCAATTCTTCAGCCCCACATTAATCTGCCACCTCATACTTTTCCTACCCTTACTGGTACAGGCAGCAGTCCCGAGATTAATACCCTTGAGGTCCTGTTTCTCAGCTTCCTTCCTAACTCCCTGTATTCTGTTTTCCAGACCTTCTCCCTTTTTCTATCTATGTTGTTGATACCAATATGTACCACGACTCTGGCTGCTCATTCTCCCTTTTCAGGATATTGTGGATGCGTCCAGAAACATCGTGGACCCTGGCCCATGCTAACATGCTGGGACCATGGCAGTGCTGGTGGGAAGAGTAATAATGAGCAAGCACGCTGGCAATCTGAGTAAAGTCAACACCTGTTGCACCCATTCCATCAATGCTGCCCGTATCAGTTGGAATTATCACTCCCACCCTTCTGTGTTCCTTTCAAAGACCAAGTTTTAACAGTTCATCAGAGTGATCAAATGAACACCAAGCTTGACCCAAAATGCTTGCACACAAAGCATACAAGCATGAATGAAAAGAGAAAATGCTGGAAACACCTCGTCAGTCAGGTTGCTTTGGTGGGAAGAGAAACAGAATGAACATTTTAGGGAGGAAATCTTTCATTGAAGGCGTAAAAAAAATAGGAAGCTTGTAAAGCTGTAGGAGGAGGAGGAGGAGGGAGATGCTTCCGATAGTGTAATACTGTAGTGACCATGGGAATACACAGTCAACAAGATTATCTGGTCAATGAGTGAATGAGAGCATTTAGAGAGAGATATCACAGACAAAAGGATGGGGGATGTTGCAAGATATGAAGCAGGAGAACAGGTCCACCAGGTCAGGCTGGTCGTATAGTCCATACCAAAAGAAAATAAATGAAAAGGAAGAGTAAAAGGAAATAAAACACAGCAGAAGCTGATCTACTATGACAAAGGGCCTCCAACCTGAAATGTTGACCCTATTTCTCTTTGTATAGATGCAACCTGACGCAATGAGTACTTGATTTCCAGCAACAGCATTGTTTACGAAGTTCATGTACAAGCATGGACACCAGGAGCGAGGGCTTGGCCACACAGTTGGCAGTAGATAATGCCAGATTAAAACACAACACTCTGGCTGGCAGCACCTTGGGTCAGACTCTCCACTGTTTTTTTTGCTATCAAATACAATATTGAACCCCTGTGTGATAAGGTTCGTCCATCGTCATCGATGAAGACCTCGACACCATTAGTACTTTTTACGAGATCGAGTTGCTAGCTTGACACTCAACCCGGCACAGATGGAAAGCGTACCCAGGAGCGGCCCAACTGGAATCGAACTCAGGAAACTTCGCTCCGGAGTCCGGCGCTGATGTCACTGTGCCACCAGCCAGATGATGGTGTCGAGACTAGCACTTGATTTAGATTTAAGTGAGGGAGAGTTGTGCAGCGTCAGCCTCACTCTCTCTTCCCAATTCCCATCTGGATCCAGTGGCAAGACAAGAGTCGAGACGGCTGGAGATGGGACTAGGCGCAGTGGATGACCAGGACGTCTTCTGTGTCTTGTCCTGCTCTACACGTTCCACGATGCCTGCAGAGACTGCCTTCTTGACCATTGGACATCCATTGGTCTCGTCTGCTCAATCCACTGGAGTCCGTCTTCACATACTGGGATAGACAACTCCCTATCTCGCTGAGGGTTTGAGACTCGTCGGCTCCCCTCACCTGGTTTAGCCGGCTTGTCAAAGCCGTTGCCCGGGGTGTGGCCACTGTTGCATGCAAACAGCTACGGGGAGCCACAGATGGGAGCTGAGTTCCAGGTGGGGACCAAAGGTGGACAAACATGGGGGAACCCCTGTGCAATGCTGACAGCGTCAATGACAAGTGGGTCTCTGAACTCCACATCTGGATTTTCTTCAGCTCATTTGGCAGGAGGATCTGCCTTATTAGGTGACATTTTCTTTCTCCCCAGTATATGCTGCAGCATATTCATATCTGGTGTTTCTTCATGAATATATACCCCCAAATGACGACTAAACCACTCATGGTGACTCATCTGACCCGTCCTTATTTCTCCAAAATGGCTGTTACGTCAAACAATCACTTGCTCCTTTGACTTATGAGTATGCAAGAAGGGTACAGGAATTCAGGAAATGGACTTTTACAGATGACAGTGCCAAACCGGAAGCACTGAAATCTCAGGAACTAGTAGCAGAAGTTCACAGCCCTTTCCCCCTTCTCACCACCCACTGCAGCTGTGTACAGATATGGTACATTATCAAGACAGTAAACATGAAAAAAGAGAGTTTACTTCTTTCATGTATGGCATACCAGTAAAAGAACAATATACTTTAGTAAAGCACAGCAAGAAAGTTAACCCAAAGGCCTTAACATTTTTATTCAAGCAGCTTCTTAAAAGCCTGAAAACATATTACCACAAGTGTGAGCATGCACACACACACTCTCTCTCACTCTCTCTCTCTCTCTCTCTCTCTCTCTCTCTCACTCACTCGTGGATGAGGTAGATACAATTTTTGTTCTATTATAGATCCGACTGCACAAATTCCATTCCTTTATAGAGTCATCAAGTCATTCAGCTCAGAAATAGGCCTTTCAGCCATCTGTGCTGATCCTTTTACCTATCCATATTAATCCCATTTGCCTGCATTAGGTATATATTCTTCAAAGCATTGCCTATTCTAGCGTCTGTCAAAATGTTGCGTTTTTATCTGACTTTACCACCTCCTTTGGGAGCACATTCCAGATATTGTCCAGTTTGAAAACAAAATTCTCTGCAAATCCACTTGAAAACTTACTCATTTTACCTTGACCACATGCCCTCTTGTTTTTTTTGATACCCATACAATGGGAAAAAGATTCTGGCACTCTGTCTTATGTAAACATCTTATAATTTCATGTACTTCCATTAAGTTCCCTTCCCTCCAGTAAAAACAAATCCAGCATAACCAGTCTCTCTACATAATTAAACTCATTAATTCAGGTAACATCTTGATAATCCTATCTCTATTTATCTTACCAAAATGAATCTCCACACATTTGTTGGGAATAAATTCCATCTGCCAGCTTTCACTCAACTTTCCATATGCTAATCTTAGCTCCTACGTTCACATCTAATTCATCGTTATATATTACAAAGATTCCAGCACTAATTTCTGCCAGATATCACTGGTCACTGACTTCCAATCAGAAATACATACTTCCACTATCACTCTCTGCTTCCAATTAACCAAGTTATGATCCAATTAACCTGCTGGCCTTGGATCCAATGCGTCTTAACTTCTTACCAGCCTATCATGTGGGACCTAGTCAAATGCCTCACTAAAGTCCATATATCACTCTGCCTTCACTGATCTTGTTGTTTATTTCCTGACAAAGCTCAATCAAATTAGCAAGACAGCATTTCCTCCACACAAATGCTTACTGATAATTCCTGATCAGCTCTTGCCTTCCAAATGTACAGTATATAATTCCTATTCCTGAAATCATACATCACTAACTTCCTGAGCTAGAGACATAAAGCCTCTGCTTATGTAACTGCCTTTCTTAAATAAATGTAGAATATTAGCTCTTCTCCTTCTTTCACCTCACCAATACAGTAGCTAACCCTGCTGTCCATTCCTTTTATTGCCATGGAATCCTGGGATAGATCTCTTCCAGGCCTTCAAGCAGCATTCTATGTGACATGCAGCAAGATTTAGACAACATTCACATATAGGTTGATAAGTACTATGCAACATTTATGCCACAGAGGTACAGTGTAATGACTGTCTCCAATAAGAGAAAGCCTACCGATAGTTCCCTAATGTATAATGGAAGTACCTTCACCCAGTCCCCCACCATCAAAGTCCTGGAGTCACTATCGACTATAAACTCAACTGGACTAGTCAAATTAATGCTGTGGTCGGAATAAATCAGAGACTAATAATCATGACCCACCTCCCCACAATTTGCACCATTACAAGGCACAAGTCAGGAGCATAATGGAATGTTCTCTGTCTGCCTTGATAAGTAACGCTGCAACAACATTCAAGAAGTTCAGTCTATTCAAGAACAAAGCAGTCCATCTGATTGGCACCCCATCCACTATCTTAAGCATTCATCTTCTCCACTGGTGCCTGCTGGCTGCAAGTAAGTTTTTCATTGCACCTGCTCATATGACAATAATCTCGATATGGACAATAATGCCGGCTACAAAATTCACTGTATATATTTGTTTGAGCAGCATCTCTGCAGCGTGTAGCCTTGACCAGCAAGATGGACTTGAGTAACAGGCAGAATAGAATCAGGTTTGTTATCACCGACGCATGCCATGAAATTTATTGCTTTGTAGCAGTAGTACAGTGAAATGCATAAAATACACTAAATAAATAGTACTAAATATATTAAATTAGTAGTTCAAAAAGAGAGCAAAAATAGTGCAAAGAATAGTGGGGTAGTGTTGATGAGTTCATTGACCTTTCAGAAATCTGATCACAGAGTGGAAGTAGCTGTTCCCAAATCGTTAAGTGACTGATTTTGCAGCAGCCAGACTTGCAAATACATCATTTGTCCCTCACTGTAGTTGGGTTAGGTAAACCACAACATCATTTGATGAAGGACCCACTCTGGTTGCTGTGGGCTTTGGAGTTGGGAATACCTTCAGCAGAGGAATACAATGTCCCAGTTTGTGACTCACCACCAACTTCTCAAAGGCTGTTAGGAACAGGAAATAAATGTTGGCTGAGTAGTGATATCACATTCCAAACAAAAACTGAACAAAGAAATTTCAAATAACAATCCAGTAAAGGGAATAAATAAGCTCAAGTTTAATGTCATCTGACTGTACATCTGTACAACCAAACAAAACAATGTACCTCAGGAGCACAGTGGACCCACAAAACATGCACCACACACAGCATACTAAATATAAAATAAGTAAGTTAATAAAATATAATTCAAATTTCTGTAAAAGCAGTGAGCTTATAACAGTAAATTTACACTATTTTTATTTCATTTATTCCTGGGATGTGGCGGTAGTGCACATTGCAGATACGCAGTAAACATAAACAGTAAACAGTACAGTACACAGTAACTAACTCGCTGTCCTAGTGACAACACCTAGGTGGTGGCAGCGAATTCATTAGTCTCACAGCCTGAAGAAAGAAGCTGTTACACTGTCTAGGTGTCCTAGTCCTGATGCTCCTGAACCTCTTTCTGATAGAAGTGGATTAAAGAGATTGTGCAATGGGTAGCAGGGATCCTCAACAATGTTTCGGGCCCTTTGTATACATTGCTTCCAGTAAGTATCACAAATAGAGGGGAGAGAGACTCCAGTGATCCTCTCTGCAGTTGTTGGTATCTTCTGTGGGGTCTTGCAGTCTGAAGTCTTGCAGCTTTCATGCCAGACAATGATGCAGCCAGAAATAACTTCATCTTCTGCCAGCCTTTTCCATAAATTCTCAGTCGTTGCATTCTATTTTGTCTGTTTGAGCAAGTTATCTTGTTTACAGCTGCAAACAATAATCCTCACACACAGGAAGCTTTGGAAACAATTTCTGTAAGAGCAGTGAGCTTGTAAAAATAAAATTGCGCTATTTTTATTTCATTTATTCCTGAGATGTGGGGGTTGTGATTAGGCTCACCTTTGCTGGTTATCCCTAATTGTCCTTGAACTGAGTGGCTTTCAAGGACAGATAAATGTAATCACATCATTGTTGATCTGGAGGTCCCTACAGTCTAACAGAATCCCATTCATAAAGGACATTAATGAATCAGATGGGATTTTACAAAAATGTTGATAGGAACACTTTCGTTTCAGAGAGAGAGAGTTTAATTTATTTATTTATGGAGCTACAGCACAGAATAGGCCCTTCGAACCACAATGCCCAGCAACCCCCAATTTAACCCTAGCCTAATTATGGTACAATTTACAACAAACAATTATCCTACCAACTGGTAGGTCTTTGGACTGTGGGAGGAAACCGGAACACCTAGAGAAAAACCACTCAGTCACAGGAAGAACCTACAAACTCCTACAGGTAGTGCTGGGAATTGAACCCCGGTCGTTGGTACTGTAATGCGTTGTGCTGACCACTACGCTCTCATGATTGGGAGGCTTGGCCTTGATTTTCTTAGAGTGAAGGATGCTGAGGGCTGACTTAATAGAATTTATATAAAATTGTAAGAGGCACAGATATAGTAGATAGTCAAAATCTTTTTGGCAGGTGTGTCTAAAAAATAACCAGAGGACATATTTAAAGTGAGAGAAAGGAGTTATAAAGGGGATCTCGGAGGTAAGTATTTTGCACAGAATGGTTTGCATCTAGAACTTACTGCCAGAGAATGTGGTGAAGTCAGATATGATCACTATACTTAAGAGACATTTAGATTAAATATAAATAAGGAAAGTGTAAGATCAAAAGACATTGGAGTAAAATTAGGCCAAATGGCTCATCGGGTCTGCTCCGCATCCATTCCTAGTTGATTTATTTTACCTCTTAACCACAATTCTCCTGCCTTTCTCCATAACCATTGACATCCTTGCTACTAAAGAACCTATCAACCTTTGCTTTAAATATACCCAATGACCTGGCCCCAACTCTAAAGGGGCATCCTTGTAATCTGATGCTGTCACCCACAGTCCTAGACGCCCCCACCATGGGGAACATCCTTTCCACATGCAATCTATCTACACCTTTCTATATTCAATAGGTTCCAAGATCTCCCCCACCCCTCCCCCATTATTCATCTAAACTCCTGCAAGTACAGGACCTGTGCCATAAAACACTTCCTATACTATTTAGTTTCCTCTGGGGCTTCTCCAATGCCACCATATCCTTTCATGGATATGGGGTCCAAAACTGCTCACAAAACGCCAAATGTAATGCCTTATATAATCTCAGCATTACATCCAGGAGGGAGATCAGTCGGGAGGGATGAGAGGACAAGGGAGTGACGCAGAGAGCGATCATTATGGAAAGCAGAAAGTTGGGGGGTTGGTAGAAGATGTGCTTGGTGGTTGGATCCTATTGCAGATGGCAGAAGTTATGTGCTGAATTATTGCTGTACTCTCTCCTGGTACTTATCCTTGCAAAGAGAGCAAGTGCTACATCTCCTCACTCACTAACATCCAGGGCCCAAATAGTCCTTCCAGGTGAGGCGACACTTCACTTGCGAGTCTGTTGGGGTCATCTACTGTATCTGGTGCTCCCAGTGTGGCCTCCTGTATATTGGCTAGACCCAACGTAGATTCGGAGACCAGTTCGCTGAGCATCTATGTTCTGTCCTCCAGAAAAAGAGGGATCTCCCAGTAGCCACCCATTTCAATTTTACTTCCTGTTCCCGTTCTCATTCTGACATGTCAGTCGATGTCTTCCTATTTTGACGTGATGAGGCCACATTCAGGTTGGCGGGGGGCAACACCTTCTTTTCCGTCTGGGTATCCTCCAAACTGATGGCATGAAGACTGATTTCTCAAGCTTCTGGTAACTGCCTCCCGCTGCCCCACCCCAATTCACCATTCCCCATTCCTGTTTTCCTCTGTCACCTTATCTCCTTACCTGTCCATCACCTCCCTCTGGTGTTCCTCCTCCTTCCCTTTCTTCCATGGTCTTCTATTCTCTCCTATCAAATTCCCCCTCCTCCAGATCCTTGTCTCTTTCACTAATCAACCTTCCAGTTCATTACTTCACTCCTCCCCCTCCCTTGGTTTCACCTATCGTCTACTGCCTTGTACTTCCTTCCCTCCTCCCACCTTCTTGCTCTGACTTCTCATTTTCTTTCCAGTCCTGATGAAAGGTCTCTGTCCAGAACCTCAACTGTTTACTCTTTTCTATAGATGCTGCCTGGCCTGCTGAGTTCATCTAGTATTTTCTGTGTGTTGCTTTGGATTTCCAGCAACGGCAGGTTTTCTCATGTTTATAATTTCCTTCCTTCTGTCCCCCGCCCCCCTGCCTTTAGTGTGACATTTGTAATTTTCAAGTCCTCCGCAACCATTCCAAAATCTAGTGATTCTTGAAAGCTCACTAATCATGCCTCCACAATCACTTCAGCTACCTCAGTCAGAACCAGATGGGGTGTAGTCCATCTGGTCCAGATGACTTATCTACCTTCAAGCATTTCCTCCTTTGTAATAATGACTACACTCACCTCTGCCCCTTGACACTGTCAAATTCCTAGCATGCTACCAGTGTCTTCCACAGTGGAGACTGACATAAAATATTCATTCAATTTGTCCTCCATTTCTTTGTTTCCCATTACTGTCTCTCCAGAGTAATTTTCCAGCTGACAATGTCCACTTTTGCCTCTGATTTATTCTCTATATATCTGAAAAATCCTCTGGTATTCCCTTCATATTAATGACTAGCTTACTTTGATATTTTATCTTTTGTTTCCTTTTTGCCTTTTAGTTGTCTTCTGTTGGTTTTAAAAGGTTTCAGGTTTTCTAACTTCCCACTAATTTTTGATATATTGTATGCCCTCTCTTATGCTTTTATGCTGTCCTTGACTTAACTTGTTAGTCTCTCTTTGGGATGAACCGATCCTGTATCTTTCAAATTACTCCCAGAAACTTCAACCATTGCTGTTCTGTCATTATTCTTGCTGATATCACCTCCCAATCAGCTACAGTATGGCTAGCTCCTCTCTCAGCCTATGTAGTTGCCTTTACTGAACTGTAATATCAATACATCCAATTTTAGCTTTTCTACTCAAAATTCTCCAGAGGGGAAGGCCCCGAATCCTCAGCTTTGCCTGTTGCTTGGCGGCCGGGATGGGGTCGAAGCTCTCGGCAGAGATGGTGCTCGGTGCTCGGTGTCAAAGGGCTGGTCGGAGGCTCGAAGTTTTTGGATGGACTCAGAGTCGGCTGTGATCGGGTGCTTCCAATGCATCGACAGTTGTCGGTGCCTGGTGGTTCATGGCAGAGAGAGTTTCTCCCTTCTGCCACCTGCTATCGGGGACTATTGGGAGTCGATCGGAACTTTGAGACTTTTTTTTACCGTTCCCATGGTCTGCTCTTTATCAAATTATGGTATTGCTTTGCACTGCTGTAACTATATGTTATAATTCTGTGGTCTTGTCAGTGTTAAGTCTTTGGTTTGTCTTGTTTTTTTTGTGATAGCACTCTGGAGGAACATTGTATCATTTCTTAATGCATGCATGTATTTCTAAATGACAATAAACGAGGACTGAGTGTCCTAATCTAAAAAAAATTCTATCATATTATGATCACTGCTCCCAAAGGGTTCTTTTTCCTTAACCTTGCTAATCAAATCTGATTCATTACATGACATGCAATCCAAAATTGCCTTTTCCCAAGTAAGCTCGACCATATGCTGCTCTAAAAAAGTTATCTCATTGTTATTCTATAAAATCCTTCTCTTGGGATCCAGCACCAAACTGATTTTCCCAATCTACCTGCATATTGAAATCCCCCATGACCATTGTAACATTGCTCTTTTTATGTACCTTTTCTGTCTCCCTTCAGGGTCTATTTGCCCTTGCAGTTTCTAAACTCTACCCACACAGATTGCGTGTATCTTGATCCCAAGTCACTTCTTTCTAAGGATCTGATGGTAATTTTTTACCATCAAAGCCACCCATCCTCTTTGCCCACCGGACCATCCTTTTGATATACATAACGTATTCTTGGATCTTAAGCTCCCTGCTGTGATCATCTCTCAGCCACATTTCTGTGATGCCCAGTAGCCCAATTTCTAACTAAGCTACAAGATTGTATATCTTATTTTATATACTGTGTGCATTTGAATATAACACCTTCAGTCCTGTATTCATCACCCTTATTTTCGATTTTCTCCATTATGTTGCCTGAAGTTAATTTTCTATCCCTTTCTAAACTTTCTGATTTATTCTTTAATCTGGAAACTTTAATAACCTCTTCTGCACTCTCCATCCCTTTTAATTTATCCATATTGTTCCAAGCTGTTAAACTGCCCCCAAACCCTTGTAGTTTAAATCCCTATCCACAGCCCTAGTTATATGATTTGCTAGAACACTAGTCCCAGGATGGTTTAGGTGGAGCCCATCCCATTTGAAGACAATGGTCCTAATATGGACGATTGGAATTAGTATAGATGGGCAAAGAGCTCAGCATGGAAATAGGGCAAAAGGGCCTGTTTCTCTCACTCCATGTACAGCCCATACATACAAATAAGTATTTGGGACACCAGTGTGATGGATTTGCTGCATGCTGCAAAAGTGCAGGCATCTTCAGCTGTGTGCGAATTCAGTTCATGGAAATATTATTGCATCTTGCAGAGAACTCTGAACTGTTGAATCAAACGTCCTGGTTTAATTACATGTTGCCTTAGTTGGCCTATATTTTAATTTAAATATATTGCTGGACAGCTGCCATTGGATTTGCAAAATGTTGGGGTTACAAACAGTTCTCAGGAAGAGAATCCTGGTGTAACCTGGGGAGAACATGTAATATGGTGGTTTCATGGTGGCTTTGCTGGTTCTAGTTTAATTATTCCAAATTTATTTAATTACTTGAATTTAAATTCCCTACCTCCTGTTGTGGGACATAGACCTGACTTCTCGGATTATTTGTCCAATTCTCTTGGCACTAGTCAATAATGCTTGATAGTTTTTAAAAACTCAATTTAAAATAAACCTAATGCTTATTTTTGTGTAGAAACAGAGAGATGTTCCTCTCGGTTGAGCAACATAACCAGAAGTCACAGTTTCAGAATTAGGAGTGAAACATGGAGAAAGTTTTCACCTGGTGGTTAATGAATACTTCAATTTCTCCACATTTAGTCATATGCTGTATAGACAAAGCAAAACAGAGATTAATAGACTCCTGAATATTGAGATGATCAGTAGGCTTAAGGATAGTGCAGGAAAAGGGAGCCAAAACAGAAGATCCAGATAAACAGCAGAGCACACTCAAGGGTCCAGCCGGTCTACCATGAGGCAGCATTAGCAAGTAAAGATTCAGGCTCAGAAGTCCAGTCATTCGGTGCAATCAAATTGAGCTTTATTATCCATAGTCTAGCCTCAAGAGCATCTCGTATTTATTTCCAATTGAATAAAGCAAGTTAGACATGCAAATATCACAACCATAGTGAAAGAAACACAAAGAAAAATTCAAAAAGAACATAAGGACGTGGTAAAAGGATTGTTAAAGGAGGGAAAAGTACATTGACGCCACATGACCATCTTCATGCCTCTCATGGTTTAAAGCCAGGATTCCATTTTTGGCTGCTTTTGGCCTGAGTTGTGACTGAAAGCTTTGCACTAAGGATTTTTCCATATTAACAAAACATTAATGCAACACTTAAAATTTTGGCTGGTATCTTACTGTATCCTGTTAGCTGAATCAATTTGCCCCGAGAACAGGATATTCATGTAATAGTATCGTTATAAGTGTCTGCATTGGCACTATAACTTTTTTTTAACAAGGAATATAACTCTTCGCAGCTTGTGTCGTGTATATATATACTCACTGCCAAGGCCGGCGCATGACACTTTGTGAAAAATACTTTGAGAGGATAAGGAGCAGCTGAACACATCTCTCTTCTTATTTTTAATGTAGTAAGGAATTCTACAGAGCAAAGATTATTTTTTATAAATCTTACAGACGTTTGCTTGAAATATTTGGAAAATCCTTAAAACAATTTAGATTTTTTTAGATTATGAGAACACTCAGTCCTCTTTTATTGTCATTTAGAAATGCATAGATGCATTAAGAAATGATACAATGTTTCTCCAGGGTGATATCACAGAAAACAGGACAAACCAAAGACTAACACTGACAGAACCACATAATTATAACATATAGTTACAGCAGTGCAAAGCAATACCATAATTTGATGAAGAACAAACCATGGGCATGGTAAAAAAAAGTCTCAAAAGTCCCCAAGTCGATCAACTCCCGAGTCCCCGATAGCGGCGGCAAAAGGGAGAAACTCCCTGCCATAAATCTCCAGGCACCATCAACTTGCCAATTCCTTGGAAGCAGCCGACCACAGCCGACACTAAGTCCATCCGTCCGAAAACTTCGAGCCTCCGACCAGCCCCTCCGATACAGCCTCCCGAGCACCTTTGACCTCGCACCAGCCACTGAAACAAGCAAAGCCGAGGATTTTGGGGCCTTCTGCTCCGGAGATTCCAGCTACTACACAGTAGAAGCGGCAGCAAAGCGGGCATTTCAGAAGTTTTCCAGATATTCCTCCATACTCTCACGTCTGTCTCCATCAAATCAGGATTGTGCACAGTCCCCTACTTGACAGATAACAAATTTAACTTTTTCATTGTGTAGTAATTTATATTTTTGAGGTGGGGGGTGCTTGTGGCTATGGTGGTATAGTGACAGAGTTAGTAAAAGTGCAACCTCCCCATTCTAGTGACCCAGGTTGAGACCTGACCTCAGGTGCTGTCTCTGCAGAGTTTGCACTTTCTCCTGACGAGTGTATGAATTTTTCTGGAGGCTCCAATTTCCTCCCACTTTCCAAAACCGTCTAGGATGGTAGTTTAACTGTAAATTGTTTCTGAGCGGTAGAATCTGGGGGATGGTGGGGGGGATTGATGAGAACGTGGGCAGAATAAAATGGGATCAATGTAGTATATTAATGTAAATAGGTGTTTGGACTCTGTGAGACTGTTTCCCAGCTATATGATTCAACGATTTCTCATTAATCTCAAGTGTGCCCCAAACAGTAACGGCTAAGATTACTTGGAATACATTATTTTCTCAAGTGTGGTACCTTTAGGAATGAGTGTGATGTATATTTAATTGCTTGGCTTTCTGTAAGGATAGCACAATTCCTTAATTAAATGTATAATAGTCAGATCATCAAATGCTGACTAAATGGCCATAATGCTGTCATGGATTAACTTACTTTTTAGAAAGCCTTCCTAGGCTGTAACGTTGATGTTTTAATCAACAATAAAAGCTCAGCTCCCTGCATTGCAATTTTGTAAATGTGTTCACCTAAACAATGCACAATCTGATACTGAGATCAGATAACAGGTATAGTTAAATTCCAACAAACGTACCCGAACAAAAGATTTATTGGTCAATCTAGTTCCACCACTTATGAAATAAGAAACTTATGTTCTCTCTGAAATGCAATGGATTTTTTATCATTACCTAAAGGAACAGTTGTTGAATTGTTCTGTATGCAGTAATATTACCAGAATTACTACCTAATGCATGTCTTAGTACTGCCGATAATCTAGCAGCTCTGGTAATTACCATAAGTCCTCATTTTCTGCGTAATGTTTAAACAAGTTAAATTGAAATAGTGCTCAGTGTCTGAAATACCAATTAAGCCAATAATTAGTGGGTGGTTCTGCCTAATATAATTAATAACAGCATTCTTCTCATTAAATAACCTTGAGCTTTGTGTGTATTTATTGAAGTAGGGTTAAATACTGCTACTCAGACATTCAATGACTTTCATATATTTATAAGTTCAGAAGTAGATTGTGAGGAGAGCATCCACATTACAAATTTCCTGTAACATGTTGAGGTTGCAGAAATGTGAAGGTCAGAAAATTTCATATAGTATGCATACCACCCTGTGATAAATTACCTGGCCTGATGCTGTAGCAATATACCCAATGAATATTTGTCCCTTCCCAGCTGCCTGTACTAAACTCTTTTCCACATGTTCAGAGAACACCTAGAATCCTCTTCTCTGATTTCAACAACGGGGTTATTAGGAGCAACCAAGAGTATATGCATGTTGACTTTGACAGAAATGTTTCAAGTCTGAATTGCTCCTGGTGTATCCTTGAATGTGGGAAAACATAAATGTTTGTCAAAAATTCTAAAGCAAGGGCCAAACAGGCAGATAAGATTACTGTGATGTTTTGTTTCTCTCCCGTAGACCATCAAAGGAGGAGATGAATTGAGTTGCAAAGAAAAGTAGGACTATTTGAAAGAAGAACTTTGTCTCAAATATTATTCAGTATAAAATCAAAGATAATTATGAACTAGTTTATTCATCTAAAAACAACTACTATTCTTCCCAGTTACCTGAGAGTTTCCTATATCTTATTGGTTTATATTTCAAAAACATCAACTTCAAGATTTTTTCTCTCTATGTTAATCATTCTCTGTGAAGAAGTGTTTTCCAATATCAGCAGCAAATTACCGATTACCAAAAGTTTAAATTTCCCTTAATTTAATTGAAAATAAATCTGGTCAATTTTCACCATAGTCCTTTAATCAGAACCAGTTTTAATATCACTAGCATATGATGTGAAATTTGATGTCTTTGCAGCAGCAGGACAATGCAATACATTATAATAGAGAAACATGAATTACAGTAAATATATATATATATGTAATAGTTAGATTAAGTAAGTAGTTCAAAAATAGAAATAAAAGAGTGGTGAGGCAGTGTTCATGGGTTCATTGTCCATTCAAAAATCAACTGCTCCTGAACCATTGAGTATGTGTCTTCAGGCTTCTGTGCTCCTTCCTGATGGTAGCAATGAGACTAAGCCAACACATACAGTAGGTAACCCATTGTCTGGGCTGTTGGTCACACATCCTTTTACCTTCGTGTCAAATACTGTCTGGTAATCACACCTACGAGTAGCACTGAAACACTCTATGACACTTTATGCAGACAAGTGTGAGGTATTGCTCGTTGGAAGGTCAAACCAAGGTAGAACATACAGGGTTAATGGTAAGGCACTGAGGAGTGCAGTGCAGTGCACTGAGGAGTGGGAATACATATACAAAATTCCCTAAAAGTGGTGTCACAGGTAGATAGGGTCGTAAAGAGAGCTTTTGGTACATTGGCCTTTATTAATCAAAGTATTGAGTATAAGAGCCGGAATGTTATGATGAGGTTGTATAAGGCATTGGTGAGGCCGAATCTGGAGTATTGTGTTCAGTTTTGGTCACCAAATTACAGGAAGGATATAAATAAGGTTGAAAGAGTGCAGAGAAGGTTTACAAGGATGTTGCCGGGACTTGAGAAACTCAGTTACAGAGAAAGGTTGAATAGGTTAGGACTTTATTCCCTGGAGCATAGAAGAATGAGGGGAGATTTGATAGAGGTATATAAAATTATGATGGGTATAGATAGACTGGATGCAAGCAGGCTTTTCCCACTGAGGGAAGGGGAGAAAAAAACCAGAGGACATGGGTTAAGGGTGAGGGGGGAAAAGTTTAAAGGGAACATTAGAGGGGGCTTCTTCACACAGAGAGTGGTGGGAGTATGGAATGAGCTGCCAGACGAGGTGGTAAATGCGGGTTCTTTTTTAACATTTAAGAATAAATTGGACAGATACATGGATGGGAGGTGTATGGAGGGATATGGACCGTGTGCAGGTCAGTGGGACTAGGCAGAAAATGGTTCGGCACAGCCAAGAAGGGCCAAAGGGCCTGTTTCTGTGCTGTAGTTTCTATGGTTCTATGGTTCTATTATAAAAGGTAGTGCCAATGCAAGGTTTGACATTCTGTATTTCATACACCCAATTCTGTTTCCTTTCTCATCAGAAATCCAAGCTTTAAAAACATAAAATATAGAATGCTACAGCACAGAAACGGGCCCTTTAGCTAATGAGTGCGCCAAACATGATGCCAAAAGCAATTAATTCTCTTCTGCCTGCACATGAACCATGCCCTTCCAATCCTTGCATATTTATGTGTCTATCTTAAACCCACTCTCTTATCTGCAAAATTCCCATATACATCCCTATATCTCAGAAGCCAGACACTATAGAATGGCCTAAAGCTCTCCCTTTCCTCTACTGGTGAAATAACTTTCTACTAATATGGCAACCAGAACTGGCTGTGTCATCACCAAAACAATATGAATTTTAATTAATATATCCTCCAATTTAAGATCTACATGTTATTTTTCAGTACAATTTCAATGCACTAAGCTACTTTTAAACTGGCAAAACATGCTTTCCCTACCATGTTGCTATGAAACAGATATAGAAGCAGAATGTGGCCATTCAATTCTTTATCCAGCTCTGCGTGTCAATACGATCATGACCTTTGATTTACCTTAACTCTGAATCGGTTTTTCATGTTGCCTGCTCCCACTGTCACCAACCTGACCCTATCTAATAAATCTTCTGCACATCCTCCACACCTGGCTCATTCTTCCAATCATTCCCCACCCTGCTCAATCCACCTATATCACCTGCTCCCTCTCCTCTCTTCACTCTCTGTCGCAATGCAGGGTCTTGATCCAAAATGTCAATATTTTCCCTCACAGTTGCCACTCGGCCCACTGAGTTCCTCCAGCAGTTTGTTTTTTTTTGGTCTGCTTCCAGAATTTTTGCCTGACTTTGCTGTGCTAATTCACTTGTTCTACCATTGAAACAAAGGTTTAATAGACATAAACATTACTCTGCTCAAGTTCATGTGGGACGAGGAAAAATTGGTTGACCACAGTGATTAGATTCAGAAACAAAGAAAAGCAAGACCAGATAGCCAAAATGGGAAAAAAGCTCAAAGTTCAAAATAAATTTATTATTGAAGTATGTATATATTACCATATATTATCTTGAACTTATTTTTTTTGCAGGCATTTACAAGAAAAAGGAAATATAATCACATTTTATGAAAAACTGTACATAAACAAAGTCTGACAAACAGCCAATATGCAAAAGAAGACAAAATGCACAAATAAAAATAATACTGAGAATATGAGGTGTAAAGAATCCTTGGAAGTGAGCCTGTAGCTTGTGGAATCAGATCAGAGTAATGGTGAATTAAGGTATCCACGTCAGTTCAGAAGCTGATGGTTAGAAGGTAATAACAGCTCCTGAACCTGTTGGTGTGTGACCTAAGGCCTGTTACCTCCTGCCTGATGGTACGCCCTGGATGGTGGAGGTCTGTGATGGATGGTGTTTTCCTGTTGGCAGAACTCCTTGTAAGTGTACTCAGTGGTGAGAAGGGCTTTGCCTGTGATAGACTGGGCCATATCCACCACTTGTTATAGCCTTTCCCATTGTTCAGCCTTGGTGTATCCTTACCAGGCTGTGAGGCAACCAGTCAGGGTACTCTCCGCCGTGCATTTATAGAAGTACAGGTGTCCCCTGCTTTTTGAACGTTTGCTTTACGAAAACTCACTGTTACAAAAAAAAAATTCAGTGCGCGATAAAAAATCAGCGCGCGATAAAAGGCAGCGCGCCCCGGGCAGCCACTCTCCCCCGGATTCGGAACGGCATTGCTTTAACACGTGCCTGTGAGCAGCCGTTTGCAAGATGAGTTCTATGGTATCAGAAAAGCCTGAAAGAGCTCGTAAGGGTGTTACACTTATGGTAAAATTAGAAATAATTAAGTGCTTTGATCGTGGTGAACGAAGTAAGGACAACGTGAGTTTGGCTTGTGGAAGCTGACGAACATGATGTTGAAGAGGTTTTGGCATCCCATCACCAAGAAATGACAGATGAAGAGCTGATGCAATTGGAAGAAAAAAGGATAACAATCGAAACCGAATGAGTAATGATAAAGTAATGATGAGTAATGATGCATCAGCTCCCACTTTGTCACAATGGTTCTCTCAAGTGATGCTATGTCTCAGTTTGGAGAAAATTAGAAGTCGAACCTTTGAACCTTTATTTGATTTTGAGAAAAGATGGGGCTCATTTGCTCGTTATTATCATTTGAGTTAATTGATATAATTTTTCCACGATCTAATTGTAATTTCTTTTAGTATATTTTCTTTTCTTGCTGGCGGTTTGATGTTTAATTTTAGAAGCTTTTTGTATGACGCATGGCTCCGGGGTTGTACACCTAATGGGTTCTCCTTTTTTTCTCACTTTTCTGCTCAGTAGGTTTTTTTGGTTATCACAAAATTTTGTTTTCAATCTTTAAGATGATGGTTTTTTTTTGAGGCATTGTAAGTGTTGTTACTTCGATGTACTCATGTTATTTTTCCTATATATACAATAAAAAGATTTGAAAAGAAAAAAAGAAAGAGTAATGATAAAGTATGACTTTAATTTTGAAAGGGTATGTCGGTTTAGGGGATATTTGCAGGATGGTTTGAGTCCTTATTAAAGAACTGTGTGATAGAAAAATGCGCGAGGTTCAGCAGTCAAGTAAGCCTTCCACATCAGCCACAGCAGACGACGAACCTCAACCTTTGACATCGAGGCAGGCAAATATAGAAGAAGATGAGCTGCCTGCTCTAATGGAAACAGGCGACGACATGACACCCCAGTGTCCCACCACCCCAACCCCCAGGCCACGGACAGATACCGATTCGCAGAGAATGCAAAGGTAGCCGGGAGGCACACAGCACATCTTTAAGAAAAAAGCCGAAATAAACATGCTAATTAATTAGGTGCCGCCGACACGTAATTGTCAGCCCAGATCAGAGACGACGCAATCGGAAATCGGCACTAATCTGGGTTGACAATTACGGGTGGCACCTAATTAATTAGCATGTTTGTTTCGGCTTTCTTCTTAAAGATGTTCTGTGGACCTCCCGGCTACCGCTGGACCCCTGCGTTCTTCGCGGTAATGTATCGCTCAGCGGCCTGGAGGGTGGGGGGCCACTGCATCACCCAAACTCTGACGACTCAGTCTAACACACCATCATCAGTGTGCTTGGCGCTGTCCCAATTCCCGTAAGTGATACTACACTGTACATACATTATTTCTACTTTATATAGGCTGTGTATTTTTATGTGTTATTTGGTATGATTTGGCAGCTTCATAGCTCAAAGGTTACTGGAGAGAGTGTTCTTGCCAACAGCGCTTAGTAAGATTTTTTGCCGACGGCACTTGCATGAGATTTTCGCTATGGAGAACAGGTCAGTAGTGATTGTGGAAAAGTATTTCTACTTTATATAGGCTGTGTATTTATCATATCATTCCTGCTTTTACTATATGTTACTGTTATTTTAAGTTTTCTGTGTTATTTGGCATGATTTGGTAGGTTATTTTTGGGTCTGCGAACACTCACAAAATTTTCGCATATAAATAAATGGTAATTGCTTCTTCGCTTTACGACATTTCGGCTTACGAACCGTTTCGTAGGAACGCTCTACCTTCGGATGGCGGGGGAAACCTGTATGTCGAAGTCCTTCGTGATGTACTGAATCAATGCAAACTTGAAAGAACGTGGAGGCAGTGTCATGCCACCTTTGTGATGACACTCACGTGCTGGTCCGAGGACAGATCCTCCGATATGCTAGCACCAAGTAATTTAAAGTTAATCATTATCTCCATTTATATTCGCTGCTCATGGATCTCTAATTTCTTCCTCCTGTGCTCCTCGGTTTTACCGACGTTGAGTGAGAGGTTGCTTTGTGACACCGTTCAACCAGATTTTCAAACTTCCTTCTATATACAGATTTACCTCCTCTTTTGCTTTGGCCAACAACAGTAATTGTCATCTGCAAACTTAAATATGGCAGTAGAGCTACATTTAGCCACACAATCATAAGTATAAAGTAAGCAGAGCAGGGGGCTAAGCACACAGCCATGTGGTGCACTTAAGCTGATGCTGAGTGTGGAGAAGATGTTGTCAATCTGTATGAACTAAAGTTTGCAAGTGAGAAAATTGAGGAAGCTGTTGCACAGGGAGGTACTGAGGCTAGGTCTCAAAAATTAGTCATGATTTTCAAGGGATTAATAGTGATAAATGAGGAGCTGTAGTCAATGAAGAGGATCCTAACTTATGCATCTTCATTGTTCAGGTGTTCCAGAGCTTTGTGAAGAACCAGTGAAGTGCATCTGCTGTTGACCTGTGGTGATGGTAAGCAAATTGGAATGGATGCAGGTCACTCCTAAGGCAGGAGTTAATATGCTTCATCACCAACTTCTGGAAGCACTTCATCACAATGGATGTAAGTGCTATTGGATAGTGAACAGTCACTAAAGATATATCCCGACCTCAGGAGCAACTGATAGCGGCAAGAAAAGGTTTTTGAGAGCCAGAATGGAGGAATAGGAATCCTCTAAAAGACTGTGTTCCTTAACAAAAAGTAGTTCCTGCTACTGCATATTTCTGTTGATATGTTCTACCAGGAAGTCAAAGGGAGCCCAAAGATCTGTCAGCTGAAGATGGCAGAGCTGGGGAAGGACTATGAAGATAGCGATAGCCATCAGAAAATCCTTCCTTGCTAGTATTTACATACAGGAGAAAATAATACAGGATAGAAAGGAAACTAGCCTATTGTTCTTTGAATAGATTTTGCTTCTAATAAACACTTTTTGCAGTTAATAAAGGAACCCATGCCCTTGAGCATGGTCTTTTTTAAGCAGGCCATACGCTTTTCAAAAATTATTCTCTCAAGTCTTCCCCATATATTGACCCTTTCAATGTCTATGAAATACATACTTAGCCAAAAATATTCCCCCTATTACCAACATCTGAATACTTAACATTTTAGACGCAAATTCCATTCTCAGTCATTTTATCTGAAGCTTTCAATGAATGCATTAAGCATTTGTACAATAGTTTCCTAGGGTGTAATTTCATTGCCATAATTTTAATGTATAGTAATTGCATCTGATATATTTAGCATAATTACTATTGCTCAGTTTGATGTTTGAAGAAAATAGATTACCCTATTCTAAATCTTATTTAATAAATCATTTCCGATCAATATATACACGATATGTATATAAATAAAATATATATGTTTTTTTTCAATTTTATCACTTCTATAGTGAATATGCATCTTTATTACATCACTATGGGTGGCTGAATTACCTTTGTGAGCTCCTTTGGCTCTTCTAGAAAGCATCTGATGAGCTTCAACACAAGAAATTGTTAGCAAAACAGAAGAGCCTTAATGAGAGGCAGATTTTTACCTTTCCCCTCAAGATTGGAAACCTTCATTCAAACAGCCCTTTCACTAGAGAGCCAAAGTTTCAGTGTGGGTCCCCACAATGAGTTAAGTAGTAGTCGGCATTCAGATGTAAACTGGTAAATTGGTTTATTGTTGTCATGCACACTGAGGTGCAGTGAAAAACTTGTCTCCATACTGTTCATACAGATTGATTCATTACTACAGTGCATTGGGGTAGTACAAGGTAAAACAATAAAAAAATGCAGAATAAATTGCAACAGCTACAGAGAAAGTGTAGTGCAGGTAGACAGTAATGTGTAAGGTCAATACATGGTAGATTGGGAGGTCAAGAGTCTGTACAGTATATGTATAAGTACAAATAAAATATATATGAATATTTTAAAATTTCATCAGATATGTTGCCTAGAAGAACAACAATTGCCTAGTCGGACCATTGTTTTTGTCATTTTTAAAATCCCTCTGAGTAGCATGGTCCTTCCTTGGTCTGATCAGCTTTCCAACCAGAGGCACAGAAGTTGGCACCAACTACTGCTTGCCCTCTGTTGGGCCACGGTCCACGGTATACAGCATGGAGACAGCTGTGGCATCATTCAGCGCCTTTCTTAATTCGCTTTCAGTTGACTCTCTTACAGGGGATGTGGTATGCAACTGGTGGTTGGATCTCTAATCAAGTTCTGGTTGCCTGAGCCAATCACATCCCCACAAAGCCGGCCTTCCTGTTTTTACCACGTAGAAGCCCAAAGTGGCTTGTTGGTTGGTGTATTTCACTGTTACAAGTGTCATTCCCACAGGAGTTATCTTTTCTCTAGAATAAGTTGCATAGGCCATCTCCAATGGGATCCCACCACCAAGCACACCTTTCCTTCCCCACTCCCCTCCACCTTCTGCTTTCCGCAGCGCTCGCTCCCAATGCAACTCCCTTGTCTATGTGTCCCTCCCCACTGATCTCTCTCCTGGCACTTACCCTTGCAAGTGCAACAAGTGCTACACCTCCATCCTCGCTACCATTCAGGGCCCCAAAAGTCCTTCCAGGTGAAGCAACACTTCACCTGTGAGTCTGTTGGGATCATATACTGTGTCTGATGCTCCCAGTATGTCCTCCTGTATATCAGTCAGACCCGATGTAAATTGGGAGACGGCTTTGTCGAGCACCTACACTCCATCCATCAGTAAAGGCAGGATCTCCCAGTGGCCACCCAATTTAATTCCACTTCCCATTCCCATTCTGATTTGTCCATCCATGGCCTCCTCCACCATTGTAATGAGGCCACACTTAGGTTAGAAGAATATCACCTTATATTCCACCTGGGTAGCCTCCAACCTGATGGCATGAACATCGATTTCTCGAACTTCTGGTAATCCCCCCCCCCACCTTCACCATCCCCCATCCCCTTTTCCCCCCTCTCACCTTATCTCTTTGTCTACCCTTCATCTCTTTGTGGTGCCCACCTTTCTTTCTTCCATTCCCTTCTGTCCTCTTCTATCAGGCTCCCACTTCTCCAGCCCTGTATCTCTTTCACCAATCAACTTCCCAGCTCTTTACTTCATCCCTCCCCCTTCAGGTTTCACCGGTCACCTTGTGTTTCTCTCTCCCTGTCTCCCAGCTTTTAAATCTACTCCTCAGCTTTTTTTTCCTCCAGTCCTGCCGAAGGATCTCAACCTGAAACATTGACTGTACTCTTTTCCATAGATGCTGCCTGGCCTGCTGTGTTCCTCCAACATTTTGTGTGTGTTGCTTGGATAGCTGCAGGCTTCAATTTGGTATCTTTGAAATGCCTTTCAAATTCATTTTATGGAAGGACTGAAATAGCTGAGCCAGTGTCCAGTTTCATTTTAAATAATTTGATGTTTACCTCTGGTGTAAGCCATACTGCTTGTCTATTGTTAGTTTTCACACTGTAAATCTTAAGGCTACTCAGTCCTGAGTCACTTTCATCATTAACAGATTTTTCATCAACAGCATGCAGGTTAGTGCTCGTTTTGAAACTACAATTGACTTCTTATCTTTTTCTCTTCCATGTCCAGTCCATTTATTTTTGTCTGCCAAATGTATGTGTCTTACTTTTTAGTATTTTCTGCAAGTTTTGACTTTAAATTTGCTTTGGTCCAGTGTATGTAAACTTCTGCCAAATGATAACACAATTTGTTCAGCCAGGCAGGTCAGGTTTCTGGTTAAACATTGCAACTTTGTTCATGCTCAGTTTAATTCCTGGCAGCAACTCAATTGCATCCCTGTCTGCTGTTTCCACTGACACAGATATTTCAACTATTCTTTTAAATATGTTATGCTTCAATTAGGAGATATTTTAAAATGCTTTTTTGTAAGGTTCCACAACCTAAGTGATCTTTCAGTGCATCATTAAGCTCATTACCAAATTAACAATGTTCAGAAAAATTTCTTCAATTCAACCCCGTACTTTGAAATGGACTCCCCTTCCTTTTGATTCCACCTAAGGTAGTCAAACTTTTAAGGAAAATGTATGCCTTTAAATCCAAAGCACTCAGCTTTAAAAGCTGCTCAATTCACTCCCTGTAGAATATCTAATTACCTGTTGTGTAATCAAACACGTCAAGCTTTCTGATGTAGCCAGCTATTTCTGCGCAATTTTTATGATTATTATGCTTATGAGCCCATGGATTTGTCCATTTTTCTGCCTTTTTTTGTAACTCAGGTCATCTCTGCCTCTTTTTCTGATGAAGTATGTGTTGCCCTTTTTTTTGAAGTTGAATGTCTTGCTGCACATCAACAGGTAGGTACAGCAGTCGTCTCATAGAAACATAGAAACATAGAAAATAGGTGCAGGAGTAGGCCATTCGGCCCTTCGAGCCTGCACCGCCATTTATTATGATCATGGCTGATCATCCAACTCAGAACCCAGCCTTCCCTCCATACCCCCTGACCCCTGTAGCCACAAGGGCCATATCTAACTTCCTTTTAAACATAGCTAATGAACTGGCCTCAACAGTTTGCTGTGGCAGAGAATTCCACAGATTCACCACTCTCTGTGTGAAGAAGTTTTTCCTAACCTCGGTCCTAAAAGGCTTCCCCTCTATCCTCAAACTGTGACCCCTCGTTCTAGACCTCCCCAACATCGGGAACAATCTTCCTGCATCTAGCCTGTCCAATCCCTTTAGGATCTTATACGTTTCAATCAGATCCCCCCTCAATCTTCTAAATTCCAACGAGTACAAGCCCAGTTCATCCAGTCTTTCTTCATATGAAAGACCTGCCATCCCAGGAATCAATCTGGTGAACCTTCTTTGTACTCCCTCTATGGCAAAGATGTCTTTCCTCAGATTAGGGGACCAAAACTGCACACAATACTCCAGGTGTGGTCTCACCAAGGCCTTGTACAACTGCAGTAGTACCTCCCTGCTCCTGTACTCGAATCCTCTCGCTATAAATGCCAGCATACCGTTCGCCTTTTTCACCGCCTGCTGTACCTGCATGCCCACTTTCAATGACTGGTGTATAATGACACCCAGGTCTCGTTGCACCTCCCCTTTTCCTAATCGGCCACCATTCAGATAATAATCTGTTTTCCTATTTTTGCCACCAAAGTGGATAACTTCACATTTATCCACATTAAATTGCATCTGCCATGAGTTTGCCCACTCACCCAACCTATCCAAGTCACCCTGCATCCTCTTAGCATCCTCCTCACTGCTAACACTGCCACCCAGCTTCGTGTCATCCGCAAACTTGGAGATGCTGCATTTAATTCCCTCATCCAAGTCATTAATATATATTGTAAACAACTGGGGTCCCAGCACTGAGCCTTGCGGTACCCCACTAGTCACCGCCTGCCATTCTGAAAAGGTCCCGTTTATTCCCACTCTTTGCTTCCTGTCTGCTAACCAATTCTCCACCCACACCAATACCTTACCCCCAATACCGTGTGCTTTAAGTTTGCACACTAATCTCCTATGTGGGACCTTGTCAAAAGCCTTTTGAAAATCCAAATATACCACATCCACTGGTTCTCCCCTATCCACTCTACTAGTTACATCCTCAAAAAATTCTATGAGATTCGTCAGACATGATTTTCCTTTCACAAATCCATGCTGACTTTGTCCGATCATTTCACCGCTTTCCAAATGTGCTGTTATCACATCCTTGATAACTGACTCCAGCAGTTTCCCCACCACCGACGTTAGGCTAACCGGCCTATAATTCCCCGGTTTCTCTCTCCCTCCTTTTTTAAAAAGTGGGGTTACATTAGCCACCCTCCAATCCTCAGGAACTAGTCCAGAATCTAACGAGTTTTGAAAAATTATCACTAATGCATCCACTATTTCTTGGGCCACTTCCTTAAGCACTCTGGGATGCAGACCATCTGGCCCTGGGGATTTATCTGCCTTCAATCCCTTCAATTTACCTAACACCACTTCCCTACTAACATGTATTTCGCTCAGTTCCTCCATCTCACTGGACCCTCTGTCCCTTACTATTTCTGGAAGATTATTTATGTCCTCCTTAGTGAAGACAGAACCAAAGTAATTATTCAATTGGTCTGCCATGTCCTTGCTCCCCATAATCAATTCACCTGTTTCTGTTTGCAGGGGACCTACATTTGTCTTTATCAGTCTTTTCCTTTTTACATATCTATAAAAGCTTTTACAGTCCGTTTTTATGTTCTCTGCCAGTTTTCTCTCATAATCTTTTTTCCCCTTCCTAATTAAGCCCTTTGTCCTCCTCTGCTGAACTCTGAATTTCTCCCAGTCCTCAGGTGAGCCACTTTCTCTGGCTAATTTGTATGCTACTTCTTTGGAATTGATACTATCCCTAATTTCTCTTGTCAGCCACGGGTGCACTACCTTCCTTGATTTATTCTTTTGCCAAACTGGGATGAACAATTGTTGTAGTTCATCCATGCAACCTATAAATGCCTGCCATTGCATATCCACCGTCAATCCTTGAAGTGTCATTTGCCAGTCTATCTTAGCTAATTCATGTCTCATACCTTCAAAGTTACCCCTCTTTAAGTTCAGAACCTTTGTTTCTGAATTAACTACGTCACTCTCCATGTTAATGAAGAATTCCACCATATTATGGTCACTCTTACCCAAGGGGCCTCTCACGACAAGATCGCTAATTAACCCTTCCTCATTGCTCAAAACCCAGTCCAGAATAGCCTGCTCTCTAGTCGGTTCCTCGACATGTTGGTTCAAAAAACCATCCCGCATACATTCCAAGAAATCCTCTTCCTCAGCACCTTTACCAATTTGGTTCACCCAGTCTACATGTAGATTGAAGTCACCCATTATAACTGCTGTTCCTTTATTGCACACATTTCTAATTTCCTGTTTAATACCATCTCCGACCTCACTACTACTGTTAGGTGGCCTGTACACAACTCCCACCAGCGTCTTCTGCCCCTTAGTGTTACGCAGCTCTACCCATATCGATTCCACATCTTCCCGGCTTATGTCCTTCCTTTCTATTGCGTTAATCTCTTTTTTAACCAGCAACGCCACCCCACCTCCCCTTCCTTCGTGTCTATCCCTCCTGAATATTGAATATCCCTGAACGTTGAGCTCCCATCCCTGGTCACCCTGGAGCCATGTCTCTGTGATCCCAACTATATCATAATCATTAATAACAATCTGCACTTTCAATTCATCCACCTTATTACGAATGCTCCTTGCATTGACACATAAAGCCTTCAGGCACTCTTTTACAACTCTCTTAGCCCTTTTTAATGCTTGCCCTGGATTTGTCGGCCTGCCACTTTTACTTTTCCCCTTTGTACTTTTTGCTTCTACGCTCACTTTACACCCCTCTGTCTCTCTGCACTGGTTCCCATCCCTCTGTTGTGAACTAACCTCCTCACACCTAGCCGCTTTAATTTGATTCCCACCCCCCAACCATTCTAGTTTAAAGTCACCTCAGTAGCCCCCGCTAATCTCCGTTTAAAACTTACAATTTGCCGCTGCTATATTTTGGCAACTGCAAAACATAACAGTGGTTCAGATCATTCCAATCTCTTGTTGCTCCACCTTTGAATATCTGATCTTGCATGTCAGTGCCAAATTCCTGCACTAATCCAAAAATCTAATTATATCTATCTTAAATATTCTGTGAATGAGTCCTTGGAACCCTTCAGGAATACTCTCATGATTCATTATTTTTTTTAGGAATATAAATGCCTCTTGATGGGAGTTCATGATGACACATAATGACTGATCCCTTACTCTTTGTTCTTTGCTTTGTGCTTTCTACCTTTAGATATGAAATGCCAAGGATCCAGTTGTTTATTTAATCACTGAGGTCATCCCCTTCAAGTATCTATCTTTCAGTTCCTGCAGCCCTTTAAAATTCTGTCATTTGGCTCATATTGTCTTGTTGCATTCTTTGACTCAAAATACACCATGTCAGACCAATCAAGTTGCATATCTCATGTGTGCGTCCACTATTCCATCTGTCTGTAGTAACAAATTCCACAAATTCACTACCCATTGGCTCAAGAAATTCCTTCGTATCTCTGTTTTAAATTGATGCCCCTCTATCCTGAGACTGTGCCACCTGTACTAGATTAAATGTGATCATTTTGCATTCTTCCAGACCGCAGAGATTCTAGTCACAACCTGCTTAATCACACTTCATAGGGGCAACCTCTCATTTCAGGATTACTCTGGTGAACTTTTGTTGCACTCTGTTTACCACAAGTAGGAAGGTCAGAACGTGGCGCTATTCCAGGAGCAGTCTCATCAGCACCATGCATAATTATAGCAAGACATCTTTACACAAATAACATGAGCCTCCCTAATTCCTAACTCCTTGCCTCTTATCATTGAGTGATATGTGTGCAAGGACATACAGGCTCCTCTGAATGCCAATATCTTCCGATTTTTCTTCATTTAAAACATACTTAAAACTACTCTATCTCTTATGAAGAAACAATTTTGCTCATAAACACCTACTTAATATTTGATCTCAGTTCTCCTGATCCAGTTATTCCAGCTCAGATACTAGACACTAGACACTAGAATACTACAGCACAGTACAGGCCCTTCGGCCTTCTATGTTGTGCCGACCCATATATTTCTAAAAAAAAGTACTAAACCCACACTACCCCGTAACCCTCTATTTTTCTTTCATCCATCTGCCTGTCCAAGAGGCCCTTAAATACCCCTGATGTTTTAGCCTCTACCACCATCCCTAGCAAGTCATTCCAGGCACCCACAACCCTCTGTGTAAAAAAATTACCCCTGATGTCTCCCCTAAACATCCCTCCCTTAACTTTGTACATATGCCCTTTGGTGTTTGCTATTCGTGCCCTGGGAACCAGGTACTGGCTATCCACCCTATCTATGCCTCTCATAATCCTGTAGACCTCTATCAAGTCCCCTCTCATCCTTCCACGCTTCAAAGAGAAAAGTCCCACCTCTGCTAACCTTGCCTCATAAGACTTGTTTTCCAGTCCAGGCAACATCCTGGTAAATCTCCTCTGCACCCTCTCCATAGCTTCCACGTCCTTCCTATAATGAGGTGACCAGAACTGAACACAATACTCTAAGTGTAGTCTCACCAGAGATTTGTAGAGTTGCAACATGACCTCTCTACTCTTGAACTCAATCCCCCTATTAATGAAGCATAGCATCCCATAGGCCTTCTTAACTATCCTATCAACCTGTGCAGTGACCTTGACGGATGTATGGATTTGAACCCCAAGGTCCCTCTGTTCATCCACACTCTTAAGTAACCAACCATTAACCCTGTACTCACCCTTCTGGTTTGTCCTTCCAAAATGCATCACCTCACACTTATCTGGATTGAATTCCATCTGCCACTTTTCTGCCCAACTCTGCATCCTGTCTATATCCTCTTGTAACCTTTGACAACGTACAGCTCCATCCACAACTCCTCCAATCTTTGTGTCATCCACAAACTTACTCACCCATCCTTCTGCCTCTTCATGCAGGTCATTTATAAAAATCACAAAGAGCAGGGGTCCCAGGACAATCCTTGCAGCACTCCACTAGTCACTGATCTCTAGGCAGAATACTTTCCTTCCACTACTATCCTCTGCTTTCTTCCTATAAGACAATTTTTTATCCAAACAGCCAAAGTTCCACTGATCCCATGCCTCATGACTTTCTGGATGAGTCTTTTGTGGGGGATCTTGTCAAATGCCTTGCTAAAATCCATGTACACCACATCTACTGCCCTACCCTCATCAATTTCCTTTGTTGCCTCTTCAAAAAACTCAATTAGGCTCGTGAGGCATGAACTTCCCTTCACAAAGCCATGTTGATTATCCTTGAGTAGACTGTACTTCTCCAAATGCTCGTAGATCCTATTCCTAAGAATCCTTTCCAATAGTTGGCAGACCACCGACGTAAGACTCACCGGTCCATAGTTCCCAGGATTCTCCCTATTACCTCTTTTAAACAAGGGAACTACATTTGCCACTCTACAATCCTCCGGCACCTCCCCTGCAGCCAAAGAGGATTTAAAGATCATAACTACTGCACCAGCGATCTCTTCTCTCACTTCCCACAGCAACCTGGGGTATATCATGTCTGGCCCAGGGCACTTATCAATCTTGATGCTTTTAAGAAGATCCAACACTTCTTCCTTAATCTCCATATTGTCCAGCACACAGGCCTGTTCTATTTCGACCTCACCCTGATCAAGGTCCTTTTCACTTGTAAATACTGAAGCAAAGTATTCATTTAGTACCTCCCCAACCTCCTCCGCCTCCAGGCACATGTTGCCTTCTTTATCGTTTAGCAGCCCCACCTTCATTCTTGTCATCCTTCTGTTCTTCACATATACATAGAACGCCTTGGGGTTCTCCTTAATCCTACATGCCAAGGCCTTCTCATGTCCCCTTTGAGCTCTCCTAAGGCCTTTCTTAAGCTCCTTCCTGGCTACCCTATATTTCTCATGAGCCCCTCCTGCTTCCTGCTTCTTATATCTAACATATGCTTCTTCTTCCTCTTGACGAGTTGCCTCACGTGTTTCGTCAGCCACGGTTCCCTTTTCCTACCATTTTTTCCTTGCCTCAGTGGGACAAACCTATCCTGATCCCAGCACAAGTGGTCCTCCTCCACAATACTTCTGTGCTTTCACCCTTGAACATCTGTTTCCAATTTACTCTCGCTAGTTCCTGCCTCATCCCTTCATAGCTAGCCCTTCCCCAGTTAAGCACTTTCCCATTTTGTCTGTTTTTTATCCTTTTCCATAGCTATGCTGAAGCTAAGGGAGTAGTGGTCACTCTCACCAAAATGCTCCCCCACCAAGAGGTCTGCCACCAGACCAGGTTCATTACCCAGACAGAATGCTTAGCAAATACATCCACATCACAGTCACAGTTTTCCAACTATACTCCAGGAAGTGTAGCATTCACAGTTGACAATGGGAATGACAAAAGTTAGTGTGTGGCAAAGTTGCTGATACACAATTAAATTGTGGTGGCACCAACATAGCTCAATGAACTAAATCAAAGTACAGCAGGGATAAGCAGAGCAGCCATTGTCAGGAATGGGCCGATGGCGAGAGTAGAAACGACGGGCTTTGGCTCAAAGAAGGCTTCGGCTCAGAAGAGGCGTAAAGCATCTGTTAAGGTTTCCTTTTTATCTTTTTTTCCTCTTTTATCGTACGATTTAAATGGCTGTGGTGTGTTCTTCGTGCTGGATATTGGAGAACTGGGAGACCCAGAGAACCATATCAGCATGAAGTGCATCCAGCTGCAGCTCCTTGAAGACTGTGTTAGGGATCTGGAGCAGCAGCTGGATGACCTTCGGCTTGTACGGGAAATTGAGGAGATCACTGATCAAAGATACAGGGAAGTAGTCACCCCAAAGTTGCAGGAGGCGAGTAACTGGGGGACTGTCAGGAGAAATGGAAATAGGCAGTTAAAGCAAAGCACTCCTGTGGCCATTCCCCACAATAACAAGTTTACCGCTTTGGATACTTTTGTGGGGAATGACCTCCTGGAAGAATGCTATAGTGATCGGGTTACAGGCACTGAGCATGGGTCCATGGTGCAGAAGGGAAAGAGGGAGAAGAAGTGAGCGGCAGTGATAGGGGACTCAGTATTTAGGGGAAGAGATGGGAGATTCTGTGGAAGTAAACGGGACACCCGGATGGTATGTTGCCTCCCAGGTGCCAGGGTAAGGGATGCCTCAGATCGTGTCCACAACATTTTGGAGAGGGAGGGGGAGCAGCCAGAAGTCTTTGGAAAAGCATTGAGGTCCTGAAAAGAGAATCTAGAGAGCTAGGTAGAAAGCCGAGAAGCAGTACTTCCCGGGTGGTAATTTCTGGATTGCTGCCTGTGCCATGTGCCGGTGAGAGTAGAAACAGGATGATTTGGCAGATAAATGCGTGGCTGAGAAGCTGGTGCAGGAGGCAGGGCTTCAGATTCTTGGATCATTGGGATCTTTTCTGGGAGGGGAGGGGTATGACTTGTTTAAAAAGGACGGGTTGCACCTGAACCCAACAGTGTCCAATATTCTCATAGGCGGGTTTGTTAGAGCTGTTGGGGAGGGTTTAAGCAAATTTGGCAGGGGGGTGGGAAACAGAGTGATAGGACTCAAGATAGGACAGATAGTAAAAAAGTAAAGATAGCGTACAATCAGACTGTCAGGAAGGGCAGGAAGGTGATGGGACTTAGTTGCAGCCAATAGGCTGAGTATCCAAACATTAGGGATGAAGATTCAGAAAGGACAGCAAATACGGTACTCAAAGTGTATCTAAAATGCACATAGCGTAAGAAATAAGGTGGTTGATCTTGTAGCACTATTACAGATTGCCAGGTATGATGCACTATTACAGATTGCCAGGTATCACTGAATCGTGACTGAAGGATGGCTGTAGTTGGGAGCTGAATGTCCAAGGTTACACATTGTATCAGAAGGATAGGAAGATAGGCAGAGGGGGTGGTGTGGCTCTACCGGTAAAGAATGGCATCAAATCAGTAGAAAGATGTGACACAGGATCCGAAGATGTTGAATCCTTGTGGATTGAGTTAAGAAACTGCAAGGGTAAAAGGACATTGATTGCAATTATATGCAGGCCTCCCAACAGTGGCTGGGAAGTGGAACACAAATTACAACAGGAAATAGAAAAGGCGAGTCAAAAGGGCAATGTTATGGTAGTCATGGGAGATTTTAACATGCAGATCAATTGCAAAAATCAGGCTGGTAATGAGTTTGTTGAATGCTGAAGAGATGGCATTTTAGAGCAGTTTGCCATTGAGCCTGCTAGGGGATCAGTTATACTGGATTGGGTGTTCTGTAATGAACTGGTGGCAGTTAGGGAGTTTAAGGTAAAAGAACCCTTAGGAACCAGTGATCACAATATGATTGAGTTCAACTTGAAATATGATAGGGAGAAAGTAAAGTCTGATGTAGCAGAATTCCAGTGAAGTAAGGGAAATTACAGTGGTATGAGAGAGGAGTTGGCCAAAGTAAACTGAGAAGAGCTGCTGGCAGGGATGTCAGCAGAGCAGCGATGATGTGCATTTCTGGGAAAAATGAGTAAGGTGCAGGACAGGTGTATTCCAAAAATGAAGAAATACTCAAATGGTAAAATAATAGAACCTTGGCTGACAAGGGAAGTCAAAAGCTATTGTAAAAGCAAAAGATGGGGCATACAACAAAGCAAAAATTAGTGGGAAGACAGAGGATTGGGAAGTTTTTAAAAACCTACAGAGAGCAACTAAAAATATCATTAGAAGGGAAAAGATGAAATATGAAAGCAAGCCAGCAAATAATATCAAAGTGGATAGTAGAAATTTTTTTCAAAATATGTTAAAAATAAAAGAGAAAAGAAAATGGACATACAACCACTAGAAAGTGAGGTAGGAGAAATAATAATGGGGGACAAGGAGATGGTTGATTATTTAAATGAGTATCTTGCATCAGTCTTCCCTGTGGAAGACACTAGCAGTATGCCTGATGTTGTAGTGTGTGAAGGAAGAGAAGTGGGTGCAGTTACTATTACAAGAGAGAAGGTGCTCAAAAAGCTAAAAAACCAAGAGGTACATAAGTCACCCGGACCAGATGAACTGCACCCTAGGATTCTGAAAGAGGTAGCGTTAGAGATTATGGTGGCATTAGAAATGATCTTTCAAAAATCATTAGACTCTGGCATGGTGCCAGAGGACTGGAAAATTGCAAATGTCACTCCACTTTTTAAGAAAGGAGGAAGGCAGCAGAAAGGAAATTATAGATCAGTTAACCTGTCCTCAGAGGCTGGGAAGATGTTAGAGTCAATTGTTAGTGATGGAGTACTTGGTGACACAGGACAAGATAGTACAAAGTCAACATGGTTTCCTTCAGGGAAAATCCTGCCTGACAAAATTGTTGGAATTCTTTGAGGAGATTACGAGTAGGATAGATAAAGGAGATGCAGTGGATGTTGTATATTTGGACTCCCAGAAGGCCTTTGACAAGGTGCCACACATGAGGCTGTTTACCAAGTTAAGAGCCATAGTATTACAGGAAAGTTACTAATAAGGTTAGAGCATTGGCTGATTGGTAAGAGGTAGCAAGTGGGAATAAAAGGATCCTTTTCTGGTTGACTACCAGTGACTAGTGGTGTTCCGCAGGGATTGGTGTTGGGGCCACTTCATTTTATGCTGTATATAAATGATTTTTGATGATGGAATGGATGGCTTTGTTACTAAGCTTGCAGATGATATGAAGATTGGTGGAGGGGCAGGTAGTGTTGAGGAAACAGGTAGGATGCAGAAGGACTTAGACAGATTAGGAGAATGGGCAAGAGAGTGGCAAATGAAATACAATGTTGTAAAATGCATGGTCATGCACTTTGGTAGTAGAGATAAATGTGGGATTATTTTCTAAATGGAGAGAAAATCCAAAAATCTGAGATGCAAAGGGACTTGTGAGTCCTTGTGCAGAACACCCTGAAGGTTAACTTGCTGGTCGAGTCAGTGGTGAGGAAAGCAAATGCCATTTTAGCATCCATTTCAAGAGGTCTAGAATTCAAGAGCAAGGATGTGATGTTGAGGCTTTAGAAGGCACTGGTGAGGCCTCACCTTGAGTATTATGAACAGTTTTGGGCTCCTCATCGTAGAAAAGATGTGCTGCATTGGAAAGGGTTTGGAGGAGATTCACAAGGCTGGTTCTAGGAATGAAAGGGTCATCATACGAGAATGTTTGATGGCTCTGCGTCTGTACTCACTGGAATTCAGAAGGATGAGGGGGAATCTCATTGAGACCTTTCAGATGTTGAAAGGCCTGGTCAGAGTAGATGTGGAAAGGATATTTCCCCTGGTGGGAGAGTCTAGGACAAGAAGGCACAGCCTGAGGAGAGAGGGGTGCCTTTTCAAAACAGAGATACGGAGAAATTTTTTTAGCCAAAGGGTGGTGAATTTGTTGAATTTGTTGCCACATGCAGCTGTGGAGGCCAAGTCGTTGGGTACATTTAAGGCAGAGATTGATAAGTTCTTGATTGGACATGGCATCAAAGGTTACAGGGAGAAGGCCTGGCGTTGGGGTTGAGGAGGAGAACAAAAAGGATCAGCTATGGTTGAAAGGTGGAGCAGACTCAATGGGCCAGATGTGGGTTGTGGGTGGTGGAGATGATGTGGAGATGGTCAGCAGCAGAATAATTGTGAGTATGGAAATTTGGACGAACGTTGCTCTGGTTACTTCATGCCAAGTGACATCATTCTACTCTGACTTCTTAGTGACCTTGTGATGTCAGTCAATTAACCACCCTCTCTGGCAACTGGGAAATCCCAATCTTTGCAGATGTTCTTTATATGGTGCTATAAGGAATCTGGACAACCAACCCTGCAAGGTTTTCCTTTATTCTGAGATACCTCAATGACGAAATGTTACATCTGGTGTTCTCCAGATTTTGATTTTACTTTATAAGGAAGGGTCTCTGCAAATTGTATATTCTCAAAGGCTCTAACAGGTTGAATACTAAATGCTACTTACATTACTGTTCATTTTAAATTCTTCCAATTTTCATAGAAACATAGAGCACTACAGCTCAGAAACAATCCCTTTGGCCCATCTAGTCCATGCTAAACAATTAACTTGCCTCATCCCATCGATCTGCACCCAGACCATAGCCCTCCATACCCCTACCATCCATATACCTATCCAAATTTCTCTTAAATGTTGGCACAGTGGCCTTCATAAATCTAAGTATTGAGTACAGTAGTTGGGATGTTATGTTGAAATTGTATAAGATGTTAGTTAGGACTAATTTGGAATATTGCATGCTTTTCTGTTCACTTGTCTACAGCAAATATATCAATAAATGGAAAGAGTGCAGAGAAAATTTACAAAGATGTTGCCATATGAAAACAAACCCGCATCTGTCAGTTCCACTGGCAACTTGTTCCATATTCTCTCTACCCTCTGAGTGAAGTTCCTCCCTCATGTTCTCTTTAAATACTTCACCTTTCATCAGCCCATGATCTCTATTTCTAGTTTCACCCAAACTCAATGGAAAAAGCCTGCTTGCTGTGCACTATCTATACCCTCAGAATTTTGGACACCTCTACAAAATTTTCCCTCTTACTCACATGATCTTGGTTTATAAAGCCTTAACCTATTCAAATTTTCCCTATAACCTAAGTCCTGGCAACATCCTTGTAAATTTTCTCTGCACTCTTTCAATCTTATTGATATCTTTCCTGCATAAGTGAACAGAAAAGCATGCAATTTTCCAAATTAGTTCTAACTAGCATCTTATACAAATTCAAATTAACATCCCATCTTTGATTTATGAAGGCCAATGTGCCCAACGCTTTCTTTACGATCCTATCTACCTGTGATCCCTCTTTCATGGAATTTTGGATCTGTATTCCAAGATCCCTCTGTTCTACCACACTCCTCAGTGACCTACCGCTCACTGTATAAGTCCTACCCTGGCTAGTTCACGTAATGTGCAACACCTCACACTTATCTGCATTAAATTCCATCTGCTATTTATCAGCCCATTTTCCCAGCTGGTCCAGATCCCACTGCAAATATTGATAGCTAACTCACTGTCCACTATATCCCAATCTTGGTGTCACCCACAAATTTGCTGATCCAATTTAGTACATTATCATCCTGATCGTTGATATAGATGACAAAAACAAAGAACCCACCACCAGTCACTCTGGCACACCGATAGACACAGGTCTCCAGTCAAAGAGGCAACTGTCTACTACCATTCTCTGGCTTCTCCCATGAAGACCATGTCTAATCCAATTCACTACCAAGCAACTGAACTCTTATACGGGACTTTGTCAAAGGCCTTGCAAAAGTCCATGTAGACAACCTCCACCACTTCACCTGCATCAACTTTTCTGGTAACTTCCTCAATGAACTCGAGAAGATTAGTTAGACACAGCCTACCATTGGCCAGCTCGGTAGCATAGTGGTTAGCACAAGATTTACAGTACTGGCAACCCAGGTTCAATTCCCACCGCTGTCTGTAAGGAGCTTGTACAATCTCCCTGTGACCGTGTGGATTTCCTCTGGGTGGCCTGGTTTCCTTCCACAGTCCAAAGACAAACCAGTTGATTGGTTAATGGGTCATTGTAAAATTGTCCTGTGATTCGGATAAGGTTAAATCAGGGGTTGCTGGGCAAAGTGGCTCAAAGGGCCGGAGGGGTCTGTTCTGTGTTGTAGCTCAGTAAATAAATAAATAAGAGCCTGAACTCACAAACAATTTGAAAAATATTTTTTGGAAGTGCACTAGTCACTCCTCCAGAAACTAACTTCAAGAGCTATGGGAAAATGATATTTGAGGCAAAATCCTGCGCTCCCTAGAGGAATGTATCATGGAGTTTGCTATTACACCCACTCCAGATGCATGACTAAAACACACCAGTGTGATCCTGCCCTGACTCACTACAGTATCATGCTCTACCTTACTTCCGTGCATTTATTTTATTTAAGCATTTAATTAAGATCCTGCATATTTTATTTGCTCTAGGTCAGCCTGAAAGGTTGTACCAGAGGAGAAGACATCTGCTGTAGGAGGTGCTGCACCCAAGTTCCTACATACCACTCTGGATGAATTGGGCTGGCCAGCTGGAAAATATAACTGCTTGTATTTTACATGCACTTCTCCTTTTGATGGAAGAACACTCTTTTAAAAAGCCTCTTTAGCAGATAGCTTTAATGAGCTGATTGAACACCACAATTATCAAAGCAGTTGACATGTTGACATATAGCTACAGCTTTCAGTGCAAATCCAATAAAGGGCTATATTTTGGTGAGGCCACTGGTAGAGGACAAAACACTTGTAAGTCCCATTCTTGCCTAACATCCACTCTTAACAGAACTTCCGATAAACAAATTGCTATTTGTTATAAGATATGAATTTTACATATTGGGGCCAATTCTGCACCTTTCAAAGAGATTTAACTAATTATGCTAATTCAGGATCAGTGTTGGGGTCCCTTTGAAGTACAACCAGTCAGCTGAATGCTACTGATTTTTTTTTCTTTTTTTATGTTAAAGATGAAGCAGCACAAATTTCCTAGCCAATGCAGAAAATTCAACGTGGCGGCAAAACAAATAATGTAAAATTAGCCCTGAAAATATATTGTGATGCTCATGGTAACATTTACATTCCATAAAATTAAGCACTAATTCTCCGTAGGCTGGTCTGTGACCAGGATGATTATTAGAAAGAATCTCAGCAAGGCAGCAAAAACCATCCAGGTTTATCAGCGAAACCACAGCCAAGAATAAAGGTTTCTGTTGGCACGGTAAAATTGTAAACATATTTTATCTAAACAACTTTTAAACTCTACTACAACCAATGTTATTTCTGGAGACCTGTGGCATCACCAGACCATACACCTAGGCACTATTCTCACCATTTTCCAATAAGACACCTGCTCTGCACGAAGTCCTTTGATTACATTGGACCAGGGAAGATTTCACTCAGAGTACACCGAGGAGCAATCCCTGGCAAATTCACTGAATGGCACTCTGCAAGGAAAATTAGAAACTGATGTTAATGCCATGTAAACAAATTTGTCAAATCAAGGCTGAGTTTCAAAGGTTTCAAAGGTACATTTAATGTCAGAGAAATGTATACAATATACACTCTGAAATTCTTTTTCTTCGCAAATATCCATGAAAAAAGAGGAGTGCCCCAAAGAATGAATGACAGTTAAAAGTTAGAACCCCAAAGCCCCCCAATTCCCCCCTCCCATGCATAAGCAGCAGCAAAGCAACGACCCCCCACCCCACCCGACCAGCAAAATAGCATCGGTACCCTCCACCGATCACTCAAGCGTGCAGCAAAGCATCAATAAAGACACAGACTTGCAGTACCCCAAAGACTACTTGTTCACCCAACAATTCAACATACCTCAGGCATGACAAACTTCCTTAACCTTCCAAGGAATTAAAGATGTTGGCATGCTTTCTTCATAATTGCATCTGTGTGCTGGGCCAGGACAGGTCTTCCTCTAAGTTAATGCCCAAGAATTCAAAGCTGCTAACTCCTTCCACGGCTAATCCTCCAATGTAGACTGGCGCATGTTTACTGCCCTTCCCCTTCCTGAAGTCAACAATCGACTCTAGTTTTGCTGGCTTTGAATGAGAGCCTGTTTTTGAGACACCACTCAACCCGGTGATGAGACCAGCAACAGTAGTGCTGTTGGCAAATTTGAGGATTGCAATGGAGCAGTGCTTGGCCCTACAGTCATGTGTGCATAGAGAGTAGAATGGGGGCTAAGCCTCGAGGTGCACCTGTACTGATGGTCAGCAAGGAAGAGATGTTGTTGATCTTTAACTATGAATTTTGTTTGATTCAGGGTCTTAACCCGAAATATTGATTATCCTTTGTATCTGCTGATACCGCTTGACCGATTGAGTTTCTTCTGCAGTTTGTCTCTGTTCTAGATATCAACAGCTACAGTCTCTTATGTCAACTATTTGTCTTATCAATTTACCTTATCTAGAGAAACTTAAGAAAATTATAGAGAACTTAAAGAAAGAAATTAGGAGTTCAGAAATGGGGCAATAAATATCCTTGGTGAATAAAAGTAAGGGAGAAACCCAAAGCATTGTATAAATTTTTCATGGGCAGGAAAGTAGCTCGGGAAAGCATAATTCCTCAAAGGAAAACCTACCGTATGTATGGAGTGAAGCAATATGGGCCTAGGTTAGTATTTCTCATCTGCATTCATCAAGGAGAAGGACAAGGAAGTCAATAAGTTTAGGGGGAAAGACTGTAGATAATCTGGAGCAAATCAGTGTTAAGAAAAGATGTGTTAGGTGCCAGGGGACACATAAGGATTTGTCTATCCCAGGTTGTTATGAAAAGCAAGGGAAAATATAGCTAGAGCCCTGATGGAGGTTTTTTCAGCTTCATTAACCACAGGTGAGATATCAAAAAATGGAGGGTGCTAATGTTATTCCTTTATTTAAGAAGAACTGCAGGGAAAAGCCAGGTGTTGCAGGCTGGTGAGCCAAACATCAAAGGTAAAGAAATTACTGGAGAAAATCTTCAGGGATTAGATATATGTACATTTGGAAATGCAATGGTTGATTAGGGACAGTTAGTATGGCTTTGGTAAATTGGTACATTGATCTATCATCACATATACTGAAGCACAGTGAAAAGCTGGTGCAGAGGTTAAAGCACTTGAGATCTAAGGCAAGATGGCTAACCATATCCAAATCTGGAAGAGAGTGAAAGGTGGAAGGATGCTTTTCTGTGACCAGTATGGTGTACTGCAGGAATCACTGCTGGTACTCCTGTTTCTGATATATATTAACACGTTGGATGTGAATGTATGAGGTACAATTAGAAAATTAGTGGATAATATAAAAATTGTTGGTGCTGTGGAGAGCAAGGAAGATTGTCAAAGATCACTACAGGATATAAATCAGATGAAAAGTTGGGCAAAGAATTGGAAGATGAAATTTAATCCCAACAAGTGTGTGCTAATGTATTTTAGGATGTCAAATAGGTGGAAACATTTGCAGTAAATAGAAGGGCAGTCGGGAATACTTTCAAACAGGGGGACATGGAGTTCAACTCCGTAGATCCCTGAAAATTTTAACAAGTGTATGCCACCAGAGATTGGGACATACAATATAACAGTTAGGAGGTTATGTTGCAACTTACAAAGCACCAGTTAGACAACACTCGGAGTATCATGTGCATAATTCAGATCAAAGTGCAGAAGAGATTCATCAGGATGTTGGCTGGATTGGAGGATTTTAGATATAGGCAGGGATTGGGTAGGCTGGGCTTGTTTGTCCTGGGGTGAAGAAGCGCGATGAGTGACTTTATAGAGGTATATAAAATTACGGGAGGCATAAATTTTCACATAGTAGAGATATCAAAAACAGGAGGACACAGATTTAAGGTGAGAGAGAGGCGCTATAAAGAGGATTGAAAGGGTAAATTTTATTTTACACAGAGAATGGTTGATTTTTGGAACTTGCTGTCAGAGAGGAGGTGCTAGAATCAGATATAATCAATATGTTTAAGAGACAGTTAGATAGGCATTTAAATAGGCAAGACATTGATGACCATGGCTCTAATGTGAGCAAGTATATTAATATAGGTGGGTGGTAAGGTTGCTATGGGTTCAATGGACCAAAAGCCCGTTTCTCTGCTGTATGTCATTGAGTAACTTGCTTGCAATATATCAGCCAATAATTGGAGAAAAATCATGATCTATACTGTTAATTTTTGACTTGAATTAGAATTTGCATAGCCTGTAAATAAACAGAACAATTTGATTATGTTTGGCTAGTTTTTCACATCAGGTCCATGGCAACCAAAATGCACAAAATCAGAAATGTGTTTTTGTACGCCAAAGTATTATTTGATTACAAGCAATTAACAAAAATAACTTTGCATAAAACATATTGAACAGTAATATCAAGTGTGAGATGTCGATAGATTTTTCATCTCCATAATTGACACTATTTGTTTGGCTGTCTTTGCTGTTCTCATTCCTCCTTTGTCCCCTCCTTCCTAAGTTTTATCACCTTTTACTTCCTTAATCCCTGCCAAGATCACCTTTCTCACTCATATGCATCTGAGTTTGATTTCTGAAAAAAATAATTGGGAATTAAACAATGCAGGGAAACTGAAATAAAAGCAAGAAATACTGGAAACTCTCAAAGGTCAAAGGACAATAATGGACATAACAGGCTCACTAACAGAGTTAATATTTCGGGTCCAGACCCCTTGAAGACTCTGGGAAAAAGAGAAAACAATTTAGTTGTAAGTTGCAGAGACATTGGAAGAGGAATGGACAGGATAAAGGAATACCTCTGACGAATGAGGCTCAGATTATCCAGTTTACATTGTGCAAATAGATTAATGAAGCAGGTAAAACGAGGAAAGAAGAAAAAGGAGAAGCAAAGCTCTGAAATGTGGATTGGAGCTGTTGATAAAATCTGAAAGCAAAAGTAGGATACTGAAAATCCCTAGCAGATGATGCAGTTTCTGCTAACAGAGAAAATGCTAATATTACATTTGAATAAACATACAGCAGGACTGGCAGTTCTGATACAAACAGAAACAAACAAACCATCCAACATTACTGAATCCGATATTAAAAGTTCAAGTTAAAGTTGAATTTATTGTCATATGCATAAGTACATGTATGCAGAGATGCAATGGAAAACTTACTGGCAGCAGCATCACAGGCACATAGTATCAGATTAGCAGCATTCACAAAAGTATATAAATAAAACATTATACACAATATTTACAAGAAAGAACACAGTTAGAACAAAAAAATAACAAGTCTTGTTCAATGTAAAGAGATCAAAGAGGTCACAGTGTTCCTATACTGAAGTAGTGATTAGAATTGTGTCATTTGGTTCAAGAACTGAGTAGTTGAAGGGTAGTAGCTACGCTTGAACTTTGTGCTGTGGAACACTAGGCTTCTATACTCAATGGTAGCCCAAGAAGATGGCATGGCCATCCAGTGAAACTGACATATGGTTGAAACCCAGAGGTTGCAATTTGCCTAGTTGCAAGGTGAAGTGCTATTTCTCAGACTGGTATTAGACTTCATTGGAGCAGTTTAAAAAGTCAAAGACAGAAATGTCAGAGTGGGAATGAAATGGAGAAATAAAATGACAAGGTCATCCTGCAAACTAAATAAGAGTTCTTCAAAGCAGCCATTGTTTCTCTGTATAGAGGAGACTCCATTGTAAGCCTGAATAGAACAGACAGGATTGAAGTGAATTTATTTCAAAGGGCAGCTTGGATCTGTGGATGGTGGGAAAGGACAAGATAAAAGAGCATAATGTTCAGTCATCGACACGGTGGTGTAGTTTACTCCAAAGATCCAAGCTTGATTTTGGGAGTCGTGTTGGCCAGAAAGAACTACAATCTACAAATCAGTGAACTCAAATGAATGAAGGACAGTGGAAGCAGACAGACTAATTGCCTTTGTTCTTGTCATGAGGGAGAAGATGGAGCTGCCATTTTATGAAGAGACTGTGTTCTCCAATTTGTGAGTTAAAGTCACTTGGCTTGATCAGTGTTTTAAAGTAGACACAATGACGCTTCAGGTAACCTGCTGAACTAGGGATCATTTCCAAATTGAATTGAATTGACTTTATTACTTACATCCTTCATATACATGAGGAGTAAAACTTTTATGTTACGTCTCTATTTAAATGTACAATGTGCAACTTATAGTAATTTATAATAAATAGTATGTACAACAGGATAGTCAATATAACATAGAAATACAGATGTGTCAGCATGAATTAAGCCATCTGATAGCCTGGTAGAAGAAGCTGTCCCGGAGCCTGTTGGTCCTGACTTTTATACTGCGGTACCGTTTCCCGGATGGTAGCAACTGGAACAGTTTGTAGTTGGGGTGTCTTGGGTCCCCAATGATCCTTCAGGCGCTTTTTACACACCTGTCTTTGTAAATGTCCTGAATAGTGGAAAGTTCACATCTACAGATGCTCTGGGCTGTCTACACCACTCTCTGTAGAGTCCTGCGATTGAGGGAAGTACAGTTCCCATACCAGGCAGTGATGCAGCCAGTCAGGATGCTCTCAACGGTGCCCCTATAGAAAGTTCTTCAGATTTGGGGGCCTGTACCAAACTTCTTCAACCGTCTGAGGTGAAAGAGAAGTTATTTTAAATAGGAAGTAATTTGTGAGATGTTTTTTGGTTGGATATGACATGCAGATTTGTGACTGTTGTGGGTCTGTATTTGCCCTGCACTATTTAAGCTGGTTGCTGACTGAGAATAAACTGCCATTAATTACCGATTGTAATTTGTCAGGAAGAGGGCGATAAATGGCAGCTGGCTGGAGCAGAGGTGTTAACGGTCAGCCAATGAGACTGGAGCGTAACATTTGAATTGGTAAGGAATTAATATAAAAGCAGATGCTTCAAGTGTACTGGCAGCGGTAACTCAGTAGTATCCTGAACAACAATCGGGGATGAGGAGGATGCACATGGAAGGTGGAGATTCTAAATGGGACTGCGAGGAACATGTGGCCAGCAGCGGAAACTCCTTTTTAACTGGTATGATATTTTCTGTTCTTTGAATTTTCCTGGAAGGTTGGGAAAACTCAGTCGGTGTGCACAGAGCTATTTGGTTGTGTAAGTCACAATTTCTTCTGTTGGGACAATAAAGGTACTTGTCGGTAATTACAGATTCTCGCTGTGCTTTCCTGATCATTACTTCAAGGGTTGATTCTTGTAACAGTTGTCATGTTCTCCCTGTAATGTACTTCCCCCATGGTGCTGCAGCTTCCTCCCACTTGCTGAAGCTATCTTAGTTGGTATATTAACTGGCTGCTGTCCTTGAATTTCCAGTTGCTGATCACTTTAGTACCTCATGCAAGAGGGAAAATAGGACAAGTATAGATGGTGTTTGTTGATCGGCACAGATACAGTATGACAGGGGGCCATTTTCTGTGCTGTGACTCTATGACCCTAACATGTGTTGCATTTATTTCTTTTACGTGAGAAATTGTCCTCTTTGCAACTTAACATTGACTTATTTTCTCTCTTTTCTAGCCCTTATAAGTCTACAACCTGAAATATTCACTCTGCTGTGGTGACCCACTTTCCAGCGCACTCGAACCGGCTCACAAAATGGCGTGCGCCGGCACAGAGGCTGGCACCAAAAAGGGCGCCAGGCCATCTTCACCATCAGCGGGAAAATCCCGCGTGCGGGAAGGGTCTGCGAATACGCATTGCCCACAGCAGTCCCGCCCGGGGAGGGCGGGGAATGGGAAGGCTTTAAAGGAGGCCGCAAAGTTTGAATAAACATCTTTTTCCGCAACTACAACTTCCCGACTATGTGCCGTGTGGTTTTTCTAGCGCTGTGTGTAGCACACCGCTACAATTGGTGACCCCGACAGCCCAAACGATATTTGGACCAGAGATGACCGACGCTGCATCTGTTCATGCAGTTTCGTTAAAATTGCTGAGCTTCTGGACGCTGCGACTCCGCCTATGGTTCGAACAAGCAGAAGCCCAATTCCACATTCGGCAGATAACCTCGGATTCCACTCGTTACTACAACGTGCTGAGCTCCCTCAACAAGGAGACAGCTGTACAAGTTGAGGAGTTTATACAGTCGCCCCCGGAGGACGGCAGATATACAGCATTCAAAGCCCTGCTCATAAGGACTTTCGGACTCTCACGGCGCGAACGAGCACGCCGCTTAATGCACCTGGATGGTTTGGGAGACAGGCCGCCGTCAGCATTAATAAACGAGATGCTGGCCCTGGCTGAAGGACACAAACCCTGCCTCATGTTTGAGCAGGCTTTCCTAGAGTAACTGCCCAAGGACATATGCCTGCTGCTGTCCGACGCAGATTTCAGTGACCCCCAGAAGGTGGTGGCCTGGGCAGATGTGCTGTGGAATGCCAGGAAAGAGAGAGGGGTATCCGTCGCACAGATCACCAAGCCACGTGCCCAACGGCAGACCAGACCAGGCCCGGCAGCAGAGCCTACAAAACCCGGCAACGGGAGTGAGGAGCCCAACGAACAATGGTGCTTCTACCACCAGTGGTGGGGCACAGAGGCCCGCCGCTGCAGACCGCCCTGCAAATTCCCAGGAAACGCCAGGCTGCTGATGGTTACGGCAGCTGGCCATCAGGACAGCCTCCTGTGCGTCTGGGACAAGCAGTCGGGATGCCGCTTTTTGGTCGACACCGGAGTGGAGATCAGCGTTTTACCTCCGAGTTACGACACCCACAACAGAGAACCCGGACCTACCCTGAGGGCTGAAAATGGCAGCACAATACGAACCTACGGCACCCGCACGGTGCGGCTACAGTTCAGCTCCAGCCGGTTCACGTGGGACTTCACACTGGCCGCCGTGGCCCAACCACTGCTGGGGGCGGATTTTCTACGAGCCCACAGCCTGCTGGTCGACCTGCAACGGAAGCGATTAGTCCACGCCAAGACTTTTCAAACGTTCTCCCTGGGCGAAGCAAAGTTGCCAGCCCCACACCTGGACTCCATCACGCTGTCCGACGATGAATTCACCAGGCTCCCGGCGGATTTCCCATCAGTTCTGACACCACAGTTCACGGCAGCCATGCCCAGACACAGAGTACAGCACCACATCCCGACCCAGGGACCACCCCTCTACGCCCGTGCTCGAAGGCTTCCCCCGGAGAAGCTCTGACTGGTGAGGGAGGAGTTCAAGAAGATGGAGGAATTGGGGATCATACGACGGTCCGACAGCTCATGGGCCTCCCCCGTTCACATGGTGCCCAAGGCAACGGGGGGCTGGAGACCATGCGGTGTCTACAGACTGAACGAGGCTAAAACGCCAGATCGCTACCCTGTGCCGCAGATTCAAGACTTTGCAGCAAACTTACACAGCGCAAGGATCTTTTCCAAGGTAGACCTCGTCCGGGGATACCATCAAATTCCAGTACATCTGGACGACATCCCCAAAACAGCACTCATCACCCCGTTTGGCCTTTTTGAATTTCTCCAAATGCTGTTCGGCCTAAAGAATGCTGCACAGACATTCCAGCGGCTAATGGCCTGGACTTTGCATTCATCTATTTGGACGACATCCTCATAGCCAGCAGTAGTCGTCAAGAGCATCTGTCCCACCTCCGCCAGCTCTACTCCCGCCTGAGTGAATTCGGCCTTACAATCAACCCAGCCAAATGCCAGTTCGGACTCGATACCATCGATTTCCTGGGCCACAGGATTACTAAAGACGGGGCAACCCCTCTGCCCGCCAAGGTAGACGCCTCGACCCAACACAATCAAAGGCCAACAACAGGAATTCTGCAGATGCTGGAAATTCAAGCAACATACATCAAAGTTGCTGGTGAGCGCAGCAGGCCAAGCAGCATCCATAGGAAGAGGTGCAGTCGACGTTTCAGGCCGAGACCCTTCGTCAGGACTAACTGAAGGAAGAGTGAGTAAGGGATTTGAAAGTTGGAGGGGGAGGGGGAGATCCAAAATGATAGGAGAAGACAGGAGGGGGAGGGATAGAGCTGAGAGCTGGACAGGTGATAGGCAAAAGGGATACGAGAGGATCATGGGACAGCAGGTCCGGGAAGAAAGACAAGGGGCGGGGGGGACCCAGAGGATGGGCAAGGGGTATATTCAGAGGGACAGAGGGAGAAAAAGGAGAGTGAGAGAAAGAATGTGTGCATAAAAATGAGTAACAGATGGGGTACGAGGGGGAGGTGGGGCCTTAGCGGAAGTTAGAGAAGTCGATGTTCATGCCATCAGGTTGGAGGCTACCCAGACGGAATATAAGTGTCCAACCTGAGTGTGGCTTCATCTTTACAGTAGAGGAGGCCGTGGATAGACATGTCAGAATGGGAATGGGATGTGGAATTAAAATGTGTGGCCACAGGGAGATCCTGCTTTCTCTGGCGGACAGAGCATAGATGTTCAGCAAAGTGGTCTCCCAGTCTGCGTCGGGTCTCGCCAATATATAAAAGGCCACATCGGGAGCACCGGACGCAGTATTTCACCCCAGTCGACTCACAGGTGAAGTGATGCCTCACCTGGAAGGACTGTTTGGGGCCCTGAATGGTGGTAAGGGAGGAAGTGTAAGGGCATGTGTAGCACTTGTTCCGCTTACACGGATAAGTGCCAGGAGGGAGATCAGTGGGGAGGGATGGGGGGGACGAATGGACAAGGGAGTTGTGTAGGGAGTGATCCCTGCGGAATGCAGAGAGAGGTGGGGAGGGAAAGATGTGCTTAGTGGTGGGATCCCGTTGGAGGTGGCGGAAGTTACGGAGAATAATATGTTGGGCCCGGAGGCTGGTGGGGTGGTAGGTGAGGACCAGGGGAACCCTATTCCTAGTGGGGTGGTGGGAGGATGGAGTGAGAGCAGATGTACGTGAAATGGGGGAGATGCGTTTAAGAGCAGAGTTGATAGCGGAGGAAGGGAAGCCCCTTTCTTTAAAAAAGGAAGACATCTCCCTCGTCCTAGAATGAAAAGCCTCATCCTGAGAGCAGATGCGGCGGAGACGGAGGAATTGCGAGAAGGGGATGGCGTTTTTGCAAGAGACAGGGTGAGAAGAGGAATAGTCCAGATAGCTGTGAGAGACAGGGTGAGAAGAGGAATAGTCCAGATAGCTGTGATAGATGGAGTTGAAAACAATCAAAGGCCAGTAGGAATTCGTGGGTATGGTGAATTTCTACCACCGTTTCCTCCCCTCAGCAGCCTGAATCATGCGCCCCCTGTTCACCCTGATATCGGGTAAGGGCAAGGACATTACCTGGGACGAAGAGGCCGCAGCCGCTTTCGTTAAAACCAAAGAAGCCTTGGCAAACGCCGCGATGTTAGTGCACCCCAGAACGGAAGTTCCTGCTGCCCTCACGGTGGACGCATCCAACACAGCAGTCGGTGGAGTGCTGGATCAACTCATCGAGGGTCGCTGGCAACCCCTGGCGTTCTTCAGCAAACACCTACGACCACCCGAACTCAAATACAGTGCTTTCGACCGGGAGCTATTGGCACTATACCTGGCAATCCAGCATTTCAGGTACTTCTTAGAAGGTAGGCCCTTCACCGCATTCACAGACCACAAACCGCTTACCTTTGCATTCATGAAGGTGTCCGACCCCTGGTTGTCCCGCCAGCGGCGACATCTGTCCTACATTTCCGAGTACACGATGGACATCCGGCATGTCTCGGGAAAGGACAACGTCGTGGCGGACGCACTATCCAGACCGACCATACAAGCCCTGTCCCAGGGGGTGGACTATGCAGCGCTGGCAGAGGCACAGCAGGCAGACGCAGAGATCCCTCGTTACAGGACTGCAGTCTCCGGTTTGCAGCTCCAAGACCTCCCCGTAGGCCCAGGCGAGAGGACCCTACTGTGTGACGTAGCTACCGACCAACCCCGCCCCTTTGTCCTGGCGGCGGCGAGTTTTCAACTCCATTCACAACTTAGCGCACCCTTCCATCAGGACAACCGTCCGGCTGGTCTCCAACAGGTTCGTGCGGCATGGACTTCGTAAGCAGGTCAGTGAATGGGATGGACTTGGTAAACAGGTCAGTGAATGGGCCAAAACGTGCATGCAGTACCAAACAGCCAAGGTGCAGTGGCACACCAAGGCTCCGCTGCAGCAGTTCGAACCCACCCACCGGAGGTTCGACCACATTCATGTGGATATCGTGGGGCCCCTGCCAGTGTTGCGAGGAACGTGGTAGCCAACTATGATAGACCAGTTCACCAGATGGCCAGAGGCAGTCCCACTCACCAACACCACCTCCGAATCTTGCGTCCGAGCACTGATCACAACCTGGGTAGCACGCTTCGGGGTATCAGCCCACATTACCTCCGACAGGGGCGCCCAGTTCACCTCCAGCCTGTGGTCGGCTATGGCCAGCCTTTTAGGATCTCAGCTACACCACACAACTGCCTACCACCCACAGTCGAACGGACTAGTGGATCGCTTCCACTGTCACCTGAAGTCGGCTCTCATTGCCCGCCTGGAGGGGCCTAACTGGGTGGACGAACTTCCCTAGGTCCTGCTCGGAATCTGCACGGCGCCCAAAGAGGATCTGCACACCTCGTCGGCCGAGTTGGTGTACGGCGTACCCCTGGTAGTCCCGGGAGAGTTCATACCAGCCCTAAGGGGGCAAAAGGAAGAACCCACAGCAGTCCTGGACAGACCACGAGAGAGGCTCGGTAACCTGGCCCCCATCCCCACTTCACAGCACAGACAGAGCCCGACCTGCGTACCCAAAGACCTGCAGAACTGTAAGTTTCTTTTTGTACGACGGGGCGGACACCGGGCACCGCTACAGCGGCCCTACGAGGGGCCGTTTAAGGTGATCAGGAACAACGGGTCCACGTTCGTGCTGGACATTGGGGGGAGAGAGGAGGTTTTCACAGTGGACCGGCTCAAACCGGCCCATGTGGACCTGGCGCAGCCAGTCCGGGCTCAGGCACCGTGGCGCAGAAGCAGACCTCCCAAACAGAGGCCGATCCAGACTGTGGACATTGGGGGAGGTATCGCCGGTTCTGGGGGCGGGGGTTATGTGGTGACCCACTTTCCAGCGCACTCGAACCAGCTCACAAAACGGCGCACGCAGGCAGAGAGGCCGGCCCCAAAAAGGGAGCCAGGCCATCTTCACCAGCAGAGGGAAAAACCCACGCGTGGGAAGGGTCTGCGAATATGCATTCCCCACAGCAGTCCCACCCGGGGAGGGCAGGAATGGGAAGGCTTTAAAGGAGGCCGCGAAGTTTGAATAAACCTCTTTTTTCGCGACTAAAACTCACTAACTACGTGTCTTTATTCTCGCGCTGTGTGTAGCACACCGCTACACTGCTTCACTTTCAACAAATGCTGCCTGACCCACTGTGTTACTCTGGTGTTTCCTTTTTATATTTCCTTAACACGTAACTCCAAAAGTCTCACAACTCCCTAATGTCATTAGGGACATTAAGCATAGCATTTTCTCTACTCTTTTCAAAATGTATCTTCTAAACTGTTCTGTACACATCCACTAGTGCACTCTATTTCCACAATTTCTTGGAGGTCATCACTAAACAAAGGCCAAGGTGACAGCCTGTAAGAAATGCTAATGAGAATGGTGTCACAAAATGCAGTGGAGAACAATTGAGAAAAGTCAGAAACACTTAAAAAATAATCAGAGTTCAGGAGAAATATATTCCTCAAGCAATCAAGAGCAATAGTTGCAGAAAGAAGGGTAAAACAATAAGTCTATAGTAAGTACTCTACATAGACAACAAAGGAGAATGGAACAAGAAAGAATACAAAGAATCTGGGAAGCAAGTCAAAAGCAATTAGGAAAGCAAAAAGAAATTGTGAAATTAAATTACTGAATAAATTATTAAATAGAAATAGTATACTAGAGACCCACAGATAACAAAGTTCGTGGATAGGGCCGTGAAGGGATGTACATGTTTAATGGCAGAAATATTGAATTGTTCCTTTGCTTCTGTATTTACATGATATTACATTAAAAGGTCAACTTTTCTTTTAAAAATGGGGGAGATAACTGATAAGCCAACCGCGAGCATAACCCCGTCCAAATTAAAAGAAGCTGCAGGACAGATGTCAGAGAAATTATTACAAATAGAATAGTGTCAGGAGGATAGCTAATATGATTACTATGTTAAAAATATATACAGTAAAGCAATTCCAGGGAGCTATACACCAGTCAGCTTAATAGCAGAGACAGGGAATACAATGAATCGTTATTCAAAAACATAATAAAATTTCATTTGGAAACAGAAAAAAATACAAGTGTAGTAGGCATAGGTTTCAAAAGAGAAGGCTGTGCTCGACATACCCTATTGAATTCTTTGACGAAGTAACACGGTGAATGGGCAAGCCTGATGTGGTATTGTCATTTATTTAGGTTTTCGAAGTCCCTCGGGATTTATTGTTTATAAGTTCCTTTTTCCTAACCTGATTCTTCTGATCTTGCAGTCATTCAGTTTATTGCCATCTGTAAGTCTGAGCATTTGCTGTGGGCCTCCCTGTTCAAGTCATCAGGACAGTATCAATGTATGGATGACCAGGGCCAAAAAGCGTGGACTTCAGGAATGCACAGGGTGCTGATGACATATTAGAAAAGAGAGGAGTTAATAGTTGGGGATTGGGGATGGCACAACTGCTGTTCACCATTTCCGTAAATGACTTGGAGTCAGGAATCAGAAATGCAATTTCAAAATTTGTGGAAGATACTGAATTAGAAAGTGTGGTTTGTACAAAGAAAGAATTTTTTAAAAAGGACATAATTGACATATGAATGTGAATGTGAATGTCAGTAAGTTTAAGGTGGCATATTTTTGTAGGAATAAAGTATAATAATTACATATTGCTCAATTAAATCTAACATGACAGAAAATCAAAGGGATCCACGAGTTGTGAGTGTCAGCAATCCCTTCATTAAAGGAGGAGCTCAAACACAAATTTACTTTTGGATCAAGCAACACACACAAAATGCTGGTGAACGCAGCAGGCCAGGCAGCATCTCTAGGAAGAGGTACAGTCGACGTTTTGGCCGAGACCCTTCGTCAGGACTAACTGAAAGAAGAGCTAGTAAGAGATTTGAAAGTGGGAGGGGGAGATCCAAAATGATAGGAGAAGACAGGAGGGGGAGGGATGGAGCCAAGAGCTGGATAGTTGATTGGAAAAAGGGATACAGAGCTGGAGAAGGGGGAGGATCATGGGACAGGAGGCCTAGGGAGAAAGAAAGGGGGAGGGGAGCCCAGAGGAAGATGGAGAGCAGACAAGGAGTGATTGTGAGAGGGACAGAGAGAGAAAAAAGAGAGAGAAAAAAGGGGGAAATAATATAATAAATAAATGAGAAGGGGAGGAGGGGCATTAACGAAGTTAGAGAAATTAATGTTCATGCCATCAGGTTGGAGGTTACCCAGACAGAATATAAGGTGTTGTTCCTCCAACCTGAGTGTGACTTCATCTTGACGGTAGAGGGGGTCATGGATTGACACAGCATAGGTGTTCAGCGAAATGGTCTCCCAGTCTGCGTCGGGTCAGCTGGGGTGATATACTGTGTCCAGTGCTCCCGGTGCAGCCTTCTATATATTAGAACATAGAGTAGTACAGCACATTACAGGCCCTTCGGCCCACAATGTTGTGCCGACCCTTAAACCCTGCCTCCCATATAACCCCCACCTTAAATTCCTCCATAAACTTGTCTAGTAGTTTCTTAAACTTCACGAGTGTATCTGCCTCCACCACTGACTCAGGCAGTGCATTCCACGCACCAACCACTCTCTGAGTAAAAAACCTTCCTCTAATATCCCCCTTGAACTTCCCACCCCTTACCTTAAAGCCATGTCCTCTTGTATTGAGCAGTGGTGCCCTGGGGAAGAGGTACAGGCTATCCACTCTATCTATTCCTCTTAATATCTTGTATACCTCTATCATGTCTCCTCTCATTCTCCTTCTCTCCAAAGAGTAAAGCCCTAGCTCCCTTAATCTGTGACCATAATCCATACTCTCTAAACCAGGCAGCATCCTGGTAAATCTCCTCTGTACCCCTTCCAATGCTTCCACAACCTTTCTATAGTGAGGTGACCAGAACTGGACACAGTATTCCAAGTGTGGCCTAACCAGAGTTTTATAGAGCTGCATCATTACATCGTGACTCTTAACTCTGTCCCTCAATTTATGGAAGCTAACACCCCATAAGCTTTCTTAACTACCCTATCTACCTGTGAGGCAACTTTCAGGGATCTGTGGACATGTACCCCCAGATCCTTCTGCTCCTCCGCACTACCAAGTATCCTGCCATTTACTTTGTACTCTGCCTCAGAGTTTGTCCTTCCAAGGTGTACCACCTCACACTTCTCCAGGTTGAACTCCATCTGCCACTTCTCAGCCTGCTTCTGCATCCTATCAATGTCTCTCTGCAATCTTCGACAATCCTCTACACTATCTACAACACCACCAACCTTTGTGTTATCTGCAAACTTGTCAACCCACCCTTCTACCCCCACATCCAGGTTGTTAATAAAAATCACGATAAGTAGAGGTCCCAGAACAGATCCTTGTGGGACACCACTAGTTACAATCCTCCAGTCTGAATGTACTCTCTCCACCACCACCCTCTGCCTTCTGCAGGCTAGCCAATTCTGAATCCACCTGGCCAAACTTCCCTGGATCCTATGCCTTCTTACTTTCTGAATAAGCCTACTGTGTGGAACCTTGTCAAATGCCTTACTAAAATCCATATAGATCACATCCACTGCACTACCCTCATCTATATGCCTGGTCACCTCCTCAAAGAACTCTATCAGGCTTGTTAGACATGATCTGCCCTTCACAACGCCATGCTGACTGTCCCTGATCAGACCATGATTCTCTAAATGCCCATAGATCCTATCTCTAAGAATCTTTTCCAACAGCTTTCCCACCACAGACGTAAGGCTCACTGGTCTATAATTACCCAGGCAATCCCTACTACATTTTTTGAATAAGGGGTCAACATTCGCCTCCCTCCAGTCCTCCGGTACCATTCTCGTGGACTACGAGGACATAAAGATCCTAGCCAGAGGCTCAGCAATCTCTTCCCTCACCTCATTGAGCAGCCTGGGGAATATTCCGTCAGGCCCCGGGGACTTATCCGTCCTAATGTATTTTAACAACTCCAACACCTCCTCTCCCTTAATATCAACATGCTCCAGAACATCAACCTCACTCATATTGTCCTCACCATCATCAAGTTCCCTCTCATTTGTGAATACCGAAGAGAAGTATTCATTGAGGACCTCGCTCACTTCCATAGCCTCCAGGCACATCTTCACACCTTTATCTCTAATCGGTCCTACCTTCACTCCTGTCATCCTTTTGTTCTTCACATGATTGAAGAATGCCTTGGGGTTTCCCTTTACCCTACTCGCCAAGGCCTTTTCATGCCCCCTTCTTACTCTTCTCAGCCCCTTCTTAAGCTCCTTTCTTGCTTCCATACATTCCTCAATAGACCCATCTGATCCTTGCTTCCTAAACCTCATGTATGCTGCCTTCTTCCACCTGACTAGATTTTCCACCTCACTTGTCACCCATGGTTCCTTCACCCTACCATTCTTTATCTTCCTCACTGGGACAAATTTATCCCTAACATTCTGCAAGAGATCTCTAAACATCAACTACATGTCCATAGTACATTTCCCTGCAAAAACATCATCCCAATTCACACCCGCAAGTTCTAGCCTTATAGCCTCATAATTTGCCCTTCCCCAATTACAAGTTTTCCTGTCCTCTCTGATTCTATCCTTTTCCATGATAATGCTAAAGGCCAGGGAGCAGTGGTCACTGTCCCCCAGATGCTCACCCACTGAGAGATCTGTGACCTGATCCAGTTTATTACCTAGTACTAGATCTAGTATGGCATTCCCTCTAGTCGGTGGAATATCGGTGAGACCCGACGCAGACTGGGAGACCGTTTTGCTGAACACTTATGCTCTGTCCACCAGAGAAAGTGGGATATCCCAGTGGCCACACGTTTTAATTCCATGTCCCATTCCCATTCTGATATGTCCATCTTATATGTTCATAAGTAGCGAATTCAAAACCTGGGGAGGACCAGCAGTGATCAGACCTCCATATAATTCAAAGTGGTAATGGTAAAAATGATACAGTTGGACCAGAAATAAACATCTTAAATAGGGAGAAGGCCAGTTAGAACAAGACAGGGTCTGGCTAAGGTTGACTGGGAGCAGCTACTTGCACTAAAATCTACATCTGCACAATGGGAAGCATTCAAAGAAGAATTAGCAAGAGTTCAAGGCCATTTGTTTCTGTAAGGGTAAAAGCCAAGGGTAGCAAGTTCAGAGAGCCCTCGATGGCGAAGGTTTTTGAGGGATCGATAATGAGGTAAAAGGAAACGTGGCAGGTGATGGTGTGCAAGATTTGTCAGGAGTACAAAAATGTAGGAACGTGCTTATGAAGAACATTTGAAAGGCAAAGGGGAACCACAAAATATCACTGGCATACCTTACATGACAGGTAAATCCAAAAGTATTCATTAACTATAATAATGGCAAAAGCATAAGCAAAGAACAATTAGGGCCCTTTAGGGACAACAGGGGAAATCTGTGCATGGAGTCAGAATGGTACTGGCACGATCCTAACTGGGTATGTTTCATCAGTATTCACTAAGGAAACAGACTTTGTAATTGGAAAATTTAGTGAAGGGGAAGCTGAATATCTACTGCAGATTTCAATAAATAAGAGGAGGTACTCAATGCCCTAGCAGACTTAGAAGTGGATACATCTCTGCAGACAGATGGGATTTAACCCAGGATGCTATGAGAGGCAAGGGAGGAGATTGCTGGGGCTTTAACTGTGTACATACATCTACTGATGCTTCTGGACACATCTTCAGTGATGCTCCTGGAATCATCGGGTGCTTCAGGTCTTTCAACATCATACAACCTCCTCCAGATGACCCAGCCAGGGCTGATCAGACCCCAGCTTGTGTCCAGATGGCTAGCTACTTATGACTTCATGGCTCCCCTCTTTTGAGCCACAGCCATCTTGAGGCCTTCTCTGTCGCGTCAGTGGTACTGCGGATGGCTCTCCTCTTCCTCTCTCCCTCGATGCCCAAATTGCTGAAGGCTCTAACTAAAGAACGGGCTGCGAATCCCCTACAATCAACCTCCACTGGGAACCGTTCAGCTGAGATACTGACAATAATTGTTGTCATGGCTTGCAGCTTCCTATCAACCCCTCCCTTCACCATTGCCTCCAGAATCTGGTTGACATCTTCATCAAACTGCTTCCACAGTGAGGTCATGTTAGCTGCAGGCCATTTGATCCGACTCCTGTTAGACTTCATGTTAGAGGGATTAGTTTGCAACACTTGGAGGTTCCAGGCACTATGGAGTGACTCCAGGCCTGGCACCTCCTTCGCCTCACCAGGTTGGACATCTGTGAGCTTATTAAAAAATATCCAGTAAGCAGCACTTCTGTGGACAAAAACACCCTGTTAATGAGAGAGGTCAGAGGAGAATAGCCAGACTGGTTCAAGCTACAGGAAGGTGACAGTAACTAAATAACTATACATTGCAATAGTGGTGTGCAGAAGAGTGTCTTTGAACACACAACACATCAAACCTTGAAGATGATGGGTTGCCACAGCAGAAGACCACATAGATACACAGCAGGAGACCACATGCATACATTCAGTGGCCACTTTTTTTGGTACAGGGGGTACCTAATAAAGTGGCCACTGAGTGTAGATTTATGATAAAGGGGGAAGCGTTTCAGAGGGCTATGAGGGGAATCACTGTACCTGGAATATGATAGGAGCAGATCCACTGCAATCCTTCAAGAAGTATCTGGATGAGGATTTGAATCATTCAGACATAGAAGGGTCTGCTCCAAGTACTGGAAGATGGGACAAGTGCACTTTGGTATCCACTGGCTGGCATAGATGTAGTGAGCCAATTGGCTAGTTTCCATGTCTTTATGCCTCTATGTCTATGAACCAAGAGTCCAAACCTGGAACCACAAATGTTCCCACAGACATTTTTGCAGCTCAGCTGCCCTCACTTTCCCTTTCCATACTTCCTGTTGTTAGCCTCAAGGGTGATGTAGCATGATCTGGGTATGCAGCATGCTAGTGCCATTGAAGCCAAATTATGGCTTGCAAACAATATTAGTGCCACCAACAATCACCCAAAATTTATGGTGGCTTGTGATGGCTATCTCTGCGATCACTGTCCATGAGTCCTTGCAGTATTTACTCTGACCACCATGGTCTATGAGCATGGGCGAGTTGGGAACAGTCAGAGTTTATTTAGAGAGGCACAAATGTGACATCTATGTGCCATTTCTAGTTCAGCGCAATTGCAGCACAAGAATGATTGCCTCCAACTGGTAACATGAGCTTCACTGAGGGGTCTTCCCGATTGATTCTGAAGGTCTTTTGCATCATTGGTTCTTCTTGACAAGAGTCTTGAGGCAGTGGATCTGCCAGGTCTCACATATGTAGCAGAGTGTAGAGATGACAGCTCTATTATTATAGGTCTCAATCACTGAAAATGATTCAGAATGGTTTCCCAAAAGAGCTAGATGGAAGTTGCTGTTGACTCTCATGGTCAATGATAGTACTTTCATCAAAATGCTACTAGAAGTGCTCAATTGTCTTCAGTCTGATCCCTAATGTGATTTGTGGTGGACCATGTGCATTGCCTGAGGTGAGCTGATGGAGCACCTTAATCTTCTCAGTGTTAAATGAGATTCCAGGGCACCTGTTAGCTGAAGCATAAAGACTCATGAATGCCTTAGAGTGCATGAGGATAGCACAATCACCGGTATACTGAAAATCAGCAATAAATATTCTGGAGACTCCAGACTCTGTATGGAGTTACTGAAGTAAAATAATGAGCTGTTTGTACGTTCTCCCTGGGATGTCAGTTCTACAGGGAACACAAGAACATAAGCAAATAGAGTAGGAGTAGGCCGCTCAGCCCCTCAATCCTGTCCTACTATTCAATATGATTATGACTCATCAGCCAAATCCGCAACTTGTTTCTCCCCCAGAACATGACAGCTCCCAATCTTTCAAAAAAAAAGTTGAGGTGATGAGCGTCAATATGGGCAATAATATCTGCTGAGAAGATAGGAAATAGGGCTGGGGAAATTGCTTAACCCATTTTGAATGATGAAGGTTCATATCCAGACCACTATGGAGTACAGTTGTACTCCTCTGATTGTGAAGGACAATCTAAAACTACACTCAGACTCCACAGGATTGTCTTTCAGGGAGAAGTAATCAGTTTAAGAGGTTACAGGGGAGGATTTTTCTTGTAGAGTGAGCTAAGCAAGGACTTGATCATTTCTATACTGTCTTTCCCTATAGTTATAGAAAAGTAGAGCACAGAAACATCTAGTCCATGCTGGTATAGAACTGCCTACTCCCATCTATCTGCACCCAGATTATAGCCCTCCATACCCTTGCCATTCGTATACCTATCCAAACTTCTCTTAAACGTTGAAATCAAGTTCCGATTTCACTGAGCGCCGCTTGCACTGGCAACTTGTTCCACACTCTCATGGCCCTCCGAGTGAAGAAATTTCCCCTTAAATCTTTCACTTTTCACCCATAACCCATGACCTCTAGTTGTAGTCCCACACAACCTCAGTAGAACAAGTTTACTTGCATTCACCCTATCTATACCCCTTATAATTTTGATTACTTCTGTCATATCTCCCCTCAATCTTCCACGTTCCAAGGAATAAAGTCCTAACCTGTTCAATCTTCTGGCAGCATCCTCGTAAATTTTCTTTGTATTCTTTCAACCTTATTTACATCTTTCCTTTAGGTAGGTGACTAAAACTGCATACAATACTCCAAATTAGGCCTCATGAATGCCTTATGCAACTTCAACATAACATCCCATCTCCTGTACTCAATACTTTGATTTATGAAAGCCAATGTACCAAATTCTTTCTTTATGACATTATCTGCCCGTGCTTCCACTTTCAGTGAATTATGGACCTCTATTCTGAAATCTCTTTGTTCTACCCACTCCACAGTGCCCTACCATTCATTGTGTAAGGACTACCCTTATTGGTCCTACTGAAATGCAACACCTTGCACTTGTCTGCATTAAATTCCATCTGCCCTTTTTCAATTCATTTTTTCAGTTGATCCAGATCCCACCGTAAGTTCTGATAGTCTTCCTTGCTATCCACTACAGGCCCAGTCTTGGTGTTATCTTCACATTTGCTGATCCAGTTAACCACATTATCATCCAAATCATCGATATAGGGAAAGATATTCAAAGATTGCAAAAAAATTGGTATTCTTCAAGTCTTCAAGAATCTTATCTCTATTCCAAATGTGAAGGAAGAGTTTCTGGAGCTTTAATTCTCATCCTTTCCCTTTAAGAATGTAACCAGAATGTTTTCTGGTCCTCCTGCACTGTTTTTGCCATGAAAGTTGGGGGGAGAGAAGTAGATTCCATCATGGCGTATCATTGTTTGGAGTAATAAAACCTGCTCCACCCGGATTTGAAGATTTCAATTTCATTTTCATTAATGAGTTTTGGCACCTTGTTAGCTTTGAGTATTGAGGCGCCATGAGAACTTGGGTAGTAAATCTCTCTAGTCTAGGAAAGATCTTCATATCAAGTGTAGCCCCCCCCCCCGGCCACCCTCAGGGTTGCTCGGCTCGCTGTCGTCTAGGGAAACAGCCTCGGCCCCGCCAAACTGAGTAATTCATTTGTGTGGATGCTGTGTGAGGTACCTCACCCCGCCCAAATAACAGACAATACACCAGATGCAATTAAATGATTTACAGTTTATAGATATTACTGGAACTATATAATTAAAAGAGAATAAAATATAAAAGGAAAATAAAAGGCGCCACACTTATCAAAGTTCAATCTCTTCGTGCACAAAAACCGTTGGAGCACAAGGACCTTCTTCTTCACCCTGCGACCCCCTCGGACCACCTCGACTGGCCGCCTGGGACCAACAACGGTGGTCGACCAGACGCTCCACACAAGTCCGTCTCCGTCTCCTCGCCGAACGTCCCGCTCGGGGTCCGACCCTGTTAGCGGACTCACAGCACCTCGTCCATCCTCTGTCTCGCTCTCCCGCCTTCTGCCCCAAAACCCCGCGCATACAGTATCTTCAAATACACCAAAACCATAACAACTATCCCAATTGGTTAGTAGCACTCTCTTATTAGACTCTAAAGCAAAAACAAACTGTTAGCGCAAACTTTCTCAGTGTTTAACACAACAAAGCCACATTCCCCAGATTAACATAACAAAGACGCCATTTTAATTAGTCTCCGCAGTAACATAAAAATCGAAACCCCTTTACACAAGTTTATCAGATTATAGTTTAACATCTTTGGGCTTTTCTTACTATCATTTACCTTTAATGTCAGATTCTGTTTTGGGATATTGATCTTTAGTTGCTGGTATTATTCTTAGGCTAGAAAGTGCTTTTGTTTTTCAATATGCAATGGTCTTGTCCATTGCAGTCAACCAGGCCCTGAAAGTCAGCATCTTTCTCACCTTGGTGATGGTGTGTGACATTACAAATGGATTCAGTGTATGTATGCAAGGAGGGCAGCAGTCATGAATCCCTTGCAGACATTTTCATTATCATTTTGAGGCTCCATGGTAGTGTAGCAATCAGAGGGACACTATTACAGCTCAGGATGTCAGAGCTATGAGTTCAATTCAAATGCCACCTGTAAGGAGTTTGTACATATTCCCCATGGAATGCATAGTTTTCCTCTGAATGCTCCGGGTTCATTCCACATTCCAAAGGCATACCGGTGATAGGTTACCTGGTCATTGTACATTGTCCTGTGATTAGACTATGGTTCAATAGGTGGGTGACTGGGTGGTGAGACCCATTGGGTCAGAAGGGCCCATTCTGCATTGTATCTCTAAATAAACAATTAACAAATAAACACATGAACACATAAATAGATAGACAGATAGATAATTTGAGCTGTGGCATGACAGACACTACCAAAGTTCCCCAAATATTATTTTACCTTGAAATTGGTGATGGATTTCTTTCACATTGAATTTTCTTGCTTCCTACTAGATCCAATAAAGAAGCAGAGGATCTGATGACTATGTATTCAAGGAGGTGTCAGTGCTTGAAGCAAGAATCTTGTACTTATCATTCCAGGTATTGATAATGTCTAGGCCATGTTCTAAGCATTTTTTCAGAAGTAGAACAGTACTGGAGTTTTTATGCTTTCTTTCCCAATCAAACCATTCCAGAGAAAAGATTCACATTGAAGGCTAGAATTGAAATCTCCAAGAAGAGTGATGTTGTTCTCTTCCACTGAAGCTAGAGAATAAGTCAACTTGGAAAAATGATATGGACGGAGTATGCATTCTGTGTGGGCTCCTCAAATCCCATTGTCTATTTGTGGAAGGTCCACACAAGCATAAGTATGCAGGAAGAATAAGTCAAGGCATATTTTCTTTATACAAAGGCTCCTCACAGACTACTCTCCAAAAGACTCTATAATTATTTTTGCACATAGCAGAACTCTTACAAAAACTAACAGCAATAAACCAAACATTGTTTACAACCCATTTCCATATACTACAAGGTAAGTTGAGATAGAGTTGGTAGAGAATGCCTCCATCTTCACAAATGCTACCTGACCTGATTTACATATCTTGTATTTTCTGTTGCTATTATAACCACTAATAAATATTGAAATTAAAATTCTTTAAACTTGTTGTGCTACATTCTTCTCTGCTATTCCCTTCACATTTAAGCTTTTGTTCTCTAATCCTCAATGCTTGGTCTCTTCACTAAAGCAGTGACTCTTTTCCATTCAGAACTTTCTTTCACAGCATTTCACAGTGGAAGAGCCTCTAACTGTTGGTCTTAATCTCTGAAATTGGCCCCAAAAATCATGAAGTTAACTTTTCTCTGCTCTTCTTTAAAAGTCACTCAAAAATCTATTAAACACTGCTTTCAATCATCTCTCCTACCTCCCCATCAACTCTAGACATCTAATTATCTAAATGTAAAGCTCTGTGCAGAGAATGGTTGATGTAGGTGGAGTTTTAAGCTCTGCTACTACTTCATCCTTAATATTAGCACATCAACTATATTTTGCCCCTTAACTATTCAAATCTACTCTAAAATCGTCATACATTTCAATATTATTCTTGAAACCAAAGTCGTGTGAAACTGGAAGGATTAGGTGCCTTGTGGATTACATTCAAATCAATGTTGCCAAAATTGCATTAAGCCATACCAGTAAGAGTGATACTCAGGCAGAGCAAGTGAATAATTTAAGTAGAGGTGTTAGTAATGCCAACAGAGTCCCTGGACACTCAGCTCAGTATTTGCTTCTTCATTCCTTCATGGATTTCATGGATACCCACTTCTTCACTCCTTCCGTGCCTCCACCAATTTTTCAACTATGTCCTAATCTTCTTCTTCTTCATGTGCCTTGCGCGTTACATGCTTGGGCGATCATGGCTTTCCACATCGAGCGATCCCTCGCAGCGTCAATGCATATCTCGCACACTTAGATCTGTTAGTTCTTTCACAGTGTCCATATATTTTCTTCTTTGCCTTCCTCTACCGCATTCCCAGGCACGTGGCCTTGTAATGTAAGGCATTCTATTTTTCCCTTTCTGATGACATGGCCCAGGAATTTAAGTTTCCTCTTATTTGATGTTCTCATTAAAGATCTATTTATATGGACACTTTAGAGTACTGTCTCATTAGTTGCCCCTTCTCTATATGATATTTTCAGTATTCTTCTAAGAAACCACATCTCTGTTGCTTCTAAGTTTCTTTGGCGTTCTGGTGTTATAGTCCATGTTTCGGAAGCACACAGCAGGATTGACCAGATGTAACATTTTAGTAGCCTAAGCCTTGTTGTCATAGAAATGTGTCTGTTGGTAAAAATGGGTTTCATTTTTTGGAAGTTGGTTTTGGCAATGGCAATTCTTCCTTTTATTTCTACTTTACTTCTAGCATCTTGTGATATAAAGCTACCAAGGTAATTAAAGCTGGTCTTTTGTTCAATCTCTTGGTTACTGATGTACAATTGGCAGTTGGGAGTATCCTGCCGTTTTGATATTACCATACATTTGTTTTTTCTTGGGGTGTATGGGGTGGTTGGGTCCTGACTAAATATCAGGAAATGCCAATAGTGATTATATAGCTTCTACCATTCAAGACAACTCCGCCTTCACATAGGACTTAGGTCCGGGTGCAACCTGTCTTGCTGAAGGATCTCCGTCTATGGCAAGTGTTTGGCGCCAGAAAAATAACCAGACCAATGGTGGTGGTGTCACCTAAAATCACCGAAGTCTCCAGCAGCTGGGAGATGGATTCCAAGCTTCGGTGGAGGATTGTATTTGTACAACAACAGCAAAGGTTGGGCGACATCTAGTGTATGATTCCCAACTGGGAACACCAGTAGAGGTCAAGTGCTCTAGTTAGATGAGCACTGCGGCAACAGAAGGCAACGATAAACCACTGTTGAAATTTCTGCCTAGTCAATAATGGATGTCCTAACACATACCTCAAATCTTCACACTTTTCAGGAACTTAACCATTCCCAACAATTGTCTTAAAGTAATCATCAGTGCCTCTGGTATTTCTTGCTTAGTATTTTTTCAGCATTCTAGTTTAATGACAAGAAAATCTGCAGATGCTAGAAATCCAAGCAACACACACAAAATGCCGGAGGAACTCAGCACATCAAGCAGTATCTGTGAAAAAGTATAAACAGTCAACATTTTGGGCCAAGACCTGAGTTCCTCCAGCATTTTGTGTGTGTTGCTGTTAATGTTACAGAAATTCATTAATGTCACAAAACCAACATTGTGCTGTTGTTCTCTTAGTAGAGTATCGGGGGTCCGAATACAGTCTTCTTATGTAATCAGATCAGAAGAGCACCTCTTTCACAATGGATAGAATAAGCAAAATATATTTGGTAGAATTTCAAATATTTTTCCAATTTGTTATGCATCCCAAAATGTCTGTCAAATAGAAGTAAACTTGTCAATTATAACTTTGTGAATCCATTTTCCCTGAGGAATTATCAGCATAATTCCTTACCATGTCCATTGTGGCTACACTTCCAGCAAAAGGAATCCATCACTGAGTCTTGTTGTACCTTTTATCGAAAGTGATGATCAGTCCCTTGAAGGGAATAAAGTACATGGAGCAGAGAAAATGAAATCCAAATTTTGAAATTGTATTTTTCATTCTCATATTAGTGTGGTTGATGGTTCATCAGTTAACCTAATATTGCTGGCATAATATTCAATTAGTGCATAGTTCACAGCAATTATTGCACCATTATTAAAATGAAGGAACTTAATCCTTTCAAAAAGATTTTTAAGAAACCTTTTGTGGGTTTTTTACAATTATCGTGTCTTTTTTGATGTACTGTATTTAATGAGTCACAATGTGAAATTGGAATTATGATAGTCAAATGATGAAACATAAATAGTTTTTAAGAAGATACATGATGTTTTCATAAATAGTTTGGTCCATCTCCCTTGAAATCTGACCTGTAAATTTTACTGCGGGTGTATATTTATCCATTACAGGCTTATAAAATTATTTAAGATATTAGCTGTGGCCACATTATATTTGGATGTCAAGTTTTATATATTCACAGACATAGCTGCTAAATATCGCAAACACGAGGAAATCTGCAGATGCTGTAATTTCAAGCAACACACATAAAACCTGCTGGTGAATGCAGTAGGCCAGGCAGCATCTCTAGGAAGAGGTGCAGTCGACGTTTCGGGCCGAGACCCTTCATCAGGATGCTGCCTGGCCTGCTGCGTTCACCAGCAACTTTTATATGTGTTGCTAAATACCAAATACTTTTCACAGTTAGGTCCCTGGAAGTCAACAATAAACCGATTTTAAAAAATAGTAGTGATACTTGGTAATATGCTTGGTATGATGCTTAACAAAACAAACTTAACCGATGTTTACCAACCGCATCATCTACTGAATTAAATACTTTTCTTCATTGTATTTTAAGCTTGCTTCTCTGAGTGTATCTGCACTACACACTGTTCTTCATATCCAGATCTTGGATGACAAATGCTTAATACCGTCTATGTCAAGAAATAATCATCTTCAATAAGAAGATATTGAACTGCCATCTTTGTATATTCACAGGCATTTGCTGATACCTGGACTTTCAGAAAGCCTTTGATAAGGTCCCACATAGGAGGTTAGTGTGCAAAATTAGAGCAAATGGTATTGGGGGTAGGGTACTGACATGGATAGAAAATTGGTTGGCAGACAGGAAACAAAGAGTAGGGATTACTGGGTCCTTTTCAGAATGGCAGGCAGTGGCTAGTGGGGTACCACAAGGCTCAGTGCTGGGTCCGCAGCTATTTACAATATATATTAATGATTTAGATGAAGGGATTAAAAGTGACATTAGCAAATTTGCAGTTGATACAAAGCTGGGTGGCAGTGTGAAATGTGAGGAGGATGATATGAGAATGCAGGGTGACTTGGACAGGCTGGGTGAGTGGGCAGATGCATGGCAGATGCAGTTTAATGTGGATAAATGTGCAGTTATCCACTTTGGTGGCAAGAACAGGAAGGCAGATTACTATCTGAATGGTGTCAAGTTAGGAAAAGGGGAAGTACAACGAGATCTAGGTGTCCTTGTCCATCAGTCACTGAAAGTAAGCATGTAGGTACAGCAGGCAGTGAAGAAAGCTAATGGCATGCTGGCCTTCATAACAAGGGGAATTGAGTATAGGAGCAAAGAGGTCCTTCTGCAGTTGTACAGGGCCCTGGTGAGACCACACCTGGAATATTGTGTACAGTTTTGGTCTCCAAATTTGAGGAAGGACATTCTTGCTATTGAGGGAGTGCAGCGTAGGTTCACGAGGTTAATTCCTGGGATGGCGGGACTGTCATATGTTGAAAGATTGGAGCGACTGGGGTTGCATACACTGGAATTTAGAAGGATGAGAGGGGATCTGATTGAAACATATAAGATTTTTAAGGGATTGGACACGCTAGAGGCAGGAAACATGTTCCCGATGTTGGGGGAGTCCAGAACCAAAGGCCACAATTTAAGAATAAGGGGTAGGCAATTTAGAACGGCGTTGAGGAAAAACTTTTTCGCACAGAGGGTTGTGGTTCTGTGGAATGCTCTGCCTCAGAAGGCAGTGGAGGCCTATTCTCTGGATTCTTTCAAAAAAGAGTTAGATAGAGCTCTTAAAGATAGCGGAGTGGAGGGATATGGAAAAGGGTACTGATTGTGGATGATCAGCCATGATCACAGTGAATGGTGGTGCTGGCTCGAAGGGCCGAATGGCCTACTCCTGCGCCTATTGTCTATTGATTCCTCCCAACATCTTGGGTTTGAGGGAAGAGAGGAGGCATGATAGTGTGGGTAATGCTGAGGTCACTATTGGCTGTTGATTTCATTGTTTCTTCCATGTAAATTGCATGAACACCAGACAAGGTCAGACATTTTTTTAAATTTTTATTTAGAAATGCAACACAGGACAGGACCTTCCTGCCCAATGAGCTGTGTCACCCACCTCTTTAACCCCATCCTAGCACAGGGCCATTTATAATGACAATTAACTTACTAACAGTACATCTTTGGAGTGTGAGAGGGAACCCATGCAATCACGGGGAGAACATACAAGCTCCTTACTGACAGCGCTGGAAATGAACTTTGAACTCCAACGCCCCAAGCTGTAATAGTCTTGTGCTAACTGCTACACTACCGTGGCACCCAGACTGATTCCTGTGATGGTAGGTTTATAGTTTGAGGAAACATTAGCAGATTGAGCCAACACTCTTGAGTTTCGAAGAATATCAGCTGGTCTTGTTAAAGCATGCAAAATTCTTGTGGAACTGCAGGGTAGACAACGTTTCTCCTGGCTGAGAGGTAACAAGCTCAAAATAGGATACAGACCATTCATCTGAGAGATGAAAAGAAATTTCCTCACTGAAAAGTTGGATAATATTTGGAATTCTCTGTCAATGAGGTCTGTGGAGGCTCAACCGCTGGGTATATTTAAGAGAGTAATTAATAACATTTCAGATATTGGGGAAATAACTGACATGGGAAAGTGCTGAAAAGTCAGCTGGAGTAGACTAGCTATGATCTTATTGAGTTGCAAAGTAGTGATTAGGGATAGGGATTAGGCAGCATAGAGAAAATACTACTCTGGATAAACACAAACATTTCCCCATAATGGAGAGATCAGAAGCTAGAGGAGTAAGGGGATAAGAGGGGATCTGAAGAAATCTTTATTTTCACTCAGAGGGTAGTTGCAGTCTATAAGATTTTCTGTAGCCACTTGTCCAGGTATTTGTGTACTGTCTCTGAAACCTACACCTCCAGCACATGCAGCACATAAGAGATGATACGTTTCTATTAAAGTCACTTATCTAAACATTGATATGTCACCATATTTTCATCGCTAGGTCAAAATCCTGGAACTTCCTACAAAACATAATTTGGAATAGTACTGTGGTCCAGTGGGAATTATACTTGTAATGTATGTGGTTTGTCTTGTATTCATTGCTCAACACTTTAAGGAGTGACTATTTGTTCCTTATATGTTGCAGCAATGTTCAGTCACAATCTTCCAGAAGTCTGAATGCCTCTGTGGAATAACCACACAATAGAAATTCTCTGTAGGTGTTTATTTTGATATGTTTTTTGTTTGTTAGTTTAATATACTGGCTATCATCCAGTATCTTAACGAAAGTCATTGAAATATTATATCAGATCATGAATAAATTACAAATTAATTATACATAAATGCCATTAAAGAATTCCAACTCATAATAATTACATGAATCCTTGGGAATTTGGCAAGGTCGGTCACCATTCTCTTGATGTGAGGATTATTCATTCTCAGGTTCCTTGCTAGCTGCAGGTCTAATTCATCGAATTATTAAGTGGGGGAAGCAGTGATTCTGCTGCTGAATGACTACCTCCTCAGGTAAAAATCATTATGACGCTGGGGGCACTTTACCCATGGCTGGCAGTGCCAGCTAAAGCACCAGCCGAAGAACAAACCACAATATTGTGTCAATGCTTATTTTAAAGTCTCCCACTCTGCAACTGAATTGACTGAACAGTTTTTCCTTTACATTTTGTGGAAATGCATGCAGAAGATCCTTGCAGCAAATCCGCCCTATCACGCCGCTCTCCCAAATGCTCATTCCTTTACATGCATTGTCCACTAGTCAGGCATTAGAATCCATGAAAGAACTGTAATTGATGGTTAACTTGGACATGGTGGGCCAAAGAGTCTGGTTTGGTTTTGTATGACTATGAATGCATATAAGAAGGAAATAAATTTCAATGTGGCTTTGTAAGGAGTTGTATGGCTTCCAAATGGTGTCAATGGACATGTTTAGCACAAAATCTATGCTACAATATTGGGCTGAGGAATTTATTGGTGTGATTTAGGTGTGTCAGAATCAGTGCTTAGCTGGGTAGAAGGGAATTCCAAACCTCTTCCCAGTTGAATAAAATAAGCTGGCCAATCCAAAAAGGCTGACAGATTTTCGGCTGGAGACTGGGCTGAGGGGAATAAGCTCTGAATTGTGGCCAGAAGGCCCGAAAAGTTGTTGGACTTCCTCATCACTCCATTACACAATGAATGTAAAATCTAGGCTGAGATGTTGCAGAGGGCAAAATGTGTTAGAACAGCATTGCTGTGGTTAATTGTGCTTGCTGGGACCTTCGTGCTAAGTACACAACTTGAACTGAGGAACAAATGGGCAAGAAACCTGTTTCAGAAGTAACTCTCCTGTTTTCAGAAAGATGTCACTAAGCTGAAGAGAATACAAAACAGCTTTATGAGAATGTTGCCAGGATCTGAGGGCCAGAGTTATAGGGAGAGGCTGACTAAGCTAAGACTTTGTTCCTTGGAATGCAGGCAATTGAGGGGTGATTTTATAAAAGTGTATAAAATGAAGGGCATATACATTGGGTAAATACACACAGTCATTTCCCCTGGGAATGGGACCCAAAATCTAGAGGACATAGATTTAAGCTGAAAAGTGAAATGTTTGAAAGAATCAGAAGAGCAACTTACCCACACAGAGGGTGGTTCAAATACAACGTGGAATGAGCTGCCAGAAAAATACAATAACAGCAAGGGCATGTTAAGAAAGATTTAGAGGGATATCAGTCATACAGTGGCAAATGGCACTAGCTTAGATGGACACCTTGGCTGACATGGACATGTTGAGCTGCAGGACCTGCATTACCCTGTAGCTGCATGATTGCGATGCTCTGCCATTAGTTTTGTGGAAACAACATCTTGTTGGCTGACTCATCATTGCAAGACAATGGTCAGCATGAAATTGCCAGACATGCACACCAGGTACAACAAGAACAAGCCACCAACAATTGTCTTGTACTGTCCCCATCTCAGTTTCATTTGAACAGTATGCAGCGTGTTAACCTATTGCAATTCTAGGGTTTTGATGGAGATTTTAATGAGAAACTTTTTAAGAAGTTTATTTTTCTTTCTACATTTTTGTTCTTTCTTAACCAAATTTCTTTTGTTTACATTCTATTTCTCATTACAAATGGAGATTTCTTCTTCTAATTAGTCACAATCTCATTTCCTTAAGTTTGAACTTTCATAGACTGATAGAATCAGAATCAGAATCTGGTTTATATCACTGACATATATAGAAAATACAGTGCAAGACAATAAAATTACTTGAAGTTATAAAAACAAATAAAGAAATATAGTGCAAAAGAATAGCTCTACTAGTAATGGTTTCATGGATAATTCAGAAACATGATGGTTGAGGGGAAGAAGCTAAATTGTGGAGTGTGGATCTTTAGGCTCCTGTCCTCCTCCCCGCTGGTGGTAATGAGATGAGGGCAATTCTCAGATGGTGAGGGTCGTCAGTGATGGATGTTACATTCTTGAGGAACTGCATTTTGAAAATGTCCTCACTTGTTGGGAGAGTTTTGCCTGTGATGGAGCTGGCTAAGTCGACAATCGTCTGTGGCCTGCACGTTGGAGCCCCCACACCAGGGGGTGATGAACACTGGAGCCCCCGTACCAGGGGGTGATGCACACCGGATGCCCCATACCAGGAGGTGATACACACTGGAACCCCCATACCAGGGGTGATGCACACTGGATCCCCCATACCAGGGGGTGATGCACACTGGAACCCCCATACCAGGGGGCAATGCACATTGGATCCCCCATACCAGGGGGTGATGCACACCAGAGCTCCCATACCAGGGGGTGATGCATGTTGGAGTCCCCATACCAGGGGTTAATGAACAATGGAGCCCCCATACCAGGGGGTGATGAACACTGGATCCCCCATACCAGGGACAATGCACACCGGAGCCCCCATACCAGGGGGTGATGCACACTGGGGCTCCCATACCAGGGGGCGATGCATGTTGGAGCCCCCATACCAGAGGGTGATGAACAATGGAGCCCCCATACCAGGGGGTGATGAACACTGGATCCCCCATACCAGGGGTGATGCACACTGGATCCCCCATACCAGAGGGTGATGCACACTGGGGCCCCCTTACCAGGGGGTGATGCGCACTGGAGCCCCCATACCAGGGGGTAATGCACATTGGAGCCCCCATATCAGGGGGTGATGAACACCGGATCCCCCATACCAGGGGGTGATGCATGTTGGAGCCCCCATACCAGGGGGTGATGCACACTGGATCCCCCATACCAAGGGGTGATGCACATTGGAGCCCCCATACCAGGGGGTGATGAACACCGGATCCCCCATACCAGGGGGTGATGCACACTGGATCCCCCATACCAGGGGGTGATGAACAATGGAGCCCCCATACCAGGGGGTGATGAACACCAGATCCCCCATACCAGGGGGCGATGCATGTTGGAGCCCCCATATCAAGGGGTGATGCATGTTGGAGCCCCCATACCAGGGGGTGATGCACATTGGAGCCCCCATACCAGGGGGTGATGAACACCGGAGCCCCCATACCAGGGGTGATGCACACTGGATCCCCCATACCAGGGGGTGATGAACAATGGAGCCCCCATACCAGGGGGTGATGCACACTGGATCCCCCATACCAGGGGGTGATGAACAATGGAGCCCCCATACCAGGGGGTGATGAACACCAGATCCCCCATACCAGGGGGCGATGCATGTTGGAGCCCCCATATCAAGGGGTGATGCATGTTGGAGCCCCCATACCAGGGGGTGATGCACATTGGAGCCCCCATACCAGGGGGTGATGAACACCGGAGCCCCCATACCAGGGGTGATGCACACTGGATCCCCCATACCAGGGGGTGATGAACACCGGATCCCCCATACCAGGGGGTGATGCACACTGGCCAAGCGATGACCTTATAGAAAGGTATTTAAGATCATGAGTGGTATAGGTAGGGCAAATGTACACAGTCTTTTATACCCGGGGAAAGGAAATTAAAAATTGAGAACCTTGGTTTAAGGTGCAAGGGGAAAGACTTAAAAGGCTGGCAACTCCTTCACACAGAGCATGATGTGTTTATAGAACAAGCTGACTGAGGACGCTGTTGAGGCAGGTACAGTAACAACACTTAAAAGACACTTGGATAGGTCCGTGGATAAGACAAATTACCAAGAATCTTAGCCAAACGTGAGCAAAATGGACTAGTTTAGAAGGGCACCTTGGCTGGCATGAATGAGTTGGGCTGTAGGACCATTTTCTGTATTGGTTTTGTTTATAACTGTATGACTCCCTCTGTATCAATTATATCTTTGTCTTCTGTGATGTCTCCAGGAAGTGGGTGCAGATATTAAACATGCCTAACTGTACATGTTTTGACATATTTAAATGACAGATTGATAATGAAAATAATTCAGTTGCTATTACTACAAGAGTTTGGAGAAGACTTGCAGGTGTGGACCAACTCACAATCTACCCACCCACCTAACTTGGAACAATGGCTATGTTAAAATTTTGGCATTTCGAACAATTAATAAATCACAATTGAGAATAAAATTTGTTTATCACATTGTCACCACAAACAGTCAGACTAAATAACAACAGAGATTCATGCAGACAAAAAGCTGACATGATCTGAAGCCCTGGAATGATAATACACAAAATCTCTCCTTAAGTGTAGCTGCTCTCCACAGAGCTGCAATTAATGTTTTGAAGCTTTAGTGGTGTTTAAAACTACATTTTATTATATTTAGAATCATAGCTTCTTTGATTTCTTTGGTTTCACAATCTGAGAAAAGAAAGTGTATAATCAAACAGTTTTTAGTAAACGTTTGAAAACAACTGGTGATTGTACTAACGCAGATGTATTGGATCTTTTATAGATTCAGAATCAATGTTTTCATGGAGCTTCTGAATTCATCACTAAATAAATTGCATGGATGTTTAAACCATAGTACCAGACAAAAGGAATTTCCCTTCCCATCTGTACAATATTTTTGCAGTGGTTTTATCTGAATAGAAATGTTTTTCATACAAGGAGACATTGTTTTGCATCACTGATAAAATGTAATTAGTTTTGATGCACTTTTAGCAGCATTACAAAGAAATCGGTTATTTATCGGTACATTTTGGGCCTGGGGCATATGATTGTGGATTTGTGCTCCGAAGCAATTATATTGTCTGAACTATCTAATTATTGAACTGTCTAAGTCAATCTCCTGTGGACAAAATACTGTACTTTGAAAGTAACATAGCATTGACCACAAAGAATTCATGTCTTCAGTGGAGTAATGTTTAACTTATCACTATTTCTTTTTCCTTTGCACTTCAAAAGACAAACTTCAGTCCACTAGGATTTGATTTTTGAGAGGAATTATGCAGAACTCATCTTAGGCTCACAGATTTTTTTATTTATTCATTTACAGGATGGGTTGGGTGGGTCGCCAACTAAGCCAGCATTTATTGCCTATCCCTAGTTGCCCTGAAGAAGATAGTGATGAGCTGCCTTCTTGAACCGCTGCAGCTGCTGAGGTGTAGGTACACCCACAGTGCTGTTAGGGAGGAAATTCTGTGATTTTGACCCAGCGACAATGAAGGAACTGTGATATGTTTCCAAGTCAGAATGGTGAGTGACGTGGAAGGGATTAAATGTGACAGCCCGGGTGCCAACACATTTATCAATAAGGTAAATGTGGAATAGGTGACATTAACTAGTGTTTCATGGTCGTATCAAATACCAGCTGTGACACAAATATATCAACTATCATCAGCTATTGGTATCTCTATGATTACCAGTTTAATGCATGAACATAAAACACTGGCCATGGATTAATACCTAAAGAACAAGCATTAGCTTTATTTCTCACATGTAGATCAAGACATATATTCAAATGCGTCACTGGCGTCAATGACCCACACAGTCAGGGGATGTGCCAGGAGCAGCTGGCGAGTGTCACCATGCTTCCAGCAACAAAACACGGCCACAACTTATTAACCCCAACCCGTACGTCTTTAGAATGTGGGAGGAAACTGGAGCTTCCGGAAAAAAATCCACATGGTCATAGAAAGAAGCTATAAACTCCTTACAGACGGCTGAGGGAAAAACATATTAAGCACACAAGTAACATGCACCATCAACAAGACAAAGTATATCTGTTCAGTAAATTATTCATTCACAGGATGTGGTGTCACCAGGATTTATGTTCCATCCCCACTTGCTGCTAACCTGAAGGGCCTGATAGACTACTTTAAAGGGCATCATAGGTCAAGGAGACTCCTGTGGTCTGGAGTCACATGTTGGCCGCGCAGAGTAAGATCGACAGGTTTCCTATCGTGAAGGAATTCAATGAACCAGCTGTTTTGTTTATGACACATCAGCTTTGAAGCACCTCTGCTTAAAATTCTGATGCCCCACAGACTACACTCCTATACACTCAATGGTCACTTCATTATGTACCTCCTGTATGAGTGTATGTTCATGGTCTTTTACTGCCATAAGCCATCCGCTTCCAGGTTCAATATGTTGTGGATTCGGGGATGCTCTTCTGCACACCACTGTAGTAATGTGGGATTATTTGAGTTACTGTCACCTTCCAGTCAGCTTGAAGCAGTTTGGCCACTCTCTTCCAACCTTTGTCATTAACAAGGCATTTTCACCCACACAACTACTACTCACTGGATGTTTTTTGATTTTCACACCATCTTCTGTAAACTCTAGAGTTTGTTATGTGTGAAAATCCCAGGAGATCAGCAGTTTCTGAGATACTTAAACCACTCGTGCGACAATCTTCCATTCCACTCAATCATTCCACGGTCAAAGTCTGTCACTTTGATAACATTTCTTCCCCATTCTGTTGTTTGCTCTGAAAATAACTGAATCTCTTGACCATGTCTGCATGCTTTTATGCATTGAGTTGCTGCCAGATGATTAACTGATTTTCAGCAACAAGCAGGTGTATGGTGTAACTAGAAAAGTAGTCACTGAGTGTATGCTCTTAGGCTCTTATTTCAGCAGCCTCTGGAATTCTCTTTGAGAACAAGCTGGAGACTGGAGTAGGTTCACTTCAGTATTGAAATAAAGCCTGCGACAATTTCTGGAAGCATTCTGGGCAACTTAAAACAATACCCTCAACTAACTTAGCAATGAATTCGGAGGATTTGGTGATGAGACCTGAGGGCTTCTCGATACACAGGATGGACCAAACTGCTGACTCAGAGAAGGCAAAAACTGGAGTTCTGTGTTTCCTGATAAGCTCTCTGTTACCTTAGATACAGCGGTTTTAGACTGGATGCAATCTTGTCCCCTGACCTGGAACATCTAATGACTAAATGCGACTGTTTTACTTAGGAAGAGAGGTCTCCTCTGTGATCCGGACCACAGTTTACATACAGCCAAAAGCCGATGTTAACCAAGCTCTCAAGATATTGGATGCTGCCATCACCAAACAAGAAGCAGCACACCCAATGCATTTCACCTCATAGTCAGGGACTTCAGTCAGACTTGTTTGAAGTAAACTTTGCCCAATTATTACCAGCATATAATCTGCAGTACCTGGGATCCCAACATGTTAGACCACTGCTATACTACGGTTAGGAATAGAAACATAGAAACATAGAAAACCTACAGCACAATACAGGCCCTTCAGCCCACAATGCTGTGCCAAACATGTGCTTCCTTTAGAAATTACCTAGGGTTACCCATAACCCTCTATTTTGCTAAGCTTCATGTACCAATCTCTTAAAAGACCCTATTGTATCCGTCTCCACCACCGTCGCCGGCAGCCTATTCCACGCACTCACCACTCTGCGTAAAAAACTTACCCCGGACATCTCCTCTGTACCTACATCCAAGCAACTTAAAACTGTGCTCTCTCGTGTTAGCCATTTCAATCCTGAGAAAAGGCCTCTGACTATCCACATGATCAATGCCTTTCATCAACTCATACACCTCTATCAGGTCACCTCTCATCCTCCGCTGCTCCAAGGAGAAAAGGTCAAGTTCAGTCAACCTATTCTCATAAAGCATGCTCCCCGATCCAGGCAACATCCTTGTAAATCTCCTCTGCACCCTTTCTAAAGTTCCTTCCTGTAGCAAAGTGACCAGAACTGAATACAGTACTCCAAGTGGGGTCTGACCAGGGTCCTATATAGCTCTAACATTACCTCACGGCGCTTAAACTCAATCCCACAATTGATGAAAGCCAATGCATCATATGCCTTCTTAACCACAGAGCCAACCTGCGCAGCAGTTTTGAATATCCTATGGACTCCGACCCCAAGATCCCTCTGATCCTCCACACTGCCAAGAGTCTTACCATTAATACTATATTCTGTCATCATATTTGACCTACCAAAATGAACCACCTCACGCTGATCTGGGTTGAACGCTATCTGCCACTTCTCAGCCCTGTTTTGCATCCTATCGATGTCCCACTGAAACCTCTGACAGCCCTCAACACTATCCATAACACCCCCAACCTTTGTGTCAACAACAAATTTACTAACCCATCCCTCCACTTCCTCATCCAGGTCATTTTTAAAGATCACGAAGAGTAAGGATCCCAGGACAGATCCCAGAGGCACACCACTGGTCACCGACCTCCATGCAGGACATGACCCATCTACAACTACTCTTTGCCTTCTGTGGGCAAGCCAGTTCTGGATCCAAAAAGCAAGGTCCCAATGGATCCCATGCCTCCTTACTTTCTCAATAAGCCTTTCATTGGGTACCTTATCAAATGCCTTGCTGAAATCCTACTGTTCTATCTTAACATAGAAACATAGAAACATAGAAACATAGAAAATAGGTGCAGGAGTAGGCCATTCGGCCCTTCGAGCCTGCACCGCCATTTATTATGATCATGGCTGATCATCCAACTCAGAACCCAGCCTTCCCTCCATAACCCCTGACCCCTGTAGCCACAAGGGCCATATCTAACTTCCTTTTAAACATAGCTAATGAACTGGCCTCAACAGTTTGCTGTGGCAGAGAATTCCACAGATTCACCACTCTCTGTGTGAAGAAGTTTTTCCTAACCTCGGTCCTAAAAGGCTTCCCCTCTATCCTCAAACTGTGACCCCTCGTTCTAGACCTCCCCAACATCGGGAACAATCTTCCCGCATCTAGCCTGTCCAATCCCTTTAGGATCTTATACGTTTCAATCAGATCCCCCCTCAATCTTCTAAATTCCAACGAGTACAAGCCCAGTTCATCCAGTCTTTCTTCATATGAAAGACCTGCCATCCCAGGAATCAATCTGGTGAACCTTCTTTGTACTCCCTCTATGGCAAAGATGTCTTTCCTCAGATTAGGGGACCAAAACTGCACACAATACTCCAGGTGTGGTCTCATCAAGGCCTTGTACAACTGCAGTAGTACCTCCCTGCTCCTGTACTCGAATCCTCTCGCTATAAATGCCAGCATACCGTTCGCCTTTTTCACCGCCTGCTGTACCTGCATGCCCACTTTCAATGACTGGTGTATAATGACACCCAGGTCTCGTTGCACCTCCCCTTTTCCTAATCGGCCACCATTCAGATAATAATCTGTTTTCCTATTTTTGCCACCAAAGTGGATAACTTCACATTTATCCACATTAAATTGCATCTGCCATGAGTTTGCCCACTCACCCAACCTATCCAACTCACCCTGCATCCTCTTAGCATCCTCCTCACTGCTAACACTGCCACCCAGCTTCGTGTCATCCGCAAACTTGGAGATGCTGCATTTAATTCCCTCATCCAAGTCATTAATATATATTGTAAACAACTGGGGTCCCAGCACTGAGCTTTGCGGTACCCCACTAGTTACCACCTGCCATTCTGAAAAGGTCCCATTTATTCCCACTCTTTGCTTCCTGTCTGCTAACCAATTCTCCACCCACACCAATACCTTACCCCCAATACCGTGTGCTTTAAGTTTGCACACTAATCTCCTGTGTGGGACCTTGTCAAAAGCCTTTTGAAAATCCAAATATACCACATCCACTGGTTCTCCCCTATCCACTCTACTAGTTACATCCTCAAAAAATTCTATGAGATTCGTCAGACATGATTTTCCTTTCACAAATCCATGCTGACTTTGTCCGATCATTTCACCGCTTTCCAAATGTGCTGTTATCACATCCTTGATAACTGACTCCAGCAGTTTCCCCACCACCGACGTTAGACTAACCGGCCTATAATTCCCCGGTTTCTCTCTCCCTCCTTTTTTAAAAAGTGGGGTTACATTAGCCACCCTCCAATCCTCAGGAACTAGTCCAGAATCTAACGAGTTTTGAAAAATTATCACTAATGCATCCACTATTTCTTGGGCCACTTCCTTAAGCACTCTGGGATGCAGACCATCTGGCCCTGGGGATTTATCTGCCTTCAATCCCTTCAATTTACCTAACACCACTTCCCTACTAACATGTATTTCGCTCAGTTCCTCCATCTCACTGGACCCTCTGTCCCTTACTATTTCTGGAAGATTATTTATGTCCTCCTTAGTGAAGACAGAACCAAAGTAATTATTCAATTGGTCTGCCATGTCCTTGCTCCCCATAATCAATTCACCTGTTTCTGTTTGCAGGGGACCTACATTTGTCTTTATCAGTCTTTTCCTTTTTACATATCTATAAAAGCTTTTACAGTCCGTTGTTATGTTCTCTGCCAGTTTTCTCTCATAATCTTTTTTCCCCTTCCTAATTAAGCCCTTTGTCCTCCTCTGCTGAACTCTGAATTTCTCCCAGTCCTCAGGTGAGCCACTTTCTCTGGCTAATTTGTATGCTACTTCTTTGGAATTGATACTATCCCTAATTTCTCTTGTCAGCCACGGGTGCACTACCTTCCTTGATTTATTCTTTTGCCAAACTGGGATGAACAATCTTCATCAACATGTTTAGTCCCATCCTCAAAAAATTCAGTTAGGCTCGTAAGGCACAACCTGCCTTTGACAAAGGCATGCTAACTTTTCCTAATCATATTATGTCTCTCCATATGTTCATAAATCCTGCTTCTCAGGATCTTCTCCATCATCTTACCAACCACTGATGTAAGACTCACTGGTCTATAATTTCCTGAGCTATATCTACTCCTTTTCTTGAATAAGGAAACAGCATCTGCAACTCTCCAATCCTCCAGAACCTCTCCCGTCCCCATTGATGATGCAAAGATCATTGCCAGAGGCTCAGCAATCTCCTCCCTTGCCTCCCACAGTAACCTGGAGTACATCTCGCCTGGTCCCAGTGACTTATCCAATTTGATGCTTTCCAAAAGCTCCAGCACATGCTCTTTCTTAATATCTATATGCTCAAGTTTTTCAATCCACTGTAAGTCATCCCTACAATCACCAAGATCCTTTTTCGTAGTGAATGCTGAAGCAAAGTATGCATTAAGTACCTCTTCTATCTCCTCCGGTTCCATACATTCTTTTTTTCCACTGTCACACTTGATTGGTCCTATTCTCTCATGTCTTATCCTCTTGTTCTTCACATACTTGTCGAATGCCTTGGGGTTTTCCTTAATCCTGCTCACCAAGGACTTCTCATGGGCCCCTCCGGCTCTCCTAATTTCATTCTTAAGGTCCTTCCTGCTAGCAGTATAATCTTCTAGATCTCTATCATTACCTAGTTTTTGAACGCTTCGTAAGCTTTTCTTTTCTTGACGAGATTTACAGCATCCTTTGTACACCATGGTGCCTGTACCTTACCATCCTTTCCTTTTTCCATTGGAATGTGCCTATGCAGAATGCCACCCAAATATCCCCTGAACATTTGCCGCATTTCTTCCATACATTTCCCGAGAACATCTGTTCCCAACTTATGCTTCCAAGCTCCTGCCTGATAGCTTCATATTTCCCCTTACTCCACTTAAACACTTTTCTAACTTGTCTGTTCCTGTCCCTCTCCAATGCTATGGTAAAGGAGATAGAATTGTGATCACTATCTCTAAAATGCTCTCCCACTGAGAGATCTGACATCTGAACAGGTTCATTTCCCAATACCAGATCAAGTACAGCCTCTCCTCTTGTAGGCTTATCGACATAGTGTGTCAGGAAACCTTCCTGAACACACCTAACAAACTCAACCCCATCTAAACCCTTTGCTCTAGGGAGATGCCAATTAATATTTTGGAAATTAAAATCTCCCACCACATTGACCCTGTTGTTATTACACCATAGAATGCCTATCGTTCTATGCCTAAACCACAGTTTGGGAAATCTGGTCACTTGACTGTCGTTCTCCTAGCCTGAAGGCTCCAGAGATAAGGCCAGCAAAGAGGTGGTTATGGGAGGCCGAGGAGCAATTACGGGATTGCTCTGAGTCAGCGGACTGGACTATGTCAGGGACTCATCAGACGAACTAAATGAATACACCATGATTGTCACAGGCTTTATTAAAACAGTTGTAGATGAGTGTGTCCCCACAAAATCATTCAGAATCGTCTCCAACCCGAAGCCTTGGATGGTCGATGAAATCTGTAATCTGCTGTGGGCCAGATCAATGGCATTCAGGTCTGGCTACCAAGTAAGATACTCGAGGTCCAGGTACGATCTCTGGAAAGCCACCTCACATGTGAAGTAGCAATTCTGGACCAAACATGAGTCACTGGGGGAAGCCCGACAGCTGTGGCAGGGCTTGAATGCTATTACCTCTTACAGAGTGAAACCAAGTGACGTTGCTGACATGAGAGTATCCATCAGCAGGGTGAACCCATGGAAATATTTAGCCCAGATGGGGTGGCTGGCCGAGCACTACAGACCTGCGCTCGTCAACTGTCTAGTGTTCTCCAATATCTCATCCCCAGTGAGACCACACACCTGGAATATTGTGTACAGTTTTGGTCTCCAAATTTGAGGAAGGACATTCTAGCTATTGAGGGAGTGCAGCGTAGGTTCACGAGGTTAATTCCCCGGATGGCAGGACTGTCATATGTTGAAAGATTGGAGTGACTGCGGTTGTATACACTGGAATTTAGAAGGATGAGAGGGGATCTGATTGAAACATATAAGATTTTTAAGGATTGGACACACTAGAGGCAGGAAACATGTTCCCAATGTTGGGGGAGTCCAGAACCAGAGGCCACAGTTTAAGAATAAGGGGTAGAAAATTTAGAACAGCGTTGAGGAAAAACTTTTTCACACAGAGGGTTGTGGTTCTGTGGAATGCTCTGCCTCAGAAGGCAGTAGAGGCCAATTCTCTGGATTCTTTCAAAAAAAAGTTAGATAGAGCTCTTAAAGATAGCGGAGTGAAGGGATATGGGGAGAAGGCAGGAAAAGGGTACTGATTGTGGATGATCAGCCGTGATCACAGTGAATGGTGGTGCTGGTTCGAAGGGCTGAATGGCCTACGCCTGCACCTATTGTCTGTTGTCTATCATTAACCACTCGCTTCAGCAGCCTGACTTCAAGCAGGCTTCAGTGATACTGCTGCCTACCAACGAGAGTAAAAATTCATGGGAAGTTAGAGAATTGGGAAACTTTTAAAATGCAATAGAAGAGAACAAAAAATGCCATGAGGGGGGAAGGAATGATTAAATATGAAGGTAAGCTTGCTGACAATATTAAAGAGGATATCAGAAGTTTTTCAGATATATAAAGAGAAAAAGTACATATTGAACCACTAGAAAATAATGCTGGAGAAGTAGTAAAGGGGGACAGGAAATGACACATGAACTAAATAAGTATTTTGCATCATTCCTCACTGTGAAAGACACTAGCAGTGTGCCGGAAGTTCAACAGTGTCGGGGGGAGAAGTGAGTGAAGCTGCTATTACTAGGGGTGAAGATGCTTGGGAAACTGAAAGGTCTGAAGGTACAAAAGTCACCTGGACCAGATGGACTACACCCCAGGGTTATGAAAGAGGTGGCTGAAGAGATTGTGAAAGCATTAGTGATCACTAGATTCTGGAATGGCTCCAGAGGATTGCAAAATTGCAAATGTCACACCACTCTTCAAGAAGGGAGGGAGGCAGAAAAAAAGAAAATCATAGGCTAGTTAGCCTGACTTCAGTGATAAAGTGTTTTGAGAGGTTGGTGATGAAATGTATCAACTCCTCCCTGAAAAGTGACTTAGATCCATTTCAGTTTGCCTACCAGCACAATGGGTCCACAGCAGACCCCATTTCATTGGCTCTTCACTCAGCCCTAGAACATCTGGATAGCAAAGATGCATTCAATATTATCGTCCCCTCAAAACTAATCAGTAAACCTCAAGACCTTGGCCTCAATGTCTTCTTATGCAATTGGATCCTTGTTTTCCTCACTTGCAGACCCCGATCTCCATCAGCACGGGTACACCACAAGGCTGTGTGCTTAGCCCCCTGCTGTACTCACTTTACATATAAAACTGTGAGGCTCCAATACTATATTTAAGTCTGCTGATGACACCACTGCCCTTAGCTGAATCAAAAGTGGTGACAAATCAGCATATAGGAGGGAGGTTGAAGTTTTTTGTATGACGCATGGCTCCGGGGTTGTACACCTAATGGGGTTTTTCCCCCACTTTTTCTGCTTAGTAGGGTTTTTTTAATTACCACATAATTTTTTTTCAATCTTTAAGATAATGCTTTTTTTCTTAGAGACATTGTAAGTGTTGTTACTTCGATGTACTCGTGTTATTTCTTTTGTATAATACGACAATAAAAAGATTTGAAAAGAAAAGAAAATCTGGCTGAGTGGTGCCACAACAACAACCTCTCACTCAATGTCAGCAAATCCGAGGAGCTGATTATTGATTTCAGGAGGAGGAAGCTGGAGATCTATGATCCAATCCTCATCAGGGGATCAGAGTTGGTGAGGGTCAGCAACTTTAAATTCCTCTGTGTTATCATTTCAGAGGATCTGTCCTGGGCCCAGCACATAAGAGTAATTACCTTGAAGAAGGCATGGCAGTAGTTTGCGAAGATTCAGCATGACATCTAAAACTTCGACAGATTTCTATAGATGTGTGGTGATGAGTATATTGACTGGTTGCATCACAGCTCTTGAAACATTAATGTCCTTGAACAGAAAATCCTACAAAAAGTAGTGGATACAGCCTAGTCCATCATGGGTAAAGCCGTGAGTACATTTGAGTACATTTATACAGAGCCCTGTTGCAGAAAAGCAGCATCTATCATCAAGGACTGTCACTATCCAAGCCATGAACCCTTCTCAGCTGCCATTAGGAAGAAGGTACAGGAGCCTCAGGATCCTCACCAACAGGTTCAGGAACAATTAATACTCTTCAACCAAGAGGCTCTTGAAGCAGAGAGGATAACTTCAATCAACTTCACTTGTCCCATCACTGAACTGTTCCCACAAACTATGGGCTCACTTTCAAGGACTATTCTTCTTATGTTCTTGATTTTTATTGTTTATTTATTTATTTGTTTGTTTGTTTGTTTTTATTCTTTCTTATTTGCACAGTCTGTTGTCCTTTTCACACTGGTTGTTTGTCAGTCCTGTTGTGTGCGGTCTTTCATTGATTCTATTCTGTTTCTTAGAATTACTGTGTATGCCCACAAGAAAATGAATCTCAGGGATGTATATGGTGACGTATTTATTTGGTAATAAATTTACTTTGAACTTTGAATGAAACTGAATTTTCATTGGAGCAACTCACATTAAACAGTGGGACATCAGCAATGGTGAAGAGAAATGAACAGTCAATGTTTCAGTTCCAGATCATATATCAGGACTGTAAAGAATGAGGGGAGATGCCCAGAATTTTTTTAAAAAACTGGAGTTGGAGGAAGGGGTGAAGCAAGAGCTAGCAGGTGAATGGTGAATCCAGATGAGGGGACTGATAGGCAGGTTAGGAAGAAGGAGACCGGGACTGATGTAAGGAGCTGAAAGGTGTTAGGCTGAAGTGACAAAGGGCTGAAGAAGATTAAATTTAATAGGAAAGGACAACGGATCATGGAATAAAGGTGGTGAGGAGGGGGAGAATATAACTGGCAGATTGAAAGGGGAAGGGGAGGGGAAAGAGAGTCTGGTGGCTGTTGGGGAGAAAGGGATAGAGGCGAGTGATTACTGGAAGCCAGAAAAATTGATGGTCATGCTGTCAAGTTGGAGAACACTAAGGTGGAATATGTGTTGCCTTTCATCTAATTTGCATTTAGCCTCAACTTGGCGGCTGTGGACAGACATGTTGATGTGGGAAGGGGAAGTGGATGTAAAGTGGCTGGCCGCCAAATCATCCTGGTTTTTGAGGTAGACAGAGGGAAGGTGCTCAATGAAGCAATCCCACTATTTGCATCTTCTGGGGGAGAAGGGCGCCTACAATCTGCGTCAGGTCTTACCAGTATAGAGGAGATCACCACGAAACCACCATGCAGTAAGAAATCAACATCTCCCTGGATGAGGCCACTGTCCCTGCAGGCTTCAAGCCCACCCCCATCATCCCAAGAAGCCAGCCATATCCTGCCTCAGTGACTCCTGTCCTGTTGCATTGACCTCAGTAATAATGAAGTGCTTCGAGCAGTTGCCACCATGTTCTCCTTAAATATTTCTCCTTTCACCCTTAACCCATGACCTCTAGTTCTAGTCTCAGCCAACCTCAATAGAAAAAGCTGTATACATGAGAATGGCTGAAAGACAATAAACTTGAATTATTGTCAGGGGGTGGTGAGAGAGTGGAACAAGCTGTCAGCAGAAATGGTGGATACCGGTTCGATCTCAACATTTAAGAGAAATTTGGATAAATACATGAATGGGAGGGATATGGAGGACTATGATCCGAGTGGAGGTTTATGGGACTAGGCAGAATAATAGTTCAGAATGGCCTGTTTCTGTGCTGTAGTGTTCTACAATGTCTATGCTCTGTGTGTTGGCTCTTGTGGTTATAGGTAAGGACAAAGGGAACTCTATTCTTGTTATGTCTGGGTGGGGGGGGGTCTTGGTGGAAATTGATGATAGCTGGCAGACCTATGGAAAAATAGACGAGATGTGGGTGATGGCTGCACCAATAGCAGTAAGGAGAGGGAGTCTCATTTTCTGAAAAAAAGAGGGCAACTCGAAAGATGGTCTCATCACAAGAACAGATGTGGTAGAAACAGAGGAACAGAGAGGAGGGAATTGAACCCTCGTAACTGACAGTGTGGGTAGTGGTGAAGTAGATGTAACTGTATGACTCAGTGGATTTCTCGAAGATGTCAGTGGATTATCAGGTGGAGGGCCGGCTGGTGGCGCAATGGCATCAGCGCCAGACTCCGAAGCGAAGGCTCCCAAGTTCAAATCCAAGTTGGGCCACCCCCCGAGCACTCTTTCCATCCGTGCCGGGTTGAGCGTCCAGCTAGCCACTCGGCCTCATAAAAAAAAAGGGTCAAGTCAGGAACGTTCATACCGTGACCCGGTTAATTGGAAAGGAGACCAATCCTGACTCCACACACCAGACAAGAGTGACTGTCCGGTGCGACACGCTACAAAAAAAATCAGGTGGAGACAGAGAGATCAAGAAAAGCGAGAGACGTTTTGGAGACAGAGCAAGTGAATTTGAGGGTGGGGTGGGAGCTGATAGCAGCACCGATGAAATTGGTGAGCTCAGTTCGGATGTAGGAAGCACCACCAATGCAGTTGTCAATGTAGCAGAGACTGAGTTCAGGGTACTCAAGAGACAGCAGGTGCTGGAACAGCAAATAATCTGCAGGAGGAAGTCAGTGGGTCAAACAGCAAGTGAAGCAGGAAAGGAATTATCAACAATTCAGGTTGAAACTCTGCATTAGGGCAGAGAGTGGAGGGTGAAGGTAGTCAGTGTAAAGAGGAGAGGAGAAGTTTTGAGACTGGAATCAGTAGATGATTCCAGTAGGAATGGACCAAGGACGTGGGTGAAGGATGACAGGCAGACATAGTCAGGTGGATGATAGATTGGAGACAGGGCAACCAATAGATGTAAATGGAACTAGGTGGGGGAGGGCAGGGTGAAGGTTGGAGACAGCTGCTGGAGGGTGATAAACGGGAACACAAAGGACTATCAGTGCTAGACTTTGATAAGAAAATGAGGTGATAATGCAGACCACAAACACAAGAAAATCTGCAGATGCTGGAAATCTAAAGCAACACACACAAAATGCTGGAGGAACTCAACATTTTCCAGCCTTCTTCAGGACTGAAGAACGGTCCCTGCCTGAAACGTTAACTGTTTACTCTTTCCCATAGATGCTGCTTGGCTCACCAAGTTCCTCCCTCCTGCATTTTGTGAGTGTTGATATTAGAGGAGTCGTAAGGTGATGGAATCAGGTGAAGGAGGGGAGATTCCAGTGAATAAAATGTGTGTGTAATAGGTGGATGGAACAAAGATGGTGCCAAAGGTGGGTGATGGTTTAAAGAGAAGGAGTATGGGAAAGGAGATTAAATTGTAAGGACAAGAGGTGGATCTGAAGGAGCAAGAGAGATGAGGGAAACCCAGAAAATAATGTTCACATGGAATTGAAAAATTCAGTGTTTATTCTACTCAGGTGGAATATGAGGCGCTGTTCCTCCAGTTTTTATTGGTCCTCATCTCAGCACGACAAGAATGGACAGGTTGGTGCGGGAATGGGAAGGGAAGTTGAAGTGGCATGCAACTAGGAGCTCAGGATGGCCACCGCAGGCAGAGTGTAGGTGTTCTGCAAATCAGAAACCAAATCTGCAGCCGGTCTTGCTGATGTAGAGGAAGGCTCATCAGGAACACCAAATGCAGCAGATGAAGAGGTGGAGGAAGTGAATGTGAATATTTACCTCACCTTTAAAGCAGTTTAGTTCCCCGGATGATGGTGATGTAGGTAAATTGGTAAACAGGTTTATTATTGTCACATGTATCAAGGTATGCTGAAAAACTTGTTTTGCATACTCTTCATACAGATCAATTTACTACCAGTGTGAAATGAGGTAAAATAATAACAGAGTGCAGAATGAAATGTTACAGTTACAGTGAAAGAGCACTGCAGGTAGTAAGAAGCAACGTCCTAACAAGGTAGATTTTGAGGTCAAGAGTTCGTATTAATTGTACTAGGGATCTGTTGAAGTGGGATTCAAACACCCATCTCCAAATCAATAGTTTTCTAACAGTGCGGTAGAAATTGTCCTTGAGCCTGGTGGTACATGCTTTCAAGCTTTTGTATCTTCTGCCTGATAATATGGGGGAGAAGAGAAAATGTTCAGGGGGGTGGTATCTTTGATTATGCGGACTGTTTTACCGAGGCTAGAGTCTGTGAAGGGGAGGCTGCTTTCTGTGATGTGCTGAGCTGTGTCTACAACCCTCTGCAGTGTCTTGCAGTTGTGAGGACAGCAGTTGCTATACCGAGCTGTGTTGCATTCGGATATGGTGCATCAATAAAAATTGATGAGGGTCAAAGGGGACTTGACAAATTTCTTTACCCTCCTGAAGCATTGAAGGTACTAGTGAGCTTTCTAAGCCATGCATCTATGTAGTTGGCCAGCACAGGCTGTCAGTGATGTTCACTCCCAGGAAGTTGAAGCTCTGAACCCTCTTGACCCTCTTGACTATTGATGCCCAACTCCTTTATTTTGCTGACACTGAGGGAAATGTTGCTATGAAACCGTGTCACTGAGCTACAAAATTGTAGATGGAGATAGCGCAGAATCTGGCCACGTAGTTTGAATTATAGTATTGAAGGTGAAGCTGTAGTCAACAAACAATAGTCTAACCGAGATGCAACACTGGGCGTCATGGGAGGTTGTTCCTGCCTGTGGCCATTGAACTTCGCAGCTCCTCCTGTGGAGGGTCAGACACCCTGAGCCAATAGGCTGGTCCTGGACTTATTTCCATCTGGCATAGTTTGCATATTGTTGTTTGATTGTTTGTGGTTTTTGTATTGCTATATTTATGCTCTATTCTTGGTTGGTGCAGCTGTAACAAAATCCAATTTCCCTCAGGATCAATAAAGTATGTCTATCTATCTATCTATCTATCTAACAGAGGTGTCTTTACTATCAAGCTCCAGAGAAGATCATGGCTGCTAGACCTATATCAATGACAGGCCAACTGCAGTTGGTCAAGATTGTCTGGGAGGATGGAGTTAATGTGTGCCATGACTCACCTCTTGAAGCACCTCATGATGGTGAATGTCACAGCCATTGAGGGGTACTGATTATAGCACATTACTTTGTTCTTCTTAAATGCCAGGATGATTATGGTGTTCTTAAAGCAGGGGGGAATCTTGGATTGAAGCCGAGTTAAAAATATCTGTGACTATCCCATCAACTGACCTGCATAGGACTTAAGTTCAGGGCCAGTGCCTTCTGCAGGTAATCCCTCCAAAACACTGATCTCACAACCACAAAGGTAACTGAGTCTTCAGGTGCATTGGAGTTTGATAGGATAGGTGGAAACATTCAAATCCCCTTCTGCTCAAAATGTGCAGAGAATGCATTGAGGTCACTGGGAAGGGATGCATTGTTGTCAGCAAAGCTCTCAGTTTCATTTTGTATGATGGTAACATATTCATCTAAGCTAGCTGCAGAGTCTTCGAACACGGACCATTCTATCCAATGTTTCAGTCTACTCTAGAACAAATGTTACACCTCCTGCAGTTGCAGGGGAAGGGACCAGGGACCAGGGGTCAGGGAGGGGTGGATGGGAAGAGATAAGCCATCCAGGATGTCATGGAGAGACTGCTCCCTGACTAAGACAGAAAGAGGTAGGGAGGAGGGGCTGTTCCTTTTGGTGGCATCTCATTCCAGCTACAGAATTTCAAAGGTTCAAAGGTTGAAGTATACAACTCTGAAATTCTACAGATAGCCACAAAACCAAGAAAGAAAATAAAAGAACTCCAGCACAATCATCAATCCCCAAATCCCTCCTCCCCACACAAAAATATGAACAAAAATGGAACAGGCACATCGACCCCCCAAATCCCCCTCCCCTGCACACAAAAAAATGACAAAGATTGGGTGAAATACACAGAATATAAAGAACTATAAGACCGAAGAAAAGTCTGTCATCCAAGTCCATATCCAAAACACAGAAAACCTGTGTAACATTCTCCGAGGCAAGCAGCAGGCCTTTCCCTCTCCATAGCAGAGCCATTCCACCAGAGATCAAAAGGCAGTCACCCCTCTCCATAGCAGAGCCATTCCACCAGAGATCAAAAGGCAGTCACCCCTCTCCATAGCAGAGCCATTCCACCAGAGATCAGAAGGCAGTCTCCTCTCTCCATAGCAGACCCATCCCACCCGAGATCAAAAGGCAGTCTCCCCTCTCAATAGTAGAGTGATCCCACCAGAGATCAGAAGGCAGTCTCCTCTCTCCATAGCAGAGCCATCCCACCCAAGATCAAAAGGCAGTCTCCCCTCTCAATAGTAGAGTGATCCCACCAGAGATCAAAAGGTAGTCTCCCCTCTCCATAGTACAGCGACCCCACCAGTGATCAAAAGGCAGGCAGCCAGCGCTCACCTTCTGTATTCACCTTGATGTTTCATCTTCCTCATGGTTTTATTCAGCGAACAGTGGAAGCTTTAACCGGCAAAGTGCAGTTGAACATTGGCTTGTGCCCCATCCCGCCGTCTTCTCACCACTAGGTTCAGACATGCTGCCTCTGCCTCCTGCAATTCTCTTGGAGACTGCAGAGCACTGATACACCTAAATGATCTCCAAACTACAAATCACAGACTCCAACAGTTCTAGAATCAAATTCAAGATGAAAAACAAACATAAATGACATTAAAAAAGTGAGGTATATGGTTTCATGATCTATCCAGAAGCTGTCCACTAAGGGAGTATTGTACACAGGCGCCATCTTGACCGGAAGTTTTGAAGTGATCAGGATGATATGGGGTATGCAGAGGCTGGTAGGATAAAAGGTGAGATGAGGGGAACTATTATTAGGTTTATTTGAAACTCATAATACAGCAGAGGTAGAGAAAGGAAGTAGATTCTCTGCATTGTATCTTCCATTGCGAAATGTTCAAAATGCAGATAAAATTACAGGGGTTGATTTTTATTTCCATTCATTTGAAGTGAACCATTCAGTTTCTTAAAAAATGTTGACTTTCGTGATCTTTTAAAACATGCAAATAAATGCTTGTTTGAACGAATAAGAGCTTTCCCAAGCAATTTCGAGTTCGAATCTGTTTCACCCATTGTACTGGCATTTGAATTCAGAGCAAGGAAATGAAATGGAATCTCTGCCTCTACCTTCATAAAATTAATGTAGTACTACTTCTTGAAGAAGGTAAAAACTCCAGTATTTAGATGAGTTGCAACACAGAGCGTCATAGGAAGTCATTCCTGCCTGTGGCCATCAAACTTTACAACGCCTCCCTTGGAGGGTCAGACACCCTGAGCCAATAGGCTGGTCCTGGACTTATTTCATAATTTACTGGCATAATTTACATATTACTATTTAACTATTTATGGTTTTATTACTATTTATTATTTATGGTGCAACTGTAACAAAAATCAATTTCCCCCCGGATCAATAAAGTATGACTATGACTATGACTACTACGAGTTCCTTAAAATCGTAATTCTTAAAAGTGGTAGTAGAAGCATTGTACTGCCTTATTGTGTCTAACTGTGCCTTGATATCTTATTAAATTTCTATATGTTTTTGAAGCTTTAGACAGAACATCAGCAGTCACGACCTGCCAATGAAACAGTGGCATGAATGGATTCAAATAAAGTACAAAACCTTTACTACTGTGAGGATAAAGGCTTGGTGCATTTGATGAGTTAACATCTGTGGAAGGTTAACTCATTATTAAAAATCTGAGGAAGGTTTCAGTTCCATTCAGATTCATTAGCTCCTTGCTGTTTTAATAATATTTTAATGGAACAAGGTATTTAAATGAAACATAGTCATTTAGTATACCAATTATATATTTTAATCATTCATGGAATTTGGACATCCCTGGCAAGGTCAGAAATTATTGTCAACCTTAACTGTCCCTGAGTTAAAGAACAAGATAAGAGACAATCACATTGTTGAGTCTGGAGTCATATACAGGCCAACCAGATAAGGACAGCAAGCAGACTTCCCTAAAAGGCATAAGTGAACCAGATGAGTTTTTACAACAATCTGGTTTTTTCCCTGGTTACCATTACTGAGACCGGCTTTTTATTCTAGAATGACTTAATTACCGGTATTTAAATTCCACAGCTGTTGATATGGAATTCAAACACCAGTCTCCAAATCAATGGTGTGGGCCTTAAGGTCTTTAGGCCTTAGGCCCAATGACTAAGTATTACGTACCTTAGCCCAAATATTATCATCATTTTCTTTCATTACAATTCTTCCTGAATTAGCCATGTGTATTAACTTACTGCAATGTGCTCCTATTTAGCTTTGTTTGGTTAAGACTTCCCGCTTACTTCAGAAAAATAGTTTGCTTGTGGAGCACATTGTCAAATGAGTATTTAGCTAAAATATATCCTTCATGAAACTCACCTGCAGGGCAAGTGCACAATTGCATAACAGAAGTACAAGTATTGCAGCCAGTACAGTTGGTTCAATACCAGATAATTTTTCCTTTCTTCTTCGCTCCATTTCCTGCTCAAGAAATCTGTAAATCCACGTGCAATACAAGAACACCTCTGTACGGAGTAGATAACAACCTGTACAAGCCAAGCTTGCTGTGAATCGATGCTGATAGGCCTGCATTACAAAGCTTTTATTAAATGCTAATGGCAAGAAGCATTTTCTGAGCCAAAAAGCTGCAGTAGATCTGTCTAGGTCCATTATGACTGATATTAGCTTGTAAGTACATACAGCACTTGTACATCGCGCCTTATCTACCATGGTGCAGGAAGCTGACCTACATTCCATATAACAGAATATGATACACAAACATGTTGAATACAATTTTTCATTTCAAGTTGAAAACAGTGTGGCAAAATAGGATTGACTTAAATCCAATAAAAACTTCTACATGAAAATGTGCATTTTTCCCAATGAAATGATTTGTCTTGTGGCAGTGTAAAGCTTGCTGAGAGTCATACATTTGGCACAGATGGATTGGATTTATGTATAACAGAATTACAGATGGTAAGAATATATTGTGCCTTTATGTAGTGGGAACTATAGCCCAGAACACTTACCTGGATATGAATGTCTCAAAGTAATACTGACTCCCTTAAGTGAACTCAGTTTGTTATGTTTCTATAGAGTGTAATATGGGTGTCATGTAAAAAAAAATACACAACTGTATATGAACTAATAATATGCTTGTTACTATGATGAGATAACTGGGCCGCTTCTAAGTTCATGATTTGAAAACATTGCCTCAATTTTTCTCTCTGGCAATAGCATATGCATACAAACAGTTTAGCTAAAAACACTTGTAATGATTTCAGACAGATCTAAGAAAGCTAAAGCAGCAAATTATTTATAGTTAGATAAATTAAGTGTGTTCTTTTTAACTCAGCCAGCCAAACTGTATATGAGGATCTTGGCTTGCTCAAGTACAGGATAAATCTGCAAGATGTAATTTTAGGGAAATAAAATCATTATTTAACAAATATTTACCACAAAAATCTGGTCTTTTGATAGAATCATATATATCTCAAAACTGTACAGCATAGAAATGGGCTCTTCAACCTATCAGGTCTGATCTGACCATCAAACACCTATTTATATATGTCTGAATCTCCCCTCAGTCCCATCAGATTCTCCCACTCACATGCAGTAGTGACATTTTATAGTGGCCAATTAACCTATCAACCTGCTCTCCTTTGGGATCTGGAGAAAACTAGTGCACTCTGAGGAAACTAAGTCACAAGAGAACTAAGGCAGCACTCCAAACAGACAGCCTCAGAGGTCAGAATTGAGCCTCGTGCCTGGTCTACTAGCTGCACCACCCTTCTGCCATTGTAAAAAAATCTGGTAAGGCAACTGATGTTGGAGTATTTATTATGTGCAAATAGCAACAGCTGCCATATTGATGAAGATATCAGTGCATGAAGTACAAATCAGCATCACAATGCAAAGCTGATTTGCTGCTAACACTGCCAGTTTGAAGTTCCATGTCTCAACTAGTACCTTCCCTTCACCAAGAACAGATGACACTCATTCAACAGATGGAATACCACCTATTCCTACCAGTGAAACTTAAAGGAATCATCAACTATTTTCTGATTGAAAAAGGATCTAGTGCTTTCCTGGCATGTATGACAAATAAACTCCTCTTGGGCTTCAAGCCAATAAGTATTTTAATCAGTAACTATTTTCTGATTAGTTATTGATTGACTTGTACAAACAATTATACAAGAGTTTGACACTTTCTCAAGCTCTTTATGATTACCAGGATAGAATGGGTCTAGTGTCCCAGGTCTTTGACTAGATTTACGTTTCATTACAATCTGATTACTGCCAGATATGGCTGCAAGGTTGGAGAGTATTGGCCTTTGGAGTGCAGCACAAAGAGAGGAATGCACGGACCCACAGTACTTCACAATTTGTTAGAAGAGGGAAGAGGATGAGTGGGAGATGCTTCCTGCCTGCCCCCTATATCCAACCAGGATAGGGCAATTCTGCTGAACCTTCGTTAAGGCTGGTAATGTGGAATGTCAGGCCCCAGTTACCAGTCCTCAGCTGCTCCAGCTATGATTCTGCTATCAGCAGGGTGACAGTCACTTGACAGCGGCTGTCAAGGCTACTGTGGCTGTGAATGTTTACATATTGGGCTCATTCCATGAAATGGCAAATGCCCTACAAGTGTACTACTCACCCATGTGCACTTTCTTGCTGCCGTCCTACCTTAGCATTTGCCCAAATCATGCAGACTAGGTCATTGAAAGCTGTCGGCTCTCAAAGGACAAGGCCACTTGGCCTTACAGGATTATCTCCTGAAGCTCGAGGCTGAAAGAACTCTGTATCAGACAGCACAGGATGAGTAAATTGGCTCATAGACAATACCAAAGGCAGGAGCAGTGCTACGCTCAATCTGAACGTGGACAGCAGATTAACTATACATAAAGCCAATACCACTACCACAGCTCTGAGGCAATGCCACAGTGATTTTAATAATCTGTTGGAAAATACATTACTGGACCCCAGTGATACCTTGCAAGCCCTCAGGCCATCGGTATCTAAGGCCGAGATGGCATTAACCTGGCCTTCCACTGCAGGACCTAGACACATTACAAATCTGTGTGTGCCTCAGGTACATTGATTACACATCCCCCAAGATGACTCCTATAATCTTCTCCTACCATTCCCTCAGTCTGATCTGATGACGTTTTCATCTAGTACTTCCTTTCTCCTTCATCTTGGGTTTCCACCCACTGTATCAGACAAGGATCTCAGCACTGCCCATTCCATTCCTCTCTCCTTCTCTGGAACCAGGATAGGATTTCTCTTGTCTTTTCCTCTCACCCCACCGGCTTCCACAATCATTCTTCATAATTCATGACACCCTGCACTGTCAGGCTCAGCTTTCCTTCCCTTCCCACCTGGAAATTCAGAGCGATCTTCCCCACAGATGATTAATTTAATTGGTTTAGCACAACATTTTGGGCCGAAAGGCCTGTTCCTGTGCTGTACCAGTCTATGTTCTATTTTCTGTTCAAGGTGTGCTTGCCTCTTCACTGAAGAAAGCAAGCACCTTTTGGGTAATGTCTTTGCAGAGCACAGCATTCAGTCTGCAAACGTGATCCCGAGTTTCAAGTTGTTTTTCCTGTTTACACTTCCTTAACGCCTTCTACAAATCCTGTCCCCATCCTCTTTTCACTCCTTTAGCTATTTAAACTGCCCTGTCTTCCACCAACTTGTTCCCCATTTTCTTCATCTTTATTTTATTTTATCTTTTTCTATTTAGAGATACAGCATAGTAACAAGCCCTTCTGTTACCAACAAGCCTGAGCTGCCCAATTATGTCCATGTGACCAAATAACCAACTAACGCAGACGTCTATAGAATATGGGAGGAAACCCAGGCTGTCACAGGGAGAACATACAAGCTCCTTACAGACAGCAGTGAGAATTGTGCTGGTGCTGTAAAGCCTTATGCCAACTGCTTCGCTACTGTGGCTCCCCATGATGATTTTAAGATGACTTTCAAAGTATTCCTATACTGTTGTTAGAACGGTAGCAGAATCTTACAGGAAGCAGCTTGGGAGGATGTGTCATCAATGTACTGGATTTGTAGTTTGCAATTTACTTTTGCTAGTCCAGGTCAAAGGTCTGAAACGGTGAAATGTTCTGTTTCTCTTTCAACCAGTTAAATATCTCAGGCATTCCCTGTTTTATTTCAGACATTGCGAAGCTTAAGGTTGTACTACAGTGGAAGACAGGGCAATGCCCTACAATTACTGCATGGTATTTGAGATTCAGGAGTTCAAATTGAGTCTCCCACTGACTCCATACTGGAAAGAACGAGCTTGTATCAACATGTACGTATGGGTAGATGTGAGGGGAAAGGTTAAGTTTGATGATCAGAGTCATAAAGTTGTACAGCACAGAAAAGGGACTTTTGGCACCTCAGGTCCATGCTGAACCCTTTGCTCACCTACACTAATTCTAGTTGCTTGCACAATCTTCCATCCTTCACCGACTTATGTTTTAGTTTAAATGTCACTTAAGTGTAGTGCCTGTACTCTTCTCTGGCAAAGTGTTCCAGATTCAATCACTTTTTGTGGAAATAATTACCCCTCAGATCTTCTTCAAAACTCCTTCTCAACTTCAACTTATATCCTCTTGTTTTTGATAGTCCTACCATGGAAAGTGGTGGCGGGGTGGAGATATATTTCTACCAGAAGAGGTGTAAGGTGCTCTTTCCCTCCTCTGGCATGCAGGTCATATTTGGGCAGGGTGTAGCATCTGCTTAGCACCCCCCCTCTCCCCCTACCGATCAGGGTCATATGAAGCCATGGTGGCATATGCAAGTGGTCTTGAGTGCCTACATATAGTGTATGGTGATGTGATATTGCATATGAAAGTTGCGCACATGTCTACTCAATCCAAGTCCTCCATCAAAGCCTTGGCACAGACCTGGGAAATGAAGGAACCCATTCTGTACCAATTTTTAACAAGTAGCCATGATACAGCTTTAGAGTACCATAAATATGATACAGGTGCCATCCCACGCCAGTACTATAGATCAACGAAGAGAGTTTGCAGCTTCCATTGCTACGTCTACAAGTGGAGTGTCAGCAAAACAAAACATACTGTTGTCAGTTTACCTTGGCATTTTGCAAATTAACTGTCACCTCAATACAGCAGTGCCAAAAGAAGATCATTTTAATTATAGTCTGGCTTCCAAGCACAATAATTCATGCTTCTGAGTTATTATAAATGTAAATAAATGCAATAAGACAGTTGCATGTTTATGCCAGTTGTAGATAGAAATGTCATTGCTGGTAAAATGTGACCTTTTCCATTTCAGAAACAGAGGCCATAAAATGACAACATAAAGCACGACTTTTTGGGTTGACGTGCTGCATTGGTTTCAAAATGGCGTCAGGTGTTCACATGTTCATTTTGATGAAAATCCTGCTATATTAGTGAGAGTGTTAATATTAATGCCCACCAGGGTTCAGGGTAGAGTTTTCAGTTTTTAGTATCGCTCCTAACCTTGTGCAATGCAAAGGAATTCTGCTGATTAATTCTTCATGCTGTTAATACCATTCTCAAAGGTTTAGTGGTTTCTTAAGTAGTAAGGTGTTGGTAAGGCTGCATTTGGAATATTGTGTTCAGAGGTGATCAGCCTGCTATCTTACTTCCAGTGAGATGGAGAGGTGCTTGGATACAGCAGCTTCTAAGGGGTGAACCAAAGGTGTTAATGTCCTTTTTAAACATTTTTTTAATGATTGCAAGACCCTGCTGGAAATTAATAACTTAAAGTACTGCAGGTCGACCCCATCAGTGGATTAATTGTTGGTGGAGAAACTGAAGGAGCTGGACTTGGTGCAGACCATCGTGCTGCCTGAGACAGAGAGGCATCAATGTGCAAAGGAGGCTTCCAGTCTAACTGTGAGTGATCATCTTAGGTAGTTTCATTGTGATCGGAAGACCTTTTTGGACCTTGGTGGTGTGGAATTCTGCAAACCAAATTCATTGATTTATTGGTGATTTATTTAGTGGGAGACCACGTGGCGTGGAATCCATGCTGGAGTCAGTGCTGCCTCCGAGTGTTCACTCAGCAGGTGTATTGTGTGTGACTGCAGATTGCTGCAACATTTATTCACTCAGGAACATGGTCACTTTTTGCATGACTGTATTTTTCTGGTCTCTTATACAGCTATCTGACATGTGCAATATGTGTATTGAGCTGTGCATGACTGTCGGTACTGTGCTTTGCAGCTTGGTCGCGGATTAAGGCTGTCTTGTTTGACTGTATTCATGGGTATTCACGAATGGTTGACTGACAATTAAACTTGAACTTGAAGGGCGCCATTAAGCTGGAAAGAGTGCAGAGGAGATTCACAAAGATTTTACAAGGACTTGAATGACTGAGTAATAAAGAGAGGTTAGGTAATTTGGGATTATATTGGGATTTTATTATATTGGACTACAGGGGAATGAAAGGTGATCTTATTGAGGTATATGAAATCATGAGGGGCATAGGTAGGGTGAATACACACAGTCATTTTCCCAGGGTTAGAGAATCAAGAACTAGAGGGCATAGGATTAAGGTGAGAGTGAGAAGATTTGATAGGAACCTAAGGGCAACTTTTTCACCCAGAGGGTGGTCAGAAAATTGAATCAGCAGCCAGAGGAAGTAGTTCAGGCAGATATATTAACAATATTCAAAAGGTGCCTGGACAAGAAAATGGATAGGAAAAGTCTGGAGGAATATGAATCAAACATGGGCAAGCGGGACTAGCTTAAATGGGTACCTTGGATGGCATGGACCGTGGGCCAAAGAGCTTGTTTCCATGTTGTAGGACTCTATGACTCATGCAGACGGTCCATGTACAAACCAGTTCCCAGATGCAGCTGCCTTGGTAAACATCTCCTTTGGTGTAGACCATAAGGTTGACGAAAGGTCAGGAGCAGAAGGATATACTTCTAGGAAAGGGAGAAGGAGCAGAGGGAGTTGGGTTCTCTGAAGATACTCATTGAGTAATTCTCCCAGCTGAAATTTAGCAAGAACAGCAGGTGAGATATTTGCATTTTAGCGAGTTCATTGTCTCCAAAATCTGCCACTTAATCTAGCCAAAGATCTTTTTTGTCCTCTTGTTAAGGGCATATGATCATTATTTCTTATACTTCAGGATATGACAAGATGCAGCTAGGAATGTCTGCAATCCCTAATAGTTCTCTGTTTGATTGTATAAATGTCACTGGCACTTCCTATAAAAGAGAGTGGACCATATTTTACTCCCCTATATATTAGAACATAGAACATAGAATAGTACAGCACATTACAGGCCCTTCAGCCCACAATGTTGTGCCGACCCTCAAACCCTGCCTCCCATATAACCCCCCACCTTAAATTCCTCCACATACCTGTCCAGTAGTCTCTTAAACTTCACTAGTGTATCTGCCTCCACCACTGACTCAGGCAGTGCATTCCAAGCACCAACCACTCTCTGAGTAAAAAACCTTCCTCTAATATCCTCCTTGAACTTCCCACCCCTTACCTTAAAGCCATGTCCTCTTGTATTGAGCAGTGGTGCCCTGGGGAAGAGGCACTGGTTGTCCACTCTATCTATTCCTCTTAATATCTTGTACACCTCTATCATGTCTCCTCTCATCCTCCTTCTCTCCAAAAAGTAAAGCCCTAGCTCCCTTAATCTCTGAACATAGTCCATACTCTCTAAACCAGGCAACATCCTGGTAAATCTCCTCTGTACCCTTTCCAATGCTTCCACATCCTTCCTATAGTGAGGCGACCAGAACTGGACACAAGTACTCCAAGTGTGGCCTAACAAGAGTTTTATAGATCTGCATCATTACATCGCAGCTCTTAAACTCTATCCCTCGACTTATGAAAGCTAACACCCCATAAGCTTTCTTAACTACCCTATCTACCTGTGCGGCAACTTTCAGGGATCTGTGGACATGTACCCCCAGATCCCTCTGGTCCTCCGCACTACCAAGTATCCTACCATTTGCTTTGTACTCTGCCTCAGAGTGTGTCCTTCCAAAGTGTACCACCTCACACTTCTCCAGGTTGAACTCCATCTGCCAGTTCTCTGCCCACTTCTGTAACCTATCAATGTCTTTTTGCAATCTTCGACAATCCTCTACACTATCTACAACACCACCAACCTTTGTGTCGTCTGCAAACTTGCCAACCCACCCTTCTACCCCCACATCCAGGTCGTTAATAAAAATCAGGAAAAGTAGAGGTCCCAGAACATATCCTTGTGGGACACCACTAGTCACAACCCTCCAATCCGAATGTACTCCCTCCACCACGACGCTCTGCCTTCTGCAGGCAAGCCAATTCTAAATCCACTTGGCCAAACTTCCCTGGATCCCATGCCTTCTCACTTTCTGAATAAGCCTACCATGTGGAACCTTGTCAAATGCCTTACTAAAATCCACGTAGATCACATCCACTGCACTACTCTCATCTATATGCCTGGTCACCTCCTCAAAGAACTCTATCAGGCTTGTTAGACATGATCTGCCCTTCACAAAGCCATGCTGTCAGTCCTTAATCAGACCATTGTTCTCTAAATGCCCATAGATCCTATCTCTAAGAATCTTTTCCAACAGCTTTCCCACCACAGACGTAAGGCTCACTGGCCTATAATTACCTGGACTATCCCTACTACCTTTTTTGAATATTCTACTGTCCTTGAAAAGAACACAATGCAAACACATAGCTTCACAAGAAGCGGAGGCATCTTCAGGCCAGTCCTGCCCTGAAATAGCCATTGTCCATTTTCCTCCATAGATGCTGCCTGATCTGCTGAGTTCCTCTGGTACTTTGTGTGCTCTTCCAGCTTTCTAGCATCGACATTCTCCCTTGTTTCTCTGTTCCCTTCATGACCAGCTCGTGTGAGGTAACATGTGGTCCATTTTGAAAGTTAAAATAACTAAACTTTGCAGAGGCTTGCTACACTACCTACATTAGGAACATCGCAACAATTCCAGGGAGATTACACGGTGACAAATTCCATCCTCTGAAGAGGTCACTCCAGGGGACACAACCTTTGGCAGCAGGAAGGGAAAAGGTATTCTGCAAAACAAGTAGAGATAGTGTGGGTTATTGGCATGTGGAAATAATACTTTCACTGCTTAACTTCTTCAGCAGAAACCCCGCAGAATGCGTGTCACAACTCATCGTTGTTTGTACTTTTCTGTTATTCTTCTGCTATTGCTTGTCAAAAGACTCTGTTGCATGAGGAGTGGCAAAAGTAAGGGGTACGTGTTTATATTGATTGTAAGTTATTGTCAAAGGAAGAGGATCAGGATGTGAGCAAGATAATTGGACTGTACCTCCCAAAATGAAGTCTATAGAGATAGATTTGCATACTGATTTAGAAAATCCCCCAGCACCATGTAAAGTGATAAATGTTTCATATGATGAGGTCAGCAAGTGATTACAGAATCAACTCAATCCAACGCCTTCAATGAATTGTTGAAAGCTCCAAATTTGGAGCCAAAATCAGATGAGATGTTTAATAATTATAAAGTGAAGTTGAAGTACGTGCCATGACACTGTTATGTTGCCACTTTTCTGAAGCAGCCACTGAAAGACAAGTTTCTGTGTGGTTTCACAGATAAGTAGGTTCAATCTAAACTATTGAATACATATAGTGGTGCTAGAAAGTTTGTGAACCCTGTAGAATTTTCTCTAGTTCCGCATAAATATGAACTAAAATGTGATCCGAATGTCCTATCAGTCCTAAGACTAGATCAAGAGAACCAAATTAAATAAATAACACATTATTTATTGAGAAAAATGGTCCAATATTGCATGTGTTTGTTGGAAAAAATACGTGAACCTTTGCTTTCAGTAACTGTTGTGACCTCCCTTTACAGCAATAACTTTAACCAAACGTTTCCAGTAACCGTTGATCAGTCCTGCACATTGGCTTGGAGGAATTAGGCCACTCCTCCTTACAAAACTGCTTTGTATCTGGGATGTTGGTGGGCTTCCCTGCAGGAACTGCTTGCTTCAGGTCCTTCCACAACATTTCTATATGATTACGTTCAGGACTCAGCTATTCCAAAACACAAATTTTCTTTTTAAACCATTCTGTTGCTGATTTACTCCTGTATTTTGGATCATTGTCTTGTTGCATTATTCAACCTCTATTAAGCTTCAGGTGACAGACTGCTTCCCTGACATTCTCCTGTAAAATATGTTTATACAATTTTGAATTCATTGTTCTCTCAATGATGGCAAGCTGTTCAGGCCATGAGGCAGCAAAGCAGCCCCAAACCCTGATGCTTCTTCCACCATGCTTCACAGTTGGGATGAAGTTCTAGTGTTGGTGTGCAGTACTTTTTTTTCCATCCAAACATAGCAACGTACGTTTCTGTCAAAATGTTCAACTTCTGTCTCATCTGTCCACAGAATTGCCCCAGAAGCATTGTAGAACATCCAGTTGGTCTTTTGCAAATTTGAGACGTGCAGCAATGTGTTTTTTTTTTGTGTACAGTTGCTTTCTCCATGGTGTCCTTCCATGAATACCATTCTTGTTCAGCGTTTTTCTTATAGTGGACACATGAACAGAGACTTCAGCAAGTTCTAGAGATTCCTGCTGGTCTTTTGCTGTTCCCCTTGGGTTCTTTTTCACCTCCTTCATCATTGCACGTTGTGCTTTTGGTGTGATCTTTGAAGGATGCCCACTCCTAGGGAGAGCAGCAACAGTACTGAGATTCCTCCATTTGTAGACAATTTCTCGTACTGTGGACCGATGAACACTCAGGTCTTTAGAAATGCTTTTGTAGTCTTTTCCATTTTGATGCATCTATACAATTTTTCTTCTAAGAACATCTGAAAGTTGTTTTGATCAAGGCATGGTGTACATAAACAGATCTTTCTTGAGAAGAGCAGGCTCTGTCAGTAATCTGACTTTGTGTGTCTTTTGTATAGGGCAGGGCACCTCTACAACCCACATCTCCAATCTCACCTCATTGAATGGAACACCTGACTCCAAATAGCTTTTGTAGAATGAATTACCCCAGAGGTCCACCTACTTTTTTCAACACATACATGTAATATTGGATCATTGTTCTCAATAAATAAATTAACAGGTATAATGTTTTTGTGTTATTTATTTAATTGGGTTCTCTTTATCTAGTTTTAGGACTGACGTGACGATCTGATCACATTTTAGGTGATATTTATGCAGAATTAGAGAAAATTCTACGGGGTTCACAAACTTTCTAGCATCACTGTATGATTTAACACATAAGCATGCATATACATTAGCATTGTTACATTACATTAGTTAATGTTGTAACTGGGCAGAAGGAAAGAGGTAAAAACGCCAATCCTATGACCAAGTGACTCACCATGCAAGTGAGACTTTTATAAAAAATAGAAATCACCAACAGAACTTCAGTCAGTTTAGGAACGTCATGTATGTAAGGACACATAATCTCATTGTGAAGGATAACATCATTAAAGAGCCCTCACACCCTCTCCATGAACTGTTTGTTCTTCTGCCATCAGGCAAACGTTACAGGAGCATCAAAACTAAAACCACAAGGCTATTAAACAGCTTCCTCCCACCGGCCGTCAGACTGCTAAATAGTTGCTCTACCTGACTCTGCTTTGGACACTTTTAACTTGCACTGGACACTTATAACTTGATTTTAACTGACACGTGGCTGTTGTGTTTTACTATTTATTGTCATGTTTATTATTTAGTGTTGCGTTTGTTATGTTATGATTGCACTGCTCCTGGGAAACGCTCTCATTCTGCCCTGCAGAGCTGATGTACGGTTAGAATGACAATGAAGTTTTTTGAATCTTTGACTCTTTGAATCTTAGACCCAGCAGAGCAAGACAAAATAAGGACAAAGTGCTGGGTCTGGCAGCACGGAGATGGACAGTTGATTTATTGGGTTAAGCCCCTTTATGTCAGAACAAAGGAAGTATTGACAACATAAAGATAAGTATTGATAACATAACAGACATAAAGATAAGGACTGATTAGATTAGAAATCGAAAGACTGAATTCTTAACATTTATGTTTGCTGATAACAAGTATTGAGAAATGCATTTATTTTAAATTAAGGTAAAAATTAATAACCAGTGTATCAATATTAACAACAAAGCAGTTGCTGAAACCTTAATTATGATCAGAGATATGTCTACACAATATTATTGCATTAAGGATGGTGATAGCGAAGTTTATGCAGAGCGGCCAATGTTGATGTTAGTGTGTGAGAATGTCTTGAGTGATTTCATTCATACAGAAAGATGTTTCAATGAGAACAAAAAGCCAGTCCATTCTAGATGGATCAGGGTTGAATCAAATGATACCCAAAGACTATGCATTGCAGTTATGGAAGTTACGGAAAGCACCATTTCAACAATGAAATTCAGCCAGGAGTCCATTTATACTTTATACTTTATTGTCACCAAACAATTGATACTAGAATGTACAATCATCACAGCGATATTTGATTCTGCGCTTCCCACTCCCTGGATTACAAATATTAAATATTAAAGATATTAAAAATAGTAAAATTAGTAAATATTAAAAATTTAAATTATAAATCATAAATAGAAAATAGAAAAATGGAAAGTAAGGTAGTTCAAAAAAATCGAGATGCAGGTCCGGATATTTGGAAGGTACGGCCCAGATCCGGGTCAGGATCCGTTCAGCAGTCTTATCACAGTTGGAAAGAAGCTGTTCCCAAATCTGGCCATATGAGTCTTCAAGCTCCTGAGCCTTCTCCCGGAGGGAAGAGGGACGAAAAGTGTGTTGGCTGGATGGGTCGTGTCCTTGATTATCCTGGCAGCACTGCTCCGACAGCGTGCGGTGTAAAGTGAGTCCAAGGATGGAAGATTGGTTTGTGTGATGTGCTGTGCTGTTTTCACGATTTTCTGCAGCTTCTTTTGGTCTTGTACAGGACAACTTCCATACCAGGTTGTGATGCACCCTAGAAGAATGCTTTCTACGGTGCATCTATAAAAATTAGTGAGGGTTTTAGGGGACAGGCCAAATTTCTTTAGTTTTCTCAGGAGGTAAATGCACTGGTGGGCCTTCTTGGCAGTGAACTCTGCTTGGTTGGACCAAGTCAGGTCATTTGTGATATTGACCCTGAGGAACTTAAAGCTTTTGACCTGTTCCACTTGCGCACCACCGATGTAAATTGGGTCGTGCAGTCCGCTACTCCTTCTGAAGTCAACAACCAATTCCTTCGTCTTGCTGACATTGTGGGATAGGTTATTGTCTTCGCACCATGCCACCAGGTTCTTAATTTCCTCTCTGTACTCAAACTCATTATTACCCGAGATATGGCCTACAATTGTTGTGTCATCAGCAAACTTATATATTGAGTTTGATGGAAACTTGGCTACACAATCATGGGTTTACAGTGAGTACAGCAGGGGGCTGAGTACACAGCCTTGTGGGGCACCGGTGCTCAGAGTGATTGTAGAGGAGAGCTTGTCCCCTATTTTTACAGCCTGGGTCCTGTCTGTGAGGAAGTTGAAGATCCAGCTGCAGATCTGAGTGCTAAGGCCCAGGTTCCGGAGCTTAGGAATCAGTTTATTTGGAATGATGGTATTAAAGGCAGAGCTGTAGTCAATGAAAAGGAGCCTTACGTATGCGTCTTTATTCTCCAGGTGTTCTAAGGAGGAATGTAGGGCCGGAGAGATGGCATCTGCCGTTGTCCTGTTGCTCCAGTAGGCGAATTGCAAAGCGTCAAGGTTGACCGGTAGGCTGTGGTTGATGTGTGCCATAACCAGTCTCTCGAAGCACTTCATAGCAATTGATGTCAGAGCCACAGGTCGATAGTCATTCAGGCATGTCACCTTGCTCTTCTTCGGCACTGGGATTATCGTTGCCTTCTTAAAACACGAGGGGATCTTAGACTGAAGCAAGGAGCAGTTGAAAATGTCAGCAAACACCCTAGCTAGCTCGCTTGCACAGGCCCGGAGAACCCGTCCTGGGACGCCATCTGGGCCTGTCGGCTTCCTTGGATTTATCTTCAGGAAGGCCCTTCTAACGTCCTCCTCGGTGATGATGAATCTCGATGCCACCAGGTCCGGTTCATCCGGAGGGAGCGGGACGCTCCTCTTCTGTTCGAATCTTGCGTAGAATACATTAAGTTCATCAGGAAGAGAAGTGCCACAGTTACTGATATTCCCAGCCCTTTCTTTGCATCCAGTGATCTCATTTAGACCCTGCCATATTCAACTGGCATCCCTTTGGTTAGCCTGGGCTTCCAACTTGGCTCGATATTGCCTCTTGGCGCCCTTAATGGCTTTCCGGAGTTCACGCCTGGATTCCATGTAGCGACTGATATCTCTGGACCTAAAAGCCGCAGCTCTAGCCTTTAAAAGGGACTTGACCTCATAATTCATCCAAGGTTTCTGGTTAGGGAATACTCATATTGTCTTGCGAGACACACAGTCCTCCGTGCATTTCCAAATAAAGTCCGTGACAGCTGAGGCATACTCATCAAGGTTAGCTGCCGAGTCCTTGAATACTAACTAGTCCACCGAGGACCTCAAAGCAGTCACAGAGGACCTCATCTGTTTCATCCGTCCAACGCGACACTACTTTTGACACCATGACCTCCCGCTTCAGTGAGTCCATAAAGATGCCTGGACAACCTCCAGGTATAGGCGTACAGTTATTTGAGAAGGTTTGGGACTGTGTGCGAAGCTCCATTATCAGATGCTCTCAAATCCATTTTTATACCAAATTGAATTAGAATCAGAATCAGAATCAGGTTTATTATCACTGTCACATATTATGTGAAATACATTGTTTTGTAACAGCTGTTGAGTGAAATGACATAAAAATGGCACAGGACATATTTGTCTCAGACCAAAGCCCATGATTTAGCCATATCAGACTGAATAATATGCAAAGTCAAATAGGATACAACATCATTCCAAATCTCCCTATCAGGAAAAGCTCGTATGAAGAATTTGAAAGACCAATAGAGCAGTAGAAGAGACACTATAAAATTGAATCCTGGAAGGCAGATAAAATTGACTTTGAAGACTGAATTTATGGATTTCCTTTAGAGCTGTAGATAGAAAATTCATTCCACTACAGACTGTATCCAGCAAAACTACCAAAGAAAGTTTCAAGAAAGGCAACTCAACAGAGGAGAGGTCACAAAGCATGGAAAGAAAAAAGTTAAGACAACATGACACTTGCTGAGTCTCTTGGACAAGTCAGAGATGATGAAATGGGATAACAGGTTGTGGAAGTACATAGTTCCAAGTATTACCTTGTCCAAGTTATTGAGGGATTCATAAATGTTTATGCTTAAACTCACTTAATCTTGTTGCAAGATATTCAACAGAATAGTGAGGAGTTTTGTGGGGAATAGTAAGGTTGTTATAGCTGGGGGTGGTAATAGACACAAGCTCCCTCTACCTAAATGCTTCCAATGGTACACCTCATATAGCCTCTGACAACCAAAGGCAGCTCCTGGCCTTCATGTGTGTCTCAGCTACTAAGCCCGGCGGGACCATTTCTACTGATAGGAGAAGGGGCAAAGGCAAGTTACTGGTGTCTTAAAACCAGTCACTTCGGGCAGCTTTGCCTCATCAGCCATAGTTTGCAGCTCATCTAGGAGAAGGAAAATTCTGATCTCAAACCTCCACTGCCTTGCAGCTATACCCACTCATGGGGTAGGCGTTAGGAGTAAACCCTGAGGTTTGTACCAAACTGTATGTTTGGTTCAAAGGAACAACCTCTGTTGTTCCTTTGGGTTCATCAGTTGCATGGAGTGGTGGAGTTTGCTGCATGGACAAGAGCTTGCTCTCTACATCGTACTGCCCAGACTTCCATATCTAGACAGCTAGGACACAATGTCCATGGTAAACTCTGACCGATGGAGGCCCTCACTCACTCACATGTCAAGCAATGACTTTTCTTCCATGATAACTACAATCCCCATGTAATATTTGGTATTCTACAAGGAGCTGTCTTAAGAGCCCATCTCTAAATCTGGCTCAAGCAAACATTGCTTCAGACAAATGATCACCTGCCATATGGATATTCGCAATACATTCCATTCTACTTCCCACTGCTTCTCTGTCCAGCCCTTCCTATCCTGGGGGTGCTATATCAGATGAACCAGAGCTATTAAACTTCCTTTATAGAGTCATAGAGCAATACAGTACTGAAACAGGACCCTTGGCCCATCTAGTCGGAGCCAAATTATTATTGTGCCTAGCCCCATTGACCCGCACCTGGTCCATAGCCCACCATACACCTCCCATTCATGTACTTATCCCAACCTCCCTTAAATGTTGAGATCAAGCCTGCAGCCATCACTTCTGATGGCAATTTGTTTCACCCTCTTATCACCCTGTGTGGGAAGACATTCCCCCCAAGGTTCTACTTAAATACCTCTCCTTTTGCCCTTAATCTATGACCTCTAGTCTTACGCAAACTCAATGGAAAAAGCCTGCTTGCATTTACCTTATCTATATCTCTCATAATTTTGTATAACTCAAAGTTCAAAGTTCAATGTAAATTTATTATCAAAATACACATATGTCACCATATACAAACCTGGCATTCATGTTCTTGTGCACATACACAGTAAATCAAAGAACCACAATAGCATCAATTAAAGACTGCACCCAACAGGACAAACAACCAATGTGCAAAAGACAACAAACTCTGCAACCACAAAAAATAATAATGAGTAAATAAGCAATAAATATCAGGAACATGAGATGAAGAGTTTTCCCTTTCAAGGGCATTGGCGTTTCCATACCAGGCAGTGATGCAACCAGTCAATATATTCTCCACCACACAGCAATAGAAGTTTGTCAGATTTTTATCACCGGTATGTGACGTGAAATTTGTTAACTTAGCAGCAGCAGTTCAATGCAAAACATAATCTAGCAGAGAAAAAAATAATAAATAAGATAAAAATAATAATAGTAATAATAAATGAACAAGTAAATCAATTACAATATATGTATATTGAATAGCTTTTTTTGAAAGTGCAAAAAACAGAAATACTGTTTATTTTAAAAAAAAGTGAGGTAGTGTCCAAGGATTCAATGTCCATTTAGGAATCAGATGGCAGAGGAGAAGAAGCTGTTCCTGAATTGCTGAGTATGTGCCTTCAGGCTTCTGTACCTCCTGCCTGATGGTAACAGTGAGAAAAGGGCATGCCCTGGGTGATGGAGGACCTTAATAATGGACACTGCCTTTCTGAGACACCACTCCCTGAAGATGTCCTGGGTGCTTTGTAGGCTAGTACCCAAGATAGAGCTGTCTAGATTTACGACCTTCTGTAGCTTCTTTTAGTCCTGTGCAGTAGCACCCCCCCCCCACCCATACCAGAGAGTGGTACAGCCTGTCAGAATGCTCTCCACGGTACAACTATAGAAGTTCTTGAGTGTATTTGTTGACATGCCAAAGCTCTTCAAACTCCTAATGAAGTATAGCCGGTGTCTTGCCTTATTTATAGCTACATTGATATGTTGGGACCAGGTTAGATCCTCAGAGATCTTGACACCCAAAACTTGAAACTGTTCACTCTCTCCACTTCTGATCCCTCTATGAGGATTGGTATGTGTTCCTTCATATTACCCTTCCTGAAGTCCACAATCAGCTCTTTCATCTTACTGATGTTGAGTGCCAGGTTGTTGCTGCAGTATCACCCACTAGTTGGCATATCTCACTCCAGTACGCCCCCTCGTCACCATCTGAGATTCTCCCAACAATGGACGCATCATCAGAAAATTCATAGATGCTATTTTGAGCAATGCCTAGCCACACAGTCATGTGTATATAGAGAGTAGAGCAGTGGGCTAAGCACACACCCGAGGTGCACCAGTGTTGATTTTCGGCGAAGAGGATATGTTATCACCAATCCACACAGATTGTGGTCTTCCAGTTAGGAAGTCGAGGCTTTGAAAAGTCCTGCATTCTAAACCTATTCTCGAACTGGTTCCCATTGATCACAGTTACTGAGTAATCATGACTGAATTTTGTACTGACACCAATATACTATATAAAGCACAGTACTTCCTGTACAATTGATTTGGAATACGTGCCGAGGAGTTCACCTTGCTTATTGTGCTTTTTGAATTTAATATCCACAGCACAATAATAAATGAAATCCTTAGCCTTTCCATAACATTATTTTCGTCACATCCTCACACTCCATCATTTTCCTGCAATTTAACTACATTAACAAAAGCAGGTGCGTATTATCCAGTGGGAAATTTAACATCACCTTCACCCATCCGTTCGCCCTTATACCCCTGCAGCCCTCACTACATCTCTGACTGCTCTAAGTGCAGGTCCAGGTGTGCTATTGGCCCAATGGGATTATCTTATTATTTGGTTGATTCTGGATATCATGGGAATTTACTTTCTCTATGGCAACAAATGAATTGATCAAGGGAACACATTCTCACAAAGCAATTAGCCATTATTATTACAGTATTTACAATATTTTCCCACTCTCCTCCCCCTCCCAGCTCCACAAAATTTCCATCAGCCGAGAATGGGGATTACTGCTGCGCAAGGTCCAATGAGGTAATTTTAGAACAAGTCAGAGAATATAATAGATGTCTTTCTGGTATTGTAGGGCTCAACAAAGTCTCTGCATTGCACCCAAGGTCATAAATATTTATGGAGTAAAGTTTAAAGATGCCTGAATGGACATGATGTATGTTCTATATGGGCTCTCATTAACTCATTTCGACGTGTTTAATACCATTGAAAAGGGATTGTGTTTTATCCTGGGACCTTAATAAGGAAAATCTCCTGCAAGTGCTTGCATGCATGCATGGGTGTGTGCATGTTTGTTTGTGTGTGTCTGTATGTGATTGGGCAGCACTCAGTGCAGGTTCATCGACAAAGTTGTTGTAGATGTCCTCCTGTCAATAGGGGAGATGCAAATGAGAAGTGTGGCCTTTATGAACTTCTGGAGTTTCCATGAAAGAACCAGAAGACCATAGGAGCCACTTGGCCTATCGATTCTGCCCTGCCATTTCATCATGGCTGATCCATTTTTCTTTTCAGCGCCAATCTCCTGCCTCACCCCATGCCCTGACCAATCAAGAATCTATCAACCTTTGCCTTAAATATACATAAAGACTTGACCTCCACACCTGACTGTGGCAACAAATTCCACAGATTCACCACCCTCAGGCTTAAGAAATTCCTACTCATCTCCCTTCTAAAAGGAAACCCCTCTATTCTAAGGCTGTGTCCTCTGGTCTTAGACTCACCCACCATAAGAAACATCCTTTCCATACCCATTGTATCAAGGCCTTTCACCATTTGATTGGTTTCAATGAGGTCACCCCTCATTCTTCTGAATTCCAGTGAATACAGGCCCAGAGTCATCACATGCTTTTCATATCACAAGCCAGTCAAACCTGGAATCATTTTCGTGAGCCTTCTTTGAAGCCTCTCCATTTTCAACACATCCTTTCTGAGATAAGGGGCCCAAAACTGCTTACAATACTCTAAGAGGCCTCACCTGTGCTTTATAAACTCTCAACATTACATCCTTGCCTTTATATTCCAATCTTCCTGCCTTCCTCATCACAGACTCAACCTGCAAATTAACCTTTAAGGAATCCTACACAAGAATATGGCAGGGGGACCAGTATGATAGCACTGAGGATGAGTTAGCAGGTTTACAAGTAGATGATGGGTATAACATGAATGTAAGGAAGGACAAACCAATGATTGGGTACCCATGCAGACAGAGCAAAGAGTTAAGTTGTACCACAGAGGCAAAATTCAAAAAGGCAAAGAATGCAGGACTGAAGGGGCTGTATTTGAATGCGCATAGTATTCAGAATAAGGTAGACAAACTCATGGCGCAGAATAAGGTGGGCAAACTCATGGCGCAAGTAGGTTTGGTCAGTATGTTGTGGGCATCACTGATTTGTGGCTGAAAGAAGGCCATAGTTGGGAGTTTAATATCAAATGATATACTTTGTATCAAAAGGACAGGCAGGAAGGCATAGGCGGTGTGTAGCTTTGTTGGTAAGAGATGGAATTACACCTTTAGAAAGAGGTGACATAGGGTCAGAGAACGTTGTATTTTTGTGGGTGGAGTTAAGAAATTGCAAGGGTAAAAAAAAAACACTATTATAGGAATCGTATATCAGCCTCCAAATAGTAGCCAAGATGTGGGATTGAGATTGCAAAGGGAGCTGGAAAAGGCATTTAATAAGGCTAATAACACAATTGTAAAGGCTGACTTCAATATGCTTAGGGATTGGGAAAATCAGGTTGGTGTTGGATCGCAGGTGAGGGAATTTGTTAAACGCCTATGAGATGGCTTTGTAGGGCATCTTGTGCTTGAGCCTACTCGGGGAATGGCTACCTTAGATTGGGTGTTGTGTAATAACCCAGATCTTATTAGGGAGCTTAATGTAAAGAAACCCTTAGGAGGCAGTGATCATAATATGATTGAATTCATACTGCAAATTGAGAGGGAGAAGCATAACTCACATGTATCAGTATTGCAATGGAATAAAGAGAATTACAGAGGCATGACAGAGGAGCTTTGCCAGGTCGATTGGAGGAGGATACTGGTAAGGATGATAGCAGAGCAGAAACAGCTAAAGTTTCTGGGAATAGTTCACAAGGCACTGGATAGATATGTTCCACAGAGGAAGAAGTTCTCAAATGGCAGGGGTAGGTAAATGTGGCTGACAAGGGAAGTAGAAAACTACATAAAAGCCAAGGAAATGGCACATAAGGTAGCAAAAGTGAGTGGGAAGTTGGATGATTTGGAAGTTTTTAAAATCCAACAAAAGGTAACTAAAAAAGCTATAAGAAGGTAAAAGATGAAATATGGGGGCAAACTACCCAATAGTCTAAAGCAGGATACCTAAAAGTTTTTTCAGTTATATAAAGATCATGACCAATGAACAGATGAACCTAATGGATACTTTGCATCACTCTTCACTGCAAAAGACACTAACAGTGTGCCAGAAGTCTGTGAGCGTCATTGAATGCCATTGCTATTACAAAGGAAAAAGTGTGAGGCAAATTGAAAGATCTTAAGGTGGATAAGAGATTGAGGTGAAGGAACCCTTAGGAGGCAGTGATCATAACATGATTGAGTTCACTGTGAAATTTGAAAAAGAGAAGCCGAAATCTGATGTGTCGGTATTTCAGTGGAGTAAAGGAAATTACAGTGGCATGAGAGAGGAACTGGCCAAAGTTGACTGGAAAGGGACACTGGCAGAAAGGACGGCAGAGCAGCAGGTGCTGGAGTTTATGCGAGAAGTGGGGAAGGTGCAAGACAGGTATATTCCAAAAAAGAAGAAATTTTCAAATGGAAAAATGATGCAACTGTGGTTGACAAGAGAAGTCAAAGCCAAAGGTAAAGCAAAGGAGAGGGTCCCCCAATGAGCCCTATATAGACAGTGTATTGAATTTTTTAGATCTACCTAAACTTACAGATTTACAAAATGAAAGTTTATTAGAACCAGTAACTGTCAAAGAACTGAACGTGGCCATCTCTAGGTTAAAGGCTGGAAAGTCCCCGGGTTCTGATGGGTTTATCTCAGAGTGGTACAAGTCCCTGAAGACACAGTTAGCCCCATTACTACTTAACACCTTTAATTGGATCTTGCAGAGAGGAGAAACTCCACCTTCCTGGAGAGAAGCGATTATTTCAGTTATTCCTAAAGAGGGTAAAGATAAACTAGAATGTGGCAATTCTCGGCCAATTAGTGTTCTTAATTTAGATTACAAACTATTTACATCTATATTAGCGCGCAGATTGGAAAAGCTTTTAGCTGGCCTAATCCATTTAGACCAGACTGGATTTATTCAACAAAGACAAACACAGGACAACATAAGGAGAACTCTGCACATATTAGAACAGGTTAATAAGAACGAGACAGAGACAATGGTGGTAGGATTGGACGCTGAGAAAGCTTTTGATTCGGTTAGTTGGGCATTCCTATACAGAGTGTTAGGAAGATTCGGCTTTCAAGAAAGGTTTATTAAAGTAATTCAGACTCTGTATGACAGCCCAACAGCCCGAATTAAGATAAATGGGGACCTCTCTGACTCCTTCATTTTAGAGAGAGGCACTAGACAGGGATGCCCAATTTCTCCTCTCCTTTTTGCGCTATATATTGAACCACTTACCCAACTAATAAGACAGAGCGAAATCGTGAAAGGTATCAAGGTGGCAGGGATTGAACAGAAAGTGGCGTTATTCGCAGATGATGTTTTGGTCTATCTGAGTGAACCAGAAAAATCATTTATAGGATTGTTTACACTGTTGGATGACTTTGGGAAAATATCAGGTTATAAAATAAATGTAAAGAAAACGCAGGTTATGTCCCTAAATTATACACCATCCAAAAAATTGCAGGATACATACGATCTTAAGTGGGAAGCTAAATCATTAAAATATTTAGGAATAACCCTGCCGAAGGATCTTTCAACACTGTCACAGGTAAATTATGGGCCATTAATCTCAGAGATAAAAGCAGATAGGCATAGATGGAATCTTATCCCCTTTTTAAGTTTAAATTCAAGGATAAATACTATAAAAATGAATATTCTTCCTCGGTTATTATATCTTTTCCGTACTTTACCAGTGGAGGTGGATGATAATCAATTCAGGGAATGGGACAAATGGATTTCCCGCTTCATTTGGCAAGGAAGGAAACCTAGAATTCAATATAACACTTTACAGTTAGGGAAGGAAAGAGGAGGTATGGTTCTTCCTTGCCTGAGAAATTATTTTTATGCCTCACAGATAACCCCTCTGTTATATTGGTGTAATAGGGAATATAAGGCTAGATGGAAGGAAATAGAATTTGGATTAGTTGACAGTTTTCCTCTTCAGGCCTCAATAGCTGACAAAGGATTGATGGCCCAGTTGGAAAAATTTAATAATGCTTGGATAAATCTTACATTAAAAGTATGGCAGAAGGTGGTTAATTCATGTGGAATTAATAACATGCTAAAACTCTTTAGATGGTGTGCATATGATACCGAATTCCTTCCCAACAGAGGAGATAAAAGATTTGAGCTATGAATAAAGAAAGGTCTTACAACCTACCTCTCATTTATAGATAAAAGAGTATTACAAAGTTTCCAAATCCTGCAGGACAAACATGGCCTAGAACATAATGACTTTTTTAGGTACCTTCAAATACGAAACTATGTTAACCAGAGTTGTAGATATACAGACCTATCAACAGTAGAATTAGAATTTTTCAAGATTCTGAATTCGGCTTGCAGTTCAATACCTAGTAAATCAGTTTCTCGCCTATATAATGCACTCTCCCATGCTAAAAATGTAAATACACTGTATATTAAAGAGAAGTGGGAGAAAGCAGCGGGGTTGGTACTTTCAGAGGAGGCTTGGGGGAAAATCTGCAGCTTTCAATGGTCCTCGACTAATTCTTTGACTTGGAGAGAACATTGTTGGAAAAACATTATAAGATACTTCAAGACCTCACATCAGGAAAAATATAAAGATACAAATGTGATGTGTTGGAGAAGGTGCGGCTCTAAGGAGGCAAATCATTTTCATATTTTCTGGGATTGCCCTAAATTAAGTCTATTTTGGGAAGGTATTCATAGAACATTAGTTAAGGTACTTAGGTCCCAGATACCTCTGAACTTTGAGACGCTCTATTTGGGGCATGTATTGTTCCTTGAACAGAAGGAAGATATAAAGTTGCTGCAGGCCCTCTTAGCGGCAAGTAAGAAATCAATCACTAGAAAATGGCTAAATCCAATACCACCTAAGTTAGAAGATTGGTACGAAATTATCTTGGAAATATTTAAAATGGAAAAGTTGACCTACTCCCTGAGAACTCAAAGAGAAACATTTTATCAAATCTGGAATAAATGGATTGAATATATAACCCCAATGCGAGCAGACTTTAGATGACTCTCCTAATGATTTATATTGCTCTTCTCATCAACATAGTAATATTGCTAACGTAAGCACCCCTAGTCTAAATGTTTGTTGTTTTTTTTTGGAAAATAGAGAATTAACACAAGTAAAGGGAAAGATTTGGGAAAGGGATAAAAAAAAATGAAAAAAATTAAGTAAATAAGTACATAGGGATTGGATAATTATGTCTGCGGGCAGGAACAAGCACAAACAAATTGGGATATAAACACCTACAATGGTTGGTATATAGGCTTGTATGCAACATTTTGGACCAGTGGAAATGGTCCAGAAGGGTTGTATGGAAACTATTATTACCATTTTTCTTAACAACTAATTTCATTACTTAGCCTAATAGGTTAGATTTACCACAGTACATAATTATCTATTTAAATGTTTATTTTGCTTTTATATCATCTCAATGTGTACTTAAGAATGTATAAATAATTGTAGTTTTATACATATAAAAAAATGGAAAAGGTTATATGTGTGAAAAAAGTACATGATAATTGTGAACTCCTTATCCAAATAAAAATAAAATTAAAAAAAAGCAAAGGAGAGGGCATACAAGGAAGCAAAAATTAGTGGGAAGACAGAGGATTGGGAAGTTTTTAAAAACTTACAAAAGGAAACTAAGAAGGTCATTAAGAGGGAAAAGATTAACTATGAAAGGAAGCTAGCAAATAATATCAAAGAGGATACTAAAAGCTTTTTCAAGTAGATAAAGAGTAAAAGACAGGTGAGAGTAGATACAGGGCTGATAGAAAATGATGCTGGAGAAATTGTAGTGGGAGATAAGGAGATGGCAGAGGAACTGAACGAGTATTTTGCATCAGTCTTCACTGAGGAAGACATCAGCAGTATACCGGACACTCAAGGGTGGCAGGGAAGAGAAGTGTGCGCAGTCACAATTACGACAGAGAAAGTACTCAGAAAGCTGAATAGTCTAAAGGTAGATAAATCTTCCAGACCAGATGGAATGCACCCGCGTGTTCTGAAGGAAGTAGCTGTGGAGATTGCAGAGGCACTAGTGATGATCTTTCAAAAGTCGATAGATTCTGGCATGGTTCCGGAGGACTGGAAGATTGCGAATGTCACTCCGCTATTTAAGAAGGGAGTAAGGAAGCAAAAAGGAAATTATAGACCTATTAGCTTGACATCGGTGGTTGGGAAGTTGTTGGAGTAAATTGTCAAGGATGAGGTTACAGAGTACCTGGAGGCATACGACAAGATAGGCAGAACTCAGCATGGATTCCTTAAAGGAAAATCCTGCCTGACAAACCTATTACAATTTTTTGAGGAAATTACAAGTAGGCTAGACAAGTAATTTCTCTGCATCTCTGTTCTAAATGCATGTCTTTCAATCCTGAAATCATGCCCGTTTGTCCTAGATTCCCCTACCATGGGAAATAACTTTGCCATATCTAATCTGTTCGGGCCTTTTAACATTCAGAATGCTTCAGTGAGATCCTCCTTCATTTTCCAGAACTGCTGGGAATACAGCCCAAGAGCTGCCAGAGGTTCCTCATATGGTAATCCTTTCATTCCTGGAATCATTCTCGTGAATCTTCTCTGAACCCTCTCCAATGTCAGTATATCCTTTCAAAAATAAGGAGCCCAAAACTGCACACAATACTCCACGTGTGGTCTCATGAGTGCCTAATAGTCTCAACATCATATCCCTACTCTTATATTCTATACCACTAGAAATGAAGGCCAATATTGCACTCACCTTCTGCACCACCTGGAGGTTAACCTTTAGGGTATCCTGCACAAGGACTCCCAAATTCCTTTGAATCTCTGCATTTTGAATTCTCTCCCCATTTAAATAATAGTCTGCCCATTTATTTCTTCCACCAAAGTGTATGACCATACACTTTCCAACATTGTATTTCATTTGCCACTTCTTTGCCCATTCCCCATAACTATCTAAGTTTCTCTGCAAGCTCCCTGTTTCCTCAACACTACCCATTCCTCCATCTATTTTTGTATCATCAGCAAATTTAGCCACAAATCCATTAATCCCATATTCCAAATCACTGACATACATCGTAAAAAGCAGCAGTCCCAACACCAACCCCTGTGGAACTCCACTGGTAACCGGCAGCCAACCAGAATAGGATCCCTTTATTCCCACTCTCTGTTTTCTGCCGATCAGCCAAAGCTCCATCCACACTAGTAACCTCCCTGTAATTCCATGGGATCTTATCTTGTTAAGCAGCCTCATGAGCAGCACCTTGTCAAAGGCCTTCTGAAAATCCAAGTTCACCCCATCTACTGCATCTCCTTTGACAACCCTGCTTGTAATGTCCTCAAAAAATTGCAGTAGGTTAGTCAGGCAAGATTTTCCTTTCAGGAAACCATGCTGGCTTGGGCCTATCTTGTCATGTGCCTCCAGGTACTCCGTAATCTCATCCCTAACAATTCGATTCCAACAACTTCCCAACCACTGATGTCAGGCTAACAGCTCTATAGCTTCCTTTCTGCTGCCTCCCTCCCTTCTTAAATAGTGGAGTAACATTTGCAATTTTCCAGTCATCCGGTAAGATGCCAGAATCTATCGATTCTCGAAAGATCATTGTTATTGCCTCCACAATCTCTCCAGTTAGTTCCTTCAGAACCCTAGGTGCATTCCATCAGGTCCAGGAGACTTATCCACCCTTAGACCATTAATATTCCTGAGCACCTTCTCAGTCGTAATTTTCACTGCACAAGCTTCACTTCCCTGACACTCTTGAATGTCCGGTATCCTGCAGACGTCTTCCACTGTGAAGACTGATGCAAAATACGCATTCAGTTCCTCTGCCATCTCTGCGTCTCTCATTGCAATATCTCCAGCGTCATTTTCTATCAGTCCTATATCTACCCTCAATTCTTTTTTACCCTTTATAAACTTAAAAAAAGCTTTTAGTATTTTCTTTGATATTAGTCGCCAGCTTCCTCTCATAATTCATCTTTTCCTTCCTAATGACCTTCTTAGCTTTTATCTGCAAATTTTTAAAAGTTTCCCAATCCTCTATCTTCCCACTAGGTTTGGCTTCCTTGTATGCCCTCTCTTTTGCTTTTACTTTGGCTCTGACTTCACTTGTCAGCCACAGTAGTGTCCTTCTTCCATTGGAAAATTTCTTCTTATTTGGAATATCTGTCTTGCACTGCCCTCATTTTTCGCAGAAATTCCAGTCATTGCTGCTCAGCTGTTCTTCCTACCAGTGTCCCTTTTCAGTGAACCTTGGCCAATTCCCCTCTCATGCCACTGTAATTTCCTTTATTCCACTGAAATACCGACACATTGGAATTTAGTTTCTCCTCACACTTCAATGTGAACTCGATCATATTGTGATCACGGTTCCCTAAGGTTAAGGTTAAGGTTCCTTGACCTTAAGCTATCTTACCACCTCCGGATCATTGCACGACACTCAATTCAGTGCAGCTGATCCCCTAGTGGGCTCAATAACAAGCTGTTCTAAAAAGCCATCCCTTAGACATTCTACAAATTCTCCATTTTGAGGTCCAGTACTGGCCTGGTTTTTCCAATCCACTTTCATGTTAAAATCCCCTACGATTATCATGACGTTACCCTTCTGACATGCCTTTTCCATCTCCTGCTGTAATTTGTAATCCACATCTCAGCTTCTGTTTGGAGGCCTGTATACAACTGCGATTAGGGTCTATTTACCCTTGCTATTTCTTAACTCAACCCATAGAGACTCCATACCTTCCGATCCTATGTCATCCGTTTCTAATGATTTAATATTATTTCTTATACACAGAGCCTCACCACCCCCTCTGCCTACTAGCCTGTCTTTCTGTTACACCGTATATCCTTGGATGACCAGCTCCCAATGGCAGCCATCCTTTAGTCAAGTTTCAGAGATGGCCATAATTTGCCAATCTGTAGCTGAATTTCAAGATCGTCCATTTTATTTCTTCTGCTGCATGCATTCAAATATAACACTTTCAGTCCAGTATTTGTTGTTTTCTGTTTTAACTGCACCATGCCTTTATTGCCTTGTAATTCATCCCACTGGCTGTGATTATGCCTCACCTCCTGCCAATCCCTTCTATCATCTCTGTTGCACGCTATCTTTGACTTATTTCTATTTGCTCCTTCCTCAGCCCTGTCACACCGGTTCCCATCCTCCTGCCAAATTAGTTTAAACCCTCCCTAACAGCTCTATTAAACCTGTCTGCTGGGATATTGGACCACTTTGGGTTCAGGTGTAACTCGTTCTTTTTGTACAGGTCGTACTTCTCCCAGAAGAGGCCCCAGTGATCCAGAAACCTGAAGCCCTGCCCCTTACACCAGTCTCTCAGCCACACATTAATATACCTGATCATGCTATTCTTGCACTCGTTACCACATGGCACAGGCAGAAATCCTGCGATTACTACCCTGGAGGTCCTGCTTTTCAGCTTCCTACCCAACTCCCTGAATTCTCTCTTCAGGACCTCCTACCCTTTTCTATCAATATTATTGGTACCAACATATAAATGCAAGAAGATAATGCCAAGCCTTTATAAGACACTAGTCAGGCCACACTTGGACTATTGTCAACAGTTCTGAGCCCCTTATCTGAGAATGGATGTGTTGTCATTGGAGGAGGTTCACAAGGATGATTCCAGGAATGAAGGATTTAACATATGAAGAGCAATTAGCAGCACTGGAATTTAGAAGAATGCGGGAGGATCTCATTGAAACCTTCCGATTGTTGGAAGGATTAGATAGGGAGGATGTGGAGAGGATGTTACCTATGGTGGTGTATCCAAAACTCAAGTGCACAGCCTCAAAATTGAGGGGTAACCTATTACAACAGAGGTAAGGAATTTTTTTTAGCCAGAGAGACTGCAGTGGAGGTAAAATCCATGGGTATATTTAAGGTGGAAGTTGATAGTTTCCTGATCGGTCAGGGCATCAAAGGATATGGTGAGAAGGCAGGTGTATGGGGTTGAGAGGGATACGGGATCAGCTGTGATGGAATGGCGAAGCAGCTTTGATGGGATGAATGGCCTATTTCTGCTCCTGTGTCCCATAGTCTTATGGTCTAAAATACTTATTCAGTTCATCCACCATTTTCTTGTCCCCCATTACCACCTCTCCAGCATTGTTTTCCAGCGGTCCGATACCCACTCTCACCTCTCTTTCGTACTTCATGTATTTGAAGAGACGTTTGTTTTCCTCCTTTATATTATTAGTTAGCTTACTTTCATATTACATCTTTACCTTCATGACTTTTTTTGTTGTCTTCTGTTGGTATTTGAAAGCTTCCCAATCCTCTAACTTTTCACTAATTTTGTTCAATTGTGTGCCCAGTCTTTGACTTTTTTTTAGATTATGAGGACACGCAGTCCTCTTTTATTGTCATTTAGTAATGTGTGCATTAAGAAATGATACAACATTCCTCTAGAATGATATCACAGAAACACAAGACAAACAAGACTGAAAAACTGACGAAGACCACATAATTATAACATATAGTTACAACAGTGCAAAACAATACCGTAATTTGATAAGAACAGACCATGGGCACAGTAAAAAAAAGGTCTCATAGTCTCTCGAAAGTCCCATCATCTCACGCAGACGGAGAAGGAAGAGAAACTCTCTTCCTGCCATGAGCTCCCAGCGCCGCAAACTTGCCGATGCAGCACCCTGGAAGCACCCGACCACAGCCAACTCTTGAGTCCGTCCGAAAACTTCGAGCCTCTGACCAGCCCTCCGACACCGAGCACCGAGCACCATCTCTGCCAAGTGCTTCGACCCCGGCCCCAGCAACAGGCAATAGGCAAAGCTGAGGATTTGGGGCCTTCCCTCCGGAGATTCTCGATCACACAGTAGCAGCGGCAGCGAAGCAGGCATTTCAGAAGTTACTCCAGGTGTTCCTCCGTGCTTCTCACGTCTGCCTCCATCAAATCAGGATTGTGCACGGCATCCTACTTACAAATACAATATCATTTTGGAGCGGCCGCGCGAACTGCATCACGCTGCCATCTTCTCCTTTTATGTTGGCTTTGACTTCTCTTGTTAGCCACAGTTGTGTCATCCTGCCTCTAGAATACTTCTTTCTCTTTGGGATGTATATATCCTGCGCCTTCCAAATTGCTTTCAGAAATTCCAGCCATTGCTGCTCTGCTATCCTCTCTGCCAGTGTTCTTTTCCAATCAATTCTGGCCAGCTCCTTTCTCATGCCTCCGTAATTCCCTTTACTTCACTGTAGTACTGATATATATGACTTTAGATCCATACATTTGACATATTTTGTAGAGCACTGAATGCACAAATGTTAAAGAAGCTTAAGGCATTGTTGCCAGATCATTTTGTAGGATACTTGGATCAAAATCTATTAATACAGCAACTGCATAATAAATGTCAAGGGTTGAATTGCCATTCTTTGACTAAACATATTGAAAAGCAAAAGAGGTTAAACAGGCAGTTGGCCAAAGGTGGAGAAAATAACAAAAAATCTGAAAATATATTTGCGATTCTGATGCATTGTTAAAACGACCAAATTAATTATATTTACAAACTGAAAATTTAGGCTCCAGACTCTGGCTGGTCAAACATGGAGAAAAATGATAACTTTCGGAAGACTGAGCAAGTTCTTGAATTATAAACACAAGGGATTCTGTACATTCTGAAAATCCAGAGAAACCAACACAAAGCACTGGAGGAACTCAGTGAGTAAGGCAGCATCACTGGAATGAAGAGTCAATGTTTTCGCCAACATCCCTTCATCAGGACAGGACAAGGAAGGGGGAAAAATAAGAAGATGGGGGCAATTGAGAGATGAAACCAGGAGAGGGGGAAGATAGGTGAAGAAGAAGGAAAGAAAAAAGGAGTTCTTGAATCAAATACATTAACAACAGGAACTTGAGGAGCAGGTGTGTTGAGAAATTGCACATAGTTTTGAGAATAGTAGAATAGAACTACTGGGAGATTTCAATCGTCCTAGTATCGACTGGGGCACCTAGAGAGAAAAGGGCTTGGAATTTGTGGCAGAATTTGAAAAGCTGTGTTCTAGACAGTTTCTTCACACAATATATAGAAGAGCCTATTTGGGAAGGGGAAGTACTGGACCTCCTCTTAGGGAACAAGACAGGCCAAGTATCTGATGTGGCAGTTGGAAAGCACTTTGGGTCTTGTGACCATAGTTCTATCAGTTTTTAGGCAGTGCCTGGCCGAGATGAACTATGCAATGCTATTAAAAGGCAAAGGAACAGTTGGCAAGTGAGAGGCTTCTGAAAGGGTCACAGCAAGAATCCAGGGGCATCAGTGTTCCTACTAGGATGAAGAGCAGACATACAAAGTTCAGAGAAATCTGGCTCAAACAAATTCCTTGATAAATATAGAAAAATTTAATACCAGGTTTAAGAGGGAATTTAAGAGGGTAAAAAGAGGCTATGAGATGGATTTGGCAGACAAGGTTAAAGATAATCCCAAGAAATCCTTTAGTTATATTAACAGTGAAATGGTGAGTAGGGAGTAACTAGGTAGTCTGAAAGACCATCAGGGCCATCTATATGTGGAGATGCAGAAGATGGTTGTGAATTTTAATGCTTATTTCTCATCATTGTTAGTTAAGGAGAATATCATGGCTGACAAAGCAATGAGGGTAATAAATAGTGAGGTCTTGGATCATATGCATATTGCATGGAAAGATGTACTAGCAGCTGAATTGCAAAAAGTGAGAAAATCCCCAGAGTCTAACCAAGTGCACCCCAGATCTTATGGGATGCTAGTAAAGAAATTTCAGAGGCCCTTTTAGAAATATTTGCTTCATCAGTCACCGGTAAAGTTCGAGAGTAATGGTCCCATTGATCAAGAAGGGTAGCAAAAGCAGGCGAGAGAATTACATGCCATTGAACCTGAGTTCAGTTGTAAGGAAGCTACTGGAGGGATTTCCTAGGGACAAGACCTACCATCCCTTGAATAGTCAGGGCCTGATTAATAACAATTAGCATGGTATTGTGCATTGGTTGTCATGTCTGATGAAACTTTTGGAGTTTTTTGAAGAGATAACTAAGAGGATATATAAAGGTAAGGGAGTGGATGATATTTATATGGACTTTAATAAGGTTGTTGACAAGGTCCCACATTGTAGGTAATCTGAAAAATTTGGTTGCATGGAATTCAGGGGAAATAGCAAGGAAGATTCAGAATTGGCTTGATGATAGGAAACAACAGGTGACAGTTGAAAGTAAATTCTCTGACTGGAGGTCGGTGACTAGTGGGATACCTCAGGAGTCAGTATTGGGACCTCTGTCATTCACTATTAATGAGTATGATTTGGATGTGACTGTACATGGCACAATTACCAAGTTTACTGATAATACTAAATTAGGGGGTCTTGTTGATAGTGAAACAGGTTACAGTGAGTTACAAAAAGATCTTGAACAGATAATGATATGGACTAAGAAATAACAAATGGGCTTCAACTCAGATAAGAGTGTGGTGATACATTTGGACATTCAAACCAAGGTAAGATATATGCAGTGAATGGCAGGGGACAGCTGAGTGCTGTGGAACAGAGGGACCTGAGATTTCAAGGGCACAGTTCGCTGAAAACAGCCGTGCAAGTAGATCATGTGGTGAGGAAGGCGTTCAGCCTTCTGGTCTACATAGGTCAGGGCAATGAGTTTAGAAACTGGGACATAATTTTGTACTCATACAAGTCTTTGCTGAGATCACACTTGGTGTATTGTGTACAGTTTTGGTCACCCTGATATATGAAAGACATTGTCAAGCTGGAGAGGATACAGGAGAAGTTTATGAGGGTGCTGCCTGGACTGGAGAACCTAATTTAGAGGGAGAATTTGGCCACGCTGGATCTTCATTCCCTAGAGCATAAGCGTATGAGAAGTGATCTCGCAGAAGTTTATAAAATCATGGAGGGTATGGATAAGGTGGATTGTCATGCTTTATTTCTTTCCCCAGGCTAGGGAGTCCCAAAGTAGAGGACACATATACAAGATAAGAGGGGGGAGATCTGTCAGAGACTTAAGAGATAACTTCCTTACTCAGTGAGTAGCCAGAATGAGCTGCCATGGGAAGGTTGAGACAAGTACAATTGCAACATTAAAGAGGCATTTGGATAGGAGGGAATGTTTTGAAAGGATATGGGCCGAACATGGGCAACTGGGAACAGCAGGGTGGATGCTGTTCTTGGCCTGGTCCAGATGCTCTATTACTCTTTGACTCTTCCACTTGCACATACTAACTGATAAGATAAGTATTTATTCCATTGCATTTACAGGAGAATACAACATGACCTGGGTAAAAATGCTGAGTGTATTGTAAAAAGTGGAGGAAATTTCATATTGGTCTTCAGCAGTAGTAGCATTCCAATGGCAGAGAATCATGAAATTAAACAAGCATTTGTGGAAAGTACATGCAGTGGATCAACAGCTATATGAGAAAGTTTTTAAGGTAGATGCATTTTCTAGACTCTGGCAAATTCCTCAGTCAAAAGAATCTTATGATTCAACATCCCTTTGTTCCCTTGCATTTCAATTGATTATCATTCAGTATCTTATCAAGCTCAGAATATTTCTAGAAATATATATTAATATTCCTGGAAGTCTGCCGCTGAGTATGTCACTTGAAAATTATTTATAAACAGATCCAGTCATTAAATAATGTATGCTTGTTATTGCACTGAAGGAACACCTTTCTTCTTCCTTCAAAGTTCTGAGTAAGTTTATTATAAGTTATCACTATATACAACCCTGAGATTCATTTTCTTGCAGGCATACACAGTAATTCCAAGACACACAATAGAACCAATGAAAGACCACATCCAACAGGACGGCCAAATAAACAATGTGCAGAAGACAACAAACTGTGCGAGTACAAGAGTAAACAAACTAAGCAATAAATATTGATGGTGTGAGATGAAGAGTCCTTGAACGTGAGTCCATAGGCTGTGGGAACAGTTCAGTGATGGGATGAGTGATGTTGAGTGGTTCAGGACCCTAATGTTTGAGGAATAATTAATGTCCTTGAATCTGGTGGCGTGGGTCCTGAGGCTCTTGTGCTGTCTTCCCAATGGCTGCAGTGAAAAGGGAGCATGGCCTGGGTGCTGAGGGCTCTTGCTGGAAGATGCTGCTTTCCTGCAACAGGTCTCCGTGCAGATGAGCTCGATGGTGAGGAGGGTTTTACCCGTGATGGACTGGGCTGTATCCACTACCTTTTGTAGAATATTCTGTTCAAGGGCATTGGTATTTCCATACCAGACCATGATGCAGCCAGTCAATATATTCTCCACCACACATCCTTCTTCCCTCAGTTGCTCCCCATGTTGCTGGTGAGAGGAGATATACCTCCATGGCGGTACACTTGTGCTGCATTTGGAAGACCAATACCATTTTCACAGCCATTCTGCTGAGAAATGCTGGATTCCTTCATAATGTCCAGGTACCATAATCAATGTTTAGCCTTCTACTGAAAGCACACACACGTCTTTGTGCAGCAACCTGCTTAGGTCTGCATGGTCTCTGCTCATTCTGCATCATGTTCTATTCCAGCGGGGACGTCTAACCTGTGCACTCACGGGAACAACTGATTTACGAAATGCCCTGAAGTCAGCAGAAATCTTTTGCACCTGCCACAACACTCCCATTAGTCTTTCACAAATTGAAGCAACTATGGAAAGCACCAATCCCTTGTAGGATTGAGCCATCAGCCAAGAGAAATCAAATCCCAATAAACTACAAGTAGTTGGAACTTCCTTTAAATATTAATGGTAAAGTAATATTACAGTTAGAGAACATGTGTGGTGAGCAACACAGCCATTAGTATGTTGATAAACAACATGACTTTGCATTCAGCATACTGCAGGTATAATCTGTGCCCAGGACCGTACCTCCATCAATATTTGATCAGCTCAGATCATCTTACAAATTTGCTTATAACCACTGGGACCAATTTGGGTCTAGGGATACACAAAGTTCTCAAAAATGTCACAGTGGGAAGAGTGCAACCATAAGGCAAGACAATTTGATATGAAAGAGGAAAGAAGGCTATACTCAAATGGAGTACTTCTCTTGATAAAATGTTTGGAATATGGTTGTGACTCTTCCATTTATTTTCAGGAGATGTATCTCCCTAATTGTCCCAGAGAAGTGAGCTACCTTCTTGAATCAATGCGGTCCTTCTGGCAGAGATATTCTCAAAGTGCTGTTGGGTAAGGACTGCAGGACTGAGCTAATAATTGACTAGTGATATGTTTGCAGTTAGGAATGAATTGGACATACAGGGAAACTAGGAGGTGGCGAGCTTCCAAAGTACAGATCCTCCTGAGGCTATGATAGTGCTCATTCCTGAGAAATGTTTGTAACCCAATCATTTCGCAAGTCAGATTACAACCATAAACTGAGTTTCTACACAACAAGAAATGTACGGAGCCCCATAAAAGTAGACAAATGCATCCCGCCAGTCTCCTAAATGCTTGTTCATATGTAGGGTTTTACATAAGTTGGTCATTGTAAACTTGAGAAAACAATTAAGCAGCACACTGTTTCATCTCAGTGACATACACAGAACTGGTGATAGCCCCAGACCAAGCACAAGTTCCTCTTATACTTTTATCATTGTCTGACCAAGACAAAACAAGGGTGACCATTCCTGAAGCATCATCAATGACAAGAGTATCACTGTAAGAAGATTAACGTCAAACCAATTGAACGCACACAGATCACAAGGCTCAACCAGAACATAACAACTAACCTGTTGACTCCAACTGAAAGAAGCTACAGAGTGTCCATAGTTTATGGGCTGGCCTAAATCCAGCACAATTGACTTTCTTGGCTTCTCTACCAAGAAAAATCTGACTGATGGAATTGTCGAAAAGATCAATGAGCTAATTAACTGCGAATTTAGTGTTCCTGAATTAAACTCTAACTTTCCTCAAAGGAAAATAAAACAGCACTATAGCCACGTAAGGCAAATGTCCAAGAGGAAAAATAGTCTTCTGGCCTGATAGAGGCAAGTAACATTTCCACTACATAATTGCTGACCATCGCCAGCAAGAGAGAAACTAACCCTGGATCCTTCAAACAAACAAAGGGAATACCGTCCTCAGCACTGACCAGAGACAGCACAGCTACAAACGCAGGTCAGAGGCTACATATCCTGAATGGTGCATCAGAATCAGAATCAGGTTTATTATCACTGACCTGCAGAACATAGAACTAACTGTACAGCACAGCACCAGTCCTTCAGTCCATGACGTTGTGCCAGACTTTAATCTAACACTTCCCTCCCACATAGTCCTTCAATTTTATTTTTATCTACGTGCCTATCTAAGAGTCTCTTAAATGCCCCTAATGTCACGGCTGGCAGTGTGTTCCACGCATTTACCCCTTTCTGTGTAAATAAGTTACCTCTAACATCTCCCCTATATTTTCCTCCAATCATCTTAAAAGTAAGCCCTCTCTTGTTAGCTATTTCTGACCTGGGGTAAATTCTCTGGCACTCCATTCAATCTATCCTTCTTAACATCTTATAACCCTCTATCAAGTCACCTCTCATCAACCTTCGGTCCAAAGAGAATCATACGGTATGCTTTCTAATCCATGCAGCATCCTCTACACCCTCTCTAAAGCTTCCACATCCTTCCTATAATAAGGGGAACAAACTGAACATGATATTCGAAGTGTGGTCTAACCAGTTTTTCATGCAGCTGCAATATTTCATGAAATTTGAAACTCTTCGCAGCAGTACAGTGCAAGGCATTAAAATTTGCCTTAAGTTACGATATAAAAATAAGTAAAAGATTATAAACAAGAGAAAATCTGCAGATGCTGGAAATCCGAGCAACATACACAAAATGCTGGAGGATCTCAGCAGCCAGGCAGCATCCAAGGAAAAAAGTACGGTTGACATTTTGGCCAAAACCCTTCCGCTGGACTGGAGAAAAAAAGCTGAGGAGTAGATTTAAAAGGTGGGCGGAGGAGAGAGAAACACCAGGTGACAGGTGAAACTCTGAGGGGGGGGGAATGAAGTACAGAGGTGGGAAGTTAATTGGTGAAAGAGACAGAAGGTCATGAGAGAAAGAAAAATGGGGGGAGGAGCACCAGAGGGAGGTGACAGGCGGGCAAGGGGATAACAAAAGAGGGAAAAGGGGATGGGAAATGGTGAAGGGGGGAGGCATTACTGGAAGATTGAGAAATCAAGTAGGAGATTACCCAATCAAAATATAAGGTGTTGTTCCTCCAACCTAAGTGTGGCCTGATCACGACAGTGGTGGAGGCCATGGATGGACATACCGGAATAGTAATGGGAAGTGGAATTAAAATGGGTGGCCACTGGGAGATGCTGCTTGTTCTGGTGGACAGAGCGTAGATGCTCAGTGAAGTGGTCTCCCAGTCTACGTGGATCTCACCGATATATGGGAGGCCACACCAGGGGCACCTAACACAGTGTATGACCCCAACAGACTCACAGATGAAATATTGCCTCACCTGGAAGGACTGTTTGGGGCCCTAAATGGTAGTGAGGGAGGTGGTGTAGAGGTAGGTGTAGGACTTGTTCCGCTTGCAAGGATAAGTGCCAGTTGGGAGATCAGTGGGGAAGGAAGCAAGGGAGTCCAATAGGGAGTGATCCCTGTGGAAAGCAGAAAGTGGGGGGGGGAGAAAGATATGTTTGTTCATGGGATCCAGTTGGAGGTGGCGGAAGTTTTGGAGAATTATGTGCTGGGCGCGGAAACTGGTGAAGTGGTAGGTGAGGACAAGAGGAACCTCATCCCTAGTAGGGTGGTGGGAGGATGGGTTAAGAGCAGACGCGCGTGAAATGGAAGAGATACGGTTGAGGGCGTGTTGATGGTGCAGGAAGGAAGCCCCTTTCTTTGATAAAGGAGGACATCTTCGTTCTGGAATGAAAAGCCTCATCCTGAGAGCAGATGCAGTGGAGATGGAGGAATTGAGAGAAGGGGATGGTGCTTTACAGGTAGCAGGGTGGGATGAGGTATAGCCCAGTTAGCCATGAGCGTCCATGGATTTATAATAGACATCAGTAGATAAGCTGTCTCCAGAGACAGAGACAGAGGCAGTGAGATTGAGAAAGGGAAGGGAAGTGTCAGAAATGCACCAGGTGGATTTGAGGGCCGAGTGGAAGTTGGGGGCAAAGTGAATGAAATCGGCGAGATCAGCACGGATGCTGGAAGCAGCACGAATGCAGTCATCAATGTAGCGTAGGAAAGTGCAGGACGGTCACCAGTGTAGACTTGGAACATAGTCTGCTCCATGCAGCCAACAAACAGGCTGGCAAAGTTGGGACCCATGCAAGTGCCCATGGCTACCCCTTTTGTTTAAAGGAAATGGGAGGAGCCAAGTAAGAAATTATTTAGAGTGAGGACAAGTTTCGCTAGGTTGAGGAGAGTGATGATGAAGGGGTACTGGTTGGGTGGGTCTGGTGTTCAGAAAGAAATGGAGACCTTCCTGGTGGGGGATAGAGGGCTATAGGGACTAGACATCCATAGTAAAAATAAGATGATGGGGTGGGGGGGTCAGGGAACCTGAAATCCTTGAAAAGATCAAGAGCATGTGAGGTGTCATGGATGTAGGTAGGAAGGGTCTGAACCAGGGAGGATGAAACAGAATTGAGGTATGCCACAATGAACTCAGTGGGGCAGGAACAAGCTGAAACAATTAGTCTGCCTGGACAAGCAGGTTTGTGGATTTTGGGTGGGATGTCGAAACGGGAGGTGTGGGGTGAGGGAACTATGAGGTTGGTGGCAGTGGAGGAGATCCCCAGAGTCAATAAGGTTGGTGATGGTGTGAGAGACAATGGCCTGGTGTTCCTTAGTGGGATCTTGTTCAAGAGATAAGTCTGAGAGTTGGCGCTGGGCCTTGGCAAGGTAGAGGTCAGTACACCAGACTACTACAGCCCCTCTCTTATCTGCGGGTTTGATAAAAGATTACCTTTATTAGCTTTATTTATTACATGTACATTGAAACACAAAGAAATGCATCTTTTGCATTAATGATCAACACTGTCCATAGATGTGCTGGCAGCAGCCTGCAAGTGTCGGCCATGCTTCTCAGGTTCCTACCTGCTAACCCTTACTAAGATTCAAGATTCAAGATTCAAAAAACTTCATTGTCATTCTAACCATACATCAGCTCTGCAGGGCAGAATGAGACAGCGTTCCTCAGGGGCAGTGCAATCATACCATAACAAACGCAACACTAAATAATAAACATAACAATAAATAGTAAAACACAACAGCCACATGTCAGTTAAATCAGTTATAAGTGCCCAGTGCAAGTTAAAAGTGTCCAAAGCAGAGTCAAGTGGAGCAGCTATTTAGCAATCTGACTGCCTGTGGGAGGAAGCTGTTTAGTAGCCTTGTGGTTTTAGTTTTGATGCTCCTGTAATGTTTGCCTGATGGCAGAAGAACAAACAGTTCATGGAGAGGGTGTGAGGGGTCTTTAATGATGTACCGTGTCTTCTGGAGGCATCGACTCTGAAACAGGTCTTGGACAGAAGGTAGGGAGACCCCAATAACCTTCTCTACTCCCCTAACCACCCTCTGCAAGGCTTTATTGTCGACAGCACTGCAGCTGGAGTACCAGTTTATGATGCAAAAGGTCAGCACATACAATTTGGAAATGTGGGAGGAAATCTGAGCACCCAAAGGAAAGGGAAAGATCTACAAATTCCTGACAGACAACGTTGGGAATTGAACCACAATCGCTGGCATTGTAAAGTGCTTTACTGCTGTGCATATAAATAAATAAATAGATAAGTACCTTAATGCAAATGAAGAATAGCAAGGAAGTATTCATGGTTTCATGGACTATTCAAAGTCTGAAAGCAAAGGGGAAAAAAACTGTTTCTAAAACATTGAATGCTGCTCTTTAGGCCCCCATACTTCTTTACTGATGGTAGTAATGAGAAGAGGGCATGTTCCAGATGCTGAGAATCCTTAATGATGGATCGTAGAAACTTCTCCACTTGTTGATTGGCTCTCTTGGACTGGCCGCTGGCTGCGGATGATAGTCAAAGGACAAATTCTCTGAGATGTGTAGGAGGGAGCACAAGTGGGAGACAAATTGTGGCCCCCAGTCTGACACAATGTCCTGAGGAAAACCGTGGAGGTGAGTTACATTTTGAAGCACCAGTGCTGTCCTGTCAATGGCTGATGAAGTTTGAGAAGGGCGATGAAATGGGCTGCCTTAGAGAACCTGTCCACCACTGTCATGATGGCAGTGGTCCCAGTGGAAGATGCCAAACCAATGATGAAACCATGGTAATCTGGGACCACAGGTGTAAAGGGGCCTGGTGGAGGGTCTACAGGACCCCAGAGAGCCCTGGTTGGAGGAATTGGACTGGGCACACTGAGGGCAAGCAGCAACAAACTAACATGTATTTGCAATCATGGTGGGCTACCAGCCCAGTGTTACAGAAAATCCAGCGACTGACATGGGGTGGGATGGCCGGAGAGGGGTGAAGGGTGGGTCCACTGGAGGGCTTCAGAGTGCACTACTGCTGGCACATACATGCGGTAGTCAGCTGCATCAGGCTAAGGCAGGTTTGTGCTGAAGGGCCAGTCAGATCTTCTTCTCAAGGTCCTCGAAGATCGGGGTAAGAATATGGTAGGAAGGACCCATGGGCTAAGTGTCGATCTACATATTACCCAGGTGAGTCTGTCATGAGAGGTGTCCACCTTAGTGTTCTCGGAACTGGGTCAGTAGTCGATGGTGAAGTTGAATTGCTTGACGAAGAGGGCCCAGCGAGCCTGAGGTGGTGAGTCTGTTGTATGGATATGAGGTTCTGGTGGTCAGTCCAGATCAGGAGGGGCTCAGTGTCTCCCATCAGACAGTGTCTCCATTCCTCTATGGCCCATTCCTTTTTCCTACTCCATAGTAGCACTGTGCAGAGTTGAATTTGCACGAGAAGAAGGAAAAAGTAAGGAGCCTTAGGTCTCACAGCACCAGAGTCAGGAACAGTTATGACCTTACAACCATCAGGTTCCTGGAACAACATGGATAACTTCACTCAGCTCAACAGTGAACTGACTTCACAAACTGCAGACTCAATAACTCATATTCCTAGTTATATTTATTTACATTTTTAAAAAATTATTTGCATGATTTGTCTTTGTTACACATTAGTTGCTTGTCAGTCATTGTTATGTTTCTTTCTATCTCGTTCTCACTGGAAGGGGAGGACCCCAGCACTCATGTCAGATGTGTCCACCTCTATCACTAAAGATCTGGAGGGGTTTGGATGGCGGAGAATGGAAGTAATGGTGAAGTGTTTCTTGAACTCCATGAAAGTATGGTTTGGGCAGCAGACCAGGTTATCCGTGAGGTAGGTGTTAGTGAAGGAGGTGAGAGGAGCAGCGATTTGGCTATAGTTTCTGATGAAATGACAGTAGAAGATGGAGAAGCCCTAGAGACACGAGAGCTACTTGAGGAAGCATGGTCAGGACCATTCAATGACAGTGCACACTTCCTCTGGGTCCATGGTTATGCCTTGGGGTGAAAGGATGTAATCTAGGAATTAAATGACTGTGGTGTGGAACTGACAATTCTCTAACTTGCAGGACAGCTGGTATTTGGGGAGACACTGATGGACTGAATGGACATGGTAGACAAAATCTTGGGAGTTCTTGGAGAAGTTGAAAATGTCATCGAGGTAGATGAGCACATACATGTGTGGCATGTCTCAAGGTTCTCATTCGGAAGTGACTGGACTGTTGGAAAGTCCAAAAGGCATCACCATATATTTGTACTGGCCAGTGGGTCTTCCACTCATCCCTCTGGTGGATACGATATAGCTCGGGTGCCTAAGACTTTTGCACAGTACTATATTCATTAACGTGGAGTAGAGAGTGAATTTGTAAATCTGGTGGGAGCAAAGGATGTTAGAAATGATGAGGGTAAGGGGTCACAGGAGGGGTGTTGGATAGTTGGCAGCAAAGGAGTGCCAGGGCAGGGGTTGGCATAGGTACAGACACACCCAGCCCTGAGACACCAGGCAAGGTTATTTGATTCCAAACAATTGATTTATTAATCTTTACAGAATTTCTCTCTTGTGCTTCCACTCCCTCCCCTCTCCCTTCTGCTTTTCCCAACCCATGATTCACCTCTCCCTGTGCCCTTCCCACTCTCAGTTTATAATCACTCACATATGTCATAAAATTTGTTTTTTTTGGTAGCAGCAGTTCAGTGCAATACATAAAATGACTACAGTAATGTACTGTACAAAAATCTTAGGCACCCTAGATATATATAAGTAGATAAGTTCCTAAGATTTTTGCACAGTACTTTACGTCTGCTGATGATGTCTGCCTGTGTTATAGATAAACTGAAGAGATTGTCTAGGGTTATGGCATGACATAGATCAGTTGAAAAGTTGGACAGAGCAATGGCAAATCAAATTCAATCCTGAAAAATGTATCAAGTGTTACATTTTGGGAGAGCAAACAAGGTTAGGATGTATACAGAAAATAGTAGGGCTCTACTGATGAACAGAGGGACTTTGTGTACAAGTCAATGGATCGCTGAAAGGGGCAGCACAGATGGTCACAGTGGTGAAGGGGCCAAATGGGATGCTTGCCTTCATTGACCATGGCAAAGAATATAAGAGCTGGGACACAGCATATAAACACTGCATTAGCACATGTGGAATACTTTGTGTACTGTAGTTCTGATTGACACACTTTAGGAACAATGTGATTGTGCTGCAGACGGTACGGAGGAGATTCACCAGGATATTGCCTAGATTGGAGGTGATGATTTTAAGGAGAGATGAGATAAACTTGGTTTGTTTGCCCTGGAGAACAGGAGACCAAAGTGTGACCTAATAATTGTTTTATTATCTACCCTATCTGTTCCCATCATAAAATTATAAGTGGGGTAGATAAAGTAGACAGTAACTGTCTTGTTCCCATAGTGAGGGCATCTCATACATGAGAGCAGAAAATTAAGATGACAAGTAAAAGCTTTAGAGGAGAAGGAGGGGAACCTGTTCTAAATAATTTGAGTCTGGAATGTACTCCTGAGGAGATGGTAGAGGCAGATACTCTTACAACAATTAAGAAACATCTAAACCAGTCCTTGAGTTGCTTTGGCCCAGGAGGCTACAGATCTAGTGAGGATAAATGAAGTTAATGTAGATAGGCACAACAGGTAGCAAGGATATAATGAGTCGAAGAACCTGCTTGTGTACTGTATGATTCTGTGATTCTGTGAATCTGTAGGCAAGACGCCATCCCACTGAGAGTGTGATGAACTTACTAAGTACGAAGACAGTCGATGCCCAATGGAAGGAATTTTTCAAAGACATAGTCAACTGCTTGATATGTGCATCCTTTTTTAACTTAACTGTAGTCTACTTAATTGTACTTGACCAACAAAAGCTGAAAAGCCAATTTATTTACTACAAAGGACATGATTCAAGAGTAGACGCTATCCCTGTCGTAGTTCTAAAACTTGGCAGTAAGGAGCTTCGATGATGAATTAACAACCTCACCATCTGCAAATAAGGTTGACATCAGGAGACCTCAGTGCATGCCAGTACCAGGACCATCTTCAAGAAAGGAGCCACCACAACTAAGGTATTTCTAGAAAGGTTTTCCTGTTGTCTGCTGCACTGAAAGCAATTGTCCAGGTTCTCTACAACTGTCTCTTCTAGCATCTGCTTAATAGAACCACTGTGTAGTTCTATTGATATGGAGGCACAGTGGACGTAATATTTACCATGCAATAATTCCAAGAGAAATGTAGGGAGCTACAACATGACCTTTGAAGATCTCATAAAAGCCTTTGATTCTATCAACTAATGAGCACACTTTTTCAAGTTAGACCATAGAAATTTATCTCCATTTTACAATTTCATCAGGATGGCATGCAAACCATGATATCAACCATTAGGTCTTCAACAGAGCTATTCTCATTGAAGGCTGGTATCAAATAAGCAGTGTTATTGCCTCAATAATTTATTAGTTTTTATTCCTGCAATCCCCACCTCCAACAAATTTCCCATAGTTGTGGAGCTGATCATTAGATTCATGGCAAGTCATCAAGTATGGAGACTGCACTCCAGGGCCAAGATCACCCAGACCGCAATAGCTGAACTGTAGTTTGCAATATTTACGTTTGCACGTACTTATAGACAGCACTCCAAGTCACCGGTGATTCACTCACTTGAACACATATGAGAATGTTCCTAACATTCAAAATCTACAAGACAAAGGTCCTCCATCACCCTGACCCCACTTCACCATGATGGTCTCCAACAATAAAGGTTTTACAGCATGACTCTGGAAAACATGGACAACTTCTCCCTTTTTTTGGAGTTACTCTGAGCCAGGGATCCCCCACCTGGGGTCTACTGATCCCTCGGTTAATGGTAGGGGTCCATGGCATAAAAGATTGAGGATCCCATCTCTGAGCAAAAGCAGATATTAGTGATAAATTCTTAATTATATTCGATACGCACGCAAAGCTGTCAGCTGATTGAGGAAAAGAGTATTTGAAGGTCAAGACTTTAGACATGTCATAACATTCACAGTCTGAATGCCAGCAGTGAACTCTGACCTTTGATGTGCTTGTGAAACCTGGACTAGCTACTGCAGGTACGACAACACATTGCAAAGATCTTACCAAATGCTGTTTCCACAAAACTTCTAAATTCAAGGACAAGCAGCTAAAGCCAGCATCATTTCCCAATACCATATCCCAGCATTGAAACTCTGGTGACACTCCACTGTGGATAGGCCATGTCACTGGTAAGCACGTACTCACGGCTGGGTCCAGTCAAAAGATTTCCAGGCAGCAAGAAGAAACAATTAAAGGATATGCTCAAAACCTTCTTGAAAGTAACAAAAATAACCCACTAAGTCTTTGAAATTTCTAACCTATGACTATTCAGAATGGAGATGGAGCATTCAAGATAGTATTAAGAACCTCAATACAGTAGTGTGTATATTGGGATTATATAGAAGCTCTTGGTAAACAATGAAAAAATGCATTACTTCACAAACTACCTATATGCTTGTCCCATCAGGCACCTCCTGACCCATCACTACGAGTCCATGGAGGAGAAATAAGAGGTCAAAACTCTGAGATTATCTTATTCAACAAAGTCTCACAGAATAGGATCAAAAATCACATTATTCAACTATGTAAATAACATTCTTACTCATAATCTTTCAAGGTTAAAATTACTCTGTTTAGTTCACTGATTAAGTATATGTAATTTTTATCCAAGTCTTAAACCTATTGTTATATGAATTTTATATTTTGTGTTAAATAATTGGTTAAGTGCATTACCAAGTTCCCTGAAGCAGCCTTTTACATTCAATCAACTCTAACTGAACACAAAAAAAGGTGGAAATTTGTGGGAAGGAAAGAGTTAAGTGAAATACTGAACTAAGAAGATGTTATATTCACAAAGGCAGGTTCAAACACTTACTTTCACAAACGTGTAATAGGAGCCTTGACACTACTTATTTCATCAATTTTCTAAATGATACATGCAGGTGTACTAATGGTGCAATAGGATTATTTTATTATTCAACAGATCATACTCAACCAATGCTATGCCTTATGGGAATTTACCTTCTCCATAGCAACAAATGATTGGGCATGGTACCAAGTTCCCATAATTCCCTTGGATTTTTATTTTACTATTTAGATTTCCCCCACAGCACAAACTGTTTGCTCCCCAAAGACTCTCCTGATCGACTGGGAGAATGAGTAGGGCAGTCATTATTATTTCTGTTCTATTGTGTGGGTTTTAACAAGTGTAAATCAGGACCACAAGGCTAACAGACATTGTCTACAACTTTTCTGTATTGAATTGTTGGTAATCAGTAATATCTGTTGATTTTTTTTATGCAATTGCTAACTGAAGAAAACAACAGAGAATGAGCTTTCAGCAAATCATCTTCCATAGAAGGCAGTTGATTCTCAATGAAGAGCAGTGCCTGGTACACCAGTCTATCAAAAGTCAGTCCACATGGTACACCCAGTTCTTTAAGCTGGAGTCAAATATACCATGCTTCTCCTTTAAAAAATCCTATGCCAACCATCAACTATTTACATTAAAAATCGTACAATATATATATAATGCAATATAATTAATTAATTAATTGCAGGGCAATTAAATGAAATTTATCACAGATACTTAGGGAGGCCAGGGAACAGATTCTTGGGGCCTTGACAGAGATTTTTTTTTTATCTATTTTAGCCTTGAGCTGTGGGAGACTGAAGAAAAAACATTGTTTTTCTTTATTTAAAAATTGAAATAAGAATAAACCAACGAGTTATATAAGCCAGTGAATCAATAGTCACAAAATTATTGGAGAAGATTTTTTGGGTCTAAATTTACTCACATTTGGAAAAAGCATGGGTTTAATATAGGAAGTCAATTTAGCTTTCTTTACTTAGAGATACAGCTCAGTAACAGGACCGTCTAGGCCCATAGAAGGGCTCGTTACTGTTCTGTCTATCTCCTCACAGCTCCTGACATCATTCTCCCTCCTCCACGTTTATGTATCCCTCCTGGATCCACCTATCTCTATCTCCTGCCAGTTCTTACTCCCCAACCCTCCTCCATCTCTTTATACTGACTACCTCTTTTCTATCTTTTGGTCCAGATGAATGGCTTCAACCAAATTACCAACTTCCTTTTCCTTCCTAAGATGCCGCCTGACCTGCTGAGCTCTTCCAGATTTGATGTGTTGCTCCAGATTCCAGCACCTGCAGTCTCTTGTGTTAATATACTTACCCCATCCCCTGACATTCTCAACAGTCTACCACGTGAATCATATTCTATTTAATTCGAACTGATCTTTATTGTGCCACTTCCTCATACAGCAACATCCCAAACTAACACCAGTGAGGTGGCCATAGGCTTCTTAGAATACTCTGCAGGTTAGCACTTCCATTGTATCCTGAGTAATGGACTACCTGACAGGCAAACGACAGTTTGTGTGGCTGCAGAGCTGTGCATCAGACATGGCTATAAGCAGCTCTGGGGCCTCACAGGGGACTGTTTTGGCTCCCTTCCTGTTTATCCTGTATTCCTCGAACTTTAGATACAACACTAAGTCATGTCATCTGCAGAAATCCTCTGATGACTCAACAATAGTTGGGTGTATAAGGGGAAGACAGGAGGATGAATACAGGGTCCTGGTGGAGGACTTTGTCAAATGAAGAGAGCTGAATCATCTGCAGGTCAACATCAGTATGATAAAGGAGATGGTGATGGACTTCAGGAAGACTCAGCCTGCTCTGCTGTCTGTTATTATTGATGGTAAGGATGTGGATGGGGGTGCAACCGGCTGACAGACGAGTGGAGCACCAACGCAGAGGCTGTGTACAAGAAGGGCCAGAATCACCCCTACTCTCTGAGGAGACTGAGGTCCTTTGGAGTATGTAGGCCTCTCCTTCACATGTTCTATCAGTGTGTTGTCGCCAGTACAATCTTCTGTGGCGTGATGTACTGAAGCAACAGTATCAAAATGTGTGGTTCCAACAGGCTCAATAAACTGATTAGAAAGGCTGACTCTGTTATAGAAGTCAAACTGGACACACTGGAGGCTGTAGTAGAATAAAGAACCCTATTGAAAATCCTGGCAATTCTGGACAATGTTTCTCACCCTCTGTATGCCACCTTGGCTAAACAGAGGAGCACTTTTAGTAATAGACTAGGACAACTGTGCTACTGTGAAGAGCACTATATGAGGTCATTCTTATCCTCGGTCATTAGGTTGTATAATGAGTCGACCTTTAGCCGAGGAATTGATGACCCCATCCTGTTAGACTGTTTGAGGTAACTTATTTTATATTCTTTCCACTTCTCTTCTAATATTTATATATTTGTGCACTTGTAATGCTACTGTGACACTGTAATTTCCTTTGGGATCAATAAAGTATCTATCTATCTATCTATCTATCTACAACAGTTATTAAAGTGAAAATAGAGATAGAAATATTATCAAATTTTTGTTATTAAATATTTTGTTATTATTACTTTAATAACAAAATTTCCTGTTTCTAGTACTCTTGTGTCACAAGAGCACCAGAAACAGAAGTAAGTCTTTGGGCATGCTGCACCATTTAATGTAATCATACGCTCAGCTCCTCTTCCATTTCATTTCTCCATAATCCCCTATTCCTACATCTATTAAATATTTATTCAGCTTCATTTTTAATATTTTTAATGATCCAGCTCCAACCACTTGCTGGGGCAAAGAAATCCAGAGATTCACCACCCTTTGAGAGAAGACATTTCTATGTACCTCAATTTTAAATGACCAGCCTCTTATCTAATTATGACCCTTGTTCGAGAATCTCCCTTCAGTGAAAACATCGCAGCATCTACCCTTGAGTACCCCCCTAGAATCTTATATATGTTAAATTACTTCACCCTTCATTATAAACCCAAACTATTTAGTATTTCTTAGTAGAGCAACCATCTCATCTCAGGAATTAGCCAGTTAAGCACAAGAGATTTTGCAGGTGCTGGAAATCTAGAGCAAGACACAACCCAGTTAAATCTCCTTTGTACTGCCTGCAATGTTATAATATTGCAGAGATATTTAAAATTCTCTTAGTCACGAGTGAGGTGCTGGAAGGCTGGAAGTTCATGGTGTTCCATTTTTCAAGAGAGGTTCTAAGAATAAGCCAAGAAATTATAAGCTTGCGAGCTTGACATCATTTGCAGGAAATTATTAGAAGGTATTCTAAGGGACAGCATATGTAAGTATTTGGGTGGACAGGGCCTGATTAGGGATAGTCAAAATGGTTTTGTGCATGGGCTGGTTATGCCTACACAATCTTAGAGAGGTCTTCAATGGGGTTACCAAGAAGGTTGTTGAAAAAAAGGTGGTGGACGTTGTCTGTATGAACTTCAGCAGGCCTTTGACAAGGTCCTGCATGGAAGACTAAATGTCAAGTTGCCTGGCATTCAGGATTAACTAATCCATTGGATCTGACATTGGCTTACTAGCAGAAGCCAGTGAATACTAATAGATGGTTGCCTCTCTGACAGGTGGCCAGTGACTAGGAAACTGCACTGGGTCCTTCTTGTTTATCATTTACTTAGATGATAATGTTGTAAACTGGATTCAGCAGATTTGTAGATGACACCAAAACTGGGGATGTAGTGGACAGCAAGGAAGACTATCAATATTTGCAGCATGACCTTCCAGCAAAATGGGATGAAAAATTGCAGATTGCATTTAATGCAGACAAGTGTTGTACTTTGGGAGGACAAACCAGAGTAAGACTTAGGGACAATGAACGGTAGGGCCCTGAGGTGTGCTGTAGAACAAAGGGACCCAGGAATACAGATCCATAATCCATCACAACTGCCATCACAGGTAGATGGGGTAGGAAAAAAGTTTTCAGTGCATTGGTTTCGTAAACTAGGGCACTGAGTACAGGAGTTGGGATGTTACATTGAGTTCCTACAACACACTGGTGAGGCTGAATTTACCGTTCTGTGTTCATTTCTGGTTATCTATCTATGGGAAAGATATCAATGGGCTTAGAAGAGTGCAGAAGAGGACCTGTGTTGTAAGGAAAGGTTGAATAGATTAGAACTTTATTCCTGGAGTGAAAGAGAATGAGAGGAGATCTTATAGAGATATACAAAATTATGAGGGGTGTATTCAGGTTCTTTCCCTCCAAGTTGGGTAAACCTTGAAGTAGAGGTAATAGGTTTAAGGTGAAATATTCAAGGAGAATCTAAGGGGAAACTTCATCACTCAGAGAGTGGGATGAGCTCCCAATGGAAGTGGCAGATATGGATAGAAATTTAGATAGGTACATGGATGAGAGAGGTATGGAGGGATTTGGTCCGGGTGGAGGCAGAAAATCAGATCAGCACGGACCAGATGGGCTGAAGGGCTTGTTTGCCTGTTTCTACACTGTAGCACTCTGACTCTATCTTTTGTTACATAAGAGAACCAAAACCATCCGGAGTAATCCGGGTGAGAGCTCACCAACACCCTGCACAAATGCAACAAATTCCTCCCTGTTCTCAAACTCCAGCTTCTTTGCAACTGTTATTAATTGTGAGTCAGCCCACATTCAACAGCAATTGCTGGAAGAAAATGGCTCAAACTTCATACTACATGGTACTTATGCACTGTTTTTGGCATCTGCTAGAAATCAGTAATTTAGGGACAAAAGTTTAGAAATTGGGCCCTCATAAGCATATCTGAAAATATTAGCCCATATTTGCTCCATCTCTACAGAAAGCGGAGGAATTAGAGTCATAGGTTTGTGCTTTAGAGTTATAAAGATATACAGCACAGGCCTTTCAGCCCACTAAACCATCTAACACCCATTCACACTAATCCTAGGCTGAAACCATAATTATCTCCAACATTCTCACGAAATTATCTCAGATTCTTTAGCTATATTTAGCATCTCATTCACATCAGTTTAACATTCTAATGATTTCTTACTTGTCTGAGCATAATTGCAAATGATACCATGACCCTCAGTTTCAAGTATTTCCATTCTCAACAGGAGCACCAGACCCTTTCTTAATATTCCAGATATAGTCTCAACAGAGCCTTATATAATCCGAGCAAGCTGCTCCATTCTTGTACTCAAGTACCCTTGTAATAAAATCCCATATTCCAATTGCTTTTTGAACATGCATTTTAACTTTGGATGATTCATGTATAAGGTTTGCACAGAACAACACCTTTTAATCTCTTGCCATTTAAAGAATATCCCATCTTTCTATTTTTATAGCAGAGTGGATTACTTCACATTTTCTCTGCATTATATTCCATCTGCCATACACTTGCTCATTCACCCAGGCAATGAACATCCTCCGAAGTCTGTCTGCAGCCTGCTTCAGACTACACTGCCACCTGTCAAAAAAATTTAGATAGATTGCACTAGATTCCTGAACCCAAATTATTCTTTAAATTGTGAACCGTGCGTTGGTTCCAATTCTCAAACCAAAAATCACTCTCTAGTGATAGTCTTTCTAACCATTAAACAATGCTAAATTCACAATGATATATTGTCCTCGAAACGTGCAACTTCTGAAATTCAACAGTGCAAATAGAAGGATCTCTGAGCTTCCGGAGACAGAGCCTGTCCCCGATGAAGGATCCACCACTCCTAGGGTTAGGTCTCTATCACTGGAGCCCGAACAACCAAAACACAAGGAAACTCAGCAGAGTCAGTCAAGATAAAGGGGCTCGACCTGAAACTGTCTAGTTCCTCCATAGATGCTTCCTGACTTGCTGGGTTTTTCCACCAACTTGGTTTTTTGAGCCATATTCCAGCAGCTGCAATCTCTTGTGTCTCCTGACTAATAAAAAACTACCTTACACAGATGCTGAGTTTTGAGATAGTACCTGGCACTGGTGCAGAAACAAAGGATGTGTAAACTAAGCACAGAGTCTACAGGTAGCATAGTGACCTCATAAACCTGCAACTTCTACCACTAAGAAAGGTAAAGGCAATAGGTGCATAGAAACAACAGCACCTCAACTTTACCAGCAACTTGTGCACCATGCTGACTTGAAAACATACTGCCAGTCTAAATCCTGGGACTCCTCCCAAACAGCACTCTTTTTTGTGTCTTCATCAGAGAGACTGATGTGATTCAAGTAGCCCATCACCATCTTCTCAAGGTTAATTTGGGAAAGGCAATACATGTTGGCCCTGTTGGTGATAGTCTTTTTGAAAGTCTGTAGGAGAAAGCTCCATTTCTCCAAGCAAGCAGTTGGATACAGTTAGATATCCATGTTGGAGATGGTGCTTCCCTCCAGTGTTTGCTCAGCAGAAGGCAAGATGTATTGTGTTCAACTGCAGACTGCTGCAACATTCATGAACTCAGGGACTTAGAAAATACATTTTACGACTGTCTTATATATACGATGTGTGCCTTGTGCTGTGAATGACTGTCAGTATTGTGTTTTGCACCTTGGCTCCAGAGTAACACTGTTTCACACAGCTGTATTCATAAGTTTTCATGTATGGTTGAATGAGAATTAAACTTGAACTTGAACTCGAACTCAGATGACTGATGAAAATCCTGAGAGAGAACTCTTAGTCATATTAAATCTCACACACACACACACACACGCTGCACAGACCATCAACATTAGTATGGAAACCACACCTCATTCTCCATTATCTGTAAGGAGTTCGTATGTTCTCCTCATGACCACGTGGGTTTCCTCCCACATTCCAGAGACATACCAGTTAGTAGTTAATTGGTTATTGTAAATTGTCCTGTGATTAGGCTCGGATTAAATCAAGAGATCGCTGGGTGCTGTGACTCGAAGGGTCTATTCTGCGTTGTATCTCAATAGGTAAGTAAATTAAGTATTGTGCTCCTTCCAGGTTAGCATTTGAGGAATGTGCTACATTGTACAGACATGCAACGGTCTGCATTCTTTGTGTCATGGATATAGATTCCCATAAGGCTGTAAATTTCACCCAACGATCCTGTAAATAAATCTGAACTCCCTAAGTAAACGCTCAGTGTATTCACAAGTAGCCTTGTTTCTTTAAATTGTTTCAGAATATTCTTTGGGGCAAAGAAACAGGAATACTGAAATCCCTAGGATGAATGTGATTTATTTATGTTATTCTAAACAATTATTTGTCTCTTTCTTGTAACAAATCTTAGTTGTGCTCAATATAATGCAGACAGCAAATGAAGTTGGATGGTTGTCTGGAGTTACTTGAAAACATTACAGAGTAATAGTGTCAGGATGCTCTCTAGCAGTGGTTTCCAAACCTTTTTGGGTTACTGCCCACGTGTCTCCCAGACCACATCCCCAGCACCCAACCACCCCCCCCCCCGTTCCAGTCATTACATAAAAACTATAGAGTTTTGATTTACGATGCATAGTGAAAGAAAATAGGAACTGCAAATTCAAAGCAGTGAGAAATAATTGCAAAACTTATTCAAATCTATTAAAAGCTACAAATAAAATTACTTCTTTATTTAATTATAGTAAAGACAATTTTCATCAACAATCTTAGAGCATACAGTAGTAGTCCAACAATTCACCACCTCATTGCTTTTTTTTTACCTTTCAACGTGATGGACTGACTTGGTGCAGTGATATCTGCTTCTCAACATCAGGCAGAATGTCACTTACAAGGAGTCTCAAACTCACATGGTCAGTAATCTGTGTCTGTTTCATTGCTTTGAAAGAAGTTGGCAACTGCATTCAGCTTTCTCTCTGCAACCAAAAGTCTTGATGTGATTTTTTGAACCTCAGCTTCAGCTCAATATTATTTTGTAGTGCGATCAGTTCTTCCTCCATTCTTCCTTTTAATTCTTTGTAACACGTGTTCCGGAATGAATTTATCAGCCGGCGTGCAATCTGAAGCAAAAGAAAATCCTGAAATTTCTCTAACATGTCTTTATGCAACACACCCAGGTGGGCACAATATACTTGAAGATCATCATCCGGTATTCTTTCTTTCTCTTCCAACTCAGAGAGGCTCAGAAATTGGAAAAGGTCGCAACAGCCAATGTTGCACTTAAATAGGGTTAACTTGGACAGGAATGTGGAGACGACTGGTTTGACTTTGATAAGATTCACATAATTTCCTTGCAATTGAAGATTAATTTCATTAAACTTTGTGAATAATTCTGACAGATTAGCAATGTCATGCCTAATATTCTTGAGTTGATTACTAAATGAAGCACTTGAATCTTCTAAGAATTTTATTGGTTTCAAAAAAGCACATAAAAGCGTCTCAGGCAGTTTCCTTTTCAGAGCCATCTGACTTCTGTGTGCAACAGCAAGCATTCAAACTGTTCATCATTCTCAATACAAAACTCTCGAAATAGTCGAGCGTTGAGAGCATGGGACTTGACTTAATTTACCGCTGTCATAACAGTATTTCATGTTCTGTGCAGCTGATCACATAGGATTTTTGTGACAAGATATTGTCAGTGAACTACACTGTGAATGGTAAATAGGATACGCACAACTTTTTCACAAAAATAATAATCTCATCGTGGTATTTTGTCATTGATGGTGCCCTGTCTATTGCACAAGCAAAAACGTTGGTGAACAGAATGTCCTTCTCTTTGAAAAATTGCTTTCTAGATTTAGCAATGACCAAACAACTGTTGTATACAGCATGCAAACCATCACTGTTTTGTTATGAAGTGCTGACAAATACCGTATGTTTTGAAGTGTTTTCCGTTTCTGAAAGTTTTCATGAAGTGACTGAAAATAAACCAAGTTCTTGATAAGGAACAAGAGAAAATCTGCAGATGCTGGAAATCCAAGCAACACACACAAGATGCTGAAGGAACTCAATAGGCCAGGCAGCATCTTGGTAATCTTATCAGAGTGTATTATTTTCAGGAGTTCGAGGAGCCTTCAAATGTGGTCAAGACCTATGAAAGGGCAGATCCTGAACTTTACCTCATTGAGTGCCATACCTTGATTCACAAGAATTGTGTCACTTCAGATTAGAGTATGGGAATCGTATTTACTAACACTGTGTTACAGTAGTGAATGGCAATAACGCACAAGCTGGGCATAGAAATAACACAATTTCTTCTGACCAGATTTATCATGATATGCCAAATACTGAAGTGCCACATTGCTTTTTAACAACTATAATGCACCGAGCAAAGTCTAAGAGAACAGTGGATTGGGAAGAGATGAGGTGCTTACATAATCATTGTGATCAATTATGAAACACTGAAGATCAGACGTTTATAATTCATTTCTTAAATTTAGCCTGAAATACTCCGACTGCCCCGCTTGCTACTGAGAAATCCCCACCACCCCTGGGGGGTAATATCACCAACTTTGGGAACCACTGCTCTACCACCAGCAGAGCTACCTACATCTAGCAAGAAAATGTGACAGGAAAATGGAAGATATTTGAGTTAGTTTGGCAGAAAGATGCTGTAGCAATGGAGCTGGTGCAGAGAGTGGAACAGTTCCAGATGGCAATTCTTCATGACGTGATAGTGATGAGCACGTGACCCTTATTCCATTTGAACAGGCTTGGCAGAAGAAGAGAATGAAGAAGAAAATGTGGATTTTAAGGAAATCTTCTCAATATTGCTAGCCACCGGAAAGGAGAAGGTAAAATGCTGATGATTCTTATGATCACTGTGGAGCAGATTTGCAAACACTCACTGAATGTTGTGAATTTCATGCAATTATGAAGGGAGATAGAGATAGAGATAGAGAGACTTGCTCTTTAGCCAACTATTGTATGCAAGTAGGAGAAGGACATTCAAGTGATCAGATTTCCCAAAATATAGTTTTGGAATGTAATGGTAGGCATTCCTTATCTTAGTACACCAGTGGTCTGGTGTGTTCCGACAGGTTATATGTTGATGGCAATTGGGAAAGGATTTCTTCAGACAAACCTATTTTAAGTTCCATACTATGACTTGAAATGCGTCAGGATGGACTGTTTCTTGTTTGGAGATGGCATTATGCAGTATCTCGAGTGCATGATGATAGTCAGCTGCTGGTGGTATGTAAACTCCAGTGAGGATCATGGATCAGAACTCCCTAGGTAAATAGAATGGAGAGCATTTGATCTTTATATGTTCAAGGTCAGGGGAACACGTGTTTGACAAAACTGCCATATTGGAACACCACCGAGAGTTTATCACAAAACACAAACCTCTACCTTTTGCCTTTTCCAAAATAGCAGTATGGTCCCTCCTGTGAATTGAGAAGCCTTCAGGTCTGATCACCTAATCTGGTGTGCTAGGAGGAAACCATGTCTCAGTCAAACATAGAATACAGCAATCTCTTATCTCCCTCCAATTCTGATACAGCAATCTTGCCCTCAGGTCCTCAGTTTTGTTCTCCAGCAAATGTGCATTTGCTAAAAAGATGCTGGGTAGAGGTTGCCTCATTCCTCTTAGTTTCAGCCTGGCTTGGAGTCCCTCACCCCATCCCTCCTGCCTTACTTCCAGCCATGGCAATGAACTTTTGTCCGTTTAAAGGTGCCTTACCTGCCTGCTTGAGAGTTAAGTCCACGGATCATGAAATTTGTTCATGAAGTGAATTTAAAAGTACATTGCTTGAAGGGAAATTACATGCTGCAGATTGCAGTGAGAGCAATTCAAAAGAGGTATATTTAGAAGTATTGTACATAGCCTGCAAAATGTCACCGTGGTTCTTCAGTGCTATCTTGCATAAAGTGTGGAAGGAGCAATAATGTTTTGAAGTACCGCAGGGAGAATATCACAGGGCATATACAGCAGCCAAGACAACTGATGTGGAGCCCAGGATCATTGTCAATCATTATGGTTTGAATAACACTTTGGACACTAAGTTAGGCAACCATTTGAGTAATTCCATATCACTTGACAAAACCCCCTATGTTTGGCTGGTCCAAAAGATGGTCACATGGAATCTTTGGATACAATTCCCTAGGTTCCTAAAGTGTCAACAAAAGTAGATAGGGTGATAAAGAAAGCACACAACATGCTTGCCTTCATCAATTGAAGAATTGAGTATAAAAGTTGTTACTGCGGTTAGACGACATTTGGAATATTGTGTGTTTCTCTGATGGCCATACCATGGGTTGGGTGTGGAGCTTTGGAGTGGGTGCAGAAGAAGTTCATCAGGATGTACCTGGATTAGAATACATTAGCTGTAAGGAGAAGTTGGACAAACTTGGATTGCTTTCTCCAGAGTGTCGGAAGCAAAGAAGAAATTTGAATAAAGTGTATAAAATTATGGGAGGTATAGATCGGGTAGACAGTCAGTCTTTTCCCAAGATGGGAATGTCACTTGCAAAGCAGAGCATGGAACATATTGCCAGCAGAAATGGTAGAAGAAGATATAATAACAATATTTAAGAGAAATTTAGACAGATTCATGAATGGATGTGGATTTTATGGATATCGACCACATACATCTGGATGGGATTAGTTAAATTTACGTCACGGTCAGTGCAGATGTGTTAGACCAAAGGGCATAAGGTGATGCCAACAGGCTCAATTAACTGATTAGAAAGGCTGGCTCTGTTATAGAAGTCAAACTGGACACACTGGAGGCTGTAGTAGAACAAGGACCCCCTGGAAAATCCTGGCAATTTTGGACAATGTTTCTGATCCTCTGCATGCCACCTTGGCTGAAAAGAGGAGCACTTTTACAAATAGAGTAAGAGAACTGTGCTGCTCCAAAGAGCCCTATATGAGGTCATTCTTACCCTCAGCCATTAGGCTCTATAATGAGTCAACCTATGGTCAGGGAAGTGATGGGCCCTTCTGTTTGAGGTAACTTATTTTTTATTCTTTCTTACTTCTACTCTAATATTTATTTATCTGTGCACTTGTAATTCTACTGTGACACTGTAATTTCCTTTGAGATCAAAAAAGCATCAATCTATCTATCTATATTCCTAAAATGTACTTTTCTATATTTTTTGAAAACAACCAGAAAGCAACAAAGATTTATGGTTTGCAAAGCTTGAATCTCTAATGTCTACAACAAAAGCTCATGGTGAATCTTGTCTTCCTGTTAGAGAATAAATATAATATTGGGTTAAGCAATGACAACTGTAGATGTAAACTGGTCATTCAGTTTGTAGATCATCATAAAATCTCTGCTGGGCTGGAAGGCATGCTTGAATCCTAATTATAATAATATTGAGACGATCAATAAATCATCATTGACTAGTATGTATACATTATGTAATAAAGACCAAAGACTGTTCAAATCAGAATTACTGAAACATTAGACCCAGTGCACATGAAACTCATGGGGTATCAGTGGATTTAGGGGATAATCTATATGAAACGCTAGATGGTCTAATGAGACTATATAGTATCCTTCTGGCAATTAGACTGACTGCTTGGTTCAGTTTAATGGTGGCAATATTTAAAAAGGATGAATCACTATACGAGGAGTGATTGACAAGTTCGTAAGCTAAGGTAGAAGAAGTCAATTTTAGAAAACCTAGCAGATTTATTTTTCCTACATTTACACGCTTAGTCCGGCGGTCGTGGAGCATACGGATCCCTTCTTTGTAGAAGTCGGCGCTTGGACATCCAGAAGTGGTCCACAGCAGGGGTGATTGATAAGTTTGTGGCCTAAGCTAGAAGGAGATGAGTTATTAACTTCAAACTTTCTGCATGACCATTCAGAGTTGAACTGCATGTGCATGTAACGAGAGCTGTATAACTCATCTCCCTCTACCCAAGGCCTTGAACTTATCAATCACCCCTGATGTGGACCACCTGGAGGTCCGAGACGCTCTCGTTACATGCACGTGCAGATCAACTCTTTGAGTGATGATGCAGAAAGTTTGAAGTTAATAACTCATCTCCTTCTATCTTAGGCCACAAACTTGTCAATCACCCCGCTGTGGACCACTTCTACAAAGAAGGGATCCGTATGCTCCACGACCACTGGACTAAGTGTGTAAATGTAGGAGGGGACTATGTTGAAAAATAAATGTGCTAGGTTTTCCAAAAATTGACTCCTCCATATAGATGAGGGTAGTGCAGTGGATGTGATCTATATGGATTTTAGTAAGGCATTTGACAAGGGTCCATATGGTAGGCTTATTCAGAAAGTCAGAAGGCATGGGATCCAGGGAAGTTTGGCCAGGTGGATTCAGAATTGGCTTGCCTGCAGAAGGCAGAGGGTCGTGGTGGAGGGAGTACATTCAGATTGGAGGATTGTGACTAGCGGTTTCCCACAAGGATCTGTTCTGGGACTTCTACTTTTCGTGATTTTTATTTACGACGTGGATGTGGGGGTAGAGGGTGGGTTGGCAAGTTTGCAGACGACACAAAGGTTGGTGGTGTTGTAGATAGTGTAGAGGATTGTTGAAGATTGCAGAGAGACATTGATAGGATACAGAAGTGGGCTGAGAAGTGGCAGATGGAGTTCAACCCGGAGAAGTGTGAGGTGGTACACTTTGGAAGGACAAACGCCAAGGCAGAGTACAAAGTAAATGGCAGGGTACTTGGTAGTGTGGAGGAGCAGAGGATCTGGGGGTACATGTTCACAGATCCCTGAAAGTTGCCTCACAGGTAGATAGGGTAGTTAAGAAAGCTTATGGGGTGTTAGCTTTCATAAGTCGAGGGATAGAGTTTAAGAGTCACGAGGTAATCATGCAGCTCTATAAAACTCTTGTTAGGCCACACTTGGAGTACTGTGTCCAGTTCTGGTCGTGTCACTATAGGAAGGATGTGGAAGCATTGGAAAGGGTACAGAGGAGATTTACGAGGATGCTGCCTGGTTTAGAGAGTATGCATTATGATCACAGATTAAGGGAGTTAGGGCTTTACTCTTTGGAGAGAAGGAGGATGAGAGGAGACATGATAGAGGTGTACAGGATAATAAGAGGAATAGATAGAGTGGACAGGCAGCGCCTCTTCCCCAGGGCACCACTGCTCAATACAAGAGGTCACGGCTTTAAGGTAAGGAGTGGGAAGTTCAAGGGGGATATTAGAGGAAGGTTTTTTACTCAGAGAGTGGTTGGTGCATGGAATGCACTGCCTGAGTCAGTGGTGGAGGCAGATACACTAGTGAAGTTTAAGAGACTACTAGACAGGTATATGGAGGAATTTAAGGTCAGGGGTTATATGGGAGGCAGGGTTTGAGGGTCGGCACAACATTGTGGGCCGAAGGGCCTGTAATGTGCTGTACTGTTATATGTTCTGCCTTAGGCCACAAACTTATCAATCACCCCTCATATTTATGCTTAGATCCTAAATACAAATTAAGTTATTAAATGAAAGGTTTATCCACAAAAACTAATAGAGAGTGAAATTGCAGATGCTAGAAATTGCATCTATTTCCCACATCTCTGTCCTCATCCCCTCTCCTCCTCTACAGACTAAGGATAACGTTCACCTTCTAACTAATTTCCACACCAGCACCTTCAACAAGATTTTGCTAACATACACCTCCCCTGCCCTTTTAGCACTCTGGAGTGACTTTTCCCCTCACGACTCCCGATCTGCTCTTCCATCTCTGCCAGCTGCTCCTCTTCTTCCGGCCCTTTCCCACGTGCCCATGCAACAGCAGGAGGTGCAGTACAGTACCTGACCTTTTATTTCTTCTCTCCCCATGTTTAGGAATAAAAATGGGCTGTCCAAATAAAACGGCGATTCATTTGCACTTCTTCTAATCTAATGGACTGCATTCAGTGTCACAATGTGATCTCCTCTGCATTGGAGAAACTAAATACAGATGACCTCCAGAGGCATCTCAAAGTTCCTGTTGCAGCCACTTCAGTTCATCGTCCCATTTCCAATCTAATCTGCATTGTCATAACCGACTTAGATTCAGATTAGTATATTGACATATACAGTGAGGTTCAACAAAATGTGTTGCTTGCATGAAGCTCGCATATTCAGCAGTATACATACAAAGCAATAATAAATACAACAATAAACACGGTAACAATCATAAAACATCAAAATGTTTCACAGTTGGAAGTGCAATCTGAAGTAGTGCAATCAAATCGCTGAAGTGACAATAACGGAATAGCCAAAAGAGGTAGAAATATAAATAAGCACAACTCAGTATAGTCTAAATCAACAACATCCCATCGTTTAGCTCAATAATGAATTCTCCAGCTTACATGACTCATTTCTCTATCTGGATCAGAACCAGCCCATCCATTTCTGATCTTGTTGTATTGCCACATCCAGAATATTACATTCAGTTCTTGTCATCCCATTGTAGGAAGCATGTAGAGGCTATGGAGAGAGTGCAGGAGAGGTTTACCAGGATGCTGCCTGGATTGGAGGGCATGTGCTATAAGGAGAGATTAGACAAACTAAAGCAACACACACAAAATGCTGGTGGAATATCAGTAAGTCAGGAAGATCTCTGGAGGGAAATAAACAGCTGACTCTTCAGGATGAGACCATTCATCAGGACTGGAGACTCGTATTGTTTTCTCTGAAGAGGTGGAGACTGAGGAGTTCGCTGATAGAAGTTTATAATATTATGGGAGATACAGTATAGATGGAGTAGATAGCCAGTATCTTTCTCCCAAAACCTAAATGCCTAATACTAGACAAGATGCATTTAAGGTGAGAGGAAGTAAAGTTCAAAGGAGATGTGTGGGGCAAACTTTTTCCCCACAGAAAGTGGTGGGTGCCTGGCATGCACTACCAGATGCAGTTCTGACATTTAAGAAGCACTTACATAAGCACATGAAAATAAATGGACATGTTTCAAGTGCGGGAGAAGGAATAGATGTTATTTGCTTAATCAATGTGGCACAACATGATGTGCTGAAGGACCTTTTCCTATGCTATATTGTGTGTCCCTGATGATGGATGCTGCTTTCCTGTGACAGCACTCTGTGTAGATGAGCTCACCAGTAGTGGGGAGGGACTTACCCCTGATGGACTGGGCCGCATCCTCTACTTTTTGTAGGATTTTCTATTCCAGGGCATTAATGTTTCCACACCAGACTGTGATGCAACCAGCCAGTAAACTCTCTATCAGACATCTATAGAAGCTTATCGAAGTTGTAGAAGCCATGCTGAATCTTCACAAACTAAGGAAGTAGATGCGCTGTTGCACTTTCTTCATATTTGCATTTACACGCTGGGCTCAGGACAGATCCTCTGAAATGATAACACTGAGGAAGCTAAAGTTGTTGACCCTCTCCACCTGTGATACTCTATGAGGACTGGTTCGTGGGCCTTTGATTTCCTCCCCCTGAAGACAATAACCAGCTCGTTGGTCTTGCTGACATTGAGTTGAGGGGTTGTTGTTGTGGCACCGCTCAGCCGGATTTTCATTTTCCTTCCTATATGCTGATTAGTCACCGTATTGATTCTGCCAACACCTTGGTATAGATCCAAAGTTAAAGCAGTTTTGGTGATGCCACAACACTTACCGATGTGACAGGGATCCAACATTTATTGGGAATTGCTCAATGTCTACACAAATTTCCATCTCATTTACAATGCCAGATGAAGCTGCTCAGAGATCCAACATGGAAAGATACAGAACAATTCAGAGGAGAATCCAAAGAATTGCACTGAATATAAAAATACACTTACCAGCATATTATTTCTAAGAAATTATTATTTTCAGGATGAGGTGACTTTATAATCTGATGCATTCCAGTTTGGTCTTGTGAAACTTCAATGTAGAATTGGAAAGCCAGACACATTTTAATTCCACGTCCCATTCCCATTCTGATATATCTATCCATGGCCTCCTCTACTGTCAAGATGAAGCCACACTTGGGTTGGAGGAACAACACTTTATATTCCGTCTGGGTAGCCCCCAACCTGATAGCATGAACATTGACTTCTCTAACTTTCATTAATGCCCCACCTCCCCTTCGTACCCCATCCCTTATTTATTTATTATTATTCTTTTCCCTTTTTTTTCTCTTTTTTCTCCCTCTGTCCCTCTCACTATAACTCCTTGCCCATTCTCTGGGTTTCCCCCCCTCCCCCTTTCTTTCTCCCTAGGCCTCCTGTCCCATGATCCTCTCCATTCTCCAGCCTCATATCCCTTTTGCCAATCATCTTTCCAGCTCTTAGTGCCATCCCTCCCCCTCCTGTCTTCTCCTATCATTTCGGATCTCCCCCTCCCCTCCCACTTTCAAATCTCTTACTATCTCTTCTTTCAGTTAGTCCTGACAAAGGGTCTCGGCCCAAAATGTCGACTGTACCTATTCCTATAGATGCTGCCTGGCCTGCTGCGTTCACCGGCAATTTTTGTGTGTGTTGCTTGAATTTCCAGCACCTGCAGATTTCCTCGTTGTTGTGTTTTTAATAACTCTTAACTATTGGTTTAGTTATGTCAGGTTTGGAACATAGTTCTATGAATGGGATATGGGAGAATATTGAAACACATCACTGACTAGTGGAATCAGGAATCTGCAAAATGATCCTCCCAGTGCTAGGTCAGTTCCAGATCAGCAGTGGGGCAATGTTCCTGTTCAGACCTGTGCACTGTTAAGAGTGGACAGGGAATAAGGAGTAAGAGTAGAAGGGAGTAAGGACAGGAGTGGAGAAAGGAATGGGGGCACAGGCTTGCTCACATGACAGGAATAAAGGGGAGGACAAAGGAAAAACCTATGAGTGGGAAGGTGCAAGGCAAGAGGAGAGAACATTCAGATTGGGGAAAGGAGTTTACCAAAGGAAAGTGGGGTTGGTGCCCAACAGTGGGAAGGATGAAGTAGACCACATAAGAACATAAGACATTCGGGAAGATTTAGGCCACTCAGCCCATTGATTCTGCTCCGCCATTCCATCATGGCTGATTTTTATTCCTTTCAACCCCATTCTCCTGCCTTCTCCTTGTGACCTTTGCTGCCCTAACTAATCAAGAATCTATCCAGCTCTGCTATAAATAAACACAATGACTCGGCTTCCACTGCCATCTATGGCAAGGAATTCAACAGATTCACCACCAGTGGGCTAAAGAAATTTCTCAAAAATGTGGCATCCATTGTTAAAGCGCCCAACACCCAGGAAATGTTCTCTTCTCATTGCTACCATCAAGGAGGAAGTAAAAGAGTTTGAAAGTACACACTCAATACTATATCGAAACTACTCCAAACTATACCTTTCTCCAAGGATTGAACATGGACTTGGTGGAACATCTGCTCTTCACGTCCCATCATTCCCCAGTGGAGGCTGTCTCATTGATTATGTAGTTTGCCAATTACTCACCAATAAGGTGCAGTACATCATTCAAGGCTACCATAGAAGACAAGAGTACATCTCAGCCTTTCTGAGTCACTTTGGAACTGGTGTTGTGGAGTATGATGCTGCAGGATTTATCAAGCTCACATTATTATTAATATGGATGGGCTTCTGCTTTAAAGTTCACATTGATTTGCCCCTATAGTTTCTACGGGATCAACCCACTTTGACATTCCAGCCAGTGTACCAATTTACTAGCAATGGACAACTCTACCAACAGATACAAAAATCTTACCCTTACAGTCCATGCTGAGATGGTAATGAGATGGCCAGAAGAGCAAAGGCTTCCTTCAAAACCTATGTTCCTCAGCTCCAGGAGGTGGCTTTCACTAATGGGAAGTTATAATTCATTTTTTGTTTAATTTTTGTGCAACTATGACATTGTGGCCAATAGGAGCAGACAATTTGGAAAAACATTTTATTGGGGTAGGGGGAAATATGATGCTATTAGGCAGGAACTTGGGAGCAGATGTTCTCAGAGAAATGCTCAGCAGAAATGTGGCAAATGTTCAGGGAACATTTGCATGGCGTTCTGCATTGGTATGTTCAATTGAGGCAGGGAAAGGATTGTAGAGTAAAAGAGCCAAGGTGTACAAATGATGTAGAAAATCTAGTAAGGAAGAAAAGAAAAACTTATGAAAGGTTCAAGAAACTAGGGACTGTTAGAGTTCTAGAAAATTACAAGGGTGCCAGGAAGGAACTCAAGAATAAAATTAGGAGGACAAGAAGGGGCCATGAGAAGGCCTTGGAAGCAGGATTAAGGAAAACCCCAAGGCATTCTACAAGTATGTGAAGAGCAAGAAGATGAGTCATGTGAGAATAGGACAATCAAGACCGATAGTGGAAACGTGCATGGAGCCGAAGGAAGTAGTGGAGGTATTTAATGAATGCTTTGCTTTAGTATTCACCAGGGAAAAGGACCTGGGCAATCGTGGGGATGACTTACAGTGGAATGAAATGCTTGAGTGTATAGACATTAAGAAAGAGGATGAACTGGAGCTTTTGAAAGGTATAAAGTTAAATATGTCACCGGGACTAAACGAGAAATACCTCAGGCTACCGTCAGAAGTGAAGGAGGAGATTGCTGAGCCACTGGTGATGATCTTTCTATCATCAATAGGGATGGGAGAAGTACCAGAGGATTGGAGGGTTGCAAATGTCGTTCCCTTGTTCAAGAAAGGAAGTAGAGGTAACCCAGGAAATTATAGACCAGTATTACTTCAGTGGTAGGCAAGTTGTTGGAGAAGATTCTGAGTGGCAGGATTTTTGAGTATTTGGAGAGACATAATCTGATTAGGGATAGTCAGCGTGGCTTTTTCAAGGGCGGGTCATGTCTTATGAACCTGATTGAGTTCTTTGAGGATGTAACTAAACATACTGATGAAAGTAAAGCAGTGGATGTAGTGTATATGGATTTCAGTAAGGTATTTAATAAGGTTCCCCATGCAAGGCTCATTCAGAAAGTAGTGAGGAATGGGACCTAAGGAGGCCTTGCTTTGTGGATCCAGAATTGGCTTTCTCGCAGAAGGCAAAGGGTGGTTGTAGATGGTTCGTACTCTGCACGGAGGTCGGTGACCAGTGGTGTTCCACAGGGATCTGTTCTGGGACCCTCCTCTTTGTGATTTTTTATAAATGACCTGGGTGAGGAAGTAGAAGGGTAGGTTAGTAAGCTTTCTGATGACACACAAGTTGGCGGTGTTGTGGATAGTCTGGCAGGTTTTCAGAGGTTACAGCAGAACATCAGTAGGATGCAGAACTGGGATGAGAAGTGGCAAATGGAGTTCAACCCAGATAAGTGTGAAATGGCTTATTTTAGTAGATCAGATTTGAAGACAGAATATAATATTGATGGTAAGACTCCAGGCAGTGTGGAGAATCAGCGAGATGTTAGGGTTTGTGTCCATAGGACTTTCAAAGTTGCTGCGCAGGTTGACAGTGTTGTTAAGAAGGCATATGGTGTATTGGCCATCATCAACCATGGGATTGATTTCAAGAGCCATGAGGTGATGTTACAGCTATACAAGACCTTAGTTAGACCAAACTTGGAGTACTGTGTTCATTTCTGGTCACCTCACTACAGGAAGGATGTGGATGCTATAGAGAGAGTGCAGAAAAGATTTACAAGATTGGAGAGTGTGCCTTATGAGAACAGGTTGAGTGAACTTGACCTTTTCTCCTTCAAGCGATGGAGGACAAGAGGTGTATAGGATGATGAGGGGCATTGATCGTGTGGATATCCAAAGACTTTAGCCCAGGGCTGAAATGAGGAACATGAGGGGGCATAGTTTTGAGGTGCTTAGAAGTAGGTACAAGGGGAATGTCAGAGGTATGATTTTCACGCAGAGAGTGGTGGGTGCATGAATGCACTGCCAGTGAAGGTTGAATTGAATTGAATTGACTTTTATTTCTTACATCCTTCACATACATGAAGAGTAAAAATCATTATGTTACTTCTCTATCTAAATGTGCCATGTGCAATCATAGTAATTTGTAATAAATAGACCAGTCAATGTAATATAGAGTAAACTCAAATCAGCGTGAGTTCATCAGTCTGATGGCCTGGTGGAAGAAGCTGTCCCAGAGCCTGTTGATCCTGGCTTTTATGCTGCGGTACTGCTTTCCAGATGGTAGCAGCTGGAATAGACTGTGGTTGGGATGGCTTGGGTGCCCAATGATTCTACGAGCCTTTTTTACACATCTGTCCTTGTAAATGTCCTGAATCATGGGGAGTTCACAGCTGCAGATGCACTGGGCTGTCCGCACCACTCTCTGCATAGTCCTACGATTTAGAAAGGTACAGTTCCCATACCAGGCAGTGGTGCAGACAGTCAGAAGAAAACTCAAACTTGTGCCAAACTTCGAATCGAGTTTTCTTCACTTGAAAAAACCCACATCTTTAGATGGACTTTCAGGAAGGACAGATATGAGGTATTCTTTGAGTTTTGCTGGCTTGATACTTCCATTAGCAATATTTTTTCTACAGAAAGTCACAGTGACTTTTGAGTTCCATGATGTCCATTAATGCAAGTGAAACCATATAACTTGTTTGATAAATCTGCAATGAAATAAGTAATCTGTATGTTAATTGAATGAAGTGTAAGATATTTGAGAAAGTTGGATGCCAAGTAAGTAAAGTAAGGCAGGTTTTACAACTTATCAAAAGTTTTAACACTTTTAATGGCTTCTAGGGGATTCTAGGACAAGAGGGTACGAGTTCAGGATTAAAGGACGTCCTTTTAGAACTGAGATGCAGAGAAATTACTTTAGTCAGAGAGAAGTAAGTCTGTGGCATCACTGGCAAGCTTCACTGGATGAAATAGATCATAATGTGCAAGTATGCTGTCTGACATCACCATTTCCTCTGCCTTTTGGAAAGCCACCTTACACTGTTTTGTCCATTGCTATTTCTTCCTGATCCGCACTAATGAGTTCAAGGGGTGGAGCACAATAGCCAGGTTTGGCAGGAACCTGTTATAATAATTGACAAATCCTACAAAGGACTGCAACTGCGACATGCCCTTTGGCTTTGGGGCATCCACCACTGCTTGAATTTTCTCAGCATACTTGTATAATCCCTGTGCGTCAATCATGTGACTACAGTAAGTAATGCTTGGTTTAAAGAATTCACACTTATTGTGTTATGCCCTGAGCCCTTCTTGTCTTTTTCACACCGTGTTGAGGTTTTGGAGATGTTCCTTGTCATCCTTACTGGTAATGATGATGTCATCCAGGTAACACTGAGTACCTGAGCAGCCTCGCAGCACCTGGTCCATGGCTTTCTGCCAGAGTGCAGGTGCAGGTGCAGATGCTACTCCAAAAATAAGTCTGTTATATCGATAAAGCCATTTGTGAGCATTTACAGTGAGAAACACTTTGGACTCTTTCTATCTCCATCTGCCAGTTGGCCTCAGCAAAGTCCACTTTACTGAAGTGCCTTCCTCCAGAAAGGTTTGCAAAGATATCCTCCATGCAGGGCAGAGAGTATTGATCCACTTTCAGTACTAGGTTGATAGTGACCTTAAGATCACCACAGATCCTGAAAGACCCACCCATTATGGCGACTGGAACCACTGGCATTGCCCATGGGCTCCACTCAGCCTTGGAAAGAATACCTTCAGCCTCCATGCGATCTGGCTCACTGGCTATTTACCTTGGAGTCACAATGGGGGTGCTGGGAACAGACCCAAATGCAAGACACAGACACTGAAGTACAGGGAACAGGACTTGACTAGAGTGAGGACATGACAGGATTCAGACCAGGAGCAGGGGCAAGAATGCAGACTTGGGCTAGGGAAAGCGGGACCAGGACTAGGAACCATGGACTAGGAGACAAGGCTTGGACTCCGAGTCAGAGACTGGACAAGGACCCAGAACCTGGGTCTTGCCTTGGGTTCGGACCCCAGAACCAGGCAAAGACATGACATGGCTGGGGGTCTTAGCTCTTGAGGGTTGAGGCTTGGAGTCTTGGGTCTTGAGCTTGGCTGTGGGATCCTCGAGGCTGGGGTCCTAGGAGCGTGGCTGCGGGATCCTTGAGGCTGGGGTCCTAGGAGCGTGGCTGCGGGATCCTCGAGGCTGGGGACCTAGGAGCGTGGCTGCGGGATCCTCGAGGCTGGGGACCTAGGAGCGTGGCTGCGGGATCCTCGAGGCTGGGGACCTAGGAGCGTGGCTGCGGGATCCTCGAGGCTGGGGACCTAGGAGCGTGGCTGCGGGATCCTCGAGGCTGGGGACCTAGGAGCGTGGCTGCGGGATCCTCGAGGCTGGGGACCTAGGAGCGTGGCTGCGGGATCCTCGAGGCTGGGGACCTAGGAGCGTGGCTGCGGGATCCTCGAGGCTGGGGACCTAGGAGCGTGGCTGCGGGATCCTCGAGGCTGGGGACCTAGGAGCGTGGCTGCGGGATCCTCGAGGCTGGGGACCTAGGAGCGTGGCTGCGGGATCCTCGAGGCTGGGGACCTAGGAGCGTGGCTGCAGGATCCTCGAGGCTGGGGTCCTAGGAGCGTGGCTGCAGGATCTTTGTCTTGAAATGCAGAGGCTGATAACTTGGAGGCTGGAGCTGAGAGACAGACTGGGAACTGAACATCAGAGCCGGGACTTATCCTTCGACAAGCCAGGACACACCTTTGACACAACACTAACATGAGACAGGACAGAACATACACATAGAGCCGGGACTTATCCTACGACAAGCCGGGATTCAATTTCATCTCCACACCAAGGTGGGACAGATCCACCTGTTGGGTAACAGCAGGACAGCCAGACTTACCCAACAGAGGCAAAGACAAGACATGTCCCCCTACAGGGCAACAGCAAGACAGCCTGATTAACCCCACGGAGGCGAGGACAAGACAAGACATGACCTTCTGCGGGGCAATGGCAAAGCAGCCTGACTTACCCCACAGAGGAGAGGACAAGAGTAGACAAGACATGACCCCCTGTGGGGCAACAGCAAAACGGCCTGACTTACCCCACAGAGGCAAGGACAAGGAAAGACAAACCTAAAGAACAACAGACAGTTCCATCTCTGCTCTGGGGTTGCTCCAAGTCTCAGTTCAGCCAGCAACCTCAGCTGGCTACAGATACAGCCAGATCCCTACCTAGCTTGGAGTGGCTAGCAGCCACTCAGCTGGCCCAGGAAACAGCTGAATCCATACCGCAAAGACCACTCCAACATGTGGCAACAAGGCTCCATGAAGCAGTGGTCCTCCAACCAGGCCTAGAGATCACGAATGGTTTCCCTAGTCTTCCATCAGCAGGTTGCTCCAAGGGGGACTGACAAGACAATTTTCTTCTTCTTCTTCCCCCCTTCTTCGTTTTATGGCAGTTGGCAACCAGCTTTCAGTGCATTACCACCACCTGCTAGACTTGTGGTGTTCCAACCAAATATGTCCTGGAGTTCTCTACTTTAGTCAATCTAGTTCAGCCTGCAGTTTTCTATTAGCATCACTCTGTAGTTGCTTAATACGCTCATTAGATAATGCCGCAAACTGCTATTCTTCCCTAATTACGTCACACATTTTTGCGTAGTTGCATTACTTCAATTACATTGATTTCATCTACATCACTTGTAAGACTAAAATCATCTTGTTAAACAATAGTAATTATTGCACATTATACTTTTAAGATTGCTGTTTTTCCAAGTCTATCTGCTTTTTCACGTTTTCCTTTTCTTGGATCGTAGCCTGCAGTTGTTTGCTGAGACCTCTGAGTTCTTCTTCATTTGCTTCCATGTTTTCATTTTATAATCTGAATGTAGATAATTCACTTTGCAACAAATTTCTTTTCCTTTTGTATCCTTGTAATAATTTCCTCCATTTTCCAATCTCTTTCCAACTCACCGTTGTTCTTGTTGGGTACTTCTATTTGTTGTTGGAGTTCTGCACATTTACCCTGGGCTTCAACCATGAAATCTGAGGATTTTCCTTAAGTTCTGAAACATTTCTTAAATTCTTGACCATTTGCGATAAGTATACTGCCATTAAGATTCCATCTCCCCTGCCTGTGAACTGTTGGATCCTCCATTCAGCGTTTCTTTGGCTTCTTCCCACCTAATTCCTTTAATACCAAGAAACTTTTCTGCAAACTTGACGATAATTTTAATTTTCTCAGTTCTTTTGCTTGTTTGCACTGAACAATTAATTGCATCCACCATAAAAAGCACAAACTCCTTTCTGCTCATTAATAGTGTATCCTTATTTTTCATATTACAGCTCTCACAATTCACCAGTTTATTATTCCCTGTATTTGTTTGCTTGACAGCCTTTTTTTCCATCAAATTCGTTCACTGCCTCTGCATAACTGATTCCTTGAGTTACTTTTACATATTGTATCTCAGCCGCCTTCTTGCTATAAATGCACCCTCGATAAGCTGCGCTGTGTTCCTCGCCACAATTGCAGCATTTCAGCCTAGCTCCCACTTCACATTTCCCATATTCATGTATTCCAGCGCATCTCCCACATCTTTGTTTTCCTCTGCAGACCACAACAATGTGCCCAAATTTCTGACATTTATAGCATCTTAAAGGCAGTGGTATATATATTCTAACCACATAACACATATACCCTAAGTAAACATTAGTCAGCAATCTCTCTTCATCAAAGTTAATCATTACCAATAAACTATCACACTTTTTCCCATTTCTTGTAACTTTCAAACATTTGGCCTTAATAATTTTTGCTCCTTTATTCCTTTTATGTTCTGTTTAGTCTCATCCATAGTAACTTTTGTTGGTATCCCCAAAACAACTCCTCTAGTACACTTTCTATTGTTGGGTATTGAGCATTGTACTTCTTTGCCATCTATTTTACATAATCTTATCACTTTACCTTGCTGAGCACTATCCCAACAAATCACTAATAGCAATCCATTTCACAAAATCTTTGCTCCTTTAAACTCACCTATAATTTTGTTGAGCATCTTCAACAAATCAGGTTCCAATCACCAAATGACACCCCATCTTCACTTAGTTTTATAATTGCTTTAATCTCATCTTCTTTTCATTGTTTTGCTGTCCTGCTTTGATCATCCACTGATACCTCAGAGTTTGATATCCCATACCTCTGCTTTCTTTTCTCCCTCTTTCCATTCCATTACTCTTTCCCACCAACCTCCATCTCAAGTTCAGTTCCACTCTCACCAGAAACTTCCTTCAATAGCTTGGCTCTTTCCTTGATGTTCTCGCTCCCTGCCATTTTCCAGTCACAACTCAAAATCCAACTCCTATCTCTCCAGTCAAAAGCCACCACCCACACACAATCCCAAGCCTACTTATATTGCAAGCCCAAAGATGGGAATCAGGTGCCTTTGATTTAGTCAAACAAGGGACAGCTGGAAGACCCGGAGTCCTGAGTCCATGGACCGGACCGTGAACCAGAATGGGGACTTCACGGACCGGACCATGACACTTGGATGGTATCAGAAACCAGACAGGCTTTGCAAAACTAGGGTGCGGCATTTTCATTTAGCACTATTTTACCTTTGATAAGTTTGAGTTTTCCAATGCCATCCTTGAACACTACTGTGGCATCATCTAGTACCTTTCTTAATTTGCTTTCATATGGCTTCATTGCAGGGGATGTGACATGAAAATAGTGGATGGATCTCCAATCAAGTTATAGTTGTCTCAGATAATTGTGGCCCCACAATGATGGCCCTCCTGTTTTTACTACATACAAACTCAATGTGGCTTGTTAGTTGTTGTGTTTCACAGTTAAGGAAGTCATTCCCACAGGTGTTATCTTTTCTGTAGTGTAAGTTCTTAGATGGATATCTGCGGGCTTCAGTTCAGTATCTTTGAAATGCCGTCCAAACTTATTTTGCAGAATAACTGATACAGCTGAACCCATCTCCAATTCCATTTTAATTAATTTACCATTCTCTTCTGGCGTAAGTCATATTGCTTGTCTATTGCTAATTTTCACACTGTAAATCTCACAGCCACTAAATATTGTGTCACTCTCATCATTATCAGATTTTTCATTGGTGGCATGCAGATTAGTGCTCTTTCTGAAACTGCATTTTGAGATTTTAGTGTTTTCTCTTCCGTGTGTAGTCTATTTATTTTTGTCTGCCTAACGTGCTCTTTGTATGTGTTCTACTTTGTTGTATTTTCTGCAAGTTTCCCCTTTAAATCTGCGTTTTTCTTCTGTATACAAGCCCTTGCTACAGTTTGTTCAGCCAGGCTGGTTTCTGTTTAGACTTTGCAATTTTGTTCATGCTCACTCTCATTCCTGACTGCAAGTTCATAGCAACTCTGTCTGCGCTTTCCATTCAAATAGCAATTTCCACTGCTCATTTGAAAGTAAGTTCTGCTTCAGTTGCGAGCCATTTTTGAATGCTTTCTTTTAAGATTCCAAAAACTAAACAATCTCCTAGTATATCATTAAGCCCATTACCAAATCAATAATGCTCAGATAATGTCTTTAATTCAGCTACATACCCTGAAATGGACTTCCCTTCTTTTTGATTCCGTTTATGAAACCTAAAGCGCTCTGCAACCAATAATGCCTGCGGTTCTAAATGTTCCTGCATCACTTTTACAGTAGCAGCAAAGCTCGTTTCTGATGGTTTGATTGGAACAGTCAAACTTTAAAGTAACCTGTATGCCTTTAAACCTAATTAACTCAAGCAAAATTGGCTGTTTAATTTGCTTCAAAATATTGTTCTAATAATTCAGTATACACAAGCCAGTTATCCATTGTATAATCAAACTCATCAATCTTTCTGATGTAGCCAGCCACTTTTGATTTTTTTAAATGATTATCATCACCCTGTACTCTACTGTTTTCTGAGTTTAAAAAAATCTTGTATACATATACACATACAAGATTACTCAAATACTATTGAAATATTAAGCACACAATACATACTTCCAATATGCCCCTTCTGAGGGGTGGGTGGGATCTAACCGTACGAGAGAGAGTGGAGGCAGTGTGAATTATACACAGTGTTTCACAACCTCACTCTAGACCAGGGTTTCTCAACCAAGATTCTGTGAGAGCTCACCCGGTGTTCTGAGAGAAATCATGATTAAAAAAACAATGAACATTATTTTTCTAAACTTTGCACAATGCACAATGTTAACCCTCACAGTGGTGGGCAGTGACCAAGCAACCCCATTAGCAATATCATTAGAAGTCTCTCAGCCCAGTAGGACAGTGCACAGTCACAGTAGGACTGTGTTTATTTGGTTGAGTCCATTCTCAGTTTTTGATGTGAGATGGGGGGCACTATTGATAATTGGTGAGCACTGTATTGCACAGAGGGGAGGACAGTGGGCTGACAATTGGTGAGCGCTGTACTGCACAGAGGGGAAGATGGTAGGCTGTTGAGGAGTGTGAAGTGCATTTTCCAAGCATCGAATAGACTCGTCCAATTTAGGCTGTGACGTCAGCCTCTCCCTCCCAAATCACCTCCCCAACATCCCCTTAGGCACTGCCGACTGACTTATGGGAGCAATGAAACTCTACCAGTGTAGTAGAAAATAGGAGGGAAATTTTCATTCTAATAAAATTTTTACCTGCCACAATTCAGCTGCAGGCATACCGCTTTGCTGTTGTTGTAAACATTGCAAAAGGTGGATTGTGTAGTTTAGAAGTAAATTGCAATGTGAAGTTTTCATATTTTCGCAGTTTTCTTATTTAGTTATTAATTATGTCTTTTAAAAAATATTTTATTAACCCCTGTGTTTTACAGACATGTCTGATGGTCCAATGAGACAATTTTTGAATTACAAACTTCTGAGTCACTTCACTGCACGAGTACAACAACAGACATTAAAAAAATCCATCTTTACAATGAAAGCTACTTATCAATGGGTTTTATATGGACTGGTGATCCAAGTTGCCCTATTCCAATGGGCCTAGTCTATGGCAAACAATTTACAAGTGCAGCAATGGCTCCAGCAAAAGTGAAAAGACATCTAACTACAAATCACAGCCATATGACATGTAAAAGTGCTGATTATTTTGAACGGCTATTGGAATCTCAATACAAACAGAATAAAGCTTTGTTAATGACGTCACAGTCAGTAAAATGGTTCTGGAAGTAGGTTATTTAGTAGCAGAAATTATTATCCAGAAAAGGAAAAGTCACACCGTGGGTGAGAACCAAATAATACCAGCATGTAAAATTGTATGAGTAAAATGCTAGGACAAGATGCAGTACGAGAAATTGAAAAGGTTTCACTCTCAAACAGTGTGAATAGTCGATGTATTGATAACATGTCACATGATGCTGGAGAGGTTTTGTGTGATAAACTGAAAAACAACAGCTTCTTTATTCAAGTTGGTGAGTCAACAGATTTCAGCATTTGTAAGATTTGTAAATGATGGTGAAATTCAAGAAAGCCTTTTTTTCCTGTTGCAAAGACTGCCCAAAACAAGTAAAGGCCAAGATATTTAATGTTTTGTCTTCATATCTGGAAACAAAAGGTCTGTCTTAGAGGAACTATGTTGCTTTGGCTTATGGTTTCTAGTAATGTTTCTATTCAACCATTGTTAATAAATTTTCATGTTGTAAATATCATTAATTAAAATCAATTTACAACCTTTATTTAATTAAATCTACCGAGCCTACCTTTAGAAAAAATAAATCCCATTTTGGCTTAAGTCAGTTATTTAACAGGAATTTATTATGTTTGCCTTATGAGTTTTTAAAATGTATGAAAGAGAAAGAAAGAGATTAATTTCAAGAACAGTGAGCTAAGCTTAAGTGCCTGTTTTTTTTTCAAGAAAGGTTGGCTAAAAATTCATCCTCTACTCAAAAGGGCATTGACAATTATTTTTGGATTATTATTTCTATAACTTACTGATCACAGTAAAGTACAATGAGCTGTAGAATATTAATTTTTACACAGGGGTTCCCTGAGACCTGAAGATTATTTCAAGGGTTCCTCTAGGGCAAAAAAAGTTGAGAAAGGCTGCTCTAGACTTTCCATCGGCCAATGGAAATTGAATTATGCAATTTTATTTTTTGAGACATATTACTTTTGTTTTAAGCAATTCTGTGTACATACATATATTGATGCTTCTGGACACATCTTCAGTGATGTTCCTGGAATCATCGGGTGTTTCGGGTCTTTCAACATCATACAACCTCTTCCAGGTGACCCAGCCGGGGCTGATCAGACTCCAGCTTGTGTCCAGATGGCTAGCTACATTAAGTAGTTCCACGTTTTCTTTTGCATTTATTTGGAAAATGCAAACATTTACAATATTTACAATTTTCCTTTCAAGACCTTTAGCTGTTTTTAGCTTTTCACCGGCTCTCATTGAACAGTTATCATTGAACTGTTGCAGTATGAAAAAATGTACTTACTTTAGCTTCACATGCAATATTTATTGATCATTTCCTTATTACCTTCCGACCAAGTTTTTTGTGTAAACCTCTGATTTCCTCCTTCATATTATGAAAATGTTTGGTTTCGCATTTTAAAACCTGCAATTTGAACGAAACAAGTTGTCAACAGCATATGCATTCCCTTACTCGGGAACCCCACTAAACTGTTATTAACTTTCTACATTAAACTGCACCTCTTCAATCTAAAGTAGAGCAATGGACCAAATCATTTTTCTAACTAGGCATGATTTCTTGTTTCTTTTCCATTTTCATTCTATCCATCAGAAATAGATCACAAGAACCATTATACCTGCGTTATTTTTATAGTTTTTAACCTTGACCATGAATCAACCATCTTTACATATTTTAACATCTGTAAAAATAAATAAACAATGTAATTATCCAGTTTGATAATTATTCTTGTATTCTAAAGGATTTCACAATGTGCACACGGTTCAAATACACTGATACCTTTTCCTTGCTTCATTGTCTTTGTAATGCAGGTGCTGAGAGGCCAAGAACTCCAAGAACCATTATAATTATTGCTAGTCAATGATATTCTGCACCAGTGTGTCTTGTGTTGATTTATGCACACATTTTTCTTGCTTGTTAGTTTTGGGACATCTTCTGCATGGCACAGCACCAGCTGACAATGAATCGCTCTGTAAACTGTTGTGTTATAGAATTCCTGTTACAGATACACCATTCTCTCAGGTGGGTCTCTGAAAGAGTTAGGATCTTTATCTTGGTTTTCGCTATCTAATGCTGTTGCTATGTGCTGATTTGTCAAGTGCATCTGCCTTCAGATGCCTGCCAAAGATTATATCTGATATGTGCAGAGTGGGTGAGCTTGCACCTGTTACATTTTCTGGCTTAACAGTAATGATCTTAAATGCTTTCTTTTGCAAATGACTTTTATTTTGCTGTTTTTATTAAATTCAGCACAAGATTTAGAATAAGAGAATTATATTACAGAAAACTGCTGATCTGCAATGTTTTATTGAATCAAAAGGTCTACGGTATTCTAACATGAACCCTAGCACAAATCAAAATATTACTCTGCCATTATCTTGTGTTAAAATCATTTCATCACTTTTGAGTCTCTCTGAGTCAAACCATATTAGTTTCAGACACACAGCACAGCACAAGTTGGCAGAGACACATGAGGGAGAAGTTAAAGACCAGAGCAGGTCCAAGTTCTGATCATTGTTCAGTAAAGTAGGATTTCATCCAGGGAGATTTTCAGGCAAAAGATCAACAATTATTTAGCAATTACCAATAAAGTTTAATTTGCCACCTTTACTTATTTGCAAAAAGCATCAGAAAACATCACAGTCCCTTCCAAAGAGCAGCAGCCAGTACTTACACATTTTCTGAAAGTTGCTTTATTTTAGGAGCTTCCCACTTTCACATTGGAAAGGTATCTTAGTTTGTTTTGCCACAAATCTCACTTGGTAAAATACAGGAAATATGATTAATTGACAAGCACATTAAAAAATTAAGTTTGAAGTTCCTTTAATCATCAAAATATAATGACTAATAAGGAAGTAAACAAACCAAGGGATTCTGATTACCCAGATCATTAGGAAACGTAGAAACATTCTAGAAATGTTTTCCTGTGTTAAAACCAAATCCATCAATTTTATGAAAAAATATTATCATTGCTGAACATGTAAATGTCTTCCTATCGAACTGAAACAGTAAAATTCCACAGACATTAGCTTATGGTTGATCCATCAGCGACTTGAATATTCTTGATGAGCTAAAAATGCAATAGTGAGAAACAAGGATGAAAAATCCGGGATTTAATTTGATTTCAAGAAGACCGGTTAGCCATCAAATAATGGGAGCTGGTGATCGTTGGTTAGCAAAAATGTTAAAAGTGGTGGAGCACACTGTATATATTGATGTATGGGAAAAATTGCAGAATATGCACAGACTATATGGAAAGGTAGCCATCAAATGGAAAGGAACATTAATGAAACTGCAGATCAGTTTTGTGCATAATTTAGAAGTTCAGATACAAAAACAATTCTTTCCAATTTTATTTGCATACTTTAAAATGTTATAGAGTCGGGGAATGAGAGTGATATAGTGGTCAAAAGGATACGAAGGTTTTCTTTCTGTGCTCAGGTTTGAAGTAGCCAACAGAAAACCACAGAGCAGGGCAATGTGAGTTGAGGAGTGTTGGGGGAGCCGATTATCTTCTGCAGTTCAGCATTGATGAATTACGAGTTAGGTAGACCTGCATTAAAACACCAAGAGACTGCCACAGACCAGTGTCAGTGTTGAGGCTAACTGGTCAGATGAAAGAACAAGGACTGTGGATGAGAGCTGGGTTTAAATAGGCTGCAGGTGATGAGTTGGAAACGAGCAGCAGGTGACTCCTGTTAGCTGGGTTGACACTGGGAGAAGCATGCATGACAGGACCCCGACTCCTATGCCAGCACCCGACAGCCAGGATGATCCGGATAGTTCTGGTGCAACTCTTCAATGAGTGATGGATCCACTATTTAACTGGGCAGCCCCAAGCTCTCTCCTCTGCGCTGTATCCTTCCTCATCAACCAGGTAATGTACATCCCGTCCACAATGGCATGAATCCATCAACCGGCGAACAGTGTACACTGGACCATTTTCCACAATCCTAGGGTCCAGAGGCCCAGGTTCAGGTGGATTAAGTGGTTCATAGACAAGCACTTAAGGCAAGAGACATGGAAGGTTGGTATGATCCTGAGGGATGGTGGCAGCTGGAGATGATAAGTGACGGGATTGCTGCGATGGGTGATCTTGAAGGGATCAATGAAATGGGGCAAGAGCTTGTGGGAGTCAATGTGCAGGGGGAAATCTCAGTTGGGCAGCCAGACACAGTCCCCAGGCCAGATTAGTCTGGCTGGGTACCAATGGCGGTTAGCCCTGCAGCCGTAGACGCAGTTGGTCCTCTTCTGAGCGTTCCAGCATCAACAAACCTGTGCACTGGCAGATGGGACTTCCACTGTTGGCTCCTCCATGGGAAACAATGGGGTTGGCTCCTCCATGAAGCACCTCAAAGGGTGACATACCTGTGGCAAAGGAAGTGTGTAGATTGTGGTACAGCTCTGCCCAGAGCGGAGACTTCTTTCATGTGGAAAGGTTAAAAGTGGTGAAGCATCGCAGAAACTTCTCCACTTGTTGATTGAATCCTTCTGACTGACTGTTGGTCTGTGAATGATAGACAGAGAACAAACTCACTGAGGTGTGGAGGAGGAAGCAGGTCTCGCTGGAAGCAAGAGGAGACAAATTGTGGGCCCCAGTCCAACACATTGTCCTGAAGGAAGCCGTGGAGGTAAACTGCATGTTCAAGAACTAGGTCCACCATATCATTCACTGACAGAAGTTTGGGGAGAGCAAATAAGTAGACCACCTTGAAAAACTGATCCATCATTCTCTTGACCACCATGGCTTCATCAGAAAGTGGCAAACCCACGATGAAATCCACGATGATGTGGGACCACAGGTGTCGAGGGACCAGTAGCCCATAGGGCCACTGGTTGGAGGAATTGGACTGGGCACATTGAAGGTAGGCCCGACATGCATCTGGAAGGCCAGAGAGGAGTGAGGAGTGGGCCCACTGGAGTGCCTCGGAGCACATGGCCAACACCACTTTCTTCAGTCGTCTGGTGTGTTAGCCGAATGAGGCTCAAGTTGTGGAGCCTGGAGGATCTGGTTCTCAAGGTCATAGCTGATCAGGGTGAGGGTCTGAGAAGGTGGAATAATGGGCTGAGGGTCAATCCCCCTTTCTATTGGATCGGGCTGTCATGATAGAGCATCCATTCTGGTGTTCTTGAACCGGGTCAGTAGGAGATGGTGAAGCTGAATTGCTCAAAGAAGAGGGCCCAGCGAGTTTGACGTGGGTTGAGTTGGCAGGTCTGTTGTATAGATATGAGGTTCTGGTGGTCAGTCCAGATCAGGACGGATATTATGTTTCCCATCAGTCAATGTCTCTATTCCTCCAAGACCAATTTAAAGGCATGTAATTCCCTGTCTCCTACTCCATAACAGAGCTGTGCAGAGTTGAACCTGCAAGACAAGAAGGCACAAGGGCATGTCTTCTTGTCCGTTCCTCACTGAGAGAGGATAGCACTGGCGTCCACCTCTAACACAGAAGATCCAGAGGGGTTTGGATAGCAGAAAATGGAAGCAGTGGTGAACCTCCTCAAAAGTGTTGTCCATCACACCAGACCAGACTATCCGTGAAGTGAGTGACTTGCTGAGGGGAGGTGATAGCAACATCATTTTGGCTGTAGTTTCTGATGAAACGGTGGTAGAAGTTGAAGAAGCCCAGGAGACGCTGTAGCTGTTTGAGGGAGCATGGTGGCAGCCATTCCATGACAGCGCATACTTTCTCTGGATCCATGGTTATGCCTGGGGGTGAAAGGATGTAACCCAGGAAGGAAATAAGTGGGGTGTGGAACTGGCATTTCCTTAACATGCAGTGCAGATGGTTTCTAAGGTGACGCTGAAGGACTGAATGGATGTGACAGGCATTCACCTGGGAGTATTTGGACAATATGAGGATGCTGTCAGGAACTGAACTGTTGGAAAGTGCAAAAGGCATCACCAGGTATCCATAGAAACCAGTGGGTGTTACAAACGCTGCCTTCCACTCCTCTCCTGGCTTATGCAGATCAGGTTGGAAGCAATCTGTAGATCTAGTTTGGTGCAGATCTGGGCCCAGCAGAGTATCTCTAATGTGCTATACTTCAAGGAGAGAGTGTAGCGGTTCTTAATGCTGACTTGCTGAGACCCCAATCTTTCTTTTTGACAGAGAAGAACCCTAAACAAGCTGGGGACTGGGAAGGCCCACTGAAACCTTGCTGTAGTGCTTTGGCGGTGGAATCAATCATGTCTTGGGTCTCAGAAGGGGATAAGGAGAACAGATGGCCTTGGGGAGGGGTGGCACTCAGGAGGAGGTTGGTCAGGCATTCATGTGGTCTGTAAGGCAGCAGAGTGCTGGCTTCCTTTTGGCTGAAGGCGATGGCTGTCATTCCCGTGGAGGATGGCGAGAGTGCAAGTTTACTCCGTCTCCACTGATTTGCACGGTGAAGTCATCTGAGGGTGCAGGCAGGTGGGCCCCCGACTCAGCAGAGAACCCAACAACCAGGCAAAGTGAGGGTGATGAGTGGAGGGGGCCAACCTGAGGGGCACCAACATAAAGGCAACTTGTGCAACAGTTCTGATGGAAACCATTAAATATTCCCGTTTCAACCTGCTACAGCTGAGAACTATAATTGCATCTAAGGTCTGTATAGTTAGTAGCAACATTTTAAAGTGATTAAACAATCTATTGCTGCTCTAAATAGATGGCAGAAGATCAGACTGTGGCCAGTGGACTGCCCCTTTAAGATGATGGTGGAAGCAGGGCTGTCATGCTGGTCCAAAGGTGTATTTTAAAAAAGTAAGGTTTTCAACTCCCAGTACAGTCTCTGGTAAATAAAACCGAAGATCTTAGAGCTAGAGTGCTGTATCAGAGGAGCATTAGGACCACTTGCATCTGTTTTTTTTCACAGAATCTTGGTTAACCCCTCCCATTCTGGACGCAGCGATTTGAGTTGACAGGCTCACACTACACTGCCAAGGTACAATTGTTGAGCTTGAGTTTTTTTTAAAGTCAAGCGTGGAGGTATATGCTTCATGATCAATTTCACGTGGTGTGAAACTTAGCAGTAGTGTCCCAGTCCTGTTCACCAGGCCTGGAACTTCTCACAATCAAGTGCCGAGCCATTTTATCTGCCACCGGCGATTTCAGCAAACATTTTGGTTGTGGTGTATATCCCACCTTAAGCCAGTGTCAAACAGGCTCCAGAGGAACTGAGCGATGTTATCAATGGGCACAAAACGGCATATGCTAATGCCTTCCCCATCATTTTGGGAGATTTTAAAAAGGCCAGCTTGAAGAAGTCTCTAAATAATTATTATCAACAAATCACGTGTAGTACCAGAGGAACCAACACACTAGGCCACTGTTACACCAGCATCAAGAGTGCTGACCGTGCTATCCCACACCCACACTGTGGAAAGTCTGATCACCTGGCTGTACCTCTACTCCCCGAGTATAGGCAGAGACTGAAGACTGCAGCACCAGGAGTGAGCACCAAGAAGGTATGGACAAGGGAGCCACCAAAGTGCATACAGGACTGTTTTGAATCGGTGGACTGGACTGTATTCAGTGATTCATCTTTGAATCTGAATGAGTACGCCACAGCTGGCATCAACTTCATTAAAAGCTGTGTGGATGAGTGTGCCTACGAGAACATACCGTATATACCTAAATCAAAAGCCATAGATGAACCTGTAGGTTCTTAGTTCTGTTGAGGGCCAGATCTGTGGCATTTAAGTCTGGCAACCAGGGTCTGTACAAGGAAACAAGCTAAGATTTGCAGAGGACTGTCATCCAGTAGTGCTCACATCAACAGTGACAAAATCCTTTGAGATGTTGGTCATGGTCAGAATTAACTCCTGCCTCAGCAAGGACCTGGACCCATTGTAATATTCCTATTGCCACAACAGGCCTAAAGCACACACAATCTCATTGACTCTCCATGGGGCCTTGGATCACCTGGACAATATAAATACCTATTGTATGTCTGGATGCTGTTTATTGACTATAGCTCAGTGTTTAGAACCTGGACCTCTGTACATCCATCTGCAATAGGATCCTCGACTTCCTAACCGGAAGATCACAACCTGAGCAGATTGGTAATAGCATCTCTACCTCTCTGACGATCAACACTGGCGCACCTCAGGGGTGTATGGTTAGCCCACTGCTCTACTCCCTCTATACTCATGGCTGCACAGCTCAGATGCAATTTGTAAATTTGCTGATGATACAACCATTGTTGGCAGAATCTCAGATGGAGACAAGAGGACGTACAACAGCAAGATATACCAGCTAGTCAAGTAACATCACAGCAACAATCTTGCACTTACTGTCAGTGAGACCAAAGAGCTGGCTGTGGATTTCAGAAAGGGTAAGGCGAGAGAAAACACACCAATCCTCAGAGTACTCAGAAGTGGAGCAAGTTCCTGGGTGCTCATATCTCTGAGAACCTAACCTGGTCCCTAAGTATCAAGGAGGCAAGACAGCAGCTATATTTCATTAGGAATTTGAAGAGATTTGATATGTCACCTAAAACACTCAAAAATTTCTACCAACGTACCATAGAGAGCATTCGGACTGGCTGCATCACTGTCTAGTATGGAGTGTCTACTGCACAGGATTGAAGTAAGCTGCAAAGTTAGTCAGCTCCATCGTGGGTACTAGCCTTCGTAGTATCCAAGACCTCTTCAAGGAACAATGCCTCAAAAAGTCAGCATCCATAAATAAGGGCCCCCACCACCCAGCACACGCCCTCTTTAATTGCTACCGTCAGGAAGGAGGTACAGAAGCCTGAAGCCACCCATCAATGATTCAGCAACAGCTCCTTCCCCTCTGCCATCTGATTTCTGAATGGACACTGAACCCATGAACACTACTTCATGACTTTTTTATTGTTTTTGCTTTATTAATTTAACTATTTGATATACATAAATATATATTACTGTGTAATTTAGTGTTTTGTCTATATTATCATCTATTGCAATGTACTGCTGTCACATAACAAATTTCATGACCTATGCCAGTGATACTAAACCTGATTCTGAGAAGCAGGAGTAGCCCGAGATTGGGTGAGTCAATAAGGACTCGTGGTGCCTCTGACGCTCATGTGCGCAGGCCATCTGAACTCTGACCATCCCAGAGCCCAAGGGACATCTATCAATGGCTGTAATATAGGGGGGTGAGTGATGGATTCAGTAGGGGTCCATGCTGCACACACAGAATCCACCAGAGCCTCCTGTGCGTGTGGAGCCGTCAGGGTATGGAGGGGGACAGAGAGAGTGAGTCAGGCTGTGGTACTGGAATGTGAGACTGGGGGGAAATTAACAGATAGAAGGCCCCTCATCTCTACCTGGTGGTACTGTTTACCTGGACACAGTGGGGCATTTAATGCACGGGTGAAAGGCATCTCTGCTGTAAGCGAACAAGTTGGTTCTGCACTGACTGTCGCTTTCTTGAGGGCGATTCAGGGAGCTCTCCCTAACTGCAGGCATTCTGGATTCATTGCCTGAAATTATTCTGGAAAAGAAACTGGGGTTCTGGATGGTGACCTGGAGGGTCATTCCACGTTCCATTGGATGCTCAACAATTCGGAGGTCCAGAGAGATGAGGCTTTCAAGGTTGGTAGGCATCTTCCTGGTAGACAGCTTGTCCTTCAAGCATTTAGAGAGGCCATGGTAGTACTGGGCCAGCAGCACTTCTGCATTCCAGCCGTACTCCACTGCGAGATTATTGAATTCCTCAGTGTAATCCAGCACCGTATGATTGCCTCGATGCAGGTGAAGCATCCAATTCACTGCCCCCCTTTTCTACTTCCCATATGATCGAAGTTTCAGTGCAGCCCTGTGGGGAATTCCTCATACTTATTGCAAGTTGTGGTTTTATTGCCCCATTTACTAGCAGCCCAGGTCAGACAGAGCTTTCCCGATCAAGAAGGAGATGACAAAGGCAATCTTGGCTCTGCCCATAGAATACAGACATGTCTGGACTTCGATGTGTAAAACACACTGGGACAGGAAATTGCAGCACTGGGTTGTGGCACCAGAATATGGGGCTCTGAGGGAGGAAGTTGGCTGCCACAGGTTGGCCCATCAATACAGAGAATTGAAGGAGAGTGGCGAGCAGATAGTCAATGGTTTCCTGCCGCTTCTGGATCATATGCTAATGTCGACAGATAGTCATAGTCATATTCATAGTCATATTTTATTGATCCCGAGGGAAACTGGGTTTCATTACAGTTGCACCAACCAAGAATAGAGTATAAATATAGCAATATAAAACCATAATTAATCAAATAATAATATGCAAATTATGCCAGATGGAAATAAGTCCAGGACCAGCCTATTTGCTCAGGGTGTCTGACCCTCCAAGGAGGAGTTGTAAAGTTTGACAGCCACAGGCAGGAATGACTTCCTATGACGCTCAGTGTTGCATCTCGGTGGAATGAGTCTCTGGCTCCCCTGTGGAGTCCCAGTGCTGCTGATCACTCCATCTGACACATAGTGTTGCAAGCACATGTACTGTGGTCTGCCAGTCAGGTAATCAAGAATCCGTGACACCAGGAAAGCATCCACCTGCATCGTTGTCAGCTTCTCTCCCAGCAGAGCAGGGCGGATGGTGTTGAACGCACTGGAGAAGTCAAAAAACATGACCCTCACAGAGCTCGCTGGCTTGTCCAAGTGGGCGTAGACACGATGGCTTCCTTTAGACAGATGACTTCCTTTAGGCAAACATACTCTGTCAGGTCAATCTTTGATTCACTCACCCTATCAGGAAATTTAGAGAAGGGGGAGGCTTGACCCAAAAGCAGATCAGCAGAGACGATTTAGCAGAGAGTGATAAATTTAATAATCAACTGCAAAATATCAAGCCACGAGGGGCCACAAAACAAGAGAGAACAGGTACTAAACTCACAGGCAACAAGGCTACTGAAGTCTAGGTTGGCTAGTCGAAGGGTGAACAAAATCTGTGGATGAGAGCTGGGTTTAAATAGGCTGCAGGTGATGAGTGAGAAATGAGCAGCAGGTGACTCTGTTTAGCCACGTGGAGACTGGGAGGAGCCTGCAGGTGCAGGTTAGACAACCAGGGTAATTTGCCAGAAGATGAAGGAGGGGTAGAGGCAGATTGGTTTTTGCTAGGAAGCTCGTTCTGCTTTCCAGATGGTTTTTAACATTCCTTGCAATACATTGTCCTGTTAAGTCAATTTTGCAGACTCTTCCTCAGCCAACAACTGCATTAGATCCAGGAGAAGAGGAGGAAGTTTTGGCTGTGTAGAGAGTAGTGGCAAAGTGTTTTCAGTGAACAGGTATAATACTGGAAACCCTAAGCAGATCAGACTTCCTCTCTACACTGATACTGCCAATCTGCTGAGTGTTTCCAGTGTTTTCTGTTTTTATTTCATTGTTCTAGCATCTGTAGTAGGTTTAAGTTTGTTTGAATCTATCCAGTACACCTTAGACAAGGAAACAGCCTATGCCTTCTTGCAGCATTCAATTGTGGACTAATAATTGACAGACAAATATTTGTGCTACATAAGTGCCAATGAAAGATTGCTTACGCCAAATGTCCAATTGCACTTTGCAGTCAACAACAGTATCTTCATTAAAACTGCCTTCATCAATACTCTGGCATCATGACAGACTGGAATCTTACCAGAACCAGGCCTATAGTCACTGTGGCTACAACAGCATATTGGAGGCTAGATATTTCCCAATGAGAAGCTCAACACCTGGCTTTCCAATGCTTTATCAACATCTGCAAGTCCAGAGTTTCTTCACTTGCCTTGTTTATTTCATCTCCAACAACACAGAAGAAACTTGATACCTTTCAAGCCAAAGCAGCCCGATCCTCCACACTGAATATTCACACCACCGCCGCCACTAGTGTGCCTTAGTGACAATGTGCATCTTCTACAAATGTAAGCTCTAACCTGTCAATATTGATCTGACTGCAGCTGGAAAACTTGTAACTTCTACCAATAACCACAGCTGCCTCACAATTTCAGGGGCCTAGGTGTAACTATATCTTGGGTGCCCTAGTGTGGAGTATGAATGTTCTCCTTATGGACATGTGATTTCAGTCCATGTGTTCTAGACTCCTCTTACATCCCAAACACCTGCTGGAAGGGAGGCCAGCTCATCCATTGGGATTATGCTTGCTTCCTACAGAACAATCCTATCAGTCCCATTTGTCCTCTACTTATCTATCTGTAGTCCTACGAAGTATTCCCTTTCATACATCCATCAACTCCCTTTTCAGACTATTGCCACTTAATTCGGGAGAAATATACAGTCATCAATTAACTTACTAGCATGTAGTCAGGCTGTGTGACAGTACAATATTTTACAGTACCAGTAACTTGGGTTCTATTCCCACTGCTGTCTGTAAGGAGTTTGTACGTTCTCCCTGTGACTGCGTGGGTTTCCACCAGGTACTCTGATTTCCTCCCACAGTCCAAACACATACCAGTTGGCAGGTTAATTGGTCATTTAAATTGTCCCAAAATTAGGCTTTTACAAATTGGCCTATTCCACATTGTATCTCAATAAATGAAAAAAATGAAACACCTGGCAGAATCTCACATAGTCACTGATAGAACAGCATATACAAATGAATGTAATTACACCCTGCTCAACCCCACATGAGAAGTTATGAAATTAGGAAACAGAAACTGGCTAACTTTGCTTTCATGCCTTAGACAGGAGCCACATTCAAAGGCCACATCATAAGCTGGAGGCCAGAGACCCATACCAAGCTATGGCCAAGCCTTCAGCAGTACATTTCCAGTGAGATATGGAAGCCAATCATTTCTAAATAGGTCATCTGTTATTAAACCCTCTAAATAGTATTCTATAATCTGCCACTCTAAAATATATTCATTTCTCTCAACTGACTCCCTGCTGGGATTGTGGCTCACGGAACTACACCCTGTTGTGCATTTAATATTTGAGTAATATCGTAAATGTATTGCAAATAAACTCTTCTTGGGCTTCCAGCCAGATACAGGTATCAATTTTAACCAACGTTTTGATGACAAATTTTGCCATCTTCATCAGGTCCAGTGGTATTTCTACCCTCCTCATCTGTCTCTCCTGATTGGTTAGTCCTCATCCAATCAAGTTTCTGCTGTTCTACCTTGTGTACAATCAACCTCCAGTTCTTAGAGCGAGACATTCAGCTTTATTAAAATTATTTTCCTCTAGTTTTATTTCAATGGCTTCCTTCACCAGGTGATCCTAAAAGCCATTGACACACACAATAGTTTTGTGCCGCCTAAGTCAATCCTGTGGCCATTGTTACCGCGAATTTCTCTGGAACCCCCAAACGGATACACCTCCTTGTAAATATATTGTTTGATTAAGCATTCTTTGTTGCTTACATAATTAATTACAGGTTATGTGTAAAGTATGTGAATGGCATACGTCATCACACCACCATGTCATTGTGCTCACTAGCTGTACTGTTCCTGGATCATCCCTTGTGTTCACACTTCGATTTCCTCAAACCCAGTCTCAGAAGGAGTATGCTGGACAAGCAGCTGACAAATTGATGGCTCCTTAAACAAGGAAGTTCAGTGTTCCACTCCTGAATAAACAATGCTGGTGAGGGACTACAGAGATGATTAAAACTGGGTCTTTGGAAAGATTAAGGACAGAACTGGACCACTCTCCTACACAGTAGAGATTGCATCTGATGTCATCTGGAGACACCACATTGATCAGTTGAGGAGAGCAGAGTCAATTGTTAGAGAAGAAAGGTGTCCAAAGCTGTCAAAACCACTTCCTGCAGTCCCAGAGTCAACTCCTACAACCACGACGGAGAAGGCCCCAGAGCTTGGAATTGTTTCACAGCCACACATCTCACCTGCCAAACAGAGTGACTCCCCCTCCATATATTTACACACACACACACACACACAAAATGATCAACAGAAAAAGACTCTCACTTTATCAAGTCAAAGTGAAAACAGATCTCTACAAAGTGATCTAAATTAATCACATATATAAAAAAATACAAAATAATTGAGTACATTAGTATTCACCCCCTTCAAGTCAGTATTTAGTAGATGCTCCTTTGGCAGCAATTACAGCCTTGAAACTGCGTGGATAGATCTCTAACAACTTTGCACATCTGTACACTGCATTTTTTTCCCATTCTTCTTTACAAAACTGCTCAAGCTTTGTCAGATTGCATGGGGATTGTGAGTGAACAGCCCTTTTCAAGTCCAACCACAAATTCTCAATTGGATTGAGGTCTGGACCCTTACTTGGCCACTCCAAGACATTTGTTGTTTTCAAGCCATTTCTGTGTAGCTTTGGCTTTATGCTTGGGGTCATTTACTTGCGGGAAAACAGATCCTCCCAAGTTGCAGTTCTCTTGCAGACTTTTTGTCCAGGATTTCCCTGTATTTTGCTGTATTCATTTTACCCTCTACCTTCACAAGCTTTCCAGGGCCTGCTGCAGTGAAGCATCCCCACAGCATGATGCAGCCACCACCATATTTCACAGCAGGGATGGTGTGTTTTTGATGGTGTGCAGTGTTTGGCTTACACCAAACATAGCATTTAGTCTGATGGCCAAAAACTCAATTTTGGTTTCATCAGACCATCAGACCTTTTTCCAGCTGTCTTCACAGTCTCCCACATGCCTTCTGGCACACTCCAACTGAAATTTCATTTGAGTTTTTTTCAACAGTAGCTTTCTCTTTGCCACCCTCCCATAAAGCTGCGACTGGTGAAGCACCCAGGCAACATTTGTTGTATGTGCTCTCTCTTCCCATCTCAGCCACTGAAGCTTGTAACTCCGCTAGGGTTGGCATAGATCTCTTGATGACCTCCCTCACTAGCCCCTTTCTTGACGGTCACTCTGAGGACGGCCTGCTCTGGGCAGATTTACAGCTGTGTCATATTCTTTCCATTTCTTGATGATTGACTTAACTGTACTCCAAGGGATATTTAGCGACTTGGAAATTTTCGTGTATCCATCTCCTGATCTGTGCTTTTCAAAAACTTTTCGCGGAGTTACTTGCAGAGTTCTTTTGAATTTGTGGTGTAGTTTTTGCCAGGATACTGACTCACCAGCAGTTGAACCTTCCAGATACAGGTGTATTTTTACCACAATCACTTGAAACACCTTTACTGCACGCGGTGATCTTCATTTAACTAACTATGTGACTTCTAAAACCAACTGGCTGCACCAGTGACACCTTGGGTGGGTGTGTTTGTTATTTGTGTGTCTGGAGGTGACCGATGAGTCTAATCCGGGCTAGAAAATATCTCCCACATGTGGGACAAATGTGTGAAGGCTCTGTAGTTGAACCGATTGCTGCTCATTTTTTCCGCTGTTGCCATTTCGTTTTTTGCTTCAGCATTGATTCTTTTCAGCTTTGGTGGCATCTTATTGAGAAGACTGCACGAGGATGAGTGATTCAAGGCTGCACGTTCCCAAGAAGTGTGATCCATCTCAAGGGTCTTGAGCGAAGTCTTGAGCACGTCCTTGAATCATTTTCACTGACCACCATGAGAGCACTTCTCGGTGGATAGTCCTCCGATGAGCAACTGTTTGCAGATGCAATTGTCTGACATCCTGATAACATGGCCTGCCTATCTGACTTGATGTTTTGTTAGCAAAGTGTGAATGGTGGGCATCTCTGCTGCAGATAGCACTTCCCTGTCAGGAATTCTGTCTTGCCAATTGATTTTCATCATCTTCCGTCGGCATGACAAGTGGAAGTGATTCGGTCTATGCACGTGTCTCATGTACACAGTCCACATTTTGCGCGTGTACAGGAGGGTGAGTAGTTCTCCTTCCCCCCACCCCTCAAGACAGCGTCATGATGTTTCCTAAAGTTGCCATTAGCTTTGGTAATCCTGCAGCTGACCTCGTCGTCAATGTGATATAAGTAAATGGGTTATACTGCATGTAAAAGTAGGTGAATGGCATGTGTTATTACATCACCGTGTCATATTGTGTAAGCTTCACTAAAAGTAAAGAAACGAAGCATCCACACATACTGGACTGCTGTATTTATCTTTCAATTAGTTTTATGGTTTGGAGTTATAAAGCATAATACTCTTGATGTAGACATTTTTTTTCTTAAATACCCCCGGTATTCTTTGTTCATTGCTCTAGTCAAGATTTATCGAGCGACATTTTTGTTTATTTGCTGTTCTCCTCAAGGCCTGAGGGCTGCAGGAACTCCTTGGTTAGTAAAAGGTAGTTTTAAAGTGAAATATTGAGTTGCAGAGACCACATGTTCCTCCAGCTTAACCTGCACGGATTTATTTCATCTGCATTGGAGCTGCATTTAGGGACATTTTACTTCCGTGCCTTTGCTTATGAGAAAACAAATTAGGTACCATTATCAAGTCTGATTGCATTGAAGTGTTTCTTGTGAGATTCTGAATTTGCAAAGGTAGAAACTTGTTGGAATCGAGTTGCTATTGATATTGAAGCAAGATTTCTTTGTTAATTTATTTTTAAAACTGATAAATTTCATGAATGTTCAGTGTGTAACATTGAGAGTAGTGTAGCTTGCACCTGCCATGCTTAATGATGAGTTTTCAGTGTCCAGGTTTAAAGCACTGGGTCCTTGTGACTCACGCACAAGAGCACATAAAGGGGCTGGGCATCCAGGTTATCAGGAAACAAAGTCAGGTACAATTCAGAGTAATTGTAAGCCTTGGTACTTATGAATAAGCTCAAGAGCTCTTCAATTTTGAAGAAAAGATGGACAGACAAACAATATTATAGAAATTGAGATTAATGTGTCTGCACAAATCAAAGCCATATGAAAGTCTAAGAAAGCAATCTTCCCAATGGAGATAGGCTGGGATATTATGGCACATTGGCAAACCTTCTGGCACAATGTAAGGTAAACGTGTTCCATTTGATGAGGTGATTGATTGCAGAATCACTTTAATCTGACTCCTTCTTAGATAATAGAAAGATACAAATTAAGGGAAGAAATGAAAGATCAGTTGAATCTATTAATAATTATCTATTTTCTTCTCAGTACTAACTTTGGTGCCTTGGGATGAGGTTGTTTGCAGCTTAACAAACATGCAAATTCAGTTCAAATTACATTTAATGTTTGACCATGCATATACAATTGCCATATTGATAGAGATGGCTTCCAAAATTCTCAAATATTTCAGCCAATGAATAATGTCAGTGCTAATGCTGAATATTGGCAAATGGCAATAACAAAGACAGGAGTTCCAAACACTAGTCCAAGGCATATCTACAGGCTTGTCATCGCAATTCAGACAGGCAGGAGAAGTCGCTATTGAGGTAACGGAGATTATTTATGGCACTTCTGAGCAGTGAAGTGCTTCGACATTAAAAAGGAAGGAGGTACAGCTTTAATGTGTAAGGTCAAATATGGGATTGCATGCCAGAATAACATTTGCAGCGAAGTTCTGAATGTAAGACTACAAAGGCAAGATTAGTAAATCAAAGCAACCCACAGCCTGCTACTTCACCTCACTCTATGAACAAAGTTCCCATGGAACAGACTCCTCACCCTAGACTGGAAATTCCTCAATATGAAGAATCAGAGATTAGGACCTGTTATTCAGACCTGTCCACAACACCCCTCTCCACCTTGTACCCCACACCCATCCACCGAACTATCCAATCACGACAGCAGGTGACAGGTCAGACCTATCTGGTCCTGCATCAAATTCCAGCCCAACGGGAAGCTTGTCAACATTAGAGAAGAGGGCACAGCAAAATGATGTTTTCTTTGTCAGGGCGATATCTCTGCATGGAGAAACTCTAAAAGTAGCACAAAACACTAACAAACCACCAGGATTTTGATACTGAGCCATTGTTTTAGGAAGTATGAGAATACTCTCCGGTTTTTATGTGAACCATTTATTCAAAGAAAAATTTTTTGCAAAATAACTGCAAAAATCTACATCCAATTATTTTAAAAATATTCAAATTTGTTTTAACCTATTTGATTAGTATGTTTCCTAAATACATTTAACAGATTTAACATGTTCTTTTTCTATAAGTTTGAAAGTTTGCAAAGAATTGTATTTGCAGATGTTACAGTGTCACCGAAATGTGTGTGTATTTTGAAAGCTGTGAAGTAAATTCAGCTGTTACTGTTTTTACAAAGCTGAATCTTCTTGGTATAATTCTCAAAACATTTTTTTTCACATTTACATGAGTCCCATAAACTGGAATATAGAAGTGCACTGGGTCTCTTTTCCCCTAAGTGAAGGAATACACTCACAAAGATTGGCACAACACACAAAGTCATGATATAACATTTCCTCTTATACCAGTGATATTCAATACCCTAATTTATTACTGTCACCAGGATAGGACATATACATATCATGCCAAGCTACACTAAATCATTGCCATGCAGATCTTACTCTTACCTGCCTTCCACTAATAGCAATCTTACTGTACCAACTGGGAGCTCCAAATATTCACTATTTTATTCTTGTCAGGCAGTATCTCCCAATGCCTCTTGTCAAATATCAGGGTTAAATACTATTCATATTGCATTATGAAGAAACAACCAACAGTTCATTACAAAGGGAAGTATAGCACTTTATTCATACTATTTAGCAGTAATTCAGCATTAAGTACTGGCTGGTGAAAGGTGTAAACTTGGGAAATCCGTTAACACATAAATCATTGGAACTGTTCAATTTGATAATAGAACTAGTTATATAATCTGAAATGGAGAATTCACAGTGTTTGTGGGAGAAAATGGAGCCGAGGTCAAGGTGAAGGCAAGACTGGATCAATTCAGTGGCAATAGGGTATGTGTGAAAAGGGTTAGAATTTATGATAACTGGGTCAAATTCTCTTACTGGTGAATGTGTATTAGAGCTGCCAAAATAGTCTGAAGACTTGCTTTCCATACTCTGAATGACTATGGCCACATGATTAGCAAATATCAAAAAGCAACATTAGAAATCAATAATCTTCTAATGTCACAAAATCATACCCTGAACCATTTAATATAGGAAACACTGAGAATGATTTTTCAAAACATATTTTCTCCAATAAAAATTTTCAGAGCTAGACACTACTAGTTGGTGCTCATCCCAAGTTAAACTAAATTCTTATGGTGCATAATCTTAGCCAATCCAATATGTGTCGATAAAAAGTTAACTTCCATATAAGGTATCCAGGCATCAGCAATCTTTCAGTTTTACACTGATGGAACCATATTTGAGATGGGCAGACACCAAGCACAAACACATGGTTAACTTTGAGCAACAGAATACAGTAATTTTTTTTGCTTGTAATTGTTACTTATTCTTTATTCTTGTAATTTTGTACGATTATATCAAAACCATAAACACTGATTGCAATCATTGCAGCAGAATGCTTGAACTGATAGTCCTTGAATATTTAAATTCTCACAGCTCTCCATCTTGCCACCGATCACCTGATGAAGCTGTTATAATTCTTTAATGTCACCAACTGTTCTGATTTTTTGTAACTGACGTGTCTAACTAAACATTGCTGTAACCATGCCAACAGAATAATATGACATGAATCCACTGACATTAAACTAGGGCATTGCCTTTTGTAGCTATTTTTCCACCATGTGACCCCTATATTTTGCAAGATAAAATATCTAGACAATCCTCCTAATACAGTGGATGGAACCCATAAAATGTATGGGTTTCACTAAATGGTAAAGAAATCATTTCAAAAACATGCTTGCAAATTCGGAACAACTTTTTCACCAAAACTTAAACTGAGTGATAAGCTGATGAGCACTTAGCTATTGGAAATGTAGATAACGCGGATCTCTCAAGCTGTTTCAATTAGACCAAGTTGATCCTTGATGCTTTTTAACCAAAAGCATCCTTGATCCTTGATCCATTAGCTCTTTCATCCTGGCTTTATATGAACAGTCATAAAATACTTGTCAGACTGGGTACCAAAGACTTTCATACATAAAACAGAAGAGACATTTGAGGGGTAGCCATGGGCCCCAGCTATGCCTGCCTCTTCAGTGGCTACATAGAACAGTCTTCCAAGTCTTCCCTGGAAATGCTCCCCAACTCTTCCTCCGTAAAATTGACAACTGCATTGGTGCTGCTTCATGCATCCACGTTGACCTCATCAATTCCATCAACTTTGCCTCCAACTTCCACCCTGCCCTTAAATTCATTTGGGCCATTTCTGACATTCCCTCCCCTAACTTGATCGTCCTGTCTCCATCTCTGGAGACAAACTGTCAAGCAAAATCTTTTATAAATCCACCAATTCCCACGGCTATCTTGACTAAAGCTCTTCCCTCCCTGTCTGCTGTAAAAGTGCTATTTCCTTTTCTCAGCTCCTTTGTCTCTACTGTATATGTATATGTCCGTTCCAGGTCATCAGAGATACTCTCCTTCTTCAAAGAATGGGGTTTCCCTTCCTCCACCATTGATGCTACCCTCACCCGCATCTCCTCCATTTCCAGAACATCCGTGCTCATCTTAACGGTGATAGAGCTCCTCTTGTCCTTACGTACCACCACATCTGCCTCTGCAAGTTCCACCATCTCCAAAGGGATTCTATCACCAAACATATCTTTACTTCCCTCATCCCTTCCAACAGGGATTGCTCCCTCCTTGATTCCCTTGTCCATTCATCCCCACTAATCTACCTGCTGGTACTTATCCCTGCAAGCGGCCAAGGTGTCCATCAACCTCCACGCTCACTTCCATTCAAGGCCCCAAATAGTCCTCTCAGATAAGGCAACACTTCACCTGTGAATTTGCTGGGGTTGTCTATTGTGTCCACTGCTCCCCATGTGGCTCCTCTGCACTGGTGAGACCCATTGTAAATTGGGGGATCCCTTCATTAAGCACCTCCGCTCCACCTACCATAAGCAAAATTCCCGTGGCCAAATATTTTAATTCCCATTCCGACATGTTGTTCCTTGACTTCATCTTGTGTCAAGATGATCCCACTCTTAGGGTGGAGGAGCAAACCTTATATTCCACTGGGTTAGCCTCCAACCTGATGGCTTGAATATCGATTTCTCCTTCTGGTAGAAACATTTTCCCTCCCCTTCCCTAATCTCAGCTTTTACTTCTCACCTGCCTATCATCTCCCCCTGGATCCCCTTCTCCTTCCCTTTCTCCTATGGCCCACTCTCCTCTCCTATCAAATCCCTCCTCCCCTGTCATTTGTCTTTTTTCTGCATGAGGCTTCACCTATCGCATACTAGCAATCCTCCCTGCCCTCCTCCCACCTTTTTATTCTGGCATTTTCCCCTTTCCTTTCCAGTCCTGAAGAAGGGTCTCAGCCCAAAACGTCGACTGTTTATTCATTTCCATAGATGCTGCTTGAACCTGCTGAGCCCTCCAGCATCTTGTGTGTGTTAAGTTGGACCTACAGTTTAGCATTTTATAGGGTAACAGTTTTCAAGCTTCTTCAACAGATGAGAAGTGGCTTAAAATTGCTTTGATTCAAATTGAACACCAGAATATTGGTGTCGTGGTGTCTTGTAAAAAATAATAATATTAATATGTTTCTCCAATAGTGAATAGGCTGCTGATATCACACGTAGCAATATTTAAGCTGAAACTAGATGCATGTAAAGATATTAATATCAAAACATCAAGGTTTTTAGAATTCCATGAAATAAAAATGAACTTGTTCAGTTAGCATTAACTTGTAGGATTTTGTGAATAAAACATGTGAGAGTCATTTTATGTGCTTAACAAAAGCCGCAGCCCTTTACTTCCATTATGAACAAACCAAAAGCAATCATCTTACACTGACATCATTATATCAGAGACCATTTCTTAAAGTGTACGGAACAGCTCAATGACAGTATTTGTGAATTATGTAGAACTGTTTCAATTATAACAATATGTAGGAGGAGTTAAAGATGGTGCCAGAGGGCGTCTTCTCTCAGTCCATCTGCGAAACACAATTTAAAATTTTTCTCTCTAATGTCTCTTCTTTCCTTTTCGAGGTAGATAGGGTTCTGTCGGAGTCTGTGATCCACAGCTGCGTGGAAACTGTGGTTCTTTACAGCAGTGATATTTCCAGGAGCAGCCTAGAATTGGGTATCTTCGGAGTGCAGCCCTGCGGACAAACTGATTCCACGCTGGTGACACCAACTGAAGCATGGCAGGAGATCCAAACAGTGAAACCGACCACAGTGTACATAGCTGTTGAAATAAGCAATGCTTAAATGTAACATCACAACAGTGAGCTGTTGGCCTTCCTCTCACTGCGGCAGGAGCGATCCCTCTCTTTCCTTTTTAGTGAGAGAGCGATCCCGTGGTATTTTGAACCAATGTGGTGAACAGTGGTTTTTGATGGACTTTAATTCATAGTCTCTTTGGGGACTTTGCTCTTCTTTGCATGGTAGGTGGTGGGAGGGGGGGATGCTTTTTTCTGAGACGGGGGAAGGGGGAGAGTTGATGCTTTTGCTGCTACTTGTCGTGGGAGGGGGAGAGGTGTTTAGGATTTTAACACTTTCTTGCCATTCATTCTTTGGGGTTTTGCTTTTGTTTTGTGGATGTCTGAGAAGAGTAAGAATTTCAGGTTGCATACTGTATACATACTCTGATATTAAATGGAACCATTGAACTATTGAATCATACGCGTCATCTGTCACTTATTACATTTCTCTACACAGAAGCACCAGAATACAAAAAAAGCTGGCATTACAAGACTGTCTGGAGCTAGTACAAGCCACCTGGCTCGGGTCCTATGTGCCTCGGTTGGAGTAACAGCTGGAACCTCTGGCTCATCCCAGGGAGTGCTGGTACACACACAGTCATGCTGTGATGCAAGTGGTGTGATAGTGGAAAGTGTGGACTTGATGAATGTTGGGAATTTGCCCAGCAGGTGAATGAATTCACATATGGTGGACATGAGCTAGGCAGGGCTGTCGTGGGAACTGACTGGGGGTACAGGGGAACGACCCAAGGTCTTTTGTGTTCACAAGCCAGCAGTTATTAAGATCTACTAACAGTCTTTTGGCACACAGGAAATCTGTGCTGAGCAGAAGTCTAGCAACTTCAGCCAAGACAAAACCCCATGTGTAGCACCATCCACTGAAGCAGAGTGTCACACGTGCGAGTCCTATAACTCCAGATCTTACTGCCATTGGCGGCCTTCAGCAAGGTTTCGTCACTCTTTGCCTTCTCATCAATAGGCAATGCTGGTGGCACACTCACTTGAGCCCCCATGTCACACTGGAAGCATTGCCCTGAAAGGCTATCTGTAATGAACAATAGACAACCCTGGCAGTTGGAACCCATGGTGTTCACGGATCCCCCAATGTCCCAATGCAGTGATTCCTCACAGTGTGAACTGGGCTTCCACCTCCACAAACATTGTGGTAGACTGCTACTCCCTAAACCCCAGCAGCTTCAAAGCAACAGTGTTGCTTGATATGTTGTTGAGTAGCTCTGGAATTGTCTGCAAGCATCGGGTCACCAATGCAGGATTTTGTAAGTAAAACACATGAAGGTCATTTTATGTGCTTAACTAAAGCCACAGCCCCTTACTTCCATTAAGAAACAAACCAAAAGCAATCACCTTACACTGATATCATTACATCAGACACTGTCTCTCAAAGTGATAGACCAATGACGGTGTTTGTGAATTATGTAGAACAGATTCTATTATGAACAATATGTGTCATCTATCACCCATTACATTGCCCTACAAACTAATCGCTCAGGTAATGATAGAAAAACATGTGTCTTTCTTTAGCCCAGGCATATTGACCTAACATTGAGGTTTAAATTTCACTGGTCATAACGTGGAGCAAGATACTAGAATTGCCAAATGGAGGAGCACAGATACAAGGATTGGACTTAATAATGCTGAGAATCATGGAAATTCCAGCCTATCAAAAGATGTGTTACAGTTGAACATGCTGAACATTTCCTGTAACTCTGAACTTCACAACGTTTATGTTGCTTTATTTTTCTCTCCTTATTTCACAACTTTAAAATTTGTTTGTTCATACTCCTGTTTTTTTTCCAAACCCCCACCCTCCTCCACAACTTCTGGATAAGTTCATCGGCAGCTAATCCCCTCAACCACCCTGGCCTTACTCCATCATAAATATTCCATTTGATTTATCCTTTTTTCCTGCCTCGCCACCCCACCAAGTTTCACTGCAACATATAACTATCTTGTTTTCTCTCCTTCTCTGTTCTGACAAAAGATCTTCAACCTAAAATATTAATTCTGTTTCTCTTTCCATAGTTGCTATCTGGATTGCTGAGTGTTTCTGGAATGTTCAGTTTTTATTCAAAATCTACAGTCACAGGTTAGAAACACCATAAACAGAAGGCCATTTGCTTTAACTAATTTATCAGGGGGTTTTAAATCTCAACAGTAGTTACTTTATAATTACTTTAAAGTTTAGGTGCAGAAAGCAGCGAGGGTAATTGTTTTTATTCATTATTGTAATTTGGGTGTACTGCCCATCCCCAGCTGTCCTTCAAAGGGTGTTGGAGAGCCTGCTTCTCATACTGCTGTTGCTCTGGGAAAGGGGCTCCTACATCCTGACGGATGACACTCAACTCAATCTGTCATGCTGTTACGCATATGGCTCATCTAGACATGACCCAGATGAGACCTAGAAGGGTCTCGACCTGAAACGTCAACCATCCATTTCCCTCCACAAATGTTGTCTAACTTGCTGAGTTTTTTCAGCATTTTGTGTGCTGCTCCAGATTCTGCAGTCTCATATGTCTCCAACCTAAACCATTAAACGTTTTCTTTTCTCTTGGTGGATGATGCCTGATCTTTTTCTTACTTTTGGATTTCTGAGATCCTCACTTTTCTACTTTCTAATTTCAATTGTGCTGTGTAGGGAATTATAATATTTGAACCCTTGGGTTTTCTTTGATCTTGTACTACGTTTGTACAAAGTATAAGAGTGAAAGAGTGAACAAATGCCAGGCATGCCTCTGGTCCTACCTGCTAGAATTCACTCTGTTAGACAATAGTAAGGCAGTGGTTCAAACATACTCACCTTCCCCAAGGAACAATAGCTGAGCTCTATCATGAGCTTAGTTATAGCTCTGTTTAATGACTTGTGGGATTGATCTGCCAACACATTCTCTGTGGCTCTCCCAGGCTTAACTTAATGTTGTTCTACTCATTACTGGTGTCAAATATGATAATACACCTGCTACTTAAGAACTTCAAGTGTTTAGATTGGCACTTTCCTTGTGCTCGTCTTTCTTCTCCACGACTTTTGGATGAAGCAGTGACATGGAAAATTGGATATTATTGGTAGGGTTACACCAAAGGGTGGATGTGGTATATTAGCGTTCAGTCAACTAGCGAAGAAATCAAATCCAAAATGTTTATAAGGCCTGCAGACTGCACAATGTGTTTTCACTCTTTTCCTTGGTAAATCTTAATGTACTTTTGTCATAGTTCAGTATTAAGCAGGAGAATCTCAACAAACTCAAAGTCCTGGATAAAAAGGAGTGAACACTGAGCACCAGGAAGCCAAGGATTGTATGAGGTTATCAGGAGCACTTCTCAGCTGATGGCAGGAAAGATATTCTAGAGGGGCCTAAGAAGGGCCCGAAGAAGACAACTGCATGGTTAGAGCAGAGCAAGATGGAAACGGGGGGCGTCCCAGGGTTTCATGCTGGAGAAGAAAGGATAGAGTGACAGTCAGCTGTATCCCATGCACAGAGTGAGACCAGCATCAGTAGTATAAACAATGGTAACTCATGGGAAATTATTACACATAATTTCGAGGCAAGCTGTGTATTGAGAAGAGTGTGACAAAATGAGTGCATTTTCATGAGCTATAAATCTCATGAAAGGATACAAAGCAAGTACAAGGGACCTGCTACTAATGGGCATGCAGCAGAATTAAAAGTGACACTGGAGCAGATGTTAATCTGGATTCTGATATATTTAAATGTGGTGAACATAACAAGATTACACTTGACTATGGAAAGTACTAATCAAATGTTCATGAAATTTTCCATTGAGTATGGAAACCGTTAGGTCAGGAAAGGTAATAAATAAATGACAATCTTTTGCTTCTTTCTATTAACAACAGCAAAACACAAGAGTACATAGAAATCGGATAAATAAATAATTAAGTCCCAAAGTATTTTGAAGATATGCAAAGATAGAAGTTGAAGTCTGACATGACCACTTGCACTCTGGACCATAAGATGCAAATTCATTACATCTCTAAAGACATAGAACAATAGTTTCCGATAGTTGTACAGCATAGAAACAAGCTCTTCAGCCCAACATGACGAAGTCCATCTTTTTGTTTAACTACACTAATCCTGAATGCCAAGATTAGGTCCACATTTTTCCATGCCATGCTGCTTGAATTGCTTATCTATATTATATTTCTCAGATGTAGTACTTATATATAAATCTATCACTTCCGCTGGGCAAGGAGTATAAATATGACCCACTCCCAGAGTCCTCTTCAAAACGCCATTAAAATTCTTTCTCTCTCCTTAACTTTATAGTTACCAATTTGAAGGTTGTACAGTAAAAGCACACCTTTGACATATATGATCTACCCAATTTTCCAACAATTAACATACAACAATTTTGTGTAAGTTGTGATTTAGACTGAAGCTGTGCACTGAAATTCCTGTAAAGTGCAGGCAGTACATGGATCCCTGTGCTGAGATTGTCAAATTGAAAAATTTGCCCTCTAGTGTTTAACTTTTAGATAAATTGGACTGTGTGAAGCAGATGGGATGATACAAAAGTTGCAGAAGTAACTGAATGGTAAAGGAAAATTGCAGTAATGTGCAAGCAAAATGACAATTGTGTGTTTTTCATGAATTTGTTGATATTATTGATAATTTTTATCGTCCTCCCTTTTGACAGTTTTTTTCCTTTTTTTAAGTCTCCCATCCTTGACCTTTTCCAATTTGCATCTGCGCTTATTGAGCTTAACTTAAGTGGAGAGATTTGAAAGACTGAAAGTGAAAGTAGAGTTAATAATTCTTGACAGTCAGCGCTAACAGTTTTTGACACCATTTTGAAAGCACTTAAAGCAGTTAATCATATTTAAATCAGAACCAAGACAGTACGAGTTAGGTGGGTAAAAATACTATAATTCTAACTTGACAGTTATCCAGATGGTAAGAACCCTATGGACACTCACCATACATTTGCAATCAAGAAGATAAATCCACATATGATCTAATGCATGACTCAAAGCTCAGCAGCTAATAACAAATTAGAGTAACATTGGTTCTGACAAAGAAATGAGATTGGATACAAGATTTGAGCAATTTCAAAATGTCATCCTGAATATGGTTATACAGACAAGGGAAAAATTATTATATGTCCAGGTAAACCTCTCAGCCTAGAACCTACTGAGTGGCATTATTATTCATCCTTTTTGTTCATATCTTTCTTTTTCTGCTATCTAATGCAAGTAAACACATTTACCTTAAATGGGTTTGTACCTTTGTTAAAATTACACAGCAAGAAGGTCAATGGTTGTTCTTAATATTCCTACATTAATTCCACTCGAATTAATTTTTTGGGGAACGGTTGACTATGAATAGTTTTTTATGAACTCGGGTTTTCGTAGGGGGAAGAATCCCTTCAAGCTTATGGAAGGCCACCAGAGCACTAAAAGAAGCTTGGATTGCCACCATAGAATTATCAGTGATAGAGTATATATTAACACGGCAGAAGAGTACAAGAAACCTTTCATCAAAAGGCTCTGTGAAGATACCAAGGGAGATGCTTAGGGCAAAATGGAGGATGACTGCATGAACTTTTCGGCTACTATCTTAGAGTTCCTCTGATGGAGAAGGGCTGGAACACAGCAGACAGGGGGAGAAAGAGATCTGAAAACCAAGATCTGTTTCAGCTCTAAATATTGATTGTTTACTCTTTTCCATTGATGTTGCCTGGCCTGCTGAGTTCCTCCAGCATTTTGCTCTGAAAACCAAGCCATAACCCTGCATCGGTAGTTGAACACAATGGCCTACAAAATGTTTGATGTCAACCATCTTGTTAAGGCTAAGTTCGGAGCAGGTGATGAAATGGCAAATAGAGCTCATGGCTGAATTTTCTCCAACTTACCTTTGCTGCCGTCACCTCATTTATCAATGGAAATTGCAACCTAGTTGCCCCAATGCTTTTGGGTCACAATAATTCCAATCTTTAGCCTTTTATTAAAAGCAATAGTCTGATTAAGCTTAACAATTACAACATGTTACATCCTCAGTGGATTGTATCTGTACATGGAATGGAAATTTCCATCTATTTTACAATAATTCCCACAGAAACTGCTGAGCCAAATCCTCCCTCCACACATGTCCAGCGTTATCAACAGGTCTCATCTCCTGTGCCCAGAAGCAGCAATATCACCAATGGTTTGCTTCATGACCAACTTCAGATATTGATGGTTTTGGCAGGCAGCATGTTCAAAGACTTCTAGTGACCATTAGAAATCAAGTCTGAGCCAGTCATTGCCATTTGTCAGGATGTACAAATAAATTATACTGGTTACACTCATTAATTAAAAATGAACATTAAATTTGTGAGTAAGTATGTTACAAGAATATTTTGAGAGCTTATGTAATTTTCAGTAGAAAAAATAATAATTTTGACATTTCTATCTCTTTAAGTTAATTTTCAATAGATTTTTCAGACCCAATAGTGCATTTTCCTTTACTCTCTTTTTCTCTGCGTACATGTGTGTACACGTGCGTATGCATATCGCATTTGCGTGTTTCTCCTTTTTGTATCTTTGTCTGTTCCAAAGGTGTGAGCACTCTGAAAGCTGATGATGACACCCATAGGGCGCATCACAGCTTCTAGTGAAAGGAGAAATACTTCCTCATCTCATCATATCACACAAGCGTTTCCTTCAAACCAGCTCACTCCTTTTTTTAATGCTGTGCTGACTTTCTCAGCAGAAAGTGACAGGTTGCATATTGCTCCCTGAGTATCACAGCATGTTTACAGGATCCAACATTGCTTCACACCAGCCAAGCCTTAACCTTTCTAAAGTGCAGCTTCCGTGCTGACCAGCTGCCTATCATCTTCTAATCCCAAGCACTGAGAGAAATAATACTTCATGGAGTAGAAACTTGTCCTAAGCTGCATTTGCAAATTGTGCGATATATTAGTAAAAACGCATTGTTCACTGATTCAGAAATTTGGCTCCAATGAAATCAAGGGCAGGTCAGAATGGGTGCATGGTTAATTCATGATGTTAGAAGATACATACCTACTTATTCCAAATCCACAAAAATTGAAATACTGCAAGTTGTAGGATCTTTTATAGAATGAGTCCTGCAATCCCCTGAAAGATTCCTGATTATGGTCAATCAATGCTTGATCAAAATTTGGGAATCAGTGGCAGAAATGGAGTAAATCCAGAAAGGGCTGGAAATACTCAACAGTCTCGTTTGCATTTGTGAAGAGAGAAAGAGAGTTTAGGGTTTATGTCAGTGACCATTCATCAGACCTGGCTTCAGAGAGGGGTTAGGGTGGCATGGACAAAGAGAATATCTTTGACAGAAGACCAAAAATGCCTAAGTGACTCAATCTAAGCAGTTAATAGATGAATAAAATCAATTAGGGAGGACAAAACTACAAGGGCTGTAATTTTGAGAGGCGTGTCCATGTAGATGTAGGAAAATTGGAATAGAGAAAATGTTGCAATTGCCCAGCTCATCAGCCAGTTCAGACACAGATAGGAAAGGCTGGCTATCTGAAATTATCAAATTCACTATTGAGCCCTGAAGGACACAATGTGTCTAGATAAAACATAAGGTGTTGCTTCTTGCACTTAAGGTGCACTTTGTACTTTGTTACACCTGAGATATCAGTGTAATAGAGTATAAAGTATCAGGTAACTGTAACCCAAAGTTCTGAAAAAGACTAAAATGAGGTTTATTTCAATACCACAATGAGACAGTCCATAATTTCAGCCAGCATCAAGTTTTTGAAAGTATTTTCCTACTTTTGATCTTTTCTCTCATCCTGTTTATTTATCTATTCCCATTCCATCCTCAAGGGACTCAATGATAATGAACCTCACCTCTTAGAAAAATTCTGCTTCCAATTACAACGCGGCTACAAGTTTGAGCCAACAATTGCCATAATCCCCCACCTGCTTCCAATGTGTATATTGCACAGAATTCTAAATCACTGCCACCACCAGAAGTCAAAGTATGGCTTCTGAGGTCTGTACCCCTACACAGGTAAGTACACTGGGGTCACATGTTGATGCACTCATTTGATTGCTGTCTTCTCTTTCTCTTTTACACACCAGATTCTTTACAATAAATATGTTTATATTTTCATATCAATGGCATTAAATTTAAGTATTAAATTCATTCTGATTTTTTCACTAATATCCAAAATTACTAGTTTGTTGTAAAGACACATCTAATCCACCATTGTCTTTAAAGAAAGGAAATCTGTCAAGATTTCTTTTCTGATCAACATGTAACACCAAACCCAATCAATGTAGTTGAAGTCTCTATGTTAAGGGGGCAATTAGCCATAAACAGCAAATGCAATTTTTGTTCTCCTCCCACAAATTAAAAACAGGTTAAAAACACCCACAGCAAGATTGATTACAATGTAAATGTATTTTACTTTTCATTGTGAAGTGCTGCATTATAAAGTGCCTCTAGTGTAAAATAATTTCACATCTCTCAGTTTATTAAAGAATGACAAGATTTAAAGCATTCACTGGAAGTAAAAATAAACCTTGTATTTATAACCTGCCTTTTATGCTCCCTTCTTACTCATTATCAATAAGCAGGTTACCAGATAAGGCCTTCAAAATGGGAAGTTAAATAGGTCCTGATGAAAAATGGAAAAAAATGACTGGCAAGGTTGGCTCCATTAAAAACAGATGAGCTTGTTGGTCCTAATGGCAATTCGCTGTTCCTAAAAACTTTCAAGGTAGGGTTCTCTGAATCTAACATTTAATTTATGCCTGAAAAATGGAGTCTAAATTTAGGAAAATGGGTTTGATCGTGTGTTTGAAATCATCTCTCCAAAATCTCCTGTTGCCTTTCTGGTTGCTGAATCTGTAGAATGTTCACATAAATGTCAAGATTCTCCGCACACAGATGGGTAATAGATTCAGAATAGATTTCAGCAAAACCATTGCATCTGATTCCAGAACTGCTACTGAGGCAAAATGCAAAATGCAGCACTGTTAAAAAAGATTGTTTCCGTTTCTGTATTCTTCACAAGAAACTAATGCTTCATGAACAAGGCTATTACTGTAATTTCAACTCAATCCATGTCCCATTTATCTATCACTTTTGTGTTTGCTGTCAGTTTCCAATGGAAAAAACAAATGCCCTAATTTTAAACTACCCATCCTTATTTTCTAATTCCCTCTATGTTCATACCTTTCTCCTCTTCTTTCACCTCTCCCAGTTCTATATCTTTCTGTGCATTTTTGGTCTCACGTACATCCTGATTTTAATTGCCAGACCACCAGTATTGTTCCTGCAGCTGTCACTAACATTACTGTTCCCATTCTTTTTAAACCCTCAGCCTCTCTATTACTTTCAACCTTAAAGCACTAAATGAAACTACCTTTTGACTATTCACAAACAAGAGAAAATCTGCGGAGCTGGAAATCAAAGAAACATGCACAAAATACTGGGGGAGCTCAGCGGCCCAGGCAGCATCTGTGGAGGAGAGTAAAGTGTCAATGTTTCGGGCTGACACCATGAAAAGGAAGGGGGGAAAAGCCAGAATGAGAAAGGGAAGGAGTACATCAGAAGGGTGATAGGTGAGGAGGAAGGTACGCTTTTGGGGGAGAAGGGATGGTGAGAAACAGGGAGGTGATAGGTAGAGAAGGTAAAAGGCTGAAGAAGAAGGAATCTGATAGGAGAGGAGAGTGGACCATAGGAGAAAGGGCACCAGAGGGAGGTGACAGGCAGGTCAGGAGAGAAAACTGGCATGAGGAGAGTCAGAATGGGGAATGGGAAAAATGAGAAGGGGGAGAGGGGAGGAATTACTGGAAGTTAGAGTAATCTATGTTCGTGCTGTCAGGTCGGAGGCTACCCAGACAGAATAAGAGGTGTTGCTCCTCCATCCTGAGAGTGGCCTCATTATGGCAGTAGAGGAAGCCGCGGACCAACATGTCAGAAAGGGAATGAGGATTGAGATTAAAATAGTTGGCCACCAGGAAATCCTGCTTAATACTAACAGAGTAAAGGTTCTCAACAAAGCAGTCCTCCAGTCTACATCGGATCATACCGATGTAGAGGAGGCCACATCTTTAGCCCCTTCCTACATCATCATTCATCCTTACCTTTGCTTCCCCGTCCCTATATTTTCTGCTTAGTCTGAAGATCCTGACCTCCTACGAGTTCTCTCCTCAGCAGAGTGTATCTCTTTAAAATGTTATTTCATTTAGAGATTCAGCACAGAACAGGCCCTTCCAGCCCAGTGAGCTGTACCACCAGCAACTCACCTCTCTAACCCTAGCCTAATCTCAGAAGAATTTACAATGACGAAGCAACGTATTAAACAAACGTCTTTGGACTGCGGTAGGAAACCAGAGCACCTGGAAGAAACCCGTCGTACCCTCAGGAAGAACGTACAATCTTTCTTACAGAGGATACCAGAATTGAACTCCGAGTTGTCATAGCGTGACGCTGACTGCTACGGTATCATGTCACCCACAGTCTGAACGTAAAGGGACACAGGCTGCTGCTTGGGTTTCTGCTGTTGCTGTCCGAGATATAATATAAACTTATTCTCAGCAATAAGCTTCTAACCATAATCAGAAGGAACAGAGAGCTTCAAATTTGTGCTTCCAGCTGACATAAAGGATTAAGTCATGGTCAATTATTCATACAAATTGACAGAATAAAAATCAGGCTGCAATAAACAATAACAATTGGCTACATTTGTGGAATTCTTGCATGGATTCTTTACCCTGCAAACATGCCATCACCTGGTCTCAACATATGGCCCTATGTTTTACACCCCCAGTGACCCAAAGGCCATCCTGATACAGCACAAGAAGTTTCAAGTACATTGTTTAGAAAGCAGAAAGAACTGAAAGAAACCAGTATTAACATGACTGAAGGGCACAGATACCCAGGACCTGATCATCTACAACCCAGATCATGGCAGAAAGTGCTGCTGGAAATAGTGGATGTATTGATGGTCATCTTTGAAGTATTTTAGAGTCCAAAACAATTCTTCCAGATTGGAAATGGCAAATGCAACCCCACTGTTTAAAGTGAGGTTCCAAATGTTGTCTTCCATTACCAGTTTAATATCAGCACTGTCAGTGACAGAATGAATGCATTTTTTCTTTCACACAAAAGACACGTTCTTCAGCAGAAAGAGAATCTCTCTTCAAGTACCAACACACCACATTTCCTGCACCAAATTTTATCTATACCATTTGAAGCATTATCAATAAATTGCAGACTCTTGATACCTGAATTTAGAATGTGCTTCATTAAGTAAGTTAGTCTGATATTTCTGGAAAAAAGAAGACTAACTTACTTAATGAATCACATTCTAAATTTTGGCAGTCCATATTGAATAGTTTACACGTAAAATATAATGTATGTTGACAAAGCTTCAAAGGAACCTATAGCTCCTATGTCTGGGGCTCTGTTAGTGTTCACTTGCATAGGGTTCTGGATAGTTTTGTCCCATTGAGGCAGGGAAAGGATGGTAGTGTGAATGAACCATGGCTGATGAGAGATGTGAAACGTCTGGTCAAGAGGAAGAAAGATACACACTTAAGGTTTAGGAATCAAGGATCAGACGAGGTTTGAGTGAGTTATAAGGTAATCAGAAAGGACCTTAAGAATGGACTTAGTAGAGCTAGATGGGAACTTGAGAAGGCCTTGTTGAATAGAATAAAGGAAACTCCCAATGCATTCTACAGCTACATAAAGAACAGGAGTATGACAATCGTGAGGGCTGGTCCAATCAGGGATAAAAGAGGAAATACATGTCTGGAGATGGAGGAGGTAAGGAAAATGCTTAATAAATACTTTGTTTCATTATTCAGCAGTGAGAGCAACAGGACAAACAAGAGGACAGCATGAAACAGGCTGGTGTACTGGAACATGTTGGTGTTAAGAAAGGTGATATGCTGGAACTTTTGAAAAACCTTAGGATAGGTAAGTCCCTGGGGTCAGGCGGGATATACTCCAGGTTATTATGGGAAGCGAGGGAAAAGATTACTGCACCTTTGGCGATGATCTTTGCATCCTCACTGTTCACTGCAGTAATACCATAACATTGAAGGTGGCAAATACTATTCCTTTGCTCAAGAAATGTAATAACGATAACCCAGAGAATTATAGACCACTGGGTCTTATGTCACCGATGGGCAAACTATTGGAAAGGATTCTTAGAGATAGGATTTACAAGCATTTGGAGAAGCATAGTCAGTTTAGGGATAGTCCGCATGAGTTTCTGAAGCACAAGTCATGCCTCATGACAAGGTTCCCCAAGATTTCCCAATGTAGTCTCTACAGTAACAAGAAGACATAGAATCTAGAGAAACTTGTCTGCTTGGATTCAGAATTGGCTTCCCACAGAATGCAGAGGTTGGTAGTAGATGGCGCATATCCAGCTTGAAAGTTGGTGACCAGTGGTGTTCCACAGGAATCTGTTCTGGGACCCCTGCTCCTTGTGATTTTTATAAATGACTTGGCTGAGGAAGTGAAAGGGTTGTTAGTAAGTCTGCAGGTGACACGAAGGTTGGTGAAGTTGTGATAGTGCAGAGGATTGTTATAGGTGGTAATGGGATATTGACAGGATGCAGAGCTGGGCTGAGAAGTGGCAGATGGAGTTCAATCCAGAATAGTGTGAAGTGATACACTCTGGAAGGTCAAACTTGAGGGCAAAATGCTGGGTTTAGTGGCAGAGATCTTCGCAGTGTGGAGGAAGATCTTGGGATCCATATCTATAGATCACTGAAAATTGTCATGCAACTTGATATGGTGACTAGGAAGGCATATGGTGCATTGACCATCATTAGTCAGGGTATTTAGTTCAAGAGCCATGAGGTAATGTTGGAACCCTATAAAACTCTGGTTAGACCACACTTGGAGTACAATGTTCAATTCTAGTCGTCTCATCATGAGAAGGATGTGGAAACTTCAAAGAAGGTGCAGAGGAGATTTACCCCAATGGTGCCTAGATTAGTGAGCATGTCTTATGAGGATAGAGTGAGCGAACTAAGGCCTTTCTCTTTGGAGCAAAGAGAAAAGACGAGAGGTGACGTGATAGAGGTGTATAAGACGATAGGAGGCACAGATAGAGTGGACAGCCACAGACTTGTTTCCAGGGTGGAAATGGTTAATATGGGAAGTCATCATTTTAAGATGATTGGAAGAAAGTATGTGGGGATATCAGAGGTACATTTTTACACAGCAGAGAGTGGTAGGTGCATGGAACAAGCTGCCAGTGGTTATGGTGGAAGCAGACACAGTAAATTAGGGACATTTAAGAGACTGCGATAGTAAGATGGATTAAAGGAAAATGGAGGGCAATGTGGGAGGGTAGTGTTGATTGATCTTAGAGAAGATTAAAAGGTCAGAACAACATGGGGGGCCAAAGGGGCTGTACTGTTCTGTGTTCTATGGTCACGTTCTGTGATAACTGCATTCGCAGTGCAATATGATTGGGAGGATAATGAGAGGCAATCTGAGGGTGGTGGCGACAAGGGCCTCAGTAGGTCCATTATTGTGCATAGTCATAACAAAATGTCTTTGCACCTGTATTCAGTGCAATAAAAGTCAATATACCATTTGCTTTTTTATGCATGCAGAGTTTCGACCCAAAATGTCGATGGTTCATTCCCCTCACAGATGTTGCTCGAACTGCAGGGTTTCTTATGTTGTTACACCTGCATGTTTGTTTCAGTAATTGATGTACAAGGGCAGCAGAGTACATCAACATTTCCAAATCTCTCAACATTTGGTAATACTCTGACTCTCTGTTGATCCAAAGTGGTAACTGCATATATGCTTCATATATACTATACTTCATGTAACACTTATTTGTCCACTCACACAACTTGTCAAAATTACCTTGACACCTCTTCGTAACCTCCTCAGAACTGACTATCCTATCCGGTTTTATGTCATTAACAAACAGAAATATCATGTTTGCTTCCTCATTCAAACCTTTGTTTTTAATAACACTATTAATAGCTGGGATTCAGCTACTGATCCCTCTGGTACCTCATTAATCTCCACCTGCCATCCTAAAAAAGGCACTTTTAATCTTCCTCTCTTTCGCCTTATCAGTCACCCCGTGTCCACTCCTTTCCAGTATAGTAGCCAGATTTCAATATGATAAGTTTGGACACTAATCTCTTACTTGCTGTGTACATACTTTATCAGAGGCATACTGAATATACAGTACAAATAATCCACATCCTCTGGTTCCTCCTTATCTATTTAACTTTTATAAGCCATTACTGGATCACTTTTCTTTTTGTACAAAAAAGAAATGTATAACCATTACAGTTCCTTGTATTCATTCCTTCAATCATACCCATTGCCAACTGACTGTTAGACCTTTTAATAATGCTCCCCAATCTATCATAGATAAACTCACATCTCATATCATTGTAGTTTCCTTGGTTTAAAATTTGGATACCAGTTTCAGATTCAATAACTTCACCTTCCTTCCCAGATGTATTGTGTCACACTTCCCTAAAGGACTCTGTGGTATAAGATTAACAACCACTTTTCATTGTACAAGACTCAATCTTGAATAGCCTGTTTCTCGTTCATTCTCAACATACCAATCTAAAAATAAATTAATACCCACTCTAGTAATTCATCCTCCACCTTATTTTTGCTAATTTGGTTTCAGGTAAAAATTATCCATGGTCACTGAGATACCCTATTTACAATAAACAAGAACTCAGCAGACAGAAACAGAGGAACATTTTGGAGACAAAAGGTCGACGTCATTATTGTGGATCAAAACCCTGCCCCAGGACTTCCAGTTCTTCTAGCATTCTGTTTTTTAATTCCAAATTCCAGCATCTGCAGAGTCTTTTGTCTTCATAGCTTTTTAACATGCGTCTCTAAGTTCATATTTGTTTAATTAATGTTAGTCAATCACAAAATTAAGTACCTTGGGGATCCAATAGTATAATAACAGCACATCTAACTGTGGCTAGTCATTAAAATTACAGGCAGTATGACTTTGCAGTCTGCACTATGTTGTAAGGGTGCAAGTTAATTGCCATGCTGATCCAGGCACTTATTTGCTGACGCAATCCAATATAATCCCTTAATTCTTGCTTTCCATCATGAACTCCAAACTTGTCTCTCCTTTCTTAATGCAAGGAACAGGCTACAAGCTGTGATCTTTTACTGTGGCAAGTCAGTTCAATACCCCAGCCCCATTTCCTGAACCATGAGAAGTGTGGTTATCAGCTCTCTCCAGCTGATAACAGCCACTTGTTAGATTGGCTATAGCTTAATTTAAACTTTAATTTCCTGTCCGGCACTTCAAAGGGACATGAGGGGAAATTAAGACCATCCCAGATGGTTAATGGTAGGCTGCTTCTATTGTTTGAACTAATCTGATATTAACACTTAACATAGGATGTTACCTCCCTTCTGCCTGATGCTGCTCCATCATTGCCGCAGCCCATTTCCAATACGAGCATGTCTTATCCAGGACAACAGTTCATGAACTGATAAACTCAGTTTATGCCAGTTAAAATCCTTCCCACCACCTAGCACATCTACATGGAATGCTGTCGCGGGAAAGCAGATCTAGGACCTTCACCACCCAGGCCATGCTCTCTTCTCCCTACGCCCATCAGGAAGAAGATTCAAGAACCTCAGGAATCAGGACTCACACATCAGGTTCAGGAACAATTATTGTTCCTCAGCCATTAGGCTCTTGAATCAGAGAGGATAACTTCACTCAACTTCACTTGCCCAGCACTGAACTGCTTCCACAAACTATGGACTCACTTCCAAGGACTTTTCATCTCATGTTCTTGATATTTATTGCTTATATATTTTCCATTTGTATTTGTAGCTTGTTGTCTTTTGCACATCGGTTGTTTTCCTGTCCTGTTGGGTGCAGCCTTTCATTGATTCAAAGAATTCTAAGTACATTTATTATTGAAGTATGTATGCAGTATATAACCCCGAGATTCATCTTCTCCTCAGACACCCACAAGACAAAGAAAACCATGGAACCTGTTCAAAGAAAATCATCAAACCCCCACTCAAACAAAGTGGTGTAAGCAGCAACAAGAAATCAAACCCAGCTGCAGAAACAGCAGCAAGAACATCAATATCCTACCCCCCCCACCCCCCCCACCCCGGCGGCACATCAAACAAATTACACAAACAGCAACAAGAAAGAACAAGCAAGAATAGGCATCCGTTAGTCTCATGAGACCATGGATTTGCACCTTGGAAGGTTTCCAGGGCGCAGGCCTGGGCAAGGTTGTATGGAAGACCAGCAGTTGCCCATGCTGCAACTCTCCCCTCTCCACACCACCGATGTTGGCCAAGGGAAGGGCATTAAGACCCATACAGCTTGGTACCAGTGTTGTCACAGAGCAATGTGTGGTTAAGCGCCTTGCTCAAGGACACAACACACTGCCTCAGCCAAGGCTCGAACTAGCGACCTTCAAATCACTAGACGAACGCCTTAACCACTCGGCCACAAGCAAGAACACAGAAAATAAAACACAAAATCCAAAGAGTCCATACTCATGTCAGCTCAGTGGTCATTAGTCAAATCCACACACCCTAAACGGACCCAGAACTTCAGTACCACCCTCCGACAGCATCGAAGGAGAGAGAGACCATTTGAACACGGAGCAGTGAGCGAGAGACTGTAACATGCTGACACCTTTCTCTGGAAATCGGCGAGAAATGGAGTTGATCATGGGGTTGCACCCTATCTCCTGGCTTCTTGGCCTCCAGGCCGCATGCCTCACAGGACATCCTCAGAGACATAAAGTACCAGATTGCTCAATTGTCCCAAAAACATACCACCAAAATGTAGGTCACAGGCTCCAACAGTAGCAAAACCACTTCTGAAAGAAAAAGAAGGATTAGGAGAAGTGAAAGGAGCAGTTTTGTGAACCATCTGGAGAATGTCGCTGGTGATAAGCATTTTTGCTGGCGCAATCTTCTTCCAGATTCTTAGATTTACCGTGTATGCCTGCAGGAAAACAAATCTCAGGGTTGTATCTGGTGACATATGTGTACATTGACAATAAATTTACTTTGAACCTTGAACTTCTGTAATTTGATTGATATCTGGCTTGCAATAGGAAGCTGAGATTAACCCTTATCACCTCAGATAATGTCCCTTTTATTTTTCTACTTATAATATAGAATAAAAAGTGAGAAAGAAAAGGGGTTTTCTTGAAACCTGGAGAAGAGATTACCCATACAGATAACATAAATAAAATTGTAACAATGTCAGAATATTAAAGACAGTATGAAATTAAATTATTTAAATCTGATTCAATTGTATCTCCAATTTATGTTTATTACCAAATCAACACATCCACTAAGACCTATGGAGATTTTGAACTATTATATGATTGAGATCATGTATAGATGAATTTTAATTAGATCTTATTTACATACAAACTATTATAATTTATCAACCTTATATATTCTGTATCAATATGATCATTCTTAAGCAATTACAAGAAGACAGCCAAAATAACAGGTTTGAGTGCATATATTTTATTTGTTTTTCTCTTTTGTTAAATATATTAAGTTCTTTCATTTTTGTGATTTTATGTTTTATGCTTTGCTTTAAGACTGATGTTTCTTCGTTTGAACTTTTTTTTACTTTCTTAAAGTATCATTTGTCATTGAATAGATAAATAGATACTTTAAGGAAATTACAGTGTCACAGTAGCTTTACAAGTGAACAGATATATAAATATTAGAAGAGAAGTAGAAAGAATAGAAAATATGTTACCACAAGCAGTCTAACAGGAGGTGGTCATCCTGCTAATGAGTGAAAAAATACCTTAAAATAATAAAAATTTTAGCCATTTACACTATTTCCCAGGAATTCTTCTGGAGAAACCCTATAGAAATTCTAAGCATTTTTTTTCATTTGCAAGATCACAATATATTGTATATTTGAAACAGCATAATTTGCTTGATCCGTGATTGAATTATACTGACTGTAAGCAAACCAAATACTTCCATTTTATAGCAACATACATCAAAGTTGCTGGTGAACGCAGCAGGCCAGGCAGCATCTATAGGAAGAGGCGCAGTCGATGTTTCAGGCCGAGACCCTTCGTCCGTCCTGACGAAGGGTCTCGGCCTGAAGCGTCGACTGCACCTCTTTCTATAGATGCTGCCTGGCCTGCTGCGTTCACCAGCAACTTTGATGTATGTTGCTTGAATTTCCAGCATCTGCAGAATTCCTGTTGTTTACTTCCATTTTATAAGAGTTTTTGATAACATGGAGAATCTGTATGCCATAATCATTTGAGGTTTAAATGTCTTACATAGAGCATAGAACATAGAAGAGTAGAGCACAGTACAAACCCTTTGGCCCATGATAATGTGCTTACGCTTAACCTACTCTTAAGAACAATGCAACCATTCCCACCCACTTAGCTTCTATTTCTCTTTCATCCATGTGTCTAACTACAAGATTGTTGAAATATCCTTAATGTATCTGCCTCTACCCCCATCCCTGGCAGTCCACTGCATGCAACTAATACAGTGTAAAGAACCTACTCTGGTATCTCACTGATAATTTCCTCCAATCACCTAAAAATTATGCCTTCTTGTATTAGCCAGTTCTCTGGGAAAAAGTCACTGGGTATCCACTCCATGCTTCTTGTGATCTTGTACATTTCTAATAAGTCATCTTTCATCCTCCTTCACTCTTAAAAGAATAGCCCTTGCTGCTCATAAGGAATGCTCTCCTCCTCCATCCCTCCATTCCCTGCATATTCATATAATAAACAGCCTCCACTGCTAAATGTTTGGTAGTGATGAAGAAAGAAGTGAACTGCAAGAGCATATTAATAGATATAGGAGGTGGCTACAAAGATGGCAAATCAAATTGACCTGGAATATCTGATGACTAAGTTCCGACCATTCTACTTACCATGATCCTAAACACAGTTTACATACCTCCAAAAGCAGATCTGAAAAAATGCACTCAATGTATTGAACGCCTCCAGGTTCAGGAACAGTTATTACCAATCAACCATCAGGCTCTTAAACTTCACTCCACTTCACTTGCCCCATTACTGAACTGTTTCCACAACCTGTGGACTTATATTCAAGGATTTTTCATCTCTTGTCCTTGAAATCATTGTTTTTTTTTCCTTTGTATTTGTAGTTCATTGTCTTTTGCACGGTGATTGTTTTCACATCCTGTTGGGTGCAATCTTTCATAGATTCTGGTGTGTTCTTGTATTTACTGTGATTGTCCACAAGAAAATGAATCTCAGGGTTGTATATGGTGACATACTGTATATGTATTTTGATGATAAATGTACGTTGAACTAGAAAGCTATGAGTTTCTGCATTTGAGAAGGTAAACAAAACAAGGAAATGTACATTAAGTGATAGGAAATGAAAAAAGTATACAGGAACAGTCAGACTAATCTGATTCATTTATTTGTAGAAATTTGCTAAAGTCTTTGATGACATACCAAATCTTCTCAAACTTATTAAAGAGTTTATGCCATGCTTTCTTCATGATTGCATCAATTTGTGGACCCAAGTTAGATCCTCAGGGATGTTGACATGCAGGAAATTAAAGCTGCTCACTTTTTCCACTGTTTACTCCTCAAGGAGGACCAGTGCATGTTCTTCAGATTTCTCCTTCCTGGTCCACAATCAGTTCCTCTTTCTTGCTGATATTGCATGCAAGTATGCTGTTGAGACACCACTCAAACAACCAATCTATCTGACTCCTGTACACCTTCTCGTCACCATCTGAGATTCTGCCCATAACAGTTCTGTCATCAATAAATTTATAGACGATGTTTGCGCAGTGCCTAGTCACATAGTCATGAATGTAAAGACAGTACATCAGTAGGCTTGAGATGTGCTTGTGTTGATTATCAGTGAAAGATGTTATTATTCATCTATATTGACTGTGGTGTCCCAGTCAGGAAATCGAGGATCCAGGTGCAGAGGGAGGTACCGAGGACCAGGTTTTGAAGCTTATTGATGAGAACTGAGGGGATGATGGTGTTGAACGTCAAGCTGTAATCATTAAGCAGCAGCTTGACATTATGTTTTGCCGCTGTCCAGGCGCTCCAAGGTCAAACACAGAGCCAGTGAGTTTCTGTCTACAGTCGACCTGTTGCGGCAATAGCCAAACTGCAGTGAACCCAGGTCCTTGCTCAGGTAGAAGTTAATTCTGGCCATGACCAACTTCTCAAAGCACTTCATCATAGTAGACGTGAGTGCAGCTGGGTTGAAAGAGGACGCCCTCCTCTTCTTGAGCACCGTATGATTGCTGCCCTTTTGAAGCAGCTGGGAAATTCTAACTATAGCAGTAAGAGGCTGAAAATGTCCTTGAATACTCCAGCAAGTTGATCAACACAGATTTTCAGTGCCCTGCCAAACACACTATCGGTGCCTGATGCTTTGCAAGAATTCATCTTCTTCAATAATGTTCTGATATCAGCCTCCTTAAGGAATTTCCTCAATTTTACTTGCAGGATCCCTCCCATATCCTCTCTTTGAACTCCTCATTTCCCTCTTAGGAGCATTTCTCATCATGTTATAGTCACTAGGGGTTCACTCCAACCCAATCTCCTCAACTCAATGCATACTTATTTCTTCTGCTTGACCAGAGCCTCAATGTCTCTCATCAGCCAAGGTTCTATAAACCTACAAGATTACTCTTCACCCTGACAGAAATATGCTGTTCCTGGAATTGACATTACACTCTTAAAATCCTCCCAATTCCTTTCATTTCAAACTGGCTGGTTCCATTGATGTCTGCTAGATCCTGTTTAATTCTCCCGAAATTAGCCCTGCTCAAGTTGAGGACCCTAATCTGTGAACCCATCCTATCCTTTTCTATCACTACTTTAAAATTAATAAAATTATAGTTACTAAATCCAAAGTGCTCCCACTCCAGTTACTTGCCCTGTCTGGCTCCTTAACAGAAAATTCAGTAAGAAATGAAACCAAACCTTAACAGCAGGAAGCTGTCCTGTTATGCAATTCAAGGGAGTTCATTGGGGCAGATACCAATGTGTTTAAATGAGCTGTACTTTGGAGGTGGATTGATGAAGAAGATTTGCATAGATTATTCAGTCAGAGTGACTATATTTCTTAGGAGTGTCGCCAAACTCAAAGACAGCATTGGATAAATGAGATGTCTGTTCCTATGCCTGTGCACTGTACTTCCAAGCTATTTACCCCAAAGTCTTAAGTGACTCTCAGTCATGATTGAGTATGAGTGGTCTACACCAGTGTGTTTAATCCAATTATAATACAACATCCAAAATTTCTCAGGGCTTTCATTGGCTAAGACCCTAATAGCCAGACATCCCACCTCTCCCGCATATTAATAGTGGCTCCCTGATGCCCGCAAATATCACAGAAATCAATTTTTTGAGAGCAAGCGAGAGAAAGCAAGAGAGCGCGAGAGTGACCACGAGAGAGAGTGCGCGCGCAAAAGAGAGCGAGAGCAAGCAAGCGAGCGAGAGAGAAAGCAAGCAAGAGTGCTTGAGAATGCGCGAGCGACCACGAGAGAGAGAGAGAGTGCGAGCGAGCGCGCGCCATGGCAGAGTGTTCCAAAAAATATATAAAACATACGTCACCCCAGACTACACTAAAGTGTACCCCCACCTAATAGGGGTCAATATAATGACAGTGTTGCTCGCTGCACTGTTTGCAACAGTGACTTTTCTATTGCCCATGGTGGGTTAAGACTGTAAAAGACGTGTTAAGGTGAGTTTAACAGGTGTCATTCGTTCATTAGCATAGCTAACGTTATTTAAACTAGCTGGCCAGCTGCTAAGGAGCTACTCTATTGCAGACATCCCACCTCTCCCGGAAGTCTCCCGCAAGTTGATTGTGCTACCTCCCTGAAATGAGTTTTTGCAGGGTGAGATGTCTGAATGGCTGTGTTTTGCTGTGAGGGAAGCCGGGATCTTGGTTTAGTAGCTCATCCAAAAGATGATGACACTTCAGTGGAGAAATGGAATCTCATATCAATAGATCTATTTAATTAAATCAAGTTACCGGGTGTTAATATCTCTGAGGACCTAATCTGGTCCCAAAATATTGATGCAGCTATAAAGAAGGTAAGACAGTGGCTATATTTTAATAGAAGTTTGAGGAGATCAGAATCAGAATCAGGTTTATTATCACCAGCATGTGACGTGAAATTTGTTAACTTAGCAGCAGCAGTTCAATGCAGTACATGATCTAGCAGAGAAAAAAATAGTAATAATATTAATAATAAATAAAATAAAACATAATAAATAAACAAGTAATTCAATTATGTTTATTGAATAGATTTAAAACAATTTGCAAAAACAGAAATACTGTATATTAAAAAAATGAGGTAGTGTCCAAAGCTTCAATGTCCATTTAGGGATCAGATGGCAGAGGGGAAGAAGCTGTTCCTGAATCGCTGAGTGTGTGCCTTCAGGCTTCTGTACCTCCTACCTGATGGTAACAGTGAGAAAAGGGCATGCCCTGGGTGCTGGAGGTCCTTAATAATGGATGCTGCCTTTCTGAGACACCGCTCCCTGAAGACGTCCGGGGTACTTTGTAGGCTAGTGTCCAAGATGGAGCTGACTAGATTTACAACCTTCTACAGCTTCTTTCAGTCCTGTGCAGTAGCCTCTCCATACCAGACAGTGATGCAGCCTGTCAGAATGCTTGCCACAGTACAACTATAGAAGTTTTTGAGTGTATTTGTTGACATTCCAAATCTCTTCAAATTCGTAATAGAGTATAACCACTGTCTTGCCTTCTTTATAACTACATCGATATGTTGGGACCAGGTTAGTTCCTCAGAGATCCTCAAGTTCCACCCAGGAACTTGAAGCTGCTCACTCTCTCCACTTCTGATCCCTCTATGAGGATTGGTATGTGTTCCTTCATCCTACCCTTCCTGAAGTCCACAATCAGCTCTTTCGTCTTACTGACATTGAGTGCCAGGTTGTTGCTGCGGCACCACTCCACTAGTTGGCATATTTCACTCCTGTACGCCCTCTCGTCACCACCTGAGATTCTAACAACAATGGTTGTATGGTCAGCAAAATTATAGATGGTATTTGAGCTATGCCTAGTGTTACGTACCCCGTAACTGGGTTGCCAAACCAGCAGAAATGGATCACTCAGTTGGAGTCTGGATTACTAGAACTAAGAAAGTTTTATTAAAGAAACAAGCAACACAGTACTCTAATCAAAAGGATAATAAATGCAACAGTTCAGCAATGATAAACACACATGTACACAGAATTAAGATAACAGGATCAATCAAGCTCTATCGTTGTCTAGGGGTAAATGACCAGTTTCAAAGTGACGCAAAGTTCAGTTCAATTTAGTTCAGTTCAGTTCGCAGACAATGGGGGGAAGGAGAGAGAGAGCAAAACGAATGAATATTCAAACGGCTTCCACACACAGACCTTTGCAGTCAGCTTTCGTGCGAGCCCTTTGTGATGTCATCTGAGGTCACCGACCGTGACCCCTCCGTTTCCAGATACGATCGTTTCTCTGCGGTGAACCCGGCACCCAGGCAAGGGTGGACACACACCAGGTTCCCGCCGATCGTGCCTTTCCACCCTGTGCGTCTATGGCTTGTCCTGCGACCAGCCGTCCAAAAACTTCCCACCGACTTGTGGGAGACGCACTGCTTCCAGGGTCTCGTTACCTCGGGGTGTCGTGTGTGTCCTGCCTTAGCGAACCTGTCCCTTTTTATCCCCCTGCTGGGGTATCGCCTGTCCATCACTTCAAACAGTTCAGGGTTCAAAGGGGGAGCCGATCTTGACAGCTCTCCTTCCGTTACTCTCTCCCGTCCCTTCATTAACATCTCCAAATGCTGCTCCATTGTTTTCCTTATCTCTCTCTCTCCTGAAGACAGGTGGCAGACCAACTGCTGATCCCACTGGTGCCAGCACAGGACAGCTAACATCTTAATCTATGTGTATTCTTGTCACACTTCCCACCTTTAAGGATTTTTACCAGGATAAAATTACAAACATGAATACATTATTTGATACACACAAATATACATCTTTATCAGCTATTTGGCTAATACAGCAAATTTGAAGTTGTCAACACCTGACAGACAGTCAGCCATCACATTTTCTGTTCCTTTTATATGTGTTATTAATAATCCCTTAGACCAGGCTCCAACTTAGCAAACTTCATAGTAGCCAAAAACACTGATGAATTGCGATCAATGTAACCTCTCATTGGGTTTCGTCCCGGACCACAATAACAAGGGTCGTCCCATTCCGACTTAGTAGGAGGGGGAGGGCTAGTAACCGCAGAGTTATTGCAAAACTTCCTACAGTACCCCACCATCTCCAAGAGCCTTCTGAGGGCCCTCTTGTCTGTTGGGGTGGGGACCTCCAAGATAGCCCGCACCTTAGCCTGCATCGGAGCCAGCTGCCCCTGTCCTACCACAAATCCCAGATAAGTGACCTTCGCGTGGCTGAATTCATTTTTTTCAAGGTTCACTATCAAGCTGGCTTCAGACAGCCATCTTACATCGCCAATACACACCTCTGTGTTCGTCAGCCCTTTTGTCACTGAATTACTCATTCTATAGGAGAGTTGCTCGCTAGGCTAGCCTAGTGTAACAAACACCACCCAGCGTCCCAGTTCTTTGCATCGCCTCGGGACAATCAAACACACGTGTGCGAGTCATTTAATTACTTCTCCTAAAGAGTCGTTTTGTTCGGGGATTAAGGGAGAGACCTTATCAGCAGAGCTGGCCAAAACAATAGCCTTCTCCCATCTGGTCGATACCATACTCATCTTTTGAAAATGGTTTTTTTCTCTTATCAGGGGGACCCTAGCTTCATTAATTTCCGCGCTAACACCGACTAGGTTTGTTAGCATATCAAAAGCCTGTGACCGTCTCAGTTTGCGTCGGCCATAATCAATAACATCCTTCCTCCTGGGCAGCCAGCAAACCTCTTTCATGATTCCACCAACTGTTTCCTCTAGCACCGCAAAATGTCCACCGGGGGGTACATTGTGGGCCAGGTTAAAAATCTCATCCCCATAACTCTTTTGCACCACCCCCCATTCCTCATCTGCGGGTACGGTACTTGGTCTCCCTTTCTTCCTTAGCACTTCCTCCTCCACACAATAGCCTACTAGTTCCCTTGTTAAGTCTGTGTCAGAGAGAGCTGTGTCCGCCAACACCATCAGCCCCTCGTCTCGCTCCTGCACCTGCACAAATTCTTTCCTGGCTAATGCTAAGTCTGTCTCAGCTCCCTCACTACCTCTTGTTTCACTACACTCCTTCTTTTCACTTTCTACCCCCTTCTCGTACAAGGCTGGCAGAAATGTCTCAGCTAAATTTACTACCGCAGTCCCGTGATGAACCTGTGAGTCCATGGGCGGGGCCTCAATGCTGGCAGGCTGACCTGTCAATCTCACTGCTTCGAACACGATTCCCCCGGCGAGGTCATTACCAAGCAAGACTTCCACGCCTTTCATCGGTAATTCGGGCCTCACCCCGATCGTGACTAGTCCAGAGACCAGGTTGCTTTGTAAGTGTATCTGGTGCAAAGGGACTGACTCTGACCCTTCCCCAATACCTTTGACCTTGACCTCCCCAGTCTGGGTCTCTGAGCTAAACTCTAATACACTCTTCAGTATCAGTGACTGACACGCTCCCGTGTCTCTCCAGATCCGCACTGGAACTGGCTTTAACCCCTCCTTCTCTGACACCAATCCGGCCGAGATAAACCTCTCGCGCCCTTCCTGAACTTTGGCAGACCTGTCCTTTCCTAGCGGTTCGTTTACCAGCTCGATACAGCCAGTCAAAATCGCCGTTTTTCCTTTTCCCGTCTCCTTCCTTGGGGCAAAGCACCTGGACGCAAAGTGTCTGACTTTCCCGCAATCACAACAGATGACCCCAGGAGACTTCCTACCAGACTGCTCCCGGTCTACCTTATCCTTCTCACTAGTCCCCGGCTTACTTTCTGACTTTTCTGGCGGACTCTCCCCGCCGTCCTGACTACCCTTCTGGTAGCCTTTACTCAGGGCAAACTTCATTTTATGCGTCAACGCATACTCATCCGCTAACTTAGCAGTTGCGGCTAACATGGCTGCCTCTTTCTCATCTAGGTAGGGTCTCATACCCTCAGGGACACAACCTTTAAACTGCTCAATCAGGATCAGCTGTAGCAGTCTGTCATAATCCCCCTCTACCCCCTTTGAGGCGCACCAACGCTCACAATATGTCTGCATCTCACAGGCAAACTCTAAATACGTGCGGTCCCACTGCTTCCTCGCATTCCGGAACCTCTGCTGGTATGCCTCCGTGACCAACTCATAAATCCTGAGGATGGCCTCTTCCACCACCTCATACCTCTGGGCATCTTCCGCGGACAAAGCTGAGTAAGCTTGTTGGGCTTTCCCTTTCAGTACACTCTGAAGCAAAACAGCCCACTTATCCCTCGGCCAGTCCTGACTTGTAGCAACTTTTTCGAAGTGGAGAAAGTACTGATCCACGTTGGTATCATCAAATGGGGGAACCAGCCTAACCTCCTGGGTCGCCCAGAACCCTCCACCTTGGTTCGGCACGGGCCCCTGCTCTGCCCTTATCTTTAACTTCTCCAGCTCGAATTCCCTTTCCCTCTGTTTCTCCTCTCGCTCCAACTGTCTCTCTCTCTCTCTCTCTCTCTCTCCTGCCTTTCTAACTCTTTCTCTTTCTCTTCTCACTCCAACTGTCTATCCCTTTCTTTCTCTTCTCGCTCCAACTGCCGTACCCGGAACTTGTGCTCGAGTCTCAGTTTTCAAGCTGCACCTGTACCGCGTCTCTGGCAGGTTTTTCAATAGACACCACCTCCAGCTCCCCTTGGGGAAACACACCTTTAGATACATAGTGCTCTACGATAGCTCTGTGTATCTCCTCTCTCCTCATTGTCGACTTCCCTTAGCAAGGTTCAACCGTTTGGCCACAGCTACTAATTCCGTTTTCCTGGCATCCTCTAATGCCTCCAAGGTCGGCGCCTTTATAAATTCCTCAGCCTCCATTTCTGCTGTTTGTCTTTTCTTTCTTTTGGGAATTTTAACCCAATCAATTTACTCCATCCCAAATTTAGCGTTCAAAATCGCGGACGAGAACCCCACTTATATTACGTACCCCGTAACTGGGTTGCCAAACCAGCAGAAATGGATCACTCAGTTGGAGTCTGGATTACTAGAACTAAGAAAGTTTTATTAAAGAAACAAGCAACACAGTACTCTAATCAAAAGGATAATAAATGCAACAGTTCAGCAATGATAAACACACATGTACACAGAATTAAGATAACAGGATCAATCAAGCTCTATCGTTGTCTAGGGGTAAATGACCAGTTTCAAAGTGACGCAAAGTTCAGTTCAATTTAGTTCAGTTCAGTTCACAGACAGTGGGGGGAAGGAGAGAGAGAGCAAAACGAATGAATATTCAAACGGCTTCCACACACAGACCTTCGCAGTCAGCTTTCGTGCGAGCCCTTTGTGATGTCATCTGAGGTCACCGACCGTGACCCCTCCGTTTCCAGATACGATCGTTTCTCTGCGGTGAACCCAGCACCCAGACAAGGGTGGACACACACCAGGTTCCCGCCGATCGTGCCTTTCCACCCTGTGCGTCTATGGCTTGTCCTGCGACCAGCCGTCCAAAAACTTCCCACCGACTTGTGGGAGACGCACTGCTTCCAGGGTCTTGTTACCTCGGGGTGTCGTGTGTGTCCTGCCTTAGCGAACCTGTCCCTTTTTATCCCCCTGCTGGGGTATCGCCTGTCCATCACTTCAAACAGTTCAGAGTTCAAAGGGGGAGCCGATCTTGACAGCTCTCCTTCCGTTACTCTCTCCCGTCCCTTCATTAACATCTCCAAATACTGCTCCATTGTTTTCCTTATCTCTCTCTCTCCTGAAGACAGGTGGCAGACCAACTGCTGATCCCACTGGTGCCAGCACAGGACAGCTAACATCTTAATCTATGAGTATTCTTGTCACACTAGTCACACAGCCATGTGTATACAGAGAGTAGAGCAGTGGGCTAAGCACACACCCCTGAAGTGCACCAGTGTTGATCATCAGCAAGGAGGATATGTTATCACCAATCTGCACAGTCGAGGATCCAATTGCAAAAGAAGGTACAGAGGCCCAGGTTCTGCAACTTCTCAATCAGGATTGTGGGATTGATGGTATTAAATGCTGAGCTATAGTCGATGAAAAGCATCCTAACGTAGGTGTTTGTGCTGTCCAGGTGGTCCAAAACCGTGTGGAGATTTGAAATGTCACCTAAAATATTCGAAAATTTTGACAGATGTACTGTGAAGAGCATTCTGACTGGCTGCATCACTGTCTGGTATGAGGAGGCTATTGCACAGGATCATTGTTAGCTGCAGAGAGTGGTAAAATTAGCCAGCCTCCGTAATATCCAAGACATCTTAAAGGAGACGTGTCTCAAAAAGGCGGCATCCTTCGTTAAGGATCTCCACCACCCAGGACACGCCCTCTTCTCATTGTTACATTCAGGAAGGAGGTACAGAAGCCTGGGGGCACACATTCAGCAATTCAGAAACAGCGTCTTCCCCTCTGTCATCTGATTTCTGAATGGACATTGAACCCATGAACACCGCTTCACTACATTTTTATTTCTGTTTTCGTACTATTTATTTAACTTAACTATTTGACATACATATGTATACTTACAGGAATTCTGCTTTTTATGTATTTTATTATGTATTTCATTGTACTGCTGATGCTAAGTTAACAAATTTCATGACATATGCCAGTGATATTAAACCTGATTCTGATTCTGATTCTGATTCTGAATTGCACAACTGCTTGAGTTCCAGTTCCTAATTTGTTATCATACTCCATTTAATTTCTACATTTCCTTTGATTTTTATTGAATAATCGCATCATATAGTCCGTAAACATTTAAAATGATTGTCGGTACAGTGACAACTTTACACAACTACAAGGCAGATACTTCTGGGACAAAAACATGCTCTTAAACATTGCCTTCAATATCTTATTGTGAAGATCTGTATATTTCTCATAATTTTTTCATTTATTCATTGGTAAATAATTAATGTGCAAAAGTAGAAAAGTTAATTATAATGCAGAAAGCATGTTCTCTTTTGGCTCAATGAGTTTATCCAGTGTAGACGGATATATACTAGGAAGGCTAACCACTTTAATAGCCACTGCTGGCCAATCACTCTTAGCAGCAAGATGGTGATCAATCAATTCAGCCATGGCCATGTACCACAGTGAGGTCCGCCAGTCAGTATACCTTGCAGGCAGAGACCAAAGAAATCTATATATCACTGTCACCCAATCTCATCCATACAACTAGCAGCCAGCTATCTAGATACTCGTCACCATGAGTAAATAAAAGCAACTAACGCTAAAAATGTTCAGTAGCTCAGGCAACATGTATAAGGGAAAAAGAGGCAACATTCCTGGTTGGAATCAAAGCAAGTGGCAAAAGAAATGGCTAGGACAAAGAGAACATCTATAATATGACAAGACCGCCATCATTTCATTTCAACATTTGGATGGATCCAGACCCTTCACATCTCCCTGATCTACTCTTCTGTCCCCGCGAATCACTCGCTATCACGCTGCACTTCCCCGTGCACTGCTGGAGGCACAACCCCTGTCCTCCCATTTCTTTCATTCCCACCATCTAGGGACAGAGCAAGTCTTTCCAGTTGGAGCAGTATTTCGCTTACACTTCTTCAAATCTAGCAACTTTCATTCCATGTGGATAAAGCAGTCTCCTTTTGAGTGAAGAAACCATTTGCAGAACGGATATTCACTTGGCCGATCACTTCTATTCAGTCCACAGAGCAGTTCAATCCTATCTGCGTATTCCTGCAGCAAGGCCCAATACAAATTTAGGGTACAACTCCCGACTTTCTGTCTAAGTAAATCACGGGCATCCAGAGGAGCTATTAAATCCTACATCTACTGGAATTCACTTTTTTCTCTATTTCTGATGTACTTCCATATTCTTTCCATATTTTCTGACAATATAGAAGGAGGTTATTCTAGCCAATTACATCAATGTCATCTTACAGAGCAATCCTGCCCCCACTAATATTCCCCGTACCTATATTTCCATAATTCCCCTCTAGATTCCACCACCCATCTACAAATAATGGTCGCCTGATGTGGTCACTTTACCTATCAATCTGGAGCAACAGATGAAAAGCAGGAGGAACTCAGCATCTATGGAGGAAATGGATAGTCGATCTTTTAGGTCGAGACTCTTCATCTGGATCATCAACCTGACATCTCTTTGTCTATGACAACCTGCATGTTTTACGATGTGGCAGGAAAAGAGAAAACCTGAAGCAAACCCTTACATTTACAGTGAGAACATACAAACGCAACACAGATTACACAAGAAGCATAAAGGCAGAAACACAAAGGGGTACAAACCACGAGCAGGTAGAAGGAATTAGCTAGATTCATATCAGGTGCCTGTCGCTGAGCTGTACTATTCTTTGTTCTGCCTTCTGTGTTCTATGATACAGTACCAGAAGTCAGGATTGAACCTGATTCACAGAAAGGATTACCTAATATTCACACTCGAGGTACCAGTGTGAAACCCCTCAGACATTTCAGATATTCCCCCTCACACTGTATGTAAAAGGAGAAACAGAGCAGTCATCACCAGTGCCCTAGGTTTACCTTTTGACTAACTATACTAAAGCATATTATCTACCCACTGGCTCTCCCCATGGCTTTGGACCACCTGGGCAACAGCAATGCCAATGTTAGGCTGCTATTTATTGATGATTACATCAGCATTCGACATCATCATCCTTCATTACAAATCAACAAGCTCCAAAATCGAGGCCTCTATATCTTCCTCTGAAACGTGATTCTTCATTTCCTCGTCATGACACCACAGTCATTGTGGATCAGAAATTACATCTCTTTGCTGACATTCAACACAGATATACCTCAAGGATGCATGCTTAGCCCACTGCTCTACTTGCTCTATGCCTATGACTGTGTAGTTAGGCACAGTTCAAATGCCTTCTATAAATTTGCTGATGACACGATTGTTGGCAGAATCTCAAATGTTGATGAGGGAGTGTACAGGAGTGAGATAGATCAGAAAATTGTGTGGTGTTGCAACAATACCCTTGCACTCAACATCAGTAAGACCAAGGAATTGATTGTGGACTTCAGAATGGGGAAGTCCCCGGTCCTCATTGAGGGATCCTCAGTGAAAAGAGAGAGCAGTTTCAAGTTTCTGCATTTTCCAACATTGTTGAAGATCTATCCAGGGCCCAACATATTGATGTAGTTAGAAAGAAGCCACGACAGTGGCTATATTTCAATAGGAGTTTCGTGAGATTTGGAATGCCACCAAAGACTAACAAATTCCTACAGATGGACCTTGCTGAGCATTCTAACTGGTTGCATCACGTCTGGTATGGATGGGCCTCTGCACAGGATTGAAAAAAGCTGCAAAAGGTTGCCAACTCAGCCAGCTTCAACATGGGCACTAGACTCCGCAGCATCAGTGACATCTTCAACAAGAATTGCTTCATAAAGGTGGCATGCATCTCTAAAGACCCCATCACCCAGCACATGCCCTCTTCTCATTGCTGTCATTAAGGAGGAGGCAAAAGAGCCTCAACATATTAGGGACAGCTTCCTCTTCGTCATCAGATTTCCGAATGGACAATGAACCAACCCAGAACTCTATCTCACTATTTTTGCACTACTTATTTAATTTTACATATAAGGGTCATTGTACATATATATGTAGTTCCTATTATAATTTACAGCCTTCTTTATGTAGTGCACTGTACTACTACTGCAGAACAACAATTTTCATGACATAGCCCAGCAGTATTAAGCCTGATTCTGATTGCCATCTGTAGAAGTTGTCTCTGTATATATTGATTGACTATGCAGCAGTGACTGAAATTTAGAAAGTGTTTCATTGGCTGCAGGGTGCTTCAGGTTGCCCTGCGGAAATAAAAGATGCTCTTTGAATTCAAGTCCTCCTTTTAGTTTTTTTGTGATGATAAAATCTACTGAAATAAGCATGTGCAAAAATGCTAGTACTTTGGAAAAAATACAGAGAATTCTGGGATAAATTTTAGGAAATATTAACAGTGATTCTGATGAGTTCACTCTCCATACTCCTGGTGAGCTTGCTTTGAGTTTGACAGATGCATTCCTCATCCTCAGATACAATGGAGGTACTGTTTTTAAGGTACAAGAACAATAACTCAATGTCTGGACTAAACTTACAATATACTTGACATAAATTCCACCACAGCAGTCACTGGAACTTTAACTCAATTAATAATCTGGGAATAATAGGATAACCACAAAATCTATTCTTGAGAAGAGCTTTGCACTCCAGGACATCTGAGAAGTCCTCATTTTTCAGAAAACAGGACTCCCTCCAACTCTCATTGCAGGACCTTCCATCAACATCTTGTCTATTTCCCGCACTTCTGTTCTTGCCCCATCTTCCCTGGGAAAGAAGAGGCATAAAGGTCCGCTGGTCCTCTCCTCTCTGCCCACATGACCAGCACATCATTCCTTGCTACCTCCACGAGTTACAACGTGATCCCACCACCAGCCACATCTTCCTCTCTCCACCCCTTTATGCTTTCTGCAGGGATATTTCTCTGGACCTTTCTGCACTGCTCATTCTCCCTGCCAATCGCTTGCTCTCTCTGGGCATATTTCCCTATAACCTACAGCTCCTCCCTTGTCACCATTCAGGGCAGCAAACAGCCATGCCAGGTGAGACAGACATTCCCATACATCTCAACCAGCATTGCTTACTGCATGGGGTGATCTATTGTAGCCTCTTCTACATCGGGAAGAACAGGCGGAGACTAATCCATCACGTTGCCAAGGACCCGCACTCCGTCTCTCATCGCTGTCTGCAGCTCCTGGTTGCAAGGCATTTTAATTCTCCTGCCCAGTCCCAAACTGATGTCCCTGTACTCAGCCTCCTCCAAAGCAAGAGTGAGGATAAACATAAACAGCACTTCATATACACACTGACTGCATGAACATTAAATCCCCCAAGTTCAGGTAAACTGTTCTCCTTCTGTCTCATTTCTCTCTCTTATGCTCACCCCAACTCCCCTCCTTTATCCTGTCTCTTTTCCCTCCCCCACCCACTCACACACTCTTCCCAAAGGTTCCCCTGCCATTCCTATTCTTAATTCGCCCCCCGCCCCATCTCTCACATAAAATATTATGCTCTCCCTTCCTCTACTGTCAGATTCCATCACCTGCAGTCCTATGGTGCCTCTACCTATCTCCTTCCAACCTCTGTTACTATTTCTGCTCTCTTCTCCTTCATTTGCTTATTGACCCCTCTCACCTTGGTCTACCCATTACTGGCCAGTACTTCTTGCATCACTCCTCCGCCTTACCTTTTTAAACTGGCTATCTTCCCTTAGTCCAAATGAAGGGCGTCAACACAAAATGCAATCTGTCCATTTCCCTGCACAGATGCTACCTGACATGCTGAGTTCCTCCAGCACCTTATATGCTGCACTATAATGGTTGCCTCTGAAATAGCCTGCCAGTGCTGGCAAATCTAAGGCATGCATGCCCAAGATGGCACAAATATTTTGTTGGCATGTGGCATGCAGTGCTGGCCCCTTGATTCTTTAAACCCTATCCATAATAAAAAGTTACATAATAATTATCTTTACTGCTAAAATGAAGCAGCCAATGATTTTTACAACCTGAGGGCAGTAAGATACTTTTCACAGGAAATGTCACACACAGGCTTGACGCCAGCTAGATAGTTATGAGAACACCTGATGTTAGATTATATGTTTTTAACTACTCACAGATCTGGTGTTGACATCAGTATTTAGATAGTAAACAGTTACAATAAAACTACTGTTTAGACATTATGCTATTTTAATTGTCTTTTTAAAACATTAGTATTAATAATTTTTGAACAAGATTTCTAAAATGCTTCATTTATTTCAATCTGTCTGTTATACCTTTATTAATAGTAAAACAATGAATACACATAAATAAGCAACCTTTAAAAACTCCTTTTTCCTTTAAAAACTCCATAACGATTGTTACTAATCCTGTAATCAATGATAATCTCTGCTCAAAATTACCATGGCATGCAAGAGAATTTTTTTTAGAAGATTATTGCCAAATTGGGCACACATTCTCAAAAAGGCTTGCCACTTCTAGCCTAGCATGTCACTCAGTTACTAAGGGTAATTAGGGATGAACAATAAATGTTGCAGTTACCAATGTTGCCAGGGAACCAAGAATTGAATGTACAGTATATTAGGACAAATATCTCTGGTGATCAGGCCCAGTTGCAGCCAAACAGCAGGAGAAGCTTGCAGGTGGTTGCCTGACTGGACAACTGTTGCTCACCGTTATCCTAGAATCAGGCTGCAACAATTTGCCATCAAAAATCAGTTTGGAACAAATGGATTAGCACCCATGTAAAAATGGAAACACAGAGACTGATCAGAGTTTCTCATATGTAATCTCTGCCTTCATTCAGGCTTTAATTTTGCACTGGGGTTTATTTCCCCTGACAATTTCCTTGACTGGATGTCAATTTGACAGACAGGCCTAGGCTCCAGTTGCGAAGATAGAGCACAGAGCAGGCTTTTCCTCATCTACATCCCAACCCAGAGTGATGCCAGTGTCTAGGAGGTGGAAGAAGATGTTGATGTTTTGCTGAGAAAGGAGTTGTCCAATCTTCAATTCCAAAGACTTCTGCAGAGTAGTGGTCCAAAGGTTGATTACCCTGAGTGGTGGGATTTGTGATTCCACATCTGTTCTCATTATTTAACTGGAGAGTGACTACAGGTGAGTGAAGTACAGAGAGCTCTTGGTGTTCTAGAGGATGAAGAGCTAGCAGGCAGGTCTAACAAATGGTTAAGAAGGTGAGTGGCATTTTTGGCCTCATTCCAAAGGAGATGGAGTTTAAAAATAGGATGGTTTTATTGTACTTGTACATGGTGTTGGTGAGGCCTCACCTGGAATATTACTTACAGATTTGGTCTCCTTACATACAAAATGATAAAGTAATGTTGAACGTGGTACAAAGTCAATTTACCAGATTAATTCCTAGGATGAGAGTCTAAATAGTTTTGGGCCAATATGCTTTGGAGATTAATGGAATGAGGGTGACAGTACTCAAACATATAAGGAGGCATTTCAAGGTAAATGTTGGGAAATCTCAAACAATGGTAATTAATTAGATAAGGGGCTGTCCATTTAAAACTGAGGTACACAGAAATTTCTTTTCTTAGAGTATGGTAAATCTCTGGAATGGTTTGTCCCATTGATGTGGAAGCTGGATAGTTAAAACTGTTTAAAATGGAGGTGGTAAATACGTGATAGATAGAGAAATGGGGGATATGGAGAAGTGGCACTGAAGAGATGTTGAAGCCGACATAGATCAGTCTTGATCATATTAAATGTCGGGCAGGCTTGTAGAGCCAGGCGGCCTATATCTTCTCCACTTTCCTTGCATTCTTGTGTTCTTGTAAAGGCACATTCTTTCCATTGGCACTCTTGATTGGAACATCATGTAAAACAGCTTAAGTCACAGGCTGGTAACTTGATTAAAATATTAAAGCTGCCCGGGTAACTCCAGAGAGCAGCTGCCTGGCCTTTGTCCTACCTCCAATAGACTGGAAAGGGGCAGTTCAGTGAGGTGGGTTGGGGAGCGTTCAAATCTTACAATATTTGCCTCTAATCGGAATTGAACCCATCTGTTGCAGGCACTTGACCACAAAAATCTCAGATGATACAGTACAGAGGGGGGTGTTACACTCTCAGATATTCAGTCTTTCATATGGGATGTTCAGATGGTCAGCTCTCTGAAGTGAAGAATGAAAAGCAGAGTGGGGATATCCCTGGTATTTTGGACCATATTCTTCCCTGAGTCTAAATCATTAACAAAGATTATACTCTCATTATCAAATTGCTGTCTGTGGATGTTGGCTCTGTGATAATTCACAGCTATGTTCTGACAGTGCAGCATTGAATAACATTTAGAAAGTACCTCATTGCCCATAAAGTGCTCAAAGCCATTAAACATGTGTTTTAATTGAGAGTTTTTTTTCTATTTGATATTGACTGCTAAAATTTGATACAATATAACTGTGTGAAAGCACAGCTGCAGTGGGTAGATTTTACTCCAGTATCTTTTTTACATTTCTCCAAATATCTTTCGAAGGTGAAATACATTAATGTTAATTTTGAGCTTGTAGGTCTCACTGTACAGGGCACATGTCAGCCTGGTGCAGATTCACTGGGTTGATTGCCTACTGCCCCACTAATTTCCATCAGGAGTTGTACTGGGCAGCACAGAAATCCCACCATTTCCTTCACTTGGGAATTGCCTAGTTACCAGCGTATCTGCTGCCAGATGCATTGCAGATCTCGATGGAAAATTTGCTCCATTGTAATTCTCCATTTACAGAACATTCATTATAAAACGAATAATCCTAATGAATATCAAACAGCTGAGACCAACATAAGTACCTTATACAGAAATACGTAGGAGCATTATTGATTCCAGGAGAAGTGATACACCTGAGTCAACAGTCAGCAAGACATAATGATTTGACATTCTCTGTCAAATAACAGATGCTATCATGGGCAGCAATTCTCTGTAGGATTTCTGGTTTGCATGGTGTTGGTATCAATTATTTCTCCCACAGGAAGATGTGTTAATTTAACAATTTGCCATTCTCTGTTAAATGTATTTATTCTTTCATGGGTCCTAGCCCAATAGCAAGGAAACTCTAATTGGGGTGTTGTGTTGTGACTTATTAAAACATTGTCTGCACTGCATTTGGAGTATCATGTGCAGTACTGGTTGCCATACTATAAGAATGATGTGGTTGTGCTGGAGAGAATGTAGAAGAGCTTAACCCAGGACGTTATCTGGATTGGATAACTTCAGTTATGGGGGAAAATTGAATAAGCTGAGTTTGTTTTCCCTGGAGCAAAGGCTGGTTTGACCTGTTAGACGTATATAAAATTATAAAGATTGTAGATAGGGTAAATAGTTAAAATCTTTTTCCTATGATACTGGGTATCAAAAACAAGAGGCTGTGGACTTAAGGTAAAAGGAAGGAATTATGAAGGAGATTCAGGAGAAAAGTTATTTTATGCAGAGTGTTTGCTATCTGGAACATGCTGTCAGACAAGGTAGAGCATAAATCATAGAGCAATTTAGCACAGTAACAGGCCTCTGCACTGAACACAATGTCAAATTATATTAAATCTCTTCTGACTGTGCATGATCGATATCCCTCGATATTCTGCATATTCATGCATCTAATAGCAACCTCAAAAATGCCACGATCCTGACTGCTTCCACTACTACCCCTGGCAGCCAGTTCCAGACACCTACCTCCCTCAGAGTAAAAAGCTTTTCCCTGCATATCTCCTTTAAACTTTCCACCCTTCCCCACTTATGTGCATGTTCTCTAGTACTTGATATTTCTCCCCCGGGAGAAAGATTCTGGCCACCTATATTCGACTATAACCTGTGGTGGTGTCGGATAGAATCACTGTATCTTACAGACAATTAGACAGGCACTTCAAGAGGCAAGGAGCAGAGTGATACAGACCTAATAGAAGCATGACTGTAAATCTCAAAAGGATCAGCAGAGATGAAGTGGGCTGAAAGGCCTGTTTCTGTACTAAACAGATCTGTGACTCAATGAATATACTCTGCTGCTGCCTTTGTCTGGTTTCATTGTCAGTGAGGATGCAGGTATCCACTTCTGCTAATTCTGCTTTGGACTTTAACCAGTGTCCTATTAATCAGGTACTTCCTGGATTAATAACAGACTTTTACTTTGGTGACACAGAAGCATAGGGCACAGTCATACCCCATCCAGTCTAGCTGTCTCCTACATATAAACCCACTTCCCATGTTACACACAAATGTATGGTTGGACTATATGTAAACCCATTAATAATGTCAGCTATAGTCACATAGAAAAATAGCAGATGAATTTTAATGATTGGAAGACTGTACATTCAGAAGGAAATTTTATATTATGTGTCAAAGCTTCCAATAAAGGAATTAACTCTAAATCCATATCATCTAAATAATATCACATCAAGTAGTGTAAACAAATACGAAAATACTTGAAAAACTCAGCTAGTCAAGCAACATCTGTGGAGACAATAACAAGTTAATTTTTCTGGTCTGCACTAATCCCCAGTTCTGAGCAATGGCTACTGACCTGAAATGTTGGCTCTTTCCACAGACGTTATTTGAGTGGCTGAATTCTTCTTCCAGCCACCTACAGTTTCAGATTCCAGCACCTACAGTTTAATTTCTTTCTCCACAAAAAGTAGTATTGATGTTACTCAACTATTTTCCCAATTCAAGGAATCATGCTTATATATTTTTTATGACAAACAGGACAGGAACTGACATCAATGCAGAGTTGCATATTTTCTCTAACATTGTTTGGAGATGATAACTCAAAATTGATTCAATCATTCAGAAAGATAATAAATCACCACCTTTTCAAGGGCAAGTAAAGAAATTCCAACCTTCCTAATTATACATTTGGAGAAGCAATAATAAAAAGTGAGGAATGTTGGTGACAAGAGGCTCAATGTCCTGAAAAGCCTTGGGATCTGGAATAAGAGTTGTAATTACATCTGTTTGAGCATGATGTCTCTGCAGAATGGTGGTTATGCCAATCATATTTTTTCACAAATGAGCTTACAAGCTCACTTGTCCAGATGGACAGACGAAAACATAATTCATCACATCTACGGTTGAGAATTCATTTGGGTCAAAGAATTGAGCATGTCCAAATTTACCTTGTTTGATCAAAATGAGTTAAATCAAAACCTTTGCCAACTCAATTATAATTTATTTTACATTTTTAATCATAATTATGCACGTAGAGTATACTGACCCTCCAACGCACAGAGTTGTTGGCGCTAAGAGCACTAATAATGCCTCAAGTACCCCACTCTTTGAGCCCCTAATTGTGATCGTGTCATTCTGTACAGTGGAGCCTTTCTGCTTTTCTGCAGGGAATGAGAAGAAATCCAAATCCGTGATCAACAGGCTAGATACCCAATGCACCTCATTGCAAACCGCAAACAAAATGCTTGGGAGAGACACAGAATGGACATGAGTAAACAAGGAAAAAATGAGAAGAAACTGAAATTCTCTGTATATCAGCAGCTACATTTCGAAAATTGAAAAATGAGCAGAGTAATCACCAACCAGTGTTCTTCACAATTTTGGAAGAATCAAGAAATAGTATACATCTAAGTTTCTGCTCTGATGTCAAGTGTGTGTTCTGAGAAATAATAAGACTTTGGGAAATTTAAAAATAATTCTGGTCATCTGATGAGGTTGTAGTTTGGCAATGCTACTCCAAACACTTACTTTCTAAATACAATTCCATCCATGTACGGTCAGTTAAATAATGCATGCAGTTGCTGTCGCTGGTGGAGAAAATTCATGCTGAAATTGTTTCAGACTAGCAAGTTCCCAAATGACTTAATGAATTTATCCAGTGAATAATTTAATCATTCAGAGCAGGAAGGTCACAAATTCCATCACGAAGTTTTGAAGTTGACTGAAGGCAGGGTGATTTCTCTGGCCTGGATTAGGAAGGCAGATGGTAGCCTGAATTTCCACTCCAGAGCATCGTCCTGTCACCAATACTGTAAGATTGCCCATAAAATTTTGACTGAGACAGGATTCAGATTGGCTATTTTCCCCTCAGAGTAAAATTGCCTACTCACTTTCAAAACTTCTGCCCTGAGGGATCTACTGAAACGTGCTCAAAACTCAAAATATCCATGGTACTCCAGAAAGTAGTTAATCTTTTTGGGGTGTATGTGAAACTAAAGATTGTCATGGAAAAATAATCTATCTTAGCTCATGCTATCCTGTATACCAGCAGATACTTGTGACTAATGTAACTAAATATAACATAGATTAGAAAAGGTGTTTCAACATGTTCAAATCCTGAAATTATTCTCTGGAAAATACCCAATATATAAAAAGGTTTTGACCTAATAAAGAGAAATGGGATTTGCAGAGATTGGTGCAACAGTTGGCAAAGAAGCAGCGGACAAAAGGGGTTGTCCTGTGCTGCACCACCCTGTGCCTATGAAAATATGAGGGGTGATTGATAAGTTCATGGCCTAAGGTAGAAGGAGTCAATTTTAGAAACCCTAGCATATTTATTTTTCCTACATTTACACACTTAGTCCAGCAGTCGTGGAGCATATGGATCCCTTCTTTGTAGAAGTCAGCGTCTTGCACCTCCAGAAAGTGGTCCACAGCAGGGGTAATTGATAAGTTTGTGGCCTAAAGTAGAAGGAGATGAGTAGAAACTTCAAACTTGCTGCATTTTCACACAAAGAGTTGAACTGCACGTGCGTGTAACGAGAGCTGTATAACTCATCTCCTTCTACCTTAGGCCACAAATCTATCAATCATCCCTGCTGTGGACCACCTGGAGGTCCAAGGCACTCTCGTTACATGCACATGTAGTTCAACTCTTTGAGTGATAATGCAGAAAGTTTGAAGTTTCTCCTCATCTTCTTTTACTTTAGGCCACGAACTTATCAATCACCCCTGCTGGGGACCACTTCTACAAAGAAGGGATCCGTATGCTCCACAACCGCTGGACAAGTGTGTACATGCAGGAGGGGACTAGGTTGAAAAATAAATGCGCTAGGTTTTCTAAAATTGACGCCTTCTACCTTAGGCCATGAACTTATCAATCACCCCTCATATTAACTATAGTGTCTGCTGACTAACATAGATCCACAGGTGCACTCATTTTCAAATTGGTACAAAGTGTTTTAATCTGGTCACATCAGTTTTTTAATCCACAACCATTAAATGCTTGATGACCTGTATTAGGTACTTAAAGGCCAAGTACTAAAGACCTGTGCTGGTCAACAGGCTGGTGTGTTCTCTGAGATCTTTAAACTGTTATTTCATCAGTCTGAGGTACCCATCTGCTTCAAGAAGGCTTCAATTATACAATGCCCAAGAAGAACATGACGATCATCCAGTAGCAGTTACAACCACAGTGATGAAGTGTTATGAGAGGTCAGTGATGAAACATATCAACTCCTGCCTGAGAAGCGACTTAGATTCACTCCAAATTGCCAACCTGAGCGACCAGTGCACAGCCGATGCCATCTCATTGGCTCTTGCTCATCCCTGGAACATCTGAACAGCGAAGGTACATACAGTACATCAGGATGCTCTTCATCAACTACAGCTCAGTATTCAATACCGTCATCTGCTCGAAACTAATCAAATCTCCATGGCCTTACCTCAGTACCCCCTTGTGCAATTGGATCCTCAATTTCTTCACTGTCAGACCCCTGTCAGTATGGATTGCCAACAACATCTCCTCCTTGATCTCATCAGCACAGGTGCACCACAAGGCTGTAAGCTTATTCCCCCCTGCTCTACTTGTTTTTACACTTATGACTGTGTGGCTTAGCGTGGCTCTAACACCATATTCAAGTTTGCTGATGACACCACTGTTGTAGGCCAAATCGAATAGGAGGGAGACTGAAAATATGGCTGAGTGGTGCCACAACAACAGCCTCTCACTCAATGTCAGCAAGACCAAGGAGGTGATTATTGACTTCAGGACAAGAAAACCAGAGGTCCATGAGCTGATCCTTATCAGAGGATCTGAGGCAGAGAAGGCAACTTTGAATTCTTCTGTGTTACTATTTTGGATAGCCTGTCCTGGACCCAGCACATAAGAGCAATTACAAAGAAAGCACAGCAGCACCTCTACTTCTTTAGGAGTTTGTGAAGATTCAGCATGACATCTAAAACTCTGACAAACTACTATAGATATGTAGTGGAGAGTATATTGACTGGCTGAATCACAGCGAGTATGGAAGCACCAATGCCCATCAATAGAAAATCCTACAAAGAGCAATAGACACGGCCCAGTCCATTACTGGTAAAGCCCTCCCCAGCATTGAGCACATCTACATGAAATGTTGTCACAAGAAAGCAGCATTCATCATCAGGGACCCCCACCACCCAGGACATGCTCTCTTCTCGTTGCTGCCATCAGGAAGTAGGTACAGGAGCCTCAGGACTCACCCCACCAGGTTCAGGAACAGTTACTACCCTTCAACCAACAGGCTCTTGAACTGGTGGGGATAACTTCATTCAACTTCACTTGCCCCATCATTGAAATGTTCCCACAACCAATGGACTCAGTTTCAAGGACTCTCGATTCTGCTATGGTTATTATTCTATAGGTTTATTGAGTATGCAACAAGAAAATGAATCTCAGGGTTGTGTATGGTATATAATTTGATAATAAATTTACTTTGAAGTTTGAACTGAACCAACATTTAAAAAAAGGACCCAACCTGTGGTCTATGGACTCCTTGCTTAATGGCATTGGTCCATGGCATAAAAAGGGTTGAGAACCCCTGATCTAAGACAAAGTTAGATTCCTCATTTCTTTTCATATTTTTGAGAGAAGTGTATGAAAGTGTAAGAGAACACTTACACTGTATACATTACACTTCTCTCTAGAAGTAGAACAAGAAGCCTGATTATTAATTATATTAAAGAGAATAGTGGATTCTGAATTCTCTGTTCATCAAAGAGCAGCAAAATGTGCAAAAATAGACCTATGCAGAAAAAACAAAGCAAAGTAGGCAACATAAGATGGCGTGAGCATTTAACAGGAAAAGGAAGGGATCTTTAAGTATAACTTACAATTTTCTGGCACTCCTCAACTAAAACATTTCAGAGCATTTAATAGAAATGATTAAGTATGTAGAAATGGGAGGATCTTGGTGTAATCCCAGACTGAGATTAGTGTGTGGAGAGGGAGCTCTGTGTGAGAGATTTCCATCCGATGGGGACAATGACAGTGTTGGAAGTTAAGTTACGATACAGAAATAGACATGCAGCAGAGTCTCAACTGATTCGTAAGTCACTCCACAGCTTAAAGAATTGCAGCTGAAAAGGGAATGGGTGATCAGCAAGCAGGGTGGGGTGGTGGGGTGGTGGGGTGGTGGGGTGGTGGGGTGGTGGGGGGACCTCAGAGAGCATTTCACTCCACAACATAATTTGTATGTTGGAGGTAGTAGAGGGGAAGTAGTGATGTTCCTCTGGGGAGTCCAGCTCAAGCCAAGTTCTCAAGGGCAAGAGCATTAATGACAGGTTAGTATGACAGGAATGAAAGAGAACTTCTTCAACCTTTAGAAGTGAAACCAAGATGATGTGCTGTCTGCTTGTGCCAGAGTTAAGGGTATCACAGAACAGATGCTAGACATTTTAAAGAGTAAAGGTAAATGGTCAAAGGACATCATTCACCATGGTACCAACGACATTGCTGAAATTGGGAATAAGTCCAAGCAACTTGAATTTAGGGGGCTAGTTAACAGATTAGAAAGCAGGGCCTCTAAGATTGTAATCTCTGGATGCTGCCAACAGGTGGGAGATATAGGAGATGTTGAGGTGCAGTGAAAAATATACCCTGAGAGGCATAAGTTTGAAATGGATAGATCCCCCTACAGATGTGATTGAAAATTAAAGCATGAAGCATAACATTAGAGTGCTGTCGATGATTTTATTCGATACTGAGATTTAATTTACCCTTACTTAGTCAGTTAGCAGTGAGATGTGTATCAAAATATAGGATTAATGATATCCCTGGGCTAAATCCCATGAGGAAACATACAGTATAATTAAGTACATTTTTAACTTTAGCCAACAATCCAAAAGACCACAGATTATTAAAAGCACCTCCTCAAAAGTAGAGAACATTTAGATTTATTTGTGTCAGAAAAGAACCAAGTGAATTTAAAAGCAGGGTGGAAGTTGGAGGCAAAGTTGATGAAATTGATGCATGAAGCAGCACCAATGTAGTGCAGGATAAGTTAGGAAGCATTACTGGGGAAGGCTCAGAACATTGAATGTTCTATGTAGCCAACAAAAAGGCAAGCATTGTTGGGGCCCATGCGGGTGCTCGTGGCTACCTCTTGAGTTTATGGAAAATGGACAGAGCCAAAGGAAAAATTGTTGAGGGTAAGGACCAATTTTGCCAGACAGAGGAGGGTGGTAGTCGATGGGCACTAGTTGGGTCTTCTGTTGAGAAAGAAGCAGAGAGCTTTGCGGCCTTCGTGACGATGGATAGAAATGTATAGGGACTGAGCATTCAATGTGAAAATGAGGCAGTCAGGCCCAGGGAATTGAAAGTTGTTGAGGAGATCAAGAGCATATGAACTGTTGATGTAGGTGGGAAGGGACCCAAACAAGGGAAATAGATTGGAGTCGAGGAACGAAGGAACATATTTGTATTTGATCCTAGATTCCCCCAACAAATTCCAAATTGAAGAGCACACCCATCTTGTACGAAAGGGATATTCTGTTGAAAGCCTTCTGTCTGGTAATTAAATGCAAATTCACCTTCTTGCCCCATTCATAGTCAATCATATCCTTGAGCAACATAAGATTATCAGAGATCTTTCAACTGGAAACAGCATAGATCTGTTTCAGGTTAATGATTATCACTGTATTATAATTTCCTGTAATGTATTTTGATTAGATGGCAACCAAGCCTTGGGTTAGCTGCATTTGAAAACCCATGGATGTTCACTGTTAAGAGGCACATGTAAAAAATACCTGTCAATACCCAACAAGTAATAACAGTCTTCCAGGTAAGAGGGTAGAAGAGAGTAGAAAACTCACAATGCTTGTGTCAGTACATTCGGTTATGGCCCAAGTGCGGAGTGAGAGACGCTGAAGTGGGTCGATGGTTCACAGAGTTTAATGCAAACAGGGTTTTAAGGGAAAGGAAAACAATAAACACTGGGCCAAACAGGGCCGTTAACTAAAACTCTCAAATAGAAAACTAGATGCTAACACCGCAGATGAAAGGAATATCTAAATATAAAACAAATACCACTAGTCTTCAGAGTCAGTCAACTCGACAGTCCACTTTCTCGGGCAAGGCCGAATGCAAGCTTTGCAGAAACCTCAACAGGCTCTACAATGAAAAGAAGGGAGTTAAATACCACCATAATGAAAAAATAATCAGCTGACACGAGCGTGTTCACAAGTGTAATTGCCAAATCTGCTACACTGCAGAGTCCATGGTTGTGATAGTTTGACCCTCACAAACACACTGTCTCAGGTTGATTCTACAGCTGGTGATTCATGTGGATCTAATTTGTGCTCTGTAAAGCAAGAAGACCTCAAATAGCTCTTTGCTGTTCATGGACATGATTTATACGTGAGAGGCAGGAAGACAAATATATACTAATACTTAGACCAGCAAAGACCCTAAACAGAATATTGCTTTCACACATACAAACTTTAAGATTCAGAGCAGAAGAAGGCCACTCCGCCACATAATTAGGGGATAGCTGATCTGTTTGTAACTTCAGCTCCACACTCCCACCTACCTATGGTGACCATTCACACTCATGCTTATCAGGAATCTACCTAATGCTGTCTTAGAAATATTCAAAGCCTCAGTCATCTTTGAGGGGAAAGCTACTGACCTTAGTAGGGTTATCTTAATCAATGAAACCTGGCTCTAGATTCTCTGGAGGAAACTTTCAGTCCATATCCACCCTATCAAGACCATTCAAATCTTATACATTTCAACCAAGTATTCTCTCACACATATAACCCCCAAAAGAAACAGTATAAATCCACCTGTCCAACTTTTTTCTCAGAAGGCAGTCTGCCCATTCCAGGAAATACCTTAGTGAAGCTTCCCTGAACTGCCAGAGGAGTACTTACATCCTCTTTAAATAAAGAATAAACTGCTTAAATGAAAATAGCACTCCAAATATAGCCTCTATATATATGAAATTTAACCTCCTTACTTTTGTACTCAGTTCCTTCTGCAACAGACAATAATATTATGTTAGCTTTCTTAATCACTTGGTTTACCTGCATACTAGCCTTTGTGCAAATTTTACACCAGGATGAATAAATTCTGCTTTTCAAAGCTATGTAACTTCTCACCAGTTTAAATAATACAATTTTTTAGAAGTGTTTCTGCAAAAGCCAGTAATTTCACATTTTTACAAATTATACACTGCTAAATATTTGCCAGCTTTCTTAACCTATCTATATCCCTTTTTAGGTACAGATCCTATATTCCCTACCCACTCACTGGGTCCTCAGTACCCTCTCTCTCTTCAAACCCATATGGTTCTGATTCCCATGCTCTCTTGAAATTACCATGGCTTTGTTTTGTATGCTGCCTTTAAACTGGCCAGTTTTGCTGGGAACAACAGGAATTCTGCAGATGCTGGAAATTCAAGAAACACACATAAAAGTTGCTGGTGAACGCAGCAGGCCAGGCAGCATCTCTAGGAAGAGGTGCAGTCGACGTTTCAGGCCGAGACCCTTCGTCAGGACTAACTGAAGGAAGAGTGAGTAAGGGATTTGAAAGTTGGAGGGGGAGGGGGAGATCCAAAATGATAGGAGAAGACAGGAGGGGGAGGGATAGAGCCAAGAGCTGGACAGGTGATAGGCAAAAGGGATACGAGAGGATCATGGGACAGGAGGTCCGGGAAGAAAGACAAGGAGTGGTGGGGGGGGACCCAGAGGATGGGCAAGAGGTATATTCAGAGGGACAGAGGGAGAAAAAGGAGAGTGAGAGAAAGAATGTGTGTATAAAAATAAGTAACAGATGGGGTACGAGGGGGAGGTGGGGCATTAGCGGAAGTTAGAGAAGTCGATGTTCATGCCATCAGTTTGGAGGCTACTCAGATGGAATATAAGGTGTTGTTCCTCCAACCTGAGTGTGGCTTCATCTTTACAGTAGAGGAGGCCGTGGATAGACATGTCAGAATGGGAATGGGATGTGGAATTAAAATGTGTGGCCACTGGGAGATCCTGCTTTCTCTGGCGGACAGAGCGTAGATGTTCAGCAAAGCGGTCTCCCAGTCTGCGTCGGGTCTCACCAATATATAAAACTTCCGCCACCTCCAACGGGATCCCACCACTAAGCAACTTCCGCCACCTCCAACGGGATCCCACCACTAAGCACATCTTTCCCTCCCCCCCCTCTTTCTGCATTCCGCAGGGATCGCTCCCTACGCAACTCCCTTGTCCATTCATTTCCCCCATCCCTCCCCACTGATCTCCCTCCTGGCACTTATCCGTGTAAGCGGAACAAGTGCTACACATGCCCTTACACTTCCTCCCTTACCACCATTCAGGGCCCCAAACAGTCCTTCCAGGTGAGGCAACACTTCACCTGTGAGTTGGCTGGGGTGATATACTGCGTCCGGTGCTCCCGATGTGGCCTTTTATATATTGGCGAGACCCGACGCAGACTGGGAGACTGCTTTGCTGAACATCTACGCTCTGTCCGCCAGAGAAAGCAGGCTCTCCCAGTGGCCACACATTTTAATTCCACATCCCATTACCGTTCTGACATGTCTATCCACGGCCTCTTCTACTGTAAAGATGAAGCCACACTGAGGTTGGAGGAACAACACCTTATATACCGTCTGGGTAGCCTCCAACCTGATGGCATGAACATCGACTTCTCTGACTTCCGCTAATGCCCCACCTCCCCCTCGTACCCCATCTGTTACTTATTTTTATACACACATTCTTCTCTCACTCTCCTTTTTCTCCCTCTGTCCCTCTGAATATACCCCTTGCCCATCTTCTGGGTCCCCCCCCCCCGTCTTTCTTCCCGGACCTCCTGTCCCATGATCCTCTCGTATCCCCTTTTGCCTATCACCTGTCCAGCTCTTGGCTCTATCCCTCCCCCTCCTGTCTTCTCCTATCATTTTGGATCTCCCCCTCCCCCTCCAACTTTCAAATCCCTTACTCACTCTTCCTTCAGTTACTCCTGATGAAGGGTCTCGGCCTGAAACGTCGACTGCAGCTCTTCCTAGAGATGCTGCCTGGCCTGCTGCATTCACCAGCAACTTTTATGAGTTTTGCTGGGACATTTACAATCTACTGTGTAACATTTAAACAAAATGTTGAATAAAAGTACTGAACATTGGAGTATTATTATTTTTAATATTATTGTACTTTTATTTTTTTCTCAGCTCAAGCTGGTAAAACCTGAGGTATGGGCATAGCCAAGCACACTCATTTCTCAATTGCTAGGAAATTTTGGACTATTCAATTGATATTTAGCTGGAAATTTACATAAATATTGCTGTGTAGGCTTAATTGTTTAATGCTATTGTGTAGTGGTTCCTTAGGTTGTTATAGCCGGGGGTGGGGGTGGTAATGGGGACAAGCTCCCACTACCTATTAAATGCTCCCAATGGTGCGTGCCTCAAATAGCCTCTGACAACCAAATCTAGCTCCTGGTCTTCACATGTGGTTCAGCTACTAAGCCCGGCAGAATCATTTCTACTGACAGGAGGAGGGGCAAAGGCAGGTTACTGGTGCCTTGAAAGCAGTGGCTTCAGTCAGATGGGGCTCGTCAGCTGTGGTTGGCAGCTCATCTAATAATAATAATAAGTACTTTATTAATCTTGAGAAATTATTTTGTTACAGAAGCAACATTTAAAAACACACTTAGCAAAAATAATAAATATAATAATAATATAATCAATAATAATTTGCCAGTGTGCAATACTGTGCAATACTAATGTATGAAATAATAAAACACTATGATGTGTGTTCTCCTGTCACACTGTTGTACATGCTTACTGTATCTGGTAGGAAAGATTTTCTGTAACGATCCTTGTGACAGCCAAGCTGAATGAGTCTGTTTGAAAGGGTGCTCTGCTGTTTATTCAGTAGGTCATGGAGAGGATGTGCCAGGTTGTCCATAATGGATAACGGTTTGTTTAATGACCTCCTCTCCACCACTAACTCAAGAGAGTCTGCGTTGTAGCCAAGGACAGATCCAGCCTTTCTGGTGAGTTTATTTAGTCTTTTTGTATCACCAGCACTGATGCTGTTTCCAGAGCATCAAGCCACAAAGAAGACTGCACTCTCTACAACAGATTGGTAAAAGATCTCCACCATCTTGTTGCACACATTAAAGGATCTCAGCTTCTTTAGAAAATAGAGTCTGCTCATCTCATTCCCTTCTTGTAAACAGCCTTGGTGTCGGTTTTCCAGTCAAGTCTGTTGTCAAGGTGAATACCCAAGTACTATACTCCTCCACTAACACAACCCTGTCTCCCAGAACGTACACAGGATGTCACAGTCCCCTTCCTCCTAAAATCAATCACCATCTTCCTGGTTTTTGCCACATTCAGGAGCAGGTAATTCCTCCCACACCACTCCACGACCTTGTCCACCAGTCCTCTATACCCCGACTCCTGCCCATCACTGATACACCAAACCACTGAGGAGCCATCAGGGAACTTCTGCAAGTGACAAGACTCAGATTTGTACTGGAAGTCTGAGGTGTACATTGTGAACAGAAACAGAGACAAGACAGTCCCCTGTGGCACTCCAGTGCCACTCGCCACCATTTCAGATGGAGAACTACCCAGCCGTACAAACTGGGGTCTATCTGACAGGTAGGCAGTAATCCAGGAGATGGTGGATTTATCTACGCCCATCCTTTGCAACTTCTCCCTCAGAATCAATCGCTGGATTGTATTGAAGGCACTGGAGAAATGAAAAAATGTGATTCTCACAATGCCAGCAGCATCATCCAGGTGAGAGTGAGTTCTCTGCAACAGGTAGATGATGGCAGTCCAAGGTAAGTCAGGACCAGCCTCTCCAGCACCTTCACCACATAAGATGTGAGGGCAATTGGTCTGTAGTCATTAAGTCCAGATGGCGTTGCCTTCTTGGATACAGGAACCAAGCAGGAAGTCTTCCATAGCACTGGTATCTTTTCCTGACTCAGACTCAGATTGTAAAGGTGCTGCAAAATACCAGACAGCTGGCTCACACAGGCCTTCAGTACCCTGGGGCCAATACCAACTGGTCCAGCAGCCTTGCCTTGATGTAGTCTCTCCTGCTGTCTTTAACCTGATGTGCGCTCATAGTCAGGTGGAGGAGGGTGGTCATCCCCATGAAGGCAGGATACTCCAAACTTGGGGGGTGTTTGGAATACAAACACTCACCAGAGGGGAGAGAGGGGTGGAGGGAGAAGGCTTTCAGGGTAGGGAGGGTGTGTGGTTTGGGCAAGTGGGTAATGGGACAGCAGGAGGTCCCATGCTGAACCTGTTGGAAAAACAAGTTCAATTTGTTGGCCCTATCCAGGCAGCCCTCAATCTTCCTTTCCTTAACCTTGAAGCCAATGATCTGCTTTAAGCTCAACCACACGTCCCTTATGCTATTCTGCTGGATCTTGTACTCCAACATCCTCTTGTAGGAACTTTACACTCCCTCTGCTTTGTCCTCAGTTCACTCTGTACTCGTCTCAGTACTTGTCCATCTCAAGACCTGAAGGCTTTCTTCTTCTTATTCAAATGTTCTTTCAGGTCACTGGTGATCCAGAGCTTGTTGCTGGGGAAGCAGTGTATAGTCCTGGCTGGCAAGATGGTTTTCTCATAGAATTTAATATAGTCTGTGATACAATCAGTCATTTTGTTAATGTCCTCCCAGTGTGGCTCACATAACACATCCCAGTCTGCCCTCTCAAAGTATTCCTGAAGTGCCTCATTAACTTCCTGAGTCCACCTCCTTTCAATCCTTGTTGACACAGGTTGTCACCGGACAAGAGACACATGCCTGGGTGTTAGCAGGACCAGGTTGTGATCAGGTCTGCCAAGTGAGGAAAGGAGAGCGGCACTAACAATATCCCAAAGACTAAGAGCTCGATGCCCAGGTTACAAAAATGTTCTTTTACAGTAACATGTCCAGGATTACACCACCTTTCATTCACAAATACTGCAATCCCTCCGCCCTTCTTCTTACCGCTCAGTGTAATATCTCTATCTGCTCGGATGGTCTTGAAGCTGGGTATGGTTGTACAATGATCCGGAAAGTGCTCATGTAGCCAGGCCTCAGTTAAGCACAAAACACTGCACTCCCAATATTCCCTCTGGGTGTTAATCTGTGCACCAAGTTCATGCATCTTATTTCCCAAGGACCTCACATGTTCCATGATGATCGTGGGGATGGAAGGTTTATATTTGCTCCTCTTAGCCTTAACCTTCGCTCCAGCCCTGTAGCCTTGGCATCGCCTCATAAGCTCCCGCGAGATCTTAGGCCGCACTTGGGGAGGGACAGTAGCGTTAGTCAGCACAGCTCAATTAGCTGGTCCCTGGAATAAACACAACCTTCACTCAGCCTTCGCTCCAAACACAAGGTAGCCATCGCAAATGACCAGGCACACAATAATACAGAATGACACACAAGAAAACATAAAAGTAGATAAAATGATATGAAACATGGCAAAAACAGTAAAAACACAGGAGCTATTGCAACAAGCGATATTATCTAGGACAAGGAAAACTGCCTCACACCTCTGCTGCCTTGTGGCGATACCTGCTCATGGGGAAGACTTCAGGAGTAAATCCTGAGGAAACATCCAGAGCTGGAGACCCTAAGGCAGTCCTACATTGAGTTCAATGTTGACTATCAACTCCTGTGAAGCTTCTGGTACCAAACTGCATTGGTCTCTTTGGGGCTATCAGATGCATGGAGAGGAGGAGCTTGCTACATGGGCATCAACATGCTCTCCATATCATACTGCCCAGGCTTGCATATCTAGACAGCCAGTGCACAATATTCATGGTCAACTCTGACCAACCAAGGCCTCAGCAGCGTTGTGGTGACTTTGGCATGATAGCAGTTGTAGATATTACTATTGGGAGACTATATATACCATGTTCATGTTCCATAGTCTTTCCGTTTCCTCTCTTAATTCAACATGTTTCTAGTGTTTTTCACTTATTGATTTCAGCATGTTATGTATGTTTGGAATGGCCATATCTATTAAGTAGTGTTCTTCATGTTTCCTCCAAGAGGACCACAAGCTTCTCGTAGGGCTTGGAGGCTTGCAAGACTCAATGACCAAGAGAGCTATGTTGACTGGAGTCAGGACTTTATGCTTTGGCTCCTGGTAGGGTCACCCTTGCCAAACAGGTCAAAGGTTAGAGGCCAGACTAAGAGTGGTCCATCGGTCCTCCATGTTCGGGGGTTCAGCTCAGGGCTAATAACCCTGACCGGTAAAACAAAACTGTGATGGAAACAGCAACCTTTCTACATCTTAGTGTGACAGCATTCTTGAGTCTCCACCGGGGATGAGCATGACTAACAGTGGTGAAAACCAAGCTACTGACATGATGAAGGAAGCCTTGAACACCACTAGAGTTGGAAGGCTTTCATTGCTGCCCTAAAAGCCAGTAGCATAATTACCAGTATTATTCCTGTAACATTATATCTGTGTGGTTATTGGGGATTGCCCTATCTTTAATAGTGGATCAGTCAGCATATAATTTGTCAGACTCTAAATCTAAAATTGGATCAGGCTTGTATTTATAGTAATGTATGGTATTAAACACTCCCAATGACATGTGCCTCAAATAGCCTCCGACAACCAAGTCCAGCTTCTGGCCTTCATGTGTGGCTTAGCTACTAAGCCCAGCAGAACCATTTCTACTGACAGGAGAAGGGGCAAAGGCAGGATACTGGTGCCTTAAAACTCGTTGCTTTGGAAAGATGGGGTTCGTTAGCCATGGTTGGCTATCTAGGAGAAGAAAACTCTGATCCCAAACCTCTGCTGCCTTGTGCTATACACACGCTTGGGAAAGGCTTCGGGAGTAAATTCCGAGGGAAAAATCCGGAGCTGGAGTCCCTAACGCAATCCGATGTTGAGTTCAATGCTGACTGGCAATTCCTGCAACACTGCCTGTACCAAACTCTACCGGTCTCTGCCGTTCCTTTGGCTTCGTCAGATACGTGGAGAGAGGCAGCTTGCTACTTGGGCAATAATTTGCTCTCCATATCGTACTGCCTAGGCTTACTTATCTAGACAGCTAGGATGCAATGTCCATGGCTGTCCCTGACCAATGGAGGCCTCATGAGGTGTGTATTTTGACTTTGTATTTTAAAGCATGATTCTGGTGAATGATATTATCGCTTGATTGTGTCTGTGGAGGTAATCAGATTGAGTTAAACTGCTGCAGGATCCTGTAATATGTTTGATTGTTTCTGGTTGCTCTTGGTATTTTCTGCATTTATCATCTTGACTTTGTTGGTCTTTTATTATGTATTTTTGATCATTTTTTGTGTTAACCACCTAGTCCTATATTGCCACAAGAAACCCCTGTTTCTGGGAAGAGGGCTCCAACTCTGAGCCAGGCATTCAACGCTTCCTTGTCGACATCTAGTCTGCTCCGATTGTCTTCGATGGAGGGTCATGCTCTTCCATTGGTTAACTTTTTGTTCTGTAGTAATAACTTTTTTTTCATTTTCCTTGGTTGTGCTTTCATCTATGTTTAGTGGTGCATATTTCTTGTCAGGATTGCAAATGCTCGCATGAGTGTAGAATCTTGTTTTTGTTGATGAAAATATAACCATATAACAATTACAGCACGGAAACAGGCCATCTCGGCCCTTCTAGTCCGTGCCGAACGTTTACTCTCACCTAGTCCCATCTACCTGCACTCAGCCCAAAACCCTCCATTCCTTTCCTGTCCATATACCTATCCAATTTTTTTTTAATGACAAAATCAAACCTTCCTCTACCACTTCTACTGGAAGCTCATTCCACACAGCTACCACTCTCTGAGTAAAGAAGTTCTCCCTCGTGTTACCCCTAAACTTTTGCCCCTTAACTCTCAATTTATGTCCTCTTGTTTGAATCTCCCCAACTCTCAATGGAAAAAGCCTATCCACGTCAACTCTATCTATCCCCCTCATAATTTTAAATACCTCTATCAAGTCCCCCCTCAACCTTCTACGCTCCAAAGAATAAAGACCTAACTTGTTCAACCTTTCTCTGTAACTTATGAGATGAAACCCAGGTAACATTCTAGTAAATCTCCTTGGTACTCTCTCTATTTTGTTGACATCTTTCCTACAATTCAGTGACCAGAACTGTACACAATACTCCAAATTTGGCCTCACCAATGCCTTGTACAATTTTAACATTACATCCCAACTCCTAAACTCAATGCTCTGATTTATAAAGGCCAGCATACCAAAAGCTTTCTTCACCACCCTATCCACATGAGATTCCACCTTCAGGGAACTATGCACCATTATTCCTAGATCCCTCTGTTCTACTGCATTCCTCAATGCCCTACCATTTACCATGTATGTCCTATTTTGATTAGTCCTACCAAAATGTAGCACCTCACACTTATCAGCATTAAACTCCATCTGCCATCTTTCAGCCCACTCTTCTAACTGGCCTAAATCTCTCTGCAAGCTTTGAAAACCTACTTCATTATCCACAATGCCACCTATCTTAGTATTATCTGCATACTTACTAATCCAATTTACCACCCCATCATCCAGATCATTAATGTATATGACAAACAACATTGGACCCAGTACAGATGCTGAGGCACACCACTAGTCACCGGCCTCCAACCTGACAAACAGTTATCCACCTCTACTCTCTGGCATCTCCCATCCAGCCACTGTTGAATCCATTTTACTACTTCAATATTAATACCTAACGATTGAACCTTCCTAACTAACCTTCCGTGTGGAACCTTGTCAAAGACCTCACTGAAGTCCATATAGACAACATCCACTGCTTTACCCTCGTCAATTTTCCTTGTAACCCCTTCAAAAAATTCAATAAGATTTGTCAAACATGACCTTCAACGCACAAATCCATGTTGACTGTTCCTAATCAGACCCTGTCTATCCAGATAATTATATATACCATTTCTAAGAATACTTTCCATCAATTTACCCACCACTGACGTCAAACTCACAGGCCGATAATTGCTAGGTCTACTCTTAGAACCCTTTTTAAACAATGGAACCACATGAGCAGTACGCCAATCCTCCGGCACCATCCCTGTTTCTAATGACATTTGAAATATTTCTGTCAGAGCCCCTGCTATTTCTACACAAACTTCCTCAAGGTCCTAGGGAATATCCTGTCAGGACCCGGAGACTTATCCACTTTTATATTCTTTAAAAGCGCCAGTACTTCCTCTTCTTTAATCATCATAGTTTCCATAACTACCCTACTTGTTTCCCTTACCTTACACAACTCAATATACTTCTCCTTAGTGAGTATCAAAGAAAAGAAATTGTTCAAAATCTCCCCCGTCTCTTTTGGCTCTGCACATAGCTGTCCATTCTGATTCTCTAAGTGACCAATTTTATCCCTCACTATCCTTTTGCTATTAATATAACTGTAGAAACCCTTTGGATTTATTTTCACCCTACTTGCCAAAGCAACCTCATATCTTTTTTTAGCTTTTCTAATTTCTTTCTTAAGATTCTTTTTACATTCTTTATATTCCTTGAGCACCTCATTTACTCCAAGCTGCCTATATTTATCGTAGATCTCTCTCTTTTTCCGAACCAAGTTTCCAATATCCCTTGAAAACCATGGCTCTCTCAAACTTTTAACCTTTCCTTTCAACCTAACAGGAACATAAAAATTCTGTACCCTCAAAATTTCACCTTTAAATGACCTCCATTTCTCTATTATATCCTTCCCATAAAACAAATTGTCTCAATCCACTCCTTCTAAATCCTTTCACATCTCCTCAAAGTTAGCCTTTCTCCAATCAAAAATCTCAACCCTGGGTCCAGTCCTATCCTTCTCCATAATTATATTGAAACTAACGGCATTGTGATCACTGGACCCGAAGTGCTGCCCAACCTCCGTCACCTGACCTATCTCATTCCTTAACAGGAGATCCAACACTGCCCCTTCTCTAGTTGGTACCTCTATGTATTGCTGCAAAAAACTATTCTGCACACATTTTACAAACTCCAAACAATCCAGCCCTTTTACAGAATGGGCTTCCCAGTCTATGTGTGGAAAATTAAAATCTCCCACAATCACAACCTTGTGCTTACTACAAATATATCCTTAAACTTTTTATCTGATTGTTATATAAATTTTTTCAAGTCAAGTCACTTTTTATTGTCATTTCGACCATTAACTGCTGGTACAGTACACAGTAAAAATGGAACAACGTTCCTCCAGGACCATGGTGCTACATGAAGCAACACAAAACTACACTAGACTAAGTGAGACAGCGCAAGGCTACACTAGACTATGTAAAACAACACAAAAACTACACTAGACTACAGACTACAAAAATGCACAAAACAGTGCAGGGCAGTACAATAAATAATAAACAAGACAATAAGCACAGTAGAGGACAAATTACAATATAATAATAAATGATGTAGATGTCAGACTAGACTCTGGGTATTAAGGAGTCTGATGGCTTGGGGGAAGAAACTGTTGCACAGTCTGGTCGTGAGAGCCTGAATGCTTAAGTACCTTTTGCCAGATGGCAGGAGGGAGAAGAGGTTGTGTGAGGGGTGCGTGGGGTCCTTCATAATGCTGTTTGCTTTGTGGGTGCAGCGTATGGTGTAAATGTCTGTAATAGCGGGAAGAGAGACCCTGATGATCTTCTCAGCTGACCTCACTATCCGCTGCAGGATCTTGCGATCTGAGACGGTGCAATTCCAGAACCAGGCAGTGATGCAGCTGCTCAGGATGCCCTCGGTACATCCTCTGTAGAATGTGGTGAGGATGGGGGGGTGGAGGGCGGGGGGCGGGGGGGGGAGATGGACTTTTCTCAGCCTTCGCAGAAAGTAGAGGCACTGCTGGGCTTTCTTGGCTATGGAGCTGGTGTTGAGGGACCAGGTGAGATTCTCCACCAGGTGAACATCAAGAAATTTGGTGCTCTTAACGATCTCAATGGAGGAGCCATCAATGTTCAGCAGAGAGTGGTCGCTCCGTGCTCTCCTGAAATCAACAACCATCTCTTTTGTTTTGTTCACATTCAGAGACAGGTTGTTGGCTCTGCACCAGTCCGTTAGCTGCTGCACCTCCTCCCTGTATGCTGACTCATCGTTCTTGCTGATGAGACCTACCACGGTTGTGTCATCGGCGAACTTGATGATCTGATTCGAGCTGTGTATTGCTGCACAGTCGTGGGTCAGCAGAGTGAACGGCAGTGGACTGAGCACACAGCCCTGGGGTCCCCCGTGCTCAGTGTGATGGTGTTGGAGATTGTCCTCTTCCTCCCTCTGTCCAAGGTAGTGTTAATCTAAGTGTGTTCTGGGGTACATAGTGTTTTCTAAAATTTGTTATTTCAGTTCCTATTTTTCTTTGTAAATTCTCCAGATAGGGTTTCAGACCAAGATATTATGCCAAGAGAAGATGTTAATATGGGTATAGCAAAACTGCTTATTGCCTTTGTTATATTTTTACTATTGATCTCTGTTTGGGAGGTTTTCTTAAGTCTTGAAGCAAATTCTGATGAAACTTTTCCCTTTATCACACAATGATCTATTTTATTTGTTTGTTAAGATCCTAGATATTAAATGTTTCATGTACATCCATTGGTTGTAGTGTATCTTACTGCTCTGTTTTATGTTCTACTAGCTCCATTGCACCTTTCTTTATGCTTGAAGATCTGCACTTATCTAGTCCAAAGTTCATGTTTATATCTTTAGAAAATAATTCTACTACTTGAGTTAACTGTTTTTGTATAATTTCAAATCGTCTATGTACAGAAGGTATGTCAAGGTATAATTTGTTTGGTTGTTTCTGATTTGATGCACTATTTTCATCCAATTCAGTAAACTAGAAAGCAGCTTTAAAGCTAGAGAAAACTATAGTAGGCTAAGAAAGTAGCCCTGAAAAATACCTTGGTTTATTTTAATAACAGTGGCTGTTCTTTTTTGGTTGTTAATAAATGGGTGATTATAGTACGCCAATGCTTCATCAGATGTAGTTGGAATTTCACGAGCATTGGGTGTAGTTTACATACATTGAGAAATGCTATGTGTTTGTTGGACAGAATCAAATGCTTTTTGGTAGGTTAATATAACAACATTAAAGATTTCTGCTTTTCCTCCGGGCTTGATTTAGAATTACAGAATCCATTATCAGTTGTTCTTTACATCCTTTCATACCCTTATGGCATCCTTTCTGCTCTTTTGTAAGTATATTGCGGTTACCTTAGCGAGTAGTTGTTAGACAAATGATGTGACAATTTTATATATAGTTTGTCAGCAAGTAATAAGATGATATTTGGAGGGGTCATTTGTGATTTCTCCTTTAGGTAAGAGACCTTTTACTTTCTGTCAAATATTCGGGTACTTTTTCAGGTTTTTTAAGAAAATTGTTGATATGTATTAATGGACACAGATGATGACAAGTGAACCTTTTATACCAATAAGTAGACCATAAGACCATAAGATATAGGAGCAAGTTACTCCATCTGGCCATTTGAGTCTGTTCCGTCATTTCATCATGCCTGATCCAATTTTCCTCTCACCCCCGATCTCGTGCATTCTCCCCATAATCCTTCATGCCCTGACCATTCAGGAATCTATCTCCACCTTAGTCTACATAAAGACTTGGCCTCCACAGCTGTTTGTGACAAAGAATTCCACAGATTCACCACTCTCTTGCAGAAGAAATTCTTCCTCATCTCCATTATAAAAGGATACCCCTTTATTCTGAGGCTCTCTGGTATTAGACTCTCCCACCATTGAAAACATCCTCTCCACATCCACTGTATCAAGGACTTTCACCATTCAATAGGTTTCAATGAGGTCACTGCTCACTCTTCTGAAATCTAGTGAATTTAGGCCCAGAGCCATCAAGCTATCTTCATATGACAAGCCATTCAATCATGGAATTATTTTTCTGAAACTCCTTTAAACACTCTCCAGTTTCAGCACATCCTTTCTAAAGATAAAGGACCCAAAACTGCTCACAATTCTCCAGTAAGGCCTCATCTGTACTTTATAAGGTCTCAACATTACATTCTTGCTCTTATATTCTAGCCCTCTTGAAATGAATGCTAACACCACATTTGCCTTCCTTAGCACAGACTCAACCTGCAAATTAACCTTTAGGGAATCCTGCACAAGCACTCCTTGTGCTTCAGTTTTTTGTATTTTCTCTCTATTTAGGAAATAGTTAACCCATTTATTTCTTCTACCAAAGTGCATTACCATACATTTCCTGACATTGTATTTTATCTGCTATTTCTTTGCCCATTCTCCTAATCTGTCTAAGTCCTTCTGTAGCCTACTTCCTCAAAACTACCTGCCCCTCCACCTATCTTCCTCCTCATCTATGTTCTAAAAGGATGCCCCTCTATTCTGAGGCTGTGTCCTCTGGTAGAAACATAGAAAACCTACAGCATAATAAAGGCCCTTTGGCCCACGATGTTGTGCCAAACATGTACTTATTTTAGAAATTACCTAGGGTTACCCATAGCCCTCTATTTTTCTAAGCTCCATGTACCTATCAAGGAGTCTCTTAAAAGACACTATTGGATCCGCCTCCACCACTGTTGCCAGCAGACCATTCCACACCCTCACCACTCTCTGCGTAAAAACTTGACCCTGGCATCTCCTCTGTACCTACTTCCAAGCATCTTAAAACTATGCCCTCTCGTGTTAGCCATTTCAGCCCTGGGAAAAAGCCTCCGATTATCCACACATTCAATACCTCTCAACATCTTATATACCTGTATCGGGTCACGTCTCATCCTCCGTCGCTCCAGTGAGAAAAGGTCAAGTTCATTCAACCTATTCTCATAGGGTATGCACCCCAATCCAGGTAACATCCTTGTAAATCTCCCCTGCACCCTTTCTATGGTTTCCACATCCTTCCTGTAGTGAGGTGACCAGAACTGAGCACAGTACTCCAAGTGGAATCTGACCAGGGTCCTGTAAAGCTGTAATATTACCTCTCAGCTCTTAAACTCAATCCCATGGTTGATGAAGGCCAATGCACCATATGCCTCCTTAACCGCAGAGTCAACCTGCGCAGCAGCTTTGAGTGTCCTATGGACTCGGACCCCAAGATCCCTCTGATCCTTCACACTGCCAAGAGTCTTACCATTAATACTATATTCTGCCATCATATTTGACTTAACAAAATGAACCACCTCATACTTATCTGGGTTGAACTCCATCTGCCACTTCTCAGCCCAGTTTTGCATCCTATCAATGTCCCGCTGTAACCTCTGACAGTCCTCCACACTATCCACAAATACCCCCAATCTTTGTGTCATAAGGAAATTTACTAACCCATCCCTCTGCTTCCTCATCCAGGTCATTTATAAAAATCACGAAGAGAAGTCATTCCAGAACAGATCCCTGAGGCACACCAGTGGTCACCGGCCTCCATGCAGAATTATGACCCATCTACAACCACTCTTAGCCTTTTGTGAGCAGACCAATTCTGGATCCACAAAGCAATGTCCCCTTGGATCCCATGCCTCCTTACTTCCTCAATAAGCCTTGCATGGGGTACCTTATCAAATGCCTTGCTGAAATCCATATATACTACATATACTGCTCTACCTTCATCAATGTGCTTAGTCACATCCTCAGAAAATTCAATCAAGCTCGTAAGGCATGACCTGCCTTTGACAAAGCCATGCTGACTATTCCTAATCATATTACGTCTCTCCAAATGTTCATAAATCCTGCCTCTCAGGATCTTCTCCATCAACTTACCCACCACTGAAGTAAAACTCATTGGTCTATAATTTCCTGGGCTATCTCTACTCCCTTCCTTGAATAAGGGAACAACATCTGCGACCCTCCAATCCTCCAGAACCTACGTTCATCTCTAGGAGACAGAATGCATCTCCTTCCTGAGCGGTATGAGGGCTGCGTGCTCCCATGGTGTTTATAATTGCGTACTATTGTTTGTACAGATGAACGTGGTACCTTCAGGCATTTGGAAGTTGCTCCCAAGGACGAACCAGACTTGACATCATTTTCTGACCTCAATCCAATAGAAAAGTTGTGGGCAGAACTGAAAAAGTGTGTGCGAGCAAGGAGGCCTACAAACCTGACTCAGTTACACCAGGTCTGTCTGAAGGAATGGAACAAAATTCCAGCAACTTACTGTGAGAAGCTTGTGGAAGGCTACCCAAAACATTTGACCCAAGTTAAACAATTTAAAGGCAATGCTACCAAATACTAACAAAGTCTATGTAAACTTCTGACCCACTGAGAAAGTGATAAAAGAAATAAAAGCTGAAATAAATCATTCTCTCTACTATTATTCTGACATTTCACATTCTTAAAATAAAGTAGTGATCCTAACTGACCTAAGACAGGAAATGTTTTCTGGGATTAAATGTCAGGAATTGAGAAAAACTGAGTTTAAATTTATTTGGCTAAGGTGTATGTAAACTTCTGACTTCAACTGTATCTACCTTGAGGTCTTTCAATTTCCCAAGAACCTTCTCTCTAGTAATGGTAACTAACATCACACTCTTCACAACCCATGACATCTGGAATTTCCACCATACTGCTAGTGTCTTCCACAGTGAAGACTGATGCAAAATACTTATTCAGTTCATTTGTCATTTCCTTGTCCCCCATTACTGTCTCCCCAGCATTGTTTTCCAGCAGTCCAAAATCCACTATCTCCTCCCTTTTACACTTTATGTATCTGAAGAAATTTTTGGTCTCCTCTTTAATATTATTGGCTGGCTTACTTCTGTATTCTATTTTCAACTTCTTAATGACTTTTTAAATTTACTTCTGTTGGGTTTTAAAAGCTCCCCACTCCTCTAACTTCATACTAATTTTTGTTCTATTATATGTCCTCTCTTTGGCTTTTACGTTGGCTTTGACTTCTCTTGTTAGCTACGGTTGTGTTGTGTCATCTTTTCCTTTAGAATACTTCTTCCTCTTTGGGATGTACATATCCTGTGCCTTCCAAATTGTTCTGCCATCATCCCTGCCAGAGCTCTTTTCCAATCAATTCTCGCCAACTTCTCTCTCATGCCTCTATAATTCCCTTCACTCCACTGTAATACTGATATAAGTGACTTTAGCTTCTCCACTGATACATATGCCTTTATGTATATTACCAGTGTCAGTAATTTTCTGGTTGTGAGTATCTTTTATAACCACTTTTAGCATATCCATTGTAGCTTCAGGTGTTTGCATGTCTTCAAAGTGTGAGTGCATTCTTTTTCCTCCCTAACCCAGCTTGTTTCTTGATTATGCATCACCCTTTTGGCCAGATATTAGATCAAAAGTTCATTATCTCTATGTTTATTAATAATTCTGTGCTAGGGTTGGTGACATTTTGGTGCATCAAATCTAGTTTTATGAACCTTTTTCATTGCTTCTGAACTGATAATTCTGTTTTATTTATTTCTGTTTTGGTCCGTGGGTAGTATTTTACTCCCCCCTGCCCCCGCCCTACATATCTGCAAAGCTTTCCCCAATCCACTACCTGGAGATATGCCCAATGGGGGGAAAGACCCCTCCCGGGTTATTATTATTATTATTATTGTTGTAGTTTTGTTTTTTTCTCAGCTCAAGCTGGTAAAACCTGAGGTATGGGCATTGCCAAGCACACTCATTTCTCAAGCGCTAGGACCTTTTGAACTACTCTTGTGGTTTTTGGTATTGTGGCTCTCTGGTGATTTACATAAATACTACTGTGTAGCACTAATTGTTTAACGCTATCCTAATGACTACCTTTATACGTAGCTGTATCAGGTTGTGCATGGTTCATTCATGGCATTCATTTTTAGGATGGAGATGCGGAGAAACTATTTTTCCCAGAGAGTGGTGAATCTGTGGAATTCTCTGCCCAGGGAAGCAGTTGAGGCTTCTTCACTAAATATATTTAAGATACAGTTAGATAGATTTTTTACATAGTAGGGGAATTAAGGGTTATGGAGAAAAGGCAGGTAGATGGAGCTAAGTTATGGACAGATCAGCCATGATCTTACTGAATGGCAGGGCAGGCTCGATGGGCCGGATGGCCTACTCCTGCTCCTATTTCTCATGTTCTTATGTGGCTTCATATGTCAAGTTGTTGTCTGTTTCTTGTTCTGTGAAAGATGTATCTGACCTTTTTGTCATGCGATGTTCCAATTAGTTGACTCTGCTGTACCTCATGTAAAGGTTGTTGTGGAGAATCTGGAAACTTCCAAAGAAGCATGAAGATGTAGCTTATTCCTTCCTGTCAGGTCTTTTATGCACACTTGGAGTCTCATTGCCACCACACATTGTCCTTGAGGAGGCTGCAGAGAGCCAATAAAACCCTCTAGAAGGTTTATTTGAAAAGAATGTCGGGAAAGAACATATTGTTGAACTACTGAACACTGAGCTCTATGTGGGCTAAACCTCAGGACTGATTCTGAGACAGTAGTTAACTGCAGTAGTCAATGCTGTCTGCACTGTACTTAGAATTAAGCACCCAGAATGCTTTGCAGTGTACATAAGCTTGAACTATATCATACTTTGTGAGTTGTAACATTTAACTACATTTGACAAATATAATGAATTAAGTATATTGTTTTGAAAAAAAGAAATCAAAGAAAAAGAACATAATATTTTTATTTTGCAGTTTTCTTGAATTGGACTGCATAAGTCGAGTAAACTCCTTAAAAGGGAAATTTGCAGAAGAAAAAATATAGTGAAAATGTTGCTTTTTAGCTACAGTAAGTGGCCTTTCCTCATATATTACTAATGATATCTTACCAGTCTCTTGGGGATGGCTTATATTTTCTTCTGTGGCTGTCTTGCCCATGCAAGACTGATTGAGAGATTTGAATATTTGATGTCCATTAAACTGAAAACTTTTCTAAAATTGGGATTGAAATTCTGCTACAGTATAACTCTTCTTTCATTATATTATTTACTGTAAATTCTCAGACAATCACTTTAGTTATTTAGCTTTAGAGACATTGCAAGTGATCACATAAAGGAAACAGTTCAGATGAATTCAGTTTCAGTTTTTGGTTTCTGCTACAAATGCCATTTTGATTTGGTAAATCAGAGAGTGAAGTCATTATTCAGAAAATGATTTTGCACGAGTAATAGGAAGACAAACAACAGAAAATGGCAGAAGTGCTTTGTATATGTGATTTGGGTGCTCCCATATGAATGATTTTCATTGTGGATATTATGATAATGTTGCAGCTTATTTCTGGCATTCAGTCTAATTCTGGGCAAATTGCCAGTCAATTTAAGAATATTGAACTGAATCAGCCTACTCAACCAAACAACACATGGTATAAATCCATGGCTCAGAGGTAGTTATCTCTGGTTGCCTCAAGCAAAGGAATGGCTGTATTGTTGAAGCTGAGCCGAGAGTTGACTGTAGATATGAAATCTCTATTCTTAGGCAGACTGCATTTGTGAGCCCAGCTGTTGAAAATGAAAGATTCAATTCAGGGACTTAAATTACAAATAAGTGAAGTATGAAACAGATGTGATTGGTAAGAAGTTGAAAATGCTTTGCTCAAAAGCCATATTCCGGCTTTACCAGGGAATGTGAACTGTCTGGAGACTGCATATAAAAACAACCTGCTGTTTTATAAACTCCCTGATGGTAACACAGGCTCTGTATTGTAAAAGCCTGGTAAAGCAAGTCATTAAACTAAAATTGGCTATAACTAAATTTAAATCTGTGATAAAAATGCAGAGGACCAGCAGAAATGTCGCCGTAATAAAAAGAATGTGTTCTGTCAGCTGCTAAAGAACAAGAGGAAATGAATTGCTGTCCACTCAGTTTAAACTAAGTATATAATATAGGAATTGGAAGATGGTAAAATCCATTGATTAGTAAACATGCTAATGACACTTTGAAAAAATAAGTGGCTAAACTGTGCAGTTTTGTACGAAAGGGAAAGGGTGTAGTAAAATCCCCATGTGTTAATTTTCATGTTTTGTCAACAAAATTTCTAACACAAATCAATTGAAATGAAGCCAATTAAATAGCACTAACAGCTGCTTAGTCTCATGTTCCAGATCATGCCACCATCTGATGGTGTCTCCCCTGCTTTTGAACTCAGGTACTGAGGTTAGAAATGTGCAGTAGTACATGTTACAGCATATTGATTAACCGTTAACATGTATCATATAATAATTAGTGGATACACAATAAGTTTCATTATGCTTTTGTTCACTTGCTGCTTAATTATATATTCCCTGCACTTATTTTTATTCCACAGTTAGTATCCTATGCAAAATATTTTTATTAATTGGTTGAATACCTAATTGTGTGTGTGTATATATACATGTGCATATGTATAGGATAATGATCTGTGTTACATTATAGTAACCGGCACAGGATAATTTTGGCTTTGATTAAGATGCAAAGTGAATATGCCTTTTGATACAGCACAAAAAATGGTAATAAACACATAATCACATAAATACACCAGAGATTCAAATATTAATCATTTTTGAGAAATATAAGTGATGTAGTAAAGTATTAGTAAGGACAAATACAGCCAATTAAAACAGATAAGATGAAGTGCATTGCAAGTGATGCAGACAGTGGAGACAGACAACAACAGCAGGATAAACACTGGAAGAGTCATCACAACAAACAGTAGGCTGTCATGAAGGCTTGGGGATGAGTATTCAATTCCAGAATGTGGGCGTCATTGGCAAGCCCAGCATTTATCATCCATCCCTAATTGCCTTTGAGAAAGTGATGATGTTCTGTCCTCTTGAAATACTCCCACTGTACTGTGGTGGAGTGAGTTCCAGTATTTACACCCACCAATGATACAGGAATGGCAAAGTACTTCCAAGTTGAGTTTGGTGTGTGACATTGTAATTCTGTAGGTTGTTGTGTTCCTGTGTCCAGGTACCCCAATCTTTCCTACTGATAAGGTCCCATCTGAGGTAACCCAGGCAAGTAGCTGCAGTGCATTTTGTTAATGCTGTACTTGCAGGTACAGTGCAACATTGACAGATGGAATGAATGAATAGGGTGCCAGTCAAGCTGGTGAACTTGTCCTGCATGGTTTCGAGCCTCTTGACATTTGGTGGAGTTGGATCTATACAGAACAGTCAAATTGTGGTGCTCCCTCCAGGAGGGTAACTGCTTTATCCAACGTTGCTTAAGACCTTCTCTTGTCAACCACCAATACTTATGTGGCCCCAGGACATTATTTGTAAGTGTTCAGCAACTATGATCATGTTGAGCGTCAAGGAAAGATGGTTTCACCCTCTCCTGTAGAAGATGCTCATTGCCAGGTATTTTGAGGATGCAAACATATCCTGTACATGCAGGCTTATACTTCATTTCCAGAGGAGCAGAAAATGAATTGAAATTGTCTTGAACAGTGAATAAAAGCACTGAAAATTGGTTGGGCCATAGTACTACCCTGAAGAAGTACTATCCTGAAATGATACTGGGACTAGGCTGACTGATTCCCATGATAGCATGGCAGCTATAACCATCATTTATTGTGCAAGATATGACTCCAAATATTGAAATTTTCTTGTAATGCCCATTGACCTCCGTTACACAAATTTTCCTTGATGAGAGATGATGTTCAAGGTAGTCCCGAACGACTGGGCACAGGTTATTGGAGATGAAATGTCACTTGATAACACTATCAACAAGAGCTTCTGTCACCTTAGGGACAGTAATTACTTGTTGTAATTTCTACAATGTTAGGTGGATTCCTGCATTCTAATAGTTTGATATCTTGCGTATATTGCTAAGTCATCAGAATAATAGCCAGGATGTTAGCTGGTTCCATTTCCAGTGCCCTTGGCAATTTTTTGTATCACAAGGAGCGAAGTGAATTGACTAACGATTGGTTTCTGAATAGTGCTGATCACTGAAAGAAATCGGGATGATTAATCAATCTGGCACTTCAGGCTGAGCATAGTCGCAGTGACTTACCCATGTATTTAGCTCTCACATACAGAATTCCACTGTTGTCCAGGATAAGGATATTCATGGAACTACCACCTCGGATTAGCCATGTAGCTGTCCACCACCATTCATGATGAGATGTGGTAGGGTTGCAAAGCTCTGAAATGACCCCATAGTTGTGGGAACATTTGCTGTCCATTGCATGCTGTTTTGCCGTTTCCTTTGTATGTAGACTTCTATGCAGCTTGGTCAGGCAGGCGCCTCATTCCATTTCCTATTCCTTATGCTGTTCCCATTTTGTCTGTCTGCCACCCTCTTTGAGCCAGTGTTGTGCTTGGGCTTGCTTATTGAGTCATATCGTCATATACCATAGGAACTGGTCCTTCAGCCCACTGTATCTGTGCTGGCCATCAAGTTCCTCCCTGTGTTAATCCCACATTCCAGCACTCAATCTGTGGCCTTTTCATACCATGGCCGTTCAAATGTTCACCCAAATACTTCTTAAATGTCACTATCATCACTTCAGGAAGTATGTTCTATAATTTATCCACCATCAATTACCTCTAAAATTCCTCAATATCTACTGTGTCTAAACCGGTTATAATGTTGCATACCGCTATGGATTGCTTGCAGGATGCAGTTAGTAACATAAGTAAGGAAGAACTAGATGATGTGTTTTGAGATGTCCTTGTTCTTCAAAGAACGGGTTTCCCTTCCATCACCATTGATGCTGCCCTTACACGCATCTCCTCCATTTCCCACACATCTGCCCCTACCCATACCTTCTATCACCACCACAGGGATAAGGTTCCTTGTCCTTTCCTACCAACCCAAAAACCGTCGAATCCAACATCATCCTCTGTAACTTCTTCTATTTACAATGGGATCCTACCACTAAGTGTATCTTCCCCTTGCCATCCTCCCCCCACCACCACTTTCCATTGGGATCACTGCTGTGGAAAGTGGATCTCTTGTCCACTCGTCCATCCCCACTGACACCCTCCTGGCACTTATCTATGCAAGTGAGATAAGTCCTACACCAGTCCTCTATGCCTCCTGCCTCACCACCACTCGGGGCCCCAGAAGTCCTTCCACATGAGGCGACACTTGCGAGTGTGCTCGAACCATTTTCTTGATCCGGTATTCCCAGTAGTGACAAGGAATTTTCGTTGAGCATTTTCAAACGGCACGATTTCCCAGTAGCCAGCAACTTCAATTTGACTTCTGATTCCCATTCTGACATGTTTGTCCATGGCCTCCTTTACTGCCACACTCAGGCTGAAGCTGCAACACCTCATATTCCATCTGGGCAGTTTTCCAACCTGATGGCAGAAGCGTCAATTTCTCCAAATTCCAGTAATGTTTTCCTCCTCCTCTTGTTTCTATTTTCCATTCTGGTTCCCCTCTCACCCCTTCTCTTCTCCTCAACGGCCCATCACCTTCCTTTTGTGCTCCTCCTTCTTCCCTTTCTGCCGTGGTCCACTGTTCTCTCCTATCAGATTCCTTCTTAAACCATAAGACCATAAGACATAGGAGCAGAATTAGGCCACCTGGCCCATTGAGACTGCTCCGCCATTCAATCAAGGCTGATCCTTTTTCTATCAGCTCCTGAACTCCAGCTCCCGGCCTTCTCCCTGTTACCTTTGATGCCATGTCCAATCAAGAACCTATCAATCTCTGCCTTAGATACACCCGACGACCTGACCTCTTTATTCCTTTACCTCTTCCACCTATCCTCTCCCAGCTTCTTACTTCATCCCTTTCCCTCACCCACCCACTTTCCCCCTCACCTGGTTTCACCTATCACCTGCCAGCTTTAATTCCTTCCCTACCCCCACCTTCTTACTCTGACTTCTGTCCCCATCCTTTCTAATACTGATGAAGGGTCTCAGCCTGAAAAGTCGACTGTTTATCGCTCTCCATCGATGCTGCCTGACCTATTGAGTTCCTCCAGCACTTTGTGTGCATTGCTCAAGATTTTTAGCTTCTACAGAACCTTTTGTGTTTAGGATAATATATAAGTAGATTTTTGGGAGATTTATTGATAAGAGGCTGGTCTGAAATTATACTGGGAATAATATTCATGCATACTCTTTTGAGTTAGTGGTGGGGAGGAGGTCACTAAACTAACTATTATCCATTATGGATAATCAGGCACATCTTCTCCATGACCTACTGAATAAGCAGCGGAGCACTTTTCCGAATAGACTCATTCAGCTCGGCTGCCACAAGGATCGTTACAGAAAATCTTTCCTACCAAATGCAATAAGCATATACAACAGTTCATCTCTGGGCAACAGGAGAACACACATCATAGTACAAGAGTATCTGCTTTATTATTTCATACATTATTATTGCACATTGGTACATTGTTATTGTGTATTTTATTATTCTGTACTTTATTATTAATTAAGGCTGCACACTGCTAAGTGTTTTTAAGTGTTGTTGATGTAACAAAAGAATTTCCCACTCGGGATCAATAAAGTACTTACTATTATTATTATCATTATTATTATTAAATTGTGAATTGGACAGCAAAAAGGAAATTGAAGAGTGGGAGTAACTGAGTGTAACTAAATGCCAATAGGCTGGTCAAGCACAATTGCCTATTCATAAATCCACACTGTCTCTGCTCAATCCTATTGCTCTTTTTTCAATTGTTTTGTTATTACTGTAACTTTGCATTATATGTACAGTAGATTCCAAAATTTTCTCCAAATTCAGATGCTGGGCAAACAAGTCAGTAGTTACACGTTTTCTCTCTCTCTCCTGTGATTGATTAACTAATGCAGGGATTACTGCTTACCCAGTGATTCACAATCTATACTAACAATTTGGCTAAGGGGATCAAATGTTATAATTGTAAGTTTGCTGATAATATATAAAATGGGCTGGATTATGAGTCAACAGGGTATAAAGATGATCAAAGGAATTGTAGGCAAGTTGAGTGATTGGTCAAGAACATGGTATGTGGAATATAGAAACATAGGAACATAGAAAATCTACAGCACATTACAGGCCCTTCGGCCCACAATGTTGTGCTGACTGTGTAACCTACTCTAGAAGCTGCCTAGAATTTTCCTACTGCACAGCTCTCTAATTTACTAAGCTCCATATACCTATCTAAGAGTCTCTTAAAAGTCCTTATTGTATCCGCGTCTACCACCTTTACTGGCAGTGCATTCCACGCACTCACCACTCTCTGTGTAAAAAAACTTACCACTGACATCCCACTTGTACCTACTTCCAAGCACCTTAAAACTACGCCCCCTCATGTCAGCTATTTCAGCCCTGGGAAAAAGTCTCTGGCTATCCAGACAATCAACGCCCTTCTATCAGGTCACCCCTCATCCTCCATCATTCCAAGGAGAAAAGGACAAGTTCACTCAATCTATTCCAATAAGGCACACTCTCCAATCCAGGCAAGATCCTTGTAAATCTCCTCTGCACTCTGTCTATAGTATCCACATTCTTTCTGTAATGAGGTGACCAAAACTGAACACAGAACTCCAAATGGGGTCTAACTAAGGTTTTATATAGCTTAATGTTATCTCATGGCTCTTGAACACAGTCCCATAGTTAATGAAGGCCTACACACCATACACCTTCTTAATAACACTGTCAAACTTTGCAGCAGCTTTGAGTGTTCTATGGACATGGACACCAAGATACATAATGTGGAAATTTTTAATTTAATTATTTTATTGCTGTAAACAAAAAAAAAGAATCTTTTTAGTGGTGGGAGATTGGGTACTTAATGTTTAAAAGGACCTTGTGCACAATTGACTGATAACCGGCATGCTAGTGCAACAATGATTCAGAAGGCAAATGGCATGTTGGTTTTCATTACAATAAGATCTGAGTACAAGAGTAAAGAGGTCTTACTGGAATTATATACGTAGGGCTTTAGTGAGACTATGAATATTGCATATAGATTTAGTCTCCTTACCAAAAAATTATATTTGTGCTAGTAGGAATTTTACAAAGATTCACTAGGTTGATTGCTAGAAGAATGAGTTTAATTTAAAAGAAGATATTAAGTAAACTAGGCCTATATTCTCTAAAGTTTAGCGGTATAAAAGTCTCTCTGAGACTTCAAAGAAACTTTTCACAAGTTTTCCCTGGATGAAAAGGGTGGAATTCTGCACCCCCTCCACCCCTCATAGGTTTGTAGAGGCTCAGTCATTCAGTTTATTCAAAACAGAGAGAGATTGGATTCTAGATATTAAGACAAACAAGTAATATCGGGATTATGCAGTGAAAATGGGCTGTGGTAGAATATTCATGATGTTGATGAATGACTGAACTGTTTCAAAAGGCCAGATGCCTATTCTCTCTCCTAATACTTAATATGTTTTCAAATAACTTTAGTTTTATATTATTTTATAGTCTTTTATGTTTTCATTATTGTTAATTTTTCAACTTTTTTCCAACATCTCTGATTTCAATCAATTGAGACAGTTTTACCAACATGATTAGGAGCTGAGATCACAAAGCTGAAACTGGGCATGGCACCTGATGATGATGATGAAATCACAAATGGTTGTTATGACTATTGGACTATGAGCCCCTTTCTTGGTTGGGGTTGACCATGAACATTGCATCCCAGCTGTCTAAATGACATACAAGCCTGGGCAGTACGATATGGAGAGCAAGCTGTTGCCCGCAGCAGGCTCCCCCTCTCCATGCAGCTGATGAATCCAAAGGAACGGCAGAGACCGATACAGTTTGGCACCAGCAGCATCGCAGAGGTTGCCAGTCAACATTGACTCAATGTAGGACTGCATTGGGGACTTCAGCTCCAGATTTTTCCTCAGGTTTTACTCCTAGAGCCTTCCCCACGAGGCCCATCTGCCTGAACCAAGTGGTTTTAAGGTGCCACACCATGAAGTTCAGGAACTGAAGAGAAGATGGCAGTGCGACGCAGCGCACAGCGGCTACTCCGGAATGAATATCGGTTATCTGTCAAGTAGGATGCCATGCACAATCCTGATTTGATGGAGACAGACATGAGAAGCACGGAGGAACATCTGGTGAAACTTCTGAAATGCCTGTTTCACTGTCGCTGCTACTGTGCGATCCAGAATCTCCAGAGGGGAAGGCCCCGAATCCTCAGCTTTGCCTGTTGCTTGGCGGCTGGGGCCGGGGTCAAAGCGCTCGGCAGAGATGGTGCTCAGTGTCGGAGGGCTGGTCGGAGGCTCGAAGTTTTCGGGCAGACTCAGGGTCGACTGTGGTTGGGTGCTTCCAAGGTGCTGCAACGGAAAGTTTGCGGCGCTGGAAGTTCATGGCAGGGAGAGTTTTTCCTCCTTCTACCGTCTGCATGAGATGATGGGGCTATCGGGACTTTGAGACTTTTTTTACTGTGTCCATGGCCTGTTCTTTATCAAATTACAGTATTGCTTTGCACTGTTGTAACCATATGTTATAATGATGTGGTTTTTGTCAGTTTTAGTCTTGGTCTGTCTTGTGTTTCTGTGATATCATACTGGAGGAACATTGTATCATTTCTTAATACATGCATTACTAAATGACAATAAACGAGGACTGAGTGTCCTCATAACCTAAAAAAAACTATTATTATCAGGCTCCTGAACAGCCATGGATAACCTCATTCACCATTACTCTGATTCTGTGACCTACAGACTAACTTTGAAGGACCCTTTACAATTCATGTTCTCAGTATTATTTTTTATTTGTACTATTTGTCTTCTTTTGCACATTGGCTGTTTGTCAGTCTTTCTCTGTTTTTCATAAAATTCTCTTTTTTTTGTAAAGTTATTCCTTTTTTCCCTGTAAATGCTTGCAAGAAAATGAATCTCAAGGTGATATATGGGAACAGATATATATTTTGATAATAAATTTACTTAACATTTAGATTCAGAATTAGCTTGCCTATCCAAGACAGACAGTAAGGGTAGCGGTTGATCAGTCTTTTTCCGGCTGGAGACCCATGACTAGTGGCATTTTGCAGGAAACCATACTGAGACTTCTGCTGTTTGTGATATGACTTGGATGCAAAATTGATGAGTGGGTTAATTTGCAGATGACACAAAGATTAGTGGTATTGTGGATAGTGCAGGAGATTGCCAAAGGATGAAGCAGGATAGAGATTAGTTGTAGATATGGGCAGAAAAATGGTAGGAGGATTTAATCTGGGTAAGTGTGAGGCGTTGCATTTTTTTAGATCAAGTGTAAAGGAAAATTAAGTTAATTATTAAACCCTTAACAAAATTTACATACAGAAGGACCTTGGTATCTCAGAGTGACTTCACAAGTTGATAGAATGGTAAAGAAATCTTTTCCAAGATTTTTAGGGGTTCTCAAACTGGAAGTTAACATTACATGCAGTACCCAGTTGACACACCAAATCAGGGTGAAATCCAATTTCTCGGCATCGTAGTCAAAGATTGAGGGTGCCACTTGATGACTTCAGAGCTTCACATACTTGGCCACAAAATACCTATGACAACCATGGTGTATAAACTCCTAGTGAATCAAATCGATGGTTACACTTCCTAAATTTTTTCTTTTTTTGTGGATTCCATTGATATATACAATTCATACAATTGCTTCAGATATTGGGATAGTAGGTGAATTATCTGAATGTGAATTACTTTGAGGTTGGAAATTGTGATTAAGTCTTAAAGATAAAGAAAACTGTTGCCAGTGTTACACGATTGCAAATTGTTTTGATCCAGATGCATTTTCAATAATTGATACCCTGAAATGGAATTGTACTGGAGAGGATGGAGAATAGATTCACCAAGCTGTTGCCTGAGACAGAATACTGGAGCAATGGGGGAGACTGTGTTGGCTGGGTTTATTTTCCTTGGAGTGGAGGAGGCTGAGGGTGGCCCTGATAGAGATATACAAAATTTTAAGGGTCATAGCTGAGGCTGCTTCACAAGAACCCTATGATATTACAGGAAAGATACTGCCATGGAGGCAGCGAGTGGGAATAAAAGGGGCCTTTTCTGGTTGGTTACCAGTGACTAGTGGTGCTCCTCAGGGGTCAGTAGTGGGACCACTACTTTCCTCATTGTTTGTCAGTGATTTGGATAATGGAATTGATAGCTTTGTGGCAAAGTTTGTGGATGATAGGAAAATAGGTGGAAGGGTAGGCAGTGCTGAGGAAGCAATGCAATTGCAGCAGGACTTGGACAAATTGGAAGAATGGGCAAGAATGTGGCAGGTGGAATATAGTATTGGGAATAATAATGCACTTTGGTAAAAGGAACAATAGTGCAGTCTGGTATATAAATAGGAAGAAAACTCAAACATCAGAGGTGCAGAGGCACTTAGAAGTCCTCATGCAAGACTCCCAGAAGGTTAATTTACAGGTCGAGTCTGTGGTAAAGAAGGCAAATGCAATGTTAGCATTTATTTCAAATGGAAAAGAATATAAAACACTAGTCAGGCTGCACTCGGAGTACTGTGAACAGTTTCGGGCCCCATATCTCAGAAAGGATGTGCTGTCATTGGAGAGACTCCTGAGGAGGTTCAAAATTCTGGAAATGGAGGGGTTAACATATGAGGAGCATTTGGCACCCTTGAGCCTGTACTCACTGGAATTTAGAAGAATGCAGTGGATGTCATCGAAACCTATCAAATGTTGAAGGGACTGGATAGCGTGGATGTGGAGAGGATGTTTCCTAAGGTGGGGGTATCCAGAACTAGACAGCACAGCCTCAAAATTTAGAAGAGATAAGGAGGAATTTTTTTAGCCACAGAGTAATGAATCTGCAGAATGCTCTGCTACGGACTGCGGTGGAGCCCAAGTCCATGGATATATTTAAGGCAGAAGTTGATTGTTTCCTGATTGGGCAGGGCACCAAATGATATGGTGAGAAGGCAGGTGTATGCATCTGAGATCAGCCATGATGGAAAGGCAGAGCAGACTCAATGGGCTGAATGGCCTAATTCTGCTCCTACATCTTATGGCCTTATGGTCTTATAGGTGGAGTAGATAGATGGAAAATGTTCCCCCCTTCAAAGGGATTTAAAACTCCATGTAGGTTATGGTTGAGAGAGTTAGAATTTTTTCACATAGAGGTTAATTGTAAACTGGAATACACTGCTTGTGGAACTGGGTACGTTCACAATATTTAAGAGTACCCAGTTAATCACTAGAATCAGTAAGACATAGAAGGTCATGGAACAAATGGGATTGTATGCATGGGTATCTCTATGACTCTAGAGTCCAATGGAACATAAATATTGAGGTATTTATACAAGTAGAAAGTTTCCTCTCATATCACACAAGAAATATAAGGGCATCAATATAATATAATTATTAGGAGATCAGTCTTGATAAAGGGTCTTGACCCAAGATGTTGACTGCCTTTTTCCATCGATTATGCCTGATCTGAATTGCTCCAGCATATAGTGTGCGTTGCTCTGAATTTCCAGCATCTGCAGAATGTCTCGTGTTTATCAATTTTACTTGCAATCACATTAAAATACTTATCTCTATCAGGGCATCTCTTTTATCTATTTAATATCATGCTTTATAATCATAAAGATAATGTTGCATTGGGATCTTCCCCTAGTCACTGTAATTAAAACATTACCCAATAGCAGCTTGACTATGAAATGTAGGTCAAAAGGTTCAAAAATTCATTTATTTTCAAAGTATGTATCCAAATACAATTCTGAGATTCATCTTCTCCAGATAGCCACGAAACAAAGAAAGAACATGAAAGTCATACAGAGAGAAACATCAAACGCCCAAATTGCACAAAAACAACGGCATCCAGATCATCAACCATCCCCCCCCAAAACCCCCCTACTCCACACAAAACAGAACAAGAATATAAACCCCCAAAACCCTCCCCTCACACAACAAAATGAAAAAGGAATGGGTGATAAAAAACACAGAATATAAAAATCACAAGTCTGAAAATGTCCACAGTCCATAAACGTAATAGTCCAATCCATAAACAGAGAACCACGATGCCATCCTCCGACATCACCAACAGTCATGGAAAGAGAGGGACACTACATGAGGCAGAGGCCTACCATTGCCACAGCGAGCCACACAATGACAGGCCACTCACAGACAAAGCAGGCAGTCAGCACTGAACTCTCACTTGCCTTCCGCATTCACTTTGATGCCTCAATCTTCCTCAATGCTTAATCGACGATTAATGGATGCTTTAATCAGCAAAATGGAATTGAACATCAGCCCTTTCTCTTAAGTTTCTGCACATCGAAGCATCCAAGGGCGTGCTCACTTCCCGGAATCTACTTGGAGACAGCAAAGCTGTGGATCACTTAATCAATCACCAAATTGTAAATCGCAGGCTCTAACAGTCCCTGGAACATACTTAAGGCAAAAAACAGATGTAAAAGAAGTAAAACAGACATCTTCATAGGCTACCTGGAAAACATTAACTGAGAGAGTGTTGAATGTTGGCACCATCTTGGCCAGAAGGGGGAAAATAGTAAAATTATCAAAAACAGTGTTAGGAAAAATGCTAATAATCATTTGTTTCCCATCCAGGCCTTGTTTCATTTCCTATCATATTTGCTGCAATGAGGATTGATTGTTAAGATATAGTCCAAATTATTTTCATCCAGATATATGTTTAATATTTAACACATGACATACAATGAGATATCTTTATAAGTACACAGATTCCTCCCAGATTATATCAAAACTGTTTGGAAATAAATATTAAAAGTTACTGCCATGAGCATGAAAGCACTGGGGGAGTAAGGGGCAGGTGTGAAGACAGTATCTGAGAACTAAACCCATAGATCCATTGTTGCCCGATATGTCTGTATTCTGCTCTGCAGTAGCACAAATCCTCATAATATTAAAATTTGACTCCCACAGTGCATCTGGGATCCTGATTTAAATTTAACTTTAGCTGGCCTAAGGCTTGAAAAACTTGGCTGCAAATGCAAAGACAGAAGTGCTGTTTCAAGCAAGGAAGTAATTCGTTTTAGCACTGAATTTAGGTCAAGAAAAGCAAAAATTTCCTCTTATTCCCTTTACATAGCCTCTGCTTGCTGCCATGATGTGCTTGACCTCCCTTTGATCTTTCCCTCACTGCCTCACTTGCCATATCCTGGGCCCCCGATCTCGACAAAACAGTCTTGATCTTTACCTTTTTCCCTCTCATTTGGCTCTTTCACTAGAGCTGGTCATTTCAGATTGCTGGGAATATCCTCAGTTAGACCTGACTGACTCCTACTACTGGGTTTCCCAGCAGCACACTCGTTTATCAGTCTCTCCAGTTGCCAGCTTAGAATCAGAATGGCAAAATGATAAGGTTCTGCTGTTAAAGTCACTCCTCAGCTCCTCTCCAGTCTTCCAGCAATATTTAGTTCTTGAGATATAGTCTTGTTCTGACCCTAATTATTTATCCACTTCAGCTAAGTAAAATTTATGCAAATAATCATATATTGCCAAGACACTAAATACAATAAATTGTATCATCATCCATTACTGTTAAAAGAAAAGTGAGGTAAAACAATATACAACATTCAAGTAACACACATCAAAGTTGCTAGTGAACGCAGCAGGCCAGGCAGCATCTGTAGGAAGAGGTGCAGTCGACGTTTCAGGCTGAGACCCTTCGTCAGGACTAACTGAAGGAAGAGTGAGTAAGGGATTTGAAAATTGGAGGGGGGAGGGGGAGATCCAAAATGATAGGAGAAGACAGGAGGGGGAGGGATAGAGCCAAGAGCTGGACAGGTGATAGGCAAAAGGGGATACGAGAGGATCATGGGACAGGAGGTCTGGAAAGAAAGACGGGGGGGGGGGGAGACCCAGAGGATGGGCAAGAGGTATATTCAGAGGGACAGAGGGAGAAAAAGGAGAGTGAGAGAAAGAATGTGTGCATAAAAATAAGTAACAGATGGGCCTTTTGCCTATCACCTGTCCAGCTCTTGGCTCTATCCCTCCCCCTCCTGTCTTCTCCTATCATTTTGGATCTCCCCCTCCCCCTCCAACTTTCAAATCCCTTACTCACTCTTCCTTCAGTTAGTCCTGACGAAGGGTCTCGGCCTGAAACGTCGACTGCACCTCTTCCTACAGATGCTGCCTGGCCTGCTGCGTTCACCAGCAACTTTGATGTGTGTTGCTTGAATTTCCAGCATCTGCAGAATTCCTGTTGACAACATTCAAGTCTTGTATTTATTCAGACCTTCAAGCTTACTTGCGTCAGAAGTCTGAGTGTACCCAATACTGTTTTAGCAATTAGGAATGGATCTTTCATTCACCTCAGACAGAGCTTCCCATAACAGAGAGGGCATGGCTATGAGATAGTGGCTATGAGATCGGGCTTCCATATTCAGGTTTCTCATTCCCAATCTGGAATCCATTGGTCAACCAGTTTCTCCTCTTACAAACCCCCCATCACCCAGATCATGCCTTATTCTCATTGCTACCATCAGGAAGGAGGTACAGAAGCCTGAAGGCACACACTCAATGATTCAGGTACAGCTTCTTCTCCTCTGTCACCTGATTTCTGAATGGACATTGAACTCATGAACACTACCTCATGACCTTTTAATTTCTATGTTTGCATAATTTATTTAATTTAACAATTATATACTTGCTGTAATTAATGAGTTTTTTCTCTGTTATAGTGTATTGCAATGTACTGCTGCCACATAGACAACAAATTTCATAACAAATGCCTATGATATTAAACCTGATTCTGATTCTGAACCTGAATCCATGGGTTCAGGTTTGACTCTTATCTTGGATGGCAAAGGAAGTAGGGATCTTTTGCATTGCATCATTTTTCTTCAGTTATGAAAGGGACTGTCAAAAAAATGCTCTCCAATGGCCCTGGTAGAAGCAAGCTGGACAATGTGAATATTAGAGAAGTGCTTACAGTCATAGAGTGCCAGCCAGCAGCATGTAAAACAGATAGCTCTGCACTGACACTGAATCTTTTAGTGGGGTTAACAGCAAGGCAACATCAATAGGTACATCCCAGGAACTAAGCAGGAAGGTCATGTTCACTGCATTTGAATTCCAATGTTTTCGATAATTTACCTTCTCTGTGAAAATTATTAAGAAGTTGCCCACCTCAAAGGAAACGTGCTATTTTTGAGTGCTTCTATTCAGCACTTTAAGAAGCAGCTGTACACTTTCAATGGGGTATATGATGTGTAACAATCGCAAGGCTCTGCTGTCATACATATTCAAATTAAAATTTATTATCTTTTATCAAGGAACAAATAAAGCAAACCAACTAGCTAGTATTATTTTCACATGTGATACAAGAAGTGTGTAGTAAGACAGACCACAGTCCAGATACCCAAAAGGACGGTAGCAATACATAACAATGTCCAGAAATTTGATTCTTTAAAGGATGTTTTCAGTAAGAGGATGAGTAATGAAAACAAATGGCACGAGTATAGATGGAGAAAGAAAAGATCAGTGTGAACACGGGGTGGGTAGAGGTGGTGCGGGAGTGGAGGCGAAGGGCATGTTTCTGTGCTGTGCAATTCCTCATTTCCTTATGACCGAACAATTACTGTCTGTATTTTTCTCTTCACAGTGTAACATGATTTTCTTTTATATAACAACCAACATAGACCATAATTCAAATTGATTGATGCTACATTAAGAATTCTGCTTGCTGGTACAGATCATGAATACTGTATTCAAGCTATAACACGGAACTTAATAAAATAACTTCTGTTGTAAGCATTGCAGTATTAAGCTATGATGTGGAATTTATCAAATTTAACTGCATCATATTGTCATATATACTACTTAGTGAATAGGCTTGTAAGTCACTGTTAAAAAGACTGACTAATGGTACCCTGATAAATAATGGTATAATCCCACGACAACAATCAGTACACATTGCACAACACAGCACCCTCACAGCAGCTCATCTGAAGGCAAATTGCATTTGCTTTTACACCATTAATGTCTATGACACATATTGCACATTTATGCATCCATTTGTAAAGCATACCTTGAGATGCAATTTTGGTGTTTTATCCTTCTGGTTAATTCAAGTGTGTCAAAGCATTTTTACAGTTTCCAATCATGAGTGCAACGCAAATTACATTATAATATATTTGAATTAGGCACATTGGCACATAACCAGGCACCTTTGAGGCTGAAGCCCCCAGAATAAGGCACTGAAAATAAAGAGTAGAAAATAACTGGAGTTCTGGCAATAGTACGGGGAGGCTTTCATTGACTTCTGTCAGCAAGATATAGAATTTCATGAAAAGTATCTCATGCATAGACAACCAATATGCCCTTGCAGTAAGCTACATAAAAGATCCTGGAGGAATTCAGCAGGCCATGCAGTGTGTAGGGAGGGAAATGGACAATTGACATCATGGGTCAAAATGAAGGGTCTTAACCTAAATGCTGACTGTCCATTTCACTCCGTCAATACTGCCTGAGCTGCTGAGCTCTTTCAGTGCCTTTTGTGTTGCTCCAGATTCCAGTATCTGCAGTCTATTATGTCCCTGTTCTTGAAGTAAACCAATTTATAATAAAATATGTGCAAAAATAGGGTATATTTTGCTTGTAACCTTGCAACTCTACTGCAAATAAGGACGGTATATTTCAGCAATCCTAATTAAGTAGGAAACAGTGAGAGGAAGATAGTGTGTTCAAACATACTAAATGCAACAGACAAGTCCCAGATATACTTAGATTTAATTGCATAATATATCATTAGTGATTGTAATATGAGCCCTTTTGGTATTAGGTCTAAGACGTTTCAAATAAGATGTTTGAGGAAACATGGTGAACAAATTTGGGAAGCAGTAGCATATTCAAAGACTTCAAAGAGGTAAGGGAATTGGAAATGGAACGAACAGTAGTTTAAAAGAATCTAGAGTTAACTTATTAAGGAAAGGGGTAATGAAGAAATTTCTATAAGATGGTGATAGTGTTTAAGGAGCATGAACCAGAAGAAACAATATCACCATGATTCAGAAGGTATTTGGAATATGCTGATATAACATATCTGGTGCAATTTGTAGTGTATCCATAAACATGGACCTAATATTATCAGGGACCTCAATGTTTGTGTGCAATGAATATGTTGGGCAGGACACATTCATTGCACACAATGAATCATGCACAAATTTTGCTTAGTAACAATGTAGGAGCCCACCCCTGTCTGCAGATGGAGTAGCAGCAATCTTGTGCTGCTCTTAGTTATGTTTCTCACCCCTAGTTTAAACTTTGCATTTAGATTTTTTTTATTCGCTGATTCTTGAGGGGGAACAATATGTCTATGTCTGCGAGGAGCGGGAAGAACTTGTCTGAACCCAGTGACAAAGGTAATGGGAAAGGAAAGATGCAAGAGGAAAGATCTGTTGAAATACCACCATGGGCTGAAGATATCGTTCGGACACTGAATTCAATTAAAGACCAACTAGAGAAGAATAGTAATGAAATGAAGTCATTTCTGGGAAAACTTAAAGACTTGTAAACTCAAGTTATTACACAAGAAGAGGAATTGAAGATAACGAAGCAAAAATTGTTTGAAGCTACAACCCGTTTGGAAAGACATCAAAATAAGATTATAGACCTGCAAACTAGGTCTCGCCGAAGGAACACACGAATTGTTGGGCTGCAAGAAGGAGCTAAAGATGGAGATTTAACTGCTTACTTTGGTAAGTTTTTTCATACTTTTTTTCCTACCATATTAACACAGCTGCCTGCTATAGAAAGAGCACACAGAGCTTTTACTTCGAAATTTAAAGATCCAAATAAACCAAGGTCTGTTTTGGTTTGTTTTCATCAATTTAAAATTCAAGATCAAATAATGCGACAGGCAAGAAAACAGAGAGTTTTTAGATTTAAGGAATCTGAGCTCCGTTTTTATGAAGATTATCCAAAGGAGGTAATGGAACAAAGATCAAGATTTACTCTAGTAATGAAACAGGCATATGATAAGAAACTGTTTCCTTCTTTACGTTATCCGACAAGAATTAAAGATTTTCCTCCTAACTCTCCTCCTCGTACATTTTTTGATCCAAGAGCCACACTGGAGTTTGTTCAAACTATACCTGCTGCCGCTACCGAATGAACTATCTGAAAGGTTGTTTGGTTATCTGTGTATTATTCGCATTCCGGAAAGAAGATTTATGAAGGTTAGTTGGATATTCCATTGAGGGACTAATAAAAGAAGATAAGGAGATTTGTTCATTATTGCATATTATTGGTTTTCTTTTGGAAAGAAGATCTATGGTTCAAGTATGACTGTTTAAATGGTTACTTGAACATTCGACTGCGAAAAGAAGATAAAGCGATTTGTTTCTTAAACCTAATATCTGGTTTGATCTTTTTTTGTTTCTTTCTTAATTAACTAATTGGTAGTTGTTTCCCACTAATGGGGTTTCTTTATATATATATATTTGGAAGGGTTCAATTACTTATGGTATTATTAATTAGTATTTTTGAAAATTTAGCTAGGTTAAATATGCTATTAACTTTGTTTTTGCTTTATTGTAGCATCTTATAATCGATTTAATGTTTAGGGATTTAACGTTAAACTTAAAAATAGCGCTGATTTTTCTTTTTAAGAGATAACATTATTTTGGTTCTTTCTTGTTTAATAGATGCTGGAATGTAAATACTTTATTGAGACTTTATTGTTATTTTTACAAGGTCACTTGTTTTTTTTTTACTGACTAGGGGGAGGGAAAGCGGTCCCTGGCTTCGTATTCTATCATAGCTTGCCTGCCTTTTTTTCGGGCTTTCAGGGAGGTGGGTGGGGTTAAAGTTAGGAGTTTTTTCCCATTGGGTGGTTCCGGAGCATGCGTGTTCTCAATGTGGTTGCATTTTTCATCGCCGCCATTTTTGATCATCCCGTATTGGTATGTGCTCTGTGCATGTATAAAGTAGAATAAAATTATAGTATGGTACTTAAACGGATTAATGTAATAAGTTGGAATGTACGTGGTTAGAATCATCCTATCAAATGAAAAAAGACTTTTAAAATTATTAATCAATTCCAACCTGATATAATTTTTGCTCAAGAGACACATATCAGGGCGGGAGATCAAAATAGATTTTTTGGATGGCGGAGAGGTTTGCAGTTCCACTCCACTTCTCCGAGTAAAACTAAAGGCGTGCCCATCTTTATCAAATCCAACTTATTTATTCAAGAAGTTATTGAGTCAAGAACATCTGCAGGCGTTCTGACCTCTGCAAGGGACTGGCAGCTGTTGGTGGACCTCGAAGGGCAGCTGAAGTTCCCCAACCATATCGCAGCCACCACCCTGTGACCAGACATTGTCCTAGTATCTGAGTCTACTAAGCAAGTGGTGATGCTGGAGCTGACAGTCCCATGGGAAGATAGCTTGGAGGAGGCCTTTGAAAGGAAGCTCTCCAAGTACGCAGGACTGGTCAGCAACTGTCAGCAGGCTGGACGGAGAGCGAGGTGTCTCCCAGTGGAGGTTGGTTGTAGGGGATTCGTAGCCCGTTCTTTAGTTAGAGCCTTCAGCATTTTGGGCATCGAGGGAGAGAGGAAGAGGCGAGCTATCCGCAGTACCACCGATGTGGCAGAGAGGGCCTCAAGATGGTTGTGGCTCAAAAGAGGGGAGCCATGGACTCATAAGTAGCTAGCCATCTGGACACAAGCTGGGGTGTGATCAGCCCCGGCTGGGTCACCTGGAGGAGGTTGTATGATATTGAAAGACCCGAAACACCCAATGATTCCAAGAACATCACTGAAGATGCGTCCAGAAGCATCAATAGATGTATGTACACAGCAGTCAGATTCTAATGGTAGATTTTTAATTGTAAAGGAGGAAAAGTCCTTTACAATTAAAGTCTGCGTGAGATGTTGGGGCTATCGGGACTTTGAGACTTTTTTTTACCGTGCCCATGGTCTGCTCTTATCAAATTATGGTATTGCTTTGCACTGTTGTAAATGTATGTTATAATTATGTGTTTTTGTCAGTTTTAGTCTTGGTCTGTCTTGTGTTTTTGTGATATCATACCGGAGGAACATTGTATCATTTTTTAATGCATGCATTTCTAAATGACAATAAACGAGGACTGAGTGTCCTCATAATCTAATCTAATCTAATTGTTAAAGGAATGATCTGTAATAGAAAAGTTGTTTTGATTTTGAGAAAAGACGGGCTTCATTTGCTCGTTATTATCATTTGAGTTAATTGATAGATTTCCTCCATAACCTAATTGTAAATTTTTGGTATGTTTTTTCTTGCTGGCAGTTTGATGTTTATCTTTAGAAGCTTTTTGTATGACACTTGGCTCCGGGTTGTACACCTAATGGGTTTTTCCCCCCACTTTTTCTGCTTAGTAGGGTTATTTTATTATCACCAAAATTTTTCAATCCTTAAAATAATGTTTTATTTTCCTTGAGATATTGTAAGTGTTGCTTACTTCGATATACTCATGTTATTTTTGAATAATATAATAATAATAAAAAGATTTTAAAAGGAAGAAAGTAACAATGTAACCATATTACAGATACAAAACTTATAGCAGTATCATGGAGAGGAAAATAGGGTAATTAATATGGCTTGCAAATTAACCATTTTCAATAGATAGTATGCTTAAATCAATGTGTAAGGACTTCATAAATGGTGATGGTGATCAGATGATAATGAGAACTAATTTTTTTTTGTTGTGTTTTTCTGTGATCACTAGAAAACAGGAGCAGGTGTAGGACGTCACACCCTTCAAGTCAGCCTTACCATTCAATATGAACATCACTGCTCAATGTTGACTTCACTCTTCGTCATACCCTTCACGGAATCTAGTTTATCTGTTCATGCACCAACAATGGACAAAACTAAACTTGGTTTAACCTTGTCATTGTTGTATACCATGGAAACAACATAGCAGTTCCAAATGGTTGTATCAAACTTCAGAAATGTTTGATTTATTTATTGATTAAATGGACTTTTTTAAAGATTATGAAGTTGAAGTAAAAGGTATTACCATAACAGCTCAAAATGGTATGATATGCCAGTGGGGAAAAAAATCAATTTGACAGAGACTAGGCCAGAAACATACAGTACACTGACAAATCTTCTCATGCATGCTAGGTGAAAGATATCTCAAGATGTCACACAAAAATTGGAAGATTATTTTAATCCAAATCTGGAAGCTGTAATTTTGGGACAAGATGCCAGAGGCAAGGTGAGATGATTAGTGTAAGTCATTCTCTAGGAGAACTTTTCCTCCTTTACAATTTTGATGCTTTCTAATATCGTGCGTTGCCAGACATTCAAACTTGCACATAAAACTGCTCCAGTGATGAAAGTGTCATCTAAGGATGCAAGAGGATCTTGTCCACCAGAAGTAAATAGTACAGCTGCAGTTCCCAGTAAGACAGCTGTAGTGGTCCAACAATAAGTAACTGAACGCAAAGTACATATATGGCAAGAGAAGTTCAATCAGTTGTTATCATTACCATAGACATCATTCACCAGCTTAGAACAGCCAAGAACTTCAGTTACAAAAAGAAAAGTCATATTTCAACGACATGTTAAATCAAAACCTAAACAATTTTTTTCAAAGTAATCTCAATAGTAATTTGAAATGGCAACAGAAAGGAATCTTTTAAAATTTGCAAATTCATTTAGACCATGAAGAATTAGGATTACATAGTGTCTGCCAAAAAAAAAGCATCCATCATCAAGGACCCCACTGGGAGCCTTGGGTTGTCACCAGGTTCAGGAACAACTATTTCCCTTCAACCATCAAGCTCCTGAACCAGTATGGATTACTTCACTCACCTCAACACTGAACTGATGCACAACCTTTACACTCATTTTCAAGGATTCTACAACACACATTCTCAGTATTATTTACTTGCTATTTCATTATAATAATATTTTCTTGTACTTTCACCATTAGTCTTCTTTTGCACATTGGCTGTTTGTCAGCCTTTGTCTGTCAGTAGTTTTTCATTGATTCTATCGTATTTCTTAGTTCTAGTGTGAATGCCTACAAGACAATGAATCTTAGGGTAGCATGTGGTGACATATATGTATAGTACTTTGATTATAAGTTTACTTTGAACTTTGAACTGTGGTGTAACCAGTAAAAGTAGCAAGCAAACAGATTTCCAAAGGAAGATGTTACTTAGCAAGCAATGTTTTGGTGTACAAATTAATACTGTCACGGATTGTTAAAAGAAGAACTATGAGATGACTCGAATAAGTTCGATAAAATATTGCTGGAAAACATCATTATACTGAAAACCAGACAGAAATGAGTTCCTCTGGTCCTTATCTTTTACCCCTCTGCCTCTGCATCCAATATATCATCCCTCACCACTCCAGCAAGTTCCAACAGCTTACCAACATCAGTCACATCTTCCCCCTCCCTCCATTACTGCTTTTCACAGAGACTGCTTTCTCCTGCTCTGCTCATTTCTTCGCACCCACCCCTCCATAATTCTTGGAGCTCTACCTTGCAACCAGTGACAGTTGTCCCTTCATCTTCTCCTTCTCCAGAATCCAGGAACTAAATAGTCGTAGGTGAGGCAGAAATTTATGTGCACCTCCTCCAACCTGGTCTACTAAATTTGGTGCTTGCAGTGTGGCACACTCTGAGGTTCCCTCAGCCTTTGTCCACCCCGTCCAATTTCATCTGCCTTTCATTTCCTACCTTATCTGGTTCCACCTATCACCAACCAGCTCGTATCCTACCTCTCACCTGCACTTCTATAGACTGGCCATGTTTACACGTTACCCACACCTACCCCCAGTGTTAAAGTAGGGTCTCAGCCCAAAATATTGAACCATCCCTTTTGTCTCCACAGATGTTGCTTGGATCGCTTTTTTTTTCTAGCAGTTTTATTTTTACTCCAGATTCCAGCATCTAAACTCTCTTGTTCCTCCATATAATGCACAGTCGATTATAACCATCAATGAATACAATCATCTACCATTAGGAAAAATATGAAAGCTAGCTATTCTAAGGGGAGCTGAGATAACTCAGACTAGATCTGAAAAGTGCTTTCATCGCAGAAACCTAAAAACTGCATCATGACAAATGTTCAAAGGTAGCTTCAGTGGCATAATGGGCACAATCACATCATCGAACACAGAAATCTACAGCACATTATAGGCCATTTGGCCCACAATGTTGTGCCAACTATGTAACCAGCCTCATCATAGCACATGCAAAGCTAAAGTACTTAAAGTTCAGATCGGTCAAACTGACCCAGCTCTTTACTTCAGTGCTCCCTCTCCCAGTTTCACCTATCACCCACTACCTTGTATTTCTTCCTCCCCTCCCCCACCTTCATACTCTGACTTTTTTTTCTCCAGTCCTACTGAAGGGTCTCAGCTCAAAACATCAACTGCACTCTTTTCCATAGATGCTCCCTGGCCTGCTGAGCTCCTCCAGTGTTTTTTGTGTGTTACTAGAATAGAACTGAATGTAATTCTTGTCCAATCATTTTGGCCAGTTTTTACGACATCTATAATGGCAGGCTAACGGTTGCAACTGTATAGAGACAGCAAATCTCACTAAAATAAGCTGAAGACAATGAATAATATCTACTACCCATTTCAATAGACTGAGTTAGCGGCAAAGAGAGACACAAAATTCATCACCATGCATGAATCTTTGTGAAGATCATCATCAGCACAAATGAATCACCAGGAAAGGAGACCTCTACTTGCACATAAATTTAACTAATTTAACTAACCCAGTACCCTGGATTGGAAGAAGTGCAAATAAATCGTTGCTTCGTTTAGAAAGACTGCTTGGGTCTTTCGTTGGTGGGGAGGGAAGTGGTGAAAGAGCAAGTATTGCAATGGCTGAAGTTGCAAGGGAAAGGGCCATAATGGGTGGGGCGAAGTCATGAATGGAAAGGTCCCTGCAAAATAATGAAGAGAGAGGAGAGAGAAGGATATGTCATGGTGCAATCTTTATGAAGATGGCAGAAATGGAGATGACTGTGAAGGCTGGAAGGTGCAAATTATAAGACCATAAGGCATGGAAGCAGAACTTGACCAAATTGCCTATTGACTCTGCTTTGCCACTCCATCTTAGCTGATATATTATCCCTCTCAACCCCATTCTGCTGCCTTCTCCCAGCAACCTTTGACGCCCTGACTAATCAAGAATCTATCAACCTCTGCTTTAAATATATCCAATGACTTGGTCTCCACAGCCTTCTATGGCAATGAATTCCATAGATTCACCACCCACTGGCTAAATAAATTCCTACTTATCTCTGTTCTAAATGAACATCCCTCTATTCAGAGGCTGTGCCCTCTAGTCCTAGACACACTACAGGAAATATCCTCTCCACATCCACTTGGCCTTTCAACATTTAATAGATTTCAGTAAGATCCCTCCCCCCGCCCCCCCCCCCCACCATTATTCAAAACTCCAGCAAGTACAGGCCCAGAGCAATCAAACACTCATTCTCATGAACCTTCTCTGGATCCTCTCCAATGCCAGTGCATCTTTTCTTAAGGGGCTGTAAACTGCTGCACAAGGACTCCCTGGTCCCTTTGTACCTCTGATTTCTGAATTTTCTACCTGTTTAGAAAATAGTCTTTCCCTGTATTCCTTTTCCCAAAGTGCATGACCATAAACTTCCCCATATTATATTCTATCTCCCATTTACTCTCCTAAACTAAGTTCCTCTGCAGACTCCTCTGGTTCCTCAACCCTATCTGACCTTACACCTACCTTCATACTGTCCTCAAACTTGGCCACAAAGCCATCAATTCCATCATCCAAATATTTAACATATAACATGAAAAGTAACAATCCCAACACTAATTCCTGCGGACAACCACTAGTCATCGGCAGCCAACCAGAAAAGCCACCTTTTATTCCCACTAAGTGCCTCTGCCAATCAGCTGATCTTCTATCCATGCTAGTATCTTTCCTGTAATACCATAAGCTCTTATCTTGTTAAGTGTCTTCATGTGCAGCACATTGTCAAAAGCCATCTGAAAATTCAAGTAAATAACATCCACTGACCTTGTCTGTTATTTCCTGAAAGAATTCCAGCAGATTTGTCAGACAAGATTTCGCCTTAAGGAAACCATGCTAATTTCTGCCTGTTTTATCATGTGCCCCTATGTACTGTAAAACCACTTCCTTAATAATGGACTCCAACACCTTACCAACCACAGAAGTCAGGCTAACTAGCCTATAATTTCCTTTTCTCTGGAAAATTCCTTTGCAATTTTTCAGTCCTCCAGAATTTTTCCATAAACTAGTGATTCTTGAATGATCATTACTAATGCCTCCACAATCTCTTCAGCTATCTCTTTCAGAACTCTGGACTGTAGACAATTTGGTCCAGGTGACTTATCTATCTTCAGGCCTTTCAGCTTCCCAAGCACCTTCTCCTCAGTAATTGCAACTACACTCATTTCTGCTCTCTGACACTCTCAAATTTCTGGCATACTACTAGTGCCTTCCACAGTGAAGACCGAAACAAAATACTTACTAAGTTTCTTGGCCATCTCTTTGTCCACCAGACCAACCTCTCCAGCATCATTTTCTAATTGTCCAATATCTACTCTGGGCTCCCGTTCACTCTTTATACTGTGTATCCAAAAAACTTCGTGTATCCAAAAAAACTTCTTGTATCCTCTTTTATATTATTAGCTAGCTTACCTCCATATTTAATCTTTTCTCTCTTTATATTTGCCTTTTGATGGCTTTTAAAGTTTCCCAATCCTCTGACTTCCCACTAAATTTTTGCTGTATTGTATGCCCTCTCTTTCATTTTTATGCTGTCTTTGACTTCCTTTGTTAGCCACGATTGCCTTTAGAATACTTCTTCCTCTTTGGGATGTGTCTATCCTGTGCCTTACAAGTTACTCCTAGAAACTCCAGCCATTGATATTCTGCCATCATCCTTGCCAGTGTCCTCTTCCAATCAAATTTGACCAGCTACTCTCTCATGCCTCTGTAATTCCCCTTACTCTACTGTAATACTGATACATCTGTGTTTAGCTTCTCTCTCTCAATCTGCAGGGTGAATTCTATCAAATTATTATCACTGCCTCCTAATGGTACCCTAATCAAATCTGGTTCATTACATAATACCCACTTTAGATTTGCTTTTTTCCTAGTGGACTTAACTGTTCTAAAAAGACATCTCATAGGCGTTCTACAGATTCCCTCTCTCAGGACCCAGCACCAACCAGATTTTCCCAATCTACTATACCTGCACATTGAAACTCCCCATGATTATCACAACATGGCCCTTTAAACATGCCTTTTCTATTTCCTATTGTAATTTGTAGTCCACATCCAGGCTACTGTTCAGAGGTCTGTATATAATTCTTATCAGGACTTTTTTACCCGTGCAGTTTCCTAACTCTGCCTACAAGGATTACGTATCTTCTGATTCTATGTCACCTCTTTCTAAGGATTTAATTTCACTTTTTACTCACAGAGTACCTCACCCCCCTGCCTACCCTTTCCACACAGTGTATCCTTGTTTGTTAAGCTCCCAACTATCATCGTGTTTCAGTTACAACTCAATGATGCCAACTATGCCATACCTGCCAATCTCGAACTGCACAACAAGATCATCTACCTTATTCTGTGTACTGCATGCATTCAGATATAACACTTTCAGTCCTGTTTTCATCACCCATTTCAATTATGTCCCCATGTCACACTTGAACTCATCTTACTGACCGAAATTTTGCCCTGTCATCTACCCGGCCTCCCTTACAGTTTCACTACACATCGCACATATTGCATCTGCTTGTATACCAACTACCCCATCCTCAGCCCTATCACTCCAGTTCACATCTCCCTGCCAAATTAGTTTCCTCTGCCACACATTCATCTGCCAAATCATCCTATTCTTACCCTCACTGGCACGTGGCACAGGCAGCAATCAAGTAATTACTACCTTTGAGGTCCTGCCTTTCAGCTTTCTACCTAACTTCTCTATCTATGGATTCCCATATCATTACTGCATTTCTTCCCCCATTCACCCCCTTCTCTTCTGAGCCACAGAGCCAGACTTAGTGCCAGAGACCTGGTCACCGCATTTGCCTCTGGTAGGCCATTTCCCCCAATAGTATCCAAAGTGGTATTCAGGGGCACAGCCAAAGGGATACTCTATACTGACTGCCTCTTGCTTTTCCTTCTCTTGACAGCCTCCCGGCTACCTGCCTCCTGCAACTTAGGGCTCAGAAACTGTTTACCAACAGTTTCCTATCCATATTAAGTGGCATTGTGTCCCAAATAAATAAAGGAAATCCCCTCTATTTTCTTGATTAGTTTCTGTATTAAGTGGCATTGTGTCCCAAATAAACGAAGGAAATCCTCGCTATTTTCCTGATTAGTTTGTTTAAGAGTTGTCCCAAATAAGCGTCTGTCCTAATTAACCAATGTCCCAATTAACCAGAAACCAAAAGCTATTTTAACCACGATACAGAGAAAGTAAAAGAGAATAATGGCATAAAGACTTTTGTTTCTCAAACACTTTATGATAATTGAAACTCTTTATAGAGAAACCTCAGTTTAGCAACATAGAGATAAAAATAGTGTAGACGTATTAAAGGATGGTAAGAGATATGGAAGCACCCAGTTGAGAGGAAGAAAGAAGCTTACTTAAGGTTTGGAAGCAGGGATCAGACAGGGTTCTAGAGAGTTACAAGATAGTCAGGAAGCAGCTTAATAATGGACATGAGCTAGAGCTAGAAGGGGACATGAGAAGGTCTTGGCAAGCAGGATTGAGGAAAACACCAAGATGTTCTCCATGTTTGTAGGACAGGAGGATGACTAGAGTGAGGGTAGGACTGATCAGAGATAGAAGAGGAAACATAGAACTGGAGTTATAGGAGGTGGGGAGGCCCTTGATGAATACTTCTCTTCAGTATTCACCAGTCAGCATCAGGGACCTTGGCATTTGTGAGGACAGTGTAAAGCAGGTTGATATGCATGTCAACATTAAGAAAGGCAGTGTACCAGAATTTTTGAAAAACATATGGATAAAAAAAGTCCTGGGGCTGGACAGGACATATGTCCAAGTTACAATGGAAGTGAGACAAGAAACTGCAGTGTCTTTGGCAATGATCGATGTCTTCACCGGATATAGGAGTAGTACAAGATGACTGGAGAATGGCAAATGTTATCCTTTAGTTCAATTTCTAGGAGTAGGGATAACCTTGGGGATTATAGATCAGTGAGTCTTACTTCACTGGTTGGCAAATTATTGAAGAATTTATGAACATTTGGAGAAGTATAGTCTGATTAGGGACAGTCAGCATGACTTTGTGTGGGGCAGGTCATGCCTCACATGCCTGATTGAATTCTTTAAGCATATGAAAAAACATATTGATGGAGGTAGCGCAACAGATGTGGTGCATATTTATCAACTTTAGTGAGATGTTTGATAAGGTTCCCCAAGGCAGGTTCATTCAGAAAGTCAGGAAGCATGGGATCCAAGGAAACTTGGATCTGTTGATACAGAATTGGCTTACTTAATGAAGGCAGAGAATGATTGTAGATGGAGCATATTCTGCCTCCTGGTCAGTGACCAGCAGTATTATGCAGGGATATGTTCTGGGGCTCTGCTTATACTGATTTTTATAAATGACTTGGATGAAGAAGTGGTAGGGTAGGTTAGTAAGTTTGAAGATGACACAAAGATTGATGGAGTTGTGGACAGTGTAGAAGGTTGTTGTAGGTTAGAACAAGACATTGACAGGATGCAGAGCTAGGCTGCGAATTGACAGATGGAGGTCAGCCTTGAAAAGTGTGAAGTGATTCACTTTGGACAGTCAAATTTGAAGGCAGGATGTAGGTTTAATGGCAAGATTCTAATCAATGTGAAAGAACAGAGGAATTTTGGGGTCCACATCCATAGATCACTCTAAGTTAGCATGCAAGTTGATGGGGTTCTTAAGAAGAATCAGAATTAGGTTTATTATCACCGGCATGTGATGTGAAATTCATTAACTTAGCAGCAGCAGTTCAATACAATACATAATCTAGCAGAGAGAGAAAGAGAGAGAGAGAAAATAAATAAAATAAAACAGAATAACAAATAAACAAGTATATTCAATAGATTTAAAAGAATGTGCAAAAACAGAAATACTGTATATTTAAAAAGTGAGGTAGTGTCCAAAGCTTCAATGTCCATTTTGGAATCAGATGGCAGAGGGGAAGGTGAAGATGTATGGTGCATCGGTTTTTACAGGTCAGGGGATCGAGTTCAAGAGGCCGTGAGGTAATGTTACAACACTATAAAACCCTGGTTAACCCACACTTGGAATGTTGTGTTCAATTCTTGTCATCTCATCTAGGAAGAATGTGGAAGTTTTAGAAAGGGTGCAGAGGAGATTTACCAGGATGCTGCCTGGATTAATAAGCATGTGTTCTGAGGATAAATTAAGCAAGCTATGGCTTTTCTCTCTGCAGTGAAGGAGGATGAGAGGTGACTTGATAGAGGTGTACAAGATGGTAAGAGACATAGATTGAGTGGATAGCCAGGGACTTTTTCCAAAGGGGGAAATGGGTAATACAAGGGGGCATAATTCTAAGATGACTGGGAGAAGGTATAGGAGGAATGTCAGAGTTCAGTTTTTTTACACAGAGAGTGGTGATTGCATGAGGTGATAGGGGGAGATATATTAGGGGCATTTAAGAAACTCTGAGATAGCACATGGATGGTAGAAATATGGAGGTGTCATGGTCCAGTCTGTGAAGTCCGGATTCCAGTTCATGGTCTGGTCCATTATTCCTTATTCCAGGTTTTCTGGTTTTCCCTTTTTCTGTTGGGTGCTCCAATTGAGGCAGCTGATTCATATTTTGGGCTGGCTACGTAAATGGCTCCTTGGTTGAGCTTCAGTTGCTGGATTGTTCCTGGTCAAACCCCCTGTCTGAATCCCTTCTCTGCATCTTCCTTCTGAAGTCTTGCCATGCCCCTGCAACCTGTGTCTGGAGCCTTGCCTCACCTCACCTGGAGCCTTGCCTTGCCTTTCATTGCCTGTAACCCTTGCCTGCAACCTTTGCCTGCACTGCTGTCAAGTTCAACTGCTGGAGCAAGATGAGGAACTGTCTATCATTGTTTTGAACTGTCTCTGTGTCCATGCCTTTGCCGGGTAGGTCTGGCTGTTTGCTGCTACCTAGTGTTGGGAACTGTCTCTGTGTCCATGCCTTTGCTAGGTAGGTCTGGCTGTTTGCTGCTACCTTGTATTGGGAACTGTCTCTCTGTGTTCTATGTATGGGTCCTGACTCTGGGTAGAGCCCCAGCCCCAAGTCCTGTTTCCAAGGAGGGGTTATGGTTCTGCATTCCTGTCTCTCCCTCGACCACGTCATGCCTTCGCCTAATTCTGGAGTCCAAGCCCGAGTCAAGACCCAGGTTCTGGGTCCTTGTCCAGTCTCTGGCTCAAAGTCCGAACCCAAGCCTCGTCATGTCCTCGCCTCAAGGAACCCAAGCCACGTCCAGTCTTGTAGCCACGTCCTGCCCTCGCCTAGATCTGGGGTCCAAGCCTGAGTCAAGACCCAGGTTTTGGGTCCTTGTCCAGTCTCTGGCTCGGAGTCCTTGTCCAGGTTCCAAGTTCCTAGCTCCTCGTCCAGGTCCCACTTTCCTAGTCAAGTCCTTGCTCAAGTCTGTGTTCTTGTCCCGGTTCCTGGTCTGCATCCAGTCACGTCCCTAACCCAGCTCTCTAGTCAAGCCCTGTTCCTAGTACTTCAGTGTCTGTGTCTTGCATTTGGGTCTGCCATCAATGCCTGCCCCCACATATGACAGGAGGGCTATGTTGAAGGGAACATTTGGATTATCTTAGAGTAAGTTAAAAGTTGGCAAAGCATCGTGGGTCGAAGGGTCTTTACTGTTCTTTAATGTTTTATGTTCTATGTTCAGTGAATATTTTGCCTCGGTCTTTAAAGGGGAAAGGAACAGCAAATTATAGACATGACAAAAGGACTTTGTGACAGAGGGAAGCTGATATCTATACTCTGATGAGTTCCATCGAATAATATTAAAATCTATGAGAAAATTGAATATATGGCTGCACTTTTCCAGTGCTATCTAGATTTGAGAGTAATATTGAAGAATGCAAAAGGAAAGGAAGGATAAAATGCGTAACTGCAGACTAAGTGCAAATCAGGACTAGAATTATTGCTGGAATCTATCATCAGTAACAAGTAAGTAAGTGTAAAATCATAAGCTGATAACTAAGGTAATATTGTTCTTTGAAATGTAGGTCAAGGTATCCAATTTGGCTGATGGCATTTCAGCCATCCTCTTCCATCCCAAATTCAGGTGTACATATAATCTGTGTGATAAAGATGCTAGCACCCACATAGGGGATTTACCGCATGCAGGTTTTATTTTCCACAGAAAATCTTGGAGAAAGCAAGAGATGTATTTTTCCTCATTTTGCTCTTCTGTTCTGCTGCCTTCACTGAATGCTTCAATGAAGTTCTGAAATAGACATTCCAGAAAAAGGTTATTTAAAAATTGATGAGACATGCAGTGAAACCATCAGAGAGCTGAATGAATGAGTCCAGCATTTCCTGTTAGTTCCCAATCTGATGCTGAATTGTGGAGGCTCAATTCCTTTTATCAAGGCTGCACTGCATTCTCCATATTCTGTGGTAATTTAGATATTTTTGATGTGTGATTTAGACTAATCTGAATGCAAATAAGTCTGGCTCATGAAGTCCTTCTATGAATATCGCTCCAGACCACTAGCTTATGTAAAACCCTTTTTATTCATGAAACAGAGGTGTAGAAAAGCCTTTTTTGAATTCTCATCACTTCTCTTATGGAATTTCCAAAGAAGTGGTAGAGCTTTTACAGACAGTTATATATTGCAGGATCCAATCGATAACATCCCGCTGCTGACTCACCTCTGCTGCACCCAGGTTCAATCCTGACCGGGGGTGGGGGGGGGTGTTGCGGTACTCTCTGTGCAGAATTTGTGTGTACTCCCTGCAGGACTGTGTGAATTTCAACAAGGACTTTGGTTTCCTCCTATATCCCCAAGACATGTTGCTAAATTTTAAATTGTTAAATCACCCCTTAGCTTAGGAAAATGGTGAAGAATCAAAGGGGTGTTGATGGGTATGCAAGGTTGCAAGGTACAAGAAAATAAGGAGAGGTGTTTTACTGAATTGTTCTGCTGGGAGCCCACTGGGTCAAATGACTACCTACAGCAACATAATAACAATGAAAATTTTCCATATCAGCTTGTTACAACAGACGTTTTGGTGCAACAGTTGTATTCTTGGATCTTCTGTAGGGAATTTTAAGGTAAGTATATGCATATGGAACATACTAAAGAAGTGTAAGTAGATTGGCACAACTACATTGATACTTATTGGCTTTTTAAGCTCACTAGAGAGAGCCTGGAGTTTTAAAGAGTAGCCATATACCGCCTGCATCACTTCACTGTAAGATCCTACTATTGAATTCCCTGGTATTCTGGCACCACCCCCCCCCCGCCAAGATATTCCATGGCCATAATCCCTCTTCATACATGTAGTTCCCTACGAATTTGAAGTTTACTAACGTTGTGTGGATTTCTCTAGTCATGGTCCACAGAAGTTGATACTTGTTGCCAATTCTGTTATTCTTGAAGCAGTCTAAATTATTCCAAGGTACAGGTTTGCCCCACCTTCCGAAGGTACAGCGTTCCTATGAAACGGTTTGTAAGTCAGAATGTCGTAAAGCGAAGAAACAATTACCATTTATTTATATGCGAAAATTTTGTGAGCATTCGCAGACCCAAAAATGACCTGCCAAATCATGCCAAATAACACATAAAACCTAAAATAACAGTAACATATAGTAAAAGCAGGAATGATATGATAAATACACAGCCTATATAAAGTAGAAATACTTTTCCACAATCATTGCCGGCACTGATCTCCATAGCGAAAATCTCACACAAGTGCTCTCGACAGAAAATCTCACACAAGCGCTGTTGTCAGAAACACTCTCTCCAGTAACCTTTAAGCTATGAAGCTGCCAAATCATATCAAACAACACATAGAAATACACAGCCGATATAAAGTAGAAATAATGTACATACACTGTAGTATTACTTACAGGAATCAGGAAGACATCGAGCACACTGATGATGGTGTGTGAGACTGAGTCGTTGGAGGTCGGGGTGGTGCAGTGGCCCCCACCCTCCAGGCCACCGACCGATACTAATCTGTGAAACATGCAGGGGTGCAGCGGTAGCCAGGAGGCATACAGCACATCTTTAAGAAAAAAGCCGAAATAAACATGCTAATTAATTAGGTGCCACCCGGCACGTAATTGTCGGCCCAGATCAGAGGCGACGCAATCAGCAATCACCTCTGATCTGGGCCGACACTTACATACCGGGCGGCACCTAATTAATTAGCACGTTTATTTCGGCTGTGACTCATGTGGAAGGCTTGCTTGACTGCTTAGCCTCACGCATTTTTCTATCATACAGTTCTTTGTAAGCACTCAAACCATCTTGCAAATATGCCCTAAACCGACGTACCCTTTCAAAATTAAAGACGTACTTTATCATTGCAGCAAAAATCTCACGTAGTTGCTTCACGTTCAGCTCCTGGACGACTTCACTCTCGCTACTGAATTCGGTTTCGATTGTTATTCTTTCCTCTTCCAATTGCATCAGCTCTTCATCTATCAGTTCTTGGTCATGGGATGCCAAAACCTCTTCAACATCATCTTCGTCAACTTCCACAAGCCAAACTCACTTTGTCCTTACTTCGTTCACCACGATCAAAACGGTTAATTATGTCTAGTTTTACGCTAAGTGTAACACCCTTATGAGCTCTTTTAGGCTTTTCCGATACCTTAGAACTCATCTTGCAAACGGCCGTGTTTAAGCAATTCCGGCGAGAATGCCGTTCCGAATCCGGGGGACAGGGGCTGCTCACGCGCTGCTTTTCCCCACGCGCTGCCTTTCTTCGTAACAGTGAAAACACCTTCTGTTAGCAGAAACAGGGAACTAATGTAGGTCTTTCGTAACAGTGAGGTTTTGTACAGCAAATGTTCGAAAAGCGGGGGACACCTGTATTGCTTATTTCAAAATGTTTTAATATGTAACAACCAGTTTTCTTGCTTAGAAATTACCTTCATGGATAATACCAATGCCTGTTTCAAGAAAGCTAATTCTGGAGGAGGACTATATTACACAACGGCACCAATGAGCTCTGCTAAAATATTGGTAATCTCTATGTTATTGACAGGTGTGATTCAAATCATTTATTGAAATGGCTTACACGGTTGTGTAGAGGTTGTCTTGTAATGAAGATCAGATAATGACGTTTTTTGATGTCAACCACAGGAGGTTTGACAGTTATCCTTCAGAGAGAAATTATGCACAGGTGCAAGACAGGAAGTAACTGAGGCTGAATTAGATTGGCAGACACAGGTGTAATGAACAACGAATGAGGAATAAGAAACAGGGCAAATGAGTTGGGAGTAGGAAATCAACTTAAAACCGAGGCAAAGAACAGACTGCATGATGGAAAGGAGAGAATCTATATTTCAAAACGATGTCCTAACTTAAGTGCACGATGAAATGTGAAAACAGATTAACAAATAATTATGCTTGTTGGAGTCACATCTATTCTGCTGTAACTTTTGAGAATGGAGCCTCTTCATAAGCACGGTGAGTCTGCAACACAGTCAAGCATTAATGACCAGGAATTTTCAGACAGCTGGCATAGTTCTTCATTATAACTTCACCAGAATGAGCTGTAAATGGAATTAATGCCATACTTCCAGTCCTTGTCTCAGTCAAAACAATATGAATTTCTGGAGAATGCTAAAAACTCAGTTTAAAGCCAACTACAGACACGAGAGACTGCAGATGTTTGAATGTGGAGCAATAGTCAAGATGCTGGAGGATCTCAGAGGGTCAGGCAGCACCTATGGAAGGAAATTGGCAGTTAATATTTCTGGCCAATTTGCATCATTTGGATAAAAGGTCTTGACCATTTTCCCAGATTAACGTACAGCTTTATTTGGTGCGATGTAGGAACAAGAGGGTTAAAATCTGGGGAAAAGATCCCTTTGACTGGAAATGTGATCATAAGTGGTCTGAAGATCATTCTGTTCATGCATACCCAAAACTTCTTTTCCAATTCAACCAGAACAAAGGCTAAAAACCTTAGCAAGTCAGCATCCATTGGTAAGAATGCACTTGGTTTCATTTACCATTCTCTATTCTTCAGCAATGGATGCACTTTCTGACATCTAACCAAATCTGACAACTTGATCTCGTGGGCCCTTTGTCCTTTCTAGCCCATTAAAATGAACAAATGAAACAATTAAACTGAAACACAGCAAATTAAAATCAAAAACAAGAAAAAATCTGCAGATGTTGGAAATCCAAGCAACACACACAAAATGCTGGAGGAACTCAGCAGGCCAGGCAGCATCTATGGAAAAAAGTACAGTCGACACTTCAGGCTGAGACCCACTGTGTGTAAATTAAAATCAGTAAGTGCAGAAGCTGGAAATCAGAAATAAAAACATGGAATACTGGAAATATCATCAAGTTAGACAGCCTCTCCTGTCTTTATATTACTTGAAACATAACATTCTCATCTTCTTATAAACCTCAGTTGGTTCACTTTGCAGAGGGGTGGCAGCCATAACTGAAAATGGTATTGGGAATAGACAGCAGATGCAGAACTGCTATAAAAAGAAAAGTTGTGGTCAGAAACCCTAATGACTGTCCTAAATCTATCCATTTTCTGTAATTTGAATCATGACCGTAACATCTGCTGAAAATTGAGCACTGCAGCCAATCAGTCTCAAAGTTATCTTTCAATATACACAAAATGCTGGAGGAACTCAGCAGTCAAGAAGTATCTATGGAAGGGAAATAAAAGTTATCTTTCAGTCATATATTTTTCATTCAAATTCATCATTTCATTTTACATTTTTCTCTCTTTCTCTCAGAAAAATATCAACTTCACTCAATATAAATCTGAGTCATTTGGTCTTACAACACACTATGGCCTATTGATAGCATTTTCATCTTTCCAATGGAGGGTTGTGGGTTCCTGGCTCACACCAAGTACTGAAACACAAATATAAACTGAGATCTCAGAGCACTATTGAAACCGATGTATTTTGAATGAACTGAAGTACTCTTTGGCCTCTTTGCAGAGATAAATATCCCATGACACCATTTTGGCAAAGATCATGGGAATATTTATCCCTCAACGACGATTACTCAAACAGGGTATCTGATCAGTGTCAGATTGCTGCTTGAGAAATCTTTCTGCAATTGTTCTTTGTTGACATAGAAATAGTTGTTTTGATGCAGCTCTCCAAAATGGTTAGTGCTGTGTTAACAGGGCAAAGGTTCATGCTGCAATATACAGGTATGTCCTAATTAACAGTATCACAGTGAATTGTTAAACCTGCTCGCCACAGTTTATTGGTCATGCTGTAGCTGGAAGCCAGTAAAAGAAACCCTGATGTAAATATCTCAAAATAAGGAATTTGAGAATTGTGTGCATAACACTGATAGAAAAAATAAAGCCACATCACAATGCTACCTTTTGTCCACTTCAGGAATTTTTAGTAACAAATATGCAGTATTGCAGTGAGTATCATTTGTATGACTTTTTTAACTTGGGTGATTTGCCAATCATGCATATTCACATTTAAAATTCACTAATCTACTTACACAAACTAATAAACAGAAATTAACAACTTCTATTTATTGAGTTTAAGGACCCTCATAACTTTTAGAAAAGGGAAGGGTGTAGGACTCTTGTTTGCTCTGCAATATTCCTTTTAAAACTATTTTACATACCAACAATCATGTTCCATCTGGGATACTCATGTCTTGGTGGATGCATGCTTTCAATTCAGAACCAATCAGCTGTATATTGTGCAGGAACGGTCAGATTTCCAGTCTAAAGGATAGGCTAGAGAACAGATGTTCATGTAACAAGTTATTGGCCACAGGAATTAATGTGCTCACGCAGAAGGCTTCAAGCTAAAACACAGCACCATTATCACGTACTCTGTATAAGGAATCTAACCCTTAGAATTCAAGGGCATCAATGGCCTTGAGATCATAGGCATTCCCATGAATGTTCTGCTTCAAGGTCTGGGTTGAGGCTGTAGCCTCTTCAGTGAAACAACTTCACCTATGACCCCATGCTGCTCTGGGCTCCTCTGGAGGGGAAATGCTCACTGAAGTCCCACTAAAGGCCTCTTGAGCAGTGCACCCCTCCCCTCTTTCATATCTGATATTTCCTGATTTCCTGGCTCCTCTGACTCATAACCAGGCCCTAAAGTCAGTTGCACCACACCAGGGCTGTTTAAGTATAAATGGACATCCACATCTGCATCAATGCAAATGAAGTGCCCATTCTGCGTTACTGCTGGAATGAACATCTTGCTGCCAAAAACTTGACTATACCAAAGGGAAAATTCAGATAAATTCATTTATTTGAAGTAATTTATCATCACATTGGTGACCAAGCATGAAATCCAGTCTTCATACACATGGCTCCGGACCCAAGGAAAGGTTGCTAAAACATTAGCTTAGATTGTCATGGAATTCTGAAGAAAACCGAGGCATGGCCGCTTCTCAGATTGAATATGCAATGTAACATAGGCGCTGCAATAAAGAACGTGCCCAGAGTGTACTACTTTCCTGCAGAAATCGCAGTTTCCCTGACTCAAGTTGTGAATCAGTAGAGCTCACATTCATTTCCCTGCTCTGGCATTAAAAGAAAATCTGCCAGCACATCACAATATTGGGGACTTAGAGAAATGCATTGATTTCTAATTTCACAAGTGCTTTGGTAACCTGTTTTCATGGTAGAATTTCTAGAGTAAATCAATTAGAAATCAAACCTCAACCCTAATACATGACAACATACCTGCACTATCAACAAAACTGATCTCCACTGAAAGGAGATTGGACTTATTTTTAACCACTTAAGCAAGATCATATCAGCTGAGTCATCAAGTTCTGAAAAGCATTTTTAACATTATAACTATACAAATATGTCAACACTATGTAATGTTGGTTAACATGATAGATTCCCATATCACCTACATAGCATATAAAAGACGCATACAGCATTTTTAATGCTTTTATCTCCACCCCATAAAATGTGGAAGGGAAAATAAAATTCACTCTCTTGCTACAGTTTAAAAGCAGATGATCCAGAGCCCAAAGTGACATGCTTATAAATCACATTTTCATATCCAAATAAATGAACTATCTATATTTCTATCCAGCACGAATCTTCTGGGGAATCACCCAGAAGAAGCTGCCATTGTTTTGGCTGAAGAAGATGATGAAGACAAAGTGGGAAGAGCAGATGAAGAGAAGGGAGTTCATACCATTGGCACTGCGTATCCAGCTTCTCAAGGGCATAGCACAGCCAAGCCTAAAGGACAGCAGCTCAGCCAAAAGATGCAGTACCTCCAGAAAACATGAAAAGGCACATTAGCCAAAGGGATCACAGTCGCTTCCTAAAAATTCAGATTTCCTCATGAAGATTGTCAGGTCAATACATCTGCAAGTGGTGATAAATAGATGCCAATGTGACTTGGAGAGCTATTTCATACCAAAGCCCCTTGATCACAAAACCAGCTGCAGGAGGCTTTTAACCACCATCTTCCAAAAAGGAAAAAAAAAGCAAGAGTGATTTTAAGGCCAAAAATATCTGTGAAGTGAAATGTAAATTTGCAGTCCTTGTCTACATAAAGATCCTAATTGCTATCCGCCTGATCTCGGATCTTGAATCAGAGAGTGTAGAGGTGGTAGGATAATTATATTATTACATAAAGAGTGAAATCTGGAATCTATTGCTCGGTTCTAGAGTTATCCACATGCAACTTAAATCCAAAATTTAGATCAATTACTTTAAGCATGTGTTATTTCATTGGTGATAATATTGGATTGGTATCATTATATGGCAGCCAATTGTTGACTGAAGAGGCATGAGGTATCACCAGTTTCCAGAGACACAAGGGACTGTAGATACTAACTATCACAGAAAATCTCAGTAAGTTGCCAGCATCAGTAGGAGGAAAGGACTTGTTAATGGTTTGGTCTGAAACTTTACATCAGGACCTGATGCAAGGTTTCAAACCAAAATGTTGACAATTCCTCTACTCCCACAGATGCCATTTGACTCACTGAGTTCCTCCTGCAGATTGCTTGTTACATCATCAGTTTTCCCATGTTGCACCCTCACCCCATCCTCCCAGTGGCATAGACTTCTTGTAATGTCCACATAGTTGAAATCAATCTCCAGAGTGAATGACTTTGAAGTTTCATAAGTATTCTGCTGCCTGCTTCCCAAGATTTCTGTGTAACCAGTGGAGAACAATTGTAGATCTAGAATCACTTGCATCTCTGTTATATATCTTCACAGAAATAGGCCTTTTTCAGAATACTAATCTGAGCTGGGTGTAATGCCTTATCAATGCCAATCACATTTACGTGCATTAGTTTACAGCCCTCAATGCCTTTCCTCTCCAAGTATCTGTACAAATTATTTTTAAAAGTTACATACTGTATCTTCTGCATAACAGTAGGCTCCTCTGTAACTTCCTTTATCCCCTAGCAAAGGAAGTAGTAAGCTAACACTAAGAATATCCAGTACTCATAACCTTAACAGGGATTAAATAGATCAATGACAATTAGTAAACAGAAAGGAGAGTAGAAGTCATCTGTTTAATGATTCCAATCATGATTTATATTCTTTCTTTTATGCCTTTATTCTATGTGCAGTATAATACAATCATAGAACACAGAATATAGAACAGCACATCACAGGAACAGAACCTTGGGCATCCTATGTCTGTGCCGAACATTTTGTCAATTCAAATTGCACATGGTCTTTATCCCTCAATGTAACTGTCTCAGGGACAGGTTTCATTGAAATGTTTTTTTATATATTTTTGTCATAAATTCATGATTAATTTATCACCTTAAAATATTTTATGTAAGGTTTATTTAACGTAGAGTGAAATGGGTCACATGACCAGAGTTGACAGATCACATGACCAGAGTTTGATAAAAGCATGACTGTGGTATTATGGGTCAGAACCAACATGGAAGCAGAGAAACACACATGGTCCTAAAATAACCTCATTCTGCATGTGGCCCAAGAGGCGCACACGGTAATTGTTTTTCTTAATTTGTGTTACATAATGTTGTTGAGGTGTCTTTATATGATACGTTTTAGTGATGTATTTGATTTCAGCACACTTCTGATGTGCTAACGTGTTTGGGCCTGTTTATCGGCGGACACTAGCTTGAGAGATTTTAAAAGACAGAGGGATGTGTGTTTCAACCTTTATGTCCTTTGTTTTCTTGTAGTTTTTACGGTGTCTACTGAAGAAAGAGAGAGAGAGAAATAAAAATAAATCTTCAAGGACATCGATATGTTGCATGGGCATTATTTCATTGGACCGGTGCAGTTATACTCAATACCCTGCCTAATCACCTGCCCATCTAAATGCATTTAACACCTTGTTATTGTATCTGCTTTCAGCACTTCCTCTGGCAGTGCATTCCAGCAATCTGCCACATACTGTGTAAACCTCCTCACCTTAAGCTACTTTAGGACATCCTGGCAAAAAGACTCCGATCAGGTTGCCCCTCACCCTTCAACACTGCAGAGAAAACAATCCAAATTTGCCCAATTTCTATTTATAGCTAATGCTCTCTAATCCAGGCAACATGCTCGTGAACCTGCTCTGCATCCTCCCTAAAGCCTCCACTTCCTTCCTGTAATGCAATAACCAGAACTACATACAACATTCCAAATACTATCTAGCAAAAGTTGAACACAGCTGCAAAAAGACAACACAGATTTTAATTAAAATCAGAATCATGTTTATTACCACTGATATATGCCATGAAGTTTGTTCGGGGTAGCAGAACAGTGCAAGACAAAAATTACTATAAGTTACAAAAATACATAAATAGTGCGAAAGAAGAATAACAAGATACTGTTCATGGACTGTTCAGTAAGCTGATGGCAGAGGGAAAGCAGATGCTCCTCAAAGGCCTGAGTATGAGTTTTCGGGCTTCTATACCCCTTCTCACAGGCAGTGGGTAGTGGCTCCATATGTTACTACTACAGGGCGTGACGATCCTGCCTTACATGAGTCCCAGGCTCAACTGGCTCTGGCTGACAGTACCCGGTATGGGCCCCTATCCAGGGTTACGGATCCTACTGTCTTGTGGGTATCTTCGGGAGAAGAGAAGGCTAAGGAATAAACCCTACAGAAATCCGGAGTGGAGCCCCTAAGGCAGTTGGATGACGTATCATGTCACCTCCTGGCAGCTCCTGCAGCCAAGCTGACGCCAAATGTACTGCTTCGCATTCCTTTGGACCACATCCGCAAGGCTGAGAGGGGGATTTTGATGTCTGGGCAGCCCAGGATCTCCATATTCATCGCCCAGGTCTGCACCCCGGGACCAGGCGCATCCATTGTCTACTTAGACAGACGGAGCCATTATATTACATTACCTCTTCTCTGATGATAAAACTGAGAAGAAGACATGTCCTGGATGATGAGGCTCCTTGACGATGGATGCCACCACATGAAGATGTACCTGATGATGGAAAACTGACTGCATCTGCAACCTTCTGCAGCCTCTTGCCTCCATACCAGGCAGTGATGCAACCAGTCACAATGCCCTCTACCATACATCTGTAGAAAACGGGTGACATGCCAAATCTCCTCAATATCCTAATGAAATAGAACTGCTGCCATGCCTTCTTCATAATTGCATCAATGTGTTAGGCTCAGAATGGTCTTTTTGAGATGTTGACACCCAGAAACTTGAAGTTTCTCTTCCTTTCTATCACTTACCACTCAATGAGGATTTGTGTGTGTTCTCCCCTTTCCTGAAGTCCACAATCAATTCCTGGGACTTTCTGACATTGGTTATGAGATTGTTGCTCTGACACTACTCAAACAGCCAATTTATCTCACTCATTTATACCTCCTCATCACTATCTGAGAATCTGCCAACAACAAGGTTGTAATCAGCAAATTTTTAATTGGTATCTGAACTGTGCCTATCCATATAGTCATGCATGTGGAGAGAGCACACCTGTAGGCTAAGCATGCAGCCTTGAGGTGTACCTGCGTTGATTCTCAGTGCGGAGATTAATTACCTATGCACATTGACTGATCTACCGGTAAGGAAGTTGAAGATCAGTTGCAGAGGGAGTTACAAAGGCCCAGGTTTTAAAACTTGTTGGTTAGTGCAGAAGGGATGATTGAGTGAAACGCCAAACTGTGATCGATAAACAGCAGCCTACGGTTCTCTGGTACCCCAAAGATGAGTGGAGTGCCAGTGAGATTCTGTCTGCTGTAGACTTGTTGTGGTGGTCTAATTGCAGCAGGTCCAGGTCCTCGTTCTGACAGAAGTTATTTCGAGCCATGATCAACCTCTCAAAGCACTTCATTACGGTAGATGTAGTGCTACTGGGTAATAGGTACAGAGACAACTTACCTTGCTATTCTTTGGCACTGGTATGATTGATGTCTATTTGAAGCAGGTGGGAAACTCCACCTGTAGCACTGAGAGGTTGAAGATGCCCTTGAAATCTCAGCTAATCTGTCGGCATAGATTTTTGTACCCTCCCAACACTAAACTGCTGCGAGGTATGCCTTACACCATTGTTATCACTCTACCTACTTATGCTGCCACATTTCATGGAACTATGGACTTCAACCCACCTGCACTTATAAAGTCATAGAGTCATACAGCCCAAAAATAGGCTCTTCGGCCCATCTAGTCCATGCCAAAACCATTTAAATCTGCCTACTCCAATCGACCTGCACCGAGACCATTACCCTTCATACCCTTACTAACCATATACCTAATCAAACTTCTCTAAAACGTTGAAATTGAGTTCACACGGACCATTTCTGCTGGCAGCACATTCCACAACCTCATGATACTCTGAGTGAAGAAGTTTTTTCCCCATATTCCCCTTAAACTTCTCACCTTTCAACCTGAAGCCGTGACTTCTCATAGTAATCCCACCCAACCTCAGAGGAAAAAGCCTGCTTGTATTTACCCTATCTATATCCCTCATAATTCTGTATACCTCTATCAAATCTCCTCTCAATTTTGTATGTTCTAAGGAATACAGTCTAAACCTATTCAATCTTTCCTTATAACTCAGGTCCTCTAGCCCCAGCAACATCTTTGTAAATTTTCTCTGTACTCGTCCAACCTTGTTTACATCTTTCCTATAAGCAGGTGACCAAAATTGCCCACAATATTCCAAATTAGGCCTCACCAACGTCTTATACAACTTCAACATAACATCCCATCTTCTGTACTCAATACATTGATTTATGAAGGCCAACGTGCCAAAAGCTTTCTTTACAACCCTGTCTACATATGACACCACTTTTAACAAATTATGGACCTGTATTCACATATCCCTTTGTTCTACCACACTCTCAGTGCCCTACCATTCACAATGTGAGACCTTCAATGGTTGGTCCTACCGAAGTGCAAAATCTCACACTCGACTATACTAAATTCCACCTGCCCATTTTTCCAGCTGATACATATCCCTCTGCAAGCCATGATAGCCTTCCTCACTGTCCACTACACTTCCAGTCTTGGTGTTATCCATATATTTGATGATCCAGTTAACCACATTATTATCCAGATCACTGATATAAATGACAAATAACAAAGGACCTAACAATGATCCCTGTGGCACACCACCAGTCACAGGCCTCCAGTCAGAGAGACAGCCCTCTACTACCACTCTCTGGCTTCTCCCACAAAATCAATGTCTCTTCAATTTCCTACCTCATCCTGAATGCCGAGCGACTGAGCCTTCCTGACCAGCCTCCCACGCCGAACCTTGTCAAATGCCTTACTAAAGTCCTTGTAGACAATTTCCACTGCCCTGCCTTCATCCACTTTCTTGATAACTTCCTCAAAAAAACTCTAATCATAACATGATTAGACATAAGTTACCATGCATGAAGCCATGCTGGCTATCCTTAATTAGTCTGTGTTTATCCAAACACTTACAACGTATATAGGGTCCCTTAGAATACCTTCCAATAACTTTTCCACAGCCTATGTCAGACTCACCGGCCTATAATTTCTTGGTTTCTGTTTAGAGCCTTTTTTAAACAGTGGAACAACATTGGCTATCCTCCAATCCTCTGGTACCTTTTCTGTCACTAAGAATGTTTTAAATATCTCTGCTAGAGCCCCGGCAATTTCTGCACTTGCCTCTCATAGTGTCCAAGGGAATACCTTGTCAGGCACTGATTTGCCTGCTGATCTGCAAACACCTCCTCCTCTGTAACCTATACAGGGTCCATGAAGTTGATGCCACTTTTCCTCACAGCTATAGACTTTATATCCATCTCCCCAGTAAATACAGATGCAAAGATTGCATTTAAGATCTCTAGCATCAGTTTTGGTTCCACACATTGATTACCATTCTGGTCTTCCAGGGGACTAATTTTACTCCTTGCAATCCTTTTGTTCTTAATAAACCTGTAGAATCCCTTAGGATTCACCTTCACCTTTCCTGCCAGAGCAACCATATCCCTTGTTTTAGCCCTCCTGATTTCTTTCTTAAGTGTTCTCCTGCATTTCTTGAATTCCATAAGTACCTCATTTGTTCCTACTTGCCTATACCTGTTACGCACTTCCTTTTTTCTCTTAACCAATACCTCTTGAAAACAAAGGGTGCTTACACATGTTATCTTTACCTTTTATTCTGACAGGCATATACAAGTTTTGTACTCTGAAAAATTCATTTTTGAAGACCTCCCACTTTCCAAATACATCTTATTTATACTTGCATTTTCATCCAAATCACAAGCAACATAGGTTTTGGCATCAATTCTTTTGCAACACTGTTGGTCACAGGCATCTCATCAGAGTAACACCATTCCACCACTATGTGGCCACATACCTTAGGATTTCAGATCAGTCTATAATAGAGGACCTTGTTGAAAGCTTTACTTTCAACATCCACCCCTATTCTCTTTAACCATCTTCCCCCCTCCTCAGAAAGGCTCATAAGATATGATCTCTACAATAAAGTCAAGTGAAATAAGTCTATGCTTTTCCAGATGGGAGCTGATTATATCCCTCACAATCTTCTCCAATACTTTCCCACGACTGATATAAGGCTCACTGGCCTGTAATATCTTGGTTTGTCAAAGGAAAAACATTGGCTCCTGTGGCTAAAGAGGATGCCAAAATCTCTGTTAATGCCTCAAAAATCTCTTCTGACTTCTATCAACAACTGAGATTAGATCCCATTAGACTCTGGGGACTTATCCATCTCAATGTTCTTCAAGAGTGAGAGTGTGGAACAAGCTGCCAGTAGAAATGGTCTATGTGGGTTCAATTTCAACATTGAAGAAAAATTTGGGTAGGTACAGGGATGGGAGGAATACAGAGGGCTATGGTCCGGGTGCAGGTCAATGGGACCAGGTAGATTGATGGTTTGGCATGGGCTGGATGGGCCAAGGCGCCTGTTCTGTGCTGTAGTGTTCTATGACTCCATAACTGTATCTGAAACATCTGAATCTTGGGATATTGACCTATAAGTCCTGCCCTTCTTTCAGCTAAATCTCTGTAATGGCTGCAACATTGTAGTTCCATGAACTAATCCAGACTCTATCTTCATCTGCTTTACCCATGAAGCTCCTTGCAATGAAACAAATACTGTTGTTTTAACATTTAATTCATAAGACTATAAGACATAGGAGCAGAGTTAGGCTACATGGCCCATCGAGCCTGCTCTGCCATTCCATCATGGCTGATTATTATCTCTCTGAACCTCATTCTCTTGCCTTCTCCCCATAACCTTTGAAGACCTAACTAACCAAGAACCTATCAATCTGTGCTTTAGATATACTAAATGACTTGGCCTCCACCGCTGTCATGGCAATGATTTCTACAGAATCACAATTGAATACATTGCTACAAGGGCACTCCAAAAGAATGACAGCTTGTAGAGGTCATGTCTAGTGTACATTCATCTAAATCTTTGATCTAAGAGCGACACTTGTAGGGAAAACACTATACCCAGGGCTGTATGGAAGGTTACATATGTGGATAAAAACTGGACAGTAACCAAAAATTCTAAGTCATAATCTAAAAGAAGAGTTCACCAAATTCTGATGGTCAATGGTGAGAAGAATAATAATTTGATTTTAATGTCCCTGAGCTGTCATATAAAAGCAGCGACCTGACAGTGATGCATTTCCAAGGTTCCTGCTTCCCTTTTACTGATACTGGGAAATGCAGCAGTATTAACACGATTTTGACATTATTGGAATAGACATGGAGTCCCGCAAAAGCTTTAGGAATTTGTGGTCTGGAGAAATTGACTGGAAGTTGTATTTTTTTTTAACCCTTACAGAAAGTCTAGTCATTTGGTGAGCTCAATTCTTACGATCATGGATATTTAAATCTGACTCCTCTGTAACTCTAGATAATTAGGCAGTTAGGAAATTTTAGGGAGGGAATAAGAGTCTTCCAGCATTTGGTCATCATTTCAATGCAAACCCAGGCGGATCAGAGATATAAAAAACTAATTAACCTTCCTATTGGTAGCATGATTCTACACACTGTAGTTAGCCTGATTCAGGACTGAAAAATCTGCCAGGTTTATATTATGATCAGATGCTATTTAAATTATCAATACCCACTTTCTGTCAGGGTGACCAGAGATTTGGAATCAGGGTGCCATGGAAATTAGCATATCTCCTACAAATTCCATTTTCTTGTCATTAGTACCACAAAAAGTGCCTTACAACCATACATTTCACATGCAAAAGTAGCATTTTATTCTAAAAAGCAGACCTAAATATACTCTGGATATCTATTGCCTGAGGTACTAGGATTTTTTTAAAATAGAGTGAGAAATTTAAAATCTTCTGACCATGTTTGCCCTGCAACATATTTACCTTGTTTTCCTTAGAACATCACCACTTTCAGGAGATCTGTAGATAAGACCAAGAAGAATCTTACATTTTTGCCTCACTTGTATCTATATTTATTTGGTTTACCATTTTAATTTGAATTCTTTCCATTGCTCCCCATTGATGTGTCTTTCCCATCCCAATTTGCACATCCTTTCTAAAGATCTAATACATAAATTATTCAGCTGCCAGTCAGTCCCACCTCGTAGTGCTCAGTGTAACGTAACATTTAAACTGAGTTTTTGCTTCCAACTTACTTGCTTCTCATGCTTACACAGAATTCTTAGTTAGAATTCTCCTTGACACTGCTTAGTTATAGAACATTGTAGCCTTAAACAGGCCCTTCAGCCCATCTAGTCTGTGCCAAACTATTAATCTGTCAAGTCCTGGCAACATCCTTGCAAATTTTCTCTGCACTATTTCAACCTTATTTAAATCTTTCCTGTAGGTAGGTGATCAAAGCTGCACACAATATTCCAAATTAGGCCTCACTAACATCTTATATAATTTCAACATAACATCCCATCTCCTGTACTCAGTTCTTCGATTTATGAAGGCCAAAATGGCAAAAGCTTTCTTTACAACCCTATCTACCTGTGAAGTCACTTTCAAGGAATTCCCAAATCTGTATTCCCAAATCCTTTTGTTCTACCACACTCCTCAGTGCTCTACACTTTCAAGGAATTATGGATCTGTATTCCCAAATCCCTTTGTTCTACCACACTCCTCAGTGCCCTACAGCTCACTGTGTAAGACCTACCCTGGTTGGTCCTCCCAAAGAGCAATACAGCACATTTTCCTGCGTTAAATTCCATCTGCAATTTTTCCAGCCAGGTCCAATCACACTGCAAGATTTAATAGTCTTCCCCGCTATCCACTACACCCCAAATCTTGGTGTCACCTGCAAATTTGCTGATCCAGTTTACTACATTATCTTCCATATTGTTGATTTGATGACAAACAACAATGGACCCAGCACTGATCTCTGTGGTACACCAGTAGTCACAGGTCTCCAGTCAGAGAGGCAACCCTCTACTACCACTCTCAGGCTTCTCCCACAAAGCCAATATCTAATCCAATTTACTACCTCACCTTGAATGCCAAGCAACTGAACTTTCTTGACTAACCACCCCATGCGGGACCTTGTCAAAGGCCTTGTTAACGTCCATGTAGAAACATCCACTGCATTGCTTTCATCAACTTTCCTGGTAACTTCCTCAAAAAATTCTATAAGATCGGTTAGACACAACTTGACACACACAAAGCCATGCTGGCTGTATCTAATCAGTCGCTGTCTAGCCAAATACTTATATATGCATCGCTTAGAATACCTTTCAATAACTTTCCCACTACTGATATCAGACTCACCAGCCTATAATTTCCAGGCTAATTCTTTGAATCTTTCTTAAACAAGGGAACAAAATTAGCTATCCTCCAATCATCTGGCATCTCACCTTTGGCTAAGGATGTTTTAAATATCCCTGCTAAGGCCTATGTATTTTCTGCACTACCCTCCCACAGGGTCCGCGAGAACACCTTGTCAAGCCCTGGCGATTTACCCACCCTAATTTACCATAAGACAGCAAATACCTCCTCTGTAATCTGTATAGGGTTCACAACCTCACTGCTGCATTGTCTCATATCTATAGACTCTGCATCTGTTTATCGAGTAACTACAGATGCAAAAAATCCATTTAAGATCTCCCCATCTCTTTTGGTTCCACACATAGATTACCACTCGGATCTTTTAGAAGACTAACTTTGTCCCTTGCAGTCCTTTTTCTCTTAATATAAGTCTTTTGGATTCTCCTTCACATTGTTTGTTGGAGCAACCTCATGTCTTCTTTTAGCTCTCCTGATTTCCTTCTCACATTCTCTTGCTTATAGTCAAGATTTTAACTGATGTGTCTGTGCATAAAACTAGATTTTTTTTTGTATTTGTTTCTTTTTCTGAAGACTTCTGAGGTATTGAAGATGCTTTGTTCAATCCTAATGCCGCAGCTGCCTGATTTGTGTGATACACGTATACATGTTTCCATTAGTTAGTATTACTCATTAAAACACTATTTAATGCAAGACTTGCTTTAAAATACTTCAGCACTGTGAAGATGGATTCCACTCATAACTGGCTTTAGCAATGAAACAATTATATGCTGTCTGATCATCTTCCAACTGCATTTTACATTGTTTAACTTTGTTAATTGGCATGAAATATTATTTTGGAATGGGAATGGAAACCCCTCTGACAAAAACCATCACTTTCAAAATACTGGTAAACAGAAAATTCACATTTTCTAATTTTCTATAACACCTGCAAGCATTGATGCTGTCTTTCTTCTCTGACTTAATGAACAATCAGCAGTTATTGTTGAGCAAGCAGAAGATCTCTTTAACCTTCAGTAAAAGATGCATTATTGATAAGTGAAAATCAAAAGTACTGCAGATGCTGGAGACTTAAAAAGCAGAAAATTCCAAAAACATAGTGCTTCCAGTATTTTCTGTTCATTCTAATTTCATATTTATTGATAAGAAATCAGGATGGTCCACGAAAACTAATCTAATGGGATTAATTTAACACAATGGACACATTAGCAAGGGGGGCTCATCTGCTGTGCCTTGAGGATAGGGATCTTTGTTTCAGACTAAAGAAAGAGAAATTCCAAAACCTGTCCACGTTAGGACTAACAGACTGAGAAAGCTGAGGTAAGGGACTAATGAAAGTCTCCTACTGTTTATGCAGCCTCCACATATCTCCTAGCCTCATATTCTTTCTCCCAGTTTCTAACTGTTAGATAATCACCCACAAAAACAGTAACTAGGTAAAATGTTCAACACCCATCTAAGACTGCCACAAAGGCTTCTGCAACTCACTGAAGACATTTCACTTCAAAGACAATCAATGCTATAATTTTCCTATTTGCCTTTTTTGTTATCTAGCTTGGCCAAGCTTCAGCAGTGAGCTGAATCAGAAGCAAAAAGCATAAGTTTCAGTTAAACGTTTGCTGTGAGGAACATGCACTACCTGTGTGTATCCTTAATGTTCTGCATTTGGATTTTGTTCCATTTCAGAGTTCCATCCATTGAGGAATTAGAAACTTTACCATAACATCAAAAAAAGCTTAGGACATTGAAAAGACAGAGAGAAACCTGTAGCAAAAACTTGCTTAGATTCTTTTTGTTAACATATGAGACAGACTTGAAAAAAATCTGGAAAGCATACCAAAGGTGAATTTGATTTTACAGTAATGTAATTGGGTCCATACTGCAAACCCCCCTCAATGCTCCATAGACTGCTGTGACAATTCTGACTCTTCGGTGCATGTGTAATATAAGGATTGTGTAAAAAAGAATCCAAAACTTTATGAACATTGTGGTAGCTGCAAATTTTTGAATGAATACAGCAACCAGAAAAAAACAAATGTAGGCAAAAAAAAGTAACAGATTCACCTAAAGAAGGCAATTGTTTTAAGTCACAGTTGTCCCAGCATCCACAAAGCTAAAAAGCAATGAGCAGAGTGTCAACCAAATTTGCCTGATACAGTAATGTGTGAGGCCTCATTGCCTTCATTTAAATATTAATGTGAGGATTACATGCCCATGTTGTGCAGCCCCTTTAAATCCCCAAATAGGACTTCATAAAATCAGCAACATAGTAAATCCGATTTAAAGAATCCTGCTGGCGCCTTTGTGGAATAGATGTTAACAGTGACAATCATTTCCTCAAGCCAACTGAGTGGGAGTTCTTTTTCATGGCTACATTGCTTTTTTGTTATTCATTGAATCTTTTCTATTATATTTAATTTTCTTCTTTAAAACCCAATTGAGATTTTGGAAGTCCAAGGAATATCCAATAAATATTGCATTTTGAGGCTGTTATGATCCTTCCAACTTCTGCCTCTTTGTTGATAACTTTGATTTGGATCCAAAAAATTATTTCAATTTATTGGACCTGACGTTATCTCAGTCCACATGACTGGAAAGATGCATTAGTCTATAGCCAACCCCACTCCACCACCACCCAAAACTCACAGAGCCACATTCCCAGTCCTATTTGAATCCACCCTGCCCATATTGTGCCCAGTTTTCTCTCCAAAGCAGACCGGGCACATTCTGAAATAAGGAGCCTCACCAACTTATTGAAATCAGTGTGCTGTAATATCAACAAAACACTGATGTCATTCTCACTCACTAATGGAGACGGAGCTCAGAAATTACAGCACATTTTCTGTCTTCTTTTTCTAAACATTTAGAAGTTCAGCACTCGTGATTAGTTCCTTTCTGATCACTGTTAGAGGAATAATAGAAGCAAAAGAAAAAATGAGCAGCAAAAGATTTAATGCTAGGCCTATAAGATGGGACTACGAAGACAGGCTGGATGAAAATGCCAGCTTGTTGGCTTACTTTACTGTGCCTATTGGGACTAAAGGCCTAAAGCCAGTTCTGCAGTTTGGCCATAGGCCAGCCCATCAAGAAACAGCTTCAGAAAAACTACTATAAACCAGCACAGTATTCTATTACAAATCCTGCGATCTGTTCTTCCAACACCATGCATTGCCTTGTGACAGTGACAAAGGCCAGTCCAGAAGAAGGTTCTCAGCCCAAAACATCAAATGTTCATTTCCATGGATGCTGCCTGACCTGCTGAGTTTCTCCAGAATTTTGTGTGTATTGCTTTAGATTTCCAGTGTCTGCAGAATTAATTGTGCCCTTAAATTTTGTTGTGTTTTTTTTTTGCCTTGTGTTTATTCTAAGTAATAGCAAGTGAAAATTAGATCCGTCAATCTTTAGTCCATCCCTGCATCAAGCAGATCACAAATATCTCTTTGCCAGGGATAATGACTCTGGTGCTCTCTCTTTGTCATTTGCACGTTCTACCTGATAGTTGAGCCCCAGTTTTATCCCACGTTCCAAAGACATGCAGTTTGTGATTTAAACGTCCACTGTTAATTGCCCCTGCTTGCATAGGTAAGGGGTAGAATCAGGCAAAATGGGAGAGGAATATGGGAGAATAAAAATGCATTTCTGTAAATAGGTGACTGATGGTTGGCTGAAGATCCTGCCTCCATGCAGTATGGCTCTAGTTATTGTATTCTTCATGGAGATTAATTGTTGGGAAAAAAAATTGTGAAGAAGCAATGAGTACTCATCCCAATCATCCAACAGCCTGGGAACAGTAAAAGGTTACTACTTTGATTATCCTCACATGATCCCTTCAGTAAGTCACACACCCCTGTGCCAGTCTCTTGTCAGCTGACTTAGAAGATGCATGCAATACCAGCACATCATTCCCAATGACCTATCCCAGGTCTACAGGTCCAAAGATAGATCCTCTAAAACAGCACTGTCTCCTTGCTGTTACGTTCCATCAGTGATGCTGCTAGGTTTGTGCTTCAGAGGAATGGAACAAGTGCAAGTCCTTCTCCAGAATTATTTTCTCTCCCACTAGGGTTTAAGTTGGTGCTCCTTGGTTAATTGACTGTTTCCAACATTTTGGTTTTATTTCAGGTTTCTAAATTATGTTGTATTTTACTTTTAAAGAAACAAAGGACAGAAAATCATACGAAACACAAATCCAGAACATTGCCTTGATGTGTGATTGCTAAGGTATATTGCTCTGGCATCATCTCCACTTTTGGATAGTCTGCTCTGAAGAAGACCACAAATGTTTGTTCCCTCAGCATGGAGGCTATCATGGGGACTGATTGTCCCAGAGTCTGATTCTCTTCTGGCTTCTGCAAGCCAATTTCTCCTACAGGAAAAGAATGCTTGCTACAAAAGCTGGCGCTGATGCAGCTTCTTTACCTGTGTGATGAGAAGAATTTGTAAAAATGATAGGGATGACACCTGCTGAAGGTGCCTCGGCCCCAAAACATCGACTGTATACTTTTCCATAGATGCTGCCTGGCCTGCTGAGTTCCTCCAGCATTTTGTGTGTGTTGCTTGGATTTCCAGCATCTGCAGATTTTCTGTTGTTTGGGATGTGTTTCCATACAGAAAAATGGCTTCAAAGTCGAAGCGCTGAGATGAAGAGTGACATGCACTGTGGTTGCCTCCAGGTAATGACAAAGTGTTGTTTCTGCTTGTTGTAATGGTGGCGAACAAGCAATACTTCCTTGTGACTGAGGGAGCACATAAAGCAACAGGAGAGAAATCTAGAATGATGGCTAGCGTGGTCTGAGTTAGAGGAAGTAATGCAGCTAAGTCTGATGCAGAGAATTAGAAGTAGTAAACCTATAATCACCCATGCTCTCTCGATCAGTTTGATGAAGTGCTTGGACAAGGACATATTTTGCGTTATCCGTTACCTTTTATCAGACTAACTGCAGAGTCTATGTAGTCTGATGTTTTCTTGCTGACCTCCTGGGGAAGGACCTGGTATTGTATTCTCATTGGCCCTATAAGTATCACCTCCTCTGAGTCACTAATTAGAATCTTACCTGATTTTAAAAGATGCATTAATTTATTAGGTAGCCACAGAACTCTTTGAAAATCTTCACCTCCAGTTGATCAGGTTTTCTATTAGACCTGGAAACAAAATATAGTGTTATAACAAAGAAAATGAAGTCCAGTTTAGATATCATGTAATCATTTTCCACATAAGACTGTTTTAAAAATGCCTTCAGAACGTCTTCAGCAACAACAATGTCTACACTTCATCAGTCCTTAATTAACACTAGATGATATTTGGGTATCATCGGTGTCAAGAAAATTCCTATCTAAATGTATGTTTTTATTTCCTATCCATCTTTCTTAAATATACTGATATTTTGTAATGTAATGCTGGTCCTTTTTAACAAATATAATACTCTCATTAAAATTTTGTATTTATTTTGCACTTTGATTTCTCTGTTCTTCCCTTCAGCATAATCAACATTAAAACTCATGTTGATTTACATCAATGAACTAGTTATTTTCAGTTTGCTAGGGTGCCAAAATTTGACTACTTTCGGCAGTGTGTCATTGAACATCTTTAATAATGCAATAGTGAGATGCAGTGACTGGATTATACAACATTAACAGCTGGGCAGTAAATGTTATGCAGTTGCCATCAGAACTCTGAATTAACTTTATACTCAATAGTATGAATATCTGCCCTATAGACATAATTTATTGCTGATAACATATGATGCTGACACCTCATTGAATAATTCAGTCATTCCTCTCACTATCCCAATCTCCTATGCTTTGAACATTAATTCCAGTCAAATATCTCCCATCGAACTTCAACCAACAGTTAGATTAGGCAATACATAACTCATCCTTAATATACTGTACAGCAGAGTAATTTTGCATCTTTTTTTCCAAGTATTAATTAAAAGTTAATAATTTCATCCACACTGGTAGAGAAAATTTCAAAGTTGATATTTTCTTCTTAAAGAGAGAAACAACTTATTGTTTTGGTGAACAGCAGTCACCAGAACAAAGATCCTGTGCCTACGGATTGTCTTTACAATAGAAGTTTTGTATGAACCAAGATTAAAGTCTCAAGTGCCAGTTTTCCTTTAGTTGACCCAAACTGAATCACAGGTATGCACAAGACGTGCAGCCACTTGGCTTGCTATCTGTGTGCTAACTGCTTGCTGGACTAATCAAAATCAAGTCCACAGTGACACTCTCTTAGAATACTGGATCTTCCCCTTGTTGAAATATTAATATAATTTCACTTCAATGGTGCGATGAATTTTGCCTCAACAATTTCTGTGGTGGAGCATTTCTTGCTCATTGAAAGTTCTCCTATCCTTGCTCTTCACTATGTTTATCATAATTATTTTCCTTTCCTAACAGGACATGGGGCAGTTAAATCTGTGGGAATGAATTGGGTCATGATTACTTGGAACAGCAATAACAGACCATCAAATCATTTTGTATCCATTATTCTTCCATGTTCACAATGTGTGTTATGGATGTGTGCTTAGAGTCTATTGCATTAAGTATTATTGGAAGCAAGTGATACAGAAAGTGGTTTGATAACTGGAAGCAAACAATGTCAAATTTATTTCAATCAATAGAGTTAGAAAACACAAAAAAAAAGGCTGGGCAATGGTTCAGCTTTCTCCAGGTCAACTCTAAGATTGTTCCAGTTCAGTTTCTCAACTCAGATAGCTATTTTTTTTTCCATTTGGCATTTTTAAAATATGTTTTCCAATCTACTGATGATAAAATTCCTACAGGGTTCCCCTGATCTCCTGCTTTTGATGTGACTTCTTTAGGATTTCTGCCAACTCCCAGTAGGAAGTCAGGAGAATTCCCCTGCCAATTCTATCCTGTGTGGGTGTTTTTTTATTAAGTCTATAAGCCAGTACAGTTCTGCAATAGCCCCTTACATAAATACATCGAAATCTCAACTGATCCCCTACAAATCACATTGACTTACTCTGTTCCTCTTTTCCCCTTTTCCTTTTTTTCTTCCATTCAATATAATTATAAGCATTGACACATTTCTGCCTATAAGAGGATTCACCAGCCTTTCATTTGTTACCTTTACAGGCTATCATAAATCTCTATCATTTTATTGTATATTTGTAGCCCTTTGTGCTAGATTTCTCAGCTTCTGTATTTACCGTGGACACCCTTTCATTCTGTTAAATAGTCCTGACATTTAGGTCCCTAATCTGTGGGGTTTTTTTGCAATAAAAATATGACAAGTTTGAAAATTTTTCTTTGCATTTGTACTTCTCATGTGCCTGACAAATTTTCCTTGCTTCCTCGCTAAAGCTTCCGTATCCTTGGCCAGCAGAGACCCATATCCTACACTCTAACTGAGGGCAGGCCTGAGGACTTGAGTTATAAGGAGTGGTTGTGCTCTCCAGGAGATGCTCCAGGAAGTGGCTAACAGAGAGGACAGGTGGCTAGACTGTGAGGTAATCCACTCCTTAGACTACTTGCATTGGGAAATACAATGCATGGACTCCCTGTCCTCAGTACCATCTCAAATGCTCCACCTCCACTTTGAGCAGTCATGGGCCAACAATTCCTAGGACTGAGGGAAATGTGAACACATCCTTTAAATATTTCCTCTGTCCATTTGAAAAAGTCTTCCCATGACGAAGCTGTGAATAGACTGTTTTTTTTAAGGAGTCTGAAGCACGCAAAAATCTATCCAGCCAATACAACTGGCTGAGAATAACCAGTGTCACATTCCCTAAGGATGATACCTGGGGAGAGATTAACTTTGGTTTGCTTATTCCCCCATGCTGACTATGACCTAATTCCTCATGTGCCTCCAAATACCCTGAGACCTTATCCTTAATAATCAACTCCAACATTTTCCCAACCACTGAGGTCAGTCTAGTTTCCTTTCTTCAGCCTCACTGTCTTCTTCAAGAGTGGACTGACATTTGCAATTTTCCTGTCTTCTGGAACCATCCTAGACTCTAGTGATTCTTGGAAGATCATTACTAATGCCTCCATAAACTCTTCATCCACCTCTCTCAGAATTCTGGGATGTACACCAGAGTTCATAACTCTGGGGTATACATCTGATCCAGGTGACTTATCTGCCTTCAGACCTTTCAGTTTCGCAAGAACCTTCTCTCTATTTATGGTAACTTCACACACTCCATACCCGCTGACACCTGGAACTTCCACCATATTGCCAGTGTCTTCCACAGTGAAGACAGATGCAAAATACTTATTCAGTCTTTCTGTCATTTCCTTTTCCCCTTTACTACCTCTTCAGCATTGTTTTCCAGCAGTCCGATATCCACTCTCGCCTCTTTTTTACACTGTATGTATCTGAAGAAATTTTTGGTATGCTCTTTAATATTATTGGCTAGCTTATTTTTGTATTCTATCTTAACCTTCTTAATGTTTTTTTTAGTTGCCTTCTGTTGGTTTTTAAAAGCTTCCCACTAAGCTTTTAAAGCTTAAGGCTTGAAGCTATCCTCTAACTTCCCACTAATTTTTGCTCTATTATATGCCCCCTTTTCGGCTTTTATGTTGGCTTTGACTTCTCGTTAGTCACGGTTGTGTCATATTGCCTTAGAATACTTCATCCTATTTGGGATGTATATATCCTGTGACTTTTGAATTGCTTCCAGAAATACCAGCCATTGCTGATCTGACATCATCCCTGCCAGTGTTCTTTTCCAATCAATTGTGGCCAACTCCTTGCCCATGCCTCCGTAATTCCCTTTTATCCATTGTAATACTGATACACCTGACTGTAGCTTCTCCCTCTCAAATTTCAGGGTAAATTCGATCATATTATGATCACTTTCCCATGGACTGTGACCACCTGAAAATAAAAGAATAAATGTGTTTTTGCAGAATACCCTAAATATATTTCCAATAAATGGTAAAGCATTACCAAATCCATTATAAGTACATACTTGATATCTTACTTACGGTGGCCTGTCTGGCTATGGCATTAGAAGAACATTTGCTTCCCAGAGGTTTCATTAAGTTTTAAAGCAGGAGAAGCCTTATAACAGGAAAGACATCAGGAAACACTGCATAGAGATTACACAAATAATCCATTTTTCAGAAACCTAGGGACTGATGTTATTTAAATCTTTTAGTGACTATCTGGCAACCTGCGTAAATAGAAAAGTAATTTATCCACTGTCTGTAAAAGCTTGTACTTCCTGACCAGAAAGCCATTGATTCAAAGTCTATAGCTATATGTTCCAAAATAGCTTGTGGAAGCAGAGTGGAAGATAAATACAAAATAACCCCTGTAGTTCTTTAAGTGTTGCCAACTTGTCAGCTGACAACAGAACAAAGGAAAATATTTGAACAATGAAAGCCAGTTTAACACGAGACAATATTATTGATGCACCAATGCCAAGCCCTCTCTCTAGCATTTTAGCAATTGTGTTAACCTATTCAAACTTTATGAATAATAGGGGAAAACAGCACTTGGTAAAGTATTCCCTACTTTACTCTTTTTTTAAACATCCCTCTTCTTAAAAAATACAAATTGTGTAAGAGTATTACCTTTGTCCTTTTCATTACCGTGATCTGTTACCTAATCAGGCAATGACAGAAAACCGGGAAGAGAACAAAGATGAAATCACCCTATCACATTATTTGACAATCAGCTCAGATACTGTCACTGAGTACTGTAGAGGTTTGTTCAAAGGTAGAATCTGGATATGTTGGGGGGTGGGGGGAGAGGTCACTAGGGACAGGTGACATGCAGAAAGGGAGAGGGGAAAAGGAAGCATAGGCAGCAGTTTCTTGAAGGACGGTCACGTGTGAGTCCTGCTCCAGAGGGTTGGAAGAAAATCTGGCTGGAGCTGAATTCAAATAGAAGCTGTTAGGCACATACAGCCAAATTAATGGGCCTTTCAGAAAGCCTGCATCTGGTATCAGTGATGGAGTGAGGGGGAGGGAGTCAACTCAGTAGTTGCTGCTTATCCCTCCCTGAATGGAAGACAAGAGACCAAGCACAGCGCAGTGCCACAAGAATAATTCCTCAGAAACAAAAGCCACTTAAGGTCTGTGTGCTGTAAAGGAATCTCTGATGTTTTCGGCAAAAACTGAATGATGACATCTTATTTATGGATATCAGTGTTCACAATGCTTAATTCAATTGCTATGGCACTCAACTAGGTTCGAAGCAATAAGTCAATAGACGATGAATCAGTGTCTCCTTGTAGAGTGCTGGCAATCGTCCTTCCACAATTGCTATTCTAGCAGTACACTTTCTGTTATGTATCACCCATCCACCCCAGCTCCTGCTTTTGATTAGAAGGTGAAATCTATAGTTGGGCGTTTTATGAGTAGAGATACCTGACATCCACCTCCAAAGTCATCTACATCTCTCCCCTTCCCACCATCCAAAGATCCAAGAAGCCCTTCCAGGTGAAACAGGGATTCACTTGTGCTTAGAGTCATAAAGTGATATAACACAGAAATAGGCCTTCAGCCCAACTCATCTGTGCCGATGCAAGCTGCTAGTCCAACTTGCCTGCGTTGGCCCATGTCCGTCTAAATGCTTCAGTTCTACTTTTAATCTACTGCATTGCATTCAATGCTCACAATCTGGTTCACTCTGCATGACAGAAACCAAACACAGACTGAGTCATCACGGTTGTGAAGCATCTGTATTCAGTCCACATGAAGGAACAGCCTTCTCTTGCCTGCCACTTTAATTCTTCATCCCAATCACACTCTGGTCTGTCCACCTTTGATCTCCTTCACCATAATAAGGCTAAGTGAAAGCCTGAGTCACAGTATCAGAGTTATACAGTACAGAAACAGGTACTTTGGCCAAACTCATCCATGCTGATGAAATAACCTACTCATTTGCTTTCGTTTGTATCATAACTCCAGAACCTGGGTATTCATGAATCTGTCCAAATGTTTTTCGAATAATGTAATTGCACCCACCTCTACCACTTCCTCAAGAAGTTTGTTTCATACACCCACAACTTGTTGCAAGAAAAAAATGATCCCCAGGCCTCCTTTACATCTTTCCCCCCACACCATAAAGCTGTGACCTCTAGTTTTAGACTCCCCTACCCCGGGTAAAGCTGTGACCAGTCACCTTATCTATGCTCTTCATGATTTTATATACCTCTGGGAAGTCAGCCTTCAACCCTCTATGCTTAGGAAAAATATTCTTGGACTGTCAAATCTCTCCTTACAACTCAAGACACCCAGTCCTGGTAACTTTCTTGTAAATCTTTTCCATACTTTTTCCAGCTTAGTGTCTCTCTTCCTATAGGTGGGTGAGTAGAACTGCATATAATACTCCGTGTGGTTTACACAGCATATTGTGCAGCTGTAACGTGATGTCCCAATTCTTGTACTCAATGCCTTGATCAGTAAGTGCAAGTGTGCCAAAGGTCTTCCTCACCGCCTTGTTTACCTCTATCATTACTTTAACAGAATCGTGACTTGTACCCCTAGAGATCTGTTCTACAATATTCACCAGGAGGCCTGCAATTTACTGTGCAAGTCCTGCCCTGGTTTACCTTCCCAAAATGCAACACTTTGCACTTGACTGAGTTAAATTCCTATTGTCATTCCTTGGTTTACTTTCCAAGTTAATCTACAGTAGGTCCTGTTATAATCTTAGACAACCTTCTTCACTGTCCACTATACCAGCAAATTTAATATCATCTGCACACTTAGTAACCATGACTCCTACCACAAAGCCAATTTTGTATCCTACATAATTTATCTTGAGGAACTATATCTCTTCTATCATTTTGTGGTTTCTGAACTTAATATTGAATTCCACAGCTTCATAAAGTCCATTTGCTGTAAGTTATCCATCTGTGACTTTAGCTCAGTTTTGCTTTTACATTTGAGCAGCATGATCTGGGGCTCTGCATCTTGCAACATTTTGTGCCTCTTTGTATCTTTACCTTTTAACTGATGCCATTATCCCGTTTGACCGAATTTATTCTCCTCACCTTACTCTGTCTTCAATGTTCCTTTTGACCTGCCTTCTCCCCTCATACCCTCTCTACAACTAAAAATCAAACTGTTTTCACTCTTTCCCTGTGTTGTCAGAGAGTCATTGTCCTGAAAATTTAGCCGCATTTCACTTTCCTCGGATATTGCCCGACCTACTGAGTGTCTCCAGCATTTTTTTTTTGTTCTTATTTCAGTCTTCCGGCACCTGCAGCTTCTTTGATTGCCATTTCCATTGTATGCCAACAGCCACTGGGGGGACTTTACTGGAACTTTCAGTTGATAAATACACAAGAGAAATGCGCACATGAAAATTTGATGCTTGCATAATATTTGCTTAACAAACTTGGTTAGGAATAGGGATTTTACAGAAAGAAGTAAGGCAGGAACTGTTAGTGAACAAGAACTAAGGGTGGTTCATACTGGGAACACCTGCCAATCTCAGTCCTATCAGACATGTTCTCCAGATTGCTTCCTCTCACTTCCTCTTCCTTTTTCCTTGCCTCCTCTTACTCCTCTGCTTGATCCATGATTGCTGTCCATATACTTGATGGCAAGGGCTGAGACCTCATAATTTCAGGATCATTATACACACAATCAAGTAACCCAGAAATCCAATGGCTCTCTCTGCTGACTACTGCAGAGCGAAGGCAGAGGTTAAGAATGAAAGTAGACTGCCCTATGAGGTAACAATATGGCAGCATTGTGTTTGTGGTCTGCAGATGCCCTCATGTGCGTGTGCAGTTCACTACAGTCAAGAGCCATTTGTTTACATAACTCATCACTTACGTAGTGAACACTTCCTGCTTTGCTGTGGAAATGCATCAATATATAGATGGACTGGTAGAGCATAAGTTATTCACTGCTTCTATCTGGACGTGAGCCATTGATTAACATGATGGTCTTGCACAAAGTGGATACTCAGAGAGTTAGTTTTCTTCTGAGAGTGGCACAACAGTAAGTGTATTGTGCTGATGCCATTGTGAACTAAATACTGTTAAAGGCACCACGAACCAACGGGAAGTCTACAGTCCTAATAAACATTGCGCTTACTCTGCCTGCTGCTCCTGACTAGATACAGAAAGGATCTTTCCTGTATAAAGTTAAATTGTCCAGAGTCAGGGGATGGCAATGTCAAAATAAGGAGAAAAACAGAAATGACTTCACTCAGAGTGCAGTGAATCTGTGGAATTCCTTACACTGGTGCCTTTTATTAATGATTAGTTTATCCAGTATCTCAATCATTCCTCTTTCACCTCTACAGTGGCAATATCTTTACCATTGGTTAGGTATGTGCGAAATACTCATGCCCACTGCCCCTATCAGTATTTCACTATTAGGTTCCTCATCAGCCCCAGTATTTTCTTACTATCCACTTACCAGTTATCATCTATAAACTTTTATTTCCATTTTATCATAGCTTTTCCTTTTTTTAATATTTTCCTTTTGTATATTTCCTTTTAATATATTTTTACACTTTTGCTTTTCCTCATGGGTTTATAATATCATCAGGCTCTAACCTCCTGTGCTGTGGTTTCTATGGTTTCTATTGGTCTTTCTATTGGTCCGTGTGCAGGTCAGTGGGACTAGGCAGAAAATGGTTCGGCACAGCCAAGAAGGGCCAAAAGGCCTGTTTCTGTGCTGAAGTTTCTATGCTTTTCTATGGTTTCTGTCTGTTTATTTTAAATGCATTTTTGAGGTTTAAAACCGCTTTGCTATCTAAATGCCTTAGGAACTGATTAGTGGCAACCAGGCGTAACGGTGTCAAAGTCAAGTTATCAGCATTGCAAAGATATATTTCAAGCACCGAATCACTGCTTAATCTTATGAAGGAAGTCTAATTACAATATTGATTAATCAAACAATGATTAATTATATGTTTTGATCAATACATTACTGAAATGTCATAACTGTTACAATCATTACTACTGTTACTCAGCAGAACAAACATCATGTGGAGCATCAAAAACCTAATGAGCCCATTCCTTAAATCCAGAAAATTGATAAACAATGAATGTTTCTCCAAGCTTTAAAAAAAACTTAGTGACAGCATAAATTAAGCAATAGCTGATATGACTTAATTAAATTTGAAATAGACCTGCCTTTGACTATAAATACAATTAAAGAAAGTGACTTATGGTTTATTCTTAAATATTATATGGAATGAAACAAACAACAAAATTAAAGTGCAAAAGTAAAATACTCCAGATGGTGGAAATATAAAATAAGAAATATTCAGAATTCAAGAAAATACTCAGCAGATAAGACAGAGTTTTATATAATCGGCAAAAGAAAGTCTCTACCTAGGCTAGATTTGATACAAATAAGAATGCATGGAACAGGGTGGGAAAAAGATAGCAATTCTGCTAAGAAATTTCAGAATTAAGTCAACCACAATGGCATCCATATAATCCAACAGAAGCATATTTACAAATATTCAAGACATTGTGATGAAATTCGTATCAACCTAATTCATTTTTGAAAAAGAAAAATGCTGCAGATGCCAAAAATCTGAAATAAATCCAAAAATATAATTAAATATAGGAAATTTATAAGCTATAGAAAATGAAATGCACAAGTAAAATCCTCAATATAATTGCAATATTAATCATATATGATTTGAAGCTTTTGCTATATGAATCCAGTATGACCATCTTTCTAATATTCATGTGTTGGCTGCCGAACTAAGGTTTGATGCAAGGTCATCAAATTCAAATCTTGAGCCACAATTCCTCATATGCATAAAAATAAATTACTTCAAAACTGTGTACATTTGAGAAATATGGGCTACATTATCTCAGGTGGTTATGATGACTATTTGTAGCCAAAGTATTTTTGATTCTTCTCAACTATTCTTCTGTACATGTTAAAAATACAAAAGCTGTTACTTTTTTTGTGGTTCAAGAGCAACCCCTGTGTACGAGGATTCTAAATATCTGGTTGATAAAAAGATAGATTCCTTGATGCCTTATTCAATTCAGGGCAGTATTAGACAATAAGGTGAAAATCCAAATGCTCTAGAGGAGATCATGTAAACCCTACAAAGAAACCACCTAACCCATCATTGTGCTGCCCAAATCATAATTATCAATTGTCACCTGCCAATGATGAAAAAGATTTGGGATGTTCGGAGGCAAGTTAATTGTCATAGTATTCCCAGATCTTGCACCCACAGTTGAACATCTGATCAGCAGCGGTCATTAGGATGTTGATAGAGAGGGATTCAACAATGCTTAGGCCACTGAATGCCAAGGGTAGGTATTCAGATTCTCCCTTGTTGCAATTGTCACATTTGTGCCCCAAATGCTACACACCACTTTTCAGCACATATCTGAATGTTGTCTAGGTATAACATGAGTTGCAAATGGAATTAAGTACCTCCATTTCTGACTTTATGATGAGAAAACGGCTAAAGATGGATGAGATTAGTACAGGGCTCTGAGAACTCTAGCAGTGACATGGAGAATTGGAATGATTGGCTTCTAATGACCGCAACCACATCCCTGGTGTGAGATATAATTCCAGCCACTGAAAGGTTATCCTTTTGATAGCCAATAACTTATGTTTTATGAATGCACGTTGATGCCAAACTCAGTCAAATGATACCTTGATGTCCCTCTCACTCCACTACTGGAAATCACCAAGGCTTTGACGAAGTCTGAAACCAGATGGTACTGATGAAGGCTAGCCTAGATATCAGTGAGCAGGTTTTGTGTGAGCAACAGCCATGTGATTGTACTGCTGGGGAAAACTTTCATCACTTGGGAGAGTTGACTGATTTGGGGTGAAATTAGCCAAATCAAGGTCAAGTTCAAGCTTAGTTGTCATTAAACTATACACATGAATACAGCCAAATGAAACAGTGTTCCTCCGGGGCCAAGGTACAAAACACAGAACCAGTAGTCACATAGAGTACAAGGCATATATAGCATATATAATTATAACAGAAAAATATACAGTCACAAAGTAAAATAGCCCAAGTCCCTGAGTGTCATGGCCTGCAGAATGATGGGAAATGGGATGTTGTCCTGGAGTCACGTTACTGCAAGAACAAGCACACAGCAGTCCTTATCTACAGACAAATGCAATCCAAATTGTCTTCCACCATACGAACACTAGAGGGCTAGCCCCCAACCCAGCATGGATTTCCAGCACACCCACTGCTTTTCTGCTCTCTCGCACACCGCTTCCGGCGGCTCCTCCCCGAGGCAGCTGCAACAGGCAACCCCTTGGTATAAAGGCCTGGTCCATGTAATATCCAAGGCCTCACAGCTCCCGACTGCCATCGATGAACCAGTAAACTGGACTCACCATATTCTACGTTACCAACATCCTGCAAGGTCTTGAGATCACAACAGAAACATCCAAGACAACCATTTGCATGGAATGTTGGACTGTGCATTGCCTCTGTGCACTGCCTGACACCTTCCTCCTGAGTGGCTGTAGCAAGTGAAGGCAACATGATATGCAGCATCCAGCTCCACCACGATCAGGTATTCGCTAGTGGGATAGACCTGCAATATTTGGTGTTCTTAATATCCAGCAGTGTCTTGTGATCATGAAAAAGACATAAAGAACAAAATATTACACTTTTGTTTTGACCTAGATAGGCCACTGCGACCGAGCGCAGCCTCATCTTACTGCAAGTATAGGTTGTATTCTGCTTTTTGTGAACAATTTTTGTTATCACATTGTTGGGTAAAACTGGTGTTGTAATTGTAATGGGATAGCTGGCTGGAAATACAGCTAATTCTGGAGAACAGATCCTCAATACTACAGCTGGGATATTCTCTGGGGTCCTTGTTGTTTCTAGTGCTCTCAGGTAATTTCTCAGGTGGTATGTAGCACAATGAATTAGCTGACAAATGGCCTCTGTGATGGTGGGGTTCTCAGAAGGAGGGAGCAGGGATTAATCATTCACTTGTCACATCTGGGTGAATATAGCTGAGAATGCTTCGACATTTCCTTCAGCACTCACATGTTTGGCCCTGCCCCATTGAGGTTACGGTTGTCTTGGAGCCTTGCCGTCCTGTCAGCTGTTTAGTTATCCACCTCTATTCAAGACAACATGGGGTATGACTGCAGACCTGTGATTGAGATTGTTGGTTGCACAACGGTACAATGTTACTCATCTTCCAAACTCTCGTAGCTGGGAAGGACTGAAAAAGAACAGTTATCATCTCCACAACTTCCTTCCTTTCTTTTAACAGTTTTATTGATCACTTCATTTCAAAGATGTATGACCAATATTTCAAACTCTTCATCTTTAATTGGAATGTTGGCATCATCTCCCTATTAAGTATTCTTTAAGACTTTTAACCACATCCTCCATTTCTATGTTATTTTTAAAACTTAGTCCTTGGGAGGCTCTACAATTTCTTCAGTTACTCTCTTGTTCTGAATGTACTTAAATGGGATCTGAGAATTTTCTTTGGTTTCAGTTGCTGATATTATTTTATGTGCTCCATCTTCTGTCATTCACTTTCTATAAACAGAATTTCCAGTGCTTTAATTGTATTCATTCCCCTTGGAAGTTTTCATGTTTTATTGTTTTACAATATTGAACCACCATGGATTTAATTTGGCTTTTTTGATACTGATCAACAGAAAAAGATTCTTTCATGTCAAAGTGAAAACAGGGGGTGAATACTTTTTATAGGCACTGTATATTAGCTGTATTAAATTACCGGTCTTTGACATAAGCTTCACATTTTAACGTTATCCTATTCTCTTTCAAGTGTAAATACAAAATTTACATTAACAAAATGTGAAGCCTCCATTTAGGCAGTTGAGCATTTTTGACTTCGGTAATGAGCAGAAAAATATTAGATGTAACATAAATTGCCCCCAAGTATCTAGTGACAGGGCTTTTGAGAGTGAAGATGACCCAAAACTTTGGGAGCAATGTAGTCAATTTTTGAATCTTGTACTTGATATTTCAGCATCTGGTCGAGGTGTGAGGACTTTCTCATGAAAGTGTGGCTGGCATGATTTCCATTCTTTAGGAAGCACCAGTTAGAGAATGCAGTTGAAGAAAGTTATGGGTGCCACCTCTTTCTTCACGTGTTTTTCTCCTGACTTTCAGTCAGTTTTCATTTCATACCATAGATGTGAAGCCACCCAACTTTTGGCAGGTTTGATTTTAGTATTCGAGCCACTAAATCTTGATGGAGACTCTGCTGAAACCAGTGAGACTGGATTCTAGTTTGATTCAATCTGTTTGATGCATGTTTCACAGTTGCCCAGCTCTCTGCCAAAGATTGTATGAGAAATGGATCTTAGCTTTTAATTAGCATTCAATTTCAGTCATTAGTATTTGTAAACAGTGCTAGTCACAACTGAGACAAATGAGGTTTTGTTACCAGAAATGAACTGCAGATATTACTTGATTTCTGATAACATTTTGGTGAGGTGGATATCAGAAATATAGCACAAGGGTACTTGGAAATCTCACATGAAAAAGTTATTAACAACTAAAGATATCGCTCCTAGAAACACACGCAAATTGATTAATGCTATTGTTCAGGTGAATCTCTGGGCCTTTAAGGGAGTGGACAAAAAATATTGTTAGCGAGAAAATGTGAGGTAATACATTTGGTAGGAAGAATGAAACTAAAATATATAAAACATAGAAACATAGAAAACCTACAACACAATACAGGCCCTTCGGCCTACAATGCTGTGCCGACCATATACTTACTTTAGAAATTACCTAGGGTTACACAAAGCCCTCTATTTTGCTAAGCTCCATGTGCCTATCCAGGAGCTTCTAAAAAGATCCTATTGTATCTGCCTCCACCAGTCGCCGGCAGCCCATTCCATGCACTCACCACTCTCTGCATAAAAAAACCTTATCCCTGACATCCTCTCTATACCTACTTCCAAGCACCTTAAAACTGTGTCCTCTTGTGTTAGCCATTTCAGCCCTGGGAAAAAGCCTCTGACTATCCACACAATCAATGCCTCTCATCATCTTATACACCTCTATCAGGTCACCTTTCATCCTTTGTCGCTCCAGGAAGAAAAGGCCAAGTTCACTCAACCTATTCTCGTAAGGCATGCTCCCCAATCCAGGCAATATCCTTGGAAATCTCCTCTGCACCCTTTCTATAGTTTCCACATCCTTCCTGTAGTGAGGTGACCAGAACTGAGCACAGTACTCCAAGTGGGGTCTGACCAGGGTCCTATATAGCTGTAACATTACCTCTTGGCTCTTGAACTCAATTCCACGGTTGATGAGACCCAATGCATTGTATGCCCTCTTAACCACAGAGCCAACCTGCACAGCAGCTTTGAGTGTCCTAGGGACACAGACCCCAAGATCCCTCTGCTCCTCCACACTGCCAAGAGTCTTACCATTAATACTATATTCTGCCATCATATTTGACCTACCAAAATGAACCACCTCACACTTATCTGGGTTGAACTCCATCTGCCACTTCTCAGCCAGTTTTGCATCCTATAGATGTCCCACTGTAACCTCTGACAGCCCTCCACACTATCCACAACACCCCCAACCTTTGTGTTGTCAGCAAATTTACTAACCCATCCCACCACTTCCTCATCCAGGTCATTTATAAAAATCTCAAAGAGTAGGGTCCCAGAACAGATTCCTGAGGCATACCACTGGTCACTGACCTCCATGCTGAATATGACCCATCTACAACCACTCTTTGCCTTCTGCAGGCAAGCCAATTCTCTATCCACAAAGCAAGCTCCCCTTGGATCCCATGCCTCTTTACTTTCTCAATAAGCCTTGCATGGGGTACCTTATCAAATGCCTTACTGAAATCCATATACGCTACATCTACTGCTCTACCTTCATCAATGTGTTTAGTCACATCCTCAAAAAATTCAATCAGGCTTGTAAGGTACAACCTGCCTTTGACAAAGCCATGCTGACTATTCCTAATCATATTATCCCTCTCCAAATGTTCATAAATCTTGTCTCTCAGGATCTTCTCCATCAACTTATCAGCCACTGAAGTAAGACTCACTGGTCTATAATTTCCTGGGCTATCTCTACTGCCTTTCTTGAATAAGGGAATAACATCTGCAACTCTGCAATCCTCTGGAACTGCTCCCGTCCCCATTGATGATGCAAAGATCATTGCCAGAGGCTCAGCAATCTCCTCCCTCACCTCCCACAGCAGGCTGGGGTATATCTCGTCTGGTCACGATGACTTATCCAACTTGATGCTTTCCAAAAGTATCCTCTTAATGTCTGTATGTTCAAACTTTTCAGTCCACTGTAAGTTATCCCTATAATCGCCAAGATCCTTTTCTATGGTGAATACTGAAGCAAAGTATTCATTAGTACCTCCGCTATCTCCTCCAGTTCCATACACACTGCTCCACCGTCACACTTGATTGGTCCTGTAAAGGTTGAGAGACTATTAAATGGTGGTATTACAAGGTACAACAGATTAAAGAAGCTCCAAATGTACATAAATCTGGTGAAGTTATGCCTCGTGTACTACACATAGTTTTAGTCTCCTTTTTAAGGAAGGATATACCTGCCTTGCAAGATCTGCAGTAAAGATTTATTTAATCACTTCTTGAGATAAGCAAATTTTCTCAAAGTTTGAGCAGAATTGATTGATCCCCCCTGAAGTTAAGAAGTAATTCATTTCATGGAAACGTACAAGATTCTCAAAGGGCTTGACAGTGTAGATACTGGAAAGATGTTGTCGCTGTCGGTTGGGGGAGGGGATGGTCAGAGGCAAGTCTAATTCGGGTGGTATAAATTCAGAATAACCTATAAACCACTTAATACTGCTAAGAGGAAAGCTTTCTCTCAGAAGCTTGCGAATCATTAGAACTCTTTATGACAGATTTGAGAATGCCAAGTCATAAGTATAATCAAAATTGACTTACTGATATCAAAGGATATAGACAGAGGTAGCAAAATGGAATTGAAGCCAAAAATTAAACAGCAGAGCAAGCATTTGTGAATTAATTACCAAAGTCTGCTGCTATTTCTCAGGTTCTTATGTTCTTTAAGCAGAGGAACGTGGATGTCGTATTTGAGTCATAAGACACTGACAAAGCTATATCCAAACTACTGCACAGTTTTGGTCACTGTTGTGTATTTAATATTTCAGTAATATTTTGTCTAATCTTGTGTGTGTGTGTGTGTGTGTATGTGTGTATGTATGTATGTGTGTGTATATATATATATTAGTTGATTAAGCATCCTTGTTCATTTAAATAATTCATTACGGGTTATATGTATAAATATGTGAATTGTAGCACATGATACGCGCATGCCTTGCTTAAACTAAACACGAAGTTAGACCGACCCGCATTGCCGGACTCCTGCGTCTTCCTTTGAATTACCTTAATATTATGAAGCTACAAACATAACATTGGCAATGGGATATTTTTTAAATGAACCCGAGATGGCTATCGAATTGTTGAAGCGCAGCAAGACATTCGAGCCAAACAAACGCAGCAAGGAAAAGTCAGTAAAAAATGCAGCCCAGCATGTGCAGAGACGGTCGAGTTTACAAAATAAAGCGCAGCGTAGCATATGCGGAGATAGTTGAGTGAAAAGAAAAGACAGTAACTGGAAGAATTTGTGGGTTCGTAAAATGTGAGTAGTCAGTGATGATAATCATAAATAAGCAGAAATGGCTGGCAACATCAAAAAGGTTACACAATAGATGAGAAACAAGTACTAATTTTGCTCAGTGCATTGGGTTTAAAGAAATACAGTTTGCTTTGAAGTTTAACTGCTCCAATCAAACCAGCAGAAGTATGCTTTGCTGACATTGAGAAAGTAACATAGAAACATTTAGAACCAAAGCCATTATTGATTACAGAATGCACTAAGTTTCATAAGCGGAATCAAAATAAAGAGGAGTCCATGTCCTTGTAAGTGGCTAAATTGAAGAAGTCATCTGAGCATTGTCAGTTCAATGATGGGCTTAATGATGCACTGAGAGATTGTTTAGTTTGTGGAATCTTAAAAGAAAGCATTCAAAAACATCTCCTACCTGAAGCATAATTTACATTTAAAAAAGCAGTTGAAATCGTTGTTTCATTGGAAATTACAAACAGAGATGCAACTGAGTTGCAGTCAGAAACGAAAGTAAGTACAGTGAAACTCCTATTTTACGTGCCCCAATTTAACGCGAATTTGGATATAACACGATGAGTCATTGGACTCCATGTGCATGTCAATCCATACTCCCGTTCTCCAGCCTTGCATCCCTTTTGCCAATCAACTTCCCAGCTCTTGGCTTCATCCCTCCCCCTCCTGTCTTTTATCATTTCGGGTCTCTCCCTCCCCCTCCCACTTTCAAATCTCTTACTATCTCTTTTTTCCGTTAGTCCTGACGAAGAGTCTCGACCAGATGCTGCCTGGCCTGCTGCGTTCCACCAGCATTTTGTGTGAGTCATTGGACCTTTTTTTTTGCTCAAAATGGAACAAACTGCTAGGAAAAGTAAACCTTTTTCTGTGAAAGATGAGCCTCACGCACTTGACGCGCCCAAGACTAAAAGTCAAACTCAAGTTGCGCGAGGCCTCGTAATACTAGAATCAACACTCCATGGCTGGAAATCTCATGAAGAACAGTTACGTGCGTTGCTTTGCAAAGTTGAACTGTATAAACAAAATTGCAGCATCTAAACAGAAATCATCCTGGTCAAACAAATTGTGTTACCAGTGTTGCAGGGGCTCATATACACCAGACCAAAACAGGTTTTAAGGTGAAACTTGCAGAAAATGCAACAAAGTAGGAGACATACAAAGAGCATGTCAGCCAGACAAAAATAAATGGACTGCTCAGGGAAGAGGAAAAGCTAAAAAGTCAAGTTGCAGTTTCAAAAAGAGTACTATCCTGCACACCATTGATGAAAAATTTGATAATGATGACATCAACACTGGACTTTGTAGCCTGAAGATTTACAGTGTGAAAATTAACAATAGACAAGCAATATGGCTTATACCAGAAATGAACAGCAAATTAATTAAAATAGAATTGGACACTGGTTTGGTTGTTTGTCATTCCATAAAATTAGTTTGAACAGTATTTCAAAGATACTAAACTGAAGACTGCAAATATCCAATTAACATATTCTGCAGAAAAGATAACTCCTATGGGAATGACATTTGTCACAGTGAAATACAACAACTAACAAGTCACATTGAGCTTGTATGTGGTAAAAACAGGAGGGCCAGCATTCTGGGGAAGTGATTTGCTGAGACAACTATAACTCGATTGGAGATCCATCCACTATTTGCATGCCACATCCCCTACAATAAAGTCAACTGAAAGCAAATTAAGGAAAGTACTGAATGATGCCACAGCAGTGTTCAAGGAAAGCATTAGAAAACTCAAACATATCAAGGGTAAAATAGTGTTAAATAAAAATGCCGCTGCTAAGTTTTGCAAAGCCTGTCCAGTTCCTTATACCACACATGATAAAGTCAGCTAGATCGCATGGAGTCTGAAGGAGCTTTTTCCAAGGTGGAATGGAGCCCATGAGCAATGCCAGTAGTCCCAGGATCCAAGAAGAATGGGTCTGTTAGGATCTGTGGTCATTTTAAGGTCACCATCATCCCAGTATTGAAAGTAGATCTGCATAGGATAGAGGATATCACTGCAAACTTTTCTAGTGGAAAACACTTCAGCAAAGTGGACTTAGCTGAGGCCTACTTGCAGGTGGAGATGGAAGAAGAGTCCAAAATGTTTCTCATCATAAATACACACAAAGGACTTTATGGCTATAATAGACTTATTTTTGGAGTAGCACATGCACCTAGACTCTGGCAGATAACACTGGACCAGGTGCTGCAAGGCTGACCAGGCACTCAATGTTACCGATAAGGATGTCAAGGAAAATCTCCAAAACCTGAAAACTGTGTTAAAAGGATAAGAACATTATGGACTCAGAGCACAACGCTACAAGTGTGAATTCTTACAACCAAGCAACACTTGTTATGGTCACACTATTGTTCAAGGAGGATTACATGAGTTTCCTGAGTATATTCAAGCAGTGGTAGATGCCTCAAGGCCAAAAGATGTGTCACAGTTGCAATCCCTTTTAGGATTTGTCAACTACTATAACAGGTTCCTGCCAAACCTAGCTAATGTGCTCCACCACCTGACCTCATTACTGCAGATCAGGAAGAAATGGTAATGGACAAAGCAATGCGAAGTGACTTTCGAAAAGATAATTGGTGATATCAGAAACTGTACTCAAACATTGTGATCCACATTGTCCAGTAAAGCTGGCCTGTGAAGCCTCAGCTCAGCGTGCAGTCGAGTCACATGTTATAAGTGATGGCAGTTAACGCCCTATAGCCTTGGTATCATTTTCCCTTACTACTGCAGAGAAAAATAACGCACAGATTAAGAGAGGCCTTGAGACTGGTTTGGGGTGTAATAAAATTTAACCAGTACTTGTATTGGAGAGAGTTTACCCTCATTACTGATCATCGACCACAGTGTCCATTTTCAATCCAGAGAAGGGATTTCCACCAACAGCAGCAGCGTGAATATAGAGATAGGCCCTGTTCCTTGGAGGACGCAATTACAAGATTGAATTGAAGAAGATGACTAATCATGTAAATGATGATGGATTATCCCATTTACCCTTAGAAAAGGAAAGAGCAGAAAAAAATTACAAAAAAAAACAAATCCCCTTGATGCATTGTCCCCAACCCAAATAGAAAGTCTCCCTTTAATGGCAGAGATGATCCAAAGGGAAACCAGAGAAACCCCACACTATCTCAGGTTTACATGGCCACTCAAAATGGATGGAATGTGCAGCAGAATCTCCTCTTCCCCCATTATACCATTGCTGAGACGAAGTTGCCCTTGGCTGAGGTTGTCTTCTGTTGGAGTTGAGAGTTCTAGTATCATCCAAGCTGTTAGAGGAGCTACATGCAGGTCATCTAGGCATGGTTAAAATGAGACCATTGGCTCAAAGCTTTCTTTGGTGGCCTGGGACAGATCAGCAGAATGAGCAGCTTGCCATGGATTGTATAGGATGCCAGCGTATCCAGAAGATGAAAGAGCAGTGCCCCTCCACCCCATGTGGATTTTGCTGGATCATAATGGTAATAGTGGATGCAGCTACAAAGTGGCCGGAAGTGTTTCCAATATCCTCCACCACAGCTTTGCACACTGTTGATATGTTCAGAAGTATCTTCACAAGGACAAAGGACGACAGTTTGTGGGAGAACAGTTTCAGTCATTCCTAAAAATGAATGGAATAAAGACGTATTACATCTGCACTGTATCATCCAGCTACAAAGAATGCACTGTGAGCAATGTCAACAGAACACATTCACTAACACTGAACTAGATAAGCTTGCCAAATTTCCTCCTTGCATTTTGTAATACAACACACTCCACAACCAACACAACTGCCATGCTGTTCCTGAGTCACTCTTGGATCGCCTTAAACCCAATCTCAGAAAAAGGATGCAGGACAAACAGCTGAGACAAATTGAAGGCTCCTCAAATGAGAAGGTTTGATGTTTCACTCCTGGACAAGCAGTCCTGATGAGGGGATCAAAAGTGGGTACCTGGAAAGATTGAGTACAGAACTGGACCACCCTCCTGCACAGTAGAGATTGTATCTGATGTTATCTGCAGATGACACATTCATGAGTTGAGGAGAGTAGTGTCAATTGTTTGAGAAAGTTGGCTACTGCTATTAAAGCCACTTCCTACAGTCTCAGAGTCAATTCATACAAGTGGCAGGGAGTAGGCTCCAAAACCTAAGATTGTTTCACAGATGCAAGTCTCATGTGGTCGGGAAAGATCCTCCACAGTGATTAAGTATTTAGGCCTGAATGGGACAATTTAAAATTTACTCTGCTCTATATGTCCGTATATAGTAGTTGTATTAAATAGTATGCTATGCATATAGTTGAAATGCATTCTCTATTGAGTTGGAGCTTAAGCAGGGAGGAGTGTTGTGTATTGATATTTCAGTAATATTGGAGCAATCTTCTATGGTTGATTAAGCATTCTTGTTTGTTTAAATAACTCATTACAGAGTATATGTATAAAAACGTCATCAAAATACCTTGCGATACATGCACGCTTTGCTTAAAGTAAACATGAAGTTAGACCCGCATTCCTGGACTCCCTTGTCTTCGTTTGAATTCGTTTAATATTTTGAAGTTACAAAAAATGAAAGTCACCCTTACCATACAATAGGAATGATAGGTTAGATCTGGGAACGTTCCAGCGAATTTGTAAAATGGATGGAATTTTACAACAATACAATAATTTTATAATCATCATTACTAACACTTCTGTAAAAAAAAAACAGATTAATAACTGGATAATTCTAATTATGCCCTTTGAAACAAAGGAAACTCAGGGGGATTTAAGTGAGTGCACAAAAACTATGGCTGCCCTGTGCAGGGTGAGCAGGAGTGATATAGTTCCCTCTGCAGAGAGATCAGTAGCAGGAAGCCAAAATAAGCTAATTAGTAGAAGAATTATTAGAAATTGAGACAAACATTTTTTGATCAAAAGGGTAGTAGGGATCAAGAAATCATTGAATGGAAAAGGCAGAAAATTTCCCAATACATTAATTAAATGCCTGAATGAGTATTGCAAGAGTCGTAATCTACAAGAATAACATGAACTCGAAATTGAGACTAACCTAAAGAGCAAATTTTTGTTTGTCATGGGCACAATGGCTGGAATGATCTCTGATGCCATAATATTTTATGTCTCTATAATTCCATCATTCACAATGAGTTTAAGGATGTCAACAATCACACTGACAATTTCAATAGCAAATTATGCATAAAAGGCCAGAAAAATGTTCCTGTTATCTTTTCATGAGTTTCATTCCTTTCACAGAGGATACAAGGAGAAAGTCTTTGTCAGAGGCATACAGAAAATGGTTACAATTAAGAATTAAATGGAAGAACACGTGTAATCATTCACTCTGGTGAGATTGTGGCACACGGTATTGTTAACAATGACAAACAATAACAATACACTTCATGGTGCATAAAGTCATTAGACTGCAAAAAGTGATGTGGAGCAGCATGAGGTAAATTTGTGGAAAAGAACAATGTGACAATTTCTCACCTCCACTGTCAATCTTTTATACAGATATTGGTATTAACATGATGGCATGTCTATGCAAATACAATAGGAAATTAATTTAAAAGTACAAAGTACAGAAAACAAAAGAAGAAGCCATTAAAACAACAACTTAGTGCTCATGTGCACAGAATTCAAGAAGTGCTAAGAGTAAATGAGCAATCATTCAGAGCAGTCTATGTAAAATAATTTTGGCAGTGGATGAGAATATTTTCCGGAGAAATATTCGAAGAGAATTTAATATTTAAAATTTACTTTCATCTTTTGTCCCTTGTAAAGTGTATTTCTTGAATTTTCATTTGTAATTTGAATGTCTGGAATCTCTTCAGAAAAGAATCAGAACCCTATGGATGAAGACATCTGAAGATCAATTTATATATTTTTTTGAGGAAGTACTCTCTGGACTCTGGGCAGGTCCTGGCAGATTAACAAGCAGCAAATGTTACGTCACTGTTCAAAAAAGGATGTAGGTAAAAGGTAGGTAACTATGAGCCAGTTAGTTTAACATCTATAGTTGGGAATTGCTTGAAGCTATTATTAAAGAAGAAATAGCGAGGCATCTGGAAAGAAATGGATCCACCAGGCAGACACAGCATGGATTCAGCAAAGGCAGGTCCTGTTTGATAAACCTACTGGAGTTCTTTAAGGATATAATGAGCGCAGTGGATAGAGGGGAATAGATGGATGTTATTTACTTGGATTTCCAAAAGGCTTTCAGTAAGGTACCACTTAAAAAACTTATCCATCAGATAAGGTTGCAAAGAGTTGGGGGTGATGTATTAGCATGGTTAACTAATAGAAAGCAGGGAGTTGGGATACATGGGTGTTACTCTGGTCAGCAATCAGTGGTGAGTGATTTGCCGCAGGAGTCACAATACACATTAACAATCTGGAAGAGGGACTGAGTGTAGTGTATCTAAGTTTGCTGATGATGGTAAGTTGTGGAAAATTGAATTGTGCAGAAGATACAGAGAGTCTGCAGAGAGATATAGATGGGTTAAGTGAGTAGGCAAGGGTCTGGCAGATGGAGTACACTGTTGGCAAGGTCATTCACTTTGGAAGGGAAAATGAAAGAGTGGATTATTATTTAAATGGTAAAAAATTGCAGCATGCTGCTGTGCAGAGGGACTTGGGAGTGCTTGTGCATGAATCGCAAAAGGTTGCTTTGCAGGTGCAGCAGGCTATCTAGAAGGCAAATGGAATGTTGGCCTTCATTGTAGAGGGCTTGAATTTAAGAGCAGGAAGGTTATGTTGCATCTGCACAGGGAACTGGTGAGTCCGCACCTGGAATACTGCGTGCAGTTCTGGTCTCCTTACTTGAGGAGTCCATGGCCAGATCAACCTTGATCTTATTGAAAGGCAGAGCAGGCTTGACGGGCGAGATGGCCTACTCCTGCTCCTATTTCTTATGTTCTTATATATGTCCTACTGAAATTATATTGATTTCCAACTATTTTGTAGGTTTTCCCTAAGAAAATTGGGGGGATGCAGAATGAACACAACTAAACAAAGCTGAATATTTCAAGTCAACACAAATAACAGAAAGAGAAAGTTCACTATATATACTAACTTTTTTATTCATTCAATGTACAAACACTTTGCAGGTTGAGCTAACATTTATCATGCAAAATGCCCTCTTGCTGGTAATAATGAGATGTCTTCTTGAATTATCTTCTTACACAGTGCCGCAGGTGTAGTTATACCCAAAATACTATTAAGGAAAGTGTTCCAGAATTTTACTCAGTGATGGTAAATATATTAACATGAATGGATGGCAAGTGGTTAGGAGGGCAACCTTTATGGTGTTTCCCCATGCTTTTGCTATTGTCCTCCTAAAAGGTAGAGGTTGTGGGTTTGGAAAGTGCTGTCCAAGGAGTATAGAAAACGACAGGGCAGAAACAGCTCCTTTGGCCCATCATGTCCATGTCAACCCATAGCTTAAACACTGGCTTGCAACTGGATCATAGCCCTCCATATTACTCCCATCAATGTACCTATCCAAACATCTAATAAATTTTGAAATCAAATTTGCATCCACCATTTGCTCTGGCAGGTCGTTCCACACTCTCACCACCCTCTAAGTGAAGAAGTTTCCCCTCATGTTCCCCTTAAAAATATCACCTTTCAGCCTTTACCCAGTGAGTTGTAGTCTCACCGGAAAAAGTGTACTTGCATTTACACTATCAATATCAATACCCCTCATAATTTTGTGTACTTCTATCATAATCTCCCCTCAAAAATCTTTTACATTCTAGGGAATAAAGTTCTAACCTATTCAAACTTTCCTTATAACCCAGGTCCTCCAGTCCCGGCAACATCCTTGTAAACTTTCTCTCTACTCTTTTAATATTATTTACATGTTTCCCGTAGGTAGGTGACCAAAACTGCACAAAATACTCCAAATTAAGCCTCACCAACATTTTATACAACTTCAATATAACATCCCATCTCCTGTACTCAATACTATGATCTATGAAGGCCAATGTGCCAAAAGATATCCTTACGGCCCAATCTACCTGTCATGCCACTTTCAATGAATTATAGACCTGTATTCTCAGATCGGTTTGTTCTACCGCACTCCTCAGTGTGTAAGACCTACCCTGTTTGGTCCTCCCAAAACATAAAACCCACTTGTCTGCATTAAATTAATGCCATTAAATCTGCCATTTTTCAGCCCATTTTTTCAGCTGGTCTAGATCCCACTGCAAGCTTTGATAGTCTTCGTTGTCCACTGCAACACCAAACTTCATGTCATCCAGTTAAAATTTGCTAATCCAGTGAACCACATTATCATCTAGATCATTAATATAGATGACAAACAGCAATGGACGCAGCACAGATCCCTACGGCACTTCACTAGACACAGGCCTCCAGTCAGAGAGGCAACAATCTCTCGCAAAGCTAATGTCTAATCCAACCTACTACCTCATCATGAATGCCAAGCAACTGAACCTTCTTGACCAACCTCCCATGTGGGATCTTATCAAATGCCTTGCTAAAGTCCATGTAGATAACATCCACTGCCTTGCCTTCATCAACCTTCCTGGTAACTTCCTTGAAAAACTCTATAAGCCACCATGCACGGAGCCATGCTGACTATCACAAATCAGTCCCTATCTATCCAAATACTCATAAATCCAGTCCCTCAGAATACCTTCCAATAATTTTCCCACAACTGATGTCAAACTCACTAGCCTGTAATTTCCTGGTTTATCCTTAAGAGTCTTTCTTAAACAGCAGAACAAAATTAGCTATCCTCCGGTCCTCTGGTACCTCACTTGTCACTAATGATACTTTAAATATCTCTGCTAAGGCTCCTGCAATTTCTGTACCTGCCTTCCACAGATTCCAGGGGAACACCTTGCCAGGCCCTGGGGACTTGTGCACCCAAATTTGTCTCAAGACATCAAACACTTCCTCCTCTGTAATTTATATAGGGTCCATCACCTTATTGTTGCCTTGCCTCACTTTGTGTCAATCTCCTGAGTAAATACAAACGTAAAGACTCAATTTAAGATCTCCCCCATCTCTTTTGGTTTAACACACGGATTACCATCCTGATCTTTCAGAGGACCAATTTTGTCATTTGCAATCCTTTTGCTCTTAACATACCTTTAGGAGCCTTTAGGATTCTCCTTTACCTTGTCTGCTAGAGCAACTTCATGCCTTCTTTTAGCCCTCCTGACTTCTTTCTTAAGTACTCTCTTACATTTCTTATACTGCTTAAGTACCTCATTTGCTCCTATCTGCCTATACCTGCTATGCATCTCCTTTTTTTCTTAACCTAGCCTCAATATTTCTCAAAAACCAAAGTTACCTAAACCTGTTATCCTTGCTTTTTGTTCAATTAGGCACATACAAGCTTTGTACTCTCAAAATTTCATTTTTGAAGGCCTCCCACTTACCAAGTAGACTTTTGCCAGAAAACAACCTGTCCCAATCCACACTTGCCAGATCCTTTCTGATAACATCAAAATTGGACTTTCTCCAACTTAGAATCTCACCCCGAGAACCAGACCTAAATTTCTCCATAATTACCTTGAAAATAATGGTATTATGATCACTAGATGCTGTGTTCTCCTATACAAAATTCTGTCACCTGCCCCGTCTCATTTCCTAATAGATCAAGTGTTGCACATCCTCTCATTGGGACTTTTATGTACTGATTAAGGAAACTTTCCTGAACACATCTAACAAACTCTATACCATCTTGTCTTTTTACAGTATGGGAGTCCCAGTCAATACTGTATGTGGAAAGTTAAAATCAGCTAGTTTCACAACGTTATGTTTCTTGCAAGAATCTGTGATCTCTCTACAAATTTGTTCCTCTAAATCCCATGGACTGTTAGGTGGACTACAACAGCCTTTCTCAACCTTTTTGCCCCGGAGGAAGCCTTGAAATAATTTTCATGCTTCAAGGAACCCCTGCATAAAAATTATATCTACAGTTCATGGTACATTAGTGTGATCAGCAAGTTGAAGATATAATAATCCAAATATAATTGTCAATACTATTTTGAGTAGAGAACGAATTCTTAGCTTACCTTTCTTGAAATTAGTCTCTCTCTTTCCTTGTCATAAATTTTAAAATCTCACAAGGCAAATATGATAAATTTCCCAATTCTTGATCGAACTTGAGATAAGCACACATGGATTTCATCTTCAACTCAAATGAGACGACTTCTATCCTTGCTCATGATACTTGTTAAACAAGAAAAAGTTTGCTTACACATGTAAGAAGTTGAAAACTGCACCAAAATATTCATTGCATTCCTGTGAATAGCAGGGTACTCTTCTTTCACAGAAATCCAGAATTTATCCAGGGGCAGGTCAGTATAACTCATCTTGAGTGCATGATCAGAGTGCAGCTCACAAAGTTCTTCCTCTTCTCTCAAAGTCAAGTTCTCAGGCTGAGCAGAAGATTCAGAGAAAGGGTCCCTCACCCAGTCATTTCCATGTTGAAAGGGGAGAAAAATACTCTTCAATTTTGTTCTGCAGTTCCTCCAGGTGGTTTTCAATAAGACTCGAGACTTTGATATCCTTCCTCACTCTCATGCTAAGCAGCAGTGGAAGCATTTCAAGATTTCCTTTTGCGGCATGACTTTTTCAAAGATTCTGTTTCCTTTTAAACCCAAGAATCTTGTCACTTGAAGTCAAAGCATTTTCTCTTGGGGCTAGCAGAGACTTGTTCAACTGGCTCATATGATGAAAAATGTCTGTTAAGTAGGCTAGTTTCTGCAGCCATTCTTCATCCTTAAGGCACTCAGCAAAATCTGGCCGACTGTTTTCTTGAAAGTACTCCTGCAATTCACCTTTCAGCTCAAACACCCTGTTGAGAACTCTTCCTCTGGTAAGCCACCAGGTTTCTGTATGTAGCAGGAAATGTTCTCTAGTGAACTGGTCCTAAAGCTACTAAATAATTTGCTTCATGAAGCTTTTTACTGACTGTGACTTTATTTTCAAAAGTTTTAATCAGTTTATTTTGAGATTCCAATAGTCATTTAAAATAATCAGCACTCTTACGTGTCCTATGGCTGTGATTTGTAGTTAGGTGTCTTTTCTATCTTGCAGGAGCCATTGCTGCAATTATAAGTTGTTTACCATAAACTAGGCACAATGGAATAAGACAACTTGGATCACCAGTCCATGTAAAACCCATTGATAAATAGCTTTCATTGTAAAGACAGACTTCTTTTGTGTCCATTGTTGCACTAGTGCAGTGAAATGACTCAGAAGATTATAATTATTCATCATTAGCTTTATCAGAATTGTCCCTAAGCCTAGGCCTAGAATTCTCCTCTTCAAAAATCACCACACTGGACCATCTTTAGAATGAAAGAAAAATCCCTTCAGTTTTCTACTACACCAGTAGAGTTTGTTCGCTTGCATAAACCAGTCGGCAGCGCATAAGGGGAAGTTGGGGGAGGTAATTCGGGAGGGAGAGGCTGACATCACAGCCCAAGTTGGGCGAGTCCATTCAATATTCGTAAATCACACTTCATGCTCCTCATCAGCCTACTGTCCTCCCCTCCGTGTAACACAGCACTCACCAATTATCAACGGCCTCCCCTATCTCACATCAAAAACTGAGAATGGACTCCAGCAAATAAATACGGTCCTACTGCACACTGCCATACTGGACAGAGAGACCTCTAACGAGATTGCTAATGGGGCAAGTGCTAGCATTGCACATTGCGCCAAGTTCAAAAAATGATGTGTTTTTTAAAATCACAATCTCTCACGGAACTCCAGGGCCGACAGGCAAGATGGCCTATTCTTGCTCCTATTTCTTATGTTCCGCAGAACCCCGGTTGAGAAACCACGGTTTATAATATTGCCCTATAAACGTCATCATGTCTTTCTTATTCCTCAGTTCCACCCGTAAAGCCTTACTAGATGAGTTCTCCAGTCTGTCCCAACCGAGCACTGCCGTGACATTTTCCCTGACTAGTAAGTAATGCCATCCTTTCCCCTTTAATACCTTCCGCTCTATCACGTCTAAAACAACAGTCCTGCCTCTCCTGCAACTGTCTCACAAATGGCTACAATATCATAATTCCGTGTGTTGATCCGTGGCCTGAGTTCATCTGCCTTTCCTACAAAACCTTTTGAATTGAAATTGATGCATTTGTCCCATCATGGTCAATTATTTGATTCCTGACTTTGCCTGAGGTCTTAACAACATCTGTCTCCACAACCACTCCACTATCTGTTCTGGTACTGTGGTTCCCATCCCCCTACAACTCTAGTTTAAACAATCTCCCTCCATCTCGTACGAGCGAACCTTCCTGCTAGGATATTAATTCCCATCCTGTCACAACCATGGATTCAGCAGCACAGTAAACACGGCAACTGAGCTTGTTAATATGCACATGTCAGCTAATTATTATTTCATTGTGATAGTATTTAACTCCATTCATTCCATCGTAGTATTTGTTGAGACTTGGACACAACACAACACAGCAATGCTTCGCTCCCTGTTTGCATTTGGCCTTGCCTGAGAAATTGGACTGTCAAGTCAATGATTCTGAAGACTCGCAGTATTCATTTTATATTTTAGTTCCTCTTTTCACCCGCAGTGTAGGCTTCGTTTTTCCATTTGAGAGTTTTAGTTAGCAGCCCTGTTTGGCCTAGCGTTTATTGTTTTCTTTCCCCTTTAACACTGTTCGTATTAAAATCTGTGAACTATCGACCCGCTTCAGTGCCTTTCACTCCGCATTTGGACCATATCCGAACCATGGCGATGCTTCCAGTTTAGGTGAAAACCGTTTCTTCTGTACAGATCTTATCTTCCCTGGCAGACAGCCCAATGATCCAAAAACCTGAAGCCCTCCCTGTTACTCCAAGTCCTTAGCCACACATGTTAAACTATATGAGCTTCCTATTTCTGGCTCACAAGCACGTGGCACGGGTAGTAATCCTGAGTCAGAACCCTGGAACTCCTGTCCTTTAACTTAGCATCGAACTCCTTGAACTCATTTTGCAAAACCTTCCTGCCTATGTCATTGGTACCTATATGAACTATGACCTCTGGCAGCTGAGAACTTGATCTGAGATGTCCCAAACTATGCCAGGATGCAACATACCATCCAGGAATTTCATTTTCGTTCAAAGAACCTCCCTTTTGTTCCCCTAACTAATGAATCCCCTATCACCACAGCTCGCCACTTCTTCCCCCTTTCCTTCTGAGCTACAGAGCCAGACTATCAGCAACCAGAGATCTGACCATTGTGATTTTCATCTGCTATATCATCCTCCAACAGTATCCAAAGTGGTATACCTGTTGTTGAGAGGGATGGCCACAGGGGTACTCTGCATTAGCTGTTAACCACTTTCACCCTCCTGACTGTCACCCAGAATCCTGTATCCTGCACCTTGGGTGTAACAACCTCTCTATATGTCCTCTCTGTCATCCCCTCAGCCTCCCAAATGATCTGGAGTTCATCCAGTTCCTGCTCCAACTCCTTAACTTGAAGTGTTAGAAGCTTCAGCTGTTTGCACTTCTTGCAGGTGAAGTAATTAGGTACACTGGAGGTCTCTCTGCTTTCCCACATCCCACAAGAGGAGCATTCAACTATCCTGCCTGGCATCCCTCCTGCTCTAACTGTGCAATTATAAAGGAGGAATTAATCAATAAACTGAAAAAGCAATCTGCCAACAGTTTATTACCTTCTCTCAAGACTTTCCTCACTGAAATCTAGAAGAGCTAAAGCCTTAAATCCCCACTCTAACACTATCCATTCCAACAAAGGCCACTCCGCCTGACCTTGCCTTATTTTTATTTGCCCTTGCTAATGATCTCCAGTCTTAATTGGCTGCTGTTGAAATACTGAAACTCCTGCGAAGCTCTGCCTTTTAAAGCAGACTTGCCAACCTGTGTGAGATATCTCTTCTCTCACTCAAAACACTGCTTTTTACAGCATACTCAGCGACCTGTGTGAGTCACCTCTTCTCCTGCACCCATCCTGTGATTGGCCACTGTACAAACGCCAAAACGCTTGCAAAGCACTGCTTCCTAAAACACACTTGCCGAACTGTGTGAGTCACCTCTTCTCTTGCTCCCGATCTCCCACAAGACGTTGCTTTTTAATGCACATTCGGCAACCCATGTGAGTTACCTCTCTTCTCGCTCATGATCTCTGTTTGGTTACTGTTCAAATGCCAAAACTCCCACAAAGCGCTGCTTTTTAATGCACACTCACCAACCTGTGTGAGTCACTTATTCTCTCGCTCCCGATCTCTGATTGACTGCTGTTCAAACAGTGTTTTGGAGATTTTCTGTAGTACATCACATAGATGGTACAAACTGTTGGAGTAAGTGATAACTAATGAAGAGTGTCAGCCCAAAATGTCAACTGTATATACCTCTCCATAGATGCCACCTGATCTGCTAACCTCCCCAGGAATTTTTGTGTGTCACTCTACGTATTATCAAGAAATGGCTGACAACACCTAATACAGAAAATATGAGGAACTAGAGAACATCCAGCTGTACTCTGAATGATTGTTACCTCAGAATAAACTCCTGTGATAGACAATCCTTCCCAGTTACAATACTGGCATCTACATGAAAATGTGGAAAAAGATCTAGCTCATGAATTCAAACTGAATAATTTCTGCCCAGTCAGCCTCTTTGGAACCATCACCGAAATGATGGCGGGTGGGATTAGCAGTTCCACTAAGTGGCACTTACTCCCTGATATTCTGTTCACCCGTGCCACTATGGATTTCAGCAAGACTGCCTGGCTCTGCAACAAGGCTTTGGTGCAAACATGGACCAAAGAAATGAATTGCAGAAGCAAAACAGAATAACTTAAGTTGATAGATGTGTAGAGAAAAATTCTCGCATCCATAGCTGGCACAATGGAAGGTGACTATGAATGTTGGAGTCATTCGTTCCCCAAAAAGGGTTCCCCAGCACAGTTTTATTGGCTTAACCATCTTCAGCTGCTTCATTAATGAACTTTTTTTCCCACTACAAATTCAGAAATGGAGGTATTCACTGATAACTGCGAAGTTTTCAGTTCCACTGCCAACTCTTTAACAAACAATATGTGACAGGTATGGGCAGTACTGGGCAGATGGCGAGGCCTGGTGTTCAGGTTCTGTCTTCATTCAGTGTGGAATTGAGACCTGCTGTTTGGTGATTGCTGAGGATCAAATCGGTGGTCGTGTTGATGCCAAGTCCGAAGTCCGGAAGTTTTGGCTGTTGGTCGGTTCCTCAGGCCTGCAATTCTCTACGGGCCCAGGGGGCAGTCAAATGTCCTATGTCTACATGTCCCAGTCTGAATCAGAGGTTGGAAGCTGAAGAAGACAGACTGTCTCAGAGTTAAATTAGTGGTAGTCGATCTTTTTCTGCTTGTGGCCCACTTGTGACTTTCATTTACCTCTGTGGCCCCCATCCTTCAAAGCCTCTGTTAGTTCCTAAAGTTTTTTTTGTCATCTGTACAACTATCATAATAGACAGTTAATACTTACGTTTTAACATGTGGTTATACTGTAGGTATTACTAGCAACACACACAAAATGCTGGAGGAACTCAGCAGGTCAGACTGCATCTATGGAAATGAATAAACAGCATATGTTTCAGGCCAAGACCTTCTTCAGGACTGGAAAGGAAAGGGGAAAACAGCAGAACAAAAAGGTGTGGGGGGGGGAGGAGCTAGCTAGAGGGTGATGGGTGGACGCCATGAGGGTAGAAAAAGTAAAGGGCTGGAAGAGGAAGGAATCTGATACTTTATACTTTATTGTCGCCAAACAATTGATACTAGAACGTACAATCATCACAGCGGTATTTGATTCTGCGCTTTCCACTCCCTGAATTACAAATATTAAAAATAGTAAAAATTAGTAAATATCAAAAATTTTAATTATGAATCATAAATAGAAAATAGAAAAATGGAAGGTAAGGTAGTGCAAAAAATCTGAGAGGCAGGTCCGGATATTTGGAGGGTACGGCCCAGATCCGGGTCAGGATCCGTTCAGCAGTCTTATCACAGTTGGAAAGAAGCTGTTCCCAAATCTAGCCGTACAAGTCTTCAAGCTCCTGAGCCTTCTCCCGGAGGGAAGAGGGACAAAAAGTGTGTTGGCTGGGTGGGTCTTGTCCTTGATTATCCTGGAGCACTGCTCCGACAGCGTGCGGTGTAAAGTGAGTCCAAGGATGGAAGATTGGTTTGTGTGATGTGCTGTGCCGTGTTCACGATCTTCTGCAGCTTCTAATAGGAGAGGTGAGTGGACCACAGGAGAAAGGGAAGGAGGAGGGGCACCAGGCAGGTGAGAAGAGGTAAGAGGCCATAGTGGGGAATACAGGAAGCGGGGGAGTGAAGTTTTTTTTACTGGAAGGGGAAATCGGTATTTATGCCATATAATATCTCAGATGTATATGAAAAATAAAACAGCTTCAAAGCTCTGAATAGGATACTACATTCATAATATACATAATATTCAAGATTCACGATTTATTTATTATTAAAGAATATATAAATTATACAACATTGAGATTTGTTTGCTCACAAGTAGCTACAAAGCAAGAAACCCAAAAGAACCCAATTAAAAAGGGAAAAAAAAGAATAAAAATAAAAAATAGAAGACCAACACTCAAGAATCACCTCTTTTCACATCAAGATGGTTACAAGCTTTTGATAGTAGGTGAAGAACTTGACTAAACCACATTCAACTCGACAAGAGGTGGTAAATCCAATTAAAAATAACTGTTTTCTCCCAGAGGTGTGGAAACTTATTTTGAATATCACCAGTAATCCAGAAATTTTGCTTTTGTGTTTGAATGTTGCTTCAGCTGTTATATTGCTCTGCAGCTCAAAAAGACATTGTTGCAATGCGTTATCAACATCATTCACATACACACCAAATGGATCGGCCACCCAATCTGGAATATGCAGGTCTTGTAACTGAAATTCCATATCAGTGTGCAGTTGCTTCAAATGATCAAGATACACGATCAGATCATCATCCTGAAATTCTATTTTAAGAGTGGTCATGTATAAATGTGCAATGTCCAATATCGAAAGGACAGACAGGTTGGCAGAGGGAGTGGGGTGGCTCTGTTGGTGAGGAATGAAATTCAGTCACTTGCGAGGGGGTACATAGAATCAGGAGATGTAGAGTCAGTATGGATAGAACTGAGAAACCGTAAGGGCAAAAAGACACTAATGGGAGTTATCTACAGGCCCCCAAACAGTAGCCTGGATATAGGGTGCAAGTTAAATCAACAGTTAAAATTGGCATGTCGCAAAGGTAATACTACAGTTGTTATGGGGGATTTCAACATGCAGGTAGACTGGGAAAATCAAGTTGGTACTGGACCACAAGAAAGGGAGTTTGTGAAAATGCCTCAGAGATCGATTCTTAGAGCAGCTTTTATTAGAGCCTACCAGGGAGAAGGCAATTCTGGATTTAGTGTTGTGTAATGAGCCGGATTTGATAAGGGAACTTGAGGTAAAGGAGCCATTAGGAGGTAGTGACCATGATATGATAAGTTTTAATCTACAATTTGAGAAGGAGAAGGGAAAATTGGAAGTGTCAGTATTACAGTTGAACAAAGGGGACTATGGACCCATGAGGGAGGAGCTGGCAAAAGTTGACTGGAAAGATACTCTAGCAGAGATGACAGTGGAACAACAATGGCAGGTATTTCCGGGAATAATACAGAAGGTGCAGGATCAGTTCATTCCAAAGAGGAAGAAAGATTCTAAGGGAGGTAAGGAGCGACTGTGGATGACAAAGGAAGTCAAAGATAGTACAAAAATAAGAGAGAGGAAGTGTAACATAGCAAGGATGAGTGGGAAGCCAGAGGTTTGGGAGAGTTTTAAGGAGCAACAGACGACACTAAAACGGCAATACGGGGGAGAAAGATGAGGTACAAATGTAAGCTAGCCAAGAATATAAAGGAGGATAGTAAAAGCTTCTTTAGGTATGTGAAGAGGAAAAACTTAGTTAAGACCAAAGTTGGGCCCTTGAAGACAGAAACAGGTGAAATTATTATGAGGAACAAGGAAATGGCAGACGAGCTGAACAGGTATTTTGGATCTGTCTTCACTAGGGAAGACACAAACAATCTCCCAGATGTAATAGTCATCAGAGGACCTCGGGTAACAGAGGAACTGAAGGAAATTTGCATTGGGCAGAAAATGGTGTTGGGTAAACTGATGGGACTGAAGGCTGTTAAATCCCCAAGGCCCGATGGTCTGCATCCCAGGGTACTTAAGGAGGTGGCTCTAGAAATCGTGGACACATTGGTAATCATTTTCCAGTGTTCTATAGATTCAGGATCAGTTCCAGCGGATTGGAGGGTAGCTAATGTTATTCCAGTTTTTAAGAAAGGAGGGAGAGAGAAAACAGGCAATTATAGACCGGTTAGTCTGACGTCAGTGGTGGAGAAGATGCTGGAGTAAATTATAAAATATGAAATAGCAGCATATTTGGATAGCAGTAGCAGGATAGGTCCGAGTCAGCATGGATTTACAAAGGGGAAATCATGCTTGACTAATCTTCTGGAACTTTTTGAGGATGTAACTATGAAAATGGACATGGGAAAGCCAGTGGATGTAGTGTACCTGGACTTTCAGAAAGCCTTTGATAAGGTCCCACATAGGAGGTTAATGAACAAAATTAGAGCACATGGTATTGGGGGTAGGGTACTGACATGTATAGAAAATTGGTTGGCAGACAGGAAACAAAGAGTACGGATTAACGGGTCCTATTCAGAATGGCAGGCAGTAACTAGTGGGTACCGCAAGGCTCAGTGCTGGGACTGCACTTGTTTACAATATAAATAATGATTTAGATGAAGGGATTAAAAGTAACATTAGCAAATTTGCAGATGACATAAAGCTGGGTGACAGTGTGAAACGTGAGGTGGATGTTATGAGAATGCAGGGTGACTTGGACAGGTTGGGTGAGTGGGCAGATACATGGCAGATGCAGTTTAATGTGGATAAATGTGAGGTTATCCACTTAGGTGGCAAGAACAGGAAGGCAAAGAATACTATCTGAATGGTGTCAAGTTAGAAGAAGGGGAAGTACAATGAGATCTGGGTGTCCTTGTTCATCAGTCACTGCAAGCAAGCAGTAAAGAAAGCTAATGGCATGTTGGCCTTCATAATAAGGGGAATTGAGTATAGGAGCAAAGAGGTCCTTCTGCAGTTGTACAAAGCCCTGGTAAGACCCCACCTGGAGTATTGTGTGCAGTTTTGGTCTCCAAATTTGAGGAAAGACATTCTTGCTATGGAGGAAGTGCAGCGTAGGTTCACTGGGCTAATTCCAAAGATGTTGAAAGATTGGAGCGACTGGGCTTGTATACACTGGAATTTAGAAGGATGAGAGGGGATCTGATTGAAACATATAAGATTATTAAGGGATTAGACAAGGTAGAGGCAGGAAACATGTTCCCAATGTTGGGGGAGTCCAGAACCAGAGGCCACAGTTTAAGAATAAGGGGCAGATCATTTAGAACGGAGTTGAGGAAAAACTTTTTCACACACAGGGTTGTGGATCTGTGGAATGCTCTGCCTCAGAAGGCAGTGGACACCAATTCTCTGGATTCTTTCAAGAAAGAGTTAGATAGCGCTCTTAAAAATAGCGGAGTCAAGGGATATGGGGAGAAGGCAGGAACAGGGTACTGATTGTGGATGATCAGCCATGATCACAGTGAATGGCGGTGCTGGCTCGAAGGGCCTACTCTGGCACCTATTGTCTATTGCTGCTGAAAAGTTTTATTTTTCCAAGGAAAGTGGTAATAGCCTCTTTGCATGATTTAAGATTGCAGTTTTTTCACTTTAACTGTTTATATAAAAAGTTCAGTTTTTCAAACATCTAACAGGTAAAATATGTCAGATTTAGTCCATATGACCATTAGATATAGGAGCAGAATTAGGCAATTTAGCCCATCAAGTCTGCTCCGCCATTTCGTCATGACTGATCCAATTTTCCTCTCAGCCCATCAGGGCACTGGAGCAGGGATCTAATCACAGACCCAATACCGTGCACACAGTGATATTAATTGAGTAACAAGTCCCGAGGTGCAAACAAAGTCAGCGTCAAAGTTCAGGCGGAGATCAAAACATCCAGAGAAATCCAAAAACCGGAATCGGGAAACAGGCAGAGTCGATATTCAGACAGAGTACAGATACAAATACTGGAAAGGCTCAGGAGAATTCACTCACATAATCTGACAACAAACAGGTGAAAACACAGGACTAAAATACACTGAGCAATAAATAGAGAGGCAGATGACAGGTAATAATGCAAAATAGTTGAGAGGCAGAGTACTCAGTAATACAGGGGCCGGAATAGAGCAGGAGCACATGGGACACGAAAACAAATAAGAGCACGTGGCAATACAAAACCACAGACTGACGGCTAGTGGGAAAACACACAAAAGACAAAGTTCATCTGGAGGTACTGACACCTAATCAGTTTAAGTCCTTTAGTAGCCTTTATTTCTTCAAAACCACCTGCCCTCTACCTATCTTCATATCATCCGCAAGCTTTGCAACAAAGCCATCACTTCCACCATCCAAATCATTGACATATAATTTGAAAAGAATTGGTCCCAACACAGACCCCTGTGGAACCATCAGCCTCATGTATGGCAACCTGTCAAAGACCTTCTGAAAGTCCATACAACATCCACTGCATCCCTTTCATCTATCCTACTTATAATCTCCTCAAAGAATTCCAACAGGTTAGGCAGGCAAGATTTTCCCTTAAGGAAACCATTCTGACTTTGTCCTATCTTGTCCTGTGTCACCAAGTACGCCACAACCTCATCCTTAACAATTGACTCCAGCATCTTCCCAACCACTGAGGTCAGATTAACTGGCCTATAGTTTATTTCTTCTGCCTCTCTCCTTTCTTGAAGAGTGGAGTAGCATTTGCAATTTTCCAGTCTTCTGGAACCTTTCCAGAATCTAGTGATTCTTGAAAGATCATTACTAATGCATCCACAAATTTCTACCGCTACCTCTTTCAGAACCCTGGGGTGTACACCATCTGGTCCAGCTGACTTCTCTATCTTCAGACCTTTCAATTCTTCAAGAATCTTCTCTCTATTTATGGTAACTTAACACACTTCATGCTTCCTGACACCTGGAACTTACACCACACTGCTAGTGTCATTCACAGTCATGACGGATACATAATGCCTATTCTGTTCATCTGCTATTTTGTTGTCCCCCATTACTACCTCTCCAGCATCATTTTCCAGCCGTCCAATATCCACTCTCATCTCTCTTTTACACTTTATGTATCTGAAGAAACATTTGGTACCCTCTTTAATATTATTGGCTGTTTTACTTTCATGTTCCATCTTTACCTTCTTAATGGCTTTTGTAGTTGTCTTCTGTTGGTTTCTAAAATCTTCTAACTTACCACTAATTTTTGTTGTATTATATGCCCTCTCTTTGTTTTTTATGTTGGCTTTGACTGCTCATTAGCCATAGTTGTGTCATCTTTCCTTTAGAATACTTCTTCGGGATGTATACACCCTGTGCCTTCTGAATTGCTTCTAGAAATTCCCGTCATCGTTGCTCTGCCATCATCCCTGCCAGTGTTCTTTTCCAATCAATTCTGGCCAACTCCTCTCTCATGCTTCTGTAATTCGCTTTACTCCACTGTAATACTGATACATCTGACTTCAGCTTCTCCTTCTCAAATTTCAGGGTGAAATTTGATCATATGATCACTTGCCCATATGGGTTCTTTTTACCTTAAGGTCTCTAATCAATTCTGATTCATTGCACCACACCTAATCCTGAATAGCTGATTTTTAGTGGGCTCAACCTCGAGGATGCTCTAAAAAGCCATCTCGTAGGCACTACTGGAATCCAGCATTAACCTGATTTTCTCCATCTACCTGCATATTGAAGCCCCCCCCCCATGACTGCTGTAACACTGCCCTTTTGGCACGCATTTTCTATCTCCCATTGCAGTTTATAGGCCACATCCTTACTATTGTTTTGGGGTCTGTGTACAACTCCCACCAGGATCTTTTAACCCTTGCAGTTCCTTCGTTCTATCCACAGTGATTCAACACCTTCTGACCCTATGTCACCTCTTTCTAATGATTTGTTTTCATTTTTTGCCAACAGAGCAATGCTGCCCCCTCTGCCTTCCTGCCTATCCTTTCGATACAACGTATATCCTTGGACATTAAGTTCCCAGCTATAATCTTTCAGCCATGATTCAGTGATGCCTACAACATCATACCTGCCAACCTGCAACTGTGCTGCGAGTTTATCTACCCTATTCCACCTACTGCACACATTCATATACAACACCTTCAGTCCTGTATTCATCTTTTTCGATTTTGTCTGCCTTTTAAGTTGCAACCAATCCTGCTGACTGCAATTTTGCCTTGTCAACAATTTCTTCTCACTCTACATTTACCTCCATTTGCAAACCAGCTACACCATTTTCAGCACTATTATCCGCCTTTCGTATGATACTTTTTGCATTGAAATATTGGCAGCTCAGGACACTAGTTGCATCATGCTCAACCTTTTGATTCCTAACTTTATCTGAAGACTTACAAGTCTCTGCTTCCACAAACTCTCCACTAACTGTTCTGCACTCTGGTTCCTATCACCCTGCAACTCGTTTAAACCCGATTGTGCAGCATTAACAAACATTCCCACTAGGATATTAGTCCCACTCCAGTTCAGGTGCAAACCGTCCCTTCTGTACAGATCCCACCTTCCCAGGAAGAGAGCCAAATGATCTAAAAACCTTATGAGCTCCCTCCTACACCAACACCTTAGCCACGGTGTTACAGTATTAAACTGTATAATCTTCCTAGATCTGGCATCACTAGCAGGTGGCACAGGTAGCAATCTTGAGATCACAACTTAGTGTGACAATTTGTTCTCCAACCTGCTTATCACTCAGAAATGCTACAATACTCTCAAGAAAAGTGAATTGAACTTCTTTTCAAAATATGGTAAGTATCAAGGATATAATGGAGGTTCTAGTGGTAGATAGTGATGCAGTGGTAACCACACGTTCTCGCCTCTCTGTTGTTTAGCCGTTTCTAGCAACTGACCCCACTGCAGTAACTACAACCTTCATGTCACGTTTTGTATACATTAGAACAGGCTCAAGTCAGGGGAAGGCAAACAGAACCAGCCTCTTGCTGCGTACTCACTGACTGGCCTTGCTGCAGACAGACCCGCTCAATCTGCAGTTTGTGATTTAGGGGTGGGTGTGGAGCAGGGTTCAGCAAGCCGCCCTGCAGGGTGTGAATGGTGATCTGTGCGTGATCAAGCAGGAACAAAGATAACCACGTGAAAGCCTAAATTGATTTACTGTCTCATTTGCATCAGCTAGCTTTTTTTCCCCATTTCATTCTGGGTTCCAATTAAATTACATATATTCATTTATTTTTCATTGATACTGTATATTTTAGTAATATTTCATTAACACAGTAAACTTATCATGGCCCATTCAGAAGCTCCTGTGGCCCACAGTTTTCTTTTTTTTAAATTCTGGTCCCCTAAGAAATCCAGCATGGCCCCCTGGTGTGCGATATGGTCCATGTTGAGAATCAGTGGGTTTAAGGGCTGTGTATATCCATAGGTGGGAGGGAAGAACAGGGCTTGTTTTGCTGTTGTTGTTTTGATACTTGTTGTGCTCTATTTTGATGATGTGGGCGTGCTAAATTAGTGCCAGAATATGTGGTGATACTTGTGGGCTACCCCAGCACAGCCACAAGTATGTTGGTCGTGAATACAAATTAGGTATTTCACCGCCTGTTTTGATATACATGTCATAACATTATGGAATAGAGTGTTGGGAAATGTATGATGATGTACTTTGGGAGAAGGAACAATTGCACAGACCATTATCTAAATGGGGAGAAGGTTCAAACATCAGGGGTGCACAGGGACTTAAGGCGTCCTCGTGCAAGACTCCCAGAAGGATAATTTATAGATTGAATCTGTGGTAAAGAAGGCAAATGCAATGTTAGCATTTTTTTGAATTAAAAAATATAAAAGCAAGGAGATAATATTGAGCTTTTGTAAGACACTAGTCAGGCCGCACTTGGAGTATTGTCAACAGTTTTGGGTCCCTTATCTCAGAAAGGATGCACTTTTATTGACAAGAATCCAGAGCAGGTTTGCAAGGATGATTCTAGAGATGAAGGGGTTAACAATATGAGCATTTGGCACCTTTGGGCCTGTACTCACAGGAATTTAGAAGACTATGTGGGGATCTCATTGAAACCTATCGAATGTAGATAAGGTGGATGTGGAGAGAATGCTTCCTATGGTGGGGGTATCCAAAACTAGAGGGCACAGCCTCCAAAATTGAGGGGCGACCTTTTAGAGCAGAGGTAAGGAGAATTTTTTTTAGCCAGAGGGTAGTGAATTTGTGGTATGCTCTGCCATCAGACTGCGGTGGAGGCCACGTCCATGGGTATATTTAAGACAGAAGTTGATAGTTTCCTGATTGGTCAGGGTGTCAACAGAAATGGCGAGAAGGCAGGTGTATGGATATGAGTGGGATCCAGGATCAGCTGTGATGGAATGGCAGAGTAGACTCGATGGGCTGAATGGCCTAATTCGGCTCCTATGTCTTATGTTCTTATGGTCTTATAAATAAATTTGTACCTTGAATAATACTTGTGCCACAAAAGTGCTAGGTAATGACTGTTTCCAACAAAGACTGACTATCTACTTAACCTTGAAATTCAAAAGCATTGCAAAAATAGAAGACCAATACATACTTGCCACCCAGAATATGGGAGGCTTTATCCCATTATGTTCTTTTGTTTTCACATTTCTGGAAACTCAAGGATCCAGTTATGTAGGTGGGGGGAATCTTAAGAAAAGTGCAAGAATGAGTTGAAACTAGAAAAGAAGAGGAAGTTGGGGACATTGAAGAGTCACCTACAGTGCAGAGTGGAGAGGAAGCCTTCATTGCCTTCTCACTCTACCCATTATTGTCAGGTTCTCTACCAAAGAATAATCAAAAATTATGTATTTAAATGACATACAAAATAATTTAGAACACTATCAATACTACTACAGTACCATAAAACTGTGTATTAGTTCCTAATTGTTATCAATGGAAGAATTTATCCAGTGTACCTGTATGTTGTCACATCCATTTGCTTGACTGTAAATGAAAAAAAATCAGTGCAGACACCTAGTACAGACTGCCTTCATGCAATGCCATTAACGATTGCATCCTCCAAATCTTCATTTTCATTGTAACATTCAAGCTGATTGTTAATATGTTTGAATTTTTCATAGTTTCTAACTTGTTGAAGTGATGAAATCATTTCATCTTTCACTCCTGGCTGTTTCTGGCATCGACAAATCTGAATGCTTGAAACCGCAGTGAGCAAAACAGTTCAGAGTTGTCTTACAGCTTGTTTCTCGCCAACTCTCAGTGACAAAAGTCACTGTTTTTTTTAAACACAAACACACACAACTGATGCTACTTTAAAACTGCTTTCTCTAAACACAGTGTAGTGTCTAATGGCCACACAAGTGCACACATCTAATGTCAGTTAGAAACTGTTCAGCAACAGTCTCCTAAAGAGGAGAAAATCTGCAGATGCTGGAAATCCAAGCAACACACACAAAATGCTAGAGGAACTCAGCAGGCCAGATAGCATCTATGGAAAAAAAGTACAAAAGTACAGACCATCCTGCAGAAGGGTCTCACCTGAACTGCCGATTGTACTTTTTTCTATAGATGCTGCCTGGCCTGCTGAGTTCCTCCAGCATTTTATATGGACAGCAGTCTCCTGCCCCAATTCAGCAGCATTGTGTTCCAAATAAACAAAGGGAATCCTGGTATTTTTCTCAATTACTTTTTGTTCTTTATGAGTTGTCCCAGATAAATGGCTGCCCTGATTAACCGATGCCCCAATTAACCGAAATTCACTGCACTTCCTTCCCTCGGGGAGCTATTACCTCACTAACTCCTGGCTCCAATTATCAATTTGCTTTCCTTCCTGACGGAATCATCTTAGTAAACTTCCAAACCTGCTTCACAAAGATACTTATATTTTCAGTTAAGATGATGATAGCTATGTGAAAAAGTGACTGGGATAAGACAACAGGAATTCTGCAGATGCTGGAAATTCAAGCAACATACATCAAAGTTGCTGGTGAACGCAGCAGGCCAGGCAGCATCTATAGGAAGAGGCGCAGTCGACGTTTCAGGCCGAGACCCTTCGTCAGGACGAAGGGTCTCGGCCTGAAACGTCGACTGCGCCTCTTCCTGTAGATGCTGCCTGGCCTGCTGCATTCACCAGCAACTTTGATGTATGTTGCTGGGATAAGACAACCATAGTTTTCCCTTTCATGACTTTCTTTCAGTCCTAAGTGCTGCTTTTCATTCAAAGCTGATGCCTAACCACATGACATGAAAACAGCTGAAGATATCAGTATGAGGGCTTGGCTCTCAACATTTGTCTTTGGCGAGAAACTTCAAATATAAGAGACTAGCTCAATAATCCTTAAGTGATTTTATCTAAATGAAATGCAGCTGGAATCAATTTCATATAAACAGTGGCTCCTACAGAGCCAATCCATAGCTGGTTGATGTTATTTGCAACCAAATTTTCAAGATACAAGAATTTAGTCACATAGCTGCCCAAGTAAAAATGAGAATTATTAGGGCTAATTTTTTTTTACAATTTTTTCATTTCTTCTAACTTTACTCATGATGTACAACATTTCAGAGCAGCAAACACTGTAAACTACATATGCCTGGCCTATTCTTCTCGTTCCATGAACCCTGATTGATGAAAAAATATCTAGCAGTGGAATTTCTTTCTTTCTTTAGCCTGACAATTAACATACAACATGACAGCATAGTTCAGGTACCTTGGCCTATGATGTTCTGCTGACCCTTTAGCCTACTCCAATATCAATCTAACCACTCACTCCCGCATAGCCCTTTTCTACTTTTTTTAACCATCCAAGTACCTATCTAAGAGTATCTTACATGTTGCGAGAGCATCTGCCTTCAACATCAACCCAGGCAGTAGGTTAATTAGGCATTGTAAATTGTCCTGTGATTAAGCTAGGATTAAATCGGAGGATTGCTGGGCAGCATAGCACAAATGACCATGAAGTATTATTCCGCATTGTATCTCAATAAATAAACAATAATTTGCTAAACCAAGATTAACACTTGTCACTAAAGTTTCTAACCACAGTAGAACTGCCTCGCAATGCTGCAACAAACCAAATTAGATCCTAACCTTACGGAGCTTGTATTTTCTCTATATGACCATACACATGCTCACACATCCCAAAAATGTGTGGGCTGTAAATTACCCCAGTATGCAGATTAGTTGGGGGGTATGGAGGTTAGGAGTACACCCTATCCTCGTTATATGCGAGGGATACATTCCTCGAAGTTGACGCATAATGTGAATAAATATTTAAATGGAGAAAACAGGGATGCTTTCCAGAGGGCTTCCTAAATATGTTTTATCTGTAATTTATTCACATTTTTATACCAATACAACACAAAAGTAGAACTACCAGACAACATTTGTATTATATTTAATCAACTTAAGGTAATATTCAATATAATAAATCATAGAAAGTTAACATCCTCTGGTGTAGAGTACCAACAGTGGCAGGTGTGTTCGCTCTGGGAGACGAGTGGTTGTTGTGGTGTCGGGCAGCTTTACACAGATAAGGTGGATGGTTGTGGTCATCAGGATAATATCAAGCACAGCAAGGGGTGAAGGAAGACTCACAGAATTCTTAGAGCTGCAGGCAGCAGAAGATTACAGCGATTTGAATAAAGTGGTGATGGTTGTTCGCTTAGCAACATTTTGTCTTTCAGCATAAATTTGCTTGTAGGGAAGAAGGGTTGACGGCAGGGAACAACTGAAATGCTGGCTCCGTTCTAAACTTGGGTCCATATCCATTGCCATTTGTGTTCTGACTTTCACCATTCCCTCACCATTGGTAAACTCCCGGGATTTTCAAAATTGTCTGTTGCTTGCAGCATCTGAGAGATAGTTCGCCATAAAAAAAATACGTACGCCTTGAATGTGGATTACACCGGTCGAGTGGTTGAATCAGTGATGCGTTAGGCGGCAGGAAACACACTGTTATGTTAGGATGAATGCTGTCCAAACGTTTAGGATGGGCTGGCGCATTGTCAAGCAACAAAAGAACTTTAAAGGCAAGATTCTGTTCCCGGCAGTAGATGCCGTGCTGTTTATAATTTTCAACTTTTTTTCAAATGTTAAAGCGGTTCTCTGCCGCTCGGCTGACGGCCCAAGACATGACATCGGACGCTTAGGAGGCATAATTAAATATTTCAAGCACAAAGTCACTGCACCGTAGGTAAAACCAACAAAAGTTTAAGATCGCGCATCCACACCTTGCCAAAACCAATGCGAGAGTGGTGGGAGAGAGATTGTGAGGCACACACACCTGCCTTGTATTGGCGGGAAAACGGCGCTTCTCATCCCAACAGTGAGAACATGAAGCGTGCGCACCTGACTCGTATTGGCGAGAAGGCAGTGCTTCTCGCATAACTGTGAATTTTGGACGCATATAACGAGACGTTGGTAGAAATAGGTTCCTCGCATAACTGTGAATCAGCATAGTCTGAAGATGCATATAATGAGAATAGGGTGTATTGGAAATTCTGAGAGAATAAAATGGGATCGGTTTAGGATTTGTGTTCAAATGGGTGCTTGATGACCAGCATGGACCCATTTCCATGCTGTTAAGTCTGTGACATTAATGAATACTTGCCATTCTCCATGAGACTGAGAGTTTTGTTCTGCCACAATTCAGCCCAAAGGATAAGATTACTGAAATTAGGTAACTCCTTGTCCCCACTTGCCTGGTTAATTGAAAAGATAAATGTGAGTTCACTTTATCAATAAAATTTAGTAATTCATAACTGTTTGCTTCTGTGTCACCCTTTGTAATAGAACTTAAACTTCTCTAATCTTCCTTAATAACTAATACGAATACCACACTCAACAATGTCCACATTCCCAGTAAAGCAAAACAGCTCATTTAATTGCCAACCAATTGAAGACCAGGTAGATAGGTTCGTTAAAAAAAAAGACTTTTTGGCACATTGGTCTTCATTAATCGAATTATTAAGTATCGGAGTTGGGATGTCATGTTGAAGTCGTGTAGCCTAACTTGGAGTATTGTGTGCAGTTCTGGTCACCTACCTACAGGAAATACATCAAAAAGGTGGAAAGATGCAAAGAAAATTTACAAGGATGGTGATGGGACTTGCGAACCTGGGTTTTAGAGAAAGATTAAATAGGTTGAGACTTTGTTCCCTGGACCGTAGGAGGATGAGGGGAGATGTGATGGAGGTATACAAAATTACGAGGGGTATAGATAGGGAAAATGCAAGCAGGCCTTTTCCACTGAGGCTGGGAGAGACTATAACTAGAGCTCATGGGTTAAGGGTGAAAAGTGAAATGATTAAGAGGAACATGAGGGGGAACCTCTTCATTCAGAGGGTGGTGCAAGTGTGGTACGAGATGCCAGTAGTATTGGTGCATGCAGGCCTGATTTCAACATTTAAGAGTAATTTGGATAGGTAGATGGATGGGAGGGGTGTGATTGGGCACGGTCTGGGTGCAGGTCGATGGGACAAGGCAGCATCGTAGTTCAGCATGGACTAGGTGGGCTGAAGGCCCTGTTTGTGTTATGGTGGTCTATGGCTCCATGACACTGATCTTAAACGTTACTCTGAACTTCACCAGCACAGTGCAAGCTATAAAACTTGCTCTTGCAGGGATGTTCATAATTAGTAAATCAAAAATAAATCTGCATGTTTCTTATTCTGAAGCTTCTGACTGACTAATTAATTTAATAATCTTAGACCCAAGTTTTACTCTCTCGTTAAATGGGAAGAGATATTAATGATCTAGAGCTTATCTGTTTGCATTCAGGAATATAGCAGGAAGAAACTGGATGGTAGCCTCCATCCCCAAGTTGGATTAGACATTCTTAGTGCAGTTCCTGTAGCAAACCTGCAGCTTGTCGACTTTAGCAATGGCTGTTGTCCTCAGACCTCCTGCATGCCATCTGATTAGTTTCAAGTGTTATTTTTAGGCTAATGATTAAAACGGAAGGAGCATCATCATTCTTAAAAGATAAGATTTTAGAGGTTTTGCAATTATCATCAGCAGAGATGGAATCTGCAAGGACTGAACTTTGAATTTGTCAATTTGCTTTTGGAAACTGTTATTCCTTTTTTCTCTGCCACCACAAAACCTTTGCAGTTTCCATACACCTCTTTCCATGATTTAAGAGCTGAACCCCCGCTGAATTTTACCATCACTAGCTAAGTGTCTTATGGGCCAAGTTTTCTGGGCAAGCTAATCCTTTGCCTGTAGCTCTTCAAATGAGAGGGAAAACTATCAATCAACATATTCAGTGTGATATACTCCCAGTGGTATGTGAGCACTGAGACTACAGAACTGCAATCAGGACTGTAAACAATTATTTATTGTATAAATTAACCTTACACCATTTCAGAGTTGCACTTTTCCTTTAAAAATTATAGGTGTTCATTGCCTCATACTTACAACTTTGGGACCTTTTGATATTTCATGTAGTTATGATAAATATAGAATCATGTAAGTGAAATGTCACAGTTTACCATGTTTTCAAACCTTGTGTCATCCACAAACTTGTAAATTTTGGAACAGTCTATGTTCCAAGCCTACATCAGTGGAACAGTCTATGTTCCAAGCATACACCGGTATCACTCCACAACTTTTCCTATGCTACATCGACAACTACATTGGGTATGCTTCCTGACCCATGCTGAGCTTGTTGACTTGATCAACTTGGCCTCCAACTTCCATCTTACTCTCAAATTTACCTGGTCCATTTCCAACACCTCCCTCCCCTTTCTTGATCTCTCTGTCTCTATCTCTGGAGACGGTTTATCTGCTGATATCTTTTACAAACCCACTGATTCTCACAGCTACTTGGACTATTCATCTTCCCACCTTGTCACTTGTGAAAATGCCATCCCTTTCTGTCAGTTCCTCTGTCTTCACCACATCTGCTCTCAGGATGAGGCTTTTCATTCCAGAACTAATGAAATACCCTCCTTCGTCAAAGAAAAGGGCTTCCTTCCTCCACCATCAATGCTGCCCTCACTGGCATCTCTTCCAATTCATGCACATCTGCCCTCACCCCATCCTCCCACCACCCCACCAGGGCAAGGGGTGCTCTTGTCCTCACGTACCACCCCAATAGCCTCTGTAACATTTGCCATCTCCAGTGGGATCCCACCACCAAGCACATCTTTACCTCCCCACACTTTCCACAGGGATTGCTCCCTACGTGACTCCCTAGTCCATTCATCCATCCCCACTGATCTCTCTTCTGGTACTTATTCTTGCAAGTGGGATAAGTACCATACCTGCTTCTACACCTCCTCCCTCACTACCATTCAGAGTCCCAAACAGTCCTTCCAGGTGAGGTAACACCTCACCTGTGAGTCTGTTGGGGTAAAATTCTGTATCTGGTGCACCCGATGTGACCTCCTGTATATCGGTGAGACCCGACATAGATTGGGATACTGCTTCGCTGAGCATCTATGCTTCATCCACCAGAAAAATCGGGATCTCCCAGTGACCATCCACTTAAATTCTACTTCCCATTCGCATTCTGACATGTCAGTCCATGGCCTCGTCTACTGCTGTGATGACGCCACACTCAGGTTGGAGGAGTAACACCTTATATTGCATCTGGGTAGCTTCCAACCTGATGGCATGAACTTCGATTTTTGTAACTTCCAGGAGGGAGGAGAAGATGGCGGCGCAACGCAGCTCGCAGCAGCCACTCCGGTGGTGATGTCTGTTATTTGTCAAGTAGGGTGCCGTGCACAATCCTGATTTGATGGAGACGGACGTGAGAGCACAGAGGAACATCTGGTGAAACTTCTGAAATGCCTGCTTCGCTGCTGCTGCTACTGTGTGGTCCAGAATCTCCAGAGGGGAAGGCCCCGAGTCCTTGGCTTTGCTTGTTGCTCAGCGGCTGGGGCAGGGTTGAAGCACTCGGCAGAGGATGGTGCTCGGAGAGGCTGTGTCAGAGGGGCTGGTTGGAAGCTCAAAGTTTTCGGATGGACTCATGGAGTCCACTGCGGTCGGATGCTTCCAATGGTGCTGCATCGGCAAGTTTGCGGCACTTGGAGGTTCATGGTAGGGAGAGTTTCTCCCTTCTGCCGCCTGCGTGAGATGATGAAGCTATCAGGACTTTGAGACTTTTTTTACAGTGCCGATGGTCTGCTCTTTATCAAATTACGGTATTGCTTTGCACTGTTGTAACTATATGTTATAATTATGTGGTTTTGTAAGGTTTAGTCTTGATTTGTCCTCTGTTTTCTTGTGATATCATTCTGAAGGAACGTTATATCATCTTTTAATGCATGCATTTCTAAATGACAATAAATGAGGACTGTATCCTCATAATCTAATCTAAAATTGCCCGCCCTTCACCATTTCCATTCCCATTTCCCTCTCTCACTTCATCTCACCTGCCCATCACCTCCCCATTCCCTTTCTTCCATGGTCTTCTACCCCTCAGCTTGTAAAAAGATCAGTATCAACATCTTCTGATTTCTGCTTTTGACCTAATTTCCTATCAATTCTACCACTGATCCTTTAATCTTTGGGTTTTTTTATGCTGTTTATCAGTCTTATGAGGATCATTGTCAAACAGTCCTGTTTACCAACAAAAATTAACTTACTGAATTTACTCACTCACCTAATGCTCATGCTGGTATTGTTTATCTACAGTGAGATTTAGTTAGCAAATGATTTATGGGTTTTTTGCAAGGACCGGGAACTGAAAAGAGCTCATAAATAATGCACACCTGAATCCATTAAAAAGGGATCATTGATTTTAACTCCCCAGTTTTTAACACTTTGGTAGATTAGTTTGAACTTGTTGGCTGAAAAGTTATGAGCACAAGAGCATCTACCACCTTGAATGCGAAGACTTGAGAAGTTACAGACTATAAATGGAGCAGATGGAATGCTTGTAAAACTTAATTTTCCACCCATCAATTTAGTTGTAACAAATTACCAAGAAATATACAGGGCACAGCATCAAACATTATTTTTTTACTTCACAAAAGTCCTCAACCTTTCCAACTAGGATGATTATGGATCATTTTATTGATCTTCCTCAAATCTGGCTTTTAGCCTAAAATATCACCTTCTTCTTTCCGCTTCACAGTGACATACAAGTACTGATCCTCACCAATGAATCTACCAGAGATGAAATCGCAATGCAACACGGTCACTACACCAGCCCTTTTCTCAATTTCCTTTGCTTCATCTCTCAAAATGCTCCTTGCTGGATTGGAAATAATTCATAATATAAACAGAAAACGTCTAACATTCCACTCCTGAAATAAGATCTCTCCAAATCAGGCATCATGTTAGCACATACAGACGAATCTGTGCATTCTTGGAGGCAGATTTCCAGACCATTGTTGATTTCTTCACAAGACGACAAGTCTTACACTAAAATTCTGTGCAATAAAGCTCCTTCATTAATCTTCTATCGTCCCTATAGTCCCTGGTCACCAAGATCCATAAGATTTTGATCAACATTGAGTATTTCTAATACCTTAGGAGCTACCTCTAAGTTGAAAGTTCAGAATAGATTTTATTATCAAAGTACAAATACGTCACCCTGAGATTCAATTTTTTCTGGGCATACTCAACAAAACTATAGAATAGTAACTATAACAAGATCAGTGAAAGATCAACCAGAGTGCAAAGGACAACACACTGTGCAAATGCAAATACTAATAAATAGCAATAAAAATGAGAACATGAGATAAAGAGTTCTTGAAAGTGAGATCATTGATTGTAGGGACATTTTAATGCTGGGCAAGAGAAGTTGAGTGTAGTTATCCCCTTCTGGTCAATAGCTTGATGGTTGACAGGTAGTGACTGTTCTTGAACCAGGTGGTTGGATAACAAAGAGATGGCAGAGGAACTGAATAAGTATTTTGCATCAGTCTTCACAGTGGAAGACATGAGCAATATACCTGATAGCCAGAGGTATCAGGGAATAGAATTAGGTACAGTCAAGATAACTAGAGAGAAAGTGCTTGGGAAGCTAAGTGGACTAAGAATAGATAAGTCTCCCGGCCTGGATGAGGTGCACCCAAGGGTTCTGAAGGAGGTGGCTTTGGAGATTGTGGAAGCACTGAAAATGATCTTCCAGGAATCAATAGACTCTGGCATGGTTCCGGAGGACTGGAAAGTCGCAAATGTAGTTCCGCTATTTAAGAAACGAAGGAGGCAGCAAAAAGAAAATTACAGACCTATTAGTCTGACATCGGTGGTTGGAAAGATATTGGAGTCAATCCTCAAGGACGAGGTTATGAAATACCTCGAGGTGCATGACAAGATAGGCCAAAGCCAGCATGGTTTCATGAAGGGAAGATCCTGCCTTACCAACTTATTGGAATTTTTTGAGGTAATCTCAAATAAGATTGACAAGGGAGAGGCTGTAGATGTTGTGTATTTGGATTTTCAAAAGGCCTTCGATAAGGTGCCGCATATGAGGCTGCTTAATAAGATGAGAGCCCATGGAATTATAGGAAAGATATTGAAATGGGTGGAGCATTGGCTGATAGGCAGAAAGCAAAAGGTGGGAATAAAGGGATCCTATTCTGATTGGTTGCCGATTACTAGTGGTGTTCCGCAGGGGTCGGTGTTGGGGCCGCTTCTTTTTACGATGTATATCGATGATTTGGATTATGGATTAAATGGTTTTGTGGTCAAGTTTGCGGATGACACCAAGATAGGTGGAGGAGCAGGAAATGTTGAAGAAATGGAAAGGTTGCAGAGAGACTTAGTCAGTTTAGGAGAGTGGGCAAAGAAATGGCAGATGAGATACAACGTTGACAATGTATGGTTGTACATTTCGGAAGAAGAAATAATCGGGCAGATTATTACTTAGATGGGGAGAAAATTCAAAAATCAGAAGTGCAAAGGGACTTGGGGGTCCTCGTGCAGGATACCCTAAAGGTTAACCACCAAGTTGGATTGGCGGTAAGGAAAGCGAATGCTATGTTGGCATTCATTTCAAGAGCAATAGTGTATAAGAGTAAGGTGTTGATGAGGCTCTATGGGGCATTAGTGAGACCTCATTTGGATACTGTGTCCAGATTTGGGCCCCCTATCTTAGAAAAGATATACTGATGTTGGAGAGAGTTCAGAGAAGATTTACGAGGATGATTCCTGGAATGCAGGGGCTAACATATGAGGAGCGTCTGTCGGCTCTTGGATTGTATTCATTAGAGTATAGAAGAATGAGAGGGATCTCATAGAAATGTTTCGAATGTTGAAAGGGTTGGACAGAGTAGATGTGGAAAGGTTGTTTCCCTTGGTGGGTGAGTCCAGGACAAGAGGCCATAGTCTTAGAATTAGAGGGTACCCAGTTAAAACAGAGATGAGGAGAAATTTTTTTAGACAGAGGGTCATGGATTTGTGGAATTTGTTGCCACATATGGCTGTGGAGGCCTGATCATTGAGGGTGTTTAAGGAGGAGATTGACAGGTATCTAATTAGTCAGGGTATCAAGGGATATGGGGAAAAAGCTGGAAATTGGAACTAGATGGGTGAATAGTTTAGCTCATGGGGGAGCTGCGGAGCAGACTCGATGGGCCGAATGGCCTACTTCTGCTCCTTTGTCTTGTGATCTTGTGAAGTCCTGAGGCTCTTGTACCTTCTACCTAATGGCAGCAGCGAGAAGAGAGCATGATCTTGACGGTGGAGATCCCTGATGATGGCTGTTGCTTTCCTACAACAGTGTTTCATGTAGATGTGTTCAATGGTTGGGAGGTCTTTACCTGTGATGTGCTGGGCCATATCCACTACTTTTTATAGGATTTTCCATTCAAAGGAAACCATATTAGGCTGTGATGCAGCCAGTCAATATACTCTCCACTCCACATCTATAGAAGTTTGTCAACGTTTTAGATGTCATGCCAAATCTCTGCAACTCCTAAGGAAATAGAGGTGCTGCAATGCTTTGTTCACAATTGCACTTACATGCGGGGCCCAGGACAGGCCCTCTGAAATAGTAACACATAGGAATTTAAAGTCCCTAACATTTTCTGGTTCCTGAACCTCTGGTTTCCCTCTCCTGACGTCTATAATCAGTTCCTTGGTCTTGCTGACATTGAGTGAGAGGTTGTTGTAATGACACCTCTCAGCCAGATTCAATCTCCCTCCTGTAGGCTGATTCATCACCACCTTTGATTTGGCCATTGACAGTGGCATTATCAGCAAACTTGAATATGACATTGGAGCTGTGCTTAGCCACAAAGCCATAAGTGTAAGGCGAGTAGAGCAGGGGGCTAAGCACACAGATCAGAGGTGCACCTGTGCTGATGGAGATTGTGGAAAAGGTGTTGTTGCCAATCCGATCCAGGATCCAATTGCTCAAGGAGATATTGAGACCCGGGTCTTGAAGTTTATTGATTAGTTCTGAGGGTAATTATGGTATTGAATGCTGAGCTGTAAGCGATAAAAAGCATCCTGATGTATGCATTTTGTTCCAGGATTGAGTGAGGAGCTAATGAGATTGCATCTGCTGTGGCCCTGTTGCTCCAGTAGGCAAATTGGAGCAGATCCAAATTGCCTCTCAGGCAGGAGTTGATATGTTTCATCACTGACCTCTCAAAACACTTCATCACTGTGGATGTAAGTGCAACTGGGTGATAGTCATTGAGGCATGTTACCAGGTTCTTCTTAGGCACCGATAGAAGTCAAGTCTGCTTGAAGCAGGTGGGTACCTCAGATTGCCAAAGCAGGAGGTTGAAGATCTCAGTGAACACACCAGCTATTTGATCAGCAAAGGTCTTTCATACATGGCCAGATATCCCATCAGTCCAGATGCTTTCCGTGGATTCACCCCCATGAAGTCAACTCTTGCATCTTCTCTGTAACCAGGAAATTTGAACATAATGCAAACCATTTTGCAGTCTGCATCTCTAATTTCCTTAGCTATCCAGGACACATCCAAAACAAAAAAAAAATCTGCTGGAGGAACTCAAGGTATCGAGCAGCATCTATAAGACCATAAGACCATAAGATAGAGGAGCAGAAGCAGGCCATTCGGCCCATCGAGTCTGCTCCGCCATTCAATCGTGGGATGATCCACTCCATCCAGTCACCCCCACTCCCCTGCTTTCACCCCATATCCTTTGATGCCCTGGCTAATCAAGAACCTATCTATCGCTGCCTTAAATACACCCAATGACTTGGCCTCCACAGTCGCTTGTGGCAACAAATTCCACAGATTCATCACCCTCTGACTAAAGTAATTTCTCCTCATCTCAGTTCTAAAAGGACATCCTTCAATCTTGGACTCTTGCCCTCTTGTCTTAGAATCCCCTACCACGGGACATAACTTTGCCATATCTAATCTGTTCAGGCCTTTTAACATTCGGAATGTTTCTGTGAGATACCCCCTCGTTCTCCTGAACTCCAGGGAACACAGCCCAAGAGCTGCCAAACATTCCACATACGGTAACCCTCTCATTCCTGGAATCATTCTCGTGAATCTTTTCTATACCCTCTCCGATGTCAGTTTATCCTTTCTAAAATAAGGAGCTCAAAACTGCACACAATACTCCAAGTGTGGAATCACAAGTGGCTTATACAGCCTCAACATCACATATCCCTGCTCTTATATTCTATACCTTTAGAAATGAATGCCAACATTGTATTCGCCTTCTTCACAACCAACTCAGCCTGCGGGTATCTTGCACAAGGACTCCCAAGTCTCTTTGCATCTCTGCATTTTGAATTCTCTCCCCAGCTAAGTAATAGTCTGCCTGATTATTTCTTCCACCAAAGTGCATGACCATACACTTTCCAACATTGTATTTCATTTGCCATTTCTTTGCCTATTCCCCTAAACTATCTAAGTCTCTCTGCAGGCTCTCTGTTTCCTCAACACTACCCGCTCCTCCACCTATCTTTGTATCATCGGCAAATTTAGCCACAAATCCCTTAATACCGTAGTCCAAATCATTGACGTACATCATAAAAAGAAACGGTCCCAACACTGACCCCTGTGGAATTCCACTGGTAACTCTCTGCTTTCTACCAATGCTTCACCCATGCTACTAACTTCCCTGTAATTCCATGGGCTCTTATCTTGCTAAGCAGCCTCATGTGCGGCACCTTGTCAAAGGCCTTCTGAAAATCCAAGTACACCACGTCTACTGCATCTCCTTTGTCTACACTGCTTGCAATTTCCTCAAAGAATTGCAGTAGGTTTGTCAGGCAGGATTTTCCTTTCAGGAAACCATGCTGGCTTTGGCCTATCCAGTCATGTGCCTCCAGGTACACCATAATCTTATCCCTAACAATCAATTCCACCAACTTCCCAACCAGTGATGTCCATCTAACAGGTCTATAGTTTCCTTTCTACTGCCTCCCACCCTTAATTTTCCAGTCATCCGGTACAATGCCAGAATCTATCGATTCTTGAAAGATCATTGTTAATGCCTCTGCAATCTCTCCAGCTACTTCCTTCAGAACCCTAGGGTACATTCCATCAGGTCCAGGAGATTTATCCACCCTCAGACCATTAAGCTTCCTGAGCATCTTCTCAGTCGAAATTTTCTCTGCACAAACTTCACTTCCCTGATACTCTTGAATGTCTGGTATACTGCAGACGTCTTCCACTGTGAAGACTGATGCAAAATACGTATTCAGTTCCTCCGCCATCTCTGCATCTCTCATTACAATATCTCCAGCGTCATTTTGTATTGGTCCTATATCTACCCTTGACTCTCTTTTACCCTCTATATACTTAAAAAACTTTCAGTATCTTTTTTGATATTAGTTGCCAGCTTCCTCTCATAATTCATCTTTTCCTTCCGAATGACCTTCTTAGTTTCCTTCTGCAAGTGTTTAAAAGCTCCCCAGTCCTCTATCTTCCCACTACCTCTGGTTTCCTTGCATGCCCTCTCCTTTGCTTTTACTTTGGCTCTGACTTCACTTGTCAGCCGGTAGTGTCCTTCTTCTCTTTGAAAATTTCTTCTTACTTGGAATATATCTGTCTTGCACTTCCCTCATTTTTTGCAGAAGCTCCAGCCATTGCTCCTCTGCTGTCGTTCCTGCAACTTTGGCCAGTTCCCCTCTCATGCCATTGTAATTTCCTTTATTCCACTGAAATTCTGACACATTAGATTTTATCTTTCCCCTCTCAAATTTCAAAGTGAACTCCATCATATTGTGATCACTGTTCCCTAAGGGTTCCTTAACCTTAAGCTCTCTTATCACCTCCGTATCATTGCACAACACCCAATCCAGCACAGCCGATCCCCAAGTGGGCTCAACAACAACCTATTCTAAAAAACCATCCCTTAGACATTCTACAAATTCTCTTTCTTGAGGTCCAGTACTGGCCTGTGTTTCCCAATCCACTTTCACGTTAAAATCCCCGACAATTATCATGACATTGCCTTTCTGACTTGCCTTTTCTATCTCCTGCTGTAATTTGTAATCCACATCCTGGCTGCTGCTTGGAGACCTGTATACAATTGCCATTTAGATCCTTTTACCCATGCCATTTCTTAACTCAACCCATAGAGACTCTACACCTTCTAATCCTATGTCATTTCTTTCCAATAATTTAATATTATTTCTTATACACAGGGCCACACCACCCCCTCTGCCAACTGACCTATCTTTCCAATACATCTGCAGGAAGAAAGGAATTATTGACTGTACTGTTGCCACAAAACAAAAAAAAATCACAACATACATCAATGATAATGAACCTGATATTAAAATCATGAGGGGCATAGTTAGGAAAGATAGTCACAGACTTCATCGCATGCTTAGGGAGACTGAAGCTAGAAGGCATTGGTTTAAGGTGAAAGAGAAAATATTTAAAGGGCACATGATATTTTCTTTGCAGGGCTAGGTAGATATATAGAATGAGCTGAGAGAGGAAGTGGAGGGAACAGGTACAGTGACATTTGGATAAGCTCACAGGTATGAAAGATTTAGAGGCATATGGGCCTATTGCATACAGCTCAAAAAAGCCACCCTGCTGTGAGTTGGGCTGAAGGGTGTGTTTCCATACCATTTAACTGTATAACTGAATTTCTGTATCTCTCTGGCATTTCATGTTGAAACACTGCATTCGAACATTATGCAAACTGTTTTGCAGTTTGTATTTCTAATTTCTTTAGCAATCCAGGATGTATCCCTGTAGTTTGCTACATTCATTTTACCCTCTACCTTCACAAGCCTTCCAGTGCCTGCTGCAGTGAAGCATCCCCACAGCATGCCACACACCTCACAGTAGGGATGGTGCATTTTTGATGATGTGCAGGGTCTGGCTTATGCCAAACATAGCATTCAGTCTGATGGCCAAAGAGCACAATTATGGCTTCATCAGAGCAGAGAAAATTCCTCCATCTGATTTCAGAGTCTCCTACATGCCTTCCAGCAAACTCTAGCCGAGTTTTCACGTTTGTGATTTTCAACAGTGGCTTTCTCTTTGCCACTCTCCCTTAAAGCTGTGACTGGTAAAGCACCTGGGCAACAGTTGTTGTATGTGCAGTCTCTCCCATCTCAGCCACTGAAGCTTGTAACTCCTCTAGAGTTGTCATAGGTCTTTTGGTGGCCTCCCTCACAAGTCCCCTTCTTGCACAGTCACTCCATTTTTGAGAAAGGCAGATTTACAGCTGTGCCATATTCTTTCCATTTCTTGATGATTGACTTAACTGTACTTCAAGGGATATTCAATAACTTGGAAATTTTCTTGTATCCATCTCCTGACTTGGGCTTTTCAATATCCTTTTCTCAGAGTTGCTTGGAGTGTTCTTTTGTCTTCGTGGTGTAGTTTTTGCTAGTCTACTGACTCACCAGCAACGGATGATACAAAGATATGTGGAGGGGTAGGTACTGCTGAGGAAGCAATGCGGTTGCAGGAGGATTTAGACAAATTGGAAGAATGAGCAAAAAAGTGGCAGATGACTACAGTGTTGGAAAATGTTTGACAATGCATTTCCGTAAAGGGAACAATAGCATGGACTATCATCTAAATGGGGAGAAGGGTCAAACATCAGAGGTACACAGAGACTTAAGAGTCCTTGTGCAGGACTCCCAGAAGGTTAATTTACAGGTTGAGTCTGTGGTAAAGAAGGCAAATGCAATGCTGACATTTATTTCAAGGGGAATAGAATATAAAAGCAAGGAGATAATGCTGTGCCTTTATAAGACAGTAGTAGAACCACACTTGGAGTGTTTTCAACAGATTTGGGCCCCTTATTCGGAAAAGATGTGTTGTCATTGGAGAGAGTCCAGAGGAGGTTCATGAGGATGAGTCCAGGAATGAGGAGGTTAACATATGAGGAGTGTTTGGCGCTTTGGCCCCCGTACTCACTGGAATTTAGAAGAATGCTTTGGGATCTCATTGAAACCTACCGAACGTTGAAAGAACTAGATAGGCTGGATGTGGAGAGGATGTTTCCGATGGTGGGGGCATCCAGAACTAGAGGGCACAGCCTCAAAATTGAGGGGTGACCTTTTATAACAGAGGTAAAGTGAATTTTTTTTAGCCAGAGAGTGGTGAATCTGTAGAATGCTCTGCCACAGACTGTGGTGGAGGCCAAGTCCGTTTGGTATATTTAAGGCAGAGGTTGGTCGTTTCCTGATCAGTCAAGGCATCAAAAGATATGACAAGAAAGCAGGTGTATGGGGTTGAGTGGGATCCAGGATCAGCCATGATGGAATGGCAGAACAGACTCAATGGGCTGAGTGGCCTAATTCTGCTCCTATGTCTTATAGTCGTATGACCTTCCAGATACAGATGTATTTTTACTAGAATCAATTGAAACACCTTGACTGCACACAGGCCTCCAAAAATAGATCTCTCTTTAACTAATTATGTGACTTCTAAAACCAATTAGCTGCACCAGTGATGATTTGGTGGGTCATTTTAAAGGGGGGGTGAATACTTATGCAATCAATTATTTTGCATTTTATATTTGTAGAGATCTGTTCTCACTTTGTCATGAAAGAGACTTTTTTGGTTGAAAAAGCTACACTAAATCCACTGTGATTCAACGTTGTAAAACAGTAAAATATGAAGATGTCCAAGGGAGGTGAATACCTTATACAGGCACTGTAGAGGCAGACAAAAAGAGAGAGAAAAAAATTGAGAGACAGATGGATCAAGGTGTTAGTGGGAGTGGAGTGTAAATGTTGGAGGCAGCTGTTGGAGGGAGATAGCAAAATCACAAAGGACTACCAGTGCTGGACTCTGATAAGGAAGAAGATGGTGCCCACACACAATGAGACCAAAGGCAATGTCTACAGATAGTTCACAAAACTACTTATTTTAAGACCGTAAGACATAGGAGAAGAATTAGGCCATTCAGCCCACTGAGTCTGCTCTGCCATTCCATTATGGCTGATCCCAGATCCCACTAAACCCCAGACACCTGCCTTCTCGCCATTTCCTTTGATGCCCTGACTGATCAGGAAACAATCAACTTCCACCTTAAATATACGTACTTACGGACTTGGGCTCCATCATACGCTGTGTCAAACCATTCCACAGATTCACTACTCTCTGGCTAAAAAATTCCTCCTTACCTCTGTTCTAAAAGGTTGGCCCTCAATTTTGAGGCTGTGCCCTCTAGTTCTGGATACCCCACCAGAGAAGACATCCTCTCCACATCCACCCTATCTAATCCTTTCAACATTTGGTAGGTTTCAATGAGATCCCCATGGATTCTTCTAAATTCCAGCGAGTACAGGCTCAAAGCTGCCAAATGCTCCTCATATGTTAACCCCTTCTTTCCCAGAATCACCTCTTTTTCTTTCAAATATGATTCTGTTACTTTGGGAGCTTGTGATTTACATTTTGATGGTATGTTTTCAGGCCGATTAAGCGATCTAGCACTTTGCTGTCTCCGAGGGAGTTCGGTGAGGTTTCGAACACTGTGTGCAGCCTGGAGGCCAAGACGCCTGGAGACGGTGCGGTCAACTCCATTTCTCGCTGATCTCGCCCTTGTTAAGCAAAATTAAAAACGAGGATCAGAGCAGAAAGCGAGCAGGTGTTCATTGCCATCAGCCTACGTTTGATGGGTCTTTCTTTCACCCTCTTCCTCACTGCTGCCAGAGGAAGGTGCCTGTGTTTGGCTGGTCTCTCTCTTTCCCTCAATTCTGCTGGAGGATGGTCCTGGGTCTTGGGCAAAGCTTTATCAACACTGTTCGTTGTTTGGACTCCGCCATTCATGTTATGATGTGTTCCTGGTTTCTGCTTACTCCTTTTGTTATCGCTATTTTGTGCAGTTTTGATCTGGACTGGCTCTGTGGCCTGCAGTGAACGATTACACAGCACTAAATTGAACTGAACTGAACTAAACCTAACATTCCTGGACTGTTTCAATGACTCTGTAGTTTGGTATTTTATATTGTGTTTTTTTTTTGCTGATTTATCGCTGCTTGCTTGATTTGTTTTTTTGTTGCATGTTGAATGTTTGATGTTTTCTTTGAACAGGTTCCACAGTGTTTCTTTGTTTTGTGACTGTCTGTGGGAAGATGTATCTCAGGGTTGCATACTGCATACATATACTTTGATAATGAATGAACTTTGAATCTTTGAAATAAAGGAGTTGATAATGGAAATCATTAGGGGAGTACGGAACCAGAACTAGTTTGGTGGGGAGAGAGTGGGGACCTGTGGGTGAACTGCAGATTTTTTCCTAACATTTTAATTACTTACTCTCCCCTATTCTGAGTATTGTCTTGTCCTAAAAGCAAAGTATGGTATTTAAAAATTTAAAGACTACATGCAATCCTATCTACTGTTCATCCAATAATCAGGTTCAAGTTAAATTAAATGGATTATTCTTGAAAGGGCATCCTAACACAGCTTGTTTTGGCGGATGAACTGCAAAGATCAACTTCAGGCACAGAAATGACCATCTATATTTGCATACTCAGGCATAATGTTATCAATCATTTGGGGGTTTCCCTGAAATAAGTTATTGACATCCTATATTCTGTAATCAAGTCAAGTCAAGTTTATTGTCATTTTGACCATAAGCTGCTGGTACAGTAATAACGAATCAACGTTCCTCCAGGACCATGGTGCTACATGAAACAACACAACACTACACTAGACTATGTGAGACAGCACAAGGCTACACTAGACTACATAAAAAACAACATAAAAACTGCACTAGACTACAGACCTGCACAGGACTACATAAAGTGCACAAAACAGTGCAGGGCAGTTCAATAATTAATAAACAAGACAATAGGCACAGTAGAGGACAAATTACAATATAATAATAAAGGATGTAGATGTCAGTCTAGACTCTGAGTATCGAGGAGTCTGATGGCTTGGGGGAAGAAACTGTTGCACAGTCTGGTTGTGAGAGCCCGAATGCTTCGGTACCTTTTGCCAGATGGCAGGAGGGAGAAGAGTTTGTATGAGGGGCGCGTGGGGCCCTTCACAATACTGTTGGCTTTGCAGGTGCAGCGTGTGGTGTAAATGTCTGTAATAGCGGGAGGAGAGACCCCGGTGATCTTCTCAGCTGGCCTCACTATCCGCTACAGGGTCTTGCGATCCGAGACGGTGCAATTCCCGAGCCAGGCAGTGGTGCAGCTGCTCAGGATGCTCTCGATACATTCTCTGTAGAATGTGGTGAGGATGGGGGGTGGGAGATGGATTTTTCTCAGCCTTCGCAGGAAGTAGAGACGCTGCTGGGCTTTCTTGGCTATGGAGCTGGTGTTGAGAGGCCAGGTGAGATTCGTCGTTCTTGCTGATGAAACCCACCACGGTCGTGTCATCGGCAAACTTGGTGATGTGATTCAAGCTGTGTATTGCTGCACAGTCATGTGTCAGCAGAGTGAACAGCAGTGGACTGAGCACACAGCCCTGGGGGGCGGGGGAGGCCCATGCTCAGTGTGATGGTGTTGGAGATGCTGCTCCCCATCCAGACTGACTGAGGTCTCCCAGTCAGGAAGTCTAGGATCCAGTTGCAGAGGGAGGTGATCAGGCCCAGTCATTTCAGCTTTCCAATCAAGTGCTGAGGAATGATTGTGTTGAATGCTGAACTGAAATCTATGAACAGCATTCGAACGTACGTGTCTTTTTTGTCCAGGCAGGTGAGGGCCAGGTGGAGGGTGGTGGTGATGGCATCATCTGTTGAGCGGTTGGGACAGTACGCAAACTGCAGGGGGTCCAGTGAGGGGGGCAGCAGGGTCTTGATGTGCCTCATGACGAGCCTCTCGAGACACTTCATGATGATGGATGTGAGAGCAACGGGACGGTAGTCTTTGAGGCAGGACACTGAAGACTTCTTCGGCATGGGGAGATGGTAGCGGCCTTGAAGCATGTAGGAACGATGGCGCTGCTCAGGGAGATGTTGAAGATGTCAGTGAGAACATCTGCCAGCTGGTCTGAACATCCTCTAAGCACTCTGCCAGGAATATTGTCTGGTCCAGCAGCCTTCCGTGGGTTGGCCCTGCAGAGAGTTTCCCTCACATCAGCCACGGTAAGACACAGCACCTGGTCGTTTGGAGGAGGAGTGGTCTTCCTCGCCACCACGTCATTTTCCACCTTGAAATGAGCGTGGAAGTTGTTCAACGCATCTGGGAGAGAGGCATCACCAGCACAGGCAGGTGATGTTGTCTTGTAGTTGGTGATGTCCTGAATGCCCTTCCACATGCGCCACGTGTCGCCGCTGTCCTGGAAGTGGCTGTGGATTCGCTGGGTGTGTGTACGCTTTGCCTCTCTGATGGCCTGGGACAGCTTGGCCCTCGCTGTTGTTAGGGCTGCCTTGTCGCCTGCTCTGAAGGCGGATGCAACTTGGAAGTGACTAACGTGTTGTGTGTGGTGGGATGGAGAGAGAAGTTGTTGGGATCTGCTAACATAAGATTGAAACTTCTCCCAACTACTTTGGTGATTTGCTCACTAGGACAAGACAAAGTTTAATATGTAATGCTTTTTAATTCATGAACTCATAGTAATATTGAATATGGCCAATCAGTTCAATTTTACTCTCTACGAAGAGATTGAAGACATCTACATCTCAGCTCTATCCACATGGCCCTTTATATCCTCTCTAATTTAGAAATTATTGAACATCTCAGCTATCAGACCATTGTAGGAAGCAAGCTTCAAGCCAATGCCACTGAATCCTTCCCACCCTGTCTCCTGTAAAAATGCTATTCCCTTTCTTCAGTTCCTTCGTCTCCGCTACACTTGTTCCCAGGATGTGGCTTACTATTCCAGGAAATCAGAGATGTCCTCCTTCAAAGAACAGGATTTTCCTTTCTCCACCACTGAGACTGCCCTCACCTGTGTCTCCTCCATTTCCCGAACGTTCATGCTCACCCCATCTTTATACTTTATACTTTACTGTCGCCAAACAATTGGTACTAGAACGTACAATCATCACAGCGATATTTGATTCTGCGCGTCACACTCCCTGGATTACAACTATTAAATATTAAAAATAGTAAAAATTAGTAAATATTAAAAATTCAAATTAGAAATCATCAATAGAAAATAGAAAAATGGGATGTAAGGTAGTACAAAATAACTGAGAGGCAGGTCCGGATATTAGGAGGGTACGGCCCAGATCTGGGTCAGGATCCGTTCAGCAGTCTTATCACAGTTGGAAAGAAACTGTTCCCAAATCTGGCCGTACAAGTCTTCAAGCTCCTGAGCCTTCTCCCGGAGGGAAGAGGGATGAAAAGTGTGTTGGCTGGGTGGGTCGTGTCCTTGATTATCCTGGCAGCACCGCTCCGACAGCGTGCGGTGTCTTCTTGCCACCTTAACAATAATAGAGTTCCTGTTGTCCTTACCTACCACCCCATGAACCTCCACATCCAACACATCATTCTCTGCAACTTCCGCCATCTTCAAAGGGATTCTACCACCAAACATTTCTTTACATTCCCCCACCATCTCCCCGCTTTCTGCTGGGATTGCTCCACCTAAGATTCCCTTGTACATTTGTCCCTCTCCACTAATCTTCTTGCACATGCCCCTGCATGTGGCCCAAGTGCTATACCTGCCCATTCACCTCCTCCCTCACCTCCAGTCAAGGCTACAAACAGTCCTTCCAGGTGTGACAGCATTTACCTGCAAATCTGCTGGGGTCTTCTATTGTGCCAAGTGCTATCAGTTTAGCTTCTTCTGCATTGGTAAGACCTGTTGTAAATTGGATGTCTTCGTCAATCACCTCCACTCCATACACCATCTTCGCAGTGACAAACCATTTTACTTTCCACTCCCATTCTGACATGTGACAAGATCAGGCCACCCTCAGGATGGAGAGGCAACACATCTGCATAACCTCCAACCTGATGGCATGAATATTCATTTCTCCTTCCAGTAAAAAAATTCTCTCCCTCTCCCCCTTCTCTGGTTTCTGACCTCTTCTCACCTGCCTATCACATCTCCCGATTCCCCTCCCCTTTTCCTATGGTCCACTCTCTTCTGCTATCCAGCCCTTTATATTTCCTACCCACCTGGCTTCACCTATCACTTTCTAGTTATTCTCCTTCCCCTCCACCACCTTTTTATTCTGACATCTTCCCCATTCCTTTCTGGTCCTGAAGAAATGTCTTGGCCTAAAACGCCAACTGTTTATTCATTTCCATAGATGCACCTGATCTGCCAAATTTCAGCATTTTGTGTGTGTTGCAATGTTAGAAAATGTCTTCCTCACATCCGGTGCTTGTTCAAGAACTTCTAATTTGAATTATTGATCACAAACTAAAATTAAATTACTGCATCACAGAGTTGCACAAGTGATCAACTGAGCCACTTTTCAGTGGTTAGGTACATTGGACAACAAATTTTTTCAAAAGCTTATGGCTTCCTCAGAATTTTTTTGTTCTTGATAGACCGCTTGAAGCTGAACACAAATATAATTTCAGAGTACTTGTATCATGTAGGAATTTGGAGAATCGAGAAATTAACTTTTATTGAATATGCAAACAACAGGAATACTGCAGATGCTGGAAATTCATGCAACACACATAAAAGTTGCTGGTGAACGCAGCAGGCCAGGCAGCATCTCTAGGAAGAGGTACAGTCGACGTTTCAGGCCGAGACCCTTCATCAGGACTAACTTCCTTCAGTTAGTCCTGATGAAGGGTCTCGGCCTGAAACGTCGACTGTACCTCTTCCTAGAGATGCTGCCTGGCCTGCTGCGTTCACCAGCAACTTTTATGTGTGTTGCTTTTATTGAATATAATGTGTTTAGTTACATAATGACAATGATGCTTTGCAATAGTTCAACTAAGCTAAAAGTGTTGTTGATGATTTTCATTTGTACTCACTGTCTGAGGCTTCTCACTTAAGTGTCCAACAATAATCGGCTAGCATTGATGGATTCCAGTTGTCCTGACACTGTTTCTCGGTGACGACAAAGTCCTGGTGAAACCGTTCACCATGCTCATCACTGGCAGCACCAGGATTTGCAGGGAGGAAGTCTAAGTGGGAATGCAGAAAATGAATCTTTAGCGATTTGTTGCACTTCATGGTTTTGGATGTTTGAAGCATGTTGTCAACCAGCTACGCTTACTTTGGTGTTCTGGAATTGCCAAGAACATTTTCAACAACATCCTCGAATGCCTTCCATGTGATTTTCTCCAATCCCACTAGTTCTTCAAATTGCCTGTCCTTGATGACCTGTTTGATTTGTGAAACAGCAAAAATGCCTTCCTTAATCTTGGCATCAGTCAGTTTGATTTGAATAGTGAATTGAAACAACAAATGCAGGCAATTTCAAAAAAATGGTGCATGATAGGGAAATTTCACAGTGATTTTCATGATCAGCAGCCCAAAAATCCATCACACCCAAAAGTATTCAGAAAGCAAAATCGTAGTTGTTCAGTGGTATCCATACAATTGCAGCCAGTGCTTAACACAACCATATTCAATCTTCTGCATGATCGTAACAAAGTTTCCTTACTTCCCAACGAAGGCAAGCTGTAGTCAAGTTTCTTGCTCCATAGTAATTAAGTGTGCAACATCTCAGCCCTATTTTCTGTTAAAACACATGCTGCAATTTACAGAGTACATCCAACCACAGTTGGCAACAATGCACAATCAAGTTCAGCTGGAAAGAAACATTTCATTTTCAACATTGCTTGCTTAGCCAAAATATGGCATGAAATTTTCTGTACAAGGTACTGAAGTCAGTGTGTTTTTCTGTCAGGTGTTCTCCTTTAGGCTACACCTGGGTTTCATCAATAACAGTCTTTGGAAAGCCTCATGCCAAACATAATGCCCATTGCCACACATGCACAAAAATGCCACTTTGTTTTATAATTATCTACATGGCTAAAGTAAATTTCCACAACTCCAATTTGTAAAAGAAATACCCAAGGGGGGGAAAAACAATATAGCTACAGTACCATTTTCTGAACATTTAAGCAAAAAAGGAACATTTAAATCACTGAATTCTTGCTTTTCTGGTATAGATAACTTTTCATCATACTCTTCTTCATGCAACTATCTTCCTTGGTTATACAAGGAAAACAAATCAACAGTAATTAGTCTATTTTAATTTTCAGTAGAAGATATAAACATCTTTGAACTTTAAAGCTTCCTTCACATCTCCCTCAGATATGAATCACTTGAGATATTGGTATAAATGTTATGATAATGGCGACCTGAAAGTTATCTCAGAATAAAAGGCATTTCCCTCTTACATACTTACTAACGCATAGATCTAAATACTGTGAGATAATGTGAGTATTTAAATTTTAAATATTTTGATGAGAAATATTTTTTCTTTTATCTCATGTTTCAGTATTACACATATCAATTAGAATCCACACTACAGGATATAGGTAACATCCAAGAAAAATGGTAAATTGCAAATTGGAAGGGAGGTAGAAACTTAGGTAAATTTCAGTCAGTGAAGAGATACTGAGCAAATTGATGGAGCTATGGACTACAAGTCTCCAGGACTTGATGGACTTCACCTAAATCCAAAGACACGAGAACTAATGGTGTTATGGATAGTGAGGTTGTCTAAGGCTAAGGCAGGATACAGGTGACAAACCCAACACCCCATGCAATTTTTTTCAACTCTTATTTCATAACACATGCAGAAATGGCATGGCTTTGTGTTATGAGAAAACATGATATGGTCAAAATCTTGGACATACTATATAGAATAAGTAGTAGAAACTGAGGAACGTTGATGAACAGAGGAGTCTTTCGGTTCAAGTTAATTGTTCCCTGGAAGTGGCAACACAGGCAGAAAGGGCTGTAATATAGGCAGAGGCCATAAAATTTGGGACATATTGCTGGAACTCTACATGACACTGGTTAGATCACACTCAGAGTATTGTGTGTAGCTATGACCATCATTCTTTTGGAATGATGTGATAGTGCTGGAGAGAGAGAGATGACTTACCAAAACGCTGACTAAATTGGAGGAGAGACTGGATGGGGGGCGGGGGGGGGGAACTTGTTTTCTCTGGAGTGAAGGAGGCTGAAGGTTGACCCAAAAGAGATTAATCCAATCTTATTCCTTACGTCAGAGTATCAAAATCAAAAGGATATAGGTTTAAGGTGAGAGGAAGGAGATTTCAAAGGTTGATATCGGAAACAGATACAAGTACTATGTTTAAAGACGTTTGGACATACGGCTAAATAGACGAGGCATAGAAGGCTATGGACCAAATGCGGGTGAATGGAATTAGTGATAACATTAGAGAGATGTTGACAGTGGCCTTCATAAATCATAATATTGAGTACAGGATTGGGATATTATGAAGTTGATAAGACATTAGTGAGGCCAAATTTGGAGTACTGTGTGCAGGTCTGCTCACCTACCTGAAGGAAAGCTATCAGTAAGAGTGAAAGAATATGGAGAAAATTAATTTTATTTATTTTATTTGGTGATACAGCACCAAGTAGGGCCTACTGGTACCACTTCGAGCCACACCACCCCAGCAACCTCACAACCCCGATTAACTGTAACCTACCTGGTACACCTTGGGACTGTGGGAGGAAACCGGAGCACCCGGGAAAACCCATGCATTCCATGGGGAGGAAGTACAGGGACTCCTTTCATAATAGCTCCAGAATGGAACTCCGAACTCTAGAACAGCCTGAACTGTAATAGCACCGGGCAAACTGCTATGCTACAGATGCTGATGGGATTTGAGGATCTGAGTTATAAGGGAATGTTAAATTGGTTAGGACTTTATTCCTTTGAGCGTATGAAAATGAGGGGAGATTTGATTGAGGTACTTTATATGAATGATTAGGTAGGGGTACTGTATAAATAGGGTAAATGCAAGTAGGCTTTTCCACTAAGGTTGTGTGAGACTAAAACTAGAGGTCACAGATCAAGGGTGAAAGGTGAAATACTTAAGGTGAATCTGAGGAAAAACTTCTTTGATCAGAGGATGATGCTAGTGCTGAAGGCACCGCCAGAAATAATAGTGGATGTGGGTTTGATTGCAACACTTAAGGGAAGTTTGGATAAGCGCATAGATGGAAGAGCTGTGGAGGGCAATGGTCCAGGTACGGGTCGATGGGACTTGGCAGGATAACAGTTTGGCATGGACTTGATAGGCTGAAGGGCCTGTTTCTATGCTCTAGTGCTCCGTGATTCCAAAGATAGTGATGCGTGAAGAACTTCTACAAGTCATTTTCTCTCCCTTCGGCTGTCCTTCAATTTCAATGTTGACTGTGCAGAAAGTTTAGTCTCTGTAGGCACGTTTATGGGCCACAAGAGCAGCATTGGATCAGCACTGTCCCCCACATTGGCTGCATTTGTGATTTGACTGGTCTAGCACCGAATGCATTCATGACCTGCTTCGTATTTCTTCTGCCTTTTCTCCTCCATAGCTGGGATTGACTTCTTGACAGTGCAGTGCCAACTTCCTCTGTCCAAAGCATCTTTCTCCCAGGTGTTGACATTCATGTCAGTGTTGTTCATGTGGAGCTTGAGCACATCTTTGTAGCGCAGATTCTGACCACCATGCTTCCTCTTTCCTTCATGTAGCTTGCCAGAGAAAACAGCTTTGGATGAACGATCATCGCCCATTCTTGTGACATGACCAGTCCAACACAGCTGAGAAACTGTAATGAGCGATTCTACACTGACTGTCCCAGCACGTTTGAGCACATCCACATCTGGTACCCTCTCTTGCCACTTGATGTGTAATATTTGGCGTAAATGCCTGTATTGTCTCTTGGTCAATTTCTTGATGTGCTTCCGATACAATGTCATAAGATCATAAGATCTTAAGATATAGGAGCAGAATTAGGCCATTTGGCCCATCGAGTCTGCTCCACCATTTCATCATGGCTGATCCAATTTTCCTCTCAGCCCCAATCTCCCACCCTCTCACCGCATCCCTCCATGCCCTGACCAATCAAGAATCCATCAACTTATGCCTTAAATATACATAAAGACTTGGCCTAACATATAACAGTTTAAGAATTCACTCTTACCATCCCAAGGTATTGCTGCAGAAGTCATTTGACAGCAAAAACAAACTGGAATTAGGTATCATGAACCTTGATCTCCACGACAACAGTGACATTGCATATATCCTCTCCCACCACCATCCCCACTTAAAACATGCTGTTTTCTTAGTCATCCAGTTCTGATGCAAGATTATCAAAATATTATTTCTGTCTCACTTCCCACAGTAGCTGCATAACATTTCATTTGAATAAAGCAGAGACAGTAAAACAGCTGTGTTATACAAAATCCTACCTTGATGCCTCACCATGGCATAGGAGTGACACTCACTGAATACCAGTGAAGTACGGCGGAGATTCGTTCTCTGGCAGGTCTAACCTAGCCGTGAAGGTGACATTCCATTGGTATACTACTAGACTAGATCTAGTAGTAGGATCGTGGCTGGCTAAGTCAAGGAGGTAAGCATGCGAGGATGCCAGCAGCAGGGCGTCTGATGGTGTCTGTGGCAGATGAATCCAAAAGGGTCAATAGTACAGCCACCTTGGTGGTATGCAGAGGAACCAGAGTGCTGGTCATCGGACGGCATCACTAGACTAGTTAGTTGTCACTGCGGGGCAGCTTCCTTATCCGCTAAGTCTGTTACACTCCTGTGTACCATTCAGCATCAGATTTGGAAGCCCAGAGAGACTGTATGGTGGGGGCACGACACCGTCTGTCTTATTACTGTGCTAGGCGAGTTGGAGTAGAGTTTCTGGATGGCGTGGAAAGCCCTGTGGCAATGGAGCTCATGTGACGGCAGCAGGCTTGAGGAGCTGGAAGCTGCTAGCATGAACTCTGCACATAGGTGGCTCACATAAGATGGTCACTACCTTGTTGAGTTTTCTGAGCAACAACAGGGTTGAGGCAGCTATGTGAGTGTCCGGGCAGCCCTTTTTAGGGATAGCACTGCCTGCCCTGGAAGGGAAAGCCCCTAGAAAAGATGGGGTAAAGAAAGCTTGCTCAGATTTCACCTGGCTGGCTCACTACAGCCAGCAAGTCTTCACCACTGCGGTAAGAAGTTTAAGAAGATGAAACTGATTGTTGCCACATGGAATGTGTGAACAATACTGGATAATGACTCAAGACCAGAAAGGAGAACTGCTTTGAATTCTCTCTCCCAATACATTATTTAAGGTGTGTTTGCCAAAGTTAAAATTGGCTCTTGAACCAAATGGGCCATAGACAATACTGAGGCAGGATGTGAAAATTCTTAACTTCCTGATCACATTAGTCTGTGCAGCTTCACACCAATAGAGCACCAAGGTCCTCCTGTAATTTCTGCCGAGGCTCCAATATGGTCGTAGTATTAGCAAGTGGGTAAACCCCAATATGTAAATAGCCATATCTACAGATTTGAAATGGAGGCATGGAAATGACAGATTAACAGAGGAAATATTGCTCTTTATACTTTTGGTTTTAACAGTGCCAGGGTGACATCAGAATTGTTACCTGATTATTTATAGAAATTCTGGAAGAATATTGCATTTGTGAAGCTGGAAGTTCAGCAAGCAATCACTATTATTGGTCTGTCCTTCCCATTTCTCTCTTCTCTTGCCTGAAGACAAGGTAATTTACTTTGGGTAGAGGGGAAGAAGCTGTTCCTGAATCGCTGAGTGTGTGCCTTTAGGCTTCTGTACTTCCTCCTGATGGTAGCGATGAGTATATGGCATAACCTGGGTGATAGAGATCCTTAATGATGGCCACCACCTTCTCGAGGTATTGCTTCTTGAAGATGTCCTGGATGCTATGGAGGCTAGCACCCATAAAATTATGGCTCATGGGTATTTTAAGTACATTTATGGATGAGATGGTGAAATCTTAATATAAAATTCTATCAACATAAAAGCAATAGTCAATTTATACAGTCCTGAATTTTTAAAAAAAAATATGGGACTAGATTCAGAGGAATTGCTGTTAGGTACACATTACTTATGATGATTTGAACAATTCGGCAAGTGTCAAGACCACTCCCTGAATCAAATGGCAGGAATACCGCAATGAGACAGGTAGTCATGTTGGACTTCAGAAGAAGGGCTCATTAAATTTTCATAACTAGCTGCTGACGTGGAATTGGCCTGACACCAGGAGCTCAGTGAATCAGGGAATAGCAGCTCTTAAAGAATGTATGGTAGCTTCTATGAATATTGGTCATAACTGACATTGTCTTAAAGTGAATCATAGCGAATGCTGAAAACTGTTTGAATGTTTTCAGCATGTGTAAAGGAACGGCTTTGTTTTGATGCTTTATCCTTCCCCCTACAGTCCTGACGAAGGGTTCCGGCCCGAAACGTCGACAGATCTTTTCCACGGATGCTGCTCGACCTGCTGAGCTCGTCCAGCGTGTTGTGAGTATTGTTTTGATGCTTTATGTTGGTGTTCCTTTATAAGGAGCTACAGCATGGTAAATTAGGTCATTATCTTAGAACATGGAACAATACAACACAAGAATAGCTCCCATAGCCAACCATTATGTCAACCTAAACTAATCACATCTGCCTGCATGTAGTACGTATCTCTCCATTCCCTGTCTGTTCACTGGTCAGCCTAAATGCCTCTTAAAAGTTGGCATTGTAGCTACCTACACCATTTGCCCAGCATGGCATTCGGGCACCTACAAGTCGGTGTAAAAAAAAAGGCTTTAAAAAAAGTTTAATTCCTTTAAACATTTTCCCCATCACTTTAAAGCTCTGCCCTCCACAATTTGTCATTTCTACCCAAGGAACAGACTCTGACAATATTTCCTATCTATGCTTCTCATTATTTGATATATTTCCACCTAATCATCCCTCTGCCTTTGATACCCTGGAGAAAACAATCCAAGTCTGCCTAACCTTCCCTTGTAGCTAATACTCTCTAATCCATACAACATTCTAGTGAACCTTTTGCATAGTCTCCAAAGCCTCCATATCCTTCCTGTAATGTGGCGACCAAACCTACACACAATATCCTAAATTTGACCAGACCAAAGTTTTAAACAGCTGCATTTTGCCTTCCCAACATTTATACCATCACCCTGACCAATGAAGGCAAGTATGCCAAATGCCTTCTTCATCATTCTATCTGTGTTAACACTATCAGGAAGGTTGCACTCCAAGACCTCTTCGTACATCAAAGGCCTTGAGGGTCCTACCATTTACTGTACACATTTTTCTTACATTTGACCTCACAAAGTACAACATCTCACATGGTTCAGAGAAAATTCCATCTACCATTTGTCTGCCCATATTTCCAGCAGGTCTAAATCCTGCTGAATCCTTTGTTAATGTTTCTCGTAATCTCTTCTCTTGCCTCTCTCAATAACCTGGGATAAGTCCCATCAGATCTTGAGAACCTATCCACCTTAACATTCTTCAAGAGTCCCAAAGCCTTCTCCTTCTTCATATCAGCATGCCTTAGAATATCAGCATTCCTGTCCCTGACCCTGTTATCCTCCATGTTCTTCTTCTTGATCTACACCAATGAAAAGTACTCATTTAGTCAAAGTCCTCACCCACCTCCTCCAGCTCCATTCATAAATTCCCTCCTTTGTCCGCAACTGTCCTATCCTCTTCCTCATAATCCTTTTGCTTTCAATATATGTTTTAAAGGGCTTGCGATTTCCTCTAATCCTATTTGCCAAGGATAATTTCATGGACCCTTCCAGCCCTCCTGATTACTGGTTTAAGTTCTCTCTTGCTTCCCTTATATTCCTCAAAGGCTTTGTCAGATTTCAGCTTTCCTAAATCTTGCATGTTTCATTTTCCTTCTTGACCAAATTGGAACCATTTTTCATCATCCAAGGTACCCCTAGCCTGCCGGGCTCATCTTTCTTCCTCGCAGGAGGATGTTACTTCTGAATTCTGATCAACTGGCCTTTAAATAACTGCCACCTTTAACATTGGATTTACTCAAAAACCTCTCTCCAATTTAGTACACTAAACCCCACTACGACTGAGGTCCAGACTTATTTTATCCATAACTATCAGAAAACCTAAGAGTTATCATCATTATTCCTGACTCTCCCACTGAAACTCCAATCACCTGGCCAGGTTTCATTCCCCACTCTACTCACTCCACCTTGCTACATCTGCCTCCCTTTTTTTCCTCTTTCCTTTGACCAACTTCACTGGCCATTGTCTCCCAATTCCCCTACCTGGTGCAACTTGTCTGATAACTTATACCCCTCATCAGTCATCCAGCCACCTCAGACTCTGTTCTCACCATTCTGTATGCCAGCCATCTTACCTTTCCATTCTCAGTTCTGGTGTTTTGTTTCAACCCAAAATGTTGACAATTCCTTTCTTCCCAAAAAATCCAACCTGACCTTCTGAATTCCTCCAGCAGATTGTTACTTCCCCTTCTACATGGTAGAAAATATCTGACACACTCAGTTTTGTGAATACAAGAACAGCTCAATATCCTTAGGCATTATGTGAGACCATATCTAGGATTGGTAGATTGGTATTTATTTATTACATCATCTAAACACACATTCTCCCCTTTTCGTCTTCTTATGGTACACCTTACTACAGTAACTCACAATGTAAACTTACCTTTTTAATGAAGGAAGCACGTTGTCTCACATTAGATATCATGTTCTCTTTTAACTTCCAATACTTTCACTAATTTTAAACAAAGGCAGCTGATACCAGAAAGCTGGGTATGTTCAAAGTTGAGTTTATTGTCATATGCACAGGTGCTATGAAAAAATTTCTTTCAGCAGCAGTATTTTTACAAGAAAGAACACAATTAGAACAAGAAGTTTATTTTAGTGAAAAGTGATCATAGTATTCCTAAACCCTAGTGATTAAGGTTGTGCTGGTTGGTTTAAGAACCAAATGGTTGAAGGGAAGTAGCTGTTCTTGAACTTATGGTGTGGGAATTCAGGCTCCTGAATCTGATAATTGATGGTAGCTGCAGGAAGACTGCATTGCCTGGGTGGTGGGGATCTTTGATAATAAATGCTGTGTTTTTGAGGCAGTATCTCCTATAGGTATTACCGCTGACAAGGAGAGATATGCCTGCAATCATTGTGTAGAGTCATGCATGTACTCTCTGCAGCTTCATACATCCCTCTGCACTTCAATTGTCATACCAGACATTGATGCAACCAGGTAGGATACTTTCAACTGTACACTTGGAGAAGTTTGTTAGAGTGTTCAATGACACCTGAACCTCAATGTTTTACTGATATTGAATGAGAGGTGTTGTGGCCCCACGCTCACTCCATTCAGCTGATTCAACACCAGCTGTGATTCATCCTACACCGGGGATGTCAATGGTGAATTTGTATCTCATTGGAACTGTTCTTAGCCACACAGTCACGTGTGTATAGAGTCAAGCAGGGAGCTCAGCACACAGCCTTGGCACGTAACTGTGTTCATGGTCAGTGATTGTGAAGTGTTATTAATATCCCCCATTAATTGAAGTCTACTGAAGAAGTCTCATATCCAGTTGTAGAGGGAAGTACAGAAGATCAGGTCTTGAAGCTTGATAATTAATTTATATGGGATGATTGTGTTGAATGACGAGCTGTAGTTGATAAACAGCAGCCTAACATACAGTATGAGTTCCTACTGTCTAGATTGTCCAGAGCACAGTGAAGAGGCAAAGAAATCACATCTGCTGTTGACTTACTGTAGCAGTAGGGAGACTGAAGTGAATCCAGAGATCTGAAGCAGGAGTTGATTTGCACCATAATCAAACTCTTGAAGCACTTTATTACAGTTGATGTAAGCACTGTCGGATGGTAGTCATCGAGCCAGGTCACAAGGCTCTTCTTGGGCACCAGTAGAATAGTTGACTTTTTGAATCAGATGGAAACCTCAGACAGTAGAAGCAAGAGGTTGAATATGTTTGTAAATACTCCATCCAGTTGGTCTGCACGGATCTTCAGTACTCAGTCAGCTATACTATCTGAATTTTGTGGATTCACCCTGTTGAAGAATGGCCAAATATCTATCTCAAAGATTTGAGATTACAAGGTCATCTGAAGATGTTGGGGTCATGTGGGTGGGTCGTAGCTTCCCCTATCAAAAGCACATAAAGTGGCCAAGGAACTGCAATTTCAATTTAATTCAGACAAATGCAAGGTGTTGCATTTGGAAAGTCAAATCAAGGCAGGTCTTTTGCACTAAATAGTAAGGTCCTGAATCAAGGAACAGAGGGATTTGGGAGTTAAGTTTCAGATACATGAACAGAAACTACTATGAAAATTGACTTAAATTCACTAACACTATCCTTCAGTTCTTCAGAAATGTCCTCAAAAACCTGTATTTTAAAAATAATATTGGCATTCTCTTCAAACCTTCTATACTTAGGGGCTTAATCATAACAAAGGCACATATAATGGATATTATTCACCAAATTGGTCAACTGGCCTGCTTTTAGAACAAATTTCCATGATTCTGCTTTTTCTATATATGGATATGGATGTTGCCTTGATTCAAACCCCTGAATTACTTTCAATAATATGAACAAATGAATCGAGCTAGTGTAATAATAAAATACAGATTTCAAGTGTGTAAATATGCATAATAAAAATAATGGATTCGACGTACAGCACAGAAACCGGCCACCAAGTCCACCACTACCATTCTCCAGTACTCCGCCTCTAGCTTTCTGTACCCTGGCGTTTCATGTGTTCAATGAAATGCCGGTTGAGGTGAATTCACACCCATTCACGCAGAGCGTTGCAAGTCAGATCAGGTCCTGCCTTTCGATTTACGCTTTCCTTCGCAAGGAACCGCCCGCACTGCACTCGGTGCGCAAGCGTATTGTCGATTGCCAGCCTTTCGGTTGTGCGCAGGCGGAGTTCCGGTTTGCCGGCAAGAGGCGAAGGTGGTACGCAGCCGTGCTGCCGGTTGTCTGGCGAGCGGCAGCAGCGGCGCGGTACGAGACATTCCTGTTTCTGGGACAGGGTACAGGAGGCGGAGTCCGAACGGCGGATCAGGTAAACAAACACAGTCAGCTCCGCTGGGCCTGAGCTCAGCTGTAGGAGCTGGGGGTTGGGGGACGCTATTGGGTGGTGCTGCACATAGCCAGTCTTTGAGTGTCCCATCTGTGAGTTGCTCTCAGGCCTAGAACTAAGGCTTTTCGTGAGAACGAGTAAAAGCAGAGATCTGAGGTTCTGATTGGTTCCATCCACCAAGGTCATGAAGTTATTTCTTGGTGATTGATGAAGTCTTGATTTATTTTTGAGGATGAAGTTGACATGCATGGGTCCTGTGTGGCGCGGTTACAGCTGCATTTAAACGAACATAAACTTTTTTCTCTCTTCCTCTCCTTCATTTACTGTTTTGGTGGTTCTACCAAACAGCATTCGCTCCAAACGAGGAAGTGTCTTTTTAAGAGGGTAAAGTTAATGACAATAGAAACCTATTGTAGTCCTCAGTAATCAGTACGTTCTGAGTATATGGGAAAGTTATGTAAGATTCTGGAAAAACAAATGACATGCAGATACCAATTAGTTTGATCTGTAGAATTTAAACGAAGAGAGAAAATGCGTTTGTAAACACTCAACAGATCACTAAACTGTTGAAAGAGAAAGGAAGTTAAAATTTCAGTTGGAAAATTCAGAATGTTTCTAGCTTATTCTGTTTTAATTTCAGATTTCTAACATCCAGTTTTTTATTAAATTTTGTGATGTAAAAGAAACATGCATTTATAAATGAATTTTCATAACCAAGCAGTACCAAAGTAGTTCCCAATCAGCGACTGCACTTGAAATGTACTTTATTATAATATCAGGATCAGCTTTAATATCACTGACATATGTCATGAAATTTGTTGTTTTGGGGCAGCAGTATATTGCAATACATAAAAAAACTATAAATCACAATAAGAAATGTATAGTGCAAAAAGAACAAACACAAAAAATGGTGAGGTCATGTACACAGGGAAGAAACTGCTTCTGAAATGGTGAGTGTGCGTCTTCAGGCTCCAGTACCACCTCCTTGATGGTAGCTATGAGAGAGGGCATGTCCTGGTTGATGGGGATTCTTACTGATGGATACTGCCTTTTTGAGGCGTTGCCTTTTGATGGTGTCCTCGATGCTGGGGAGGCTAGTGCCCATGATGGAGTTAGCTGAGTTTACAACTTCCTATATCTTTTTCCAGTCTTGTGCAGTTGCCTCTCCATACCAGATGGTGATGCAACCAGTTAGAATGCTCTCGACATACACCTGCAGAAACTTGCGAGAGACTTTGGTGGCATACCCATATGAAATATAGCTGCTGTCATGCCTCCTTTGTAATTGAATCAGTATATTGGATCCAGGATTGATTTTCAGAGATGTTGACACCCAGGAACTTGAAACTGCTCACCTTTTCCATTACTAATCCCTCGATAAGGACTGGTGTGTATTCCCTCGACTTCCCCTTCTTGAAGTCCACAATCTATTTCTTGGTGCAAGGTTGTTGTTGTGACACCACTCACCCATCTGATTTTTCTTGCTCCTGTACATTTCCTCATCACCGTCTGAAATTCTGCCAGCAGCAGTTGTGCCATCGGCAAATTTCTTGCTGTTGTTTGATGTGTGCCCAGCTACACAGTCATGGGTGTAGTGAGAGTAGAGCAGTGGGCTAAGAGTCCTTGAGGTGTGCCAGTGTTGATTGCCAGCAAGGAGGAGATGTTATATCTGATTCACACTGACTGTGGTCTCCCAGTGAGGAAGTTAAGAATCCAAAGTATGGAAAGTGACAGGAGCCATCACACAGCCAACAAAAACTATAACATGATAATGTTTTTGTAGTGATTGAGGGGCAGGTATTCACTGGGTTGCTAGAATATCTCTCACTCTTTGTCAAACTAGTGATACAGGATCTTTTAAGTCATACAAGGGAGCAAATGGGGCTTCCATTTCAGCATTACATCTAAAAGACCTGTTTTGAGAGACAGGTATACATACAAATATAGTTCTTCAATAGAAGTGTGCCCTTTTCTTTCAAATGAATCAGAATTAGGTTTATTATCAATGATATGTCATGAAATTTTTGTTTAGTGCCAGCAGTACAGTGCAAAACATAAATATTATCATAAGTTACATAACTAAATAGTGGAAGCGACATTACCTTGCTGTTAACAAGAAGATGACCTCAATAGCAGGAAGGGTAAGGATTGTGCCTGTGATGGAACTGTCTTGCGTTTACAATCCTCTGTAGCCTTTTGTGATCCTGTGCATTGCAGGCACCACACCACACTGTAATCCAACCAGCCAGAATGCTCTGCACTGTACATTTGTAGTAACTTGCAAGAGTAGTTGGTGACATAACAGATCTAAAATTCCTAATGAAGTAAAGTTGCTGGTTTGTGTTCCGTATGATTCCATCAGTGTGTTGGGCCCAACATAGATCCTCTGAGATGTTGACACCAGGGAAATCGAAGCTGCTCACCGTTTCCACTGCTGACCTCTCAATGAGGACTGGTGTGTGTTCTTCTGACTTCTCATCTTTGAAGTCCACGATCAATTTCTTTGTCTTGCTGGTATTGAGTGTGAGGTTGTTGCTCTGACAGTACTCAACCAACTGATCTGTCTTACTTCTGTATGCCCCCTTGTCACCATCTAAGATTCTGCCAACCACAATGGTGCCAACAGTGAATTTATAGATGGTGTTTGAGTTGTGCCTAGCCACACAATCATGGGTGTAGAGAGCACGCCCTTGAATTGCACCTGTGTTGATTGTTAACAAAGTGTTGTTATTGATCCATGCTGACTGTGGTCTCTTGATAAGAAAGTTGAGGACCCTGTAGCAGACAGAGGTCCAGGTTTTGAAGTTCGTTGATGAATACTGAGGGGATGGTGTTGTTGATATATGTTTTGCTGTTGTCCACGTGCTCCATAGTTGAGTGGCGAGCTGGTGAAATTGCATGTGCTGTGGATCTGTTGTGGTAGGTCCTTGCTCAGCTAGAAGTTAATTCTAGCCAAGGTTAACCTCTCAAAACGTTTAATCAAAGTAGATGTGAGTGTTACCGAGTGATAGTCATTGAAGCAGATCAGCCTACTCTTCTTGGGCACCCGCATGATCTCTGCCCTTTTGAAGCAGGTGGGAACCTCCGACAATAGCTGTGGGAGTTTGATAATTTCATTAAAAGCTCCAGACAGCTAGTTGGCACAGATTTACAGTACCCTGCCATGTATACCATTGGGGCCTGATGCCTTGTGAGGATTCACCCTCTGGAAGATGTTCTCATGTCGGCCTCTGAGACAGAGATCACAGGGTCAACAGATGCTGCAAGGATTAGGACAGGGATAGTATTATTCTCCCTTTCACAGTGTGTATAAAAGCATTAAGCACAGGGGGGAGTGAGACCACTTACCTTTACAATTGTGCAGAATGTTTGTGAACCCTGTAGAATTTTCTCTAGTTTTGCATATATATGGCCTAAAATGTGATTAGATCTTCATTCAAGTCCTAAAACCAGATAGAAAACTCAATTAAATAAATAATACAAAAGAACATAATGTTTGTTCATTTATTTGTTGGGACATGTATTTCTTGGAAAAAGTATGTGAACCTTTGTTTTCAGTAACTGGTGTGACTCACTTGTACAGCAGTAACTTCAACCAAACATTTCTGGTAACTGTTGATCAGTCCAATACGTTGGCAGTCCTCCTTGCAAAACTGCTTCAACTTTGGGATGTTCCATGCATGAACTGCTTGCTGCAGGTCCTTCCACATTTCCATACGATTAAGGTCAGGACTTTGACTCAGCCATTCCAAAACACGAATTTTCTTCTTTTTAAATCATTCTGTTGTTGATTTACTCATGTCCTTTGGATCATTGTCTTGTTGCATTATCACATGATGGACTGCTACCCTGACATTCTCCTGTACAATATCTTGATACAATTTTGAATTCATTGTTCCTTCAACGACTGCAAACTGTCCAGACCCTGAGGCAGCAAAGCAGCCCCAGACCATGATGCTCCTTCCACCATGATTCACGGTTGGGGTGAGGTTTTGGTGTTGCTGTACAGTGCCCTTTTCCCTTCAAACATAGCAATGTGCATTTCTGCCAAAGATTTCAACCTTCAGAAATATAGAAAACCTACAGCACAATACAGGCCGTTTCGGCCCACAAAGCTGTGCCGAACATGTCCTTACCTGAGAAATTACCTAGGGTTCCCCATAGCCCTCTATTTTTCTGAGCTCCATATACCTGTCCAGGAGTCTCTTAAAAGACCCTATTGTATCTGCCTCCATCACCGTCACCGGCAGCCCATTCCATGCACTCACCACTCACTGCATAAAAAAAAACTTACCCCTGACATCTCCTCTGTACCTACTTCCAAGCACCTTAAAACTGTGCCCTCTCGTGCTAGCCACTTCAGCCCTGGGAAAAAGCCTTACTATCTACACGATCAATGCCTCTCATCATCTTATACACCTCTATTGGGTCACCTCTCATCCTCCGTTGCTCCAAGGGAAAAAGGCTGAGTTCACTGAACATATTCTCATAAGGCATGCTCTCCAATCCAGGCAATGTCTTTGTAAATCTCCTCTGCATCCTTCCTGTAGTGAGGCGACCAGAACTGAGCATAGTACTCTAAGTGGGGTCTGACCAGGGTCCTATATAGCTGCAACATTACCTCTCGGCTCCTAAACTCAATCCCACGATTGATGAACGCCAATGCACCATATGCCTTCTTAACCACCAAATCAACCTGCGCAGCAGCGTTGAGTGTCCTAAGGACTTGGACCCCAATATCCCTCTGATCCTCCACACTGCCAAGAGTCTTACCATTAATACTATATTCTGTTGTTATATTTGACCTACCAAAATGAACCACCTCACACTTATCTGGGTTGATCTCCATCTACCACTTCTCAGCCCAGTTTTGCATCCTATAGATGTCCTGCCGTAACCTCTGACAGCTCTCCACACTGTCCACAGCACCTCCAACTTTTGTGTCATCAGCAAATTTACCAACCCGTCCCTCCACTTCATCCAGGTCATTTATAAAAATCACAAAGAGTAGGGGTCCCAGAACAGATCCCTGAGGCACGCCACTGGTCACTGACCTCCATGCAGAATATGACCCATCTACAACCACTCTTTGCCTTCTGTGGGCAAGCCAGTTCTGGATCCACAAAGCAATTTCCCCTTGGATCACATGCCTCCTTACTTTCTCAATAAGCCTTGCATGGGGTACCTTGTAAAGTGCCTTACTGAAATCCACATACACTACATCTACTGCTCTACCATCATCAATGTATTTAGTCACATCTTCATAAAATTCAGTGAGGCTGGTAAGGCATGACTTGCCCTTCACAGCCATGCTGACTATTCCTAATCATACTATGCCTCTCCAAATGTTCATAAATCCTGCCTCTCAGGATCTTCTCCATCAATTGGTCTATAATTTCCTGGGCTATCTCTACTCCCTTTCTTGAATAACTGAACAACATCCACAACCCTGGGGTTGGCGGCTATGCACCTCCATCTCCTTCGATCCTGCGACAGTACCGAGTATAGCCTCCCCTCCAGTTTGTTCTTGCTGGCTGCCTTGGCACTGCCTGCTGCCACCCCCGCCGAACTCAAGCCCAAGGCCGTGTCAGCGTCCAGCCGCGGCTGCCTCTTCAAGCTCGGCCCTTCCCTAGGCGGAGGCCCCGGGCAGGTCCAGGCACACGGTGCAGCGCCCAAGTCCATCTCAATGGCTCCTCATGCGGCTTTAGACAATCTGGACAACACAGACACCTATGTCAGGATGCTGTTCATCGACTATAGCCAGCATTTAATACCATTATTCCCACAATCCTGATTGAGAAGTTACAGAACCTGGACCTCAGTACCTCCCTCTCCCCCTAACCGGAAGTCCACAATCTGTGTGGATTGGAGACAACATCTCCTCCTCGCTAACAATCAACACTGGTGTACCTCAGGGGTCTATGCTTAGCCCACTGCTCTACTCTCTCTCTATACCCATGACTATGTGGTTAAATACCATCTATAAATTTGCTGACGATACAACCATTGCTGGTAGAATCTCAGATGGAGACGAGAGGGCGTACAGGAGTGAGATATGCCGACTAGTGGAGTGGTGCTGCAGCAACAGCCTTGCACTCAATATCAGTAAGACGAAAGAGCTGATTGTGGATTTCAGGAAGGGTAAGATGAAGGGACATATACAAATCTTCATAGAGGGAGCAGAACTGGAGAGAGTGAACAGTTTCAAGTTCCTGGGTGTCAAGGTCTTTGAGAATCTAACCTGGTCCCAACATATCGATGCAGTTATAAAGAAAGCAAGACAGCAACTATACTTCATTAGGAGTTTGAAGAGATTTAATATGTCAACAGATACACTCAAAAACTTCTATAGATGTACAGTTGAGAGCATTCTGACAGGCTGCATCACTGTCTGGTATGGAGGGTCACAGGACCGAGAGAAGCTGCAGAGGGTTGTAAATCTAGTCAGCTCCATCTTGGGTACTAGCCTACAAAGCACCCAGGACATCTTCAGGGAGTGGTGTCTCAGAAAGGCAGTGTCCATTATTAAGTATCTCCAGCACCCAGGGCATGCCCTTTTCTCACTGTTACCATCAGGTAGGAGATACAGAAGCCTGAAGGCACACACTCAGTGATTCAGGAACAGCTTCTTTACCTCTGACATCCAATTCCTAAAAGGACATTGAACCCTTGGACACTACCTCACTTTTTAAAAAATATATTCCTGTTTTTTTGCATGAATTTTTAATATATTTAATATACATATGCTGTAATTGATTTATTTTATTATTTTATTTTTTCTATATTATGTATTGCATTGAACTGCTGCTGCTAAGTTAACAAATTTCATGACACATGGTGATAATAAATCTGATTCTGAATCTGATTATATTTAAGGCAGAGGTTGATAGATTCTTGATTAATCAGGACATGAGGGAAAATGGGGAGAAGTCAGGTGATTGGGTCTAAGGAAAAATATGGATGGCAGAGCAGACTCAATGGGCCAAAGGCTTAATTCTGCACCTATATCTTATGGTCTATTTTGTGACATTATGTTGCAGCTGTATTGTCATTGGTGAAGCTGCATGGTGTACTCTGACCCTTCATCCCAGTGAGTCAATGTGACTTTGGTGTCTATCCACTCAGTTACAATTTCCTGCATTCTGCCATATCCCTCCAAGACTCGCCTCTCTAATGCCTACCTATCCAAGTGCCTCTTAAGTGATACCCCTGTACCTGCCTCAACTGCTTCTTCTGCCAACTCATTCCAGGTATTCATCATTCTGTGCATGAAAAAGTTGCCTCTCAGGTCCCTATTAAATCTCCCCCCCCCCCCACCCTAAATCTATGCCCCTAGTTTAGGACTCCTTATAGATAGCTGAGTAAGACAGGCATTGACAATTACACAGCTGTTGATAGTCAGTATTCTCTGCTCATTTTCAGAGTTCTCTGATCATCAAAGTCATTGTAAAGTGTGGTGGAATCTGGAGGGTGTTGTTGGGAATGTGTGGAGAATAAAATCAGATTAGTGTAAATGACTCTGGGTTGAAGGATTTGTTTCTGTGTTCTAACTATGTGAACATAACTGAGCTTGGTCAGATTTTGTGTACATTTTATATTATAGTTTATTAACTTGTTGTCAAGGTGAAAATGTTTATTTTTTCCTTATCTACTGAAATAAATAGTAATATACAACTTTACTAATCTATGAGGTAACTAGTTTATTTGTTACTCTGATGATGAAGCACTGCTTGTCAGAGTCTAGCAGTGCTGCTGAATTTATCAATTATAGTGATAACATCAGAGCACATGCTTTCTCATGACAGGGAAGACTGTGAAAAGACTGCTATCCCAGCTGAAATTGGTTAAGTTAGTGGTGAATGAGTATTAATAGATACTTTATTGATCCCAGAAGAAATTACAGTGTCACAGTAGCATTACAAGTGCACAGATATACAAATATTAGAAGGAAGAAAGAAGGGATGATAGCAGTTGGTTTGTGGAGGTGTGGATGGTAGGTGCAATGCAAGGAAGGGATGTAGACAGTGGTAACTTGTGTCATTCATCCACGTGTTGAATTGGAGGGGGAAGGAGAGGAGCCATTGGTGCTGAGGAAACATTGGGTGCCTCAGCAATTGGAGTGGTGTGCTGAGGGAGGTCTGAACAGGAAGGCAATTGTCAGACCTATTGAAGAATTGACTTAACTCATTAGCCCATTCACAGCAGAATTCAGAGGCTTACGGCTAGGTTGATTGAAGTCAGTGATGCTCGTCATGACTGTCCACACTTCCCGTGTGCTACTCTGAACTTGTAATATAATGGAACATCATTTCTCCATATCATGCAACACACAAATTGCTGGTAAAACGCAGCAGGCCAGGCAGCGTCTATAGGAAGAAGCACAGTCGATGTTTCAGGCCGAGACCCTTCATCAGGACTAACTGAAAGAAGAGGTAGTAAGAGATTTGAAAGTGGGAGGGGGAGGGGGAGGGGGAGATCCGAAATGATAGGAGAAGACAGGAGGGGGAGGGATAGAGCCAAGAGCTGGAAGTTGATTGGCAAAAGGAATACAAGGCTGGAGAAGGGAGAGGATCATGGGACAGGAGGCCTAGGGAGAAAGAAAGGGGGAGGGGAGCACCAGAGGAAGATGGAGAGAAGGCAAGGAGTTATTGTAAGAGGGACAGAGGCAGAAAAAAGAAAAAATAATAAATAAATAAGGGATGGGGTGAGAACGGGAGGAAGGGCATTAACGGAGTTAGAGAAGTCAATGTTCATGCCGTCAGGTTGGAGGCTACCCAGACGGAATATAAGGTGTCTTTCCTCCAACCATATCATGTTAGTTTTATAACTTGCTACAAAGCTAAATGGAAACATGCTGCTCAGGTTATGTGATTAAAGAAATTAAGTAATATTTTATTTTGAAACAATTATATATTTTTTTCAGATATAGCATTGATTAATACAATTTAGCCTTCCAGTATTGGTATAAGATTTTAATTTAATCCAGAAATTCTCTTTACAGTAGTTATTATAAAACAAAGTTTTATTGTTGAGAGAGAAGATGTTTTTGTGACACTTTGCTTCTCCAGAAGAGATGAAACCTTCATTAAGTTAGGATCCATTAGTTGCCTTTCCTGCTCTGATACCTGACCATGTGACCAGCTTCAGTGAAGTTTGGTGGAGTATCATAACTGAACCCAAGGGATTATTAACCTTGACAATTTCCTCATTTCACCACTTTAGAACACTGTCTTGAGATCATTTTTAGATTATTATCCTAATGGACATTAGCTCACAAAGTATTATCAGGGAATCAAATAATCTATTTTTGTTCTAAAAGTGAATGTATTAATTTAAGATGTTGTTTTTCCTTCGCAATGAAAATTGACATTCATAAACTTAAGAGTTTCTCTCATGTGACTTGCAGGGAGCTCCATGAAGATACTGGAAGCAGTGTAATTTCTTACAGAACAGCCACCCCTTATCTACTTGGATAGTGCCATAAAATTATACAGCATGGAAACAGGCCCTTTCCAAGCCACATTCATTGCCAGCATTTGACCCATAACCTTCTAAAGCTTTCCAATCTATGTATCTGTCCAATTGCCTTTTATAAAGTTGTTATTGTACCTGTCTCATCTACTTTGTGTAAAAAAAAGTGGTTCTCAAGTTCCTCTTAAATGTTTTTACTCTCACCTTAAACCTATGGCCTTTTGTTCTTGATTCTCCGACTCTGGTAAAAAGACAGAGTGACTTCACCCTATCTATGCCCCTCATTGATTTCATACACTTTTGTAAGATTAACTCTTGATCTCCTGTGCTCTAAGATATAAAGTCTTGGCTTGTCCAACTTCTCTTAACTTAGTCTCTCAAATCCTGACACATCTTCACAAACCTTTTCTGCACTATTTCCAATTTAATAACATTTTTCCTATAGCAGAGTAAAACTGAACACAATATTCCAAAATTCAACTTTACCATTATCCTGTACAAACATACCACGACCTCCCAACTTTTATACTCGGTTCTCTGATTGTGTGCAGAAAGCCTTCTTTGCCATCCTGTTTACTTGTGACTCCATTTTCAGGGAACCATGTTCTTGCAGTCCAAGGTCCCTCTGTTCTGCGACACTTCCCAGGGCCCCGCTATTCACTCTGAATATCCTACCCAGATTTGACTTTGGAAAATGCAACACCTCACACTTATCTGCATTAAATTAAATTAGCCATTCCTTGACCCATTTACTCAGCTGATTAAGATTCCTCACCCCCATCCCCTGTAATTTTTGATAACCTTATTTGTTTACTATACCACCCACTATAGTGTCATCTGCAAATTTACTAACCATGCCTAGTACATTCTTATTCAAATTGTTGATGTAGATGATAAATAACAAAAGGCCCAGCACCAACCCCTGAGGCAGAACATTAGTCACATCAAACATTGAGATATTTGTGTACTAAGAAAAGTAAGCACTTCTTGCAGTTAGTTCTTTAGTGTTACAAGTGTTATTAAAATATTCTTGAGGGGATGTCATGCTATTGATTGTTTAAACTGGAAAATGCTCAGAACATTTCCCTTTCCTTCCAAGAATGGGTTGTCTGAGTGAACATTTAGAATTGACTAATTTCAGACTGAACCACTATTTAGAAGAAAAGCAGTAAAGCAGTTTAAAATTGTTGACTTTAAGAGGGTTGCAGAAAAAAGATGAGAGTTTTAATGTTTTATGGATGTATTGAAACTACGGCACAATACCTAGCACAATATACCAAGATAATTCGCAGGAGCATGAATTAAACAAAAATTGACACTGAACCAGTGGATCAATTGCAGAGATTTTAAGGCAGCTGCAGTGGGAACTCGTCCCCAGAGGCAACTTCAGCAGAAAGATGCCTCCAGCAGAGCCAGGAGTATGTTCCTGGCAGAGCAGAGTGTTCCAGATGGCTTCAAAAGTGAGTTCCTGGAGTGTTTAATTAAAATTATCTATTACTATATGGAGGGTTTGAAGGTTGGCTAGTATATTGAATGGATCATTAAAGCATGCTGTTGTGAGTGAGGAGGAACTTGAATTGGATTGGGTGGTGTACTGAAGGATGAAGCAGAGTGGAATTGTATGCATATGTTAGTGTTCAAAATGGTGTGCTTGGGATGATACACTTTTTAAAGCACACATTCTTAAAGGCTGGGCATACCCCCTCAATTACTTTGTGAATATTGAAGTCCGTTTTTGGTAGTTGTGTACCTCACATTTGCTAGACTCGTTCAAAAGCAACACTTCGCCTTAATGTGAAGTCGAAATTATCAACCAGGATACTATAAAGGCTATGCTTTAATTTTATGAATAGAAGAGAGACTACAGCATTACATTTAACCACAGTTCCATGCTTATCAATAATCTGAATTTGCCAAGTGGCCAAAATGACACTTCCCCTTTCTTCATTTTTACAAGCACAAAACTTCATACTGTTAGGAAATAATAAACTGATGTGCAAAATCAAGGGAAACCAAATGTATGCTGATCTGTTGACAACTGGATGACCTTTGCCTCATACAGGAGAGTGAGGAGGTGATGGGAGCTACAGGGAGGTAGTAGTCTAAGAGATGCAGGAAGCATTTAGCTGGGTGATTGTCAGGAGAGAGAAGGAGAATAGGCTGTCAGTGCAGATTATCTTGATGGCCATTCCCTCAATATTAGGTTTATGGCTTTGGATACTGTTGGGTGGAATGACCTACCGGGGAAAGCCACAGTGACCAGGTCTCAGAGACTCCCAGATGATATGTTGCCTCCTAGCTCCAAGGGTCAGGGATGTCTCAGATAGGGTCCATAGCATTCTTAAGGCGGAGACTGAGCCAGACGTTGTGATGCATATTGGTACCAACAATGTAGATAAGAAAAGGGATGAAGTGCTGAAGAGACAATATATGGAGCTAAGCAGGAAGTTGAGGACTTCAAGGACAGTAATCTCTGGATTGCAGCCTGTGCCATGCCATGAAGATTTGGCAAATGAATGTGTGGCGGAGGCAGGGGGTGGAATTGGTGCAAGTTTGTGATTTCAGATTTCTGGATCATTGGGATCTTTTCTGGGGGACACATGGCCTGTACAAAAGGGATGGGTTGCACTAATATTGTGTAACAACATGAACAATCCACTTCCCACATCTTGATCGGCAAAAGGTTTATAGGTATGTCCGGGAAGGAGACAGGCCAACTAGATTAGCGGCCATACTGGACCTGGTGCTTGGTCATGTATTGGATCTCTTGGTGGGTAAGCATTTTGGAGAAAGTGACAAATTCCCTGATTTTTACCATAGCCTTGGAGAGGGATAAGAATAGACTGAATGGAAAAGTATTTAATTGGGAAGGGAGAATTATGATGCCATTAACCAGGAAATTGAGAACATAAATTGGGAACAGATGTACTCAGGGAAATGCACAATAGAAATGTGGCGGTAGTTTAGTGAGCACTTGCATGGAGTTCTTAATTGGTTTGCCCCATTGAGGCAGGGAAAAGATGGTATGGTGAAGGAAGCATAGTTGACCTGATGTGGAACATCCGTTCAAGAGGAAGAAAGAAGCTTGCTTAATGGTTAGGAAACAAGGATCAGACAAGGATCAGGTGTTGCTCTCGAAAGTTACGAGGTAGCCAAGAAGGAACTGAAAATTTGACTTGGGAGAGCTAGAAGGCCTTGACAAATAGGATTGAAGAAAACCCTAAAGAGTTCTGTACTTAAGTGAATAACAAAGGGGAGTGAGGGTAGGACTGATCAGTGATAGAAAAGGAAACATGCATCATGTCAGAGGAAGTGGCAGAGGTTCTGAATAAATACTTTGCATCAGTATTCACTAGTGAGAGGGACCTTGACGTTCATGAGGACAGCATAAAGTGGGCTGATATGTATGTAAATATTAAGAAAGAAGATGTGCTGGAACTTTTGAAAAACATTAAGCTAGATGAGTCCCCAGGGCTAGACAGAATATATCCCAGGTTGCTAAGGCAAGTGAGGAAAGAGATAATTGCACCTTTGGGATCTTGGCCACAGGAATAGTATCATATGATTGGAGGGTGGCAAATGTTATTCCTTTATTCAAGAAAGGGAGTAGGGATTACCCTGGGAATTATAGACCACTGAATCTTACTTCAGTGTTGAGCAACGTGTTGGAAAAGATTCTTAGAGATAGGATTTATAAGCATTTGGAGAAGCCTAGTTTGATTAGGGATCAACGGCATGGCTGTGTGAGGGTTAAGTCATGCTTCGTGAGCCTGTGTGAATTTTTTTTGAGAATACGATAGAGCACTTTGAAGTTAAAGCAGTGGGTTTGGTGTACATGGATTTTAGTAAGGCATTTGATAAGATTCCCTGTGTTTGGCTCTTTCAGAAAGTCAGGAGGCATGGAATCCAGGGAAACTTGGCTGTGTGGATTCAGAATTGGCTTGCCCATAGAAGGCAGAGAGTGATTGTAGTTGTAGTGTCTTCTGCCTGTAAATTGATGACTAGTGCTGTTCTGCAGTGTAGTAGTTTGCCATAGGTTACAACAGGACACTTGCTAGGTGCAGACCTGGGCTGAAAGTGGCAGATGGTGTTCAACCCAGAAAACTGTGTATTGATTCACTTTGGAAAGTCCAAATTGAATGCCGTATACAGGGTTAATTGCAGGATTCTTAGTAAAGTGGAGATACAGAGGGATCTTGGGGTCCATATCCAGAAATCCCACAAAGTTGCTGTGCAAGTTGATAGAGTGGTTAAAAAGGTATATGGTGTGTTAGCCTTCATTAGTCAGGGTACTTGAGGTCAAGAACCCCAAGGTAATGTTGCAGCTCCCAAAAATCCTGGTTAGAGCACACTTGGAATATTGTGTTCAGTTCTGGTCACCTCGTTATAGGAAGAATGTGGAAGCTTTAGAGAGGGTCGAGAGATTTACTGGGATACTGGCTGAATTAGAGAGTATGTCTTAAGAGGAATAGATTGAGTGAGCTAGCAAGTTTCTCTTTGAAAGGAAGGAGGATGAGAGGTGATTTAATAGAGGTGTATAAGATGGTAAGAGTCAAAGATCGAATGTATAGTGAGAGACTTTTTTTTCCAGTGGGGAGATGGCTACTAGGAGGTGATTGGAGGCAAGTACAGCGGGATTGTCAGAGGTAAGTTTTCAGACAGAGTTGTGCGTGCATGAAATGCCTTGCCAGTAGTGGTGGTCATGGCAGATGCAATAAGGACATCTTAGATAGGCACATAGATGATAGAAAAAAGGACTATGTAGGATGGGTCTTAGATTGATCTCAAGGTTGGTTATAAGGTCAGCACAACATCTTGAGCCGCAGGGCCTGTACTGTGCTGTGGTGTTGTATGTTCATTGTCAATTACGTAAAATAAAATTTATTTCTCATATCTTTCCCTTTCTGAATTATGCTTAAACTGTAATTTTTCAATTTTTTCCTCTTACCCTAATCCTTTACAAAATCTTGCATTTTCAAAGTTTCTAAAAAGAACTCTATTTGAAGAATCTATCAGTAGCTAACTGAATTGAGAAGTAAAATGCACAATAAAATATATCAAGCACATTTTTGTTGTTGTAAGCAAGAAAGATAAATAATTTCGTAACTTAGAAATATTAAGTTCAGCAAAATTGTTATACATTGAATATTAAATAGTGTGTGCTTTAGATTATATACAATTTGTAACAAATTTTCAACTCTGTAAGCCAGCTGTGACATCAAATTCACTGTCTCTGCATAAAATGCCATGCTGTTGCAGATATAGAAATGTTTCTGCATAAGTTGGCTGTTTCTTTTTCAAAGAAATTATTAGATTTATACTCAAAGAAGAATTTCCACTGGCATCTTTTACATTTTTAACTATTTTCAGACCAAGTTTAATTTTCGTCTCTGGCTTCACATTGCTACCAAAATTTCATTACAAATCATGAGTAAGATTCCATTTGAGAGAAGTACTGTGAAAACCCTGGAGGAGCTCCATCTGGAGTTACATTCCAGACTGGCTTGTAAAGCGCTGTAGTGGTATTTGAATTTCTTGAACAACCTTTAACACCCCCATTTACTTTGTCACAAGGTATATAACTTCGTGATTATATCTCATTTCGAAATGAGATTCAGTAAATTTGAAGGAGACAAAATGACAATTCTGTAATCTACTTCAGATTTTGCACCTGCTGGCCCTTTTGAGTATTTGATAAACTGTTAGTAAGTGGTCTTCGCTTAAGAGAATGGTTTGTGGTAACTGAAGAAAATCCAAGTATATTACAGAGCTAACTAATAGATACAAATAAAGGATATTGTGGCATGCCCCATGGTGAAACTAACCTGCTGCAGAGAAAAATCTTATGTTTTATGTCGGTGTTCAATACACTGGTGCATTATCTTTTCAATTCACATTAATGTTAAGCTCTGAATCTTGAGTTGGGTCCTTGAGTTGACATTTTCTGTTTCAAGGTCTGTTGGTTTGCTATCAGTTGAAACAAAACAAAAACCCTTTGGTAAAGCTAATATGAGTGTATCAATATAGTTGCTTGAAATTTATTTACAAAAAAATGTTCCTGAATTGCAAATGTTTATTTTAATCTTCTCAGACAAAATGCAGTCTTAATATTTAAAAGATAACTAACTTTTGTATGAATTTGTAAGTGCAACTTAGATTATATTGGTGTGATTATTCATATTAATTCACAGATTCATTATTCAGATTTATTTGGGGAATTATTTATGCATTCTATTATTTGATTATTAAATTATTTATTTTATCAATTATTCATATTGCATCATTTTTAAATTATTTATGCCTTAATTTTGATATTTGCAAAGGTGCTGACACTGCTGCATAACACTTCTTTTTGCATTGTAATAGTGTACTAAATAATACAAGATGACCTCTAAGATTCCAGTGCTGTCATTAGGAAAAGTGCATGCCAGCAGTCCCTCAAGAATGTGGTTATTTGTTATTGTTAATTTGTTGCACTGAGTGTTTTTTTGTATTATTTGTAGTTTCGGCATTTTATTAGCATTGAACTACAAAAAAAAATCATGTTCTTTATTCTCCTAAATTCAACTAGCATAAATGTAATCATTTATTAGTTAATTATTGAATTACTTAATATTATCATTTTCGGTTTCACTGCTGTTATTCTGTTAATTGTTCCCATTTATGATCAACCCTTATAAAATTGCAGATTACATTTATTTCACTTTCTTTTTGACCACTGCTACTGAATCTATGCTGGCTTTCAGAGAACAGCCCCATTTACCCCCCCCATTTAATTTTTTATAACCTACTGTTCTCACATAACTACACCCAGCCCCTCACCACGTTCCCTTATCTCCAGCATTTATATCCAGCCAGAATAAATGTGCAGAGATTAAAGTGGAGCCTAGTTTCAGAGGAGATGCTATGTTGATGTCACTGTATAGCGAGGCCGTTAGATTTGTTATCTGAGAAACACATTTCCACGGACTAATGAATTTTTTTTTGTATGATGGAAATTTATATAAAAACCTGAGAAATTTCATTAATAAGAGGGCTAGATTATCGTGGCACAATTCATCCATGCCTAAACCTGTACGTGTACCTTGGATTCAAGATTGGATCACAATCCATGTGCAAAAGCATGTGTATTTTATTTACAGTTCTGCTTTACAAGTTGAAATGAAGAAGTCCTGATACTATTTTAGCACCATGCACCTGCAAGCACATTCCTTGATGTAGAACCATGATGGAAATGGTAATCACATTTGCAGTCCATAAGACCATAATATATAGGAGCAGAAGTAGGCCATTTGGCCCATCAAGTCTGCTCCACCACTCAATCATGGCTGATTCAATTCTTCCAGTCATCCCAACTCCCCTGCCTTCACCCCATACCCTTTGATGCCCTAGCTAATCAAGAACCTATCTATCTCTGCCTTAAATGCCCCCAATGACTTTACCTCCTCGTGGCAACAAATTCCACAGATTTACCGCTCTCTGACTATAGTAATTTCTCCGCATCTCAGTTCTAAATGGACATCCCTCAATCCTGAAGTTGTACACTCTTGTCCTAGAATCCCCTACCACGGGAAATAACTTTGCCATATCTAATCTGTTCAGGCCTTTTAACATTTGGAATGTTTCTATGAGATCCCACCTCATTCTCCTGAACTCCAGGGAATACAGCCCAAGAGCTGCCAGACGTTCCTCATACGGTAACCCTTTCATTCCTGGAATCATTCACGTGAATCTTCTCTGAATCCTCTCCAATGTCAGTATATCCTTTCTAAAATAAGGAGCCCAAAACTGCACACAATACTCCGAGTGTGGTTTCACTAGTGCCTTATAGAGCCTCAACATCACATCGCTGCTCTTATCTTCTATACCTGTAGAAATGAATCCCAACAATGCATTCACCTTCTTCACCACCAACTCAACCTGGAGGCTAACCTTTAGGATATCCTGCTCGATTCTCTCCCCATCTAAATAATAGTCTGCCCATTTATTTCTTCCATCAAAGTGCATGGACCATACATTTTCCAACATTATATTTCATTTGCCACTTCTTTGCCCATTCCCCTAAACTATCTAAGTCGCTCTGCAGGCTCTCTGTTTCCTGAACACTACCCGCTCCTCCACCTATCTAGCCACAAATTTAGCCAGAAAACTATTAATCCCATAGTCCAAATCATTGAGAAACATCATAAAATGCAGCAGTCCCAACACTGACCCGAGTGGAGCTCCACTGGTAACCAGCAGCCAGCCAGAATAGGATTCCTTTAGACCTACTGTCTGCTTTCTGCTGATCAGCCAATGCTCCACCCATGCTACTAACTTCCCTGTAATTCCGTGGGCTCTTATCTTGCTAAGCAGCCTGCTGTGTGGCACATGTGCAGTCCCATAGAGTCAAGCTGATGGAGCAGCGTTTTTGTTTCAATGGGCACAGATGGAAATCCCAAATAGTTTGTGATTGTCCAGGATAGCCAACCACAATTCAAATAACAGAAAGTGAACAGTCTTAGAACCTTAGATGTAATCATAATGAACTCAGTGGTAGGCCAGGAAAGCAAGTCATGTGTTAGGTTTTCAGGAATAAACCGTAAATATTAACATATAATTAGTAACATTTTCAATATTCTTGCAAGCTCTATGGACTTAAGTAAATTTTCAAATGAACCATCCAGAAGAGCTTTGGGAAGTTAGAAGAACCCAAAAAATGCTCTTTCTGGAAATCTAAAATCAGTAAAATGACAGAAATATTTAACACATAGTGTATGGACAGCAACTTTGTGACATAACTGGAAATTAGAAAATCACCATGTTGCAGAGGAAAGGGAGAGTAGAGAAAAGCAGTGGACAGAATGATGCCACCTGAGGTTGCTGACCGTTATTAATCATAGTTGACAGCTCTCGAGGAGAAATAAATGGGATATGCATGAAATAAGAAGCAAATGGAAAGAAAACAATACTGGAACTGTGAAATACAAGGCAGGGAATCCTTGAAATACTTAATAAGCCAGGCAGCACCTGAGGAGAGGAACAAAACTAATGTTTCAGGCTAGTTTTGATTCAGATAGGAGCACTTAATTTGAAATGGTTGAAATTCCATTTAAGACTTAGGACCTGTAATGTGTTAAGTTAGAATATTTGATACTGTTCTTCAACTAAATGTTGGGTTTTGGTGGAAATATTTTTGTCGTCTATGGGCATCAGTAAGTAGTGGTTGAAAGATCAGGCAGAAAGAAAGGAAAGGCAGGTAGGCCGAGGGTGTGGGGTGCCTCTGTTGGTAAAAGATTAAATCAAATCCTTAGGAAGAGGTGACATAGGGTCAGAAGATGTTAAATACTTGTGGGTAGAGTTAAGAAACTGCAAGAGCTGCAAGACCTGATGGGAGTTATATACAGGCATCCAAACAGTAGCCACAATGTGGGATATAAATTACACCAGAACATAGAAAAGGCATGTAAAAAGAGCAATATTGTGATAGTCATGAGGGATTTAAATGTGCAGGTAGATTGGGAAAATCAGGTTGGTGCTGGATCCCAAGAGAGAATTTGCAGAATGTCTATGAGATGGGTTTTAGAGCAGCTTGTGGTTGAACCCACTAGGGAAAAGGCAATTCTGGATTGGGTGTTGTGTAATGAACCAGATTGGATTAGGGAGTTTAAGGTAAAGGAACTCTTAAGATGCAGTGATCATACTATATTAGAATTCACCCTGCAATTTGTGATGGGGAAGATTAAGCCAGATGTATCAGTAGTACAGTGGAGTAAAAGGAATTACAGAGGCATGAGAGAGAAGCTGGCCAAAGATGATTAGAAGGGGGCACTAGCAGGAATGACAGCAGAACAGCAATACCTGGAGTTTGCAGTCCTGATGAAGGGTCTCAGCCCGAAACGTCAACTGTACCTCTTCCTAGAGATGCTGCCTGGCCTGCTGCATTCGCCAGCAACTTTGATGTGTGTTGCTTGAATTTCCAGCATCTGCAGAATTCCTGTTGTATGCCTGGAGTTTCTAGGGGCAATTTGGAAGGTGCAGGATAGATATATCCCAAAGATAAAGAAGTATTCTAAAGGGAGAAAGAAGCAACTGCGGCTGACAAGGAAAGTCAAAGACAGTATGAAAGCAAAGGAGAAGGCATATAATATAGCAAAAATTAGTGGGAAGTTAGAGGATTGGGAAGCTTTTAAAAACCAAATAAAAGGCAAATATAAGGAGATCAACGAAGAAATATAAAGGTAAGCTAGCCAATAATATGAAAGAGGATATCTGAAGTTTTTTCATACATATATTTAAGAGAGACGCAAGAGTAGATATCAGACCACTGGGAAATGAGGCTGGTGAGATAGTAATGGGGGGCAAAGAAATGGCAGATGAACTTAAAAAAATTTAAATCAGTCTTCACTATGGAAAGCACTAGCAATTGCCAGAAATTCTGTTAGGGAGCAGAAGTGAGTGTAGTTGCTACTCCTAAGGAGATGGTGTTTGGAAAGCTGAAAAATTTGGAGGTAAATAAGTCACCTGGGCCAGACGGAATACACCCCAGGGTTCTGAAAGAGGTAGCTGAAGAGATTGTGGAGGCATTAATAATGATCTTTCAAGAATCACTAGATTCTGGAATGGTTGCAGGGGACTTTTAAATTGCAAATCATTAAGAAGGGGGGGAGGCAGAAAAAAGGAAATTATAGGCCAGTTAGTGGTTGGGAAGATATTGGAGTTCATAATAAGGATGGAGTTTCAGTTGAAGGGACATCAGCATGGTTTCTGTAAGGGAAAATCTTTCCTGACACATCTGTTGAAATTCTTGAGGAAATAACAGGCAGGATGAATAGAGTCCGTGCTTGTTGTTTACTTGGACTTTCAGAAGACCTTTGACAAGGTGTCACACATGAAGTTGCATGACAAGATAAGAGCCCATGGTATTATAGGAAAGATACTAACAGGAAAGATTAGCTGACTGGCAGGAGACAAGAAGTGGGAATAAAGGGGCCTATCTTGATTGGTTGCCAGTGACTAATTGTTTTTTGCAGGGGTTGATATTGGGATTGCTTTTCACATGATATGTAAACAATTTGGATGACAGAATTGATGGCTTTGTAGCCAAATTTGTTGATGATACGAAGATGGGTGGAGGAGCAAATAGTGTTGAGGAAGTAAGATGTCTGCAGAAAAACCTAGATAAATTGGGAGAATGAGCAAAGAAGTGGCAGATGGAATATAGTGTAAGGAAGCATATGGTTCTGCACTTTGGTGAAAGGAATAAAGGTGTAGACATGATAAAGTAGGTTAAAGTCAGCATAGTTTCCTTAAGGGAAAATCTTGCCGGGCAAATCTGTTGAAATTCTTTGAGGAAATTAAAATTACTATATGGTGAGAAAATTCAAAACTCAGAAGTGCAAAGGGAATTGGGAATCCTTGTGCAGGATACCTAAAGGTTAACTTGCCGTTGAGTCGGAGGTAAGGAAAACAAATGCAATATTAGCATTCATTCTGAGATGACTAGAATATAGGAGTAAGGATGTGATGTTGAGGCTTTATAAGGCAATGTTCAGACCGCACTTGGAGTATTATGAGCAGTTTTGGACCCCTTGTCTCATAAAAGATGTGCTAGCATTGGGGAGGGTCCAGAAGAGGTTTACAAGAATTATTCTAGAAATGAAAGGGTTAATGTATGTGGAGCATTTGATGGCTCTGGGTCTGTACCCACTGCAGTTTAGAAGAACTGGGGGGGGGGTGTGGTTCTCATTGAAACCTATTGAATTTTGAAAGGCCTAGAGAGAGTGGATGTGGAAAGGATGTTTTCTATAGTGAGTGAGTCTAGGACCAGAGGGCACAGGCTCAGAATAGAGGGACACTAATTTGGAACAGAGATGTGAAGGAATTTCTTTAGTCAGAGTGTGGTGCATCTGTGGAATTCATTGCCACAGCTGGCTGTGAAGGCCAAGTCGTTGACTATATTTAAAACGAAGGTTGATAGCTTTCTGATTAGTGGGCGGCAAAGGTTATGGGGAGAAGGAAGGAGAATGGGGTTGACAGTGAACACAATTCAGCCATGATGGAATGGTGGAGTAGATGCGATGGGCCAAATGGCATAATTCTACTCCTATCTCTTACTGTCTTATGGTCTGAGTGGGAGTGGTATGAATAATTATAGTAATGGACAACTGAAAATTATTTCCACTAACTGGAATGAACAAAGGTTTTCTGCAAAGCAGTTACTCATTTGACATTTGTTTCTCCTTTTTAAAGGAAATCACTTGTGATGAAAGGTCATCCGACAGTAATGTTAACTGTATTTATCTCTTCTGGTATTTGTTTTGTTCTCCAATTTTCATTTATCTCCTACTCTGCACTTGACATTGTTGCGGCACTCCTTTTAGTTCTGTTTCTGCAAATTCTTTCAGCAATACCCCTTCAAAAAGAGAGAACAATTGCAAGTGAAAAGTGAGAAATATGTAAGAACAGTTGTAAACCAAGACTAGAACTAGGAGATATTGTTTCAAGATTCAGGGGAGAAGATTTAGGATGGAGGTGAGAAACTGTTTTTCCCAGAGAGTGGTGAATCTGTGGAATTCTCTGCCTAGGGAAGCAGTTGGGGTTTCTTCACTAAATATATTTTAGATACAATTAGATAGATTTTTACATAGGGGAATTAAGGGTTATGGGGAAAAGGCAGGTAGATTGAGCTGAGTTTACGGACAGATCAGCCATGATCTTATTGAATGGCGGGGCAGGTTCGATGGACCAGATGGCCTACCCCTGCTCCTATTTCTTATGTTCTTTGTATTGCCAGTTACTGAATTTGTGTAATTTTCTAAATCTGAATGTCTTTTTAGACTTCATTGTATCAGTAACAGATTCCACATGGAAGATTGGCTTGTACATTGGACAGATCTATTTACGAAGACTTTTCTAGCAAATCATGTAGCCATTATTTCTCTGGAAGTCTAAAGATGAATGCATTCTTGAAGCCAATGCAGTCAGTATAACTTGGATTGAAAATCCAAGAAATCGTGTGGATTCCATACACTTGAAGACTCTGAAACTGGATTCTTGTGAAAGGTCTATATTTATTTCCGTCATCATTTGTAATTTTTCAATTGCAATGTGAATTGTTTCAGCGGAAAAGACACCTAGCTGCGATATTGTGTCATCAGTTGTCATTTCCTCCGAAGGTTGTACTGCTGAGGTCAAGTTTAGGCTGTAGGTTTTGCATAACTCCATTTATTTATTATAATGCGCCACATAGCAATTTTGATTTGTTAAGGTGACTAGGAAGTGCTCTGTCTCATGTCTTGCATTCAGTGACACACCCCAGTTGGTGATCACATGACATGAAAACACAGCTACTATGATATTGATAATTGATAATGATATTGCTGAGACTCACAGACTTGATCAGTTCTGTGATGGAATATGAAACAAGCAGTAACCAGTTAATGAATTCATACTGATATTTTACTTCATTGCATTTCTCCACCAACCCAATATCCCTTAATATTTAAAATTCTATGTTCATCGATGGATGTTTTTCTCAACTCAGATTGGTAGTCTTTAAAAACAGGACTTTTCTGCAGGGATCTATAATTAATCCGCTTGATTGATCTGAATGATTTCTTTATATATGCTGAAAATTCTCATGAGCACAACTGATGATGCTATCAATTCCGCAGTGTTGTTCATTAACTACAAACTATCAGAGCTGACTGACTCTGAGGCATATAATCATTTGAAAGGTAACAAGTTGTCATTAATTGAAGTAATTTTGTTAATGTTGCTGAGGAATGCTCTGTCCATCAGTAAAAGAACGGGCTTGGTGCAGGCTTACTGCAAGTATAATATTTTTGGAAGGAGCCAGAAGAGATTCCAGAGTGGGAATCAGCCAATATCCTCTTAATAGTTCAATATCAAAGGCAGGTGACGTGAGACAACATGGTATTGTTTTGGTTTGAAGGTCTTGGTGTGGGTCTTCAGGAGAATCTCCAGATAATCAAATTGGTCCTGACTGCACTAGTACTGATTGCCTCCCTGTACTACAGTCTTCCAAAATTTATCTCTTCAGATATCTGTGCCTGTTCCTTCACTGCCTTGGGCAAAGGATATGAATTTGTGCATAAAGCAGCAGATGAGAACAAAGTGCCCATTTCTCTCTAGAGGGTACTGCAAAGCTTGCAGGCTCCGGAATTGTATCCGGAGACCTTGTTGGTATTCATAATACTCTTCATAGTTTCAGGGCAATAGTTTTAGCACTGATCAGCTGCACTAGTTGCAACACACATGAGTCTGATGCACAGGAGAGAATTTAGCTCCAACATCCAGCCTTCTGCAGATCAGCAAATGAAAGATGACCAGCATTACAGATTGTCTTAGTGTAAAAGCGTCATGTGTATTTCCCAGATAACTGACTGAGCATACAGCACAAAAAGCCCTTCAGCCGATCATGATGGTGCTAGTCATCAAGTATCAATCTACATTAAAACATAGCCAGCCAATCCAGTCTTTCTTCAACTGAAATATTCTAACCTAAGAAACATCCTGGTGAATCCTCTCAGCATCTTCCCCAGTTCAACCCTGCTTTCCCAATAGTTGTCCCATTTTTCAGCCTCTTGCTTTTTCTAACAAGTGCTCATCCAAGTACTGATAGTTCCTGCTTTTACCACCACTAAAGTGATTCAGCTCATTCCATATACCCACCACCCTATGTGTGAAAATATCGCCCCCCCCCCAAAATGTCCTTTAAAACTTTCTCCTCTCACCTTAAACCTGTGCCTTCTCTAGTTTTAGACTCCCCTGTCCTGGGGAAAACTGCTGTGACCATTCACCACCATCGAGACTGTCTTCATAACTGAAGCATTCTCTTTCAACCAACATGCTTTGTCAGTGTTTCACCCCGCCCCGCGGATGTTGCTTCACCCACTGAGTTCAGCAGATTGTTGCTGTGGAATCCAGCAGCTCCAGTCCCTTGTATCTCACATTCTGGTGAATCTTCCCTGCACCTCTACAATGCAATTACATTCAACCTCCATATTTTTATACTCTGCACTCCAATTAATGAAGTCAAATTGATCATACAGAATATTATCCTTGTTGAATATTCTCCATGCTGATAATGAATGAATGAATGAAATTTATTTCGGTCAGTACAAACATAACAAAAAGCATCATTTTCAGCGATAATTTCATAGTACAAAATTACAACAAAAAAACATAGATATTCTTTAAAACAGACCAAAGGGGTGTAGGCTGAAGCTACAGCTTATTACGCCTACCCCTCTTACTTATACAACAACATATTTGGCGTCAATCATCACATCAAAACAAAAAATTTCATAATCTTTTATCCCAAAATCCAATTCCAAGTATCATTTATTTACATTACTCCCATTCATTTTAAATCATTTATTTTATATTTGTTCATCAAATTATTTTTTGATAATTTTTTAAACTTGTTAAGTGTGGTGCATGTTTTTAAATTCTCACTACAACTGTTCCATAGATTCACCCCTCTGACTGAAATACAATGATTTTTTACATTTGTTCTTTTCCTTTGTTTTTGAAATATATATGTTCCTAACAAATCATGTTGACTTTCTCTCATTTTAAACAACCTTTGGATACTTTGTGGTAGCTGTCCATTTTTTACTTTATACATAATTTGTATTATTTTAAAATCGATGAAATCTCTGAATTTTAAAGTGTTTAGTTGAATAGTGGATTGGTTGGTTCATAATAACTTCTCTTATTTACAATTCGTATGACTTTCTTTTGGAGTAGAAAAATGGAGTTTGTATTTGTTTTCTATATATTTCCCAATATCTCTACACAGTAAGTCATGTATGGGACTATAAGTGAACAGTATAATGTATACAAAGATTCCTGATTTTACAGTATTGCAATAGATTTTGACATTTTTGCTTTGACATAATTTATATGTGGTTTCCAGCTTAATTTATTATCTAATACCACTCCTAAAAAATTTTGTTTCAGATACCTTATTAATTTCAACATCATTTATTCTAAGTTTACTATATGAGTTTGGTACACAGTTTCTAAATATTATGAATTTAGTTTTACTTAGATTCAGTGATAATTTGTTGGTATCAAACCATTTCTTTATAATTTTAGTTCCCCACCGCAAAATATAGTTGTATCATCAGCAAATAATATACATTTTAATGTCCGAGAGACCATACATATATTGTTTAAATACAAAATGAACAGCAATGGACCAAGCACTGAACCAAGTGGAACCCCACAAGTTACCCTCAAAAGTTTTGAATTTGAGTTGTTTATATGTACATACTGATACCTGTCTTCCAAATAACTACTTAACCAGTCATGTGCCACCCCTCTAATACCATATCTTTCTAATTTTGGTAATAATAATTTATGGTCAATGGTGTCAAATGCTTTTTTTTAGATCAAGGAATATTCCCACAGTGTATAAATTTCTTTCTATAGTATTTGATATTTCTTCTACAAAATCTATTAGTGCTATTGTAGTGGTTCTGTTTTTTTTCTGAAACCATATCGCTGTTCACAGACAATATTATGCTTTGTTATGAAATCATTTAACCTTCTTACAAATATTTTTTCCAATATTTTGGAAAACTGAGAGCAAAGAAATTCTCCTTGATTCTAAGTCACTGTAATCTTAATACCACTGATATTTTGACTCCCTTAATATGGGAATAACCAGCATGTAATTAACAGGCTTATCATTGCTTGTATAAAGGCATAGCATTTGCTTCCCTCCATTCATCTCGCATCTCTTCTGAGACTAGAGAATTTTTTTTTAAAAAATCCTGCCAGAGCTCCAACAATCTCCTTGTTTCTCATGGTAGCCTGGGATGCATCACAACTGTAATCCTAGTACGAAATCTTTTTTTTTGAGATAATTTGTTCTAGAATTTCACCATTCTGCAGCTACAATGTCCTCCATTGTGAATACAGATGAGTATAATTCATTTAAATTATAAAAAGGACCTTCTGACTTCATGCTCAGATGATCTCTTTGGTGCCTAAAGCCCCATACTCTTTCCTTGGTTACCCTTTTGTTCTTAACATACTTATAAAATGCATTTATATTCTACTGAAGAATGTGATTACAGTAAGGAAGAAGGTACAGAAGCCTGAAAGCACAAACTCAGCGATTCAGGAACAGCTTCTTCTCCTCTGCTATCTGATTTCAAAATGGACACTAAACCAATGATCACTACCTCACTACTTTTTATTTCTATTTTTGCGCTACTTATTTAATACAAGTATTTAATATACATATATATCCATATTGTAATTCAGTTTTTTTTCTATTTTCATCGAGTATTGCATTGTACTGCCTCCACAAAGTTAACAAATTTCACAACATACGTCAGTGAAACTAAACCTGATTCTGAATCTGATTACATTAGATAGATTGCTGGGGAGAACCATGACTGGGTTGATGCATTTCAGCTACAAGGTAAGGGTGGAATGGCTGAATTGCTTTCTTTCCTGCAGTTTTAAAGGCTGAGGGGCGATCTTACAGAGATAGATAAAATCATATGAATGATGAGCTTATTACCGTTTTCCCTTTGGGGGTTTCTATGCCAAACAGGCAAAGGTTAATGTCAGGAATAGGAGATTTAGAGTAGATCTGAGCTTGGAATATGTTGCCTGAAGAATTGTAGAAGCAGATTCCTCGGACTTGTCCTTTTTACCCTATAGAAGTAACAAACAATTTATCAGTAGGATAAACAGCATCTGTGGGGTGAGAGTGAAGTCGTTGATGAGGCAAACAGCCTGCAATAGAATGCTTCAGTTATGAAGACAGTTTTGTCCGAAACCCTGGTGGGGTGCATTTTCAAGCTTGTGTGTCTTCTACCCAGTTGAAGGGGGGAGAAGAGAAAAAGACTGAGGTGGAAGGTGTTTTTGATTATGTTTGCTGCTATCCCAGGAAAATATTGATAGAGCCAGTGGAAGGAAAACATTTTTTGTGATAGACTGGAATGTGTTCGTACCTTCCTGAAATTTCTTGCAGTTTTGGGCTGATCAGTTGCCATTCACATCTGGTTAGCAAGCTCTCTTTCGTGCACCTGAAGTATAAAAATTGGTGAGGGTTGTCATGGACATGCTGAGCTTCCCTAGCTTTCTAAGCAAATAGAAGCGCAGGTGTGTTTTTTTGCTGTGGTGTTGCATATTGCAGCAGCTTCCTGAATCAGACCAGTCCTGATGAAGGGTCTCAGCCTAAAACATTGACTGTTTAATACCCTCCATGGATTCTGCCTGATTTGCTGAGTTCCTGCAGCATTTGGTGTGTGTTGCTCAAGATTTCCAGCATCTGTAGAATCTCTTGTGTTTATGATGAGGCTCGTGAATTGTCAGCCATTTCCAGTGTTTTGCAGAGAACTGAAGATATAAGTTTAAATGGCACTGTCCCTATTGAACTATGTAACTGCAGTTAATGAAGAATACATTCTTCTCTATGAGCAACAGGCAAGAAGATATGACCCAGTTTCATCTGGCAGGGCTCTTAGCAAGCATTGAATAATGAATGACGAATGCCTTTATGTGGCACACATCTGACACATACTGATGTATATTGTGGCTGGATAGTCATGGAGTACATAGAACATAGAAATTTACAGCATATTATGGACCCTTCAGCCCACAATTTTGTACCACCCATGCAACCTACTCTAGAGACTGTCTAGTCTTTCCCTAGCACATAGCCCTCTATTTTTCTAAGTGCCATGTATCTATCTAAGAGGCTCTTAAAAGACCCTATTGTATCCTCTTTCATCATCACTGCTGGCAGTGCATTCCATGCACCCACCACACTCTGTGTGAAAAGCTTATCCCTGACATCTCCTCGGTACCTATTTCCAAGCACCTTAAAACTATGTCCCCTCATGTTAGCCATTTCAGCCCTGGGAAAAAGCCTCTGACTATCCACACGATCAATGCCCTTCATCATCTTATACACCTCTATCAGGTCACCTCTCATCCTCCGTCGCTCCAAGGAGAAGAGGCCAAGTACATTCAACTTATTCTCATAAGGTACGCCCTCCAATACAGGAAACATCTTTGTAAATCTCCTCTGCACTCTCTCTATAGTATCTACATCCTTTCTGTAGTGAGGTGACTATAAATGAAGACAGTACTCTTCATTTAGTGGGGTCTGACCAAGGTCTTCTATAGCTGTAACATTACCTTACGGCTCTTGAACTCAATCCCACGGTTGGTGTTTGCCAATACACCATTCGCCTTCTTATCAATACTGTCAACCTGTGCAGCGGCTTTGAGTGTTCTATCGACATGGACCTCAAGATCTCTCAGATCCTCCACACTGCCAAGAGTCTTACCATTTATGTTCTGCATTCAAATTGGATCTACCAAAATGAACAACTTCACCTTTATCTGGGGGGTTGAGGTTCATCTGCCACTTCTCAGCCCAGTTCCGTATCCTATCAATGTCCCGCTGTAACCTCTGACAACCCTCCACACTATCCACAATACCCCCAATCTTTGTGTCGTCAGCAAACTTACTAACCCACCATTCTACTTCATTAATACAGCATGTAACAGATCTTTGGCCAATTCAGTCTACGCTGATCATCAGTCACCTATTTGCACTAATTGTACATTTCTCCCTTTTTAAAAAAAATTCTTCCCATATTCTCATTAACTGCTCAGATTCTAGCACTCGCTAACGCATGGGTGGTAATTTACAGAGGCCATTTAACCTCCCAGCCTGCAAATGATTGGGATGTGGGAGGAAACCAGAGAAACTGTAGAAACTGGATGGATGTGTAAAATCCATGTAGACATTGGGGACGGCATGATAGAGTAGTGGTTAGCGCAACACTTTACAGTGCCAGTGACCTGGGTTCGATTTCTGCCACCGTCTTCCTGTAACTTCGTTGGTTTCTCCAGGTGCTCCAGTTTCCTCCCATGTTCTGAAGATATACAGGTTAGTAGGTTAATTGGGTTTAATTGGTGGACACATGCTCGCTAGGCCGGAAGGGCCTGTTGGCACACTGTATTCCTAAATAAATAATACCTGAGGTTAGGATTGGACCGGGGTTTGTCAGACGGCGAAGCACTAGTTCTACTATCTGCATCACGGTGTTACGCATGCTGGGTTAGGAAGGTCATACTGAATTTCCCAATGATGTAGCACTCTGAGATTTAGAGTGCTTTTGGTATTTACTCACAACAACATTAATTTTAGTTCAATTTTTAGGCAAAAGTAGTTCTGCAATGTGTTCTTGTCGATGATTGATAGTGTACTTTACGAAGTTAAGGCTTGATTATCCAGGTGCTGTCAATATTATCAATCAGTTAACATGTTAGAACTGGCAAATGGATTAGCACAATGAGTGTTTAGATCAATTGGTTCAATTTTCCATTAAATGATATTGAAATTTGTGCCTCAGTAGACATGATTGTGATTGACTACTGCATCAATATCATTACTTCTGTTATCAACTGTCATCCATGCTTTGTTTTCCTTTTGGATGTTGTGATTTATGTTTCTGGATCTCCTTTGGTCACTCTACAAACTAAACTCCTTTTCCTGTTTTTTTTAAAACAAAAGACCTCATCATGTCTTTCACTGCTTAACCTCACCAGTCAACCACTTTCTCCATGATCTCTAATCGGCCCTTCATTACTTTCTGAGGTCACCTCATGAGAGAAAAAGTAATATCATCTCTAAAATAATGATGTCATAATTGCAGTATGCGAATTTTACAGTGTGCCTTAGTCCTTTCTAAACTGGTTCAAATGACATCATCACCATCTTATTACTTTTAACTGACATTGAGACACAAGGAATGTGTTGGTTACAATTAATTATTTTTTTAATTTAGTTTTAACTTGTAACAAATGTTTAAAATTAATCCGCATGAATAAATAGAGTTGCCAAGTTGATGGTGCAGAAATAGGCCTTTTGGCTCATCAAGTCTTTGAAAATCTTACGGAAGATGTAGAAATGTTATTCAAACAATGAATAAGTATTGTGTGTGATACAAGATTCTGAGGCTGTTAACCACATTGAGGGAATCTAAATTGACTGCAATCATCAGGTTTTTGGGCTTTATGTGGATTGCAGAAAAGTTGCTATTGACATCGTGTGACAGAAACCGGTCAGTCAATTGCACAGTATCACCCATATCAATTGAAGTTGTATATATGTATATATTCTACCAACTTCATTACATTACATGAAAAGAAAGTGAATATATTTAATAGGAATGCAATTTAGATCTGTGAAATTAAAGAAATAGTACTGAAGTTCTTACGCATTTAAAATTGTGAATATACTATACAAAGCATATAGAGTGGAATCTAGTTAGTTGGGGCACATTGGGACCAGTATATTTTGGCCCAGTTAAGTGGCTGCCTCAATTAGCTGAGGTTTCATGAAAATAGTTAAAAAGGTATAAGAAAGATAAACTGAACAACACGTTATGTATTTAAATGAAATACAGAATGAATTAGAACACTACCAATAGTAGAACAGTACACCCTATCCTCGTTATATGCGAGGGATACATTCCTCGAAGTTGACGCATAATGTGAATAGTTATTTAAATAGAGAAAATAGGGATGCGTTCCAGAGGGCTTCCTAAATATGTTTTATCAGTAATTTATTCACATATTCATACCAATATATAACACAAAAGCAGTACTACAAGACAACATTTGTAATATTATTAATTAAGGTAATATTCAATGTAATAAATCATAGAAAGTTAACATCCTCACTTTTATTCAGCGATTTGAATAAAGTGGTGAGGGTTGTTTGCTTGGCAGCATTTTGTTTTTCAGCATAAATTTGCTTGTAGGGAAGAAGGATTGACGGCAGGGAACGACTGAAATGCTGACTCCGTTCTAAACTTGGGTCTATGTCCATCACCATTTGTGCCAAGTGTTCTGACTTCCACCATTCCCCCACCGTTGGTAAACTCAAGGGATTTTCAAAATCGTCTGTTGCTTGCAGCATCTGAGAGATAGTTCGCCATAAAAAAAATGTACACCTTGAATGTGGATCACACCGGTTGAGTGGTTGAATCAGCAATGTTGTGTTAGGCGGCAGGAAACACATTGTTATGTTAGGATGAATGCTGTTCAAATGTTTAGGATGGGCTGGCGCATTGTCAAGCAACAGAAGAACTTTAAAGGCAAGATTCTGTTCCCGGCAGAAGCGTCCCAGAGCTGTGTTACCTTCAGCTGATGCCGCGCTGTTTATAATTTCCAACTTTTCTTCAAGTGTTAAAGTGGTTCTCTGCCGCTTGGCTGACAGCCCAAGACATGACATCGGATGCTTAGGAGGCATAGTTAAATATTTCAAGCACAAAATTACTGCACCATAGGGAAAACCAACAAAAGTTTAAGATTGCACATCCACACCTTGCCAAAACCAATGCGAGAGTGGCGGGAGTGAAATGGTGAGGCACGCGCACGTGACTCATATTGGCGAGAAGGCAGTGCTCCTCGCATAACTGAATTTTGGACGCATATAACGAGATGTTGGTAGAAATAGGTTCTTCACATAACTGTGAATCCGCATAGTCTGAAGACGCATATAACGAGGATAGGGTGTACTATAAAACTGTGTATTAGTTCCTAATAGTAATCGCTAGAGGAATTCATACAGTTACATAATGAACAAAACCAGCGTGGACACCTAGTGTGGATGTTGGACTGCCCTTTTACAATACTATCGACGATTGATCCTCCAAATGCTTAAAACTGCAGTGAGCAAAACAGTTCTTAATTGTCTTACTGTTTGTTACTATCAATGGCAGCAATCACTGCCTTTTGAACACAAGTACATGCAACTGACGCTATTTTAAAAACTGATCACGCCAAGTGTCTAACGGCTGCACAAGTAGACACGACTGACACTATTTAGAAACTGTTCAGCAACAGTCACCTGTCCCAATTAAGCAGCATAATGTTCCAGATAAAGGAAGGGAATCCTTGCAATTTTTTCGATTAGTTTTGCTTCTTTAAGAGTTGTCCCAAATAAGCAACTCTCAATTCATCAATGGCCCAATTAACTGGAGCCCATTGTTTAAAAATATATGCTAAGTATTAAGTTTGATAGATTTAATACATATTTGATGTATTTGTAGAATTGCCATAAAGTTGCTGTATGAATGTAATGGCATTGAAGCTGGACTTCAAAGAATCTATAGGTTTATCTGCCTCTTGTATTTTGATAGCTATGTCTCTATATACACTGGTTTCATACAGACCTTATTGTAATTTTCTGTCATGTTTTGGTACGCATTTTCTGGCAGCTCTGGAATTCTGTGGTTTGAGACATTATTGTGAACTCAGTGTCACCTATTTGCTTAATATACTTACCTGCATTTAAATTGTTTATCACTTCTGAGTTTATAAAATAGGAATACATGGATATCTTTTAAGATTACCTGAACTGACATGATAGCTTCCATTCAAACTAGGTGATTATATTTTATTTCAAACAAATTTTACAAATGTTTCAAAAACATTGCATATTTGTTCAAACTGAATAATGCAACAAAATGATTGGTGTAATTATTAATATATACCCATGTAACCTGAAGGGTTTAAAATATTTTCTTTTTATGATCAGCATTCTTTTCTCATTTAGCTTGTCCTGATCTTTACTTGGCCTTTGTCTCATAGTCTATTGTTCTGGATTCAGATATTTCATTTTCTGTGCATGTACTCTTCTAAATACTTTACCAGAAGAGATGCGGAATATTAACACCTACAGTCTGTTCAAAAGCACCGAGAAGGACTATTTAATCCAACTGCCTAGGCATTTGATTTAATCATGCATAGTACCAGTCTAGTATAGCATCTGTTTAGTAGGTAAACTCTCATCAAATCCATTCTTGCACTACATAAAATAGTCAATTTAGTATTCTTCATGAAACTTAAATGCTAAAATATGTTTCATTAAATGTCCCCACTACAGTTTATTGCTTTAGCTTATTGCCTGTGGTCATACTGTATTATATATGAGCCCTCAACTCATTATGCCTCCAGTCTACTCTTTTTTTTACAGTATCTGTTTCATTTCACTTCTGATTCCAGAATGATGAGTAAAAGTGGAGGTCCCACAGATTTCACAAGATTTCATTGCTTTACTTTTTCAAATAAATTTGAATATATTACAACTCATGTTAGCTTCGAAGGCACTCTTTAAGAATTGTCAAAAACTTTGCTGGTTGTATCAATATCAAATATTTGCTAAATGCTGCATCAGAGTTATTGCAGAAAATAATAGCTCTTGGATAGAAAACTGGCTCACTAATGTGAATCATAAATCGGTCTTTTTCAAGTTGGCAGTGTTCCATTGGGATTGGTGCAGGGGCTTTGACCTTTTGCAATTAATATATATGACATGAATTAAGGGTTTGAAAGGGCAATTGCTAAATTTGGTTGTGATGCAATGATAGAAAAGTAAGTTTTGAAGTGGATGTAAGCAAGCTGAAAAGGGGTGTAAATAACTGAGTGGACAAAGATCTGGCAAATGGAGGATAATGAGGAAAAATGTGAAATTGTTCACTTTGGTTGGAGAAGTTAATGATAAATCATATCTTAATGCAGAGAGATTGTAGAGTTCTCAGGTATGGAGGTATTTTTGTGTTTGACCTGTTTCACAAAAGGCTACTATGAAAGAATAGCAATTAATTGGAGAAGTTAATGGAGTATTTTTGTTTATTATTAGGAGCATTCAGTACAGTAACAGGAAGTTTAAGCTTCAGTTCTATAGAGGCCACCTCAGGAGTAGTGTGCATAGTATTGGTCTCGTTTAAGGAAGTACGTGCATAAGAAGCAGTTCAGAAAATATTTACTGCATTAATACTTGGAATGTTGGATTGCTTTATGTGGAAAGGTTGGACAGATTTAACTTGTCTCCACTTGAGTTCTGTAGATGAGAAGGACCTTGAACGAAACATAGATTGAACATAGAACAGTACAGTACAGACTGTAGGCTCTTCAGCTAACTGTATCTATGCTGACCATGATTCCAATCCCACTAATTTCTTCTGCCTGCATGTAGTTTATATCCCTCTATTCCCTTCTGTTTGTGTGTCTGTCTAAATGCCTTTTAAGCATTGCTGTTATATTTGTTTCACTATCTCCCCTGGCAGCACATTCCATACAGCTGTCATATTCTGTGTATAAGATAATAATTGCCTCACAACTCTTCAAACTTGCTCTCTCTATTTACAACTATGCCCTCTTGCATTTGTCATTCCCATCCCAAGAAAAAATTTTTGAGAATCTACCACATCTAGGCATCTCAATTTTTTCACATAACTCTATTAAGTTACACCCCTCACCCTGTGACACTGCAGGGGAAAAAAAATCTCTCTTTACAGCTAATATTCTCCAACCTAATCAATATCTCAGTTAACCTCATCTGCAGTCTCTCCAAAACCTCTATTTTCTTTCTGTAGAATGATCACCAGAAGTTCACACAGTACTTCAGGTGTAGCATAACCCAAGTTTTATACAGCTGCATCATGCCTTCCTGACATACTCAGTTCCCCAATTAATAAATGCACGCATGCTATATGTCTTCTCTACCACCCATCTATGTGTTGCTGCTTTGAGGGAACTATGCAGGTGCGCCCAATATTCTTTTCGTTTAATAATTGCTTTCTTTCTTCGTACACAGTTAGAGCACTGGGGATGCCAGGAAGGATAGTAGAATGGCCCTCTTGCAGGATGTGGGAAGTGTCCCTGATGACTACACCTGAAGGAAGTGCACCCAGCTGCAGCTTCTTTCTGACCGTGTTAAGGAATTGGAACTTTAGCTAGATAACTCCATATCTTTTGGAGCCTGAGCCGTTGATCAACAGGACATGCAGGGAGGTGGGTGCAGGACTAAGATAAGTGGGTGACCGTCAGGAAGGCGAAAGGGAATAGGCAGCCAGTGCAGAGTACCCCCATGACTGCTCCCCTTAGCCACAGGTATACTGTTTTGGATATTGTTGAGTCATGACTCAGCAGAGGAAAGCCACAGAAGTCAGCACTGAATTTGGTTCTGTGGCTCAGAAGGGAAGGAGGAGAAGAGGGGAGTTGTAGTGATAGGGGATTCATTGGTTAGGGGATCAGATAGAATGTTCTTCGGACAAGAATGAGATTTCCAGATGGTATGTTGCTTCCCAAGTGCCAGGGTCAGGTAAATCTTGGCTCAAGTCCACAGCATTCTTAAGTGGGAGGTTGAGCAGCCAGAGGCCGTGGTTCATATTGGTACTATTCACATAGGTAGGAAGGGTGACTAGGTTCTGTAAAGTGAGTTCATGGAGTTAGATGCTAAGATCAGGGTTGTGATCTTAGGATTGCTACCTATGCCACATGCTATTGAGGCCAGAAATAGGAAGATCATGCAGTTTAACACATTGCTGAGGAGATGGAGGAGGGAGGGGTTCAGACTTTTGGATCACTGGGCTCTCTTTCAGGGAAGGTGAAACCTGCACAGGTGGGGGAGGGGTGTTAAACTAGAGTTATGGAGGATTGAAACCAGAATGCCAGAGCTGATAGTGGGTTGTTTCTGAGGAAAGATGTTAAGCCGACACACAAAGTCAGGAATTGAAAGACTGAGCCTGGTTGGACTGATATTCTCAGTTGTGCATATTTCCATGCAAGAGAATTATAGGAAAGGCAGATGAACTTGGATCAGTACCTGGAATTATGAAATTGCAGCCATCAGTAAGACTTAGTTACAGGAGGGGTACGATTGGCAGGTCAGCATTCCAGGGTTCAGTTGCTTTAGATGTGATGAACAGGAGGGATTAAAAGGTGAGAGGTAGCACTAGACAAGGGAAAATGCCATGGCAGTGCTCAGACAAGACAGACTGGAGAGCTTGTCTACTGAAGCTATCTGGATGAAAGTGAAGAACAAGAAGGGGATAACTGCGTTAATGGGATTATATTATAGACCACCCAACAGTCCGTGGGATTTAAGAATAGCAAATTTGTAGAGAGATCACAGACATAAAGTGACATAAAGAAACATAAAGTGACAACAGGTGATTTTAACTTTCCACATATTGACTGCTACTTCTATACTGTAAAAGTGCTAAATGGGATAGAGTTTGTCAAATGTATACAGGGAAGTTTCTTTAATCAGTACGTAGCAGTCTCAACTAGAGAGGGTGCGATACTAGATCTCCTGTTAGGGAATGAGACAGGGCAGGTGTCAGAAGTTTTCACAGGGACTCTTTTTGCATTCAGTGATCATAATGCCATTAGTTTCAACATAATTATGGAGCAGGGCAGGTCCGGCCCTCAAGTTAAAATTCTAAATTGGAGAAAGGCCAATTTTGATGGTGTCAGAAAGGATCTGGCAAGTGTGTATTGGGACAGGTTGTTTTCTGGTAAAGAGAGTGAAAGGTCTTCAGAGGTGAAATTTTGAGAATAAGGAGTTTGTATATTGCTAAAAGTAGAAAAAGAAAAGGATAACATTCTTAGGGAACCTGGTGTGAGAGATATTGAGGTCCTGGTTAAAAAAAAAAAGGAGGTACATAGCAGGTGTTACCAAGAAAGTTGATGAAAACAAGGCAGCAAATTGGATTAGACATTGGCTTTGCCAGAGAAGATGGATAGTGGTAGTAGATAGTTGCCTCTCTGACCAGAGGCCTGTAACAATTGGTGGACTGCAAGAACCAGTGCTGAATCTGTTTTGTTTGTCATCTATTATATCAATGATCTGGACAATAATGTAGTAAACTGGATCCAAGTTTAGGGGTTCAGTGGATAGTGAGGAAAACTATCAAAGCTTGCAGTAGGATCGATGCTGGCTGAAAAATGGCAGATAAAATTTAATGTAGACAAGTATGAGGTGTTGCACTTTAAAAGGACAAATCAGTGTAGGTCTTAGATGGTGAACAGTAGGGTACTGAGGATTGCAGTACAACAGAAGAATCTGAGAATACGGATCCAGAATTCCTTGAAAGTGGCATGACAGGTAGATAGGGACTTAAAGAAAGCTTGCAGCACATTAACCTTCATAAATCGAAGTATTAAGTGCTGGAGTTGGGATGTTATGTTGAAGTTGTATAAGGTGTTGGTGAAGCCTTATTTGGAGTATTGTATGCAGCTTTGGTCACCTACCTACAGGAAAGATGTCAATAAGATAGAAAAAGTGCAGAGAAAATTTACAAGGTTATTGCCAGGACTTGAGGATCTGACTTATAGTGAAAGGTTGAATAGATTAAATCTTAGTATTGTGTGCAGTTTAGGGCTCCTTATTTTAGAAAGGACATACTGACATTGGAGAGGGTTCAGAGAAGATTCACGTGAATGATTGCAGGAATGAAAGACTTACCATATGAGGAACATCTAGCAGCTCTTGGGCTGTGTTCCCTGCAGTTCAGGAGAATGAGGAGGGATCTCATAGAAACATTCTTAATGTTAAAAGGCCTGAACAGATTAGATACGGCCAAGTTATTTCCCATGGTAGGGTATTCTAGGACAAGAGGGCACGACTTCAGGATTGAGAGATGCCCATTTAGAACTGAGATGCGGAGAAATTACTTTAGTCAGAGAGTGGTAAATCTGTGGAATTTGTTGCCACGAGTGGCTGTGGAGGCCAAGTCATTGGGTGTATTTAAGGCAGAGATAGGTATGTTCTTGATTAGCCAGGGCATCAAAGGGTATGGGGTGAAGGCAGGGGAGTGCAGATGACTGGAAGAATTAGATCAGCCCATGATTGAATGGCAGAGCAGACTTGATGGGCCGAATGGCCTACTTCTGCTCCTATATCTTATTGTCTTATGGTCTTTATTCCCTAGAGCATATGAGGATGAGGGGAGATTTGATAGAGGTATACAAAATTATGAGGGGTATAGATAGAATAAATGCAAGCAGGCTTTTTCTACTGAGGATGAGACTAGAACTAGAGGTCATGGGTTAAGGATGAAAGGTGAAATACTTAAGGGGAACATGATGGGGAACTTCAACAGGAGGATGTTGAGAGTGTGGAAGGAGCTGTATCGGAAGTGGTGGATGCGGGTCCAATTTCAATACTTAAAAGAAATTTGGACAGGTACATGGATGGGAGCATTATGGAGAGCTATGATTGGTGCAGGTCAACGGGACTATGCAGATTAATAGATCGACATGGACTAGATGGGCCTTATGGCCTATTTTATTATTTTGTGCCTCCATCCCTCTGTACATTAGTGCTCCAAAATGTCTTCCCATTTGCTGTACACTTCCTCCTTAATTTGACATTCCAGATGCAACACCTCATATAAGGACTTAAATGTGTTTGAAAGGTTAGATACAGAGAGCATGTTTCTGTGAGAGAATCTAGAAATGGGTACTTGAAGAGGGGTGCCAGTTGAAGAGAGTGATGAAGTAAACCTTTTTTTCTGAGGATTTAAGTCTTTGGAATTCTCTTCATAAAAAGGAAATGAAAGCAGAGATTTTAGGTCTGTTTAAGACAGAGGTATATGGATACGTAATGAGGTGATAGATTACCACAGATAGATTGGATTGAGAAGTTGATGATCCTTGAATTGGTGATGTAGGCTTGAGAAATGGAGCATCCTCCTCCGGCTCTTGATTCATGTGTTCTATCTGTAGTACCAGCAACCCTTTCAGAATGCCTTAAATATTTTGAGTTCTTTCCTAATTTTATTTGCCTTTTTAAAAAAAACTTTCCAGCAATGCAAGGTAAAATAATAAAGCCTATTTAACATTAATGAAATGCTCAATAATATATCATTTAGCAGAACTATATGCTCTTCTTTTTTCCAATTAAACCTGAGCTGTGGGCAAGTGAGTCACATAGACTGCTCCCGAGCACAATCTTCCCTTCCTTCCCCTCTCCGATTTTGGGAGGACTCGCTGCCTACATGACTCCCTGTCTACTTATCCCTCCTGACTGTTCTCTCTTTTGCTGTTATCGCTGCAAGTGTGACAAGTGCTACATCTACCCCTACACCTCCTCTCTCAGCACCATTCAGAAAGGTTATAAATTTTTAAGGTCATCTACATTTGTATTATATCTGGTGCAGCCTCCTCAAGTGAGAGTCAACACAGACTGGGGAACCACTTCATCAAGCACCTTTGCTCTGTCCATGGTAAAGGGCAAGATCTTCCATTTTAATTTGATTTCCTATTCCCAATCTGACATGTCTGTCCCTGGCCTCCACTACTGCCACAAGTCCAAACTCAGGTTGGAAAAGCAACACCTCATATTCTGACTGTGTAGTCTCTAACCTGTGTAGTCTGTAATCGATGCTTGATGGCACGAACATCAATTTCTGTAACTCCAGGTAGTTACTAACCCTCCCCCCCCACCTTTCTGTTTTTCCATTCACCATATTGGGTCCTCTTACCCCTTTTCTTCTCATCTGCTCATCATCTCCCTCTAGTTCACCATCCCTTCCCCTTTCTTCTATGGTCCACTGTCCTCTGCTGTTGTATTTCTTCTTCAGCCCTTTACCTCTTCCACCTATCATCTCCCAGATTCTTACTTCAGCCCCTCACCTGATCTTGTCTATCAACTGCCAACGTACTACTTCCCCTTCCCCCACCTTATTCTGGCTTCTGCCCCCTTCCTTTCCAGTCCCAATGAAGGGTCTTGGCCTGTAATGTCCCCTCTGGTTCAAGATCCTGATGGTTGAGAGATAATAACTGTTCCTCAACCTGGTGGTGTGGGACCTGATGCTCCTATACTTCCTTGCTGATGGCAGCAGTGAGAAGGGAGCATGGCCTGGATAGTAAGCGTTCTTGATGATGGTTGAATTGAATTGAATTGACTTTATTTCTTACATCCTTCACATACATGAGGAGTAAAAATCTCATTCAGAGTCTCTTTCTAAATGTACAATATGCAGTTATAGTAATTTATAATGAATAGAACAGTCAGTGTAACATAGAAATACACTCAAATCAGCATGAGTTAATCAGTCTGATGGCCTGGTGGAAGAAGCTGTCCTGGAGCCTGTTGGTCCTGGCTTTTATGCTGCACTACCGTTTACCGGATGGTAGCTGCTGGAATAGATTGTGGTTGTGGTGATTCAGGCCCCCACTGATCCTTCACGCCCTTTTCTCACACCTGTCTTTGTAAATATCCTGAATCTTGCGAAGTTCACAACTACAGATGTGCTAGGTTGTCCGCACCACTCTCTGCAGAATCCTATGATTAAGGGAGGTACAGTTTCCATACCAGGCAGTGATGCAGCCAGTCAGGATACTCTCAATTCTGCCCCTGCAGAAAGTTCTTAGGATTTGGGGGCACATACCAAACTTCCTCAACCGTCTGAGGTGAAAGAGGCGCTGTTGTGCCTTTTTCACCATACAGCTGGTGTGTACAGACCACGTGAGGTCCTCGGTGATGTGTATGCTGAGGAACTTAAAGCTGTTTACCCTCTCAACCCCAGATGCATTAGTGTCAATAGGGGTTAGCTTGTCTCCATTCCTCTTGTAATCTACAACCAGCTCCTTTGTTTTTGTGACATTGAGGGAGAGGTTGTTTTCTTGACACCACTGTGTCAGAGAGGTTCTTCTTCCCTGTAGGCCACCTCGTTATCGTTTGAGATTAGGCCAGTCAATGTTGGCCAATGGTGTTGCTGCTTTTATACAATGGTGCTCTTTGTAGAGTGTTCAGTGGTGGGGAGGACTTTAGCCACTATAGACTGGCCTTTATCTGCTATCTTTTGTAGACTTTTTTCTTCATGGGTATTGGTACTTCCATACCAAGCTGTGATACAATCAGTTAGTATACTCTCCACTGCGTACAGTATCTATAGAAGTTTGTTAGAGTTTTAGATGACATGCTGAATCTTCGCAACCTTCTAAGAAAGTAGAGACACTGCCATGTTTTCTTTGTAACAGCACTTACGTACTGGACTCTGGACAGATGCTCTGAAATGATAATGCTGAGGAATTTTAAGTTGCTGCCCCTCTCCACTTCTGATCCCCTGATGATGACTGGCTCAGGGACCTCCAGTTTCCTTCTCCTGTAATCAATAATCAACTCTTTGGTTTTGCTAACATTCAGTGAGTGTTTGTTGTTGTGCACCATTGAGCCAGATTTTCAATCTCCCTGCCATATGCTGATTGCCACCACCTCAACAACAGTGATGTCATCAGTAATACAGCAGGGAGCAAAGTCAACAGCCTTGTGCACCTGTGCTGATGGTGATTGTGGAAGTGATGGTGTTGCAAATCTGAACTGACTGGGGCCTGCAAGTGAGGAAATCCAGTTTTACAGGAGGTAACACACATAAAAGTTGCTGGTGAACGCAGCAGGTGAGGCAGCATCTCTAGGAAGAGGTACAGTCGACGTTTCGGGCCGAGACCCCTCGTCAGGACTTCGTCAGGTATTGAGGCTGAGGTCTTAGAGCTTAAGTAATAGATATATAAAGTATAATATATTTAGATACTGTATATTTATATGAAGTTATAGAAAGATAAAGTTATAGATATAGTTTATTTTAATGAAAACAATTAATTGCACAAAGAAGGATGTCAGGTCAGAAGATTGGACAGAATACAAAAAATGTAGCCAGGAATAATGAAAAGATGAGTAAGGAAGGAAAACTTTTGAGATACAAACAGCCAGAAAGAAAAGAGCTAACATAGGTCAAAGCTTAAGGGTCTTTATGTGAGTGCACACAGCAGTTCCAACACAAATAATGACAAATGAACAGGATCTAATAGCCACTATAGAACTTTATTAATTCGGCTCTTTTGAGACTTTGGTGGTTCCAGACTAGAGAATGTTATTTTGTTGATACTTCAACACTAATTTTAGATCACTTTATTAAATATGTTGGACTGTAATGCTTCAGTGAATCCATATAGTTCAAAGGAAGTGCAGAAAACAGAGCCAGATGGTTTTCAAGGCAGTGGCCAGCAGAAGCAGGTGTGTTTAAAGGAAGGTCAGGGGGTGTTGGATGTCTAGAAAAACATTAAGGTGGTCGAGTCCCCAGGCTTGATACGAACTGTTCTAGAATACTGAGGGAGGAGAAGGAAGATCCCAAAAATGTGGACAATATCTCATGTTGTTACTTTATTTAAGGATGGTAATAGGGTTAATTCAGGTATTTACATGAGAAATTACTGGAGAAGATGACAGGATTTACTCACATTTGGAAAAGCATGGGCTTGTTAATGATAGCATGACTCTGTGCAGGGGAGGACCTGTCTCACAGATTTGATTTTTTTGAGCAGGTGATGATGAAATGGCTGTCATCTACTTGGATTTTTCTAAGTTATTTGACAAAGTCCCTCAAGATAGGATGAACCAGAAAAGATCAAATCACATGGAATCTGTGGTGAATTGGATACAAAATCAGCTTGGTCAACAGAGGGAAGTGGTGGATTAGTGTTGTTCTGACTGTAAGTGATTAGCAAGGATCAGAGCTGGGATCTCTTTGTACTAAATGTAAATTATTTAGGTGAAAATATAGGTGGTTTGATTAGAAAATTTGTAGACAACATAAAAAATCGTGGAATTTTGGATACTGAAGAAACTTATCAAAGGATACAGCAGGATGTAGATCAGATGAGAAATAGAAGGTAAGGTGTCTTGACCTGAAACATCAGCAGTACATTTTCTCCGCACAGATGAAACCTGATCTGCTGAGTTCCTCCAGTATCCTGTTTGTTGCAAACAGCTGCAGTTGCTTGCATCTTCAATAGGATGATGCACAGACTGGAGAATAGTAGCTATAAAGAGAGGTTGGACAAACTGGTATTATTTTCACTGGAGTGTCAGAGGTGTGAGGGGACCTGACAGAAGTATATAAAATAATGAGAAGCATATAAAATAATGAGAAGCATAGATAAGGCAAATAGTCAAGTTTTTCTGCCAGGATAGAAATGTCAGATACTAGAAGGCATAGATTTAAAGTTGGAGGGGTAAAGTTAAAAGAAACTGTGCAAGATAAGTTTTCTTTCACACACAGTAGTAGGTGTCTGGTACCAGAGAAGGTGATAGAGGTAGATAGCGATGTTCAAGAGGCGTTTAGACTCACTGAAACAGGCAGGGAATAGAAGGTTGCAGGTCCTGTGCAGGCAGATGAGATCAATCAGATTAATATAATGGTTGGTCCAGACTTGGTGGGCTGAAGGACCTGTTCCTGCACTTTACTATTCTATGATTTGTGCATAATAGCATCAAAGAGAATTGGGTTGCTCAGCACAATCGTTGCTGAAATGATTTGACATATATGATGCATTTCACTGTATGTTTTCATGTACATGTAACAAATAAAGCTGATCTTCATTTTTACTTTCTTTCTGGTTCCAATATGGTTTATGGGGGATAAGGTATTTGATAAACTAAAGGGACTAAAGGTAGACAGGTACCCTAGAACCAATAATTTCTACCCAAGGGTTTTAAAGGAAGTGGCTGTAGAGATAGTGAACACTTTAGTTAATTTTTCTGGCACCAGACACCTACCACCTTCTCTGGCTCCAGATGCCTACCACTCTGTGTGAAACTCACTAAAACTTAAAATGGGAACTAAACAAAAAACAGAAACTACAGGACTATAGTTAGTTCAGCATCTTATTTTTGGCAAGATGCTAGAGTCAATAATCAAAGAGGAAATACATAGTAATTTAGAGAAACCCAACATAATCAAACCAAACAACATGGTTTTATGAAATGTAAATTATGTTTGACAAATTTGCTTGAATTCTTCGAGGCTGCAATGTGAAGTTGATAGAGGGGAATATGTAGAGTTAGCGTATTTGAATTTCTAAAAGGCATTTGACAGGGTGCCATAGAAAAGGCTGGTGCACGAGATAAGAGCTCAGGGTATTGGGGAAGTGTGTTAGTATGGACTGAAGACTGTTTATCTCACAGAAGACAGTCTGAATAAATAGGCATTTTTGTGGGGGAAGGATGTTACTAGTGATGTGCCCCAGGGATCTGTTCTTGACCCTCAATTTGTTACTACTTATGTTAATAACCTGGAGGAGGGGCCAGAATGTGAAGTATACAAGTAGGTGGAATGGCATGTTACATTTTGTGACTCCATAACAGGAAATAGAGAGCTAGAAGAAGTAGGTAAAAACTTGACAAATAGCTTTTAATGTGGAAAAGTGTGAGCCAAGAAGAATCTTTAATAAGTCAATCAAATGGCAAAGTACTATCTTAATGGTTGTGATTGCAAATGGGTGAAGTGCAAATGAAGCTTTACATAGCTAAGTTGGTGGGCAGAGATCTGCCAAATTGTGTATAATGTCAGAAAATGGCAGGAAAAGTAACATAAAACTTCATTAATAAGGGGAGAATGCAGAGGGATCTGAGAGTTGGGTAAGATTCTGGAAAAAAAAAGCTAGTGTGCAGATACAGCTAGTGATTGGATATTTAAGAACTAAAATAAGGTGGTGATGTTTCAGTTAGAAAGGGCATTGCTGTGACCTCATTAGATTGGTGTAGATTGATATTAGTCTCCTAAGTTGACAAAAGGTGTACAGTATATGTGTGTGGGATGCAGTTCAGAGAAGATTTAATGGATTGATACTAGGAATGAGTGGGTTGCTTTATGAAGAAATATTGCACAGGCACAACTTGTCATCCACTAGAGTTTAAAAGAGAGGGAACTTCACTTAGACCATGAGATCCTGGAGGTCTTGACAAATTATGTGGATAACTTGTTTCTTGTGAGAGAATCCAGAATAGTTGTTTTAAAAAAAAAATTAGGGATCTCCCAATTAAGACAGAGCGAAAGTACATTTTTTTCCTCAACATAAAGTTGAGGTTTTAGAACTCCCTTCCTCAAACTGGTGGAAGCAGAATCATTGAGTATTTGTAATAAGTATGGAGATAAAAGGCTATTGGGAATAGGCAGAAATCCAGAGTTGAAATGGCAGTCAGATCAATAATGATTTTTATAAAATAGTCATCCAAGCTTTAGGGATGGAGTGTCCATTCCTGTTCCTGCTCCTCATCATTCATTAATAAAAAACTGATATATTTTTCTATAATTCTGCGTTGAGTGGTTTTATATATTTTTTGCTAAAAGAAGAACAAGAAAAAGAAGAAACATACCTGCTTCACTATTCAGTAAGATTTTGGAAGCAGATTCAATGCCTTCATCTGATCCTCATGCCTTCTGATTTTCATATCGTTCAATAACATATACAACTTTTCTTTAATATATGCTGTTTGCAGTGAGCACCTACAGCTCTCTAAGCAGATAACTCCCTATATTTACCACACTCAATTTGGACTTAAATGGCCAACCTTGTGTCCTGAAACTATGTAGCATAGTTTTAGACTTCCAGTCTGGAGTAAAAAGCTCCTTGGCATCCACCTTGTTGGTGTATTTCAGAAACTTAAATATCCCAATTACATCATCTCATTTTGCAGTGATGCCACTATTATTCATAGTCAATTAACTTTATATCCTTCATCTTTGCAGTAAAATAAGGTTAAAAAAAAGTAATTACTTTACGTTTTAAAGTCTAACTGGCTTCTTTCTAGACTTGTTGACACTTTAAGATAATATGTATAATTATTAACACTACTTGATTTGTTTTAGAGGGAAAATAGTTCCATAAAAGAGAGGATAAATAAATGATGTTCATGGAAAGCCCATGTGATATTCATACAAAAAATATGAATGAACCAGCATTAATAGACTTGAATGGTCATTTCTCCATCAAATATTTGTGTATCTTTATAAAGATCTTGAATTTGTTTGCTTAGTTGAGAAGGTGTTTTCTTTAAAAATAAATGTGGTATTTTTGTTTGTCCTGGGTGACTGAGCAGAAAAGCACCAATTTACTTCAAGAAACAAAATTAGTTATGACTATGGACTAGCATAGTTAATTCACCTATTCTGTTTTCCTAACAAATATATATTTAATAGAGCTATTTGATATTTATTTGATAACTCTACCATTCAGCTTTGTTTTCCAGAAAATAAGATGCTCCACCTGTATTTTATGCATTCCACTTTCGTACATTGCCACAGAAATCACTTGAAGTATACAGCAATTGATAATGAAAATTACAAGAGAGGAAACACTAAAAACTTTCAATATAGCATAGGAGGTTGAAACTGAAACTTAATAAAATCTAGGTTTTAACAAGTCTCTGTCGAAAGCCACCAATTTGCTAAGTATAATCTTAAAGCTCAAAGTTTAAAACTTTATTTGCTAAAATATGATAGGAAATTTCCAAGTTTTAAGTATTCTTCAGTGTGCAGAGCATTTGTGAAAATTATATAGCCAACAGACGTGGTGGCAATAAGCTCATACATTATGCACTGGAGAAAATAATATCTTTTTAGTGATGTATGTGGCTTTATTTCACAATTTACATCATAGTTCTTTTAAATGCACAGTTGATTCATTAAAATAGGGCCATCTACAATGGTAATGGATTTTGATATGTTTTTGTTGACATATTTTACATTATTCATGAGTCTGTTATGATGTATAATGTAGTTGAAATGTGTGGTTCTGTTGACAGAAATGATGGTGCAAAATATAGAGCTTTCTACTCAGAGGGCTAACTTGTCTGAAAGAATGCTTCAGTTTTATTCCTTCTTTTGTGTTAACTGCCCTTTCTCTAGATGTAACCTTGAAAGCTTTGCTTTTGAGTCTACAGACCAAAAAAGTGAAGACTCTAAAGTTTGTTCATGTTGTTCTTGTGTCTTTTCTCTGACATTGCTCTTGTTCTCGCTATGTGATCTGTCTACTGAGAACTTGAACTGATTCAGCAATACAAGGAACATTTTATTATTCTTATTGTACACTCCAGACTTAGTAAGCTGAAATTCTTTGGAGATCCTACCTGCCACTTGCATGCCTATTAAGGAAGTCTAATGTAGTCCACCTTTATACTCGCCTCAAAAAGTGTTGATGATCTGGTTGCATGCTAATTGAGAAACTGTTTCCTCAATTTTTGCTAAAGGATGAATCATCATTTTGACTCTTGCAAGCTAAATGGTGGAAGTAGGGTTAGAAAATGGCTAAATCACAGGTTCCAGCACATTTGGATAAGTAAGTATCTGGTATATCATGTGAGGTTGATATGCTAATTGAGCTGAGCTATTGTGGCTCTCAGAAGAGCACGTGGATGCTGTATCACTGGTGTGCACACCAGTTTGAGCTCTGAAGAAAGGAACTTAGAATGGTTTTGTTTCAGAATGATTGGACTCCTTTCATTGCAGAACACATTGACCATAATCAGAATCAGAGAGTCTAGACAAGTACCGATCACCCTTATGAGTAAGTTGCAAGCATTTCCTCCTGCTGGAAATGCTGTTTGCATAATGACTGGGAGAGTGATCTACCCACCTAAAGAAAAAGATGTTGGAGATGGGAAATTGTTTGCAGAAGCAGAGTGGTCAAAGTTTTTTGAGGAAATTTGAGGTGGTAAAGGAGGAACATGCAACATCTTATTCTGGTATAATTTTAATCATCTAATCCATAATGAATCTCGGTAATATTTTCAATGCAATGTTTTCCATATTGGCTAAAAGATTAGGAAAGCATGTTATGTCTAAAATTATAATTAAATAATCTATATGTATTTTGGTTTTGGAGGAATGAATTATTTTCTGATCAAGGGATGAAATGAATGTCAGAAATATTTTTGATTTGTTTTCTGGACTTTATTCACTGGAGTGTAGGAGAATGCTGGGAGATCTTATACAAAATTATAACAACAAGAATTCTGCAGATGCTGGAAATTCAAGCAACACACATAAAAGTTGCTGGTGAATGCAGCAGGCCTGCTGCGTTCACCAGCAATTTTTATGTGTGTTGCTTATACAAAATTATGTTGGGTATAGATAAGGTGAAAGCTTGCAAGCTTTTTCCCCTCAATTAGGGTGAGAATAAAACTAGAAATAGGTTTAGGGTGAAGGATGAAACGTTTAAGGTGAATCTCAACTTCTTCACTTATACGGTGGTGCAAGTGTGGATCTAGCTGCTAGCTGAAGTGATAGTTGTGAGTTCAATTGTAACATTTAGATACATGGATGAGAGAGAGGTGTGGAGGGCTATAGTCCAGGTGCAGGTAGATGGGACTAGACAGAATGACAGATTAGATGGGCCAAAGAGCCTGCATCTATGCTATAGTGCTCTGTGACTCAAACTATCATAAATTACTTTCTGCACAATTAATTGTAATCGAGTAAGTAACAAACTGCTAGAATATCTCAGTGGACTGAGCACCATCTGTGGCAGAGAGGAGGACAAATGAATTATTTTGTGTTTTTGGTTGTGACCCTGCATCTAATCGAGATAAATAGGAGATTTAATACAAAAGAAAGAGTAAAACTGAAGTACACTTTCCAGCAGGAAGGCCCTCTTAGCATGACTGCAGTAATTCTTTTCTATCTGCAGATACTGCCTGACCTGTTGTGTTCCTTCAGAAAATTGTTGCTTCAGATTCTAGTATCTGCAGTCTCTTGTATCTCCACTCTTGAGTGAATGTCGTGAAAGGGTTGGCTACCACAATCAATGTAAATATTGCAACATCTTGTAAATAGAAGTGGATAAAAAATACATTGATCTGTTTTTGATAATTTCATTTGAACAGAGATTGTTGGCTTAGACACCTGGATAAGTCATCGCTTCTCGAATTGTTCCATGGAACCTTTAAGATTTATATAAAAGAAGCAAAGTGTCTGTATTTGTATAAAATGTGGTATGTTGAGAGTGTTCTGACTTTTTGCACCACAACCTGGTACTCCAGCTGCAGTGCTGTCGACAATAAAGCCTTGCAGAGGGTGGTTAGGGAAGCAGAGAAGTTTATTGGGGTCTCCCTACCTTCTGTCCAAGACCTCTTTCAGAGTCGATGCCTCCAGAAGACACGGTACATCATTAAAGACCCCTCACACCCTCTCCGTGAATTGTTTGTTCTTTTGCCATCAGGCAAACGTTACAGGAGCATCAAAACTAAAACCATAAGGCTACTAAACAGCTTCTTCCCACAGGCAGTCAGACTGCTAAATAGCTGCTCTACCTGACTCTGCTTTGGACACTTTTAACTTGCACTGGACACTTATAACTGATTTACCTGACATGTGGCTGTTGTGTTTTACTATTTATTGTTATGTTTATTACTTAGTGTTGCGTTTGTTATGTTATGATTGCGCTGCCCCTGAGGAACGCTCTCATTCTGCCCTGCAGAGCTGATGTATGGTTAGAATGACAAAAAAGTTTTTTGAATCTTGAACCTTGAATGTTCTCAAGATCATCCAGCAGTGATTCACAGTCAGATTTACTGTTGAAACTTTCATTAAAAATGGGAGCTAGAATGGACTGTCCATTCCTAGATATTGCTCCACTGTTTGAGGTAAGATCAAAGCCAATCTGATCTTTCACCTCAGAATATTAACAGATTGAGAAAGGAATTGTGAGATGCAGTGACAGTAGATTTCAGTTAATTGGAGCACATTGGGACCAATACATTGTGGCCTAATTAAGCGACTACCCCAATTAGTCAAAGTTTCACAGAAATAATTAAAAAGGCATAAAAAGACAAACTACCATTTAACTCGGTAACAAATTATGTATTTAAATGAAATACAGAATAAATTACAATGCTATCAATACTACTGCAGTATCATAAAACTGTGTATTAGTTCCTAATAGTTATCAATGGAGATATTCATCGAGTTTATGCTGCTGTGATCTTTTGATTGACTGTAGATGAACAAGATCGGTGCCTACAGCTAGTGCAGATAATAGCGCCTTCATATAATGCTTTTGACAGTTGCATTCCTCCAAATCTTCATTTTCATTTTAACATTCAAGATGATTGTCAATACCTTCAAATTCTTCATAGTTCGTAACTTGTTGAAGTAGTAAAACCATTTCATTTTCATTCCAGGCTGTTTCACGTATCTCCAAGCCTGAGTGCTTGAAATTGCAGTGAGGAAAACAGTTCTGAATTGTCTTACTGCTTATTTCTCTCAAGCTATCAGTGACAAAATCACTGCTTTTTGAACACAAACACAAGCAACTGACGCTAATTAAAAACTGATTGCTCTCAGCACAGTATAGCATCTAATGACCACAAAAGTGCATGCGACTGACACGAGTTAGAAACTGTTTGGCAACAGTCTTCTGTCCCAATAAAACGGCAGAGTATCCCACATAAACAAAAAAAATCCCTGCTATTTTCTCAATTCGTTTTTCTTCTTTAAGTGTTGTCCCAAATAGGTGGCTGCCCTGATTAACAGATGACCCAATTAACCAGAATCCACTGTATCTGTAATTTAAATGATCTGGATGGAAATGAAGATAGCCTAACTAGCAAGTTTGTAGACAGCCAAAAATTGTTGGAGTTGTGGACATCGAAGAAGATTGCCAAAATATGGTGGTATATAGATCAGTTGGAAATGTAGCTGGAGAAAAGGCACATAAAGGTTAATCCAGGCGAGTGTGAGATGTTGCATTTTGAGAGGACAAATGGCAGAGATATTAGGAACATTAATTTTTTTGATGAGGAATCACAGATGCAGCACAGTAACATGCCCATCTGGCTGAATGAGCCCACACCACCCACTTATACACATGTTACCATTTAACCTGCTAACCCACATGTCTTTGGAATGTTTGAAGAAACTGGAGCACCGGAGGAAACCCATATGGGGAAAGCATATAAACTCCTGAAAGATAGTGGCGGGATTGAACCTGAATTGCTGGTGTTGTAATGGTGTTAATGCTAACTGCTACACTGTGCTGCCTACAGTTACTGTACAAAGGAATCTAAGGGTGCAAGTCCATACCTTCGTGAAAGCAACAGCACAAGTGGATAGCATTATAAAAAAGATACCATATACAGCATGCTTATGGTTGTAGTGCTGATTTAAATAAAAAGTTGGGAAGTCATATGGAAGTTGTACAGAAATTCTAGTTCGGACATATTTGGACTATTATGTGCATTTCTGGTTGCCACATTACAGGAAAGTTGTGGTAAGACAGTTGAGGTTCACGAGGACATTGCGTAGTTCTCAATGTTTCAGCCAGAAGGAGAGGTTGGAAAACCTCTAGAGCATTGGAGGCTGGAGGATAACCTGAGAGAAAATTATGATGTACATGTATAGACAGTATCTCTTTCTTGCATCTCCTCTAATATTTGAAAATCTGTGCACTTGTATTGCTACTGTGGCACTATAATTTCCTTTGGGATCAGTTTATCTATCAAGGGTAGATAGGATCTTGTCTCACAGGGTCCAAAGGTCAAATACTACAGGGCATAGGTTTAAGGTGAGAGGGGAAGTGTAAAGGAGTTATTTTTACACACAGAGAGCAATAGCTGCTTGAAATGTGCTACAAGTTGAGCTGTTGGAAGCAACTATAATAGCAACACGTAAAAGACATTTAGGCAAGCACATGAAGAGGCAGGAAATAGATGGATATACAAATTTGCAGGCACTTGGGATTAGATAGATTGGCCTCATGGAAACCACAGTCATTTTGAGCCAAAGGGCCTGTTCTAAAAAGAGGATTAAATGACATCAAGGAAGAACTTTCATAGCAATAAGTTGGTTGGAATATGGAATGTAATATGAGTGTGAGTGATACAGGCAGGTATTCTCACATTTGTGTGTCCACACAAGGGCTTGAATCACAAAGGCGTAAAAGGCTACAGACCAAGTCCAAGCAAACAGGATATATAGAGATAGCCATTTAAGGGTCAGCATTAATTTGATTGGACGAAGGGCTATTTCTGAGGTGTATGACTGTAACAGAAGAAGATTATTCATCATATTGCATCCATGTCAGCTTCCAAAATAACAATTCCATCATTCTCATTCTGTCAGTAGCCAGTTAACCTGCTGACACTCATTTGGGAGTGAGAGAAATTGGAGCACTCTGCGGAGCCCTACGTATTATTGGGAGAACATGCATGCTCCACATAGAACATAATTGAGGTCAGGACTGAAAACTGGATCCTACTGCTGACAGGCACCATAATAAATGCTGCCTCTAAAGCTACACAGTCAAATATGTTATTCAGCCTTTAAACCCCATGTGAGGCAAAACAAAATTTGCTTCATTTTATATTCTAGTGCAGACTAACATGCCAACTGGACTGTAGTTTACTTTTCTAAAGTGAAATTAATGGATTCTAAACCATCAGCTCTGAAGCTCATAAGACCTGTACTTTTTGTTGTTCTTATAATTATTGCTAGATCTATAATATGGCCAAATTTGCCCACAAGAGGTCAAGTAGACAATCTGAACTAATCTTGATTAATGCAGGACAACACTGGAATTTTACCTCTGTGGTAGCTTCCAAAATTAAACAATGCTTGGGTTTACAAGTAGTCTCCCTGCGTAATACACTAGCCACCAGAGTTTGTTGTTATTTACAAAGATACAGCTCATGATAATCCATATGAGTTGGTACTATTGCAAAACTCTTGACAGTGGAAGATTTTGAGAATAGTTTCTTAATGGCAGACTCAAGTAATTGGTCTGAGTTGACGTTCCCCCAAATTATTGACACAAATTATTGGGATTTGTACTATATTTTAGATGAACCCATCTCATTACACAGTTAACTGATCCTTTGCTCCAAAAGAAACAAACTCACTCTGTCCAATCTCTCATCATAACTAAAATCCTACAATCCTGGCAACATCCTAGTGAATCTCCTCTGTACGTTCTCCAGCACAACTACATCCACCCTATAGCGTGACTATCATGCAAGTGAGGCCTAACCAGGGTTTTGCAAATGTGCAACATAATATCCAGAAATTTCATGTTCTATGCCCTGACAAATGAAGGCAAGCATGCCATATCTCCCTCTCCCTCTGTCTCCCTAGTCACTCCCTCCTCACTCTGCTCCTAGTACCTACTCTTATGGTGAGTGTGCCTCAGGGAGGTGCATTTGTATTACATCTATTGCAAGTTGCCCTTACCTTTCCTTCGTTGTACAACGATGTTACTGTTCAATTATACATGACGTTTATTCATCAGTCTGCCATTGCTAAAATGTATCGACTCAAATTTCATCTGCCAGCTGCATCAACAACCAGTCTTCCAGCCTTTAAAAGGCAGCTTTTTGTATAAGTTTATTTTAAAGATTTATGGGACTTAAGAGCAATGTACTTTTAGTACAAACTCAGGCTTACTTAACAATTGGGAGTTAAATAATTAAGTGTGGATAAATATAATTGGGCAAGGGTGGGTCAGGTCAAAAGCAACTCAATAGCCAAAGCTTAAATTATATAAAATTTCATTCTATTCCAATTGGATTTGGGGGCAAAATAAGCACCAAGAATTAAATGAGTAATAAATCCAGCAAACCAATAATTGACACAGTGAGTCAATTCACTCTCAATACCTTCAAAAGTGCTTTGGCAAAAATAAGCTAACTGGGAATTAATGAGCTCAATACTAACTCTGAATAAATAGATATGATGCTAAGAAGCATTTTACCACTATTAAGTTCTAATTCCACTAAATAATGTTATATTTCGCAGAGATGAAGTAACAAATTACCATAGACCAAGTAAATATATCACAAAACCAATCACAAAAATGAATGAAAACAGTTAGTAGAAACACTAAATACCATTTGAATTTAATCAATGAAAAAGCATAAAATATTTACAAGAATTTCAAACCATCTCACACCTGTAGAATTTTGAAAGCAATTTGATATGTGCTGAAGACGGCCTGTGTTCTTCAAGGACACAAGCAGACAAATAGCTAGACAGGCACAGTTATTAGGATAACTCCAAAGCAAATAAACTAAATCTTTTGAACATCTGATCTGCATTTGAGAATCTTCATTTGAGAAGCATAATAATAGGTTAATGGAAATACTTTTAAAGTATGCAAGATATTTGAAATTATAGCTGTATTGAAAAGTCTAGGAGAATTTTTTATTTCAAACTTCAACTCTTTTAGCAGACATCAGTTTATTCTTCTTGAATATGTACTAGTTAACTCCTGTCAATCTGATCATATGTCACAATGCAATGATAAGCATTTGATATTAAAGCTAGTGTGGACTGAAGTGTGCAAATCTTAGGAAGGTATATACAGTATGTTGCCCATGTGCTTCAGAAGATTGCACTTTATAGTTAATATCAAAACAATTGGATATGGTGCATCTAGAGAACTAATCCTATTTGTCATTCTGCATAATGCTGTCATTCAGGTAAATATTCAGAAGAGCACAAGATATAGAAACAAGAAGAGGCTATTCAGTTCCTCATACCTGCACCATCTTTCAGTAAGATCATGGCCGAGTTTCTAACTTCTTGGCGCTTTCCTGTTCTAATCCCATATCCCTGATTCCCTTTGTATCTAAAAAATTATTGATCTCTTCCTCAAATGTTCTTGCATCAATAGTTCTTCATGGTAGAGACTTGCAAAAATTAACTACCATCTTGGTGATGACATTCCTTCTCATCTCTTTCCTATTAAGAATGAAGCTTCATGCAAATGAACAGAAAGCTTCCTTGCACCTGAATTAATGAATAGTGTTTATCATTTAAACTTTTAACATTAACACATTTAGTACTAGGTAGCTTTGTAAATATTTTCAAAATCGCATTGCATTTGAAACTTGCAAAGTATGAACACTTGTTCCACTGCATGTCATTAAAGTTTACTATTTTCAGAAAGCATATATCATAAACATACATTTTCTCAAGACATGGCATTTTATGGTAATCTTTTCAAGAGTTCAGTATTTGTAGTCCTGAGGGGAACTAGAATTTTAAAAGTGCCAAATTTTACAGAATCGTTTTTGTAATGAAACAGTAGTTTTAAGAAACTTGTCTTTGACAATCACAAAACAAGCTGCAATGCAAGCACCAAGGGATAGAATGGGGATATCTAGCAGGTGCTGTAGTTTATCACAAAACCGTCTAAAATAATTGGAAGTGACAACCAGCAGCACCACAAATGATTTATTAGTCTTTCACTCAGCTTCCTCAGGGCCAGAATAAATAATTTACTGAGTCAGTGTCTTCAAATCATTAATTCTCCTCCATGTATCCAAAATGCATTAAACTCTGGTGGGTATTTCATAGCATTAAAAATACAATATAAAGGGATTTTTTCCCATTTAGCAGTGTCTAAAGGTTAAGTAGTCATACCAAATTCACAGGATATCCCATACAATACCATATCAATATAGTAATATAGCCAGCTGGAGAGCTGCCAATTTCATTGTTACCAATGATACTGAGAATATGCTGCTGTTCTCAATTAGCTCTTCAACAATTCTGCATCAAAAGTTGTGGAAATAGTGCAACTAATCTAGCAAAGCTTGAAAAGTAAAATCAAAGGAATAGACCCAGAATACTCCCTTACTTTGTCTTTTATACATTTTGGAGATATTCCATACGAAATTTTAAAAGTTGATCTAATCAAGTAAAGCAATTTAATTTTAGTAATTAAGACCTAGATTCACTGAATTTTAATTTGAGATAATCTATTTATTGATTTTACAAAAGCCACACACGGTGCCTACGTGCATCATTACCCACTGCATGGCACTTGTGAATGAAGAGATGCAGCCAAATCTAAAACTGGAACCAGCCTACATTTTACAGAGATTTCTTTGCCTATGGTTTTTAAGTCCAATCAGTTTTCCATCTTTTAAATGAAGTCATCCAAAATGATATTTTGTAGTAGTTATAAAATTAGGTGAATACCTATATTTGTTAAAACATTTCTTTCATCAGTTTTTATATCAGGTGCTACGGGCCAAAAATGCAGAGAGGTTGTTATTGCAGCATAAGTTTTAACTTGTAAACTTTTCTGAGACAAAAATTTTGTTAACAAATAAGGTTTTAATATCAAGGCTAAAACTTACGTCTTTTAGAATGATTTTCTAAGTAAATGATAGAATAATATATTAAATAATTGTTCATTTTGCATAAAGTTGGGAACATACCCAAAATCCCTCTGGTCATATATGGAAGCAATACAATTCTATGTTTAATTATAGTCTTAAACTTACACTTAGTGTTCACTTTATTGGGTACACCTGCAAGCGGAGCAAGTGCCATACCTGTCCTTACATCACCTCCCTCACTACAATTCAGGGCCCCAAACAGTCCTTCCAGGTGAACCGACACTTCACCTGTGAGTCCTTTGGGCTCAGCTACTGTATCCGGTGCTCTAGGTGTGGTCTCCTGTATACCAGTGAGACGTGATGTAGATTGGGAGACCACTTCGCTAGGCAGCTACGCTCCGTCCGTCAGAAAAAGTGGGAGCTCCCAGTGGCCACCCACTTCAATCTTTTTTCTCATTCCCATTCCGACATGTCAGTCCATGGCCTCCTCTACTACCACGATGAGGCCATACTCAGACTGGAGGAGCAACACCTTATATTCTGTCTGGGTAGCTTCTAGCCTGATGGCATGAATATCAATTTCTCAAACTTCTGGTAATTCCCCCTGCCCCTTTCACCATTCCCATTCCTGTTTCCTCTTCTCACCTCATCTCCTTACCTGCCCTTCATCTCCCTCTGGTGCTCTTCTCTCTTCCCTTTCTTCTGTGGTTTTCTACCCTCTCCAGCCCTTTATCTCTTTCACCTATCAGCTTCCCAGCTTTTTATTTCACCCCTCCCCCTTTCCCAGTTTCACCTATCACCTTGTACATTTTCCTCCCCCTCCTCCCACCACCTTGCTCTAACTTCTCATCTTTTTTTCCTGTCCTGATAAAGGGTCTTGGCTTGAAACAACGACTGCTTACTCTTTTTCTTGGATGCTGCCTGGCCTGTTGAGTTCTTCCAGCATTTTGTGTGTGTTATGTGGATTTCCAGCATCTGCAGATTTTCTCGTCTTTTAGCTATACCTGTTTACCTGGTCATAAATACAAACATCTAATCAGCCAATCATGTGGCAGCAAATCAATGCATAAAAACATGCAGACATGGTCAAGAGGTTCATTTGTTGTTTAGAACAAACACCAGAATGGGGAAGAAATCTGATCTAAGTGATCTTGATCATGGAATGATTGTTGTTGCCAGATGGGGTGGTTTGAGTAACTCAGAAACTTAAGATATCCTGAGATTTCACACACAACAGTCTCTAGAGATTGGTGTGAAAATCAAAAAAAAAATCCAGTGAGCAGCAGTTCTGTGGGAGAAAATGTCTTGTGAATAAGAGAGGTCAGAGAAGAATAGCCAGACTGGTTCAAGCTGATAGGAAGGCAACAGTAACTCAAATAACCACACGTTACAACAGTGGTGTGCAAAAGAGCATCTGTGAAAGCAGAACACTTTGAAATTTGAAGTAGATGGGCTAGGCAGAAGAAGACTGCAAACATACACTCAGTGGCCACTCGGTACCTCCTGTACCTGATAAAGTGGCCACTGAATGCTAGTCACATCACCAATTTGTTTCTGTCTCACATATACAAACACAAAGTTGTTCTAATGTATCATGCAATATGAAACAAACAACTAATTTTACATAGTATAGAACTACACAATGAAATGGAGATAATATAGATCATGTAACATGCAACTAGTACTAAATACTAGGAAGTATAGGTTAAAATTAAACTAAATCAGCAGAGGAAAACTGATTTTGATGCTTGCTCCTTCTGAACTTAAGTGCCTATTTTGCCGATCATAGTCCATGTACAGCAGAAACTAAATTTGGGAAATCTTAGCGAGTGGCTAAGCTCACCTTGCTTCGCAGTTTTCAAATGCGGTTCAGTGAGTTTAGTTAGTGCCAAAAAATGATGATACAAATGTTTTTCTATGGCAGTATTTAACCCAAATTTCAAGAGTTCTAGTTCATGTATTACTGCATATTTTTGTGAACTGCAGCAATGAAAACCAATCCTCAAATTTGTTCTTCTGGGGTCAAGCTTGAGTTTATAACCTGATGCTTGCGAACTTGTCTGTCTCAGAAACTACTTTTCATTATTCAACCTCTGGGGGATAAAAGCAATCCTTAAGATACTCCATTTCATTAACAAAGCAAGAAATTTGTTTCATTTATAAGCTCTATCTATCTATCGATCTGTGTGTGTGTACATAAGATGCATATACAGTGTGTGTTCAATATGTGTGCACAGTATGTGTCTATGTGTATATGGAGCTGTGTGGATGTGTGTGAGCGTGTCTGTGTGTGTATGCGTGTGTATGTATACATTCCACTATGAAGCAAGCTATTGTTGTAGGAGGCCCACTACCTTCTAACAGTATTGTGGGTAATAATAACTATCCTTGCCAATAAGTTGCATAATGAGACAGGATTTTAAAAGCCTTGTCAGAATTGTCACCTTCCTAATAAATAAATTGTCTAGTCTCCCGAGAGAACCTCTTCATGGATGTAAATATGTTACATAAAGGAAGGAATTTATGAACAATAGGACTTAAATAAAGCTTAGCAAATTGATGTTTCTATTCTTGTTAAATAAAACATTATCTTTTATGGGTGTAATTGGGCAGCACAGGTTAATCAGAATGGTCTGCTATATCTGAAAAATATAGATTTTGAAAAAGTGTAAAAATATATAGCTTATTGTTATCCTGTCCTCCCGAGGTTTCTGCTATTTATTCAATTAGAATTTTTAGGACTGTTTCATGTTATAAATACCATGGATTCTGCTTAATTCAGCTATTGGCTAATTGGGGCAGCTGCTTATTTGGGACAGCTCTCATGGAATAAAAACTAATTGAGAAATTAGCCAGGCTTCCCTTTGTTTATTTGGGACACTGTACCACTTAATTGAAGCAGGAAACTGTTATCAAACAGTTTCTAACTAGCTTCAGTTGTGTGCACCTGCGTGGCCATTAGATACATCACTGTGCTTCGAGTGAACAGTTTTTAACTGGTGTCAGTTGTGTTTTTAAAGCAGCAATTTTTGTCATTGATAGTTGGTGAAAAATAAGCAGTAAAACAGTTCAAAACTGTTTTGCTTACTGCAGCTTCAAGCACTCAGGCTTGGAGTTGCCAGAAACAGCCAGGAATGAAAATGAAACTACTTCACTACTTCAACAAGATAGAAACTATGAAGAATTTGAAGGTATCGGCAATCACCTTGAACATTACAATAAAAATGAATATTTGGGGGATGCAATTGGCGACTGCCATTGTATGAATGGAAGTAGTCCATTATCTGCAGTAGGTGTCTGCTTCGTTGATAAGTAATAGGAACTAAAACAAAGTTTTATAGCACTGCAGTAGTATTGGTAGTGTTCTGTACTTTATTTGTTCTGTATTTCATGAAAATACACAATTTGTTATTCAGTTTTCTTTTTATACTTTTCTAACTATTTTCATGAAACTTTGGCTAATTGGGGCAGCTGCTAGGTTGGTCCATAATGTCCGAGTCTCAGTGTGTCCCAATTAACCGAAATCCATTGTGTATGCAGTAATATGAAAATATAAGTAATTTAAAAAACATTTTAGTTGCTTGTTTTTTTACATTTAATTTATAAAATTATGGAAAATGTGTAGTGCCATTTCCACTAAAAGTAGAATCGATCTTTTATGTCAGATGCATTATCAGTGAAATTTGAATAATGTGGCTGACAGCTTGAAAAATCTTCAGTGTTGAATTGTCGTCTTGAACTTACAAGCTGTATTTGCAAACAATATGGATAAAACCGAAGAATGGGGGAATTTTTTGGAAGCAGAATGACTAACCAAGTTCATAGTTCATAAAGGAGAAAAATAGAATACACGATTTTAGAAGACTAATAAAGTTAACCATTATTCCTATAGAAATTAAAAGGGGAAGCACGCAAAATATGGCAGAACTATTGAACAAGTACTTTGAATTTGTTTTCACAGTGAAAGACACTATAAGCTTATCAAAAGGGGTGAGAAATAGGGGATGAAAGGAAAGAGGAACTTGAGGCTGGAGAAAGAGTAATGTGATTGAAGATTGACATTCTCTAGGCTTACAATATGGATTCTGAAAGAAAGGGCTTCAGTGATAGTGCTGCCTTCTGTGCAATCTTTAAAGATTTGCTAGTTTCTGGAAGGATCCTCACAAATTAAGAACTACAGATCTGACACTGGTTTTTGACCAGCATATGTAAGAGTAAAACAGGATATTGCATCCATTTTTCCTAATGATGCAAAGCATGGTGAAAGTAAGTTGTAAAGAGGATATAATATTCGCAAAACAATATAGAAGGATCACGTGAATGGACTCAAAATTGGCAGATGGATTATGATGTGAGCATATATAAATGTATTCATTCGGGTAGGAAGAATAGAAACCCAGAGTGGTATTTATATGAGGTGAGACTAGAGAATGTTGATACCATAAGAGATTTGGATGTCCTTGTAACGCAGAGTTAACATTCCATATAGCCATTAATCCAAAATCCAAAATGCAAATGGAACAATGAAGTACAGAAGTAGGGAAGTCTTTTTATAACAGCAGCTAGCTTTAGCACTATCGTATCAATAAACCTAATGTGGTCTTGCTAAAGCCATCTAAATATATACTTGCCATGAAGACATTACAGAGAAGGTTCATCAGATTGGTTCTTGATAGGAGGAGCTTGTCTCTTAAGGAAATGTTAAGCAGGTTAGACCAATGCCCCTTAGAGTTTATCTCAATGAAACATACCGTAAATTCCAGTGAAAGAGCGGAGAATTTGGCCCTAAATTTTGGTCCTAAAATTAGGGGGTTGGCTTATAGAGAGGGTGCCAACTTTGGAAAAACGAATACATGGAAGACAGGTCGTATTTATTGGCTGTTTTTGAGTCAAAGTTGTTCCAGTGTCGACGCATGAATTCTTTGAATGGTTTGTTTAAACTCACATCTCGTGGCTGGAGCACGGACATCAAACCACCGGGGATGACTGTAATGTCCGTATTTCTAGCTTTCAGAAAACACAAAATAATCTGCAGATGCTGGGGTCAAAGCAACACTCACAACACGCTGGAGGAACTCAGCAGGTCGGGCAGCATCCGTGGGAAAGATCGGTCAACGTTTCGGGCCAGAACCCTTCGTCAGGACTGAAGAGGGAGCAGGCAGAGGCCCTATAAAGGAGGTGGGGGGAGGATGGGAAGGAGAAAGCTGGTAGGTTCCAGGTGAAAAACCAGAAAGGGGTAGGGGAGGGGAGGCAGGGAGGTGATAGGCAGGAAAGATGAAGAAGGAATAGGAGAAAGCACAATGGGTAGTAGAAGGAGGTGGAACCATGAGGGAGGTGATAGGCAGCTGGGGGAGGGGGCAGAGTGACATAGGGATAGGGGAAGGGACGGGGAGGGAATTACCAGAAGTTGGAGAATTCATTGTTCATACCAAGGTGCTGGAGACTACCTAGACGGTATATGAGGTGTCGCTCCTCCAACCTGACTTTAGCCTCATCATGGCAGTAGAGGAGATCATGTATGGACATATCATGGTTTCCCTTCTGCTGTCATCAATGATGCCCTCACCCGCATCGTCCATTTCCTGCACTTCGGCTCTCACCCCATCCTCCCGCCACCACAACAGGGACAGAGTTCCCCTTGTCCTCACCTACCACCCCACCAGCCTCCGGATCCAGCACATTATCCTCCGCAACTTCCGCCACCTTCAACAGGACCCCACCACTAAGCACGTCTTTCCCTCTCCACCCCTCTCCGCTTTCCGCGGGGATCGGTCCCTCCGTGACTCCCTGGTCCACACTTCCCTCCCCACGGGTCGCCCACCTGGCACTTATCCCTGTAAGCGCAAGGGCTACACCTGTCCCTACATCTCCTCTCTTGCCACCATTCAGGGCCCCAAACAATCCTTCCAGGTGAGGCAACACTTCACTTGTTGAGTCTGTTGGGGTCACCTGTTGCATCCGGTGCTCCTGGTGCGGCCTCCTCTATGTCGGTGAGACCCGACACAGATTGGGGAACCGCTTCGTCGAGCACCTCCGCTCCATCCCCAAAACAGACAGGATCTCCCAGTAGCCACCCACTTCAACTCTGCTTCCCACTCCCATTCAGATATGTCCATACATGGCCTCCTCTACTGCTATGATGAGGCTAAACTTAGGTTGGAGGAGCAACACCTCATATACCGTCTAGGTAGTCTCCAGCCCCTTGGTATGAACATAGAATTCTCTGACTTCTGGTAATTCCCTCCCCCTCCCTTCCCCTATCCCTATGTCACTCTGCCCCCTCCCCCAGCTGTCTATCACCTCCCTCATAGTTCCGCCTCCTTCTACTAACCATTGTGTTTTCCCCTATTCCTTCTTCACCTTTCCTGCCTATCACCTCCCTGCCTCCCCTCCCCCACCCCTTTATCTTTCCCTTTACTGGTTTTTCACCTGGAACCTACCAGCCTTCTCCTTCCCACCCGCCCCCCCACCTTCTTTATAGGGCCTCTGCCCCTTCCCTCTACGGTCCTGACGAAGGGTTCTGGCCTGAAACATCGACCGATCTTTTCCACGGATGCCGCCCAACCTGCTGAGTTCCTCCAGCGTGTTGTGAGTCCAGCTTTCAGTGCTGCTTTTGCCTCACCTGACAAGTGCGTTTTGAATCTGTCCCAGATAAGTAGCGACTTTTCCTTCCCGAAACCTTCGGGACGTCGACGCCACACCTTGTTAACCCACTTCAAGCAACCCGCTTCGTCCATCCAGCAGCGTTTTTGGACGTAAACAACACCCCACGGGAATTTTCTGAGCAATCTTTGTTTTTAGTCTCAACACAAGATCACGTCTATTCATAAATCGGGTGCACCAACTTCGCATAGCTTTGAAATTTTCGTTGACCTCACCGTGTTTTTCGTCCCATTTCAACGCTTGAACTCGAATCATTTCTCTGGTAACAGTGTATACAGACAATCGCTGGCGATTCACCCACTCTAAAACTTTTTCTTCCACTTCTGGCCACTGACATGTTTTCCCGTGGTTTGCACATTTCGTCTTTGGCATTTCCCTCAGCGTGTCCTCTGCCTTTCTCCACTCTCACTTGTTTCTCATTTACACTAAACTTCTTAGCAGCTGCAGAGTTATTCGTTCTTTTAGCAAAATCAACAACCTTTAGCTTGAAGCCAGCATCATATCGCTTTCGTTTTAATCTTTTGTACGTGGTGGTCGCAAACTCAATACTGAGTACATGTACTGATCCCGCCACCCTGTGTTATGTTTTAACAAGATTACGATGGGTGCTAAATGGTTTCACGGGGGTTACATTCCAGAGGATTCTTTACCATTGGAGACATAATCCAAAATTTCCCTCCCTGATTTGCAAGTTTGTATTTATATTACAAATTTGCTTATAACGCTCTACAATGTGTAGGCCTGTTTTCTTAGCAGGTACTGGTTCACAAAGTTTCCAGGTTCCGGATCCAGCAAAGCTGAGTACCTGCATATGAGATCTTGTGATCTTTTCTGGTTAAATCAAAAACCTCTACAAAAGGGGTCGGCTTATACAAAGGTAACATGAAAAAGTCACTTTTTTAACCTTGAAAATGGGGGGGGTCGGTTTATACTCCGGAATATATGTATATGGTATGATTTTAAGACGGCTTGAAAAGACTATCTGGATGCTACATCTCAAGGCATCTTTGAAGCTGAGATAGATTTCTAGACAGTTTTTGGAGAGTGTCAATGAAGCCAACAATTAGTTTAGTATGATCATGGCAGGGTTGATGGGCTGTCTGGTGTCTTTCAACTCATATTCTTATTTCTTGGGACAAGTTGTAGTGGACTCAGTGCATAACCCATCCACACTTCATATGTATGATCACCAGCCCCTCCATGTCTGCATTCACTACTTTGTGGTGTGGATAGCCAGATGCAGAGGTTGATTGTACTGGCCATCCACACCCTTGAATTGGGTGATAAGGTCCCCATGTTGGCTGAGCCTTTAAAGAGCCTACAGTTATATCACACCTGATTTATTTCAGAACATTGACCATAGAACAGTACAGTACTAAAGTTAATCTGATACCAATTTACACTAAATGTCCTTCTCCTTCTCCTTCATGTTGTATATATCCCTCTATTCCCTTCATATTCATGTGTCTATCTAAAAGTCTCTTAAATTCCAGAAAAATGCCTGGTTCTGTTGTTATCCTGGGTAACCAGTTACAGGCACCCACCACTCTCTACGTTAAAAAAAAATGCTTGCCCCTCACCTTTAAGCCCCACCACAACCTTAAACGCATGTCTTCTGATATTTCTACCCTAGAGGGGAAGATTCTGATTGTCTACGCTATCTGTTCCACTCAACAGGTCTCTCACCAGCCTCCAATGCTCTAGGAAGAACAACCTAAGTTTGTCCAACCTGATAGTTTATTCATACACTCTATTCTGGGCAACATCCTGGTAAAACTCTGCTGTACCCTCTCCATAGTCTCTACTTCCTTCCTATAATGAAGTGACCAAAAATGCACACAATACTCCAAGATCAGTCTGACTGTAGTTTTGTATAACTGTAGCATGTCTTCCTTATCCTTGTACTCAACACCTCTAGTAATGAAGACAAGCATGCCAAATGCTTTCTTATCCACTTGGGTAGCTACTCTCAGTGAATTTTGACATATGCAAAATCTGTGGGCAGGACCTTGTTACATAATAACTGTCAAAGGGTTTGTTTTTAAGTTGTCTTGGGAATCAGATGTTTTAAAAATCTATTCAAATTGAGTAAATAATTAAAAGGAAAAGAAATAAGGTTTAAAATGAAAACAAGGTTAAATAAAAGCATTCAGTGCTTTAAAAGAGCTAAATATTAGATAGAGGTAAAGTAATTTTAATTACTGAGGTCCAAATGTACAACCCCATAGTTCCCTATTTAAATTACTGGAGCCAACGATTCCACATGCAGTTTGAAATGGAGTCGGATCTGAATGGCAATTTCCCCTGTGCATGAGGGAGTCCTGCAAGCTCTGGGCTCCAACAGCAAAGTATAGTGTAAGATTCAAACCTACCTATTGCTGGTTTTTAGACTTGTATGAACAAGAACACTTGCTTGAAGTTCAGCTGCAGAAAACCAGTCATTCCAATAAGTACTATTGATAAATATTATTCATCCCAAAATGTTCCTGTACTTTTATACTGTTATTTTTTTACAATTTTTTTGTTGATTTGCTTCTCCTTTTTCACCTAAGATGCATTTCCATTGTAGTTTATCAGATGATCTAGTAGTTGTACACAGTTTCTTGTAAACTGTTATTGCGAATACAGTATGTATTTTGTGTAATGAAAATCAAGTGATTTGATATTCTGATGGAGATTGATTTGCGTATAAGGATGTCATTTAAACATATCAGAGGCACACTGATACATTATTGGAATGTGTGAAACATTTAATTGAGGAAAATGCATTTCAGGATTAATAATAAATATCAGGATTAATATTTACTTCCATGTTTTTAAATTTGAAACTCTAATTGTAATGATAAACCTATACTGTTATGACAGTTTTTAAGGATCCAACTCTATTATTTCTAGAATATCTGGGTCATTTAATAATGCAAAATAATTTTATTTTTATAAAGTCTCAAGTAAAACATTTGCTTAATGCTGAGTATAAGACTTGTTCCGTGATTTCATACAACACGTTTTAGTCTGCCATTCAGTTCCATTGAGACATCCGCTGACATGGATTAAACATTAAATGTAGAAATAAAGATTTAAGATGATCTTGAGGAGATGGGAGAAGCCATTTGTAAATATAGAAAAGTTCTGCATAAAATACTTCAATATTGAGCTGCAAAGGAAGCCAGTATTTTCAGCCACTAGTGTCAGAAAACGAGTGTCACACTACTTGGAACAAGAATTGGAAGAAAAACTGTTAATGGAACTTGGGTAAGATCCTTCTCATACTACTATGCATTCCCCCCTAAAATTTGGGAGAAAAAAAAAATATCTGCATGTAATATATGCCCATAAGAAAGGATCCTAGACTAAAATCCACACTGCAGTTACTTTCTTACAATTCTCGATTTTAAACATCTAACTATATTTTGTACCAAAATTATTGTTGAAATATTTTGACAGTTGAACTCTCCTAAACACTCACAGAACTTGGTACGATTTTTTTCCTGTTGAGAATGGCCTGTTAACTATTTAATGCTGTATTTTGAGCCAGGATTCAATTTTCAATTGCTTTGTGGCATGTTTTGTTCCATCGTGGCTGGTTTGCACATTTTTCTTTCACTTCCAGTAAATGTATTGAGGCTGTTTGATTAAAAATATTTTGTTGTAGACATGGGAACTGAAGGCTCTTATACAGTTGTGAAGATTGACACTGGTGACTTCAGTAATTGTAACAGATCTGTGAATCCATTAAGCTCCAGATGGAACTTTAATCAGGGTTCTGATTGAACCTGGTGTCCTTGTAAAGTCTCTCAGCATCTGCTAGGAAAAAATATAAATGACATTATTCAAGATTTAAACAGAATGCAGCTATCCAAGGACTGTAATTTTGTTTTGTTTATTAAAAGTGTGCTGATTATTATTCAGAAATTTTGATATCACGAGCACAAGAATAAAATGGCTGTGTTAATTTTTAAAGCAAAATTATCGTTTACAGCAATGCGCAAAGCTTATTGTAGAAATATTAAACCAAAATAAATCCAGTTTTCTGACATATTTTACTTAAAGGCAAAGTGTTAATAGTAATTACTTTTGTTTGGAATGATCTGTTCTTTCAAAATTAACTGTTCTCTTACCTAATATTGAATACACCTTAATCTCTTCCATCCCAAATTTATAAAATTATTGTTGTCTTTCAAATTTGAACTACTTATTCCCAGAAATTCATGTATCCAGTTGGCAAAAGAGGAAACATTTTGTCAGTTATCTCCCCAGAAGTCAACAGTGGGTTATTGGCAAAGTTTTGGAAAATGTGCTTGGAACTCTTACTCAGCACAGAGCAGCTCATGAGCACTCAATTTGGATTCTTCCCTAGATCTAGACCACTCATCCCTACACTTCAGTATTATCTTGTTCCAAAAGAGCTGAACTGAACGTGATCTAGGATTGACTGGTTACCAAAAGTGACATTTAGTTCAGTACTGTTTGTGTATCTTTATGCATATCTTCCACCTGAAGTTGACAGAATATGTTGAAAAGGTAACTAAATATACTGATGAGGGCAATGCAGAAGATGTTGTCTACGTCGTCTTGATCCCACATGGTAGGCTGGTCCAGAATATATGAAATCAAATGATCCAGGGCAAGCTGGCAAAGTGAATGCAAGATTGGCTCATTGATAAGAAGCAGAGGGAAATAGAGCATGGTTGCCTTTTTTTAGTTGGAAGCCTGTGACCAGTGGTGCACCATGTGACTGACGCAAGGATCTTTTGATGTGTTTAGATAATCATAAATGACTTGGGTGTAAATGCAGGAGGTATGATAAGTAAATCTGTAGATGGCATGAAAATCTGCAGTGCTGTGGATAGTGAGGAGGGTTGTTTTAGGCTTCAGTTTGTAATAAATAATCTGGAATTATGCCAGATGGTGTTTATTACCATGGTAATGTCCTAAGTGAATGTGAAATCGAGTCTAATCTTCACCTTTTCCGGTATTTGGGTTTTTAGCGCTGGAAATAGTCACATTCGGACACGTCTCATTAGCGGGGCAGCAGTATGGTCGCATTGTTTATTCCAGGGACCAGCTGATTGTGCTTATGCCGGCTGATTTAACGAACAGAGCGGCAGACACCCCTGCTGAAATCTAGAAGAAAACACACAGAGGATGCAGAGGGGGATCAAAAAAGCGAGGGAAGAGGTCCGGGTTGAGACAACAGAGACTTGTGGAGAAGAGGAGTTATAAGCCGTGTCTCCCCTCTCTCATTATGGGCAATGTGAGATCGCTGGGTAATAAAATGGATGAGTTGATGGCGTTAGGCGGGAGTCAGAGAACATTTCGGGAGGGCAGTGTTATGTGTTTTACTGAAATGTGGCTGCACGAGGACGTACCCGACCAAAACGTTTTCATAGAGGGCTTCCAGACCATTCGGGCTGACCGGAATTGCACTGAGAGCGGTAAGTGTGGGGCGGGGGGGGCTTGCTGTTCTGGTTAACAACAGATGGTGCAATCCTGGTGAAATTACGATCAAGGAATGTGTTTGTAGCCTGGATATTGAACTTTTTGCTGTTGGACTCTGGCTCCACCGAGATGCAACACTGAGCGTCATAGGAAGTCATTTCTGTCTGTGGCCATCAAACTTTACAACTCCTTCCTTGGAAGGTCAGACACTCTGAGCCAATAGGCTGGTCCTGGACTTATTTCCATCTGGCATAATTTACATATTGTTATTTGGTTATTTGTGGTTTTATGTTGCTGTGTTTGTACTCTATTCTTGGTTGGTGCGGCTGTGGCGAAACCCAATTTCCCTCGGGATCAATAAAGTATATCTGTCTATCTATCTAGCTATCTATAAACACTTCCTTCCTGTCGGGTGGCAACTAGCTCAGATTCACCTGGATTGGAACATTTTAGTTATAAAGAAAGATTAGATAAACTTGGTTTATATTCTCTTGAGCAGAGAAGACTGAGGATGACTCGATAGATGTATATAAAATTATGAGGTAGATAAGTAGTGTAGACCTTTCTCCTATAGTGGAATTATATAAGAAAAGAGAGTATGGAATTAAGCTGAGAGGTAGGAAGTAGGGGGGGATTCATTCTACTCCAGGAGTGATTGGAATCTGGAACACACTGCCTTGGGGGATGTTGAAGGCTCTCACAACATTTAATAAGCTTCTAGACAAACAATTGAATTAACAAGCAAAGAAAGCTATTGAGCTAATGCGAGTAAGTGGGATTAATATATTATACATGGCTGCAATAGCTGGCACGGATATAGTGGGATGAAGGACCCTTTTCTATCTATATGATTTTAAACACAAAGAACATCAAAACCATTATTTGTGATTCCCACTTAAAGGCTGATTTATACTTGTGCGTCAACTCGACGCCGTAACCTACGCAAGTGGCCTACGCGCATTGTGGGCATTTATACTTGTGCGTTGGTGTGTCTGCGTCGCTCTGCAATGCGGGCATGTTGCACATGCGTACACACCTGCCTGTGCAGGGCTTCATGGTCATGATAGTCTTTCTCGGAGTAAACAAGTTTAAAGCGAGCGTCTTTTTTCGTAAAAGCAAAATGTGTCCTCCATAATTTTGGAGGTCTGTAAAGCTTTATAGAAAGCATTGCAGCCAGAGTTCCTTCCCTGCCCTTCAGTCACCCAATGGGAAGCTATTGCAGTGCAGGAGGAAATGCGATGCTACCAAGCGGACCATTCACAGTTGTTGCGGTCTGCGATGCTACAATGCGTAGTTACATTTTGGGAAAGGTGTGCGTCAGGCTACAGCGTAGGGATCCGCGTAGGCTCTGCATTGGGTTCACGGCAACGCCGTACCTACGGCGTCCATTTGACGCAGAAGTATAAATCAACCTTAATGCTAACCTAGCCTTTGATTCCAAAGCAAATTTTACAGCATTTCTATCCAGTTTAATTTTAATCTGAACTTCTGATCCAATATTTCTCAGTTGCCTCCTTCCACTGCCCTAATATCTTCCTCAACTCATTTTCTGCTGTAACCTTCATGCACTCTATTGCTAGCTTCGGACTCAACTATTGCAAATTTCTCCTGGCTATCCCTTGACATTATATCCTCTGTAAATGTTTGAGCTTTCCAAGAGTCTGATACTGAATCAGAACTTTGATCATCTCATTTACCATTTATAGCAATAGGTTGAGAATGTGTCTATCCTTGTTACACCTCTCCTTGCAGGTAAACTTTCCAATGTCCTTCTGAGCATTTTCCTGTTCTTCTTTTGTATGTTTTCTCACTTTACTCCATTTGCTTCCACCTGCAAGTCTTATTTCAGTCTAAGATCCTTTGCTTTGGAGTTCCGTATTTAAATCTGATTGTGAAAAGGCCTCAACATTCAAAAAGAATGAGTAAAGAAGTAGGCATTATGATTTATTATGAACCAGCTGAAGTAAGCAAGGTACTAAATGAGTTCTTTGCAATGGTATTCACCAAGGACAAGGTCATAGATGATACTAAGATTAGGGAGGGGTATGCTGATGTTCTAGAATGTGTTGATGTTAAAGAGAAGGTGTCAGGTCTCTTGAATAACATTAAGGTGGATAAGTCCCCAGGGCCGGATGAGATCTGTCCCAGGTTATCGAGAGGACTTTCAGCCCACTACATCTGCACTGACCATGATGTCAATTTAAACTAATCCAGTTTGCCTGTATGTGCTTGGTTCCTTTGTTTCCTTCCTGTTTGAGTGTCTGTATAACTGTCTTTAAACAATGTATTTACACCTGCTTGTCCCACCTCCCTTGGCAGTGTATTTCAACTTTTCCCCTTTCACCTTAAAATATTTACTGAGATACGTTTAAAAAAAAGTGGCACCACTCTATTTGTTTAACACAATAAATCAGAAATGTTAATGATGAATGTTATTTAAGACAAAGCAGCCTGCTTAAATGGTGTTTCATTCAGCACCCTGTCACTTTATTTTATCCATATGCTGTTCTCCATGATTTGGTGCCCATCGTCCGTAAAACACTTTGCAACATGCTATGCTGTCCGTCAGACTAGGCTACACAAAGTAATGTAGGGCCTGGTGTCTCCTGTAAACTGAACTACTTGTAGATTCCCCTCCAGGTCTCACACAATTTATTGCCACTATCTAAATCCTAGAACGTTCTAGCAAATAACACATTTTTACCAAAAGGACTGCAGTCATTCAGAAATGTGCCTCTGTGCAGTTATGGGTAAACAACAAATACTGGCCTTGGCTGTAGTATCCACATCCCTTAAAACAGATAAATTCAAAAGTCTCTGGCACACATGCACCACTATTGTGGAAGTTATATTTTTGATGAGCTCAGTCAGCTAGAATCTAGAAAACCTCTTGCTGTGCCGAACCATTTTCTGCCTAGTCCCACTGACCTGCACACAGACCATATCCCTCCATACACCTCCCATCCATGTATCTGTCCAATTTATTCTTAAATGTTAAAAAAGAACCCACATTTACCACCTCGTCTGGCAGCTCATTCTATACTCCCACCACTCTCTGTGTGAAGAAGCCCCCCCTAATGTTCCCTTTAAACTTTTCCCCCCTCACTCTTAACCCATGTCCTCTGGTTTTTTTCTCCCCTTCCTTCAGTGGGAAAAGCCTGCTTGCATCCAGTCTATCTATACCCATCATAATTTTATATACCTCTATCAAATCTCCCCTCATTCTTCTACGCTCCAGGGAATAAAGTCCTAACCTATTCAACCTTTCTCTGTAACTGAGTTTCTCAAGTCCCGGCAACATCCTTGTAAACCTTCTCTGCACTCTTTCAACCTTATTTATATCCTTCCTGTAATTTGGTGACCAAAACTGAACACAATACTCCAGATTCGGCCTCACCAATGCCTTATACAACCTCATTATAACATTCCAGCTCTTATACTCAATACTTTGATTAATAAAGGCCAATGTACCAAAAGCTCTCTTTACGACCCTATCTACCTGTGACGCCACTTTTAGGGAATTTTGTATCTGTATTCCCAGATCCCTCTGTTCTACTGCACTCCTCAGTGCCTTACCATTAACCCTGTATGTTCTACCTTGGTTTGTCCTTCCAACGTGCAATACCTCACACTTGTCTGTATTAAACTCCATCTGCCATTTTTCAGCCCATTTTTCCAGCTGGTCCAAGTCCCTCTGCAGGCTCTGAAAACCTTCCTCACTGTCTACTACACCTCCAATCTTTGTATTATCAGCAAATTTGCTGATCCAATTTACCACATTATCATCCAGATCATTGATATAGATGACAAATAACAATGGACCCAGTACTGATTCCTGTGGCACACCACTACTCACAGGCCTCCACTCGGAGAAGCAATTCTCTACTACCACGCTTTGGCTTCTACCATTGAGCCAATGTCTAATCCAATTTACCACCTCTCCATGTATACCTAGTGACTAAATTTTCCTAACTAACCTCCCATGCGGGACCTTGTCAAAGGCCTTACTGAAGTCCAAGTAGACAATATCCACTGCCTTCCCTTCATCCACTTTCCTGGTAACCTCCTCGAAAAACTCCAAGAGATCGGTCAAACATGACCTACCACGCACAAAGCCATGTTGACTCTCCCTAATAAGTCCCTGTCTATCGAAATGTTTGTAGATTCTGTCTCTTAGTACTCCCTCCAATAAGTTATCTACTACCGATGTTAAACTTACCGGCCTATAATTTCCCGGATTATTTTTCGATCCTTTTTTAAACAACGGAACAACATGAGCCACTCTCCAATCCTCTGGCACCTCACCTATAGACAGCGACATTTTAAATATTTCTGCCAGGGCCCCTGCAATTTCAACACTAGTCTCCTTCAAGGTCCGAGGGAACACCCTGTCAGGTCCCGGGAATTTATCCACTTAAATTTTCCTCAAGACAGCAAGCACCTCCTCCTTTTCAATCTGTACAGTTTCCATGATCTCACTACTTGTTTCCCTGAACTCCATAGACTTCATGCCAGTTTCCTTAGTAAATACAGACGCAAAAAACCTATTTAAGATCTCTCCCATTTCCTTTGGTTCCGCACATAGCCGACCATTCTGATCTTCAAGAGGACCAATTTTATCCCTTACAATCCTTTTGCTCTATTTATATTACCTATTTACATTTTTAAGTATAGTTAGATTTCAAGAACTCAGTATAGCATGGAACGTAATTTCCATCACACTATTGTTCAAGTTAGTGTTGGAGCTCCAAAGCTAAGTGCAATTAAAGATGTTCCAGAAGCTGTGTCTGATGGGTTGCATTTTTTGTTTGGAAAGTATGAATTTGATTTTGCTCCTTTAACAAACTATGAGTAAATGAAAGCAGGACTCAAATAGTATTAAATAGTTAAAATGTAAAAATAAACGAAAAGGTAAAAAGTGAGAAGCCAATACTTTGAGTTATGGAGTGTGATTGGTCATTGTCAATAATCAGGCAACAATTTAAAATATTGTAATCATTTGTGTATGACAGATAATACATCACATAGCTTTTGGATATCACAAAACAAGAAAGTCAGAAATTAGTTGATTTGGTTCATAGGACACCTAATTATTATATAAAGTAATAGAGTTATAAGTAATTGTGTGAGTGTTTAAGGAAACATAAGTATAATGTTTGAAGATTTCAGTGCATCTCTTGTGATACAGATTTATGACAGCACAATGTTTCTGCAGTGAGTTATATACAAGAAATACTCAATTTGGTATGCTTTACTATTGGAAATAGTGGTATTTTAGTACTTTTATGTATATGTGTATTGGTTAATATATTTGGTTCTGAACAATATGTTACTGAACTAGCATATAATTGTTTTGTTTAGAACTTTTATTTAAATGTTTATACTTAGGTGGCACAAATGTATGTAATTGTCTATAGCATTACATTTTCTGATCTAATCAGTTTGTTTCTGAGTTGAAAACTCCTCAATTTATTTTTTGTCTGGTGTTTTAACACCAAGTCAATCTAGACCAGACATTTCTTACAGATAGTGGTACAAAGAAGTTTATAAGACCTTTTGCTCATGTTTCCTATCCTGAAGATGTGCAGCAGCTTCCATCACCCAGCCATCACTGACCACGAGTTGCCAAGCTTTCAACATGCTTCTAAATGTGCCTGAACTCTCATGGCCCTCAGTCTAATTTTCTCCAAAACACCTTGAACCTCTAAATCTGAAATATCAAGAACAGGAAAGACTGTCTATCAGTGATTTTTCAATGGCTCATCGGATCCTTTCACAGAGGATTCTGATTGTCCTAGCTATTAACAAGTCAGTGTTTAGAGTTATAAAATTATGCAATTGTTGAAGATCTTTATTCTCAGTTCAAACTGCACAAAACAGTTGCTATGAAATGTGAATCTGGCAGACGTTTATCTTTGAATAGGTCTAACTGTAAGGTTAAATAGAGGATGTATGAGACCATAAGTCCATAAGACATAGGAGCAGAATTAAGACTCATTGAGTCTGCTCCACCATTTGATCATGGTTGATTTTTCCCTTTCAACCCCACTCTCATGCCTTTTCCCTGTTACATTTGTAGTGTGATCACTTGAGTTGAGTATGATGTTTTCCTAAGGGGTTGTCTATTGGTGGGTTCTCAGATGGTTGTCGAGGCTAATCTGGAATCCACATATTCTGGTGCAGTGCAGGCAAGAGTCAGCAGTGGCCTGTGGTTAGTAGTTGTGTCTTTTGGATGTTCAGGGTCTCCGTTTGTAGGTGTTGTTTGTTCTCTGTGGCACCCCCAATTTCTAAGTTCACTCCTGTTTAGAAAATAGGTATGACTATTCGTTCTACCAAAATACATGACTATACACTTCCCTACACTGTATTCAGCCTTCTACATTTTTGCCCATTCTAATCTGTCCAAGTGCTTCTGCTGACTCCCAGCTTCCTCAACACTGTCTGCCCCCACCTATCTTTGCTACAATGCCATCAATTCCGTCATCCAAATTAGTAACATACAATGTTAAAACTAACACCAACCCCTGCAGAGCACCACTAGTGGTCAGCAGCCAACCAGAAAAGCCCCCCTTTATTCCCATTCTTTATCTTCTGCCAGTCAGCCAATCTTCTATCCATGCTACTATCTTTCCTGTAATACCAAGCGCTCTTATCTTGTTAAGTAGCTTCATGTATGGCACCTTCTCAGATGCCTTCTAAAAATCCAATTAAGCAACATCCACTGACTCTTGTTTGTCTATCCTGCAGAATTCCCGTAGATTTGTCAGGCAAGATTTCCCCTTAAGTAAAACATGCTGTCTTCATTTATTTTATTATGTGTCCCGAAATCTCATCCTTAACATCTTGCCAACCACTGAAGTCAGGCTAATTAGCCTGTAATTTCCTTTTTTTTTTGCCTGCCTTCCTTCTTGAAGAGTGGAGTGACATTTGCAATTTTCAAGTCCTCCAGAATCTAGAGATGCTTGAACGATCACTACGAATGCCCTCACAACATCTTCAGCTATCTCTTTCGGAACTCTGGGGTGGTGGCATCTTGTCCAGGTGACTTATCCACCCTCAGACCTTTCAGTTTCTCCAAGTACCTTAGTAATGGTGATTAGACTCACTTCTGCCCCCTGCCACTCTCAAATTTCTAGTATACTGTGGAGACTGTATACAGTGAAGACTGAAGTTCAGTTCATCTGCTATTTCTTGGTTTCCCATTACTATCTCTTCAGCTTCATTTTCCAGCAGTTCAGTATCACCCATTGGGCAGTCTCAAGTGCTGAGGCTTCTCCAGCACTACCTTTTGGATCCCTCTACCTGCCTCATTCACAATTACACCCTTTTGTCCCTGGCCACAAATTTAATTTAAAGTAGTTAATCTAATTGCTGTGACTGCATCCTGAAATACGGTGTTCAGGTAACTCTGTCCTTACTGAATGTATCACAATGTGAAGCTCAGATTCCAGGTCATCAACTTTGAGCCTGAGTTTCTTGAACAACAAATGGTTGAAGCAACTACAACAAATCACCTAATCTTGGCCATTTATGTATCAGCTAGGTGCAAGATGGAAAAGGCGGGTAGAATGCATACTTAGCAAAGTTTTATCTGTCTTGTATGTTAAGGAAATTTCCGCAAGTGTGAAATATTAACAGTAGCAATAGTGTCCTCATTAAACAACAGGAATTCTGCAGATGCTGGAAATTCAAGCAACATACATCAAAGTCGCTGGTGAACGCAGCAGGCCAGGCAGCATCTATAGGAAACGTCGACTGCGCCTCTTCCTATAGATGCTGCCTGGCCTGCTGCGTTCACCAGCAACTTTGATGTGTGTCCTCATTAAAGTGTGTCACCTATTACACAACTACAAACTTGCAAAAGAGTGAGGTTAAGTTGCAGCAGTTGGGTTGACCAGTTTGATAACATTTTACTTCTTCCAGATTGGATATGGAGATTTTTGCAGCACCTCACAATTTTCACTCTAGCATTTTCTGTTGGAAGGGAGCATGGAATGTTAAATTCTCTTCCTGTCAACAGGCAGAGTTGAATGTGGCTTCAAAAGAATTGAGGCTTTTCCAGTGCGGTGTTAACTTGTATGAATGATACTCATACTGGACCCCCTACAATTCACTTACTGACACAACCAATCAACAGACGATGCAATAGCCACTGCTCTACATACCGTCTTTATACATCTGGAGAAGAAGGATGCGAAGGTGAGAATGCTGTTCTGGACTACAGTTCATTATTCAACACTATAATTCCATCCAGGCTCAACAAGAAGCTCAGAGACCTCGGCCTTGACCCTGCCTTGCTCAGCTGCATCCTGGACTTCCTGTCAGATCACCAGCAGGTGGTGAGAGTGGGCTCCCTCACCTCCACCTGTCTGAGTCTCAACACAGGAGCTCATCAGGGCTGTGTACTACGTCCCCCACCTTTACTCCATGTATACCCAAGACTGTGTCGCCACCCACAGCTCTAATCTGCTAATTAAATTTGCCAACGACACTACATTGATTGGCCTAGTCTCAAACAATAACAAGGTGGCCTGCAAGGAAGAAATCATCTCTCTTGCACAGTGGTGTCAGGAAAACAACCTTTCCCTCAATGTCACAAAAACAAAGGAGCTGATTGTGGATTACAGGAGGAATGGAGACAGGCTAACTCCTATTGACAGTCATGCATCTGGGGTTGAGAGGGTAAACAGCTTTAAGTTTTTTGACATCTACATCACCGAGGACCTCACGTGGTCTGTACACACCAGCTGTATGGTGAGAAAGGCACAACAGTGTCTCTTTCACCTCAGTCAGTAGAACAAGTTTGGTATGGGCCCCCAAATCCTAAGAACTTTCTACAGGGGCACAATTGAGAGCATTCTGACTGGCTGCATCACTACCTGGTATGGAAACTGTACCTCCCTTAATCTCAAGACTCTGCAGAGAGTGGTGTGGACAGCCCAGTGCATCTGCAGTTGTGAACTTCCCATGATTCAGGACATTTACAAAGACAGGTGTGAAAAAGGGCCCGAAAGATCATTGGGGTCTCGAGTCACCCCAACCACAATCTATTCCACCTGCTACCATCTGGGAAAAGATACCACAGCATAAAAGCCAGGACCGACAGTCTCTGGGACAGCTTCTTCCACCAGGCCATCAGACTGATTAACTCATGCTGATTTGAGTGTATTTCTATGTTACATTGACTGTTTTATTTATTATAAATTATTTTAAATTACTATGATTGCACATGGCACATTTGGACAGAGACAGAACATAAAGATTTTTACTCATGTATGTGAAGGATGTAAGAAATAAAGTCAATTCAATTCAATTTATAGCACATCACTGGCCAACTCTAAGGTGTACAGCAGCTGAGAGAGATTCCACTTTCTCATAGCTTGGCAAATCATGCCGGTTAGTACATGGCAGTCGTTATGATTTCTTCATTTCTACTCTGTCATATACCTATAAAACATCACAACCAAATCTCGGAAGACACCAGGGACATCTAAGGGCAATATTTTTATAATTTTAGCATGAATTGAGGGCACCAGGCATACAGCAAAGGACGACTTGTGAAACATTAACAGATCGCAACATTAACATGCTTAGACAGCATATCCACTCTGTGGCCCTCTGAGGGAACTTGCAATACTTGGCTGAGCACTTGTCAAAGCTAATTGTAGTCTGCTATAAGCTTCATAACTTTGTCACTAAGTGAATGGCTATATAGTGAACAAGGGGTGACAGAGGAATGGTTGTCTATAAACAATTCATTCAATTGGGAAACTACCAAATGAGGCCTAAATTTGCTCTTTGCCAATTATGTCAGTTATGTTTTATATTTGACCCATATCCTTTGAAACTTTTCCTTTCTGTGTACCTTTTAAATGTCTCTTAAATGTTATAATTATTTCTGTATCTACAACTTGAGCTGATAGTTTGTTTCATATAATTACTATCAGCAGTCTGGGAAAATTTGTTCCTCAGATCTCCTTCAATTTTCTCCACTCTCACCTTAAACCTGCATGCTGTAGCTTTAGATTCTCCCACCCATGGGAAAAGACTGACTACATGCCCTATTTATGCGTGCGTGTGTGTGTGTGTGTGTGTAAGAATCAGTGTTGTGATCACTGATGTGTCATGAAATCTGTTGTTTGATGACAGCTGTACAGTGCAAGACATATAAATTACTATAATTTCCAGGTAAATAAAAGTGAGAAAGGGGAACAGCGAGGTCCTGTTCATGGACCATTCCTACATTTAATAGAGAATAAACCTACTTCTTCAATCTCTCCTTATAAGTAAAGCCCATTTTCCAGGAGCATGTAGGTAAATCTCTGCATTCTTTCAAATGCCATTATATCCTTCCTGTAATGAGGTGACCAGAATTGTCCACAATACTCTTAAGGATGGCCTGATAATATCTCACCCAGCTGTCAGATGTGATTGAAAAGTAAAAATATGCGGTTGAATCCCAACCTTTTAGACCAGCTGAAGATCTGGAATAAAATCTTGACAGCAGTCATTAAAATGTCCAAAGGACAACCTGTAGATAAATTTCATTTTATCATTAAATAACTAAATAACACTTATTTCATTTAATTTAAAAGTTTGTTTATACATGGGAACATTATTTTTCAGAAAGCATTCTGATAGCTTTCCCATCAGGAAGGCAGGAAGCCTGTGTCACAGACACGACCTTGTGTCTACTGAAAACAAACAGAAATTGTTATGTTGGAACCAGGAAATTTAATGTGATTTGATGAATTTATGAAGGATTTTGATATGTAGGGAAAATAATGTTTCGTTTGGCAGGGATGGTTGGTAAACAGAGAAAGATAATTAGCTAAAAATAAGCTTCACTCTTGGTTGTAGTTACGATGCAACATTTTCTTGGCAATGTTATTCCTTTAAAGGTTGTCATAAAGTTGTAATTTCCAATGTCATAACAGAGACTTGAATGCATATTATACACTCTGGGACAACAATCTGATAGAGTTGTACAATCATAGATGCAGTATTTTGAATGAGGTATCAAGTAAGACTACATCTGAACTTAAGTAGATTGAAAATTCTTTTGGCACTGTTTACACGAGCACTTATCCTTAAATTTAATTAGAAAACTTTTTTTTTGCAATTTCTGTTGTCCATTTGTTTTGTGATACAGGCCAGTAATGGAAGTACATTTCATAACAATAAATTTGTAGTCAACTTGGATGTGACATGCAAGAGAAATTTCCACTGCCTATCATGGTTATGCCCTTGTGTTTCCCCAAATATTTTACTGTGCTCATCTGATTCATGATTTAGAGTAAAACAAAATAAATACACAAAAGTACTAGAAACCTGCATGTCTACTGGAGGTTTTCCGTCCGAAAGTGAACCTTTGCTTGGAATTGAAAAGATTAAGAGATGCAAAGTTCAAGAGTAGAATTGTTTTATTTTATTTAAGTTTGTCATTTGTCCCTGCAGATACCCACACTTCCTTTTCAGTTCGTACAATTTTCTCTTTTCAACTTAATTTTTCTGCAATTTGTTTCAGATTTCCACCTTTTGTGGCATGATCTTCATTTTTCTAAGGTTGTTCTGTTTTTGCATTTGTGTTTGTCAAAAAATATTTTTAAGGCCAGATTTGTAAAACAATAGTTACAAGTAATAGAATAATAGTCAAGTGCTACTTATTTGTTGGTTTCACTCTATATTTATGCTCCAGATATGTTTTATTATTTTGCAGTATATTCAGAATCAGATTATCACCAGCATGTGTCGTGAAATTTGTTAACTTAGCAGCAGCAGTTCAATGCAATATATAATATAGAAGAAAAAATAATAAACAAGTGTACCTATAGTGAATAGATTAAAAATCATGCAAAAAACAAAAATAATATAAAATAAGTGAGGTAGTGTTCACGGGTTCAGTGTCCATTTAGGAATCAAGTGGCAGAGGGGAAGAAGCTGTTCCTGAATCACTGAGTGTGTGCCTTCAGGCTTCTGTACCTCCTACCTAATGGTAACAGTGAGAAAAGGGCATGTCCTGGGTGCTAGAGGTCCGTAATAATGGACACTGCTTTTCTGAGACGCTGCTCTTTGAAGATGTCGTGGTATTTTGTAGGCTAGTATCCAAGATGAAGCCGACTAAATTTATAACCCTCTGCAGCTTCTTTCAGTCCTGTGCAGTAATGGTAGTTGTACCCAGTTAAAGAACCTGCATGCAATATTTTGTGGAAAATAATCATGAAACACTGACAAGATGTAAAGATATTAATTTAAGCCTTGACCTGGTTCCGACCATTTAGCAGATAAAAACTTCTGCCTAGAATTTAAGCTTTTGTCATGGGATGAATTTAAAAACATAGAAGTATGGAAAACCTACAGCACAATACAGGCTCTTCGGCCCACAAAGCTGTGCCGAACATGTACTGTACTTACTTTAGAAATTACCTAATGTTACCCATAGCCCTCTATTTTTCTAAGCTCCAGGAGTCTCTTGAGAGACCCTGTTGTGTCCACCTCCACCACTATCGTTGGCAGCCTATTCCACACACACCACTCTCTGCGTTAAAAAAAAACAACTTACTCCTGACATCTCATCTGTACCTACTTCCAAGCACATTAAAACTGTGCCCTGTCATGTTAGCCATTTCAGCCCTGGGAAAAAAAACCTCTTGACTATCATGCGATCAATGCCTCTCATCATCTTATACACCTATATCAGGTCACCTCTCATCCTCCGCCACTCCACAGAGAAAAGGCCAAGTTCACTCAACCTATTCTCATAAGGCATACTCCCCAATCCAGGCAACACCCCTGTAAATCTCCTCTGTACCCTTTCTGTAGTTTCCACATCCTTCCTGTAGTGAGGTGACCAGAACTGAGCACAGTACTCCAAGTGGGGTCTGACCAGGATCCTATATAGCTGCAATATTACCTCTCAGCTCTTAATCTCAATCCCATGGTTGATGAAGGCCAATGCACCGTATGCCTTCTTAGCCATAGAGTCAACCTGTGCAGTCAATTTGCAGATAAAGTGAATTAATGTCAGTTTATTTATGAGATTTGTTTATACTTCACTAGATTTCTACTGTAAATTAGTGCTATCAGTAACTATTCATTTGAGATTTTATACAAAAATATGGAATTGTGCTGAAAACATGAAGTATATTGTGTACTGTCCTGGGAACACTCCCGTTTGTCACTTCTGCTGATGGTTATTGACTGAAGATGATGTGAAAATTTAACTTGGTCACATAGTGTATTCTGCACTCTATAAACCTCCTGAAATGTGGTTTGCTTATCTTGAGAATAAAGGATGGTATTATTTAAAAGTACTGTTTGTCTCCTTTGCAGGATGATCCGGAGTGTTTATAACCAGTAAAATAATTGTAAGAATATTTGCTGTTATAATTTACAAAATATAGCAAAAAATTTGCAATCAGCAAATTTCTGTAAACAGCCATTTGTGAACGTCAATGTGAACTATTAGGCAATAAATGTTGGACGAAGTACTCGGGATAAATCCACAGTTCTTCAGAATACTGTAATAAAAATAAAGTGATGTCAGATGTCTCATCCAGAATTTCTCTTAATATAACACCACATTACTACACTTCAATGGAAGTGGGACTAAAACCCAAAGCTTTCTGATTCAAAAGCCAGGATGTTAACCACTGAGCCACAGCTCATGCGGCTTATCTTTGAAAAACAAATTAATTTTGTCCTAAATCACTATAATGGGTCAATATCTGACTTGTTTCATCAATTAAACTACATGAATTACAGAAGTTAAAACTTTGCACCTAGTGCAGTCCGGTCATGTATTCCTTAAATCTACTCATGAAAAATTTTAAAAACTCATTTGAAAGAGTTTTGAAACTTAGCATGATCAAGCCGTGTTGTAAAACATGCCAGAGGTAGGCTGGATAAATTTGAAGTTGGTGAATGAATGGAAAATTTATGTTAGAAAGATAGTTAGGATATGACAAAAGATTTTATGCTTCGAGTCATGGTTATATTGCATCTGACAGCATGTGACAATGTCGTGGTTTCACAAATGACAAGGAAGCGCCGGAGATTCTTCAAGAAATGTTTGAACTTTAATTTGCAAAGTAAAGCTGAGACAGACAGTGGACTAGGCTGTGTAAGTCTATCACTGACTGCCCATTTGTCGTTTTCACACAGCATTCTTTATAGCCCTTCTGGGTTAGCATACCTCTGTAAGTTTTTTACTCTAACTAATAAATCAATTACTCTTATCTCTCTTACTTGGCTACATTTGTTTTTCTCGAGGGGTTAAAAGTACACAGGTTTCATTCAATGGTTACATCCCAAATACCACAGTAATCCCATACACTCAGTAACAGACACTTAATGCATAGTAAAGGCATGGTCAACATCTGAATAAACACCTAATACGCGATAAAAACACTTAAAATAAACACTTAGAAACCAGAGTTAAAATGTTTCCAATAACAACTCTTGATTTCAGCTGTATATGGACAGTTATTTACAATTGCTTATTTGCAGCTCAGCACAATGCAAAAAGGAGGCTTAAGAATGTTCAATGCTAATAAGGTAAAAACTGTATATGAAAGGAAAGTTGCAAGAAAGATTGTAGCTGGACACAAGACTGTAACTTGAAGTAAGAAATATGATTTCCACTTAGATCAGATATTTCTTTTTTTTGTCTATGTGAAAGAAATATCAGAAATGTGACTTCAGGCAGTAGATAAATTCAGGTAGAGTAGAGAGTAAGGAAATTGGAACTTTTTTGGGAAAGAACTGTTAGATGCATGTATGTTGTCCTGAATAAGGTTCACTATTACTCTGACAGGATGCATTTGCTTCCTGTACTGGAATTCATAAAAGTCAATGTTCTGTTTCAAAATTATGAACTCTGACTACTCTAGTCTCATTTTAGCTCGTAAATCTTTCCCATTTAATGTTCTGGCACTTTCTTCCTGTGCCAGTTTCTTCCCATCCACGAAACTGTCAATTGCACAGCCTTTAGATTACATAATTTATTTGGATTTTCCAATTCAAAAACCTTCCTCCTGGCTACTTCCCTTTCTCAGCTCCCTACCTTTATTAAATTTAAAGGTAGCCTTATTATATTATATGGGCATTTCTTATTCTTATTTCTTTTGATCTTTCAAAAGCCTTTGCAAAGCACTCTTTAGACATACTTTGCCATTTCTTCAGTTGAGCTCCAGAAAGCTGCACTTTGGGCTTTTTCTATATTAAAGGTGTGTAGTTGGGCTGACACGTGACAAGTGAAAGCAACACACTTGAGTCAAGCAGGGTCTGGTTGAACTGTTTACTGTTTCAAATCCGCGCATGCTTGAGTGCCCGCTTCTAGCATTCCCTGCTCTTTGTGGGGCAGAAGTGATGTCGGCTTCCGTGCCGACGTCTGCCCGGCACTCAGAGCCCTCTCGGTTGCTGCTGGCTGCAGAATCACCCACGACTGCTGGAGCTGGTTCGTTTGCCGCGTGGGCGAGCCACCACATGACGCCCCCCCCGCCCCCCCAGAACCAGCACTAGGAGGTGCAGAGTCCGCAGCCTGCACACTGTCGGTTCTTCTAGGTGGCTGGCCTCGTTGTCGGGGGGGTGGCACCATAACCGGGCATTCAAGGTCTAGATGCGCTGGTTTGAGATGGTCAATGGTAAAAGTCTCTTCACGACTGCCGATGTCGAAAATGCAGGTCGTCCCATTATGGTGCACCACCTTCTAGGGTCCTTCATACGGTTGCTGCTGGGTGGTCTGTGCGCGCCTCGGCGAATGAAAACATACTTGCTCTGTTGTAGGTCCTTGGGCACGAAAGAGGGTGTTGTTCCGTGATGGGACTTTGGGACTGGGGCATGTGTTCCAAGCCGCTCCCGGAGTTTAGTTAGGACCACCGTAGGTATGTCTTCCTGGCCATGGGGTGCTGGCACAAACTCACCGGGAACTGTGAGCGGGGCACCGTAAACAAGTTTGGCCGATGATGCGGCCAGGTCCTCCTTGGGTGCTATGCAGTTGCCAAGCAGCACCCAGGGGAGTTCGTCAACTCAGTCTGGCCCTCGTAGGCGTGCCATCAGGGCTGACTTCAAGTGCCTGTGGAAACATTCCACCAGGCCATTGGACTGCTGGTGGTAAGCAGTCGTTCGGTGGAGCTGGGTTCCGAGGAGTTGTGCCAGTGCAGACCACAAAGCCGATGTGAACTGCACACCCCTGTCTGAAGTGACGTGGGCTGGGAGTCCGAACCGTGCCACCCAGGTGGTAATCAGGGCTCTGGCGCACGTCTCCGTGGCCGTGTCAGCGAGTGGGACAGCTTCCGGCCACCTTGTGAACCTGTCCACCATGGTGAACAGGTATCTCGCTCCTCTCGAAACCGGCAGTGGGCCGAGGATGCCCACGTGGACATGTTCAAACCCCCTATGTGTAGGCTGGATTGCAGTGGGGCCCTCGCGTGCCTCTGGATTTTGGAGGTTTGACAGTGTGTGTATGTCCTGGCCCAGTGCCCGACCTGCTTGCGTAGGCCGTGCCACACAAACCTGTCTGCGATCAGCCAGATGGTCGCCCGGATGGAAGGGTGGGCTAAACCATGTAAGGCGTCAAAAACGCGGCGCCTCCAAGCGGTCGGGACAGTGGGCCGAAGTTGCCCAGTGGACACGTCACAAAGGAGCTCATTACCTTTGGGCCCAATGGGTATGTCTTCAAGGCGGAGTCCTGAGACTGCGGTTTGGTACGCCGACATCTCGCTGTCTAGTCGTTGTGCCTTAGCTAACGCCGCATAATCCACCCCTGGAGACAGAGAGTGCACTGATTGGATGGAGGTGCGTGACAGTGCGTCGGCCACCACGTTGTTCTTCCCGGAGATGTGCTTGATTGTGGTGGTAAACTCCGAGATGTACGACAGGTGGCGTTGCTGGCGGCTCGACCACGGGTCTGACACTTTGGCAAACGCGAAAGTGAGGGGCTTGTGGTCTGTGAAGACCGTGAACTCCCTCCCTTCCAGGAAATAACTGAAATGCCAGATGGCAAGGTACAGGGCCAGCAGCTCCCTGTCAAAAGTGCTGTACTTAAGTTCCGGGGGTCGTAGGTGCCGGCTGAAAAAAGCGAGCGGCTTCCACTGGCCTTTGATGAGCTGCTCGAGTATGCCACCAACTGCCGCGTTGGAGCATCCACAGTGTGGGCAGTGGGGACATCGACCGGGGGGTGGTCCAGGAGCGTGACGTTTGTTAGCATGTTCTTGGCTTGTTCAAAAGCCGCCGTTGCCTCCTCTGTCCAGGTGACCTTTTTGACCTTGCCGGACATCAAGCCGAAAAGGGGCCGCATGATCCGGGCCGCTGAGGGCAGGAAACAGTGATAAAAGTTAACCATCCCAACAGATTCCTGCAGGCCTTTAACAGTGCTGGGTCTGGCGAATTGGCAGATGGCTTCAACTTTTGCTGGCAGAGGCACAGCTCCATGGCGGTCGATCCGGTGTCCCAAGAAGTTGATGGCGGGTAGGCCGAACTGGCACTTGGCGGGGTTGTTAGTCAGGCCGTAGTCGCTTAGGCAGCAGCAGAGCAGGCGTAAATGTGCTAGATGTTCCTGGCGGGAGCGGCTGGCGATAAGTATGTCATCCAGGTAGATGAACAGAAAGTCCAGATCTCACCCTACTGTGTCCATCAGGCACTGGAACGTCTGCACCATGTTTTTGAGCCTGAATGGCATCCTGAGGAACTCGAAGAGGCCAACGGGGGTAATGAGGGCCATCTTGGGTACATCATCCAGGTGGACTGGGATCTGATGTTACCCTCGGACCAGGTCAATCTTCGAAAAGATGCACACCCCGTGCAGGTTGGCCGTAAAGTCCTGGATGTGTGGTATCGGATAGCGATCGGATGTGGTGGCATCGTACAGCCTCCTATAGTCGCTGCATGGTCTTCACCCTCCCGTGGACTTGGGCACCATATGGAGAGGGGAGGCCCACGGGCTGTCGGAACGCCGCACAATCACCATCTCCTCCATCTTCTTGAATTCCTCTTTCGCGAGGCGGAGCTTGTTGGGCGGTAGCCTGCAGGGCCGGGCATGAAGGGGAGGTCCCTGTGTGGGGATGTGGTGCATCACGCCATGCTCAGGGTCTGTTGAGGAAAACTACGGCGTGATGATAGATGGGAACTCCGATAACACTCTGGCGAACTCGTTGTCGGAATAAATGACGGAGTCCAGATGCGGGGCCGGTAACCTGGCCTCACTGAGGGAGAAAGTCTGGAAAGTCTTCGCATCGACCAATTGTCGTCCCTTCAAATCCATGAGCAGGCAGTGCGCGCGGAGGAAGGCCGCACCCAGCAATGGCTGTGATACTGCGGCCAGCGTAGATGTCCATGTAAAGCTGCTGGAACCGAACTGCAAGGGGATGGTTCTTGTGCGTAGGTGAGGACGGTGCTGCTGTTGACTGCCGTAAGTTCCGGTCCTGTTCTTCTAATTTGGGTATCGTGGCTCAAGGGGGGTAGGACTCTGATTTCCACCCCCGTGTCCACCAGGAATCTATGCCGGGAGTGCTTGCCCTAAACGTAGAGGAGGCTATCACGGTGATCAGCTGCTGTAGCCATCAGTGACGGCTGGTCCTGACTTTTCTCTGGAACGAGCATGGCGGTCGGCATTGGCGGGCCCCGGAACCCCACCTTTGATGATAAAAACACCAAGACTCAGAAGTGGTGCCGTCCCTTGGTGTGGGTGTTATGTGCTCCGCTGCTGGGGTGTGGGAGGGCTGGGCTTTCGGCCGTGCCGCAGCACTAATTCCGATGGTTGTTCCGCCAATTTGTTTGGCGCGCCAAAGCAGGTCCACGCAGGCAGCCACCCTGCGCGGGTCTCTGAAGTCTTCATCTGCTAGCAGGAGGTGAATGTCTTCTGGCATTTGCTCCAGGAAGATCTGTTCAAAAAGCAGGCAAGGCTTATGGCCGTCTGCCAGTGCTAGCATGTCGCTCATCAGGGCTGACGGTGCGCGGTCGCCCAGGCCGTCCATATGCAGTAACCGCGCAGCCCGTTCGCTGCGGGAGAGGCCAAATGTGCGGATTAACAGGGCCTTGAGTGCTTTGTACCTGGCTGTTGCCGGGAGTTGATGCAGAAAGCCGATAACGCGGCCCGCTGTCTCCTGGTTGAGGGCGTCCACCACATAGTAACACCTGGTGGCATCTGAGACAATTTGCCTGACCTGGAACTGGGCCTCTGTTTGCTCAAACCAGACCAGGGGTTGGGTGGTCCAAAAGGTTGGCAGTTTAAAGGAAACTGCATTTTGCAGAGCTGAGTCGTTCATGCTGGGTCCAAATGCCGTTGAACCGTCAGGGTCACCAATGTAGTCACGCTGATACGCAACGAATGAAAGCAACACACTGAGTCGAGCAGGGTCTGGTTGAACTGTTTACTGTTTCAAATCCGCACGTGCTTAAATGCCCGCTCCCAGCATCCCCCGCCCTTAGCGGGGCGGAAGTGATGTTGGCTTCTGGACCGAGATCTGCCCCGCACTCAGAGCTCTCTCGGATTCCGTTGGCTGCGGACTCACCCGTGACTGCTGGAGCCCGTTCACTTGCTGCGTAGGTGAGCCGCCACAGGTGCTTTTTTAATTGTGCAGAGCAAAGCAAAAAACTTAAATACAGCTGACTGTAAACAGGAAGGCTGTATTATGGTAGAAAGTTTAATGTTAAACTGTTAAAATGTGAAAGAAGTGAAAAAGAGATTTTTTTCTATCAAGCAAACAGTCAGTGGGAGCAAATTGCAGTAAATTGGCCATTGATGTGTTAGATATTATGCATCCTGATCAAAGTAGTAAATGAATAAAGAGTGGAATTATAAAGCTAGTTATTAAGTTAAAGAAGGCATTTGCAGCACAAATATTACCTGTGCAGGAAATGTCTGTTCAGAGAACCTGCTGTTGAATACAAAAATATTTGAGAAGAGGTTTGATACCAATAAACATTAGATCATATGCACTATCAGCATCTTGTTTGGAAATGCATAATGCCAGACTCTAACAAAGGTTTGAACGTAACTGGCATATTGACAGGCAGTTCCAATGGAATAAAGCTTAGTCTGCTGTGGGTAAAAAGATCACTAGTAAAATACCCATGATTAAAATCTCAGATGATGCACATTTTTCACAATGATAATTTGAGAATTACCAGATGTTTCACATGGCTGAAAAGGAATAGTCTTCATTGTTTGGCATTTGGTAGGGATCACTTGGGATTATGGAAAATAGTTAAGAGAGTAGATAGCCTGATAATAAATGAAATTGAAGAGAACAAAATTTTCAGAATCGTAGATTTGGAGTATGATGAAGAGCAGGATCAGATTTTCTTGGAATCCCAATGCACACCAAGTTAATGGACCAGATTGACATAAGACTTGATGTTAGCCATATTGTTGACATTTTACAACAAGGTTCCTAATCATGATGAGTTGGAGAAACTAAAGGACTTTTCAAGAGAGCTTGTTTTATATCACCAAGAAAGAGGAAAATCCACAATTTTTCATGAACTTGGGGAGAATTGAATAGTCAGTTTTTGGAAATTGTAGAGAAGGTGGCTTGTCTTTGCTCCTAACTAGATAACATATACTAGTAGTTCCCTATTTTAACTTCAGCTTGCTTGGGTTTAAGGTCAATATACTTTCATTATGCTCACTGACATGTTGTGTTAATAGGATATTTATTTTTCATGAACTTAAAATAAAACTGAAGGAAACAAGGGAGGAAGTTACAGAGGCTCTGACAGCCTTTTCTATGTAAAAGAATCATGTCATAGGAGTGGAAGTGTTTTCATTCAACTATTATCCCAAAAAAGATGGTGTTACCCGAATAATTACAGCCCATTTAGTTAATGCCAGTGGTGGCAACATAGATTTGTAAAGAGTAGATCATGTGTGTCGAATTTGATTGAATTTTTCAAGGATGTAGTAATAAGGGTTGATGAGGCCAGTGTATTTAATATAGTCTACATGAATCTTAGCCAGGTTTTAGACATGGATGCACATCACAGGCTGGTCAAAAAATAAAAAAACACCTGCTATCCGAGAAAGTGGCAAACTGAATTCAAAACTGTCTCAGAGCCTTTGAGCCAAGGTGAATCATTGGTTGATAAGTTAGAGAAAACATTAGTAGCACAAACAATAATGATGACTGCCATGTTTATTGGTAGAAATCTATAACCAAACCACAAGCCTCAGACTTTGGTCCTTTGCTTCTTGTGATATGTGTTAATGATTTTGATAAATATACAAGGAATGCTAAAGAAGCTTTCAGATGTTTCAACAATTGGCTGCAGAGCTAACAGCGAGGAGGAGAGCTTTAGATTCAAGGAAAATATAACCGAACATAGAACATAGAAATTTGCAGCACATTACAGGCCCCTCGGCCCACAATGTTGTGCTGACCATATAACCTATTCTAGAGACGTACTCTAGAAATTGGTCTGGTCATTTAAAACTATATAACACAGGAGCAGGATTAGTCCATTTGGCCCATTGAGTCTCCTCCTCCATTTGATCATGGCTGATTTATTTTCCCAATCAATCCCATTCTCCTGCCTTTTCCTCATAATCTTTTATGCCTTTACTAATCAAGAATCCTTCAACCTCCATTTTAAATATACCCAATAACTTGCCTCCATAGCTGTCTGTGGCAATGGATTCCACAGATTCACACACTCTGGCTAAAGAATGCCACTGACAGGAAGGGAGATAACAGAGTCTATATTAGATTGGGAGCAGGCCCCTCCTGTCAACGCTGTCCTCATGTTCACTTGGTGGAAGACAAGCTGGATTGCCTGCGTGCAGTATTCTGCAGACTGCTGAGGGCTTGTTCTTGCTGACAACATACGTGCTCCATCAATCTATGGGGCATGTCACTTAGGCACTTGTGCTCTATGATATTTTTTGTGTGACTGCATGTTTCCAAAGTGCATGTCTATACACTTCCCTACCCTGTATTCCATCTGCCACTTTTGTCCAATCTCCTAATCTCTCCAAGCCCTTCTGTTTCTTCAACGCTGCCTGCCCCTTTACCTATCTTTATTTCATTCACAAACTTGCCACAATGGCATGAATACCATCATCCAGGTCATTAACATATGACGTGAAAAGTAGTAGAACAAGCACTGAATTTAGACAGAACTGGTAACTAGAATAGATTTATTGGGGGAGGGGGTTGTAAGGGGGTCGTGGGAGGGTGAAGGACTAAAGTAGCATTGAAATATATGCCCAAAGATCCAAAAGTTTGGTACAACAGATCAATAGATGGGTTAAAAATTAAACAAGGTGCTTGCCTTTATTAGCTGGTGTATAGACTGAAGTAGTTATGTACTAGTTTAATCATATGTTTAATATAGTAATATAATTCTGGTCATCTTATAACAGAAAAGTTATGATTAAGCCAGAGAGAATATTGTACAGATGTAAAAGGATATGGCCAGGACTGTTTACTATGGAATGAAAGAATCTGAGAAGGTTTAATTGAGATCAAAAACCAGAAGTCTCTGGCTTAAAATATGAATTAGAGGGTTGATGATGAACAGTGTTTTCACGCAGAAAGTGATAAGAGTTCTGCAGTGTTCCCTCACGGACACAATGAGCTGAAAATACTGTATTTTAAATTTTCTTATTTCTATGATTCAGAGAAATCTGTTTCATTTAGCTTTCTTCTAAAAGATTAGAAAGTTTTTTAAAAATTATAACTCAGTTTTCACATTGCCTGTCCAGCTTTCTTACCGTACAAATGATGTAGAGCAACAAATAGCTTGTCAACTTGGTTTAAATGCTGATACAGAAAACCTATTTTTTCATCGCTGGGAGTGAACGTTGCCTGTGTTCAAAAGTTTTTAAATTTGAATGCACATGGAACCTACAGCTAATGGGAAAAAATCATAATAAATCAAAGTGCTGTAAGTTCTCAGCAAGTAATGCAGCATCTGTGGATCTTTCAAATCTGGCATACTTAATCAGAACTGGGAAAGAAAGAAAAGGAGCCGGGGAAAGAGCAGAATAAAAGTTCAGACCTACTTAATTGACTTTTTTGATTGGGCAGAGAGAGTGGACTGACAAAATATCATTGTTGCTTTCCTTTCTTTTTTTCATTTATTTACTGTGTGTAAATAAACTACATAAACTTCAGTCATTAAAATTGTGCATTAATAATGCATTTTGCCATCTGGGAAGATTTAAACTGCATTAGATTGGATTGACAGTTCATAAATAATGCAGTTAGTACCACCTTCAGTTCATTGACTTATTCCAGTTAGTAAAATTTCTCTTTTAACTATTTTATCAATCTGTTAACTGAAGGGCAAAACATGTCATGAAATACCTCACCTCATCTTCCTGCTGCCTTAATAGAGATAGAGTTCCTCTTGTCCTAAACTATCACCCCACGAGTCTCCACAATTTCTGCCGTCTCCAAAGCAATTCTACTACCAAAGATATCTTTATCTCTCACTCTCTGCTTTCCACAGGAATCGCTCCCTCCATGATTCCCTTGCCTATTTGTCCCTCCACATTAATCTCCCTCCTGGCACTTATCCCTGCAAGTTGCTAAAGTACTACACCTGCCCATTCACCTCTTTCCTCAGTTCCATTCAGAACCTCAAACATTCCTTCCAGATGAGTCAACAATTCACCTGTGTATCTGCTGGGATCGTCTCTTGTATCCGGTGCTCCCGATGCAGCCTCCTGTACGTTGGTGAGACCTGTCGTAAATTGGTGGACCGCTTTGTTGAGTACCTCCACTCAATCGCCAGAAGCAGAATTTTCTGGTGGCCAACCATTTTAATTCCTATTCCCATTCCACCAGGTCAGTCCATGATCTCCTCTTGTACCATGATGTGGCCACTTTCAAAGTGGAGGAGGAATAGTCGTATTCCATCTGGATAGCCTTCAAACAAATTAAATTCATTTCACAATTTGGACTGAAAGATAAATACATGTACATGTTTTTGTTCAAGCAACACACATAAAAGTTGCTGGTGAACACAGCAGGCCAAGCAGCATCTCTAGGAAAGAGGTACAGTCAACGTTTCGGGCAAGCCCCTTCGTCAGATTCCAGCATCTGCAGATTTCCTCGTGTTTACATGTTTTTGTTTTTGATTTTTGCATGTCTGACACCATTTTCATTACCCATTGATAATGGGATTGCTGAACTACATTGCAGTCTGCTTTAAAATTATCATTAGTGTTTCGAAGTTCTTCTGTCTTGTTCTCCAAACCTTCATCTTTGTAAAGTCTGACAGTTCTGCAAGGTACCTTCAATTCCCACTTCCTGGATTTAGCCTCTGCCTATTAGACTCTAAATTGTTACTTCACATGAATATCAGTATCTCCTTCTGGTAATTTTTTCTCCCTTCCCCTTTCCTCCCTCCCTCTTCTTCTATTCATCACTCTGGCCTCTTAACTCCTCTTGCTTACCTCTCACCTCCCCCTGATGCCCTTCCTTTTCCCCTTTCTCCCATTGTCCACGCTCCTCTCCTATCAGATTCCTTCTTCTCCAGCCCTTTACCTTGCCCACCCACCTGGCTTCAGCTATCATCTTCTAGCTATCTTCCTTTCCCTTCCCCTACCTTTTTATTTTGGTGTCTTCCCTCTTACCAGTCGTAAAAAGATTCTCAGCCTGAAACATTGATTGTTTATTTATTTGCATGGATGTTGTCTGGCCTGCGAAGTTCCTCCAGCATTTTACGTGTGTTGCTATGGATTTCCAGCATCTGCAGAATTTCTTGTGTTGAAATTTTTGTTGCTTTGGGCAGATTGATAGATATATAAACTACTGATACAGGTGCTTTGTTGAGTGATATCATTTTCCAATGCATGGCCAAACATTGGTCGACATCTTATAATAATAAAGTTAGTTGAGAAAAAGCCTTAAAAATATATTAAAAAACAGACTTAAGTCACAGGTTCACCTTTAACTGAAGGAAAATTAAGATAGTATGTAAAATTGTGGTAGATTGGCCTATTTATATAATACTCATAAAAAGATGAAGTCTATTTTTAACTTGTAACTACATTTTCTTGCTATTTTCACTTGAGACATTTTGTTTTGTTTATTGAATGATCAAATTGGCTTTTTGTTGCCTTGCACCATTATCTCTTTGACATTTAGTCTTGCTGGCTTGCAAAGCTAGCATAGATTTTTCTCTTTTAGAATTCTTTCCTTATTCACATAGTCATATGGTTCACTCCAAGTCCATGTCAATCATGAGATACCTACTTGCATTAATTCTACTTAAAAATACTTTCCCATCGATTCTACCACTCACCTACACACTGGGGCAATTAACAGCAGCTGTTAATCTTCTAACCTGCACATCTTTGGGATGTGGGTGGAAGTTGGAGCACACGGGCAGCATTGGAGGTTCTGGATTGAAACCACATCACTGAAGCTGTGAGGCACAGCCCATCTGATTTTGCCAATGTGCCTTTCTTGCTTGCGTCTATATTTGAAGAATGTACTATCACTAAATTTTTCTGTTGTTGCTAAAAACGTAAAGGTTACTCACTCCACAGATGCTCAAATTTGAAAATGTTCTCTTTATTTTAGGTTTATTACACTTGCATTTGCTTACTTTTATTAATGTGGACCTCTGGTTTTTAGTTGATTTTAATTTCCTTTGTTTTCCCATAATTCAATAATGTTTTTATTTTATTGATAGCTTTATGCTTGAACTTATTAGGGAATTTATGTAATTTGTAGACATTTTTTGTTCAATATTGTTTCTTCGTATTTTAAAATCACTATTTTATTCCTCAGTATTTATTTTTCTGTAGTTAACAACAGATTTTCTTTGTTTTGAAGTTTCTGGGAATATGTGACGTGCTCAAGCTTTTTGTGCACAATAATGGAAAACAAATTTAAAGCCAAATTTCAGATGTAAACTCTTTAGACAAACTCTAATCAGTGTATTTTGATGAAAGGTGATGTACCAAAATGGTAATTCTATTTCTGTTCCTACAGATAATGCCGTACCAGCTGAATATTTCTGTCATTTTCCATTTTATTTTGTCAGTGTGACTTGAGCATCAATCTCATAGAAAAACAAGGAATTGACTGACAGATAATATTTCAGATTTTGCCAGGTCCTCCAATAGTACGATCATAAAGCAAATGGCAAAATACTAATCATGCAATATTTGCCATGTTATGTATCTGAGTCAAAGAGCTATGGGCTCAAAAAGCCTGAACACAATACTGAGATTTCAGTGCAGTACGAAGGGAATGTTGCTGTTTCTGAGGAGTAATTTTTTGAGGGATCTTAGCCTGAAGCCCTGTCTGTGATCTCATTGGATGTAAAAAGATCTCACTGCACCATTCTGAAGAAGTATATTTCATAGTGTCCAAAGAAATAAATGTCACGTAGATTATTTGGTCATTATAATTTACTGTTTATGGAAGCTCACTGTAAGCAATTTCATGTTTCCCATATTATAACAGTGACACCTCCAAAGAACATCATTAGCTGTTAATTGCTTTGGCATTGCTCAGCATGCGAAAGGTACAATGAAAAGTTATTTTTCTTCATGAAAGATTACTTTGTCCACTTCTTATCAGAAATTAAATTCATTTGGCAATTCGGAGTGAGAAATAAATGCATGTACACAGTTTTGTTTTTGATTTTTGCATGTCTGACCCCATTTTAATTGCCCGTTGATAGGGGATTGCTGAACTACATTGCACTCTATTTTAACGTTATCATCAGTGTTTCCAAGTTCCTCTGTCTTGTTTTCCAAACCCCCCATCTTTGTAAAGTCTGATAGTTCAGCAAGGTAACTTCAAATCCCAATTCCTGGATTTAGCCATTGCCCATGTTAAATTGTTACTTCACATTTTTCTAACCATACATGTCTCCTCTAAAATATTTCATAATCCCAGCCCTTTAGCCAAGCCATTTTGGTCATCTGCCCTAAATTTTCCTTGTATGGCTTGATGTCAATTTTTATTTGAGTATTCTCTTAAAAAGCACCTCAGGATGCCTTTGCCATGTTAAAGGTGCTGTATTTTCTTGCATTAGTTTCGACTCAATAGTTAGTCATAATTCTAATTGGTTTTCTACTTGAATAAATTAGTGTCTTGGAAATACCACTACTAACTAAACTGAACCAGTGGACATAATTGTCAGTCTGGATCAGTGGCAAATAGTGAGTGAACACATGCAAATACTAAACATAATTGATCTCTCCCTCACTAAACTATTCGCTACAATTCTCTCAGCCCACCATGGTCAAACATGCTCATTGCACAATCTTATGGAGACAAAATCCCATCCTCTGCCATGTTGTTTATTGCTGCAGTTATGCTAAATGGGATAGACACAAAATACATCTGACAAAGCAGAACGTGTGTTCATGAGGCACTGTAATACATGACAGTATTATACCACAGCCGGTAACATCAAGGGTTAGAATTTCTCTGTCATCCACTATTATCAAACCAGGATATCATCTCTGGTTCAGCGTGCAGGCAGATATGCCAGGAGTAGCACCAAGTATACTGATACAGAAGGTCTCAACCAAGTGACACTGTAACTTGGAACCACATGTGTGCAAAAAATCTAAAATAGCATGCAATATACTGTATACAGGTAAATTATTCCACAACTAGCAGTTCAGATTTTAGGCTCATGGTAAATAATTAAACACCTAACAGGCAAAAACACCAAGAAAATACCTGTCTAAATGATGACAGAATCCCAATGGGTGCATGTTATAGAAAAGGCTGAAATACTTGCATCCTCTAACCAGATGTCCTGACTGAATGCTCCATCACAGATGTTGTAGAAGACAATCATAATCAATTTTTATTTATGCCATGCAGTAAATATCAAGGTATGATTAAGACCATTGGATACAATTAAGACAATGGGGCTATTCTAACTGTAGTACTATTTTTACGACAGCAGTCTCTAAAGCAGAATTAAATCACCCTGTTCTTAACAGTCACTTCATCAACATCCTGATGAGGATTGAGGTGGATGGTGTAGTCACCTTCAACCAAAACTTAATTAGATCAGTTACATAAATACTGTTCCAAATCAGAAATAGGATATTCTGTGGGAACTAAGTCACTACTTACACCCCAAAGGGTGTGCACCATCTATAAAGCATAGGATGTGAGCATGATTGAATAATTTCCATTTGCTTAATTGGTGTACTGTTCGAAGAACACTCTAGAAGCTTGATTACAACCAGGATAAAGCAGGCTAACTGACTTGGCAATTTAGCAATCATTCTAAGCATTCATTCTCTGCTCAACCATTTCATTATAACTGCAATTTGTGCCATCTATAAAATCCACTGCAATTACTGGGCTACTCTAACAGCACCCCACCAAAAAGAGCACAGACATGAGGACAGGCATCACTTGTAATTGATGCTGAATCAAGCTGAGGTAGACCCTCTCATGTTAGGACACATTGTGTATCTAAATGTTTAAATTTCCTAACTTAACGTTATTCTGGTATACCTTCACCAGAAGAAGGCTCCATTGTCATCTTTTAAAAAAAAAAGAGATTGGCAATAAGTGCTGCCCCTTCCACTGATGTTCCCTCCCCCCAAATAATGAATGAATTAAAATGACAAGTAAACTTTAGTAAAAAAAGGACAAGTAGATAATTTTGAGATGGTCGGACAAGAATTAAAGTCAATTTACATGTACATTTATTTATTTAATATGAGGCATATAATTTGCAAAGGTGGTAATATGAAATTTTTCTCATGTCATAGACATGTAAAAGGTAGTACTTTAAATTTTGTAGGTAAGTTATGAACAGAATCATTGATTCTTTCTTCCTGGCATGTGGATAATTGATTCAAGAATGTGCCATGGTTTCATAATAGTACTGAAAATAATAATTTTAGATGTTGGAACTAGAAGAAAATTTTTTTAAAGCTGAAAAAGCCATGCAGCATTTGTGGAAAAAAAAAGAAGCACAGTCTTTGATTTGGGTCCAAACTGGAAAAGTAAGAAAAGAAGTTTGCATAACATGTTGAGGAGGAATGGCTCAGTAACAAAAGGGGATATTTCAGATGGGGTGAAGGGAGATTTGCTGTATTTCATAATTTGATTGTTAAAATTTTTTTCTCTGCTATGTTCTTTTTGTGTTTTACATCTATAATTTTTTTATATTTGACACAGCAGATATGTTACACGAGTCATATGATTTTGAATATTTTAAATTGAAATTTATTTGAGTTTTCATAGAAACTTTTACTTTTTTCATATTAGCAGAACAAACTGGAATTACTTTGCAGTCAGGCACTTTTGTTAGAAACAATTAATGCTTCAGATTGACCTTTCGTCAGTCCTTCCATTTAGGTCTGTTTCATTTCTAACTATCTTCCATCTTTAATTTTTATCTTAATATCTAATTTCTTAGTTTTACTCTTGGATAATGTTAGTTGGGTTCATGTATTATTATTTTAAATTTGTGCAGCTTCATGCAGTATAGCTCATTGTTAACATCAGACAATAAGTTAACTTCAAACAATTTTGTAATTGGTTGGCAGCATAAAAATTTACTGTAATTGTTTTTCATTTAGGTGTTGATTGACTGAGCTTACAGAGTATTAAATCAAGTATTGCTGAAAAATTTGGAGTAATCCTTATCCTGCTGATCGGTGAGTTAATTTGTACATAATCTGAAGTTAAAAATTTTGTTACCTGCTTCAATTCAGGGGTACATTGACGTTCATGCCAAAGTGATACAGAAATGTCGCTATTGTTTGCTGAATGCAAGAAAATTATGCAAACAGAACTGACTCATATTGGAGGAACAATATGCAAGTGGCACAGCCTTAAACTGCAGCAAGAACAAAAGAAACAGGAGGAATTGGGCAACTTTAGTGGGGTGCTCCCTGCTTGGCATTCACAGAATCATTTTCTATATTGGATGCCATGGACTCCTTGACAGAGAACTATTTAAGTTTCAGAATCAGATTTATTATCACTGATAACATAAAACTTGTTGTTTTGCAGCAGCAGCAGTACAGTGCAAAGGCATAAAGTTTTCATGAAGTAGCTGTTTCTGAATCCTTAAGTGTGGATCTTCAGGCTCCTGTATCTTCTCCACTATGGTAGTAATGAGAGTGTATCTTAAATGGTGGAGGTCTTTGATGGATGCTGCCACCTTGAAGCATCACTGCTTTAAGGTGTCCTCAGCGGTGGTTTCTCATTAGAGTTTCTTGCGATTTCATAGTACTTTTGCCAAGTCCTCCAATAATACCAATATCACAGTACACCACTATAAACTGAAGTTGCTGGAAATGGTCAGCAAGTCTGGCATTGTTAATGGGGAGAAAATCAGAATAGATTTTTCAGGTTATTGACCTTTCACTGGAACTCTTCTGATCAAGGATTATTAACCAAGCACATTAGTTCTGTTTCTTTCTTCATAGATGTCATCTAACCTGAGTACTTTTATCATATATTTTTCTTAATTTTTAAATGTCACATTTCTAGAATCTCTAGTATTTTGTTTTAATAATCAGGTTGATGAATCCAAATGAAAGTAATCACTTGCTGATTGCAGGTGCATTAGCACTAGTTATAAGCCATCAATAAATTATCCCAGGTTCATTTTCTGAAGTGACACAGTACAACTGCTTTAAGTGGCTGGCAGCTCACTGTCTTTGTTTTTGTGAGTACATAAAATTTAATTCTACATTGCTTATTTGAGTGGGGGATCCTCATACCTAGTCAAAAGAACTCCTTGCTCCCATTGGCGCACAGGACCACTGTCCCAGAATGGCTGGGCATCTTTTCTCAATCTAAGGATTTTTTTTTTCATTTCCTGAACCAAAAAGGTTCTTTGTTGTTTCCTATCCACCATGGTATCCAAAATATACATTGCTGCTGTTTCATTATTCTGATGGTTTTACCAAAGACTGGTGTGCTGTAAATTGGCCGCAGCTGCAGTTTGCTGATTTGAGAGTTTTTTTTATGGATAGGAGGAGCTGCTAATTTTTAAGTGCTTGATCTATTCAAGATACTGTTGGAGAAGTGCAAAGTGATGCAGTTAATTCAGGGTGGGGCCTGTTCATTGAATAGTTATTCCATGTGGCATTTGTTAAACAGCAAGACCTCAATGTACTTTGTTTCCTGAAGAGTGGAACACTGGTCAATAGGATGGTGAGGAAGTACAAGGCTTGTGTTGTCATGTTGCAGTTGTATCAAAAGTAGATAGGCTGCTCTTGGATTATGTTGTGTTCTGTAGAAAGGATATGATTAAACTAGAGAGACTGCAGGAAAGGTTGACTGGGTTAGAGGGTTTGAGTTAGCAGGAGAGATTAGGTAGACTGGATCTTTTCTTTTCATTGGAGCAAAGGAGGCGGAGAGGTTACATAATAGAGATTTTTTAAATTATAAGAGGCATTGATAGGAGAGCAAGCCAGTATCTGTTCCCCATGGTAGAGGTGTCTGCAGCTAGAAGCAAGTGATTTAAAGGGGATCTAACGGGTGAATGTTTCTCAGAAAGAGTAGTTGATGCCCGGAGTGAGTTACCAGAGGAGGTGGTGCAGGAAGTAACACCATTTAAAAGGCATCTTGCCAAGTACTTGAATGAGCTGGGTATGTGAAGGATATGGAACTAATACAGGCAATAAATTGGATTAGCGTGATGGTCGTAATAGCGTGGTGTGGGAAAAGAGCTTGTTTCAGTGCTGTATGCCCCCATGACTGACGATTGCAATCAAATAAAGTCTTACTTATATTTTTATACCTATCATTTGACCGTGACCTTGAGATGCAATGTGGAAAGTATATACATATTTCTGTGTTAAAATAAGCGTACAGTGCCCTATTAAATAAGACACTTTTGTTTAAGCATTTTGAAAGATTTAATAAAATATTTCGAGTCATTTGGAAAGCATCATTGTACAATTTACTATCAGCCTTTTGTGCATACACTCAAAATCATTCTGTAGTATTCTAACATGAAAATAGGTTGTTTTATAGAACCATGCTTGCTAAAATGTCTAATGTTTTAGCATTGTTTATTGAGGCGACAAAGAGTTCCAGTTTATTAATGTTTATTAATCATTCACTGATAAGTCAAAAAGGACATGTCACCTGCAAAACAAGACCTCAGAAGCAGATGGTACTCCAGCTGAAGTTCTTAAATTTGATGGAGAAAAACTTGTCTAAAATCCACAATTTCATCTCCCACATTTGAAAGGTAAGTATACCAGAGAAACACAGAGGTGTCATAATCATAACCATCTTCAAGAGCAAAGACAAGTCTGATTGTAATAATTACATCAAGTCAAGTCACTTTTTATTGTCATTTCAACCATAACTGCTGGTACAGAACATAGTAAAAATGAGACAATGTTTTCCAGGACCATGGTGCTACATGAAACAATACAAAAACTACTCTGAACTATGTAAGAAAAAAACACAGAAAACTACACTAGACTACAGACCTATCCAGGACGGCATAGAGTGCACAAAAGAGTGCAGGCACTACAATAAATAATAATAAATAATTAACAAGACAGTAGGCACAGTGAGGGTATAGTAGGTTGGTGTCAAGCCAGGCTCTGGGTATTGAGGAGTCTGATGGCTTGGGGGAAGAAACTGTTACATATCTGGTTGTGAGAACCCGAATGCTTTGCTGCCTTTTTCCAGATGGCAGGAGGGAGAAGAGTTTATATGAGGGGTGTGTGGGGTCCTTCATAATACTATTTGCATTGCGGATGCAGAGTGTGGTGTAAATGCCTGTGATGGCGGAAAGAGAGACCCCGATGATCTTCTCAGCCGACCTCACTATCCGCTGCAGGGTCTTGCAATCCGAGATGGTACAATTTCCGAGCCAGGCAGTGATGCAGCTGCTCAGGATGCTCTCAATACATCCTCTGTAGAATGTGGAGAGGATGGGGGGTGGAAGATGGACTTTTCTCAGCCTTCACAGAAAGTAGCTGCTGGGCTTTCTTTGCTATGGAGCTGGTGTTGAAGGACCAGGTGAGATTCTAAGCCAGGTGAACAACAAGAAATTTGGTGCTCTTAACGATCTCTATGGAGGAGTCGTCGATGTTCAGCGGAGAGTGAACATGAGACTTTACTGTCCCATGTGATTATTAACTTTAGGAAAATGTACAATACTGCTAATCTGAAATAGATCTGCAGTTAATTTTAACATGTTTATTTATAATTTTGAGATCATTAGCCTGTTGTAGTCACTTGACTCCACTATTGACGATGAAGTTCTATAATATGTAGGTAAGCAAGGGAAATGATAGTTGCAAGTTGGGTAAATTTGAAAATGACAAAGAAAATGAAACTTGGGGTTGTTTATGATGGCATGTGTACTTTGATAATAAATTTACTTCGAACTTTGAAGAAATCATTAATGGGGACCATATGCAGTTTACCTCAGTAAATAGAGTCAAAAGCTTTGCGAAAACCAGTGTAAGTAAGCACGGTTGGTAGGTTGTTCTTCTTGATTTCCTCGATAATTCTATGGAGAGCAAGTATTTGCATTACTGTTGTGTGCTTCTGCTGAAAACTATTCTGATTGAATCTTAGCTTAGGATCAATGGCAGTGTGAATCCTGTTCAAGATCATCCAATTGTATAGCTTTGCTAAGATACAGGTCAACCTGATACCGTGGTAGTTATCTGTCTTCGTCAGGGATCCAGATTTGGAGACTGGGATAATGTTTGAGAGTGTCCACTGTTCTGGTTTGCTGCTTTTCATCAGTGCCGTATTACATTTGTCCAGCAAGATGTCGTCCAGATCGCAGTTCTTCAGGACATCTGGTGGTATCCCATCTGGTCCAGCGCTCCTGCCCTGTTTGAGTGCATATTTGGCCGCTTTCAGTTCCTCAGTGGTGAATGGGCTATCATCGATCTCGACTTACGTTAGTGTCGTGGCTATGTCCTCTTCTTCTTCAGTGATCATTGGAGGGCTTCCCAGCAGGTTCTTAAAGTGGGTAAATGAGGTAAAATGCTGAAGGTCCTGAAATCTTACGGAGTGCCAGACCGTCTACTGAGAGCAATAGAGTCCAGCTATACCAAAACCATGGCGAAAGTTGTATCACCAGATGGAGAAACAGCAGTGTTCGAGCTCCTAGCTGGTGTGCTGCAAGGAGACACTCTGGCACCCTACATCTTTATAATCGTCCTTTGGTGCTCTTACGTCAAGCTACTAAAGATCATGACAAGCTTGGTTTTACCATAAAACCAGGACAAACCAAAAGGGTCAGACCAGTTACGCTCACAGATCTCGATTTTGCAGATGACATAGTCCTGCTCTTTGACCAGATGGAGGAAACTCAGCAGCTACTGACAAAAGTGGAAATTGAGTGCAATAAAGTTTGACTTCACCTAAATGCTAAAAAGACAGAGTACATGGCACTTAACTGTGACGAAGGTACTCTCAAGACTGTAAAGAATGATACCATTCAGAAAGTCTTTGACTACAAGTACCTCGGGTCAAGAATGATGAGTTCGGAGAAGGACATAAAGATACAGAAGGCGCTGGCATGGAGGGCTATGAACGACATGAAGGAAATCTGGAAGTCGAACCTGACCAGAGGGCTTAAAAAGAGGATCTTCGTAGCAGTCATAGAGTCCATTCTCATGTACAGATGCGAGACGTGGACACTCACCAAGACTATGCAAAAGTCTCTAGATGGTTGCTATACACGAATGCTCCAGATGGCTCTTGACGTGAGTTGGCAACAGCACATGACGAACGTCGAGCTCTATGACGACCTACGGATGCTCACCACAAAAATCGAGGCGAGAAGACTGCAACTAGCGGGACACTACCTATGGCACCCTGAGCTATCTGCCAGCCTAGTCATCATATGGGAGCCCAAGCGTGGGAGAATGAATCCTGGGCAGCTAATGTAGATGAACTGAACACACTGATGAGGAAGAGGGAGAAGACCTGAGTCAGCATAGTAGTAGTAGACCATATGCAGTATATACCATAAATAAACCAAAATTGCTAGAAGAACTCAGTGTGTCATACAGCATCATTGGAGGCATAAAGGAGAATCAGCATTTTGGGTTGAGATCCTGCTTTCCAATCATCTACAGTCTCTTGTATCCCCCCTCCCCCCAGAGTAAATATAGTTTAAAATTTTATAAGAAGTTAAATAATTTTGGTTGTATTGTTCTTTCCATGGTCAGTACAAATACTAAGATGTCCTTTTGACACTAAGTAGAGGAGAATTTTTATATACTTTTCTCTGTTGTGCTTAGCATTGTGTATGACACCAAGCACTTATACACTTCTACCCAACTGCCCTGAGAAGTCTTTGCAAGCACAAGTACATTTCAGAATGTTTTCCTTCTACCCTCATTCAGGATTTGTTTCTTGGTATTTTTTAATATATCAGCAAATGAAGAATGTAAGAAGATTGCTTACCTAATTGAAATTGCATGTTATAGATGACCAAACTGAACAGGCCATCAAAATCTTTGGTTGGCAAGGCTGAAGAGATGGTACATTTGGTAACACTAAAAACTGAAAATTGCTTAGTAAGCACAAAGGCAAGAAGAATATCATTGCAAGTTTAAAAATTATACAATTTGTTTAGAAGTAACTTATTTCAGCACAAGTTATTTCAAGATGTCTGCAGATTTTAATATTTTATATTTTGTTGGCAACTAATCTAAATGTAACTTCACGATTTATGAGGATGTGGCCTGGTTTGGCAAACTCTCAATTCCCTTTAGAGAATAGTTAAACAGTGATTAATCATTGTTTCTTTACCAAGTATGCAGGGAAAAGGGAAACCTGCATTACATACCTCTGAAGCAATTAATCCCTGTGATCTTTGCCAGCCTCTTACTGATGATAAGTCTAAATACAAAACTGTGCCTAATTTATTGAATCATGCATGGCAAAATGTATAAAATGTATCATTTATTTCCCATTATTTTGCCAAGCAGAAAGTGAAAACTTGCCATTTCTAAGAGTGCCACACACTGTATGGGGATAACAAATTAAGTGAGCTAGGTAGCTGTGATTACAATGTAGCAACTACTGTTATTTTTTTAAACATGCGCATCTGGTGCGCTTTTCATTCACTTGCTGGCATTTTTTAGTGATTGTGGCATAAATCATTTTGCTAATCAGAAACACAAGTGACTGAGAGTCATTTCTTCTTTGCACATTTGCACAATAGAAAAAACATATGGCTTTCCAGTCATCTCTAGTAAACAAAAAAAAACATTGACATGAAGGTTTGTTGTTTCTTGAGACGAAAAATGGGCAGCATGCTCTATTTCTTAGCCTGAATTCTGAAAGTCAGCTTTTATTTTTGTATGCATCAATGTAATTTTAATAAGAAATTTATTGAGATCAACAATAAGTTTAAAATTGATAGTTTTTAAACCTTAGGATTTTAATTGTCAGTACTGTTTACTCTTCAACATTCTTTTGTCAAACAGACATGTATTTATTTTTAGGGAAAATATTCCTCTTTTTAATATCTAGTGATATGGAGATAACTATCCAAAATAAACCCATTTCCAGATTACTGTGATTTTGATATTATATTATACTGCCATAGATACTTTTTAACCTGAAATTCTTTTTCAAGTTATAATACACAGAGAATAGATTCGATAAACTCTCACCTTTCTGATAAGCTCTGTTTCTACACTGCATTGGATTGAGTTGTCATTCAGCGTCTCCACTGAATCAGAAAATTATAGTTTTAAATACCACTCCAGAAACTAGAGTATCTGAATGACATTTCATTGCTGTATTGAGGGAATATTGTGTTATCAGAAATGAGACATGGCAAAAGATAAATTCAGGCATGAACTTCCCCTTGGAGTTATTAAATGTTAACACTTAGTAATATTTGAGGTAGAAAAGGAGAATTACAGCCAGTATTCTTCTAAATGATTGATCCATCAACCAAAATGATTATCTGGACAAATGTATATATATTTTGTACTGTATCACAACTGGGTGGTAGCATTTTACTGAACTATCTACCTGCCTGGGAAATTATATTTTTTAACCATGGGAAAACTTTAGACATTAAACATTGGTGGCTGTCTCTGCGTGTGAAGAGTTGCAGAATCATACTGCACATATTAGTTCTTTTTCTAATCTTGTTTTAGGGAAACTGTGTCTTCAAAATGGTGTGAATAAATAATATATATGTCATCATCACTTTGCAAATTGTAGGCAACAATACCAAAAAAAAAGGGAAATCTGCACAATAGACTCTGTTAAGAGTATTGTGGGGAAGTTTCTTCAAGGTCAGTGAGAAGTGCCGTTTGCTTCACTGTTGATGCAACTTCTGGGCAGATGTATTGACATCCAGGAACACGGTAAATTGTAGGAATATGCTTCAAACACCATCACCTTGACTTGCTCTCTAAATACTAATATTCATTTGACTAATAATTCTAAGGCTATGAACAGTAGACCACTTTACCCCTTGAGCTTTCTATACAATTTTATAAGAACGTTGCTGATATGGTTTTATCCTCACTCTAAAATCTATTCTACCTGAAGTAACTTTTCACGCCTTGTTTGTAAGGAATCTTTTGACCTCTGCCTTAAAAAAAATTCAAAAGCTACACTTCCAACAGCTATTCCAGCAAAAAAAATTATAGAGGGTCATAAACCTCTGAGAAAATTGTTGCCTCATCACGTTCTTAAATGGAAACCTCCTATTTTTTACATTGACTCCTAATACTAGTTTCTTCTACATAAGAATTATCCTCTTCTTTCATTACATCCTTCCATAAATATGGAGAATAATATTATTACCAGTATCTTTTAAAAGTAGGGAGTAACCTCCTTACTTTTATAGTACTTTCCCTAGTGTCACGTGACCGCCAACAATGAATATAGAATTGAGTCAGGTTTTATAAAAACAATCAAACATTTATTAAACTCTGCTCAATATAAAAAATAAACAAATGAAAATCTTAACTGGAAGTAAACTGCTATGCAGCCATTTAACAAACCGCCACTCAGTACTAGTTCTTAAAGCGATAAATGCGAAAACAGTTCTTAAAGTGGTAAATTCAAACACAGTTCTTAGAATGGTAAATTCGAAAGTCCAGGAGATTTATACAGTCAATTAGGAGAGACTTTCCTGAAGTAAAGAATTCTTCAAAGACACGACGTCACTGCCAATCCCAGCCGAAACCTGCCTTGTCCGCAGGATTCACGACGACGGAAATAAAACGATTTAAAGGCACTGACCTTTCCCTCTGGATACTAGATACTGCACAGCCTTTTCTGCTGCTTTTAGCAGAGGCTATCTCATGCAGATCACTCTTTCTTGAACGAATTCAATAATGGTCGATCCTATCCAAAACCGCCGAACTCCGTCAGGTTCCTGTCTTCACTCTCCAATATTACTGAAAAGATGCATCCACAAACCTGGTTAAACTGCCGGCCCAACACTTTGGTACCTTACAATAGTTTTAAATTGAAACTGCGTCATAAGGCAAATACGCAGCGGAGAGGAGTATCTAGCTTACGTTCCAACTGGAAAACTAACTGCGTTACCAGAGGTCTACACTAATATACCTGGTGAGAACATGTCATCATGTGACCTCACATCGGTGGGAAAATTACATCATGTGACCTCCGCAAGACCATTACATCATCCTCGTAAGACAGTCACAAGATATCCATGAAGTATGTAACACTAGCAATAAAAAGATTTTTGATTATTTTTAGTTTGTAAGTTGCGGAAACAACTTTATAATTAGTCTTGACCATCCTTGGTCTTCTAATGAATTCACTTCTGCATAATGATAAATTATTTGGCCAGTAGTATATTGCATGTGTATATTGCCTTCTGCATGAACTACGTTATAGTGACTACAATTTAAAAAGTACAGTAACTTGTTTGAGAGAGATACTACAGACTTCATTCCTTGCAGCTTTTTGTCTGTTCAGCAGATGTGGAAGCCAAGTCATCGGGTATATTTAAAACGTAGGTTGGTAAGTTCTTATTAGTCAGGGCAATAAAAGTTACAGGGAGAAGGCAAAGGAATGGGTTTAGGATGGATAATAGATCAGCCATGATGGAATGTCAGAGCAGATTTGATGGGCTAAATGGCCTCATTCTGCTCCTCTATCTAATGATCTTATGGTCTTATGTCCTAACTTTTAATAACCTTGGAAAGTGTACAGAGCAGTCTTTTAAGGGTAAGGTGATGAGAAGGTATATGAGAGTGTACATTGCACCAATAACAAATAATTGGTTGACCTTATCTGTGATTGAGATGACAGAAATGAGAGGCTTTATGAAATGTCTAGTGGTTCTCAATATGAATAGATGATTTTATATTGAGATCAGTGTGTATTAGAATTAAATGGGGCTATGTAGCATTCACAAATGCATTTTCAGGAAAGAGTCTTGAGTAGTAATTGGTGGTAATGCTGTCAATTTTTCTCCTTTCCGAGCTATGGTTGGTGTTGACTGTAGTAATGCCCAAAATAGTGTTCTTTGTTGCTTAGGCCCTGGTCATGTAAGCTAGCCAAACCAGTGAAGGTTCCATTGTACTCATTAGTTTTATTATGTAAACCTTTTTAAGCCATCTTTTTGTAGTAATTTCAGCAAGATTCTCACTAATATTGCAGTCTAAATTCTTTGTATTTTAATTTTGTTGAAACTTTCTTATCAGAGAAGTACGAACCTTTCAGTTATGGCTACATTTTATTGCCACTTTTTGTTTGTATCAAATGCACAAATGGTTAACTTCCTAAAACGTGAAAAGTAGTTTAACCAAGTAGTGTTCAATTTTCTCGACACGATATAGCTGTGTATTTGAATCACTTGATTCTATAGATTCAGAGTGCAACTTGTATTTATTGTATATCAATTGAAAGACAAATCCAAGCACCTATTGCCAAGTTTAAGTTCTATTGTTGTTCAACCATACACATGAATATAGCCAAGTGAAACATGTTCTTTCAGGACAAGGTGCAAAACCCATAGTAGCAACAGCGTACAGCATATAGCACACACAGTTACGAAAGCAGAGAAACATACAGTTCCAAAAACATACAGCCCGAGTCCCGAGTGGTATGGCCTGTAGATTGATGGTGTGTGGGACATTGTCCTGGTCTAGCTTGTCTTCCACTGACCGAACAATAGAGAGTGGCACTGATGGGAGGGACTAGCCTCAAAACCAGCGTGAATTCCCGCACACCTACAGAGGCCTCTGCTCTCTCCCAGTCTGCCTCTGGGAGGCTGCAACAGGCAGCACCATGGCATGAGCACCTGGCCCGCACAACTGAGACAAAGCAACTTCCCCCCACTGTCAGTCACACCAATGAACCAGACTTACAATATCCTACATTACCATGTTCAACAGGGTCTTATGATCACAATAAAAATGTCCAAGACAATTATTTGCACCATCTGTTAGACTGTTCACTTCCTCCACACAACATAGGTACACGGCACACAACAAGTCCCATTCCATTGTTTGATGTTCTTAATATCAGGCAGTGTCTTGATATCATTAAAAAAAAACTTTAAGGGACAGAGTTACATCTTTGCTTAGACCCAAAGAGGCTGTTGAGACAGTTCATGTGGCTATCTTACTGGAACATATCAAGAGTGTTGAGAGTGCTGATCTTTCCAATATTAAATCATTTTGCAGTATCAGCTTGATTTTTATTTTTACTTTAGTTTATGAAACATATATTTAGACTGATAGCAAGACTTATGTGGAGAGCTCAGTAACTTCTGTTTATCGTTTCACAGTGGAGGCATCTGTAACAGATGATAGAATAGACTTTCATTCTTTGTTGCTTGCATTGAAAACATTTTCCACAGCCTCTGAACCCTTGACTTATGTACAGTGCATATATCCAAATGAGCATTTAAGAGATCAGTAGTGTCGATTTGCCATCTGCTCCGCTGCTGTGCAGAAACTTGATTCACAACAATATTTCCAGTTTGTAAACTGTTTGGGTTGTGAACAGTTCACAGGACTGGAACCCTCCTGTAACTGGAGCCAACTTGTATAATATGTTACCAGATGAGCAGATTACACTTCATCCCTGTGCAGATTGGAAATAACATCTCCACCTCGCTGACAATCAACACTGGCATACCACAGAGATTCATGCTTAGCCCACTGCTTTACTCTCTCGATGTCCAATTCTATGTGGCTAGACACAGCTCAAATGCCATCTATAAATTTGCTGATGAAATTTGTTGGCAGAATTTCAAATGGTGACGAGGGGGCAAACAGGAGTGAGATACAGTATATCAGCTTGTTGAATGGTGGCGTAGCAACGACATTGCACTCAATATCAGTAATATTAAAGAACAGATTATGGACTTCAGAAAGGGTAAGATGAGACCAGTCCTCATAGAGGGATCAGAAGTGGAAAGAGTGAGCGATTTCAAGTTCCTGAGAGTCAATATCTCTGAGGATCTAACCTGGACTCGGAATATCGATGCAGCTACAAAGAAGGCACAACAGCAGCAATATTTCGTTGGGAGTTTGAGGAGATTTGGTATGTCATCTAAAAAAAACTTGCAAATTTCTACAGATGTACCATGGAGAACATTCTAACTGGCTGCATCACTGTCTGCTATGGGGAGGGAGTGCTATTGCACAGGATCAACATAAGCAACAGAGAGTTGTAAACTTTGTCAGCTCCATCATGGGTACTAGCCTCCGAAGTATCCAGAACATCTTCAAGGAGTGCTACTTCAAGAAGGTGGTGTCCATCATTAACACCCTGTTCTCGTTACCATCAGGAAGGAGGCACAGAAGCCTGAAGACATTGCATTGTACTGTTGCTGCAAGGTTTACAAATTTCATGACATATGCTGGTGATATTAAAGCTGATTCTGATCCAAAATTTGGTGGCGTTGAAGTCAATACACAGCCATAACATTGTTACATAGATGTTGTCATCCTATTTCTATTCAAGCAGTTCCTAAATATGGATATTTGCTTAATTTGAAATGAAAAGATCTGCCAATTTTATAAATGAAGAAGAGTCAATTTTAAAAGAGGCTGTTCACCAGCTTCCTGTGACATCCCTTCATTGTTAATAACGGTAAGGCCATATTAACTTGGTTCCATTTTCATTTTAGCAAGGAAATCATTGTCAATAGTATCTGTTCTCTTGGTGTTTCCATTACCCATTAGGAATCTAGCTTCTGTATTTTACCCACACATTGCAATCAGAAATGTTATCCAAATATGTGCTATAAGCATGAGAACATCTGCAGATGCTGGAGATCCAAAGCAACACACACAAAATGCTGGAAGAACTCAGCAGGCCCACCAATTGATGATTCAGGCTGAGACCCTTCTTCAGGACTGGGAAGTAAGGGCAGAAGTCAGAGTAAGAAGGTGGGGGAGGGGGGGGAATAAGTACAAGGTGGCTGGTGATAGATGAAACCAGAAGAGGTGGAGGGAGTGAAGTAAAGAGCTGGGAAGTCGATTGGTAAAAGAGATAAAGGGCTGGAGAAGGGAGTACCTGATAGGAGTGATTAGAAGACCAAAGAAGAAAGGGAAGGGGGAAGAAGCACCAGAGGGAAGTGATGGCCAGGTAAGGAGATGACGTGAGAGAGGGAAACAAGAATGGAGAATGGCATTGGAGGGGGCAGCTAGTGTAAGTTCTAGAAATTGATGTTCATGTCATCAGGTTGGAGGGTACCCAGACAGAATAAGTGGTTTTCCTCCAACCTGAGTGTGGCCTCATCGAAGCAGTAGAGGAGGCCATGCACTGACATGTCAGAATAGGAATGGGAAGTGGAATTGAAATCGGTGGCTAATCTAGATACAGTATGGTATCCGTTATCACTTCCCACATATACTGATAGTATTCAGCACTAATTTACCATCTTATTTGAATTCTGCATTGGCTTTAAATTGTAAGGCAGTGTGTTCAATGTGAAGGATCAAATAAACTGAAATTTCCTCCAACATAAATATTAGGTACTCCAATGCAATTGCAAGCTGCTGACTGAATCCCCTTTCACTTCAGTTGCTAGAAACTAACATGTTCCCAGACAGCCTTAGTGCCAAATTTGTTCCATGTATGCATACCATGCTAATTTCCTACTTTCCTTCACTGTAATGTTATCAGACACTGTCTGTACCTTGGTACACATACTTAGGTGATTTGTTTTTGGGATTTGGGTGTCATCAACAAGGCCATAATTTATTTCGGATCTCTCCTTACCGCTTACCCTAAATCTATGTAATCTAGTTATATCTATTTCTGAGATGGGAAGAGTGTCCTACAGTGTATCATTTCAATGTTCCTCATAACTTTACATACTTCAGTCATGTCTCACCTTAGCCTTTTCTACAGGGACACACAGCTAGACTCCCCATTCTCACTTCATAACTGAAATGTCATCTTCAATCTCCCTTGCATCCCCTCCACTGCTGTCGTATCTTTCCCACATCTGAGGTCTGACCAATGTTTTATAAAGTTGGTGTATAGCTTCTCTGTTCTAATATTTAATGCCCCAACTACCAAACGTAAAATCATATTGTCTATGACTGAGCCTCATGAATGCTCCCAAAATGCATCACCTCACATTAATCTGTATTATACCTCATCTGCTATGTTTCAGACCATTTTACTAACATATTAATTTCTCCCTGTAGCCAGAAGGATGCATCTCCCATCCCCACTATCTGTCCCTTTGATCATTTTTGACTAAATAATTCTAAAATGTTCCTTCTTTTCCCACTCTCCTGCCTGGAATTCTATTTATTTAAATATATGCTGACAACATGTAATTTCTGCTCTATGTCTTATTTCGTATCTGTTTGCTGATAAACACTGACCTTCTAGGGTAAGTAATCTGATTTTAGAATTCTCATTCTTGTTCTCAGATCTGACCATATTCATCTACCCAGTATTCCACCTATCCATATTTTATATTTTCAATGCTTAACCTTGTGCTATATCCATACTCCTCTGTTTCGGGCCTTACTGGCCTGATTTCAGTTTACGACACCTTTGATCTATCTTTCATTTTGGTAAGTGACTCTTACTGCCACACTGATCCTTCACTATCCTTATGGATGTCTTAATCCTTCTTTAAACACTGCAATCCATATAAGTTAAAGATCTCCCAAAATGCATTCAGGTGTGGGTACGATGTTGTTTATTTTATTATCACCTCTTTATTGTTGTGCATTATGAGCAATATTTGATTTTGCTGATTTGACACATCTATCTTGTGTATTATTAGTAATTTTAATGCTTAGTGCATACTTTTGTGGCATGGGTGTGTGTGTGTGTGTATATATTCTTACCAGTCTCGTCCATTTATGATTTGTTCTGGAAGCCATTTTCTCACCAGATGATCCCAGTTCCCCAACCGTTGATGGGGACTTTGTTAATCCAGGTGATGTCCAAGCTGACATGACTCTTCTGGCCTCTGTGTCACAGAGTCTGGCCCTGTGGCTCAGAAGGGTAAGGAAAGGAAGAGGATGGCAGCAGTGTTAGGAGACTCTATAGTTAGGGGATCAGATAGGCGATTCTGTGGACACAGGAAAGAAACGCGGATGGTAGTTTGCCTCCCAGGTGCCAGGGTCCGGGATATTTCTGATCGCATCTGCGATATCTTGAAGTGGGAAGGAGAACAGCCAGAGGTCGTGGGACATACTGATACTAACGACATAGGTAGGAAAAGGGAGGAGGTCCTGAAAAAAGACTACAGGGAGTTAGGAAAGAAGTTAAGAAGCGGGACCTTAAAGGTAGTAATCTTGGGATTACTACCTGTGCTATGTGACACTGAGTATAGGAATAGAATGAAATGGAGGATAAATGCATGGCTGAGGGATTGGAGTTGATTAGATTATGAAAGCACGTAGTCTTTTATTGTCATTTAGTAATGCATGCATTAAGAAATGATACATTATTTCATCCGGTGTGATATCACAAAACACAAGACAGACCAAGACTGAAAAAACTGACAAAACGACATAATTATAACATATAGTTACAACAGTGCAACAATACCATAACTTGATGAAGAAGTCCATGAGCACAGTAAAGTTCAAAGTTTCTCAAGTGTCCCACATCTCACGCAGACGGGAGAAGGAAAAAAAAACTCTTCCTGCCAAGCCGACCGCAATCCAACTCTGAATCATCTGAAAACTTCGAGCTCTGATCAGCTCTCCGACACAGAGTACTGAGTGCCATCTCTGTCCGGACGATTCGACCTCCTTCTCAGTCGCCAAAAGCAGGCAAGGCCGGAGATTTTGAGGCCTACCCTCTGAAAGATTCCTGACCACACAGTAACGACAGCAGCGAATGGACGTTTCAGAAATTTCTCCAGATGTTCCTCTGTGCTTTCACGTCCATTCTCCATCAAATCAGAATTGTCCACGGCCCCTATTTAACAGATACGATATCATTTTTCACCAGAGGGCTGCGCACATGCAGGCGCGCTGCCATCTTCTCCTCCCGCCTATTAGTAGTAATAGGGGGCAGGGATTCAGATTTCTGGATCATTAAGACCTCTTCTGGGGCAGGTGTGACCTGTGCAAAAAGGACGGGTTGCACTTGAATCCGAGGGGGACCCAATATCCTGGCGGGAAGGTTTGCTAAGGCTATTGGGGAGAGTTTAAACTAGAATTGCTGGGGGGGTTGGGAACTGAACTGAAGTGACGGTGGAAAGGGAGGTTGGCTCAAAAATAGAGAGTTTGGAGACAGTGCAAAAGGGAGGATAGGCAGGTGATAGAGAAGGGACGCGCTCAGTCAGATGGTTTGATCTATTTTAATGCAAGGAGTATCATGAATAAGGTGGATGAGCTTAAAGCGTGGATCAGCTCTTGAAGCTACAATGCTGTGGCCATTACAGAGACTTGGATGGTGCAAGGGCAGGAATGGCTACTTCAAGTGCCAGGCTTTAGATGTTTCAGAAAGGACAGGGAGGGAGGCAAAAGAGCTGGGGGCATGGCACTGTTGATCAGAGATAGTCACGACTGCAGAAAAGGACGAAGTGATGGAGGGATTGTCTACGGAGTCTCTATGGGTGGAAGTTAGGAATAGGAAGAAGTCGATAACTCTACTGGGTGTTTTTTATAGACCACCCAATAGTAACAGGGACATGGAGGAGCAGATAGGGAGACAGATTCTAGAAAGGAGTAATAATAACAGGGATGTTCTGGTGGGAGTTTTTAAGTTCGCAAATAATGGTTGGCGTCTCCCTAGAGTGAGGGGTTTTGATGAGGTAGAATTTGTTAGGTGTGTTCAGGAAGGTTTCCTGACACAATATGTTGATAAGCCTACAAGAGGAGAGGCTGTACTTGATCTGGTATTGGGAAATGAACCTGGTCAGGTGTCAGGTCTCTCAGTGGAAGAGCATTTTGGAGATAGTGATCACAATTCTATCTCCTTTACCATAGCATTGGAGAGGGATAGGAACAGACAAGTTAGGGAAATGTTTAATTGGAGTAAGGGGAAGTATGAGGCTATCAGGCAGGAACTTGGAAGCAGCTGTTCTCAGGGAAACATACAGAAGAAATGTTGCAAATGTTCAGGGGATATTTGCGTGGGGTTCTGAGTAGGTGCGTTCCAATGAGACATGGAAAGGATGGTAGGGTACAAGATCCGTGGTGTACAAAGGCTGTTGTAAATCTAGTCAAGAAGAAAAGAAGAGCTTACGAAAGGTTCAAAAAACTAGGTAATGATGGGAATCTAGAAGATTACAAGGCTAGCAGGAGGAGATTAAGAATGAAATTAGGAGAGCCAGAAGGGGCCATGAGAAGACCTTGGCGGACAGGATTAAGGAAAACCCCAAGGCGTTCTATAAGTATGTGAAGAGCGAGAGGATAAGATGTGAGAGAATAGGACCAATCAAGTGTGACAGTGGAAAAGTGTGTATTGAACCGGAGGAAATAGCAGAGGTACTTAATGTAGATATTAGAAAGAGGATGCGCTGGAGCTTTTGGAAAACATCAAGTTGGAAAAGTCACCGGGACCGGATGGGATGTACCCCAGGCTACTGTGGGAAGCGAGGGAGGAGATTGCTGAGCCTCTGGCAATGATCTTTGCATCTTCAATGAGGACGGGAGAGGTCCCAGAGGATTGGAGGTTTGCGGATGTTGTTGCCTTATTCAAGAAAGGGAGTAGGGATATCCCAGGAAGTTATAGGCCAGTGAGTCTTACTTCAATGGTCGATAAGTTGTTGGAGAAGATCCTGAGGCAGGATTTATGAACATTTGGAGAGGCATAATATGATTAGGAATAGTCAGCATGGCTTTGTCAAAGGCAGGTCCTGCCTTATGAGCCTGATTGAATTTTTTGAGGATGTGACTAAGCACATTGATTAAGGTAGAGCCATAGACGTAGTGTATATGGATTTTAGCAAGGCATTTGATAAGGTATACCATGCAAGGCTTATTGAGAAAGTAAGGAGGCATAGAATCCAAGGGGATATTGCTTTGTGGATCCAGAACTGGCTTGCCCACAGAAGGTAAAGAGTAGTTGTAGATGGGTCATGTTCTGCATGGAGGCCGGTGACCAGTGGTGTGCCTCAGGGATCTGTTCTGGGACCCCTACTCTTTGTGATTTTTTATAAATGAACTGGATGAGGACGTCGAGGGAAATTTGTTGATGACACTAAGATCGGGGTGTTGTGGATAGTATGGAGGGCTGTCAGAGGTTACAACGGGACATTGATAGGATGCAAAACTGTGCTGAGAAGTGGCAGATGGAGTTCAACCCAGCTAAGTGTGAGGTGGTTCATTTTGGTAGGTCAAATATGATGGCAGAATATAGTATTAATGGTAAGACTCTTGGCAGTGTGGAAGATCAGAGGGATCTTGGGGTCCGAGTCCATAGGACATTCAAAGTTCATGCGCAGATTGACTCTGTGGTTAAGAAGGCAAATGGTGCATTGGCCTTTATCAATCATGGGATTGAGTTTAAGAGCCGAGAGGTAATGTTGCATCTATATAGGACCCTGGTCAGACCCCACTTGGAGTGCTGTGCTCAGTTCTGGTCGCCTCACTATAGGAAGGACGTGGAAACCATAGAAAGGGTGCAGAGGAGATTTACAAGGATGCTGCCTGGATTGGGGAGCATGCCTTATGAGAATCGGTTGAGTGAACTCGGCCCTTTCTCCTTGGAGTGATGGAGGATTAGAGGTGTACAAGATAATGAGAGGCATTGATCCTGTGGATAGTCAGAGACTTTTCCCCAGGGCTGAAATGGCTAGCATGAGAGGGCATAGTTTTAAGGTGTTTGGAAGCAGGTACAGAGGAGATGTCAGGGGTAGGTTTTTTACGCAGGGAGTGGTGAGTGCTGGCGGCGGCAGCGGTGGAGGCGAAACAATAGGGCCTTTTAAGAGATTCCTGGATGGCGACATGGAGCTTAGAAAAATAGAGGGCTACAGGTAAAGCCTAGGTAGTTCTGAGGTAGAGACATGTTTGGCACAGTTTTGTGGGCCGAAGGGCCTGTATTGTACTGTAGGTTTTCTATGTTTCTCATTCTTGCCACTCTCATCCAGAGGTTTTTGTGGGCAGATGTAGCATAAGCACGAGGGGTCTAACTCAAGACTTCTACCGGGCCACCAACACTGGGACGTGAACTTTGGATCCACTCACCAAGCTGCAGGAATTGTGTACGGGACCATCTGCACTGAGTATGGATTGGATACTCCAAGAAAAAAAGAGGAATACCTAAGAAGGTACTGAAGAATGACAGAGCTAATGTCTTGTAGGACCTCCAAATACAGGCTGATAAGCAGGTACTGGCCAACCAACCATTCGTGGTCATACTGAACAAAGAACAGAAGAAAGCAGTAGTACAGGTGGCCCCTGTTTTCCGAACGTTCACTTTACGACACCTCGCTGTTACGAAAGACCTACATTAGTTACCAGTTTTCACTAACAGAAGGTGTTTACACTGTCACTAAAGAAGGCAGCGTGCGCCCAAACAGCCAAGCTCTTCCCCTGGAACTGCATTCTAGCCGCCATTGCTTAAACACGTGCTTTATCTCGATTTATTTTGTGCATCCGTTAACAAGATGAGTTCTAATGTATCGGAAAAGCCTAAAAAGCTCGTAAGGGTCTTACACTTAGCGTAAAACTAGACATAATTAGGCGTTTCGATCGTGGTGAACGAAGTAAGGACATTGTCTGCGCATTGAACTTGCCTGCGTCCACCATTTGCACTATTTCTACTCAGAGAGAAAGAATTTTGAAAGCTGCCGATGTTACTGTTGGTTCTGCTCGTAGCAAAGTGGTCTCTCTTAGTTGGCATCCAATAATAGATAAAAATGGAAATTCTATTGCTTAAGTGGATTGATTGGTGTACAAAGCATGGTGTTCCGTTAAGTTTTCTTATACTTGAGAAATCAGTCAGTCTTTTTAATAAGCTGAAACAGAAAGCACTGGACGATGGTGATGAAAGTGTTGTGAAAGTGGAATTTAAAGGTAGTCATGAGTGGTTTGATTGGTTTCTGAGTCGAGGGCAGCTTCATAGTTTAAGCAGTGGTCCCCAACCTCCGGGCCGTGAAGAATGCAGTGGTGCAGTGGTAGTCGAAAGCTGAAATAAGCTAATTAATTAGATGCCACCCAGCACGTAAATGTTGTCCCAGATCAGAGGCGATTGCCAATTGCGTCAGGTTGTTATTCGTATAAGCAAGTGTTTAACTGTGACGAAACTGCAATTTATTGGAGTCTTCCCAATTCCAGTAAGTGAAACTACACTGTACATACATTATTACTACTTTATATAGGCTGTGTATTTTTGTGTCTTATTTGGTATGACTTGGCAGCTTCATAGCTTAAAGGTTACTGGAGAGAGTGTTTCTGCCGAGAGTGCTTCCGCGAGATTTTCGCTGCGCTAGACAGTGCTGCAGAAAAGTATTTCTACTTTATACAGACTATGTATTTATCATATCATTCTTGCTTTTACTATATGTTACTGTTATTTTAGGTTTTATGTGTTATTTGGCATGATTTTGTAAGTTATTTTTTGTGTCTGCGATGCTCAAAAAATTTTTCCCATATTAATAAATGGTAATTGCTTATTCACTTTACAACATTCCGGCTTACGAACCGTTTCATAGGAATGCTCTACCTTCGGATAGCGGGGGAAGCCTGTAATAGATGTGGCAATCCCAAATGACAGTAACATCAGGAAGAAAGAATATGAGAAGCTGGAGAAACATCAGGGCTCGAAAGAACAGATAGAAAGGATGTGGAAGGTTAAAACCAGAGTAATCCTGGTGGCGATAGCATTTGCAGCTGTGACACCTGGATTGGGAGAGTCACTTCAGCAAATCCTGGGAACCATATCTGAGATCTGGGTCCAGAAGAGCACACTGCTAGGATACTGCGCTAAACCCTCAAGCTCCCAGGCCTCTGGTAGAGGACCTGAGATTGAGGGGAAAAATAAATAAATACACACACTTACACACTTGTGAGTCCTGAAAAATAAAATTCTTATAAATTCTTGTTAAAGTAATATGGTTCTGTTCATTATACTGGAGGGTCCTTTGATATTGAATAAATATCAATTTACTCCGGCCTATGGTCAGGCCACATTTAGATCCCCTCCAGTGCGCCTACCAGCCCCGACTAGGAGTTGAGGATGCCATCGTCTTCCTGCTGAACCGTGTCTATGCCCACCTGGACAAGCCAGCGAGCACTGTGAGGGTCATGTTTTTTGACTTCTTCAGTGTGTTCAACACCATCCGCCCTGCTCTGCTGGGGGAGAAGCTGACAGCGATGCAGGTGGATGCTTCCCTGGTATCATGGATTCTTGATTACCTGACTGGCAGACCACAGTACGTGTGCTTGCAACAGTGTGTGTCCGACAGAGTGATCAGCAGCACTGGGGCTCCACAGGGGACTGTCTTGTCTCCCTTTCTCTTCACCATTTACACCTCGGACTTCAACTACTGCACAGAGTCTTGTCATCTTCAGAAGTTTTCTGATGACTCTGCCATAGTTGGATGCATCAGCAAGGGAGATGAGGCTGAGTACAGGGCTACGGTAGGAAACTTTGTCACATGGTGTGAGCAGAATTATTTGCAGCTTAATGTGAAAAAGACTAAGGAGCTGGTGGTAGACCTGAGGAGAGCTAAGGTACCGGTGGCCCCTGTTTCCATCCAGGGGGTCAGTGTGGACATGGTGGAGGATTACAAATACCTGGGGATACAAATTGACAATAAACTGGACTGGTCAAAGAACACTGAGGCTGTCTACAAGAAGGGTCAGAGCCGTCTCTATTTCCTAAGGAGACTGAGGTCCTTTAACATCTCCTGGACGATGCTGAGGATGTTCTATGAGTCTGGTGGCCAGTGCTATCATGTTTGCTGTTGTGTGCTGGGGCAGCAGGCTGAGGGTAGCAGACACCAACAGAATCAACAAACTCATTCGTAAGTCCAGTGATGTTGTGGGAATGGACTGGACTCTCTGACGGTGGTGTCTGAAAAGAGGATGCTGTCCAAGTTGCATACCATCTTGGACAATGTCTCCCATCCACTGCATAATGTACTGGTTGGGCACAGGAGTACATTCAGCCAGAGACTCATTCCACCGAGATGCAACACAGAGCGTCATAGGAAGTCATTCGTGCCTGTGGCCGTCAAACTTTACAACTCCTCCCTTGGAGGGTCAGACACCCTGAGCCAATAGGCTGGTCCTGGACTTATTTCCTGCATAAATAATTTACATATTACTATTTAACTACTTATGGTTTTATTACTATTTATTATTTACGGTGCAACTGTAACGAAAACCAATTTCCCCTGGGATCAATAAAGTATGACTATGACTAAGAAAACAATATGTATAGCATCAATCAGGTAGTAATTTTAGAGGGCTTATCTTGGAACTGCCAGGGTTTAGCACCACACATTGCTCCACAGTGAAGTTCACAATCGAAATTTTGTTCTATTAATGTTGTGTTGTTTGATGCTGGATATGAGCCTGACTGTGAGTTTTATTGTTCGTTAAATGAAGAACATTTGAGAGCTCTGGGCCTGTACTCACTAGAATTCAGAAGAATGAGGGGTGATTTCATTGAAATCTATCGAATGGTGAAAGGCCTTGATGGAGTGGATTTGGAGTGGATGTTTCCTATGGTGGGAGAGTCTATGACCAGAGGACACAACCATAGAATAGAGGAGTGTTCTTTTAGAATGGAGATGAAGGGGAATTTCTTCAGCCAGGGAGAGGTGAATCTGTGGAATTCTTTGTCACAGACAGCTTGGAGGCCAAGTCTGTATGTGTATTTAAGGAAGAGGTTGATGGATTCTTGACTGGTCAGGGCATGAAGGGATACAGGGAGAAGACAGGAGATTGAGGCTGAGAGGAACATTGGATCAGCCATGATGAAATGGCAGAGTGGACTCAATGGGCCAAATGGCCTAATTCTGCTGCTATATCTTATGGTCTTATGATATGTAATAGCAGTTACACTAAGTGATTATAATTATCCAAAAGTGTTTTTGGTGTTACAATTCAAGTTTAGAGGACTCACTCTTTCACTCTATCCGATCTTTAACATCCAAGTATCTGTAAATTTGTGGAAGTACTATTCAAATTAAGTTAGTATAAGGTGCTGAATTTTGCTGGCAGCTTGCTGGCAAAGGGAACTCATGGCATTCCGCCATTTGGACAGAACTAAGTTATGGCCTTAAGCAAACCTGCTAAGTCTGGGTCTAAGTGAATGACAGATGCTGGCATGTCTGTCATTTTTCTCCATTGCCCAGTTCACTTGGGCACCGGTGTGTTGCACTGGGGAATCAGTTACCATTATCATAAGTGAGGTTGAATATAGAATTGGTTGAAGCGATTTTTCAATTAAGTAGACATTCTCTATCTTCAGAATGAGGGTCATAAATTTACGTTGTTTAATTGCTTACAAAATCCTTTTTCAAGAGCAGTAGTTAATGAAATGTGTGATATTCTTAAGGAGTTTCAGCAAGTCAATGAGATAATGCTTTAATTGGGTAGGCATCCAGAATTGGGGTCACATTCAAATGAAAATCAAACAAAAACTGCAGGTGCTGAAAGGGTGAAATAAAAACAGAAAATGATGGAAATCCTCAGCAGTTCAGACAGGATCTGTGTAAATAGGTTCGTAGATAATGTTTTAAGTTAGAGATCCTTCATAGGATAGGATCTGTTGAAAGGTATCTGACCTGAGCTGTTAACTGTTTCACTTTCCCCATACAGCGCCCGATGTGCTGTTTTTTCAGCATTTTCTTTTTTCATTGCTATAGCTTGAAAGAGTTCAGCCTTCGCACAAAGTGTATTGAACCTTGAAGTTTATGCGAAAGGTATGAATATTAGGAATTTTCTTCCCAAGAGGATTGTGAAGTCTCAGTGTATTCAGGGAGAGGTCAACAGATTTATAAATATTAAGGAGCATGGATTACAACAGCAAAGAAAGGCAATTATGATATTATTGAAAAGGCCCAATGGGCCTCATTCTCTTTCTTATGTTCTTATGTAATTATTTACAAAATTTTTACTGGTTATATGAATCTCTTGACCTCCCATATGTTTTGACATTTGCAAGAGAGATTGGTCCTCAGCATTTGGCCAGGTGAGTACTAATTGGCATCAGTTTTGATTGAAATGCTGTATTCAGGAAGATCTAGCACATTGTATTCTCCCTCTGAAATTTGTCCATGATACAGAATCCATTCTCAGCTAATCTTAATTGGGCATCCATTTCTAAGTATTTATTATTATCATAGAAAACCTATGAGAACAATCTGGTTTCTTAGGATTGCTTTAATCCAAGGAGGAATTACCATCCAAACAACAGGAATTCTGCAGATGCTGGAAATTCAAGCAACACACATAAAAGTTGCTGGTGAACGCAGCAGGCCAGACAGCATCTCTAGGAAGAGGTGCAGTCGACGTTTCAGGCCGAGACCCTTCGTCAGGATTACCATCCACAGCATTACCAACAAAATTCTATTTGAAGGTAAATCATATAACTTGTAAGACTACTGTCTCATTGTAGCTGTAGCAGTCATTACTTTAGAGATGTCCTGATGAGGGGTCTCAGCCTGAAGTGTCGACTGTTTCCTACAGAGTTTCTCCAGTGTTTTCTGTGTGTTGTTTGGATTTCCAGTGTCCATAGATTTTCTCTTGTTTGTGATTATTTTGGAAATATTGGCTTGCTCATACAGTAACTGTGGTGAGATACTTTAGAATCATCTTTGTAGCACTTATGTAACAATCATTACACATCAAAAGCAAATTGCATTTTGTTAATCACCTTGAGAATTCCATTTCCTATTTTGGTGTGACATTGTGAGATTTTTTGTTAATTCAGCATTATGCTTTCTTTCACAAATTTGACAAGAGAAAAGAACTTTTAGAATCATGGAGCATTATTGCACAGAAGCAGACCCTTTGACCCATCTAGTCCATGCCAGCCTGATCTTCTGCTTAGTCCCATTTACCTGCACTCAACCATGTCCCTCTATATCTCTCTCATTCATGTAGCTATCCAAACTTCTGTTACAATTGAACACACATCTACCCCGTTCACCGGCAGCTCCTTCCACACTCTCACCACCCTCTGTGTGAAAGAGATCCCATTGAGATTTCTCTCAAATAATTCACCTTTCACACTAAAGCTATGATTTCTTATTCTGATCTCAGCCAACCTGTGAGGAAAAAGCCTGCAGGCGTTCACACCATCTTTATTGCTCATAATTTTGCATACCTCTAGAAAATCTCCCCTCTTTTTCCTGTACTACAGTGAATAAAGTCCTAACCGATTCAACCTTTTGCTATAACTCAGGTTCTCAAGTCCCAACAACATCCTTGTAAATTTTCTCTGCATTCATTCAAGCTTATTGATATCTTTCCTGTTGATATGTGACTAGAAATGCATGCTATACTCCAAATTTGCCCTCACTAATGTCTTATACAACTTCCACTTAATATTCCAACTCATGTGCTTGAGTCTTCATAAAAATTTTCGTTTCATTGTTTACAGTCAGATTTTGTTAACTTGTTCCCAAAGGTCTTGTTTAGCTAAGAGATAAGAGCAGAAGTAGAACACCAGGCTGCTCAAGTCTACCCTGCCTTTCAGTATGATCATGAGTGATCTCTGTTGGCCTCAGCACTTCTTGTGTGCCAATTCCCCATAACCCTTACTTCTTAAATCCTTCAAATATTTACCTGTCCCCGCTTTAAATATTCCACCTAATGATCTGGCCAGCTCTCCTTGGGCCGAAAGAAATACCTTTGCACCTCGGATTAAAAGCAGGAAGATTTGCTTCATAACATTCACCATTAAGTCCTGATGAGGCAGTTTTATATACAAAAATGTTTAAAAACAAAATAACTGTGCTTGCCCCTTTATATTTGAGGTGACAATTTTCTTTCACTACTCCTTATGGAAAAAATGTTGACAGACTATTTACTGATTTTAAATGAAGAAAGTCATACTTTTACTATTCATTTAAATATTTCATTCAATAAAATTAGTCCTTAAAAGGAGAGGTTTATCATTGTAAAAGACTGAAAAGGGGTTTGTTTTGAAGATTTTATTACCTTAAATATTTCTATCTTATAATTATAGGTACTCATTAGCTATGTTATTTGTTAATGTGTACCTAAGGTGCTACAAATAGGGCATTTTAAAATTTACAATAATTTAATAAAGGTATTCCTATCTTAGTTTTTATCTGTTTAGATCACTTGCATTCTTAACTGATAGAAATTTGATATTGCCTCATGCATTGAAATAATAAGATGGTTCCATCACTGCAGCAGTACCGATTTTTGAATGTTGAATCTAGTTAAAAATCATAATAATAATAGAAGTGTGCTTATTTAAATATATTCTCTTTGATTTATGTTCTAAATAAATGCAATTTATGGTGAATAATCAGATATATAATTAACTCAGGACAGTATACAGAAACAGAGAACTTTCTCTAGCATCAAACTCTTGTATTGAAAATGACTTCACATATTTGTATTAATGTATTCAAGGCTGTAGAGGGAAAGTTAATTTTCCAGCTTAAATATTTAATTCAAGCTTAAAATTTAGCCTGTAATTAGAGCTCCCAAATGGCAAGAACATGGGGTATTTGTCCATTTTAATTAGATTGTTGTTTACCTATTAATTATATAGCATATCTTGTCATATAGTTTTGATGATAACAGATGGTGCTAGGAGTTGGTGAAGGTTTCAACAAAATAAAAATTCACATGATTTATTAAGTTGCACTTTATTATTGACTGCCTTACCCTAATCAGATCATGCAATTTTGAAACATTCAAAGCGCTCTTAAATTTAATTTGGAATGATACAGTGAGAGTTCTATATTTTAAAGTTATCTTTGATATGATGAATACATCATGCTCATTATCATTTAAAATATATTGTTAAAATGGTATTGTGGAGAGGCATCCTTTAAAATAGTATCACAAGTTTTAAATGGGTGAATGTTTTAGCATGAATATTAACGTTCTGTTTAGTTCAGTATGACAACAGTAATAGACCAGTCGGAATGTTAAAACTATTCTTCTTTGATTTTTTTTTTAAGTTTAGGGTTGTTAATTATACTAATTACAGAACAGCAATATTATTATGGTTTCTCAGTGGGTCAAGTTCCAAGAAGAACTGTAACTGAACCTTCAGAATGCTTATGCTCAGTTTAAGATATTACCTCTGTTTAAAAAAAAGACTTTTAAAAACAGCAATCTCACGATGCAATGCACATACGAAGCTTCTCATCTCTGCCACTGTTAATTCTCGACTTGACTATTCTATTGATTAGTTGATCGGTTTTTTTTTGTTCTCCAAAAACCTGAGCTCATCCAACATTGCTATTCAAAGTTTTGTTCACCCATTACCCCTACACTGGATTATGGTCTGGCAATCCATGCAACCCCGCCTTCAAGTGCTCAGGCCCCAAACTTTGGAAATTTCATGAAATACTGCCCTTACCCCCCCCCGCCCCCTTCTTTTGCCTTTCATAATCTATCTTAAAATCAGCTCTTTAACTTATACTAATACCATTTATAACTTAATGTCTTTTTTTGCTTTATAATGTCCTTTTAAAAACAGTTCATAAGAGCAAGATTTTGTTGCTGACCACACTACCAATGAATGTCATACTGTCTTCACTTTTGACTGTTGGATTATGTTTAAGTTTTTTAACGTATTTATCTAATTTAAATAAACAAATTATTTAATTTTCGCATCTCCAACTCCTTGATCAAGTATCATTTTTGACCTTGTGCCTTTAGGTGGTGCTGTGGGTAAGTTTCTTTTCAAATTGCTACCATTCCTTTTCTACAGGGTGATATTCTTATAAATTCAGTGGTAGCTGTCTTAACACTTTGCTCATGTATACAGTGTGAGTCCTTTCTTGTCACCTTTGAGGCTTGCACTTCCTTTTCTCCTCCTGCTCTTCAATCCAAAATCATACTTTTTCTTTTTATGCAAGTCCTGTTATCACCCCTCTTTATCTTTAATTTCACTAATTTGCTGCTTCATTATTATTGTCACTTCTTCACCTTACCTCGCTCCATTTATTTGTTCTTTCCCCCACTTTCTGTATTATTTGAAAATAACACTGATCTTTTACATCAGTGACATGTCATTATAAATTGGAATTTGCCAGTTATTGTTTCACTTCCTATCTTTTCTCTCTCCTTTCCATTCTTAGTTTCTGACCCAAGTTACATTCTATGTTATTTTTATTTTGTTTCCTGTGGTGAGAGATGATTGGTTTTGTACATAAGAAAGTAACTTACTGTGGTTACATCACAGGATGCGAAGTAGGGTGGGGATCTTGTTGGCAGTATCTTGTTGTTGTAACATAGGCAGGTGTATATTTGTTATCAATTTGTAGCTGTGCTCAGAAGTGTTTTAAATGGATTTCCTTGCACAACAGTAACCCTTACACACACAGTGCCCTTTCGATGGTAAGAGGTGGAGATTCCCAGGATTTTGATACTGAACATAAAATTAGCCAGACAGTGCTTATGTATCTGTTATCTTTGTGATAATGGTGTAGAACTCCTTGGGTGGGAGGTGCTTATTGAAAAACTTATTAGGTTGTTTAAAATATTGCAGGCAGAGTGAAAGTACTTTTATTGAGAGGGAAAAATACATTTTTCATCTGCTCATTAAGATGGAATGTGTCAAGGCAATAACTAAGCTATAGGAGAAAATGTTGGAAGATTGTGAGGGGGGAAAGAAAATGAAGGAGAGAGTTGAGGGTTTTTAAGGTGGCAGATGGACTTGAAGGGGAAGAACGTTTTAGAAATGATGAATTGAAGTGTTCGAAGCTAACAGAGGTATGGGGTTACAGCAGCAACAGTTTTGAAGAACAAGATAGGGAGTGACGCTGATTCACTCCAAAGACAAACTGGTGGAAGTTAGCCAATGAGGTTAATAATTACAGTTGTAAAGTTGTTTTCTGATCCTAAGCTTAGATTCAGCATTTTTTTTTTGACAAATGACAAATGTTGACAAGTTCTCTTCTCCAACTGAGTGCTGAAGAACAAAAATGGATTTTGAGTAGAGTAACAATCCTGAATAGTGTTGGAAGTGAAGAGGATACAGGGATCAGATTAAGGCATATAAAAGGATGTTTGTTAAAAGCTGAGGTGGAAGTGTTCATTGGAGGTGTGTGTTTCATGATAAACTCTTGGTGCTACGATCTGGCGGTTTTTTCACTCTGGTACTTCCCTGACCTTGAACATTTAATGATCAAATGACACCTGTTCTTTTACTTAGGGAGTTCTCCTCTATAATCCTGACCACAGTTTACATACCACCAGCTGCTGACTATAATCAAGCGCTTGAGATACTGCAAGATGTCATCTCCAAATAAGAAACAGTCCATCAGAATGCCTTTCAAATCATAGTCGAAGACTGCAATTAGGCTTGTTTGAAGAAAGCCCTGCCCAAACACCACAGCATATACCTGTAGCACCCACTACAATAGACCACTGTTATACTAAGATATGGAATGTCTACCGTTGTATACTCAAATCACATTTTGGTAAATCGGATAACTTGGCTGTCTTTTTCCTACCTGCATACAGGCAGAGGTTAAAGAGCAAATCTCCAGAGATTAAAACAACAAAGAGGAGGTCGTGGGAGGCAAGAGGAGAGACTACAAGATTGCTTCAAGTTGGTGGAGTGGGCCATGTTGAAGGACTCTTCTGTGCATCTGAATGAATGCACCGTAGTCGTCACAGACTTTGTTAAAACAATCGTAGATGAATGTGTTCCCACAAATCATTCAGAGTACTCCCCAACCAGAAGCCCTGGATAACCATGAGATCTGCAACCTGCTGAGGGCCACATCAGAGGCATTCAAGATTGGTGACCAAGAAAGTTCCAAGAGGTCCAGGTACAATCTCCAGAAAACCATCTCACAGGTGAAGTGACAATTCCAGATAAGACTTAAATCAATAAAGGATGTTTGACAGTTGTGGCAGGGCTTGAATACCATCACCTCTTTTAAATGAAACAACATAGGCGACAACAGGGCTTCGCTTCCAGATGAGCTTAATGCCTTCTATGCTCGCTTTGACAATCAAAACATGGAGGAACCATCACAAACTCCCACAGGCCCCAATGATCTTATGATCTCAGTCTCTGAGGCCAACATGCAAACAGCCTTCAGGAAGATGAACCCATGAAAAGCATCTGGCCCAAATGGGGTACTTTGGCAAGTACTAAAAACCTGCGTTAATCAACTGGCTGGAGTGTTCAGTAAGATCTTTAACCCTTCACTTTGGCAGCCTGAGGTACCCACCTGCGTCAAGCAGGCTTCAGTTATACCAGTACCTAATAAGAATGTGGTATCCTGCCTCAGTGACTATCGTCCAGTAGCACTTACATCCACAGTGATGAAGTGTCATGGGAGGTCGGGAATGAAACACATCAACTCCTGTCTGAGAAGCAACTTAGATCTGCTCCAGTTTACCTATCGGAGCAACAGGTCTGCGCAGCAGATGCCATTTCATTGGCTCGTCACTGAACCCTGGAACATCTGGACAGTGAAGATACATACATCAGGATGCTCGTTATCGACTACAGTTCAGTATTCAATCGCATCATCCCCTCAAAACTGATCAATAAGCTTCAAGACCTTGGCCTCAAATCCACCTTGTGCAATTGGACACACAATTTCCTCACTTGCAGTCCCCAGTCAGTTTGGATTGGCAGCAACATCTCCTCCACAATTTTCATCAGCACAAGTGCACCACAGAGTTGTATGCTTATCTCCTGCTCAACTTGCTTTACACTTATAAATGTGTGGCTAAGCACAGCTCCAAAGCCATATTCAAGTTTGCTGATGGCACCACTGTCAAGCTGATTCAAGGGTGGTGACCAATCGGCATATAGGAGGGAGGATGAAAATCTGGGCTGAGTGGTACCACAACAACCACCTCTTACTCAATGTCATCAAGACCAAGGAGCGGATAATTAACTTCAGGAGTAGGAAACCAGAGGTCATTCGGAAGATCTGGTCTGTAGAGGGTCAGCAACTTTAAATTCACTGGTTGTTATTATTTCAGAGGACCTGTCCTGGGCTCTGCATTAGGGTATATTTATTTATTTTTTTATCATTTATCTTTTGAATTTTTTTTATTTAACTTAATCCTACATATTTCTCCCCACATTCTCATCAACACCTCAGATTGTGCTGCTCACCTACACATCATTAACTGGCAGCTCAGGTCACCCTTACAGGCTGAACAAAGACAACTACAAGATTCCAGTTGCAGATCACTTAACTTCACCATTCCACTCTCCTTCTGATTTCTTTGTATTTGGCTTCTCACCGGAGAAGCCCAATGAAAACCTGAGACCAATATCGCACCTTCCTTCTGGAATTAGCTATATCCCTTGGCAGTTCACCAACTTCAGATGATCATCGTTTCCGGTTAATGTTAGAACTGGTCAGTTCTAATGAAAACACATGGGATGCGGGGGTGTTAAGGTGGCGACTGTGGGGATGCATGAAGGAAAGATTTAGGAGGGGTTGAGAACTTGGGACATTTATGTCATTTCTATCACCATAATTCTGTTAAATTATCCCAGCATTTATGTTAGTATTTTGGAATTAAAATATCTGCAGTGTTTGTTTTTACTTTTTAATCCCAGGCAGTTCTAATGCAGCTCTGCTTTGTTCTGCATCTCATAGTTCCAACGATTTTGTATTGGTTTTCTTCATGACTGTTTCCATAAACAGGCCTTCAGATCCCTTTCTCAGTTGTGACAAGTCTGTCCTCCATTTTCTCTTGGTCTACACCAGATCACTGATTTGGGCTATGCCATTTCCCTTTTTCTCTAAGCCTCACTCCTCTGCAACATACTGCACTTTTTACTTTGCAAGATAATAGGTTTGTCTATCGATCACTATGTCTTGATTAAGATACTATGATTATTACAACATTAAATGATTTATTTTCAAATAAGCACCCCTATAGCAAAAAGAAACGAGATACAGGTTATACCTCTGAGGTTTATTTTTGTTATTTCCTACAAACCTGAATTACCGCTTCTTTCTTTTTAGTGTTTGCCTCCTGCACTTTTGATATTCTTTATTTATTTTCAGGAATATGTTCGCCTTTGAAACCAGAATCTCCAAAATAGTAATAGTTGAAAGAATTCTGCATTTTATAAATCTTTTCCTTGATTTCGTTCATGACTTGATAAGATAGAGGAATTGCTGTGTTTATTCCTAAGAACAAAACCTTTGTTGCAATCCTAAAATGTATTCAGCATAAAAATGATAAATTCTATTAATAACTATGCTAAATGATTTTTACATGTGACAGATGTACTGTAGTTGGATTGTCAAATCATAAATATTTGTTGATGTAATTACCTTGGCTGATTCAGTCACTTTCACGACTTTCAATAAAAGCCTGAATATTTTGCTTATGTTAGACATTCATTCTTAAAAAATATTTTTTGTATTATCAAACTAAAGTATTGCTGTTAAAGGTTGTAAATAAAATGCTAGTTTTCTTTGACATTCCATCATTAACAAGACTGGATGGTGAAATTCTGGTCAGTCATATTATTTTCAGAAAGGCTTCAGCAATTGTAGCATTTATTGCTTGTATCAAATTATCAATGGAAAGGTGGTGGTGACCTCTAATTTTTATTATTAGAAAGTTCCAGGATTTTGATCTGAGGGGCATGTGACTTGAAAGGGAACTAAATGGATTGGTAAAATTGTCTTAGATATTCTAGAGCTTCTGAAATGTCATTGGAACCCTACTCATCTACACAAGTGGCAAGTATTTCTTACCACCTTTGAGTTTTATCTAATGATTTCTGGAGTTTTAGAGTGAGTCACATATGGAATATCCAGACTCTCATCTGTTCTTATATCTGGATCTTTTTGTATGATAAATGCAGTTCTGATTCTGATTAATTGTGACTTCCCATGGAATTTGGTGATTTTTCTCTTGGTTGTCTTGAGAGTACTTTGTTAGGTTAAGTATTACTGGGGAGTCATGTTGTCTGTGACATAAATTATACCAACCATTCATTGGTCATTCTTGAATGATATCTAGGATGTGCCGTCTGTGGGCATGGACAGCTTCATTACCTGAGATGGAACCGAGTACTGTAAAATGTACTGTATCACTTTTAATTTTAATGGTAGAAATAGTGGAAGATGGCTAGGTCTTGGCACGTCCCTGTGAAACTCCTGATTGATGACTAACAGCCACAGATGCCCTTCTTTCCAGTCCTTGCTTGAATATAGTGTCAAATATTGATTCTACTGCTGATCCTATCTTTTGAATTCGGCTATTTTTGTCCATTTCTGGATGAGGACTATATCAAGGTCTGAAATCAAATTATCTTTCAAAAACTCAAAATTGCTGAGTTAAAGGCACTAATGAGCACTGATTGAATCAGATAGATTGATGAGTGGTAGTTGGTCAGAATGAATTTTCCTGCTTTTGTTTCCAAACTGTTGAATGGATACCATTGTTACGGATGAAGTAGCATGATTCATCTGTAGCAGATACAGTTCGTTGTGAATTACAGATTGTTAGCATTTGAGTCAAGAAGTTGACAGAGTCCATAGAGTTGTACAGCATAGAAACAGGCTTTTTGGCCCACTCCATCTGTGCCAACCATCTGATAAGCATGCCTCTTAAATGTTGTTACTGTTCCTTCCTTTACTACTTCCTCCAACAGCTCATTCTAGATACCAAGTATTAAGCTATGCCTTCCAGTCTTGGATATCCCTACCAATCTGGCTTTCTTTCCAAACTGTACCTCTCATAATTTTATACATTTCTATTATGTCATTGTCAGGCTCCTGGTCTTCAGGGAAAACGGACACAGCCTATCTAATATCTCCTTTGACTGAAGTCCTCCAATCTAAGCAATATCCTTGTGTATCTCTTCTGCACTTTTTAACTTAATCACATCTTTCTTAGAGTCACAGAAAATTACAGTACAGAAACAGGTCCTTCAGTCATCTAATCCATGCCAAACCATTTAAACTGCCAACTTCCATTATCTGCACCCGAACCAAAGGCTCTGTACCACTACCGTTGATGTACCTGTCCACCCTTCTCTTAAAAGTTAAACTCAAGCTCACGTGCACCACTTGCACTGGCAGCTCATACCACACTCTTACAACCCTTTGAGTGAAGAAGTTGCCCTCATATTCCCCAAAACTTTTCACCTTTCATCCTTAACCCATGACCTGCTTGCTTGCATCTACTCCATCTATACTAATCATAATTTTGTATAACTCTATCAAATCTCCTCTCAATCTCCTATGTTCCAAGGAATAAAGTCTTAACTTATTCAGCTTTTCTTTGTAACTCAGGTCCTTCAGTCCCAGCAGCATCCTTGTAAATTTTCTCTGTACACTTTCAACCTTATTTACATCTTTCCTGTAAGTAGCTGACCAAAACTGCACACACGCTCCAAATTAGGCCTCACCAATGTCTTACACAACTTTACAGAGCATCTTATTCCCTGTGGTGAATACTTTGATTTATGATGGTCAATGTATCAAAAGCTTTGTTTATGACTATGTCTACATGTGATGCCCATTTCAGCTAATTATGTACATGTATTCCCGGATCTCTATTGTTCTACTGCACTACTCAGTGCTCAATATCTTCCACTTGTCTGCATTGAATTCCATCTGCCATTTTTCAGCTCATTTTTCCAGCTGCAAGCTCTGATAGTCTTTCTCACTGACCACTACACCCCATATCTTGGTGTCAACTGCAAATTTGCTGATCAAGTTACCAAATTATCATCCAGATTATTGATCTAGATGACAAACAACAACGGACCCAACACCAATCCCTGTGGTCCTCCAGTAGTTACAGGCCTCCAGTTGGAAAGGCAACCACTTATTACCACTCTCTGGCTTCTCCCATAAAGCCAGTCTCTAATCCAATTTGCTGCCTCATCTTTAATACCAAGTAACTAAATCTTCTAGACCAACCTCCCATGTGAGACCTTGTCAAATGCCTTGCTAGACATTCCACTGCCTTGTCTTCATCAACATTCCTGGTAACTTAGACAAAAAACTCTATAAGATTGGTTAGACATGACATAACCACACACTAAGCCATGCTGACTATCCCTAATCAATCCAAGTCTATCAAAATACCCATATATTTAGTCCCTTTGAATACCTTCCAATAACTTCCCCAGTACCAATGTTAGGCTTACGAGCCTAAAATTTCCTGGTTTACTTTGAGAGCTTTTCTTAAGCAGCAGAACAACATTAGCTATCCTCCAATCCTCTGATACCCCGCCTGTCACTAAGGATTATTTTAAATATCTCTGCTAGGGGCCTCTGCAATTTCTGAACATGCCACTCACAGGGTCTGAAGGAACTCTCTGTCAGGGTCTGCGTATTTATCCACCCTAATTTGCCTGAAGACAGCAAACACTTCCTCCTCTACAATCTGTATAGGGTTCATGGCACCTCTGTTGCTTTGCTTCACTTCTGTAGACTCTATATGTCTGACTTCTGAGTAAATACAGATGCAAAAAATCTATTTAAGATCTTCCCCATCTCTTCCAGAGTCTTCCAGAGGACTAATTTTGTCCCTTGCAATCATTTTGCTCCTAACATATTTGTAGAATCCCTTAGCATTCTCCTTCACCTTGTTTGCTAGGGAATCTTCATGCCTTCTTTTAGTGCTCCTTATTTATTTCTTAACTGTTCCCTTGCTTTTCTTATGCTCCGTAAGTACCTCATTTCTTCCTACCTGCTTATTCCTGCTCTTTTTTAAAAATTCTTAATCAGGGCCTCAGTATCTCTTGAAAACCAAGGTTCCCTAAACCTGTTATCTTTACCTTTTTTTCCTGTATGGTGCTGACTGGAATAGCACTGTATAATCTAGGTGCCGTTGAAACAATCAAAACACACAAAATGCTGAAGGAACTCAGCAGGCCAGGCAGCATCTATGGGGAAAAAAAAAGTAAACAGTGGACGTTTCAGGCCAAGACCCTCCATCAGGACTGGAGAAAAAAAAATGAGAAGTCAGTAAGAAGGTGGGTTGGGGAGGAAGAAGTGCCGGGTGATAGGTGAAACTGGGAAGGGAGAGGGGTGAAGTGAAGAGCTGGGAAGTCAATTTGTGAAAGAGATAAAGGGCTAGAGTAGGGGGAATTGGATTGGAGAGGACAGAAGACCATGGAAGAAAGGAAAGGGGGAGGAGCACCAGAGGGAGGTGATGGGCAGCTAAGGAAATAAGGTAAGAGAGGGAAATAGGAATGGGGAATTGTGATGGGGGGGGGGGAGTTAGCAGAAGCTCAGTAAATCAGTGACCATGCCATCAAATTTGAGGCTACCTTGATGGAATATCAGGTGTTGCTCCTCCAACCTCTCCTCCATTCCTGATGAAGAGTCACAGCCTGAAAAGTCAACTGTTTATTCTTTTCTATAGAAGCTGCCTAGGTGGCTGAGCTCCCCCACCCCCCTGCATTTTTGTGCGTTGCTTGGATTTCCAGCATCTGAAGATTTTTTCTTGGTTGTCGAAACAATGTTTTATGCAGTAATGCCATGAATTTCTATTGAGTCATGAGTCAATATAGGTTAGTAGGCAGAGGGGGTGATATGGCTCTGTGTATAAGAAATAATATTAAATCATTGGAAAGAGATGACATAGGATTGGAAGGTGTGGAATCTCTATAGGCTGAGAAATGGCAAGGGTAAAAGGACCTAAATGGCAGATGTATACAGGCCTCCAAACAGCAGCCGAGATGTGGATTGCAAATTACAATAGGAGATAGAAAAGGCGTGTCAGAAAGGCAATGTCATGATAATCGTTGTGGATTTTAACATGAAAGTGGATTGGGAAAACTAGGTCAGTACTGGACCTCAAGAAAGAGAATTTGTAGAATGTCTAAGGGATGGCTTTTTAGAACAGCTTCTTATTGAGCCCACTAGGGGATCGGCTGTGCTGGATTGGGTGTTGTGCAATGACCCGGAGGGTGATAAGAGAGCTTAAGGCTAAGGAACCCTTAGGAAACAGTGATCACTGATCACAATATGATCGAGTTCACATTGTAATTTGAGAGGGAAAAAGTAAAATCCAATGTGTCGGTATTTGAGTGGAATAAAGGAAATTACAATGGCATGAGAGGGGAACTGGCCAAAATTGACTGGAAAGGGACATTTTCAGGAAAGACAGCAGAGCAGCAATGGCTGGAGTTTCTGTGAAAAATGAGGAAAGTGCAAGGCTAAATAAGGAAAAAATTTCAAAGGAAAGAAGGACATTACCGTGGCTGATAAGTGAAGTTGGAGCCAAAGAAAAAGCAAAAGGGAGAGCATACAAGGAAGCCAGAGCTAGTGGGAAGATAGAGGATTGGGGAGCTTTTAAAAACTTGCAGAAGGAAACTAAGAAGGTCATTCGGAAGGAAAAGATGAAAAATGAGAGGAAGCTGGCAAATAATATCAAAAAAGATACTAAAAGCTTTTTTAAGTATATAGAAGGTAAAAGAGAGTCAATGGTAGATATAGGACCAATACAAAATGACACTGGAGATATTGTAATGAGAGATGCAGAGATGGCAGAGGAACTAAATATGTATTTTGCATTAGTCTTCACAGTGGAAGACATCTGCAGTATACCGGACATTCAAGAGTGTCAGGGGAGTGAAGTTCGTGCAGTGAAAATTTCGACTGAGAAGGTGTTCAGGAAAGTTAATGGTCTGAGGGTGGATAAATCTCCTGGACCTGATGGAATGCACCCTGGGGTTCTGAAGGAAGTAGCTGGAGAGATTGCAATGGCATTGACGATGATCTTTCAAGAATCGATAGATTCTGGCATTGAACCAGATGACTGGAAAATTGCAAATGTTACTCTGCTATTTAAGAAGGGTGGGAAGCAGCATAAAAGAAACTATAGATAAGTTAGCCTGACATCAGTGGTTGGGAAGTTGTTGGAATCGATTGTTAGGAATGAGATTACAGTGTACCTGGAGGCACATGACAAGATAGGCCAAAGCCAGCATGGTTTCCTGAAAGGAAAATCCTGTCTGACAAACCTCCTGCAATTCTTTGAGGAAATTACAAGCAGGGAAGACAAAGGAGATGCAGTAGACGTGGTGTACTTGGATTTCAGAATGCCTTTGACAAGGTGCCGCACATGAGGTTATTTAGCAAAATAAGAGCCCATGGAATTACAGGGAAGTTACTAGCGTGGATGGAACATTGGCTGGTTGGCAGAAAACAGATAGAATAAAGGGATCCCATTCTGGCTGGCTCCCGGTTACCAGTGGAGTTCCACAGGGGTCGGTGTTGGGACTGCTGCTTTTTACGACATATGTCAATGATTTGCACTACAGTATTAATGGATTTGTGGTTAAATTTGCCGATAGGTGGAGGAGCGGGTAGTGTTGAAGAAACAGAGAGCCTGCAGAGAGACTTAGATAGTTTAGGGGAATGGGCAAAGATGTGGCAAATGAAATACAATGTTGGAAAGTGTACTGTCATGCACTTTGCTGGAAGAAATAAACAGGCAGACTATTATTTAGATGGGGAGAGAATTCAAAATGCAGAGATGCAAAGGGACTTGGGAGTCCTTGTGCAAGATACCTTAAAAGGTTAACCTCCAGATTGAGTTGGTTGTGAAGAAGGAGAATGCAGTATTGGCATTCATTTCTCGAGGTATAGAATATAAGAGCAGCGATGTGATGTTGAGGCTGTATAACTCACTCGTGAGACCACACTTGGAGTATTGTGTGCAGTTTTGGGCTCCCTATTTTAGAAAGGATATACTGACATTGGGGAGGGTTCAGAGAAGATTCACGAGTATGATTCCAGGAATGAAAGGGTTACTATATGAGGAAGGTCTGGCAGCTCTTGGGCTGTCTTCCCTGGAGTTCAGGAGAACGAGGAAGTGTCTCATAGAAACATTCCGAATGTTAAAAGGCCTGAACAGATCAGATATGGCAAAGATATTTCCCATGGTAGGGCATTCTAGGACAAGAGGGCAAGACTTCAGGATTGAAGGACGTCCTTTTAGAACTGAGATGCGGAGAAATTACTTTAGTCAGAGGGTGGTAAATCTGTGGTATTTGTTGCCACGAGCAGCTGTAGAGACCAAGTCATTGTGTGTATTTAAGGCAGAGATAGATAGATTCTTGATTAGCATCAAAGGGTATGGGGTTGAAAGCAGGGGAGTGAGGATGGCTGGAAGAATTGGATCAGCCCATGATTGAATGGCTGAGCAGACTCGATGAGCCAAATGGCCTACTTCTGCTCCTATATCTTATGGTCTAATATTTATGACTCCCATAATAATTGATTTCAGGAAGCAGGACAGCGTATCTGATCTATGGTGATCTAGTGGAAATTGTTGGTAGTTTCAAGTTTCACAGTCTAACCACACAGATACTGTTCCTTGTCCTGGTCTTACCACATAGATACAATGGCCAAGAAAGCTCATCAGAATCTCTACATTAGCAGAAAGGTAAGGAAATTCACTATATCCCTGATGACTATCACCAATTAATACAGACACACTATAGAAAGCAGTCTATCCAGATTCACAACTGTTTGGTATGTCTTCTGCTCTGTCCAAAACATTGAGAAGTTGTGGAGTTGTGAACACAGCCTTGTCCATCACAAATACCAGCCTCCCCTCCATTGATTCTGTCCACACTTGCCTCTGCCTTGGGAAAGTAGCCAACATAATCAAAGAGCCCACGCACCCCAGATGTTCTTCTTACTACTCCATGTTCCACCAGACAGAAGATAAAAAAAGCTAGAAAACGCATACCACCAGGCTCAAGGACAGCTTGTATCCTGTTGTTATAAGATTCGTGAACCGACCACTTATACAATAAATGTGAACTCATGTTATGACGTTTGCACCTTATTTGCCTTACCTCACATTTTCTGTAACTGTAACACTATATTCTAACTTCTGTTGTTATTTTTCCTTTTCTACCACCTCAATATGCTTATATTTGGAATGATCTGTTGACTTACATGGAAAATAATGTTCTTCACTGTAGCTTGGTGTATGTGACAATAATAAACCAATCACCAATTTCTTTCTTGCAGTAATAAAACTGACTAGTAGTTAGACTAGACCATCTGCATAGTAGTTAGCTGTCTGGATGTTGGTTTGAAGATGAGTGCGAGTTACTTAACCTTCCTTAAGACAACTGTTGTTTGGCATAATCAAGGTATTTGTGAGGGGAATGCTTCAGGAATTCCTGTTTTCTGTTTAACATTTGTTAAAAATGTATTCAGTACTCAAATTCTTGTTTAAACAAATGATATTACAAATCAGAATAATACAGAGCTTGTTGGGTTAGCTGACATAAGCAATTTTGAGAGAAATACGGTGATAAATTGATTTGGATCATTTAAGCATATATTTGTTTCTCTAAGGAAAATTGATAAAAAAAATTATGTTTTTGACACAATGGCATCAAAATGTAATTATATTGTCTTTAGAACTGTGCCCCTATTCAAGGATGTTATTATTTTAGTCAAAATTTAAAGTTTATTATCAAAGTACTGTACATACACTACCTTGAGATTTATTTTCTTGAAAGCACTTACTGAAAAATAAAGAAATACAATAGAATTTATGAAAATAATAAAACACATAAAAACTGACAAAAATCCAATGTGCAAAAGAAAACAAATCTTGTAAATAAAAAAATCAATAAATAATACTGAGAACATCAGTTGTGGAGTTCTTGAAAGTGAATGTGTAGGTTGTGGAATCCGTTCAGAGTTGTGAGTGAAGGTATCTACGCCAGTTCAGGAGCCTGATGACTGTTCCTGAACCTAAGGCTTCTATAGCTCCTGTTCAATGGTAGTAACGAGGAGAGTACTACAGCTGGCCTGTATGATGTGGATCTTTGATGATGATGCTTTCTTGTGGTCAGTGGTGGGATGGGCTTTGCCTGTGATATACTGGGCTGTATCTACACTTTCTGTAGGCATTTCTGTTTCTGGGCATTGGTGTTTCCATTCCAGACAGTGATGCAACTAGTTAGGATGCTCTCCACTATGCATCTAGAAACACAGAAACATAGAAAACCTACAGCATAATACAGGCCCTTCAGCCTACAAAGCTGTGCTGAACATGTCCTTACCTGAGAAATTACCTGGGGTTACCCATAGCCCTCTATTTTTCTGAGCTCCATATACCTGTCCAGGAGTCTCTTAAAAGACCCTATCGTAACCGCCTTCACCGCCATTGCCAGCAACCCATTCCACACACTCACCACTCTCTATGTAAAAAAAAAAGTACCCCTGATATCTCCTCTGTACCTACTTCCAAGCACCTTAAAACTGTGCCCTCTCATGCTAGCCATTTCAGCCCTGGGAAAAAGCCTCTGTCTATCCAAACAATCAATGCCTCTCATCATCTTATACACGTCTATCAGGTCACCTCTCACCCTCTGTGGCTCCAAGGAAAAAAGGCCAAGTTCACTCAACCTATTCTCATAAGGCATGCTCCCCAATCCAGGCAACATCCTTGTAAGTCTCCTCTGCACCCTTTCTATAGTTTCCACATCCTTCCTGTAGTGAGGTGACCAGAACTGAGCAGAGCACTTCAAGTGGGGTCTGACCAAGGTCCTATATAGCTGCAACATTACCTCTCAGCTCCTAAACTCAATCCCATGATTGATGAAGGGCAATGCACCATATGCTTTCTTAACCACAGAGTCAATCTGCGCAGCAGCCTTGAGTGTCCTGTGGACTTGGACCCCAAGATCCCTCTGATCCTCCACACTGCCAAGAGTCTTACCATTAATACTATATTCTGCCATCATATTTGACCTACCAAAATGAACCACTTCACACTTATCTGGGTTGAACGCAGTCTGCCACTTCTTAGCCCAGTTTTGTATCCTATCAGTGTCCCGCTGTAACCTCTGACAGCCCTCCACACTATCCACAACACCCCCAACCTTTGTGTCATCAGCAAATTTACTAACCTATCCCTCCACTTCTTCATCTAAGTTTTAAGTGTCCTGTCAAGTCCATGCAAATTTCATTTTTTAAAAAGAAGTAGGGGAGTAGTTGTGCCTTCTTTGTCATGTATTTTGATGTCATTGTAAATTGTCCCATAATTAGGTTGGGGTTAAGGCAGGTGTTGGGGATTGCTGTGCTGCATGGTTCAAAGGCCAGAAGGGCCTATTCTGCACCATGTCGCTAAATAAATAAATAAATTCATCAACCTCCACTTTAAATATACTCAATGAATTATCTTCCACAGCTGTTTGTGGCAATGAATTTCTCAGGTTCTGGCTAAAGAAATTATTCCTTATCATTGTTCTAAAGGAATATCCTTGTATTCTGAGGCTATGCCTCCTGGTTCCAGACTCCCCCGCTATTGGAAACATCTTCTCCACCTCCACTCCATCTGGGCTTTTCAATATTTGCTACGTTTCAATGAAGCCTTCCCCACCCACCCCCAGTCGTCTGTACTCCAGTGAGTACAGGCCATCATTCACTCCTCAGATATTAATCCTTTCAGTCCCTGAGATCAATCTTGTAAACCTTTTCTTGATCTTCAGCAATGTCAGCACATCCCTTCTTAGAGATGGGACCAAAAACTGTTCATAATACCTCAGATGTTGTCTGACCAGTATTTTATAAAGTCTCAGCATTACATTTTATATTCCACACCTCTTGAAATGAATGCTAACATTGCATTTTCCTTCCTTACTACCAACTCAAACAGCAAGTTAATATTTAGCAAATCTTGCGCTAGAGGTCTCAAGTCCCTTTGAACCTCTGATTTTTGAATTCACTATCCATTTAGAAAACAGCGTATGCCTTTATTCCTTTCACCAAAGTGCATGACCACACACTTCCCTACACTATATTCTGTCTGTCCCAAGTCCTTCTCTGACCCTCCATTCCTCAACAGTACTTGCCCCTCCACTTATCTTTGTATCATCCACACAGCCATAAATTCCATCAGGGGTTCCAACCTTTTTTTATGCCATGGACCAATACCATTAAGCAAGGGGTCCATGAACCCCAGGTAGACAACCCTTGATGGATCATTCATATTTAACATAAAAAGTAAGATCCCATTGTAGATAGCAGGGAGAATGATGTGCTGAACACAGAGGCTTGTGGGGTGGTAGGTAAGGACCAGGGGAACCCTATCCCAGTTTTGGTGGTGGGAGGATAAGGAGAGAGCAGATGTGTGGGAAGAGCTGCGAGTAAGGGCATCATCAATGGTGGTGGAAGGGTAACCTTGCTCTTTGAAAATGTAGGAAATCTCAGATGTTCTGAAATGGAAAGCCTAATAATGAGAACAGATGCAATGGAGACAGAAGAACTGAGAAAAGTGAGTAGCAATCTTACAAGTGACGGAGTGGGAAGAGGTATATTCAAGATAGTTGTGAGAGTCAGTTTGATTTTAAAATCTATCAGTAGACAGTCTGTCTCCAGAGATGGAGACAGAGAGATCAAGAAAGAGGAGAGAGGTGCCAGAGATGGACCAAATGAATTTGAGGGCAGGGTGCAATTTGGAAGTAAAGTTGATGAAATGACGAGATCAGCATGGGCACATGAAGCAGCACCAATGCAGTCATCAATGTAGCATAGAAAGAGTTGATGGGCATTACCTGTGTAGGCTTGGAACATGGACTGTTCCACATATCTGATGAAAGGGCGGGCATTGCTGGGGCCCACAGTTACACCTTCAGTTTGGAGAAAATGAGATGAGCCGAAATTTTTGAGTATAAATGTTCTGCCAGACAGAAGCAATGGCCTGATGCTCCTTAGTGGTTCTCCTCCACTTTGTATGTCATAATCTTTGTTCTCTTTGTTCATATTCTATATTAAATGCTGATTTTGTAAAAAAAAAGTTTATATTTTTGAATGCTAAATGATAATCATTGCTGGCTAAGGGAAATTATGCTCATATTTGTCAGAAATGGCGAAATTGCTACCTGAAGTGAATTCTAAGGATGCTGTTGTAATTGAAAGCTCATTTTCTAACAGCAGCATACAGAAGTACACAGTGTAGAAAGGCTTGTAAAGGTACCAAACAAATTTATAACACCAGAAAGTTCACTGAAGGGTTTGCATTTCTCATTATAGAGGTACTTCTGCTGCTGCGATTATACTAAGAGCATCTTTAATTGCTTAAAAATCTGAATGCATGATAAGAATGGATTAATTTGATTTTTCTGTTACTACAAGTGGCAGATGGTTTATGTCTCTGGAATGCTCATGTTGTTAAAAGAGATCCCTGACTTGCTTGTGATTGGTTGTTGTTAATGAAGCATGCTGTGCTGATTATTGATTTAGAAAATGAGTATGACATGAGTATTGTGTGTGTTGCTGTAATAAATTAAAGAGGAGTTTTCTAATAGCCAACAGACATACACCTTAAATAACATGAAATGTTTGATTTCTATTTGGGTGGTCTCTACACCATCTAACTGGTTTTATTGCATAATGAAAAGGTGCACTTTACTGGTTTAGAATATTAGACAGATGGTCACATTTTGACTTGTTCCTCTAAATTTTTGTTTGACAGATAAGAATCATGATAGGAACAGCAATTAGTTTGTAGCTTAGAATAGAAAATTCCAGAGTAAAACTATTTTTGTTCTTTTGACACGAGCAGATTTCTTGTATACTTGATTGTTGTGCACTGGTTTGCTTTAACATCCATTGTATACTATCATATTCTGTAATCTCCTTTAGTCTCATTATCCTCTGAGGAAACTGTGCGTCTCTAATTTCTCCCTCTTGACTGTTTTGAAATGTAATCACTGTAATTCTTGTGACCCTGCCTTTAGCTTCCTCTGCCCTAAGCTCTGCAGTTCCTTCCCTTCACCAACCTACTTCTCTTGCTTCATGGATTCTTCTTAAAACCCACCCTATTGAGAAGGTTTATGATCATGTGTCGCAGTGTGTGTTCAGCATCAGATTTTTTTTTTGTTTGATGATCATCTTTGTGGTGACTTGGTTCTGATACACGAGAGACTGCACGTGCTGGAACCTGAAGCAGCAAGCAAGATACAAGACGTTTCATCTGATGAAGGGTAGTAATGAAGGGTCTTGACCTGAAACATCAACTGTCCATTTCCCTCTACAGATGCTAGTTCCTCCATTGTTGTTGTCTCACAGCTCCAAGGATCTAAATCTTTTCCCGGCCTCATCTGTTGTCTGTACATTCTATCTAAGACCATGTTGGTTGCTGTCAAGTGTTTTGGATTCCTCCCACGATCCAAAGATTGGCTAATATATATTAAATCCTAACAGCGGTAGGATCAATGACAGTAAATCTAAGGGAGTTGTTGTGTATGTGTGACAGAGAATAAATTGACGCCATATAGAAAAACAATAGGTGATGGTTTGAGAGTAATGGGACTACCTGCCTGGAAGATAGCATGGGCTCATAGGGGCAAATATTCACAAACTTAATTCACCATATTAAGTATATTCACTATATTTAATTCATTCAGTATACACCTTGAAATATTTCTGCAGTTGAATGGAGCTATATAAAGTGAATTGTTTTCTAGTCTAACCCACAATTTGGTATAAGCTTGAATGGTGAGAAAACTATTTTTTTTCTTCCTTCACTACACTACAAAATACACTGAAACTTTGGTGTTATCATGGAACGGTGTGGGAGGATTTCATATTGATATGAGTCAGACATTATTCCAAACAGGATATTACTTAACCCCATTTATTTGGGTAGTGAATATGTTCGGGTCCTTAAAATCACTTCCTGAAAAAATTGAAATGTGCTCTGAAAATGTAAATGCTTTCTGGTTGAGTACTTTTGCAACTACAACCGCACACTCACCATGAGTAGGACTAAGGAATTGGGTTTGGACTTCAGGTAGAGAAAGTCGGGAGAACACACAGCAGACTTCATTGAGTGGTCAGCTGGTTGTATCACAGCCTGGTATGGAGCCTACGATGCATAGGATTGCAAGGGGCTGAAGAGGGTTGTAAACTTAGCCTGTTCAAATATAGGCACAACCCTCCCACCATCAGGGAAATCGTTGAGGCAGTACATCGTTAAAGACCCTTACCATCTGGCACAGCTCTTTTGTCATTGAGGAAGTACAGCAGCTTGAAGACTCACATTCAGTGTTTTAGGAACAGCTTCTTCCCTCCTCCATCAGGTTTCTAAATGGTGCACGAATACCACCTCATTAGTTGTTTATTTTGTAACTTACAGTTTTGTAACTTTTGTACAAATTTCACAACAATTTTCATGATGTATGTCAGTGATAATAAACCTGTTTCTGTTTAAACATCCAATGAGGGTCACTTTCCTTCAATTATCCAATAATGTTTTATCAGTAAACGATAATATTGAAAATCCAGTTGGCAGTAGATATCTTCCTCAGCTTGAGCAGATGAATGTACGCAAATAAGAAGGTAGTCAGGTGTGAGCCTGCAGTTACTGGGGTTGGAAGCAGTAACAATTTGCTGGAAGAATTCAGCAGGTCAAACAGCATCTTTAAGAATGAAAGGAATTGCCCATGTTTCAGGCTTCAGGGCCAGTACTCAAACTGCTACTCGACCTGCTGAGATCCTTCAGATGATTGTGTTCCAGAAAGGAGGTAAGGAATTTAAAGTGACAAAACATGAACAGAGATTATGATGGTAGAGATGGCCAATCTGGAAAATAATCAATTTTATTAATGGGTAGGATGGAATAGTTGAAGCTGGGTGATGGATTGAATGGGGTGAAGTGCTCTATCAGTTAATATAAGATAATCATTTCATCCCTTGTGCGCTTTTAGCTTGTGAAGTAGAGGGAAGGGATCTTTGTAGGTTTTAAAATGTAGTTTAATCAGAATAATGTGACATGCAGTGTCATGGAGAGGTTACAACTTGTAACTACATCCGTGTCCAGCTGCAATTTGACAGAACTGTAGTGCTGACTGGGTAAGAGAGGTAGTTGAAGGATAAATTATTTTGAATCTTCTGTTTATCATAGGCATATTTGAAGGAAAATTTCTAAATTGTGTTAAGTGCTGTGGAGGCAGAAAAGTATCACTAGACTCTTAAGTTATTCTCACACACACCATTCTGAGAGGTTAAAACTGATATTTGTGAAATTTTCCTTTTCAAAACAGACCATTAATTTTAGCCCTGTTGTGCTTTGCATTTAGCTAACCTGTTTACAAATTAAAGCTACTACATGGTCCTCCTTTCAAGAAGGTTGCCAAAGCCAATTGAATTCACGGGAGTCTGGGCAACAAAGCATGTGGAAGCTTGATAAATAAAAAGTAAAAGGAATATTAATTCCTTTTTGGTCAGTTTGCTAATTGAATCCTACTTCCAAAGTTCTGTTTTATTAAAGCAATCCAATATGAAGGAATGAATCTCTAACCTTACAATTGTTAATTAAAATTATTCTTGGGTGATTGATTACAAGACAAATTTAAGTGACAAGTTTTGTGGGACAACAATCTGCAAATGCAAAGACTACATGTAAATCCAGAGACTAAGTGAGAAATAAAATATACACAAAACCTCAGCAAAGTGGAGAAAACCATCCAGCGACCTTCGAAGTTTACAGTTCCTCTAGCTTTACAAAGGGCATAACTTCCAAAGATGTCAGTTGTCTCATAGATAGGATGATTATGCTTTAATATAACATTAACAAATTAATGCAGCTTGATGGATATCCTGTTTAAATCAACAAGTTATGAATCTCTTTCAGAAGTGCAACCCTAACTTGTATACAGTATAGCTACAAACTGTCTCTGGGTAACAAATAGGTGCTGCTTTTACAGATAAGTTGATTCTGTTCATCAGAGTATTCATAAAAATATTTTTTCTATGGTAACTATACCTCCACAGAATCATAAAGAAGAGCCTCAAAAGTACATCAGACTGATAAGAAAGATAAATAACTAACAGTGGGAGGGAAAGGAATCTTGTTCTGCCATTCATAGGAATAAACACATGTATTAATAGGATTATGATTATGATATAGAACTCATTCATGTGTCGGGATATCCATAAGTCAGTTGCTTGTAACCTACAAATAGTCTGTACTATTAATTTAAATAATTGCTTGAAGCTCAAAGTGATACTTAAATTAAGCAATCTATTTATATTATTTTAATATGGAATTTTATTACCTAGCTCTTTTTAATTAGCAGTGAAGTTTTATATTCAGGATTACAAACCTCATCTTGCATCTCACAAGGTACGCAAAACACTGGGTCTCGGCCCGAAATGTTGACTGTTCGTTTCCACGGATGCTGCCCGACCTGCTGAGTTCCTCCAGCGTGTTGTGCGTGTTACTGTCTCCCTTCGTTTTGAAAAACAATTAACAATAAGATGCTTTTATACTTTTTTCAAATGTATTTATAAAAGTATGGGTTGGACTGCCCTGATATTTAGCTTTTCCATAGAGAAACAGCAAATACCTTTGGTATATGTTTCAGCATGTTCCTGACTTCTGCACAGAAATAGGTAATGTGTTGGATGTAAAGTGTTAGTGCATTTAATCTTCTGCTTCTTTGGGCGTGGAATATAAAAGTACTTCCTAATCTTACTCAACTGTAGGGTTAAATTTGATCCCAGCTTTACACCATCAACCCTGTTTCACCACTTCTATAAACCTAAAATCTAAAATATATAAAAAAAACTTAGCATTCACAGGTGGGTCATGCAATAGAGAGTTAAAGACCTCCATCACTTTTTTCATGTGGGTGGTTCATTCCTGAAATATTCTTAAACTTGTCAATGACTAGGTTACTTGTTACTTAATTTCCAAACTACCAGGTCATCCTGTAACCTCCTTGAATATACAGTATGTTTAGTCGATTTAATCTAGCCTGATAAATTAATCCTCAGGAGTCCAGATAGCATTTTGATAATTTTACTCTGCATTCTGTTAAGCCCAGCAAGGGAAGCAGTCGTTACCCATTCAACATTATCATTACATATCCTCTGCCTCACATTCATATTCCCTTTCGTTTTTTATTCCTTTCAATGCACGAAAATCTATCCAAATCAGAAATATCCAGGTAAGAGCAGTAGAAAATTCCAAAGATTCAGTCTGAATAAAGAAATTTCTCCTTATCTCGATTCTGCATAGCCAAAGCTTTATCTTAAGTAGCTCCCCAAAATCAAGTCTCCACAGCCAGATGAAATCATCGAAAAGTTTAAGAGCGTGAGAAGTGTCACGAACATAGGTCGTAAGGGATTGAACAAGGGGTGATAAAACAGTGTCGAGGTATGCAGAAACAAGTTCGGTGGGGCAGGAGCAAGCTGAGACAATAGGTCTGCCAGGACAGGCAGGTTTGTGGATCTTGGGTAGGAGGTAGAAACGGGAAGTGCGGGGTGTGGGAACTATAAGGTTGGTAGCAGTGGATGGGAGATCCCCTGAGCGGATAAAGTCGGTGATAGTGTGGGAGACAATGGCCTGGTGCTCCTTAGTGGGGTCACGATCGAGGGGTAAATAAGAGGAGGTATCCGCGAGTTGTCGCTATGCCTCGGCAAGGTAGAAGTCAGTACGCCAGACTACAACAGCACCCCCCTTATCGGCGGGTTTAATAATAAGGTTAGAATTAGTGCGGAGGGAGTGGAGAGCAGAGCATTCCGAAGGAGTGAGGTTGGAATGGGGACAAGGTGCGGTGAAGTCGAGACAGTTGATGTCCCATCGGCAATCAGCGATAAAGAGATCCAGAGCAGGCAGAAGATCAGAGCGGGGTGTCCAGGAAGAAGAGGAGGGTTGAAGACGGGAGAAGGGGTCATCGGTGGGGGTGGAAGAGTCCTTGCCGAAGAAGTAGGCTTGGAGACGGAGACGGCGGAAGAAAAGTTCCGCATCATGGCGAACACAATAAGAGGAACCTCCTCTTATTTATCCCTCGATCGTGACCCCACTCAGGGGATCTCCCATCCACTGCTACCAACTTTATAGTTCCCACACCCCGCACTTCCCGTTTCTACCTCCTACCCAAGATCCACAAACCTGCCTGTCCTGGCCGACCTATTGTCTCAGCTTGCTCCTGCCCCACCGAACTCGTTTCTGCATACTTCGACACTGTTTTATTACCCCTTGTTCAATCCCTTCCAACCTATGTTCGTGACACTTCTCACGCTCTTAAACTTTTCGATGATTTTAAGTTCCCTGGCCCCCACCGCTTTATTTTCACCATGGATGTCCAGTCCTTATATACTTCCATCCCCCATCAGGAAGGTCTCAAAGCTCTACGCTTCTTTTTGGATTCCAGACCTAATCAGTTCCCCTCTACCACCACTCTGCTCCGTCTAGCGGAATTAGTCCTTACTCTTAATAATTTCTCCTTTGGCTCCTCCCACTTCCTCCAAACTAAAGGTGTAGCTATGGGCACCCGTATGGGTCCTAGCTATGCCTGTCTTTTTGTTGGGTTTGTGGAACAATCTATGTTACGTGCCTATTCTGGTATCTGTCCCCCACTTTTCCTTCGCTACATCGACGACTGCATTGGCGCTGCTTCCTGCAGGCATGCAGAACTCGTTGACTTTATTAACTTTGCCTCCAACTTTCACCCTGCCCTCAAGTTTATCTGGTCCATTTCCGACACCTCCCTCCCCTTTCTAGATCTTTCTGTCTCTGTCTCTGGAGACAGCTTATCAGCTTATCCACTGATGTCTACTATAAGCCTACTGACTCTCACAGCTATCTGGACTATTCCTCTTCTCACCCTGTCTCTTGCAAAAACGCCATCCCCTTTTCGCAATTCCTCCGCCTCCACCGCATCTGCTCTCAGGATGAGGCTTTTCATTCTAGGATGAGGGAGATGTCTTCCTTTTTTAAAGAAAGGGGCTTCCCTTCCTCCACTGTCAATTCTGCTCTTAAACGCATCTCCCCCATTTCACGTACATCTGCTCTCACTCCATCCTCCCGCCACCCCACTAGGAATAGGGTTCCCCTGGTCCTCACCTACCACCCCACCAGCCTCCGGGTCCAACATATTATTCTCCGTAACTTCCGCCACCTCCAACGGGATCCCACCACTAAGCACATCTTTCCCTCCCCCCCTCTCTCTGCATTCCGCAGGGATCGCTCCCTACGCAACTCCCTTGTCCATTCGTCCCCCCCATCCCTCCCCACTGATCTCCCTCCTGGCACTTATCCGTGTAAGCGGAACAAGTGCTACACATGCCCTTACACTTCCTCCCTTACCACCATTCAGGGCCCCAAACAGTCCTTCCAGGTGAGGCAACACTTCACCTGTGAGTCGACTGGGGTGATATACTGCGTCCAGTGCTCCCGATGTGGCCTTTTATATATTGGCGAGACCCGACGCAGACTGGGAGACCGCTTTGCTGAACATCTACGCTCTGTCCGCCAGAGAAAGCAGGATCTCCCAGTGGCCACACATTTTAATTCCACATCCCATTCCCATTCTGACATGTCTATCCACGGCCTCCTCTACTGTAAAGATGAAGCCACCCTGAGGTTGGAGGAACAACACCTTATATTCCGTCTGGGTAGCCTCCAACCTGATGGTATGAACATCGACTTCTCTAACTTCCGCTAAGGCCCCACCTCCCCCTCGTACCCCATCTGTTACTTATTTTTATGCGCACATTCTTTCTCTCACTCTCCTTTTTCTCCCTCTGTCCCTCTGAATATACCTCTTGCGCATCCTCTGGGTGCCCCCCCCCGCCCCTGTCTTTCTTCCCGGACCTCCTGTCCCATGATCCTCTCGTATCCCCTTTTGCCTATCACCTGTCCAGCTCTTGGCTCTATCCCTCCCCCTCCTGTCTTCTCCTATCATTTTGGATCTCCCCCTCCCCCTCCAACTTTCAAATCCCTTACTCACTCTTCCTTCAGTTACTCCTGACGAAGGGTCTCAGCCTGAAACGTCGACTGCACCTCTTCCTACAGATGCTGCCTGGCCTGCTGCGTTCACCAGCAACTTTGATGTGTGTTGCTCTAGTTGTAAACGTTTTTTTTTGTCACTGCTTCCAATGAAGGGCAACATACCATCTATATTTGCCATTCCATGCTGTTAATTTTGTATACAGTATTTCATGTGCCAGTATTCTAAGATTCTTCCATACAGACAGTCTTACAGATTTCATGACTTTCTGTTTTGGCATACTTGTAAACAAAATACATTTTTCCCTAATCAACTTTATTAACTGCTTATTCAGTTAACCTGTTAGTGTGCATTTGCAGAATTAGGTGTCATTTATATGTGAAACTCTGTCCTCCTATACAAGTTATGAATAGTCTTTTCAATTGACCCTTTTCCAAACCTGCTATGATCCATGTGTGATCTTACTAGATATCTGTATAGCTGAAATAATGATTTTTGTTTTCTAATCCTTGAGATCTTAAATTAGCATTCCAGCATTGTATGTGTGTGTGTTGCTCAAGATTTCCAGCATCTGCAGAATCTCTTGTGTTTAAAAAAAAAACTGCCAAAGCAGTGGATCTGAAAGAAAAACTGAATATATTGGAAGTACTCAGCAGCTCATGAGGTATCTGTGAAGCGAGAGATCGCTTCAGTGTTTCTAGTAGGAGACTATTCATCAGAACCTTCTTGAACGGTCACTGATCTCAAATGCTAACTCTCTCCACTGATGCTACCTGACATAAATGGTTTCTCCAGCATTTTATTATTTTATTTTATTTTATTTACAGATAAGATGTTCCTGCTCTTGCTTGAGTAATATATCTTTATAATTTACATTGCTCACTATTCTGAATATCCATAAAGAAAATCCTATTTAAAGCATTTGAATAAAAATAAAATTGACACTTTAAAGGTTCTATGAAGTAAAGGTTGCTGTGTGTTTCTGCTCCCTTCAGGGTCAATATATTAAATACCACCGAAAGGGTAATTAACAAGATACACACTTTAAAAATTTGAGAAATCACAAGCTATTCTGTTATTACAACACGTGATGTTATCTGTGTTACTGATGATAATGAGTTTTTAAACCTGAAATACAACCCCAACTGTTGTTCCTGTTTCAGGTGAAATGATTGCCAGTTTCCAAGGGAATTACTTTATTTGTTACACCATATGTTTTTAATGGCTTGGTCTATAGAAGACTAATAAAGCTTTTCTTCCTGTTCTTTTAGAGCCATTGTAAGATCCAGCACAATTTTAAATGTTCAATGCAATAATGTACAATAAGAATGATGTATAACAGCACATTTTAAAATTATCTATTCTACATGCAGTCTTCACTGCTAAGTATACAAGTGCTATAACTTGACAAGATATCTATCTCAAAGTCACTTAGAGCATAAATCATTCTGCTGCTGTGCCAAAGAGGTTGCAATCCATACACAAAAGAATCGTGCTCGAACATACAGCTGTTTGGGGATAGTATTGTAGTGTGCAACAAAGGAGGGGAAAGCATACATGGAGAGTTATCTTTAGTATGTCTAAAACTGAGGAGATCGGGATATTAGTTCATGTCTATACCGTTTTCTTTGGGAAGTAAACAGGACCATAGGAACTGCAGAAATGACAGTAGTGATACTAAGGTTTTTTTTTAGATGGTTTCCTGCTTTATGACAGCTGCTAACAAACTATTTGGTTTTAAACCACACAGCACTATTTGAAATGTATGCAGATACTTTGGCAATACTATTGTATAAATAGCAACACACACAAAATGTTGGAGGAACTCAGCAGGTCAGGAAGTATCTATGGAAATGAATAAGCAGGCGACATTTCGAGCTGAGCTCTTCCATCAGGATTCATTGTATAAATCTTGGCGTGTTGTAATATTGAAAAACAAAATCAGTTTAAACTGACGTAAACTTCTGAAAAAAATTAATGATTACCATTAAATGGTAGGAGTTCAGCTAACTTACGGAAATAAAAAATCATTGGGATAATGCTGTTTTTTTTTGTCTACTTTGTTCTCCTTGCTCAGACATATTTTGTTCCAGCTGAGAAAAAAATGAAAATAACCTATAATGTTTCATGTAGAATCTCAAGAGCATTTCAGTAAAATCCAGCTGTATACATTTCCTATGAGGTTGAACAGCTGAATCTTGCTTAAACATAAAGTCTCACATGTTAAACAGGCAAATTGGTTTCCCTCAAATCCTCAAGAACTAAGTTATTTGTGACAGAGTGACTGTTTGATGTGTAGTGAATTTATACAGTTCTGTGAGACAAACTTAGATTTATCTTCTGTTTTTCTTTACTATAACCAAAATACTGTGGGCACAATAATTCTGAAATACTTAACATGTTAGGTGGCATTTGGGGTGAGGGAAACAAGATTATTTCATACTGGTACTTTTCACTAGCTCTGACCCTAAAATCAAAAAGTATTTTGTTTTCCTTTTCCTTTTGAAGAAAAGAAAAGCTGTGTAGACTGTCTTTCAAAGCATAGAAGATTGGTCAGTGGTATTTGTATCAACAGGTACAGATAGTTTGCTTGGATGTATTCTGGTGAAGGCCCTTGCTTCTACGCTCAATAGCTCTACTTGCCGATTGTATAAGCAAACAAACATTGATCTGCTTTTTCTTAAACAGCTGATCACTCAGGAGCAGGTTTGCTAATAAGGTAATATATGATTAACATTGTACTGTGGGATAATGGTTTCTCAAAACATGACCTGTAGGGACAGTGAAGTTGATATTGTGGACGTAAGTAATAAACCCTCCAAGCTCTGAGATTCTCTCAATGAATGAAATTTTTTTTTAAAAATCTTGATACTTGATATACTTCCCAATATTTTGAAGTTTATTATTGCTGTATTTTAATCAAAACTGACTTAATTGAGACACTTTAACATGTTCTGCCTTATATTCCAAAATGCTCTCAAAGAGTGAAAATTCAAATATCAAGTGTATTTTGTGTACTCTATTTTCATGCCTGTTGTGTAAACTGTATATATAAAAACAGTTTGTGCAATGTTATATTTTGTAACTCCAAAACATAAAAACTAATTGGAAGAAAAATATGGAAACCCAGGAGAACAGATCTTAGTTTCGTTTTTACTTTAAGACGTACTTATGACGCGGTGGTGTGATCTCATTCCATTCATGTACTGCAACTCAATTGCATCTCTGTCTGCTTTTTCCATTGATACAGCAATTTCAACTGCTTCTTTAAATGTATGTTATGCTTCAGATAGGAGCCGTTTTTGAATGATTCCACAAACTAAATGATTTCTCAGTGCATCGTAAAGCCCACTACCAAACTGACAATGCTCAGGCAATCTCTTCAATACAGCCACATACATTGAAATGGACTGCCCTTCCTGTTGATTTACACATAAGAAACCTAAAGAGTTCTGTAATCAACAATGGTTTCAGTTCCAAATGTTCCTGCATTGCTATCATCGTATCAGTAAAGCTCATTATGGCTGGAACAGTTAAACTGATAAGCAGATTTTAAGCCTTTAAATCCAATACACTCAGCAAATCTGGCACTTGTTTCTCATTGGCTATTCCATTTACTTTAAAATACTGTTCAATCTGTTCAGTATACATATTCCAGTTATCTTTTAAGTAATAAAATGCGCCAACCTTTCCAGTGTAACCAACCATTTCTGTTGTATAAATTAGTTATTATCACCCAGTGCTCACTGTTTATAAACTTGTGAATTCTTCTATTTTCTGCTTTTTTTTTTACTCGATTGTCTTCCCTTTGTGAAGAAAATGTGTTTTTTTTTAAATTTGACTGTTTCTCACTGTTTTTTATAACTCAAACATATTGCTGCAGTTCGACAGGTAGATAGTCATCTCAGGTTTGTTTAAAACTTCCTCATTGCCAGTGTTATGTTCTGTAACTCCAAAATAAAAACTAATTGCAAGAAAAAGATGGAAGCCCAGAAAGGGTATTAGCTTCAGTTTTACTTAAAACAAGGCAAGTACCTATGTCATGGTAACATGATGACATATGCCATTCACGTACTTTGTACATATAACCATAATAAATTATTTAAACAACAAAGAATGCTTAAACAATACGTTTATGATATTACTCAAGTAATAAATACACAATATGTAACACTGACAGCTGGTGCAACATACTAAATTCTGTAGCAAATGAAACGATGGAAAGGAACAAAACGGTCATTAGTATTTCTGGTTTCCTGAAATCTTGCATCTTCTTGAATATTCTGTATTTTCACAATTATTGTAACTAAACTTGAGTGGAATATTTCATTTAAAGTAATGCCAAAATATGGAGAAGCACAATGGTGATCACTTTGCCATTTAATTGTTGAAGAGCTGATGCATGCCTCACCACTGCAAAGCTTGCTCTGTAGCTACTGACTATGAAAAATATGATTTGCAGTGTGTTGGCTAATGCACTAGTTTGGTTGTGCGTTGTGTAAGACTGAATGGTTCACTAGTCCAAATAAAAAAAAGTTTGTTTGCTTGTCATTTGGCTGTATACCCAAAGACCCACCCCATTTAAAACATTTTCCATGAGATTGGAGGTACCTTTAAAAATTCTGTACCATTCTGTATCTCTCCCTAAACCCTTCCTCTGATTGCTTTCTTTGGGCATAAACATATTATTTTGTTGTTATCACTTACATTTGCAAATTTTGAATCGTGTTTTAATCACTGTTTTCCTTTTTATCTGATAAATTTTAAATTGGCAATGCACAGGAAATCTAAATTTGAGAGCGCCACTTAATCTGCCCTTTGGAAGGTTTCATATTTAAATATTTAATTTCCTTCCATCTGAAATAAAATTCTAATGTTAATAAAACCATAACAATCCTTCTTAATTCCTAACCTTTCAATGTAGATTTATATTCATTTTCTGCTCAAAAACGGATTCAGATGTACAATAATTATAACAGTGAATGGTGGAGAAATGTTTCATGTTTATACATCATAAATTTATTTTCAATAAAACAGCTGTATTATAATCTACAATGCTGAATACACTGAAATGCTGCATTATATAATTGATTTTTCTGCCTTAAATTAGTGCATGTTATGTCAATTCTGTTGGCTTAATCTCCTTTTGAAATACTTCATGACAGTTGTAAATTTATTGGATATGTAAGATGGATCAGTCTATTTTACCTGCTTCACTTTTCAATATATTCAATAGTATAGATTAAAATACAGCATGTTATTGAAAAAAAGTTCTTGTGTATGTAAACTAAGTTGTGTGCAGTTCTGGTCTCCATACTTGAGGAAGGATATACTGGTTTTGGAGGCAGTGCAGAGGAGATTCACCAGGTTGATTCCAGGGATGAAAGGGTTAACCTATGAGGCGATATTGAGTCACCTGGGACTATACTCTCTGGAATTCAGAAGAATGAGAGGGGATCTTATAGAAACATTCAAAATTTTGAAAGGGATAGATAAGATAGAAGTAGGAAAGTTGTTTCCATTGGTAGGTGAGACTAGAACTCGGGGACATTGCCTCAAGATCCAGGGGAGAAGATTTAGGACAGAGATGAGGAGAAACTGTTTTTCCTGGAGAGTGGTGAATCTGTGGAATTCTCTGCCCAGGGAAGCAGTTGAGGCTTCTTCACTAAATATATTTAAGATACAGTTAGGTTTTTACATAGTAAGGGAATTAAGGGTTATGGGGAAAAGGCAGGTAGATAGAGCTGAGTTTACGGACAGATCAGGCATGATCTTACTGAATGGTGGGGCAGGCTCGATGGGCTGGATGGCCTACTCCTGCTCCTATTTCTTATTTTCTTAAGTATGTTCTTGTATTTTAATTATGTTTTGTTTTTTGATAAGCACAAGGGGCATTCCTTACAAACTACATTTTGTTCACGGTTTGTTTCTTTTAAAGCTGCTTCGTTCCTTTGTACATAAGAATTTGACTATGTTGAAATATAACAAACAAATACTGAAGATTGCTTTTGGTAGGTTGAATACGTTTCCAAATAATAGATATCCTAGGATAGTAAAGCTCTTAATTTATGTCCATAATACCTGTATATGCTAGAGGTTAGAAAAGTAGCGTCTTGTACAAAGTTCTGAGAGGGCTACATAAAGGGATAATGTGTCTCTTAGCTGGGGAGGTCTGGACTGAGGGATCACTGGTCAGAAGAATCAATAGAACATATAAGACTGGAATAAAGAGAATGGCAAGAAAGGGGAAAAGCCTTAATAGTATTGAATGGCCTACCTCTGCTTTGCTTTTCTATATTTCTGTTTCTATAGCATATGGTAGATGTTGTCTGTCTTTGGAAGATAACTTTGTAGATTCCTTAATGTAATTATGCGAGTAGTTACTTATGGAGAGTAAGCCCCAGTTTTAAAAAGCAAGTGGGGCCTGTCAGGACTTTTGGCAGAGCTTGATCATTTGGATAATTAGATATTTGGCAAGGGCCAATAAAAATAAGTCAGGTTTAAGCAGAACAGCCATTTCAGGAATGGGCCATGTTTAGAGTGGAGAGTAGATGCTTTGGTTCAGGAGGGTTCAGCGAGTGGAGGCAGAGGCTATGGTTAGTTTCTGATAAACTTATTTTTTGCACATTTGGAACACTGGAAATGTCAGTCAGGACAGTGGAGTGGTCTTCTTGCAGGATGTTGGAAGACAGGGGTACCTTTAATATCAATGATGATTAAACCTGCAGAAGTACATCCAGCTGCAGTTTCTTACACACCGCTTTAGGGAACTGGAGCTGGATGACCTTCATGTCATTCGGGAGATAGAGGAGTTGATTGACAGGAGATACAGGGAGGTAGTTACACCCAAGGTGCAGGTCACAGGTAACTCGGTGACCATGAGGAGAGGGAAAATGGATAGGCAGACTGTGCAGGGTACCCTTGTGGCCATCCCCCTTAAAAGAAGCATATTGTTCTGCATATTATTGGTAGTGAGGGCAACCTAGCAGAGGAAAGCCACAGCAGTCAGCTTTCTGGCACTGAGTCAGGCTCTATGACTCAGAAAGGAAGAGGGGAGAAGTGAAGAACAGTAGTGATAGGAAATTCAATGATTAGGGGAAGAGACAGGAGGTTCTGTGGATGAGAACAATATTCCTGGATGGTATGTTTCCTCCCAGGTGCCACGGTCAGGGATATCTTGGATCAAGTCTACAGCATTTTTAATGGGAAGGCTGAGTAGCCAAAGGTTGTGGCGCATGTTGGTACTAATGACATAGATAGGAAGGGTGATGAGGTCTGCAAAGTAAGTTCAATAACTTGGGCATTAAGTTAAATGACAGGACCAACAGGATGGTGATCTCAGGATTGCTACCTACCTGTGTCCCGGGTACGATCAGATTTTTGGATCATTGGGCTCTCTTCCAGGGACCTGTACAAATGAGACAGTTTATACACTCGAACTGGAGGGGCACCAGTATCCTCGCAGGAAGTTTTTCTGGTGCCGCCCTTGTTTGGGGGGGGCGGGTAGTTGATCTGGAACCAGAGTGCCATAGCAGCTAGTAGAGTAGTTGTGGGGAAAGTAGTTATTAAGCCTACATACAAAGACAGGAACCAAAAAAAAAGAGCATGGTTCTGAGTTGTATTTATTACAATGCAAGGAGTATTGAGGGTAAGGCAGATAAGTTTAAAGCATGGATCAGCATGGAATTCAAAATTGTTTAATGTCCTTTCCTGTACACAAGTGTAATTAGAAAGCAATAATTGTTACTCTGGATCTGAGGCAGCAGAATAAAGACCCACAAAAGATAAAGAGCACAATAGTTAATTTACATAAATAGATCTTATGTCCATAAACTGACAGTAGTCATAAGGGGACTGATGGAAAATAATAAAATAGTGATAGAGTCAGTGGGTGGAGATGTTGATCTGTCCTACTGCTTGGGGAAATTAACTGTTTTTGAGTTTGTGGGTCCTGGCATGGATACTGCATAGCTTCCTCCCTGATGTGAGTGGAGCAAACAGACCATGAGTAGGATGTGTGTAGTCCTTCATGATGTCACTGGCCCTTTACTGGCACCTTTCTGTATGTGCTTGATGGTGGCTAGTTTGGTGCCAGTGATGCACTGGACAGTCTTGACTACCTGTTGTTGGGCCTTCCTGTCTAGGCAGTGTTGTTTCCATACTAAGCAGTGATAAAGCTTGTGAGAACGTCTCTATTTATTGATTGATTGATTGATTAAGATACAGTTCAGAATAGGCCCTTCCAGCCCGTCAAGCTGTGCCAACCAACAATCCAATTTAATCCTTGCCTAATCACAGGACAGTTTACAATGATCAATTATCCTTCCAACTGGTATGTTCAAAGCAATTCACAATGATTAGTGTCAGTGCCATAGGACCTTGGTCATTTAGTTCTGAAGGTGTAGAATTCTTTGGTAGAGAGGTGATGGTGGCTGAGTTGAAGCATGTGGGGACAGCATCCTGGATGAGTCAAGTATTGAAGATGTCTGCTGATGTCAGTGAGCAGGTGTGCACACTCTCTGAGTGCTTGGCCTGGGATGCTGTCTGACCCAGGCACTTTGCAGGGAGATTGACTGTATGCCAAGGGTCCCCAACCTTTTTTGCACCGCAGACCGGTTTAACATTGACAATATTCTTGCGGACCGGCCGACCAGTGGGGGGGTGGGGGGGGGTGGATGTTCAAGTAGGGTTAAACTCATAAACTCACCTCAACATGTCTTTTACAGTTAGGGTTGCCAACTTTCTCACTCCCAAATTAGGGACAAAAGTAACAGTCAAATACGGGACACTTGTGAAAGACTATCATGACCATGAAGCCTGGCGCGAGCACCTGTGTGTGCATGAGTGACGTGCGCATGCGCGTACGTGCCGATTTTTTTTTCCCACAAATTGGTTTTGGCTTAATCTTCCCAACTATACTGTACATACATTATTTCTACTTTATATAGGCTGTGTATTTATTATATCATTCCTGCTTTTACTACATGTTAGTGTTATTTTAGGTTTTATGTGTTATTTGGTACGATTTGGTAGTTTTTTTTGGGTCTGAGAACTCTCATAAATTAATGGTAATTGCTTCTTCGCTTTACGCCATTTCGGCTTATGAACAGTTTCATAGGAATGCTGTACCTTAGCGGGGGAAATACGGGACAAGGGCGGTCCCGTTTGGGACGAACCAGTTTAGCCCAATATACGGGATGTCTCGGCTAATATGGGACAGGTGGCAACCCTATGTTCAAGTTCAACAGTGGGTGACAGGGAATGAGGAAAGGTGCAGCTGACTCGTATCGTTTCCTTGTGGCCTGGTAGCACATGCTTTGTGGCCCGGTGGTTGGGGACCGCTGCTCTATGCAGTGTCCTTTTCACGTCTGCTGCTGTCACAGAGAGACTTGGTCAGCTCCAGTATGGGCATTAGCCTCTTTAGTATGCAGGACATCCTAAAGGATCGATGCCTCAAAAAAGCAGCATGGATTATTAAGGACCCCCATCACCCAGGTTATGCTTTGTTCTCATTGCTCCCATGAGGAAGGAGGTACAGAAGCCGGAAGGCACACAGTCAACAATCAGCTTCTTCCCCTCTGCCATCAACACCACCTCATTATTTTTTAATTTCTATTTTTGCACTACTTATTTAATATTTAATATAAATATATATGTGCATATATTATATATGTCTGTGTATGTGTGTGTGTATATATATTTTTTTCATATATTTTTCTATTACAATGTATTGTATTGTACTGCTGCCACAAAGACAACAAATTTTGTGACATATGCTAGTGATATTAAACCTGATTCTGATTCAAATAATTGGTGGTCACCTTGGGGGTGGGGGGGGTACTTTCATAGCTTGTGTGGGACTGCATGCCTCGAAGCATGCATAGGAATTGTTTAGAGCATTAGGGAGGGAGGCAATACTGATACAGTCAACACCCATTTCCCCTGCATAGTCAGTAATGACCTTGATGCTTAGCCATATACTGTGGGGATTGTTATCAGACACTTGTTCCTGAATATTTTGCCCTCTTGATGCCTAAGATGAAGTTTTTCCTGGCTGATCAGAACTTTACTGTCACTGAATTTGAAGGCAGCATCCCAGGTTTTAGTAGGAGGACACTTCTGCATTCAGCCCAAGTTTTCTGATTGGGGCTTGAGATGACAGATCTTGAGGTACCAGCATCATCTATATACTTACTGATGTAGCCAATGTCGTGGTTTCACAAAGGACAAGGAAGCGCCGAAGATTCTTCAAGAAATGTTTAAACTTTAATTTGCAAAGTAAAGCTGAGACAGACAGTGGACTAGGCTGTGTAAGCCTGTCACTGACTGCCCATTTGTCGTTTTCGCATAGCATTCTTTATAGCCCTTCTGGGTTAGCATACCTCTAAGTTTTTTACTCTAACTAATAAATCAATTACTCTTAACTCTCTTACTTGGCTACATTCGTTTTTCTCGAGGGGTTAAATGTACACAGGTTTCATTCAATGGTTACATCCCAAATACCACAGTAATTCCATGCACTCAGTAACAGACACTTAATACATAGTAAAGGCATGGTCAACATCTGAATAAACACCTAATACGCAATAAAAGCACACTTAAAATAAACACTTAGAAAACAGTTAAAATGTTTTCCAATACCAACAATAAATGAGACATATTCCTTGGGGTCTGTGTTTGCTCCATTTGAGATGGCCACCTTGAACATCTGCCAGTTGGTCTGTTCAGAACAGTACTGAAGCTTAGATGTTACCTCATACAGTGATGGTCTATACAATTGACTGCTCCTCAATTTTCAACAGCAGTTGGTATGCTGGGATTAACGTTATGAAGATGTGGTCAGAGAGCCTAATATGAGGGTGTATTCTGGCTTTGTATAATCGCGTCTGTTTGTATAAACATGGTCCAGACTGTTTGTTCCCCTAATGGCCATGGTGACATGTTGGTGAAATTTGGGTAAAATGTCCTGTAGGTTAATATGAAGTCTCCTGTAATTATGAAGGGATCATCTGGATGCTTCCTTTGTAGAGAGCTGATGATAGTGTGAAGTTCCCCCGATGCATCCTTGCCATTCGTGCTGCGGGGTGGCGGGGTGTTATCGGCAGTGGTGATGAACAAAACAGTAAACTCCCTGAGCAGGTAGCGTGACGAGTGTTTAATTGTAAGAGGCTCAATTTCCCCACAACACTGACTACTAACTACAGTTAAGTTTGTGCACCATCCTATTATGATAAGAAGTCAAAGAGTTATAGAACCTTCCAGTACAGAAACAGCCCCTTCGGCCTATCTAGTTCATGCCAAACTTTTAATCTGCTTAGTCCAATTGACCTGCACCTGGGCCACAGCCCTCCATACCCCTCCTACCCACGTACCTAAATTTCTCTTAAATGTTGAAATTGAATCCACAACAACCATTTCTGCTGGCAGCTCATTCCACATTCTCACCAGCCTCTGGGCAATTCAAGTTCCCCCTCATGTTCCCCTTAAACAGTTCACTTTTCACCTTTAACTCATGGCCTCCAGTTCTAGTCTCACCTAATCTCAGTGGAAAAAGCCTGCTTTCATTTACCCTATCTACAGTATACCAACCATGATTTTTGTATACCTCTGTCAAATATCAGATATTGTAGCCATTAAATGAGGTTTTGTTGCTGAAGAGCAGCTCAATATTTCAGGGTTCTGTTGCTTTAGACATGATATACAGAGTGATATTAAAGGGGAAGGGTAGCATCAGGGTAAGTGTCACGGCTGTGTACTCAGTCTATATGTGTGGAACTGAGGAATAAGAAAGGGATGACCACATTAATGGGATTATATTATAGACCTCCACATAGTCAGTGGGATTTAAAGGTGCAATTTTGTAGAAATATAGCTGCCAATTGCAAGAAAATTTTCCTACTAGGGAACAAGACAACAAGTGACAGAAGTGTGTGTAAGGAAATATTTCTTTTCGTTCCAAAATAATTATGGAGAAGGATAGGACTGGTCCTTGGGTTGAGATAAGATTCTAAATTGGAAAAGGCCAATTTTGATGGCATCAGAAAGGATCTGGCAAGTTTGTAATTGCGACAGGTTGTTTTCTGACAAATGGATGCTTGGTAAGTGGGAAGCCTTCAAAAGTGTAATATTGAGAGTACAAACTTTGTGTGTTCATGTTAGAATAAAGCACACGGCTAACAGGTTCGGCAAACCTTATTTTTTTGAGGGATATTGAGGCCCTAGTTAAGTAGAAGAAGGAGGTGCATAGTAGGTATAGACAGCAAGGAATAAATGAGTACTTAAGGAGTTTAAGAAATGCAAGAGAATACCTAAGAGGGAAATCAGAAAGGCTAATAGAAGGCATGAGGTTGTTCTGGCAGGCAGGGTGATGGAGAATTCCAAGGGCTTCTACACATACTTCAAGAGCAAAATTGGTCCACTTGAAGATCAGTATGATCATCTATGCATGGAGCCAATAAAGATGGGGGGCATCTTAAATGAAGTTTTTGCAAATGTTTTTCTTGGAAGATGGACTATAGAACTGAGGGAAAATTGTAATGAGTTTATGGACCATATCTGGATTATACAAGAAAAGATGTTTGATATGTTGAGGCAAATTAGAGTAGATAAATCTCTTAGCTGATCAAAATAAGTTTATATCCAATGCTGAAATCCAGTGAAATGTCTATGCTTTTGAATCTGAGTTATAAGGTTATTCTTTCAATATTGGAAATGGTAATTGCCTGGCACTTGGATAGTGTGAGTTTACTTGCCACTTATAAGCCCAGAGCAAAATATTATCGGCTCTTGCTGCACATGATCATTGATTGCTTCTATTATCTGAGGTATTAATGTATTTGTATTGTGCATTGATCTGTAATGAAGAGAGGGTCATGCGAAAGCATTTGAAGAATTTTGAATATAGCATTCTGTCTTGAAGAACTCTGATAGGACAACCCTAGATCAGAGATAGTCTGTCTCAGATAGCTACTCACACCCCCATTTGTACTAGGCATGATTTCATTAAGTGAGCCGGACTTCTCTCAAGCCAATGTTCCTATTGTTCTTTCCAGCCATCTCCATTGAAATTTAGAAAACTTTATTTCTAATTTGTCTCAGTCCTAATGACGTCAACCTGAAATGTTAATTCTGTTTTCCTCTCCGCAGATCTTGCCTTATCATTTACAAATCTTGTGCTTTTATGTATGGTAATGGGGTGAATCTAAACACAATTGTCCCTCTACTGCAATCTCCAGTTTGTTGTCTAACGGTTTCACCTTGCTTTCATTTTATTCATTACACTGCTTTGCAATCTAAAAGGTTTTCCTTTTGAACTTTTTTCCCCATTGTATCCAAAAAGTATGGGTTTGACTCAGTCCCTTACTTTATAGCTGTGTCCTCTTTTTGTTGTAGTTTGCCCATTTGTGAAAACATCTCAACATTTACCTTGTCAAGCTCCCTTTGGATCTTGTGTGTTTAAGTCCCTCCTCTTTCTTCTAAACTCTGAGGAATATAAAACAAGACTATCTAGCCTGTCTTGATAGGCTACATATCAATGAAGAATGTTAGGATCTATAACCAGTGAATTTATTCTGAGGCACAGTGATAATTGTTATTTTGCTAAAGATGAAGCTGTTTTTCGTGACTCATCAAAACTCAAATCTACTCTTCATCGTTATCATAAGATTAGATGTTTACCATAAATATAATATATTTAATGGTGCTGATTTATCGACTTTTGGTGACTTAATTTTGGTGATTTGTAAGTGATATAATGCATTGCTTTACTGTGCCTACTTTTATTGATCAAGGTTCAGTTCCTGAGCAGCCTCTAAGGAGTTTGTACTTTCTCCTTTGGATTCTCCAGTTTCCTCCCACATTCCAAAGCTGGACAGTTAAGGTTAATGAGTTGTACACCGGATTCATGGTGACACCTTTGGGCCTCCCAGCACAATGCTTGCTGAAGCAAATAATGTATTTCACTGTATATTTCCATGTACATATGACAAATAACGTTGATCTTTAAATGTCTACACATTTTCTGTATGGAAACAAAAGAAATCTTTAAACCTTGTGGTTTACTTTAGTAAATTTATGCTCAGCTTTCTAGCTGCATGCATAAATTGAAATTTCCTGTAGTAGATATGACAACTTATACCCAAGAGCATAAATTACCATCTCCCTGTACAACCTTTTGTTATAATTAGGAAGCATTAACAGCAAATGTTTGCTTTTTGTAAATTATTCAGAACATTTATTTTACTTGTCAAAGGTTATTCTAAATGTTGGTTTTAATGATAATTGTGGCTGGACCTGTAACCATCAATTTAAAAAAAAAATGTATTCTTATTTCAGCACTCTAATTTGAAATAATTAAAGCATATAAAATGGACCGTAAATTCTTCAAATGTAATATAGTCGTTTTCTAGCTTATCGTAGTCTGCCCTACTTTTTTTTTAATCCATAGAATGTGAATGTGATTGTATAATAAAAACTCAATTTGTCATTTGTTTGGAAACATATTCAATTGCTCATGTGGGTATATCATGGTAAAAGCTGGGAATAAGGGTAGCGTTCATTTTTAGGTCCAATTTGAATAGGAACTGCAGGCCCAAATTAAAACTTCAGAGCCTCAGTCTCTTGCAGTACACTGTTGAATAATAAACATAAAAACATTGCACATTTGGCAAACTTTATTTGATTTCCTTTATCCTCCCTAATCTCTTGAAAGCTTGGCTCTATAGACAATTCTCTGACTCTGGCCAGTGGAAATAGTGTCTTTCTACTCAGTTAGTTCCTTTGAATATTCTGAAAACTTCAAACACCTACTCCTCTCAACATTCTAAATTTGAAATAATGCAACCTTGTTTCTGAAATCTGCCCTCACATTTTACCCCTAATGTCCAGGTGTTATTCTGATATACATATGCCAAACTTCCTGTAAAAACATTTTTTTTAAATTTGATGCAGAACTGTTCTCGGTACTTTGGTGTAGACTACCCAAGCATAACTTCAATCACCTTGTTCCCCATTCCCCCAAATATAAAGGCAGTATTTTATTGGGCTTTTAATATCTGTTTTCTTTACCATAATTATGCAAGCCTAGGTAGCAGGAGCAGTAAAAAGCCATACAACATATTGAGTCTAATCTGTAATTCAATAAGATCATGGCTGACCGGATTATCCTTTTCACTTCTTGACTGTTAGTTGTAATGTTCGACTCCCTTATCTTATAAAATTATTTTCCGGCCAGTCATATATTCAGCTGGAGCAGGCAGTGATGGTGCTTTTGGACCTGCTACTTCGCAGCTTTAGTGATGCAGGTTCATGAGAAAAGAATTTTATAAAGGGAGGCTTGAATTATATATTTTACTTGAATTACGCTTGTATATGTTAACCATTATCAGTGTTATACCGATCTCTTTGTATCATTAATATTGTTACGTATATTAATCTGAAACTTAATAAATAGATTGAAAAAGAAAGTGATGCAGGTTCAGTCTCAACATCCACTACCATCTGTGTGAAGTTCTTAACGCAACCATTTGGGGTTCCTTGGAAAGTGATCCACTTTCCTCATGCATCCTTAATGTGTGTGAGGTTGTAGATCAGTTGACCACTGTAAATTTGTCCTAGTGTATGAGTGATTGGTGAAAACATGTAGAGAATGGAATTAGTGTAAATGGGCTCTGCTTAGGTGATGTGGGTTCAGTTGGTGGAAATGCCTATTTCCATGCTATGTGACTCTGAGAATAACAAAGATTCTTAGTCCCAAAGAGAAATTCCTCCTTACCTCCAAAGGTTATTGCTTGTTATAATACATGCTGTCAATTCTCCATTCCTCATCCCCTCCACCACTACAAAGGGAGAAAATCTGTTGGCATTTATCCTGTTAAGCCCACTCTAATGGAAAGTGTGTCTGGGGAATTACTAAAGGGAAGCAAGGAGATAGCAAATGAATTAAACAGCTATTTTGCATTGACCTTCCTGTAAAGGGTAAGAAGAATTTCAGTACTTCAGAAAAGGACATTTGGTTGGGACCCTTCCTGAATTATTTTCAAAACTTTCAAAATCCTCAATCTGTTGTTTAAATTAGATGTTGGCTATTATTAATTTTTATTATATGAGAAGGTATTTTACCTTTTTTTTCTCCTTAATAAACAGCTTCGGTCTTGGTAGGAGTTGGGCTCTGTTTTTGTAATAAATTAGTATATTTCAATATAACTTTGACTGACCTACATGAATACGGGATAATGAGATTATTATTATGAATAGATATAATGTAATTGGTCATTGTTTTTTTTTTAACATTTATATATACTCTCTTGTACTCTGTATTCTTCTATGTAGAGACTAATAAAAATATTGAAAAGAGAAAAGGACATTTGGAGAGGGAGAAACTTTGAATAAGTATAAATACCAGGGAAGTGACAACGAGCAAATCATTGCAGCTCTAAGCTATCAAGTAGGGCAAATTTAATATTATTTTATGAAGGGGAGGTGTCACATTTGAACAATTTATTGAAATTCTGAAAATGTAAAGAGTAGTTGTCAAGAAGAACCAGTGGATGTAATGTGTCTAGAAATGGGCAAGAACTTGACAGATGCAATATAATGTAGATATATAGAAAAACTGAGATTGCCCACTTTGAGCATAACTATTTTTTTAACTGCCTATTTCGACCTATCACCTACCAGCCTCTGTGCCAAAGATTACTGGGATGACGGATTTGCTGTTTGTGGAAAGACTGAGCTGAAAAAAGAGATCTCATTGAAGCTTACTAAATTATTAAAGGACTTGATAGTTAATATGAAGGGAGGATGTTTCTCCTGACTGACAATCAGGAAGCAGAATTTGACATTAAGGGATAGGACATGTAGGACTGAAATGAAAGTGATGAGTCTTGGAATTCTCTCTGTACTTCAGTCATTGTGTTCAGAGGTTTGATAGATTTCTGGATGTGATGGCAATTGAAGGTTATGGTGATAAAACTGGAAAGTAACAGTTTTTGGAGAATACCCATGATCTTCAGTAATGATAGAGGCCAGCTGAAGGGACCATATAGCTTGTATCTGACTTACTTCTTAAATTCTTATGACTCCTTCCTCAGTTCTCAGGCATAAATAAGTGATTCTTGAAGAACAAATCCACCTGAACCTTTGTCTTAGTTGATCCTTTGTTTTGAAACTGAGCTGCCTGGTTCTAACTTACTGCCACGAGGGGAACTACTCTCTTTGCTGCCAGTATGACAGTGATTCAGCAAGGTTAGCTCTCATTTTTCAAAGCTCTGTAGCATAAATATCTAACCTAATCATCCCAAGAATCAACCCAGTCTACTTACTGTCTGCTATGCAGATACATCCTTTCTCAGAAATGGAGACCAAAACAATGCACTCTATTTCAGGTAATAGTTACCAATATTCAGTCAAGTTGCATCAAAGCCTCCTGACATTTATACTATATATCCCTTGCGATAAAGAACAACATTCCATTAGTCCTAGAGAGAGAATCATAAATCATATAAACAGACATTTGTTTTATACCTTCCTATTTTAACATCAAATTATTTTTTCTAATGTTGAATGTCTGTGATGTTCTGCTGTGTTAATGGCACAACAGAAGTATGGGTTATTTATTGATAAAGATTTTGAATCTAGAAGTACGTAGTCAAGAAAATTAAAGGAACTGGAAGAGATATTTCTGTTTCATCATTCTGTTGAGAGCAGGTTTAAGCAAGGGGGTTGAGGAACAGAACTTTTGCTCCCATCTTTATGACAAGGGAGACAGATTAACTTTGGTAATCATAGGACAGCTAATTTAATATCTTCATAATAAGAAATGATGGGCATGCAACAGAGAAATGTTTTACATTGGGTTATTATCAAGTGCCAAGTTTTAATAGCTATTTAGATAGCAAGTTAAAGGATAGAGGGATAAATGAAAAAGATAACAAAGATTACCCACTTTACACTGTTTGAGGACTAATATCAGTACAAATTCAATTAAAATGAATAGAAATGCTAAAATGCACAACATTGAGTATTCTGATAAATTTAGTATTGTTTTGAAATACATTTTTAACTTTTGAAGCTTGTTTTCAAATTTGGACATAATTTGAGGGAAATGGCAGACAGAGTGATTTAAGATTTTCTTTTACAATTTAACTGTTTGGCGTTTTTCCCCGAAGAAGATATTGATCCCTGAAGAGGATATTCTTCAGGTAGGAAAAATTTAGTTACCTCCTAAGATAAAAACAGTGCAGTAAATACTCAATAGGGTGGTCATTTTCAGTAGAGAGGGAAATGGAATTGAGATTTCAGGTTTTTATCTCCGTAGATAATACTCATCTGTTGAATTTTTCAAGCACTTTCTGTTTTTATTTAAAATTTGAAGCATCTGAAATATTTTGATTTTGCATATCTTAAACAAGTTAGATATCTGTCTATTTAACCTCTAAGTGGATCAATGGTAAACTTAGTGCATTGATTAAGTGTTGCAAACTATACATGAGTCCCATGAAGGAATCTATCCCTGCCTGTTTAGAATCTTGATAGTTGTAAGTTTATAATTGTTCCTAAGCCTAGTGATGTGGGACCCAAGGTTTGTGTCCAAACTGCTGGATGAATAAACTGCTGCAAGACAAGAAAATGGTCTGGTTGATGCAGGTCTTTGATGATGAGTGTTGTTTTCTTGTGACAGCGCTCGCATGTAAATGGACTGAATGATGGGGAGGGCTTGTGACACTGCCTGCAACACTCCCTCTACTTTTTTACAGTTGTGCAGAATTACCATTGCTCTGAGCAAGAAATTTTTTTCACAGTCTGAAACATTTTTAAAAAAATTCCAGCAGCTCAGCAACAATGGCTATCTAAAAAAGAGCATTTCAGGCAATGAACCCATGAACATTTCCTCAGTAAAACAAAAGGAAGTAGTGCTTTCCTGGGGTATATGGTGAATAAACTCTTCTCTGGCTTCCAACTGGGTACAGGTATTGATCTTAACCAATGTTTTGATGATAAATTCTGCCATCTTCTTCAGGGGTAATATATATATGCCAGTCGTCTGTCCTCCTGATTGGTTAGTCCTCTCCAATCAGGTTTCCGCTTTCCCACCTTGTTTATAATCAATTTCCAGTTCTTACTTGGAGAGAGACATTTGTCTTTGTTAAAATCTATTTCCTCTAGTTTTATTTCAGTGGCTTTTCACCAGGCAGTCCAAAACACATTTGTGCGGCACAGTAGCTTTGTGCCATCGAAATCAATCCTATGGCCATTCCGAATGCAAAGTTCTGCTGCCACCAATTTCTCCAAGTAACCCAAAAGAATATACCTCCTGTGCTCCTTGATGCTGGTTTCCACTGTGCATCCCATCTGGCTGATATATGCACCGCTCTGCATACACAGGGAATCCTGTAAACACCAGCCGTCCTGAGTCCAAAGTCATCTCTGATTATGCACAAATTCCTACAGAACGGCTGCAAGATGAAGGAAATCAATCAGGCCCTTAAAAGGGCCGATAGAAAAACCAGGAAACCTAACAATGAGGAAGAACCCATTGCTCCCACATGTCTTCCCTATATTTCCACAATTTCTGGAAGGATTCCCAGAATTCTGAAGAAATAATGGATTAATATCATCCACAAACCCATAAGGAAGCTGAAATCGCTGTTCATGCATGCCGAAAGATGGACTGAATGACCTAGTTCTTTTTCTATGCCTTATGGTCTTGTGTGTTGACACTGCATAATGGTGAGCATTCTAGTATGCTTCTGATGTGCTTTGTACTTAACGTAAATGCTAGGGGTGTCAAGATGTGGGCCCTTGCCACAGACGCCTGCTCTTGTGACCACAGTACTAGGTGGCTGCTGCCTATGTTTTAATAAAAGGTGGAAAGCATTGTGATGGTAATAGCATATAACTTTGAGAGGGGCTGATCAGACTTTCTTGAGCTGGAGATAAAACTATAAGCATAGGAGCTCGTCATTCAAGCTCCCCCAGCTCCCTCATTCATGACAGATATTAGGAGAGCCAGAAGGGGCCATGAGAAGGCCTTGGCGGACAGGATTAAGAAAAACCCCAAGGCATTCTACAGGTATGTGAAGAGCAAGAGGATAAGACATGAGAGAATAGGACTAATCAAGTGTGACGGTGGAAAAGTGTGTATGAAACCGGAGGAGATAGCAGAGGTACTTAATGAGTACTTTGCTTCAGTATTCACTACGGAAAAGGATCTTGGCGATTGTAGGGATGACTTACAGCGGACTGAAAAGCTTGAGCATGTAGATATTAAGAAAGAGGATGTGCTGAGGCTTTTGAAAAGCATAAGCTGGATAAGTCACCGAGACCAGACGAGATGTACCCCAGGCTACTGTGAGAGGCGAGGGAGGAGATTGCTGAGACTCTGGTGATGATCTTTGCATCATCAATGGGCACGAGAGAGGTTCCAAAGGATTGGAGGTTTGCGGATGTTGTTCCCTTATTCAAGAAAGGGAGTAGAGATAGCCCAGGAAAATATAGACCAGTGAGTCTTACTTCAGTGGTTGGTAAGTTAATGGAGAAGATCCTGAGAGGCAGGATTTAAGAACATTTGGAGAGGCATAATATGATTAGGAATAGTCAGCGTGGCTTTGTCAAAGGCAGGTCATGCCCTACAAGCCTGATTGCATTCTTTGAGGATGTGACTAAACACATTGATGAAGGTAGAGCAGTAGATGTAGTGTATATGGATTTCAACAAGGCATTTGATAATGTTCCCCATGCAAGGCTAATTGAGAAAGTAAGAAGGCATGGAATCCAAGGGCACATTGCTTTGTGGATCCAGAGATGGCCTGCCCACAGAAGGCAAAGAGTGGTTGTAGACAGGTCATATTCTGCATGGAGGTCGATCACCAGTGGTGTGCCTCAGGGATCTGTTCTGGGACCCCTACTCTTCATGATTTTTATTAATGACCAGAATGAGGAAGTGAAAGGATAGGTTAGTAAATTTGCTGATGACACAAAGGTTGGGGGTGTTGTGGATAGTGTGGAGGGCTGTCAGAGGTTACAGCGGGACATTGATAGGATGCAAAACTAGGCTGAGAAGTGGCAGATGGAGTTCATCCCAGATAAGCGTGAGGTAGTTCATTTTGGTAGGTCAAATATGATGGCAGAAGGGATAGTGGAGGTATAACTTGTCCATCTGTGCTGATCACCCCATCCTTGACTAAGCTGTTCCACCGTGAACATGATCTGTTATGAGTCAACATGATGCTTTCAGATCAGGTCATGCATAGCACATACCTCCGCCGCACCGCTCAGGTGTGTTTCTGGGGTACAGGGGCTAGCGACACTTGTGCCTGTTTTATGTTCTATTGCTGAGCAGCAGTGAACCATCTGATTGGCCTATCAGAGTTCTCTTTGGGAACTAGTTGACTTGATCAGCATTTCTGATCTGGCTATTGTTCATGATTGCACTTAATAAAAAAAAAAGTATAAATAATATATAGTATATAAAATATAGTATAATAGTAAGACACTTGGCAGTGTGGAGGATCAGAGGAATCTTGGGGTCTGAGTCCATAGGACACTCAAAGCTGTTGCGCAGGTTGACTCTATGGTTAAGAAGGCGTACAGTGCATTGGCCTTCATCAATCGTGGGATTGAGTTTAGGAGCTGAGAGGTAATGTTGCAGCTATATAGGACCCTGGTCAGACCCCACTTGGAGTACTGTGCTCAGTTCTGGTCACCTCACTACAGGAAGGATGTGGAGACTATAGGAAGGGTGCAGAGGAGATTTACAAGGATGTTGTCTGGATTGGGGAGCATGCCTTATGAGAATAGGTTGAGTGAACTCAGCATTTTTTCCTTGGAGCGACGGAGGATGAGAGGTGACCTGATACAGGTGTATAAGATGATGAAAGGTATTGATTGTGTGGATAATCAGAGGCTTTTTCCCAGGGCTGAAATGGCTAACACGAGAGGGCACAGTTTTAAGGTGCCTGGAAGTAGGTACAGTGGAGATGTCAGGAGTAAGTTTTTTATGCAGAGAGTAGTGAGTGCATGGAATGAGCTGCTGGCTATGGTGGTGGAGGCAGATACAATAGGGTCTTTTAAGAGACTCCTCGACAGGTATATGGAGCTCAGAAAAATAGAGGGCTATGGGTAAACCTAGGTAATTTCGAAGGTAAGGACATGTTCGGCACAGCTTTGTGGGCCGAAGGGCCTGTATTGTGCTGTAGGTTTTCTATATTTCTATTTATGTTTCTATTCAATAAGGTCAGCACTAATCTAATTTTCTTCAATTCTATTTTCCAGCCTAATGTCCAGAACCAATGATTCCCTAACAGATTAAAACTTAACTTTCTGGCAAGGAATTCAGAATGTTCAGAATTCTGTGAAAAACTTCCTCCACATTTCAGTCTGAAGGGATTATGGTCTTTGATCTTTGACTCTCCCATGAGGAGAAAACTTCCTCTTAGCATTTAGCCTGTCAAGGCCCCATTCTTCTAACTCCAATAAGTACAGACCAAACCTATTAAGTCTTTCCTCATAAGATAGCATCTCCATAATTCTGATTTTCCCAGTGAACCTTTCTAAATGACAATATGCTTCTCCTTAAATGAGAGGGCTAAAATTGTTCACAGTATTCCAGACATTGAATGACTAGTGCCGTATGCAATTGTGATAAGACTTCACTACTTTTATATTCCAGCACACTTGAAATAATTATATCACGTACCTGCTGTCTTATCAATTACCTGCTGGACCTGTACTCTAACTTTGAGTTACAAATTCCTTTGTGTTACAACTCTCTACAATCTTTCTCATTTAAGTAATACTCTTTTTTTTCTTTCTTTCCTCCAAATTGAGCAACTTCACATTTTCCCACATTATCCTCTGTTTGCCAGCCTCTTCTCCACTGAATTAACCTTTCATTATGTAAATTGTTTGTATCTACCTCACAGCTTCTGTATTTACCCCCTTGTTTCATCTGGATGCCTGGCTGCAGTACACTTATTTCCTTTCTCTGAAGCGTTAATGTATTATATATTGTCATGGCCTGGATTTTTTTTTGGTGGAAAGGATACTATTTGCTACTTATCACCCCATGTCTGAATGCTGCCTTCACCCTTTTGTGTTAAAGCATGGATTGGTTTATTCGTCGCAATCAAAAGTGAAACGTGTGCCATCATCAAAGATGTATCTAAGCCTGATTTTATAATGGAAGGAAGGTCAATCAGCTGAAAATAATTGGCCACAGGATATTGCCCTGAGGCCCATTATCTTCATTTTACCAAGGCTTCTCATGCCACATTTAGTCATATATGGCCGTGATGCGAAAGACAGTCATCCTTCTCTTTTGTTATATCATAAAGTGTCATTCAATCCAATTCTTAAAAACCCACTAGCCTTCAGGTGTCCAGCCGTTTTTGAGTCACTGATTAGTTCTATCTCAATTACCCTATAAGCAATGATTTCTGGATTTTAACCAGAATTAATATGGTTTTTCTTCCCCACAACTTCCATGTAATTCTGGCCCAAAAGTTCAAATCCGTGCCTCCTGAACCTTGACACATTGCTTAATGGGAACAACTTCCCTTTCATCTTTTTTAAACAAATTGATCTTGTAAACTTGAATTGCCTCTCGGCCTTGTTTGTACCAAGGAGATAAAATGCAGCTGTACGTTAATATTACATTTGAATCCTTCATTCCTTGAACTATTTTATTAAATTTTCCTGCACCCCTCTCTTAAGATCTTCTTCATATTCTTTTAGAGTCCAGTTGTGACCTATCAGTGCCTGATAGTTTAACAATAACTTTCTGTTTTTATATTCTGTTTCTCTCTTTTTGAAAATCTGTTCCAAATACTTAATTAATCACTCTCTCTCAATGCACCTTTAATTTCCAAAAACTTTGAACGTTTGCTCCCAGTCCTCTATTCCTGCATGACTGTGTCTTATTCTATTTGCTGAGGTGTATCACTTTACACTTCTCAGCCTTGTACCTATCGTCTCTGAATTAGTCAGGAAAATCTACTTGCTGTAATCATATCAGCTCAGCAAAGTACAGTGAAGAAGAGTGCCATCCAGCAGTATGACAATTGCAGTTGACATTTCATAAGTTGCCATTGGCATTGTGTCTCAGTAGGGAATAAGCTAGAGAATAAGCCTCTATGGTGGAGTCAAAAGATAAGTATGGCATGACTATATTAGGGAAAAGGATATCCTTGACTCTAGCTCTGTGAAGGAGTGGGTCACACTCAAGTTCAGGCCTCAGAGAACTCAGCCGTACAGAGAAATTTTGGTGCATAGTCGCCTTGTCTGAAATTCCAGGGATTATGAAGAACACATTCCCAAGCTTGTCCATGGATTTTGAATTGATTGCAGCCTGTCCTTTCCAATATGGAATTAATCCTCAACTCCATTTAGATGCAATAACACCAGCACTCCTACAACCTTTAGTGTTACAGTTTCCATTGCGGGCAAGTTGAAAGCACGTGAAGTCTTCTATAAATGCCAAGCATAGGTTAATCCCATTATGAGTCTTGAATACCTGTTTTGAAAGGAGCTTTGTGGCTTTCAAAGCAGCATAGCAATTGGTTCTCAAACTGTTCATTTGGATTGCTGAGCAGCTGCCCTGAGGAAGCAACTTCGTGTTGCGTGAGTGAGAGTCCAGCCTCAGAATAATAGCATATGTGATTACACTTGTAATCACCAGTGCCCTTCCTGTTGCTTTTCAGCAAGTACATACTGCCACCATACTTGGCAAGATAGGTGTAGTTTGAAGCTGGGCCATCTGGGCATAGACCTTATTTTGAGGTTGACATTCTACGGCCATCTGCAGCATGTCACCAGCCCTGCTCTGGAGAAACACTGTGTCTTCTACATGCCAGGCCAGTAAGGGCATGTAGAAGACATATAATGACTGTATGTACAAGCTGATTAACTGATGTTTGGAACTTCCTGCCATGGTAGTTTGAAATGTTAATTTGATTTGGTTTTCATAATCAGCAACAATGACGAAGCAGACAACAAGGCAAACAGTAATCGCAAGAGCTGGTGCAATGGGCACTTCTGTATTTCTTTCAGAGACACAAGAATGCAGATGCCACAGTATAAAATAAAATACAAACTGCCAGAAGAACTCAGTGGATGATACATCATCTGTGGAGGCAAGGGATGGTTGGCATTTTTGGAAGACCCTGTATCAGGGCTTCATTTTCTTTGCTTTGTTAACTAATGCATGTCAGTGGTATTGTTAAAGCTAATAATTCATAGTTATCCCAAATGGAAATGATGCTTTATAGTCCTTTCGAACCATTTTTGAGATTGAGAGTTCTTTAATCTCTGTCATTGGAACATAACGATATACTTCTATATAAGGATAATGGGATTTGTGTTATTTTCCAAGTGCAGTCAAAGGGTCTTAGTAAATTTAAACTAATTCATTTTGTGATGATACAAATTAAAGCCACAGAGGAGAGGTGAAAAGGTTCAGCATGGTTCCTTTGTCCTGGGTGATTACTTGCTTCAGTAATGGAGTCTCTTGCCATGATGTTCTACTAAGTATTACTTTGTTTGTACAAATAGTCAAATAAACCTTAAGATCTCATCCTACTCCAAAAAGTGCAAGAAACATTTGTGGGAGTTATTTCCTGCAGCATTCTTGTCCTCTGGTCTTGTAGCTGTAGTAATTATATGGTTGTTTCACTTGAGGTTCTGCTCATTTGTGTTTATGATGACTACTTTTGTAAAATTTTAAAGTGAGATGGTTAACACTTAAAAATGTATTGCGTGATGTAGCTAATCCCGGGGCAGGATGTTTTTGTCACATTTGCTTGTCAGCTGGACACTGCAGGAACCTGTTATGAAGCAGGGTCTTGCCATGAGATGCTGTACAGTAATTTTACCTTGTTCACATAAATAAAAACTCTACTCGAGCTTCACTAACAACCTTGTTTAAAGTAGATTGGGTGCCTCAGGTTATAATGCAAATCTTCAGAATAATCACATCGGGAAGGTTACATTGTGAAAATATTTAATCTTTGCTGTAAATTTTCATTGACAGTTGTTTTATTCATCACTCAATGGTTAATGGAGAAAATATTACAGAATATAAATCTTTATTAATATTTCACTACAGTTGAATATGTATTAACATAACTAGAAATGCAGCACATGATTGCAAATGCAAGAACCTAGCAAAAGGTTTGATACTATCTGGTTTGCACCTTTTAAGTTTAATACAACAAACCCCACAAAATTTCCTCATGCCTGTTTGGTCAGTTCATGGAAAGGAATGGCAGAAGTCACCTTTTCTTAAAAGTTGTAGGATTCTCTGCTATGGCGGCAAATGGCCTGTCACTTGTCACACTTCCCCTGCTGAAGTCTTCCACTCTTTGTTCTCTTTCCTTCAGCTTATACCTGGAACCTGTGCTCAGCTCCCACTGCTTACACTGCTCCCTTCTCTTTGCCTCAAGCTCCCATCTCAATTTTTGAAGTTTCAAGCATCTGTCCCCTGGCTTTGGTCCCTGAGTTCTGTCACCTCAGATTGCTTGCAACTTTGTAACTCCAACCCCTAGTTTCTGTTGCCATCTCCATGTATTTCCCAATTTTAATATCTGACTGTGAACTGAATATGTAAAATTCATTCTGTTGACCAACTAATTGGCTCGAAATGAAGTGTGGACTGTTGGCTCTCTGATCATAAGTTGTCAAAGCCTCACTAAAGTGCAAGGCTTTTTGGGAAGTAGTCGTTTGGAAGGAGCCACTACGTGTCAGCAGGAGTCTGAATAGACTGAAACCAATCAATGTGGCTTTTGGTGCTTGGAAAAGTTGAACCAAATTTCCAGTTCTATGGGGACCAAGGCAGGACTTTTGTTGGTTGAGATTGTGCTGACTATATAAGCATAGGTTTTGACTCTAAAGCTGATTTTCCACAGGAAATTTATAGTAAGAGATTCAGCAAAAGAACTACTGTTGAATTTCATGAGGAAATTGATATAGACCACTTTAGAATTCTATCACTTGTTTGGGGGTGGGCACATGCCACATCAGTTCAAGTCTTTTTTGTCCAGTTCTTTGTGAGGACACAATCTGCTTCATTGTCCCAGGAGCAGAACATAGAACATGGAAATCTACAGCTTATTATAGGCCCTTCAGCACACAATCTTGTACTGACCATGTGCGATTGGATATTCAGGTTTCTGATCATTAAAGGGGGAATACTACAGTAAGTAACTGAATACAATAACAAAAAGAGGTTGCAGATTTTCTCTTCTTTCCTTCTCTTGCCCATCCCATATCTTTCCATCATTTTCACTACCTTCCTCTTTTTTCCTTTTGTTCATCCAACGTGTGAGGATCTAGTCAATTTTATGTCTCCGAGGATATTCCTATATTTCACACTGTTTATTGAAGCATCAACTGAAAAGAAGTGGGCACAGTATTCTGGCCCACTATTACCATTGATCATCTTTATCTTTTCAGACCATGATCATAGATTATATGCATGCTGAGAGAGTGATAATCACTTTTGGTGATAATCACTCCCTCAGCATGAACAACTTGAGATCACAGTGATACAAGGTTTAGACTGTAACTCCTTGCATCACTGGCCATCTCACATTACTGAAAAATAAATTCTTCCCCTTTGCTTTGCATGCTGCCCTCTACACAAGATAAAGGAGCTGAATGTCCTGGAACAACAAGCCCCCATAACCTCCAGAATTGCAAATTTCTCTAGAACTGTCCTGAAAAGAGCCAGCAGCCTAAAAAAAATTAGCATAGGTACCTTTTGCAAGCTGGTTCTGGTTCTGTAATGCAACTGTTGTTTATTGAAGTATGCAGACGATCTTTCTGAAAACCCCTTGAGAGAAGCAAAGTCCCTTCAGCCATTGGTCCATAACCCATTGTGGATAGGAATCATTCTCAGAGCCCTCCTCCTCCACCTTTCCACTTTTCTCCCTCTTTCTCCCCCCTCCCACCACCATGTCATCCTACTCTGCTGTCTATCTTGTCCTGTATGTTAAAATGGATGCCTTGATATATGGTACTAAACCCTCATACTGGTGTAGCCTCAAGTTAAACTCTACAGGCAATGTAACATATGGACTTTTATCAGTATACAAACTCTTAAAAAATTTAGTAATAAAAGTCATGCAAATCTGCAAACCAGCTGTTCCAATCAATCACCAAACTTTTTTGGGATCCCATTAGAAAATATTAGTGAGCAAGTTCTGTTGTTAATTACAGGTTTTATCTCCTGTTTGATTATACTGGTTCACTTTTGGAATGATATGAAATTAGTGTGAGATTTGACATGATGATTTATTTATTCTGTGTATGCCTAGCAAATATATTACTGATCTAATTTGCTGAATTGTGTGAGTCACAATAGAAATGTTTGTTCATGATTTGAACAGGAAATTGGAATGAAATCAATGTATTTACTACCCAAGAGGTATTGTTAGACCATCAGATAACTGTGATGTTCATTCAAGGTATCAACAAATTACCTTTTCTGTTTGTAGGAAATTCATTTGGATACCTGAGGTGACTCTCAAGATGCTGTCCTCCTCGAGAAGAATTTCAGCCTTTGAAACCAGACATCCTTTGGAAACAGATGCTCAAGAAACTGGAATAGATCCATTACAAAATGAACTAGTAAAAGATGACAATGGTAAGTTGTAATAAGTTATAGCTGCACTTTGGTATCATCACACAATCGCAATATTGCATAAACCAATATTGCATATTCGGTATCAGAGACATCACAAGTTACTTCTTAGCTAACCAATTTTGAGTACTTTTGCAAGGTTGATAAGATATGAGATTCCTTTGTGTTAGTATTTTGTTTCCTATGAAATTCCCTGTAAAGTGTGAAAGATATGAATATGTCAGGAAATCTTTGCATTAAAATACTTTTTTATGTTAGCTTCTACAAAAGACTTTCAACAATGTGTGTTCTGAGGAATTTATTAACTGATCTCTTACAGTTTATTTGCTTTTGCTGGTGAAAATCTTGAGTTGTCTCATGGATTAGTTGTAATCTTCAGCAATGTGAAAGTGATTTTTTTTTCAAAATAGTTATACCATTAAGGTTTTTATGGTATCAAGATAACTTCATGAAATGAAAATGCCATTTGGACTGTGTGTTTGTATAGGTACTGTACCGTCACTCTAAATGGTTGCTTGAAGCAGCAATATTTAATTGCTAGCTCTCAATTAACTTCCATTTAACTGTATCCTACTAATTGCAAAGGATGGTGTAACCAGTTTTATTTAGAATATAATCAACATTAATTTATAAGTGCATCTCTACAAAGTATGGAGGCAGTTTGGAGTGGTTTGGTTTAAGTAATTGCATAACTAATTTTCATTTAGGTAGCCTAAAGTAAAAACATCTTTTTTTAATATATTTTTCGAAGTTGTAAATGTATATTTTCAAATAAAGGAAATTTATGCTGTTTCATGCTATATATAAGTGTCTCAAACTTTCTTGCCTCTGGGTGCACTGCACCTTGAGCAATACTTTGTTCAGTCACTCATTACGAACTCCAGAATAAAAATTATTGCCAAAAGTTATATAGTTTGGTCACCACAGCAGTGTTGTGGTTAGTATAATGTTTTACAACACCAGCTGCAAGATTGGGGTTCGGTTCTCACTGCTGTTGTAAGACTTGTACATTTTCCCCATGAACACATGGGTTTCCTCCAGGTGCTTCAGTTTTCTTCCAAATTTCAAAGATGTATGAATTAGGCATAGTAATCTGTGGGCATGCTATGTTGGCACCAGAGGAACGGCGGCATTTATGGGATGCCCATCGGAACATTTGCTTTGCAAACGACACATTTCACTGTACATGTGATAAATGTCACTAATCTTTAAATCTTTAAATACTCAGCAGTTTTGAAATAACTTCATATGCACTTATATTCTCCCTGAGGGGACCTGTGTGTGTCTTTGTCTGTCTCTCTCACTCCCTCCCTCCGTCTTCCACCCTCTCTCCCTCTCTCCTGTGCTCGGTTCTGGTCGTCTCACTACAGAAAGGATGTGGAAGCCATAGAAAGGGTGTGGAGGAGACTTACAAGGATGTTGCCTGGATTGGGGAGCATGCCTTATGAGAATAGGTTGAGTGAACACGGCCTTTTCTCCTTGGAGCGACGGAGGATAAGAGGTGACCTGATCGAGGTGTATAAGATGATGAGAGGCATTGAACATGTGGATAGTCAGAGACTTTTTCCCAGGGCTGAAGTGGTTGCCACAAGAGGATACAGGTTTAAGGTGCTGGGGAGTAGTACAGAGGAGATGTTAAGGGTAAGTTTTTTACTCAGGGAGTGGTGAGTGTGTGGAATGGGCTGCCGGCAACAGTGGTGGAGACGGATACGATAGGGTCTTTTAAAGAGACTTTTGAATAGGTACATGGTTGGATAGGTACATGGAGCTTAGAAAAATAGAGGGCTATGGGTAAGTCTAGTAATTTCTAAGGTAGGGACATATTTGTCACAACTTTGTGGGCTGAAGGGCCTGTATTGTGCTGTAGGTTTTCTATGTTTCCCTCTCTCCCTCTGTCCCTCTCTCCCTCCCTCTACCCCACTTCCCTCCCTCCCCCTCTCCTTTGGGCTAGATTGCATTTAACCTCGCTCTTGTGTTAGAAAGAGGTGACATTGGATTGGAAGACGTGTAATCCTTGTGTGTAGAGTTTAAAAACCTGCAAAGGTAGAAATACTCTGATGGGTGTCTGAACAATAGCCAGGATGTGGGGTTCAAATTACAATGGGAGATAGAAAAGGTGTTTAAAAGGGCAATGTAATGATAATCATGGCAGATTTCAATATGCAAGAAAATTGGGAAAATCAGTAGTGCTAGATCCCAAGAGAAGGAATTTCTGAGATTTCCTTGTGGTGGCTGATGAAGTAACAGCAATCTGCCGTTGCTCCAATTTTAATTATCTTACTATTTTCAAACCATCTTGAAACGTCTTTTTTTTAAGTGTGATATTCTTTCATTATGGCTGGAAGGAGTGTCAGAGGTACTAAAAAGGATAATTTTCCTGCCTCTTTGGATTCTATTATGGAATTGCTACAAAGTCATGCACGAGAAGCCTCTGAGAAGTTTCAACAGTTCAGCAGTGAATTTAAACAAGTAGATGGTAAATTGGACTCTATTCAACAAACTCTTAATGAACACAATAAACATATCAAGAATAATGAGGAAAATTTTTCGGCTCTGGAAACAGAAGTGGATGAATTGCAGAAGCTTTGTGAAAAGCAATCGAAGTCCAACGAAAAGTTAGGACAGAAGATTATCGATCTAGAAGATAGAAATAGAAGGAACAACCTATGGGTTATGGGTCTCAAAGAATTAATCGAAGGTAACCATCCTAGGGAGTTTTTTGCAAACTTTTTGCAAGAATTATTTCCGGAGATTTTGACGTCTGTGCCTATGATCGAACGAGTTCACAGATCTCCTCCGTTTAGGTCTCCTAACGCTCAGAAAACAAGATCAGTAATAATCTGCTTTCATGAATTTAAAACAAAGGAACTCTTAATTCACGAATCTCGTCGAAGAGGCATGATTGACTGTAATGGTCGCAAGATTAGAATTGTTGAAGATTATTCACCTGAGGTTATGCAGGGATGTGTTAAATTCAAAGAAGTTATGTCCAAGTTTTTTAATATGGGTTTCAAGCCTTCCCTTCGCTACCCAGCCCGACTCAGAATTACACTTAAAAACAGTTCTTTCGAATGGTTCTGCTCGACTATTGAAGCACAGAAATTTTAAAAATCCGAAGGTTAAATCCCAAGGCTAACTGTGTACTTTCTCCTTACATGAAGACTTAAGATTAAGTGAAAACTTCTAATTTGCAAATCCCGTCGAAGGGGCATGTCTGGTTATAGGGTGGAATATTAAGATTCTGGAAGGTTATTGGCTTGAGGTTATGCAGGAGTGTGTTAAGTTTAAACAAGCTCTGTTGGGGTTTTCTTTAACAAGGGTTTTAACCCGTCCCTTGGCTACCCAGTTTGACTGAGAATCTAATTAATGATGGATCCTTCGAATGGCTTCTTTTGAATGTTGAAGCACAAAGATTTTTTTAAAATTCGAAAGCTAATTGCTTAGTCTGTTTTTCCATGAAGATATAAGATTAATGTTCAATGTCGTTCTGTATTAATAATTGTATCTTTTATTTTTCATAAACCTTTGTAACTAATTTCCTTTCGTATTTTTTAATACTGTATTTTTGATATACGAGAGCTGAATCTCTTGTTTGGGTTTTGTTTAGTCTAGGTTGGAATATAAATATCCTTGTAACTAATTGGAGCGATCACCCGGTTTTTTGGGGGGTTGTCAGTAGTTTGTAGATGCCGACTTTCTATTGGTCGGTTTTCTTCCTTTGGGAGGTGGGCGGGGTTATGTTTTTTTTTCTGGAAGCTGCTTACGAATTTTTAGCCAACTTGTTGCTTGGTTACCATTTCTCAAGGCTTATAGCTTGGTTTTTAACTTACATTTTAATCCTTCCTTTAAATAATATTAAAAATGGACCAAACTATTAATTTACTCAGTTTTAACATGAAAGGATTAAATCGCCCTGTTAAACGTAATAAGATTTTTGCTTATATTAAGAAATTTAAGGTCCCTATTTTTTTTTACAAGAAACTCACACACACAAATGTGATATCTACGTTTTTTTAGCAGTTGGAATGGACTTTGTTTTCACTTTTCAGGCCAAATCTAGAGGCGTTTTGATTCTTATAGATAATACACTTTCCTTTGTCCAACATAAAGTCTGCTACTAATGGACGTTTTGTTACAGTCTCAGGAAAACTAGATAATAAGTTAATAGTATTTGCCAATGATGACCCAGGATTCTTTGAACATTTTTTTTCTTTTTTACCAGATCTGAATCTTTATTCTTTGGTGATGGGAGGAGATTTTAACTGTTGGCTCGACCCAATCTTAGACCGATCATCTGTTAACCAGCGTCTCTTAATAAATCAGCTTTGTTTAAAAAATTATTTTTATTGAAGTGTGGTATAGTTGATGTTTGGCATTTCTTATATCCCATAGATAGGGAATATTCAATTATTTCCCATGTTCACCACACATATTCCAGGATTGATTTTTTTTTATTGGTAGTCAAATGATCTCATCAGTTCGTTCCTGTGAATATAAAGAGATTGCTGTTTTAGATCATGGTCCTATATTTTTATCTTTAAAACTCCCTGGTCTTCTTGAAACCAACAGATTCTGACGTTTTAATACAACTTTGTTATCAGATAAGGAATTTTTAAAATTTCTAGAGAAGCATATTATTTTGTTTTTTGAAGAGAATAAAAAGGAAGAGACTTAAATCTTATTGAATGGAATACTTTCAAGGCCTATATTAGAGGACAAATTATTTCTTATACTGTGTTAACAATAAAGCTAATAAAGAAAGAATTGAATTAGCCAATCAATTAAAACAATTAGATCAAAATACGCTATAGCTCCAGATCCTGTTTTGTATAAAAGACGTGTTGAAGTTCAAACTAAATATGATCTTCTGTTAAGATATCCAATTGAAACTCAACTTCTTAAAAGATAAAACTCAATTTTACATTCATGGAGATAAATCAGGCAGAGTGTTGGCCAACCAATTAAGAGAAGTGGAGAGTCTGTCATCATGCCCGACGCTGGCCCCCTAGGCCTGAGTCGATGTAGTAGTAGTAGAGTAGTAGTAGTGATTAAAAACTTCTGTAGTTAAATGACAAATTAAAGAAATTTGCAAAATGAATGGTGATAGGACAAATGATTACTCTGAAATAAATGATACCTTTAGAGAATTCTATTCTAAACTTTATAGTTCTGACTCCCCTAAAGATAATACTGTAACGAACAACTTTTTAGATCAATTAAATATCCCTGCACTTTCTGCAGATAATTGCAAACAGATGGATCAACCCATTTCGTATGAGGAAATAGCCGAGGCTATACGTTCATTACACTCGGGGAAGGCTCCAGGTCCAGATGGATTTTCAGGAGAATTTTATAAGGCTTTTTCTTCATTAATTATACCGCAGTTGTACTTAGTCTTTTTGGATTCTTTCAAATTAGGTAGTTAGCCTCAATCTTTTTATGAAGCTTCTATTTCACTTATCCTAAAAAAGAATAAGGATCCAACTGAATGCTCTTCATATAGGCCAATTTTATTACTTAATATAGATACTAACATTCTTCCTAAAGTTCTGGCTCGTAGGATTGAAAATATTTTACTTTCTATTATTTCTGGTGATCAGACTGGATTTATTAAAAGCCAACATTCCTATTTTAATATATGCCGTGTATTAAATGTTATTTAATCTCCTTCTCAGGAGGTATCGGAATGTGTGATATCTTTAGATGCTGAGAAGGCCTTCGATCGGGTTGAATGGAATTATTTATTTAAAACCTTAGAAAAATTTAATTTTGGACCAGATTTTATTCAATGGATTAAATTACTTTATTTATCTCCTTCTGCTCGAGTTCTTACTAATTTTCAAAATGCCAAACCATTAAAACTTCACCGCGGAACTAGACAAGGTTGTCCGTTGAGTCCTTTACTTTTCGATTTAGCTTTGGAACCCCTTGCTATTGCTTTTCGAGAATCTAATGATAGCTGTGGTATTTCAAGGAGAGCTATCACCCACAAAATCGCGCTTTACGCTGATGATATATTGCTTTTTATCTCTAATGTTGAGATTTTGTTACCTTGTGTATTTTCTTTACTCTCCTGTTTTGGCCAGTTTTCAGGATATAAATTGAATCTATATAAGAGTGAAATATTTCCTTTAAATAATTTGGTATTAGTTAATATTAATCTTCTGTTTAAAATTGTAAGGAATCAATTTACTTATTTGGGTGTAACAATCACTAAGAATTACAAATACCTGTTTAAAGAAAACTTTCTTACTTTATTGAACCATGTAAAAAAGATATTATTAAATTGGTCACCTCTTTCAATATTGTTGGACGGAGGAATTAATTCTATTAAAATGAATATTCTACCTAAAATTATATATCTTTTTCAGGCTTTACCCATTTTTATTCCTAAATCCTTTTTTGACTTGCTTGAATCTATTCTATCCTCCTATATATGGAAAAAAAGTCCTTGTTTAAAAAAATTTCATCTTCAAAAACCTAAAAAGTCTGGAGGTTTAGCCTTACCTAATTTTAGGTTTTATTACTGGGCAGTTAATATACGATATCTTGTGTTTCGGATATATTATATTAATCATGTAGACTGTCCGGTATGAGTTTCTTTAGAAGCTAATTCTGTTAGTAAATTTTTTATTATTTCTCTTCTTGGATCCTCACTTCCTTTATTTGTAAGGAAACTAACTGATAATTTAATAGTTAAACATACTCTGAGATTCAATTTAGAAAACATTTTGGTTTATTGAGATTTTCCCTTTCTAGTCCCATTTATTCTATTTTTTTTAAACCCTCCATGACTGATTTAGTTTTTAAAGAATGGGACAGGTTGGGTATTAAATACTTTTGGGATCTGTTTGTTGGAGGAGATCTTTTTTCATTTGAGCAATTGTCAGCTAAACATCGCTGTCCCAAAACTCACTTTTTTAGATATCTACAAATTAGAGACTTTCTAAGATCTCAATTATGTACATTTCCTATAAGGTCAGATAAGAACCTACTAGACATAATTTTTAATTTGACACCTTTTTATAATGGTTCAATATCTAATATTTATGGTGTATTACTGGAGATAAGGAATATTCCTTTAGACAAAATTAAGAATCTCTGGGAACAAGACTTACAGACATCAATATCTGATGAAATTTGGAATGAAATTTTTAAACTGGTTAATAGATCATCGCTATGTGCTCGCCATTCTCTCATACAATTTAAGGTGGTACATTGAGTCCATATGATTAAAGATAAGCTATCTCGTTTTTAATTGGATATATTTCCCTACTGTGACAGATGCAATAATGGAGAAGCTTCATTAATTCATATGTTTTGGACTTGTCCATGTCTTGTAACATATTGGAAGGAAGTTTTTCAAACTTTTTCTTTACTTTTCAAAGTCAATTTTAAGCCTAATCCTCTGACAGCCCTATTTGGTATTGTTGCTGGACAAGATATCAAGCTGGAGACATCAGATTTACATATTTTGGCCTTTAGCTCTCTTATAGCTAGGAGGGCTCTTTTGTTTAAATGGAAAGATGTTTTTCCTCCTACTCATGTTCAATGGTTTTGCGATGTTATGTCATGCTTAGATTGCTTAGATTTAGAGAAGATCCGTTATTCAATTTCTGAATCTCGTCAAGACTTTCAAACATTGTGGGGACCTTTTCTGAATTATTTTCAAAACTTTCAAAACCTTCAATTCGATGTTTAAATTCAGATGTTGACTATTATTAATTTTTATTATATGAGAAGGTATTTTACCTTTTTTTCTCCTTAATAAACAGTTTTGGTCTTGGTAGGGGTTAGATTTTTTTTGTAATAAATTAGTATATTTCAACATAACTTTGACTAACCTACATGAATACAGGGTAATGAGATTGTTATTTTGAATAGATATAATGTAATCGGTAGTCGTTTTTTTCGACCGTTATATATACTTTGTATTCTTTTATGTAGAAACTAATAAAAAAATATTGAAAAGAGAAGGAATTTCTGGAATGCATAGAAAATAGCTTTTTAAAGCAACTTGTAGTTGAGCCCACTAGGGGAAAAACATTTCTGGATTGGGTGTTGTGTCATAAACCAGATGTGATTAAGGAACTTAAGGTAAAGGAACCTTTAGAAGGCAGAGATCAGAGTATGATTGAATTCAGCCTGCAGTCTGAGAGGAAAAAGCTAAAATCAGAACTATCAGTATTATAGTGGAGTAAAGGATACAGCAGAGGTATCAGATAGCAGTTAGTGAAAGGTGATTGGAAGGGGACAAGAGCAGCGATGACAGCAGGACAGCAATGGCTGGAGTTTCGAGGAGCAATTCAGAAAGTACAGAATAGATTATCCCAGAGAAGAAGAAATACTCTAAAGAGAAGATGAGACAACCGTGGCTGACAAGGGAAGTTACAGAGAGCATAAAAGCAAAAAAGAAGTGTACAATGTTGCAAAAAAAAGCAGGAAGCTAGAGGATTGGGTAGCTTTTAAAAACCAACAAAAGGCAATTGAAATGTCTTAAGGAGAGACAAGATGTAATATAAGGTTAACCAGCCTATAATACAGCTTTTTCAAATACTGTATACAAAGAGTAAAAGAGAGGCAAGACTGGAAATTGGAGTGCTGGAAATGACTTTGGAAACGTAATTGGGAAGCAAAAAGGGCGACAAACATCACTGAGGGATGCACCAGCTGTATGCCAGAGATTTGAGAGTTTTGGGGCTAGAAGTGAATGTCGTTGCTGTTACTACGGAGAAGGCACTTGGGAAGCTGAAAGAAATAAAGGTGAGTTCTTCAAACTTTCTGCATAATCACTCAAAGAGTTGAACTGCACGTGCATGTAACAAGAGCTGCATAACTCATCTCCTTCTACCTTAAACCACAAACTTAGCAATCACCCCTGCTGTGGACCACTTTCTGGAGGTCCAAGACGCCGACTTCTACAAAGAAGGGTTTCATATACTCCACGACCACTAGACTGTGTAAATGTAGGAGGGAACTATGTTAAAAAATAAATGTGCTAGGTTTTTTAAAAATTGACTCCTTCTACTTTAGGCCACGAACTTATCAATCACCCCTCGTATGTCACCAACCCAGAGACTAATTTTCTTATAAACATATTCAATAATTCTATAGAATAGTAACATAACAGTGTCAATGAAAGATCACCCAGCTAGGGTTTTTAACCAGAGTGCAGAAGACACCAAACTGCAAATACAAAAGGAAGATATGAAAATAATAATGAATAAATAAGCAATAAATATTGAGAACATGAGAAAATGAGTTTTTAAAAGTGAGCCCATAGGCTGTGAGAATATTTTAATGATGGTTGAGGGGTAGTAACTGTTCTTGGAGGTATTGCTGAGTCCTGAGGCCTTTGTACCTTCTTCCTGATGGCAACAGTGAGAGAAGAGGATGTCCTGTGTGCTGGGGGCTCCTGATGATGGATGGTGCTTTCTTGTGACAATATTCTATGTGGAAGTGCTCAATGGTTGGAAGGATTCTACCTGTGATGGACTGGCCATATCCACTACTTTTGTAGGATTTTCAGTTCAAGGGGTATTAGTGTTTCCATACCAGCTGTGATGCACCCAGTCAATATGCTCTCCACTACTCACCTATAGAAGTTTTAGATGCCATGCTGAATTTCTGTAAACTCTTAAGAAGTAAAGGCACTGCTGTGCTTTCTTTGTAATTGCATTTATATCCTGGGACAGGTGCTCCAAAATAATAATACCTGGGACTTTAAAGATGCTATCCCTCTTTACCTCTGATCCTCCAATGATTTCCTTCTCCTGACGTCTACAATCAGCTCCTTGGTTTTCATGATATTGAGTAAGAGGTTGTTGATGTAGTGCTACTGGGTGATAGTCATTGAGGTAGGTCACCATGCTCTTCTTGGGCACTGGTATAATCAAAGCCTGCTGGAAGAAGATAAGTAGCACACACTGCCAAAGCGAGAACACACCAACCAGTAGATCAGCACAGGTCTTTGGGACCTGGCAAGGTACCTCAGCTGGGCTAGCTGCTTTTTGTGGGTTCACCCTCCTGAAGGCTGCTTGCACATCGGCATCAGAGACTGAAATCATAGTATCATTGAGGAATGTGAGAGTTTGTGATAGTTCCTCCATGTTTTTGGTCAAAGCGAGCATAGAAGGCATTAAACTCATCTGGAAGTGAAACCCTGCTGTCTCCTATATATAACACTCCATTGGCCTCATTTTACACATGGCATCTCCCACAGAATGCCTTAATAACCTTTTGACATATCATGCCTTTACAACTAAATGTTTCTGATAGCCAGAAATGTTTTAAAATAGTTAAAAGTATTTTTAAAAAATCAAAATTAATAATTTTATTAAAAAACTTAAGTAATGTTGTTAAAATATTAGTATCAAATAGAATAAAATGCAAACTTCAGCAATGGGACAGGAGATCAGATTCAGTAACATCTAACTGTACTGCAATGTGCAGGAATGGAAGTCAGGGGCATGACAATGTAATATAGCAATTATTAGCGAAATAAGCGAAGTTTGTGTAACCAAATTAGCAATCTTCAGACCATTGCACATCCAGTACTCTCTCCCCAAAGTTACATCTTAATCCAAATCCAAATCCTTCATGTCTTTCTCTATGCACAGTTAGTACGCTATGTATGTTGCTATCTACTTCATGAGTTAAAAGCCACCTTTCACACAAATGGATACAAGGCCATGATACAGAGATACCACTTCTTTCTCAGAGGACACTGACACAAGGCAGTTATCAACAAAGAAGAAAACCAAAATGTTATCTGCTGTCTCAGCTGAACTGATTTTCATTGTCTTCTGCACATTTCCTAAGGGCGAAGTTGGCACACCGTGGTGATGAAGTTGCTCCAAAGAGATGTACCACCTTTCTAAAGTCCATCATATCTTGGCTGAGGCCACCATCAGACCACCAGAGAAACCTCAGCTGATCTGCATCTTCCTCTGGTACTTTAACCTGATGAAACATTGATTCAGTACTTGCCATGATTTCCTCACTTGCAGATCCCAGTCAGTTCAGATTAGCAACAACAACTCCTCCACAATCTCCATCAGCACAGGAGCACCACAGGGATGAGTGCTTAGCCACCCTGCTCTACTCACTTTACACCTATGACTGTGTGGCTAAGTACAGCTCCAACACCACATGCGTTTGCTGATGACACCACTGTTGTGGGCTGTATCAAAGGTGGTGATAAGTCAGCATACAGAAGGGAGATTAAAATTTTGGCTGAATGGTGTAATAACAACCACCTCTCACTCAATTTCACTAAGACCAAGGAACTGATTGTAGACTTCAGGAGAGGGAAACCAGAGGTCCATGAGTCAGTACTCATCGGAGGATCAGAGGTGGAGAAGATCAATAACTTTAAATTCCTTAATGCAGAGGCCCTCGAGACTCAGGACTACCTCAGAGGCCCTATCTTGGACCCATTTATATAAATATAATTTCAAAGAAAGCACAACAGCACCTCTGCTTCCTCAGGAGTCTAGGACAATCATGTTATCAAAAACCTTGGCAAACTTGTATAGATGTGTAGTGGAAAGTGTGCTGACTGGCTACCAATGCCTTTTGAGTGGAAAATCCTACAAAAGGTAGTGGATTTGGCCCAGTACGTCATGGGTAAAGCTCTCCAAACCATTGAGTATATCTACATGAAACATTACCTTAGAAAAGCAGCATCCATCATCAAAGAATCTCACCACCCAGGTCATTCTCTTTTCTCACTGCTACCATAAGGTAGAAGGTACAGGTGCCTCCGGACTTGCACTACTGTGTTCAAAAACAGTTACTACACCTGAACCATCAGGCTCTTGAGCAAAAGAGGATGACCACACTCATACTATTTCTGGTGTTCCCACAACCGATGGTTCTACTTTAAGGGCTCTTTATCTTGTTATTTCATGCTCTTTCATTTTATATTATTTCATACTCGTTATTTATTGCTATTTATTTATATTTGCATTTGCACAGTTTGTTGTTCTTTGATCCTGTTTACAGTTACTGTTCGATAGATTTGCTAAGTATGCCCACAGGAAAAAGAATCTCAGGGTTTTATGTGGTGGCTTGCATGTATTTTAATGATAAATTTTACTTTGAACTTTGATCACCACTGGTTCTTTTCTGAATCTGGTTATGACTCCAACCAGTGAGCTAGTAAGATCCGGTCCCTGTAAGAGCTAAGCATTGATATTTCTTGAAAAGTCACTCCACATTCAACCGCAACATGAAGTTCCCCTTTTCTGGAGTGGTAAACATCATAATGTGGAATATGCCAGACTTTCCCATCACTGCATTCCAGATCCTCTGCTAGCACTGTTTCGGCAGACCTTGAGAGATGACATTCATCATGGAAGCTGTGTAGTCTATCTGAAATGAGAAATCCATTTTAAACCTCTTCCTTAAATTTAGAGCATGCTGTTCTTCATTCTTCCTGTTATTTGGCATGTTAGCCTCCTTTCTCAAAAGTAAACTAATTTGATAGTGTCTGTCTAATAGTTTCGCAGAATTTGTAACCAGCTCCATGAACTTGTGGTCTTATCTTGACAAACCAAATTGTTAATCTTGCCTGCATTCAGGGAAGTCTGCCTTGAACTGCCACTGCCAAAGGTCATCCAAGTTCAAAACTGTGGGCTCAGGCCATGCATAGTCTCTCCTGTCACCATTGATTCTTTTCAGTAGTCCATTTGCAGTCCAACCCAACATAGTTCTCCCGTGCAAATCACTTGCAATGGCCCCAATGCTTTAGGCATATTTGTCCCTATTAGTAGCTTAATTTCTGAATCAATCTCTGACAAATGGACATGCTTCAGGTGAGACCATCCCTGGAGATCCCCGGCATGGATTGTTCCCTCCATGGACAGGAATACTTTCCTATTTAAAGATGTTAGGTAGTTCACAATAGTTTTCACCATCTAAGCCCGCCACTTGCAATTCTGAAACAGTGTAGCTGCTCATGACCTTCTATTGCCCGTGGTGCTCAAGAGAATATGTGTTCTTTTTCCTGTGAAGTCGAGCTTGTTCATGAGGCCCAATATGCAGAATCCTTTGTACTCCCTTAATCTAGGTAAGTATAAGTAACCACAAACAACAAGAATTCTGCAGATGCTGGAAATTCAAGCAACACACATCAAAGTTGCTGGTGAACGCAGCAGGCCAGGCAGCATCTGTAGGAAGAGGTGTAGTCGACGTTTCAGGCCGAGACCCTTCGTCAGGACTAAGTCCTGACGAAGGGTCTCGGCCTGAAACGTCGACTGTACCTCTTCCTACAGATGCTGCCTGGCCTGCTGCATTCACCAGCAACTTTGATAAGTAACCACAGTCTTGTTGCTCCCTTAGATTTCACTTGTACTGGAATTATGATCGCCAGCCCCTGTAAGGCCGTTATGTATCAGGGCACCGCTCACTGCTGATTCTTTCACGGCATGTTTTGATTCTGCATTCTTTTCGTTAGTGTGAATATGAAATGTGCTGGGATGCTTAAAACTGCTTACCTTGCCTGAAAATCATGCCCTACAATCCTTGCTGATGTATCCTGTACACAAACAGTCAAAGCAGACAACATTTTCCTTTAGAAAGACAACGTTCTCAATATGAGCCTTTTCCTCCAGCTAAGGGCACATATCCAATGTGTCTTCACCTTTGCAGAACAGACAAACCCCTTTGGCTGGCAAGACCATTTCCCTTCCATTAGTTCGAGGTTCAGATTCAGCTTTACTTCCACAATGGCCACAGTAGTGGCAAATCTGCTTCCTAGAACAAAGCTGTAACTTAGTTGTGTTCACACCTTTGATTATTGCAGGTGACTGTATATTCCTAAGTACCGGGTCTGTTGCAATCTTTACTTGCCCTTCAATAAAATCAACAATACTCTTATGGTTGTGCCTTTCTTGCAGTTCACTGGCCATCGTTCTCCATTTATAATGTAAGGCAGTTTCTTTACAACAATTGACATTTGGCAGACATGTCCAGCTCACGCAGGTACTGCACTTCTTCTATGGCATTGCAACAGCCTCTAAGAACAACACTGTAGTCTTGAAGAGCTTTTACATTTTCAGATTTGATAAGTACCCAAGAAAGAGCCTTTTGCTTGTAGGTGGATGCAATTTTCTGTCCGTTACAATATATTCCTGTAATAAAGCCTCAGCTGTGACATATCCTTTCTTAGGGTTGACATGCTGAAAATATCTGACAAGTTCTCTAGGGTGATCCCTAGTTTATTGTTCAAGGAAATAGAGGCAGTCACTATGGCTGTCAGTTTTGCTTTCTAAGGCCTTCATGAATGCATGATACTACAATGGATCACCATCTAAGATTTGAATCTCTCTTTTAGACAAAGATAAAATACATTGTTGTTGTGCCAATAAGATTGTTATTTCACTTTGCTTCTTCATAATATCAATAATACTGTTTGACCTCTAACGTCTGAAACAGGAGTGTTTCTATGCGGCAGGTGAATTTCCCCATGAGCTCTTTGAGCTGTTGGATATGTCATCGGTTCAGAGCGCCTCATTAGTGCAAGCTGAGTGTAAACCCCCTGAACTACTACTACGGGTTTTGTTAATGTATCCCAAATACATGAGGAACAAATGAATCAACATTGATATTGATTGTTTTTTTTCCTGTGCCTTTTCAGTATAAGAATTGACACCATAAGACCATCCTGCTGGAGCACTTTTAGCCCTTGCTACACTTGAAGCCCTTAGCACATTTACTTTAGCCATATGTGCGGCAATTTCTTCCTCCATCTTAAGCTGTTCCTTCCTATTCCATAGTTGTTCCTCTTGCTTTTCCAGCGCGTGTTTGTCCTTCAATAATTATTGACATACCATTAATCCAGCAAAATCAGCTTCTGTTTTAGTGCATGCAGAGGAGGTTGTAGATACAGAAGATTTTCTTCCTACAGCAGAGCTTTGAGGGCTGACATCTTGTGGATCATCTACTACATGCATAGTCAAAATATGCCTTGGAATCTGAGTGACATCGTCTGTTGGAATGTGAGACACATAACCTTCAGTGTAACATGGTTGAGTCAACCATTGTTTTACATCCAAAATACTGGAGGAACGCAGCAGGCCAGGCAGCATCTATGGAAAAGAGTACAGTTAACGTTTCAGGCTGAGACCTTTTAGCAGGACTGAAGAAAAAAAGACAAGTAGATTTAAAAGATGGGGGGAGGGGAGGGAGAAACACAAGGTGATAGGTGAAACTGAGAGGGGGAGGGGTGAAGTAAACAGCTGGAAAGTTGATTGGTGAAAATACCCAGAACTGGGGAAGGGGAAATCTAATAGGACAGGACAGAAGGCCGTGGAATAAGGAAAAGGGAAGAGGGCACCAACGGGTGGTGATGGATGAGCAAGGAGATAAGGTGAGAGATGGAAAAGGGGGTGGGAAATGGTGGGGTAGAGGGCAACATTACTGGGACTTTGAGAAGTTGATGTTCATGGGAGGCTGTTTTGCCGAGCGCCATGCTCTGTTCGCCAGAAGGAGCGGGATCACCTGGTGACCACCCATTTTAATTCCACTTCACGTTCTGATATGTCAATCCATGGCCTCCACTACTGCTGCGGAGGCCACACTCAGGTTGGAGAAACGCCACCTTATATTCCGCCTGGGTAGCCTCCAACCTGATGGCATAGTCATAGTCATACTTTATCAACAGCTTCACAGAGATTAGTCAAGTCCTCAAGATGAAATTGCACTTGTAAGACATCTCCTTTATTTTTTATTAGATCCTTAATTGATGGTATTAAACCTTTAATTTTGTTCATATTTGTTTTATATTCCTTTTGATAACTTTCAATTCTACTGACCAAAGGTTTAGTAGAAAGTTTAATTTCTCTTTTGCCAGCCCCAACTTCAAGATCGCTGACATCATTTCCATGCTTCAATTCACTCATCTTACTTTCTTCTTATTACGCAACTTGTAATTAACTCTTTATTCACTCACAACATATTCATAAAACGCACTGGCAATATTCCATTCAATAAACGAGGGTAATAAATAAACTGTCCGCACATCCACAGGGCTTAAACCAGACCAAACAGTGTTCAATTCAAATGTCGGCAACTGGAGGAATATTTCAGCACTTTGGTAAAACAAAGCAATGGACCCTTGGGTAAGTACCACATGATTGTGCAACGGTCCCCAATGGACAGGCGGCACTGACCATTCAAAACTGTGTTCAAACCACAAATACACAGCATGAATCAACCAAATATTGCAGATAATCTTCCCACAAGCTGTTTCTGATGCCAGTGTGTTGTTCTCTGTTGTGATTCCAATTTCAGTAACAAGTCTGAGGCAATTCTTTGCCATAAACTGGTGTTTGTTTCGTATAACTGTTGTTTGTTGACAAGATTGGAAGAGTGGTTTGATATGTGGTGGTAGGTAAGGACAAAGAAAACACTATCACTGTTATGGCAACAAGAGGTTGGGATGAGGGCAGATGTGCTGGAAATAGAGAAGATGCAGGCAATAGCAGCATCAGTGGTGGAAAGGAAACCCCATTACATGTATTTGAAGAAGAAGGACATCTTAGATGTTCTAGAATGGAACACCTTATCATGAGAACGGATGCAGCAGAGAGGGCGGAACTGAGAAAAATTATTTTTTTATGCATTTATAAGTGACAGGGTGGAAAGAGGTACAGTCAAGATAGCTGAAAGCGTGAGTAGGCTTAGAAAAGATACAGTTGAACTCAGAAGTTTACATAGACTTTAGCCAAATACATTTAAACCCAGTTTTTCACAATTCCTGACATTTAATCTGAGAAAACATTCCCTGCCTTAGGTCAGTTAGGATCACTATTTTAAGCATGTGAAATGTCAGAATAATAGTAGAGAGAATGATTTATTTCAGCTTTTATTTCTTTCATCACTTTCCCAGTGGATCAGAAGTTTACATACACTTTGTTAGTATTTGGTAGCATTGCCTTTAAATTGTTTAACTTGGGTCAAGCGTTTTGGGTAGCCTTCCACAAACTTCTCACAGTAAGTTGCTGGAATTTTGTCCCATTCCTCCAGACAGAACTGGTGTAACTGAGTCAGGTTTGTAGGCCTCCTTTGCTCGCACACGCTTGTTGTAAACTTCTGACCCACTGGGAAAGTGATGAAAGAAGTAAAAGCTGAAATAACTCATTCTCTCTACTATTATTCTGACATTTCATTCTTGAAATAAAGCAGTGATCCTAACTGACCTAAGATAGGGAATGTTTTCTAGGATTAAATGTCAGGAATTGTGAAAAACTGAGTTTAAATGTATTTGGCTAAGGTGTATGTAAACTTCTGACATCAACTGTGTCAATAGATAGTCTTGTCTCCAGAGACAGAGACAGGGAGATCGAGACGGGGGAGAAAGATGTCAGAGACAGACCAATAAATTTGAGGGAAGGATGGAAGTTGGAAGCAAGTTGATGAAATTGACAAGGTCAGCATGGAAGCAGGAGGCAGCACCAATGCTGTTGTCAACGTAGCACAGAAAGAGTGGGGAGCATTATCAGTGTGGGCATGGAACATGGACTGTTATATGTCTTCATGATGCAATGAATGACCTGCGTGGTAAACAGAATCCCAGAGCACAGGAAGCAAACTCAAGGGCCTATGTAAGAATTAGCAGAACTTCCTAGTATTCTGAATTGACTGAGATGAGAGGTTGATTAGTCTTTCTCAATCATTTATTAAACTAATGAACATCTTATCAGAAATTATGTGAGCCCTCAGTTTTGCTTAGATTTTACATAACAGAAGATTTGACCACTGACGTAATCTATAAATCAGATTATTATCAACATTAAACAATAGAAAAATAAAAATGAGCAGAGGGCATGAGATTACAATGGAGTAAAATGGAATGTATGATTAGCTTCCCCAATAACACCAAACCAGATGTCTTCTACAAATGTGAGCCATGCTGTTCCTTAAAAAATTTAATAAATCACAGCACAATTTTTGTATATTTCATAAACAAATGCATATTGTGTGGGAGATCATGCTTATCCTTTGAAGAACTTCCCTTATAAACTAAAACATCTTTACCCTCATCAGTAATTCAATAAAGATTTGCTTGTGAATTCTTTGTAATTCCCCGCCATAGATGCTGCCTTAACTGCTGAGTTCTACAGCACTTTGTGTGTGTTGTGCAAGTTGTGCAGTGTAGAGGTTGTATACTAGTCATGATCTTACTGAATGGTAGGCAGTTTTAAGAGTCCAAAGCAAGAAGACAAGAAAATAGAAGTAGGCCATTATGCCTTTCATGTTATTCCACCATTCAAAATTTTTGTGACTGATTTATCTCAAGCCATTGTTCATCATCAGTGCTAGTTTCCCCCTACCCCTCAATTTCATGATTTTTCTAAAAATTATCTATCTCCACTAAGTACCTCCAGTGATCTGGTGTCTACAGCTGTATGGAGCAGGCAATTCCAAAGATTTACTGTCTTTTGTGGGAAGAAACTTCTATGCACTAGTTTTAAATTACCACCAGTTTATCTTGTAATCGCCTTTCATTGTCCCAGAACACAATCAGGAAAACTCACCAACTTTCTGAGGAGGCTGAAGAAAGTTGGACTATGCACATCTACGTTTGTATATTCAAGTCATTATACAGATGTGCAATAGAGAGCATCCTAACAAGCTGCATTACTGCATGGTATGGAAACTGTACTACGGCAGACATGAAGGCTCTATAATGGGTAGTCAAAACTGCTCAATGCATCACTGGCACCAGTCTACCTGCCTTTGAGGACATATGTACAGAAGGTGCAGGAAAAGAGCCAGTAACATCAAGAAGGATCCCACCCACCCTGCTCACGGACTGTTTGTCCCACTTCCATCAGGGAGGAGGCTACATTGCTTCCAAGCCAGGACCATCAGACTCTAAAACAATTACTTTCCCAAGCAGTGATACCTCTACCAACTAACACACTGCTCAACATCCTCCACCACCATTACTTTATTGTTTCCTCTCATTCACCTTATGTGCATCACTTTATGGACATACAATCAGTCTGTGTACAAACAAGAGAAAATCTGCAGATGCTGGAAATCCAAGCAACACACACAAAATGTTGGAGGATCTCAGCAGGCCAGGCAGCATCTATAGAAAAGAGTACAGTCGACGTTTCAGGCCGAGACCCTTCAATCAGTCTGTGTATTTAAGTATTTATATTTCTTACGTTCTTTGCCTTATTGTGTGTTTTTTGCATCCGTTCAGATAAACAATTATTTCATTGCCCTTCATACTTGTATACTGGAAATTATGTTAAGCAATCTTGAATATCTTAAATAATTACGTATATTACTCTTTCAAGACTCTTTCACTTGCAGAAACCGCTCAATGTCTATCATGTCTTTCACCTTCAGTATTTGTTTCAATAAGATCATCTCTCATTCTTGTATTCTCCAGAAGGAACAAAATCAACAGTTTTAGTCTCTCATAATGGAACAATTCTGTCATCTCGTGAATTAACATAGTGAATCTCTTTTGACAACCTCCAATACTGTTATATTCTTTCTTAAATGAGAAGAGAAGACTCAAGTGTGGCCTCGCTAGCACTCTGGAGATTTGTAACAATACTTGCCTAAATTAAAACTCAATCCCATTGCCATAAATCCCAATATTTCATTTGCCTTGCTGATGCACCTGCCTGTTAACTTATTGTGAGTCATGTACTGGACGTACTGTACTTCACTTATTTGTCATCTCTGCCCATTGTGATAATCTGTCTTTTTCCCCTGCTAGCAAGTTACATGATCTTGCACTATTCCTGCATTAAACTCAGTTTGCTGAGTTTTTGCAAATTCACTCAACCTATCTGTATTCAATCACAGACCCATAATATTGTCATTTTTGCATGTCATCCCACCTATTTTCATGTCATTGCCAAGCTAAAGAGCTGAATATTTCTAATTAAATTCTTGCATTGAACCAGAGAACCACAGAACATGCGAGCTTCAGATAAAAGCAACATTTGAAAAATGACTTGCATTTGCGTAACTCATACTACAAATTTGGGATATTTGAAAGCACTTTACAGCCAATTAAATATTTTGAAGTGTACTCACAGTTGTAATGTAAGAAGAGTGGCATCAGTTTGCTGAATGCATGTTTCCACAAACAAATCTGATAAAGTGCAGATAATCAGAAAATGTCTTTGCAGATAGCACTGTGTCCAAAGCTCCTGGTGTGACCTCCTGTATATCGGTGAGACTCGACATAGATTGGGAGACCATTTCACTGAGCACCTAAATTCTGTCTGCCAGAAGAAGCGGGATCACCTAGTGGCCACCCATTTTAATTCCGCTTCCCATTTCCATTCCGATATGTCCATCCATGGCCTCCTTTACTGTCGTGATGAGGCCATACTCAGATTGGAGGAAAAACACCTTATATTCCATCTGAGTAGCCTCCAAACTGATGGCATGAACATCGATTTCTCGAACTTCCGGTAATGCCCCCCACTACACTATTCCCCATCCCCTTTTCCTTCTCTCACTTTATCTCCTTGCCTGCCCATCACTTCCCTCTGGTGCTCCTCCCCCTTTTTCTTTCTTTCATGGCCTTCTCTCCTATCAGACTCTCCATTCTCCAGCCCTGTATCTCTTTCACCAATCAACTTCCCAGCTCTTTGCCTCATCCCTCCCCCTCCAGTTTCACCTATCACCTTGCATTTCTCTCTCCCCTCCCCCACCTTTGAAATCTACTCCTCATCCTTTTTTTGCCAGTGTTGCCGAAGGGTTTCGGTCCGAAAAATGGACTGTACTTTTTTCCATAGATTCTGCCTGACTTGCTGTGTCCCTCCAGCATTTTGTGTGTGTGGTTTGGATTTCCAGCATCTCCAAATTTTCTATTGTTTACAAATAGAGGGGCTTTTTTATAAAAATGCCTAGATATGGCAGAGGGAACACTCCTTTTAAAATACTGAGAGACAAGGGGATTCGATAATTGGGTTGGAGCATGTGGTTGTGTATACTCATGTGCTTCAAAGCAAGGGCAAGAGAACCACATTTGTGGTTTGGGAATAGAGAGATATGAGTAATGGGAGAGGTGAATTGTGAGTGGAAGTATAGGCATAGTGAGTTTTTGTAGAAAAGTTGGTGAGACTTTTGAAGTTCTTTGTAAAAAAATAGGTGAGAGAAATAGAAAAGATGACCTGTGTGTATATTAGAAACAATAATTATTAGAAAACTAGTTAGCTAAGAGTTATTTTGGGTCTACCAAGTCATTCAGGTCAGGACTGTGGGCAAAAAAAGCAACAATACCTAAAAATAAATCCTTTAAAACTTGCAAACGAGGAAATCTGCTGATACTGGAAATCCAAACAACACACACAAAACTTGCAGCAATCTTTGCTATGTAAGAGAAGTGTTTTTTTTTAATGTGAATTGATAATTAGTCTGCTTTTAATCTTGATATATCACATAATTATGTAGATTATATCATACAAAATTGAAAAAGAAATATAATGGACAGGAGTTTGCTGTTTTAAAAAAAAACGGTATGTAACTTCCACAGAAGCGTAGCAGTTAGCTTTTACAGCTTGGGGCTTCAGAGTTCAGAGTTCAGTTCCAGCTCCAGTGTCATCTGTAAGGGGTCTGTATGTTTTCTCTGTGCAGTGCATGGGTTTTCTCCGGCTGCTTTGCTTTCCTCCCACATTCCAAAGATGTACTGGTTAGTGGGTTAATTGGTCATTGTAAATTGTCCTGGGATTAGGCTAGGGTTAAGTTGGGGACTGTTAGGTGGTGCAACCCGAAGGACTTATTCCATGCCGTATCTTAGTAAAAACAAGTTTAAAAAAAAAAGCTAGAAGCCATGAATTGAGAACCACTGAAAGAAATGGCATTAGCTTTATGGAAATATTATCTTGTGTTTAACCTTTCAATTACTTTCTTGTTGTATTTGCCATATTTGTACAGAAACTGTAGATTAAATTTCCCACAAGTTAACAAGGTATTTATTGCCTTAGGTAAACAGTGAATGATAAGAGTCATAGAGTTGTCAACATAGAAACAGGCAAGTAACTATCCAGATGTCTCTTAAATTTTGTTACTGTTCAAGTCTCCACCACCACCTCTGGTATCTTTCTAGATGCCAACTACTCTCTGTGGGGGGTAGGGGGGGAGAAATCCCTTAATCCTTTGTAAACCAATATATACCCTCTAGTTTTAGATGCTAATGTTATGGGAAACTGACTCTTGGCTTTTACCCTAACAATATACCCTAAATTTATATACCTTTTTCATGTTACCTCTCTCAGCTTCTCTCTTTGCTCCAGGAAAAGCACATTCAGTTTATCTAAACTCTCTAATCCTAGTAGTCTTGTGAATCTTTTCTGCATCTTCTCAAATTTAATTATTTACTACTACTGGGGCGACTAACATTGCACAAAAATATTGCAAGTGGAGCCATTTTGTGCAATTGCAGTGTGATGTCATATAGGCAACAGCTTACTCTCCATATCATAGTGCTCTGACTTGCATATCTTGTAGACAGCTGTGACACAACATCACAGTCAACCTCAATCAATGGAGGGCCTCATATAATTAATGATCATGAACATAGCTGGGATTCCCTTCATTTATTTGGGACACTATGCTGCTTCATTGGAACAGGAGACTGTTGCATGGCCGTTGGACACTACGCTGTGCTTAGATTGAACAGTTTTTAAATAGCGTCAGTTGCATGTGTGTTCAAAAAGCAGTGATGTTTTGTCACTGATAGCTAGCAGGAAAATAAGCATAAAACAATTTGCTGTTGTTTTGCTCATGTAGTTTTAAGCATTCAGGTTTGGAGATCCCAGAAACGGCTGAAAGTGAAAATAAAATGACTTCAGTACTGCAACAAATTAGAAACTATGAAGAGTTAAAGGTTTCGGCAATCATCTTACATATTACAATGAAAATGTAGACTTGGATGATGGAATCGTTGACACATTGTATGAAGGCAACAGAGGATGCAGCACTGATCTCTGCATCCTGCACCACACCAGTGGTCACAGACAAATCTGAAAATCTGAAAAACCCCCACCCCAAGCCTTGGATCGTTTAGTAAATTTTCTATCCAATCAGTTAGGTCTAACCTCTGATCCTGCTAGCACTTTTCAACTTGGCTGGCAATGGTTTCTGAGAATTAGTAGTTTACATAATGCTGCTTTGTTCCTAGACATTCTTTTCTTTTCATGTGTTCATCATGTTAAAAACAAATAATATGTCCATAAAGCATTTAATTGTAACATAAATGCCTTTATAGAAGAGAAAAGAATTCAGTAATTTGTGAAAGCAAGATAGTATAGTTGTCAGAAACTTAAAATAAAAACAAAATATCCTGTAGGTTTCCACAGGTCAGGGAGCATCCACAGTTGGAGTAAGTGAATGCTTCAGGTCTATAACGTTTCATCAGACTTGCACATGTAGTTTAATTAGAACTGTTGTTTGAGGTAAATTATTTGCTGATTTTAAATATCTTAGGTTTTGTAATTCATGTATAGTTGGAAAGAAAGTTTAGCTTTGCAGTGTACTATATTTGTAGAACCCAGGTGCGAAATGAATCATTTATGTACTCAATAAATTTGAGTGCAGGCTTTTGACTGGTGATGTTCTCCCATGAAAAAAAAATAAACTCATTGCATTACATAAAGTTATTAACGCTGAATTGATACTTACAAGTGCCATTAATACATTTACCACAAATGTTCATTAACAATGTAAATTTATGCTGATGTACTCTGAGATGAGCTTGTGAGTAATGACTTAAAAGACTAACAGCACTTAAAATAGAGAGAAACTTTAGATAGCAAATCTTTCAGGGTAAATTAATCAAGATCTGTATTCAGTGCTATCAAAATATCTCTGTATATGACAAAGCAGCTGTTTTCTGGTATAAAATTGACGTCTAAAAAGTACTCAATCTAAAGTTCTCTGGACTTTTACTCCAGATGTTTACTGATGAATGTTGATTATTTTTCTGATTGAAGAGACAATATTGGAATGGGACACTGCAAAGTTGAAAGTTCATTGAATTATATAGTGTAGAAAACGCCAGTCAGATCCTGTGCCAACTATTTGTAAAAGCTACTTAATGAGACTTCTTCTGTTACTAGAGTCATAGAGTAATATAGCACAATCAGGCTCTTTGGCCTAATTGGTCCATGCCAACCACAGCATTCTTCTTGCTAGTCCCATTTGCCTCTAATCGGCCCATTATCTTCCAATACCATATACCTACCCAAGCGTCTTTTAAATGTTGCAGTTGTACCCACCTAATCACTTCCCCTAGCAGCTCATTCCAGGTATTCATTGCCCTCTTTGTAATTGTGTTACCTCTCAGGTGTTTTTTTAAGTCTTTCCACTCTTTCATCTCTCATATCTTTTTCCTGTGTCTCCTATTCTTGCTCTACTGCCTAAAAGTAACTTCTCTGAGAAAGTAAATCCAAATTCCTTTGGAAAATTCTCATTAATTGCATGAAAGGATTGTATATTTATATTACTTGATTGGATTCTGTTTTTAGATTCAGTTTTAAAACTTCGGGAGTTTCTAGGAATTTTAGACACTGTTAGCTGTTTGTATCCACCTATCTTCAGGTTGTTTTATCTGTCCGTACTGGCAGTTTATAATATACATGTGAAGCATAAAATTAGAAGGAGACCTAATGGCCTGTAACACACAGATTCGTGCATCACTTTGTACATAACTCGCTAAAATCTCCAGGGAACTGCAATCCAAGATACAGATTAGTGAGCATGTTCCTCTCTTTCCCACTAAGATTATGCGCCTCTCTGGCCCGTATTATTATTTTGTAACACTTACACTTTTCATTTCATTTGATTTCACTTCACCCAAAAGGATTATAAGCTGGCTAGTGGTGTGGTGGCTTCCACACTGGACTACAAGGCGAGTGGTCCCAGGTTCAAATCTGGCTGGCTCCCTGAATGCTTTCCATCTACATGGGGTTGAGCGTTGAGCTAGCAACTTGGCCTTGTAAAAAAAAAACAGACAAACGCTAAGGAAATGGCAAAGTTGCTGCCCAGTGCGCCACAAGGTGTGGAAAGGATCAGTGCAAAAGATTATACAAATCTAATTGCCAGCATTTCATTAACTGATTTCAGCACCTAATATATCAATGTGCAAAACATATTCACCATTTTCTGAGTAGAAAATCCACGTAGATTTTTTCACAAAAAATAGCTATGCAGTTGAGCTAACAAACAATAGTACCTTTTCCACTGCTGAATACCGAATATTACACAGGTAGAAAATTTCACCCCAGAGGCATACAGTGTATCTCTATAGATAGTTCTAACTTAAATATTCTTGTAATGTTTAGATAGAAAGGAGTTGGTCACATTACACAATTCATGAAATGGTACTCATTCAATATTAGGTAAACCACAAACATTAGATATCTCCTTTAATATATAAAAAAAACTAGAAAAACAAACATTCAAATTACCTATTCAGTCAGCATGTTTCAACTTAGCACTTGGTCACAGTAGCTGAGTTGATGGATCTAGTACTGTATCTGTTCCTCTGGTAAGAGATGCCCCCTTTATCATACTCTGGTTTATGTTGACTTATCACTGTCAACTACCATATCAAGTGTCAGCCTGATGACGTGGGTTTCATCATCTGTATGTCAACAGGTCTTTTGCACTTTTAATTTTCGTTGTGACATGTTGCCACTTGTCTTACTGATGTCTTTTGCATTCTGCTTTTCCTGCTCCAAGTACAGCATCTGTTAGCTCATTGTAGGGCTGAAATAATTGCTGAAGTTGAAGCAATCCTGATGATGATGCACCTTTAACAGTACAAGAGCTGTACTATCGTGTTTCCAAGTATGGAAGTAATATCTTTCTGGACTATGATGATGAAATGCTCATCATAACACTCTTGATTCTCTGGATTCATCAACTTAAGATCTCTCAACAGGCTTCAGTATAGTACATTAACAGCTCATATTTTATTGACTTCTGCACTGCACAATAAGAAGGCTGATGGCTTGCTTTGGCAGTATGTTATATATTGCTTCTGAGTTAAGTTAAAATGTCACTTTCCTTTAATGTAGAGCCTTGTCGTAGACACATTTGGTTAGTGTGCCTTCCAAAGAGTGGCTCTCATTTGGCACCAGGTGTATTGTGTTGAAGTGGCACTCTGAGTTTGACCCTGTTTGTGATCTCACATTGTTTGGGTTATTAACTCTATGAACTTTTACTGTAATAGTCATTACATATCATTTGTAGGTATGATTTTCCATTTTGAATTGTATGTAATTTTCCCCAAGCATGGGGCATAGGGCACGATTTTCAGTTAATTGTACTACTGCACTTTTTTCACTTCTGACATCTCAGCTACCTTGGCTTTTAAAATTTCGTATGCTACCACTTCTCTCATGTTTCACATGTGCAGTACATCCTTCAATTGATCAGCTAACATTTCTCGTCTGGTTTGGATGGCTCTGTAATTTTTGTCAGTATTAACTTCTCTAGTGCTAACTCCTGGGTTCCATAATTAATCCAATCACTAAACAAGTCCTGCTGCAAAAAGCTGGAATTATGTGCTAAAAGCTTCTTTAACGAAGTGTCAGGGGATCTTGGTTGAGAATTCATTTCTAGCTCGATTACAGTGTGCCTGTGATGGATTTAATGTATTCTCACAAGTTTCATTTAAGTGTTTTATCTTTTGATACAATTTTCTTACCATGTGATCCATGAGATACGATAATATCTTTCTTCTGTCCTGTATTATCTGCCTTAGCAAGTTTAAAATCAAATGTAAAGTCTTCTCTATGCTGTCATCATTCTTTAACTATCACTTTCCAAAAAATCCTGCACTCAGACATATTTGTTCTACCATGTACAATCTACAGTGAATCAGAAAGCTTGCTGTCTCGGCACACATTTATGTGTTATTTCAATTGGGAGAGATCATGCCTAGTATTCTGCATTTGGATGGAGTGCAAACTTCTTAAGTTTTATCAAACAACACTTTTAATGCTATGTTTCAGTATCTAGTCTCACTCACTCAGACGCTGGAATATAGCTGGTCACTCATAAAGTTTGTCACTCATAAAGTTTGTCATAAAATAACTTGCCTTGCGCCAATATCAGCCCCATAAGTCACTAGGAAATTAACAGATATACATGTCATAGGGAAATCAAAAGTGCAGAATGTGACAGGAAGACAAATGATAGAGAGGGACATATCAACAGAGACCTGCCAGCGCAAAGAGCTGTAGAGGAATTGAGGGTGGAGCCCCCATCAGGCTGACACATGATATGGCAGTGGGGTCTCAACACACATCATATGGTACAGACAAGGGCATTTATCATTGGAGCAACGAATATGGTACCACCCGCTGTATTCCCTTATCAACCTTTCTTGTCACCTCATTGAATAAAAAGGTCAAATTAATTTTATCTTCAAAAAAATCCATACTAATTTCCCTTTATAAGTTCAAGCTTTTCTGGGTGTTTATTGATGGAATGCTTTACATGTGAATATAAAGGCCGAGACGGTAAATTAAAGTAAATAAAATTTTGAACAGGAAGAGTGTAAAAATGTTATAGAGCAAATGTAGAAGGGAGAATATCATATATTTATTTAGTGCTTTTGTGACCTCAGGCCATCCCAATCCATTTGACAATCTACTGGTTGAGGTGTAATTGCTTTTGCAATTCTATGTAGGGAAATTTGCGTTGAACAAGGTGCCACTTATAGAAATACAATAGATGGCCAATTTTTAAAAAACTGATATTTAGCTATCTAGCTGGAACCACACGACTACTCTTCATATTTAATTATCTGTGTTGTAAATTGTACTTATTTGCAAATTGTAAGAGACTGTTACATTTAGATAAGTTCTGGAAAAAAATTTTGCGTTGAAAAATTATTTCTCACCACAAAGAAGAAACATTAGTTAGTAGGGAACTGCTTTGTCTAGGTTCTAACATTTTGGACGCATCAGATATTTGAAGGATTAGGGGTGAATACCTCCACTGTGCAAGGTATCTCCACATGATGCACAGTACAGAGAAGAATCTGGCTGAACTCAGAACTTTGTTAATAACTTTACAAACATGAGTTGTTTTGTTGTTAATTTTAAATTTGATTAATACTCAAACGTACTTTGATATGGAAACGATGAACATTACATCCTATAGTTACAATTGAGCTTCAGAGGTACAGGCTTTAAATACTGAGGCAAAAAAAATGTTTAAAAATTAAAATTCTAAAGGAAATTCACAATTTTACATGGAATTGGTACAGACTCAGTGGACCAGATCGCAGCTTCTGTGCTGTAACTACTATTCTTTTTGTTTTTATTGCAGCATGTTATTGCATTCAAACACAAGTAATAAGTGGAGGTTAATTTAAACAGGAAAGTGCCTCGAAAACATAAATGTGTGGCTTAGCAAACAATCTTAGGGCAGCCTTTTCAAAGTGCGTGGTTTGTAATTTGGACCCTGATCACACCCTACTTGGAGTACTGTGCTCAGTTCCGGTCGCCTCACTACAGAAAGGATGTGGAAACCATAGAAAGGGTGCAGAGGAGATTTATAAGGATGTTGTCTGGATTGGGGAGCATGCCGTATGAGAATATATTGAGTGAACTCGGCCTTTTCTCCTTGGAGCGACAGAGAGAGGTGACCTGATAGAGGTGTTTAAGATGGTGAGAGGCATTGATCATGTGGATAGTCAGAGGCTTTTTCCCAGGGCTGAAATAGCTAGCACGAGAGGGCACAGTTTTAAGGTGGTTGGAAGTAGATACAGAGGAGGTGTCAGGGGTAAGCTTTTACGCAGAGAGTGGTGAGTGCGTGGAATGGGCTGCCGGCAACGGTGATGGAGGCAGATAGGATAGGGTCTTTTATTAGTCTCCTGGATAGGTACATGGAGCTTAGAAAAATAGAGGGCTATGGGTAACTCTAGGTAATTTCATGTTCGGCATAGCTTTGTGGGTTAAAGGGCCTGTATCGTGCTGTAGGCTTTCTATGTTTCTATATATAGTGAAAAATGATTTGAAATAATTGTCGAAGTAACTTCTGGATTTTAGTATGTTTTATAACTTTACATTGTGAAATATTGCAGGTATGCTGATGTAGATACTTAATACTTATGCATCCTGCCTTGTTTTTTTTTGTCCATTGCTTACTCTGTGTCTTCAATCCTGCAGATCTTTCCATTTCTCTTCTTTGCCACTTGTACATGTATCTTATTGCTTACTTTTACTGTTGAGCATCTTTTCCTGCATCCTTCCCAGAATTATGGAATCATTATGACATAAAAAGATATCATCTGTCCATTGAATCAGTGCTAGTTCCTTGTTGAGCAATCATTTCAGTCCAATCATACAACCGTGCAAATCACATTTCTTCAATTACCTGTCCAATTCCTTTTTGAAAGCCCTAATTAATACTGTTTCCATTACCATTTAGGCATTGAGTCCCAGATTGAAATGTCTCTCTGCCAAAACAAAATGACTTTCCTCTCATTCCTTCTTACATGTTTTGCCTACCATATTCAATTTGTGTCTCCTTGTCCACAAACCATTAGCCAACAATCTTCTTGAAAATTCACCATTTTAACCAAAGTGATCAAACTACCTAATGCTGAATTGTCTTTATGACTTTTTATTGTTAATTGAATTGACTGTATTTCTTACGCCCTTCACATACATGAGCAGTAAAAAATTTTACGTAATGTCTCCATCCAAATGTACAATGTGCAATCATAGTAATTTATAATAAATAGAACAGTCAGTGTGATATAAAGTACACTCAAATCAGCGTGAGTTCATCAGTCTGATGGCCTGGTGGAAGAAGCTGTCCTGGAGCCTGTTGGTCTTGGCTTTTATGCTGATTTAGCGAGTGCAGAGCCGCTGCGTGTGGACGTGCCGCCATGTTGAATCCTGGACATTGCTTATGCTGGCTGGTTACTTGATTTATTTATTGTTTATTTATTTTATTTGTTGTTTTATAGCATTGAGTATGAGAGTTGCAAATTCATTTTTGCTGTATTGGTGCATGACAACTGTGCTATGCAGTGACAATAAAGATATTTCATTTCATGCTGCGGTACCATTTCCCAGATGGTAGCAGCTGGAATAGATTGTGGTTGGGATGGCTTGGGTCCCCAATGATCCTGCAGGCCCTTTTTACACACCTGTCCTTGTAAGTGTCCTGAATCATGGGAAGTTCACAACTGCAAATGCACTGGGCTGTCCGCACCACTTTCTACAGAATCCTGTGATTAAGGGAGGTACAGTTCCCATACCAGGCAGTGATGTAGCCAGTCAGGATGCTCTCAATTGTGCCCCTGTAGAAGGTTCTTAGAATTTGGGTGCCCATACCAAACTCCCTCAACCATCTGAGTTGCCTTTTTCACCACACACCCAGCTGGTGTGTACAGACCACATGAGGTCCTCGGTGATGTGGATGCTGAGGAACTTGAAGCTGTTTATCTTCTCAACCCAGATCCATTGATGTCAATAGGAGTTAGCACATCTCCATTCCTCCTGTAATCCACAACCAGATCCTTTGTTTTTGCCACATTGAGGGAGAGGTTGTTTTCTTGACACCCCTGTGTCAGAGAGATGACCTCTTCCCTGTAGGCCACCTCGTTATTGTTTGAGATTAGGCTAATCAGTGTAGTGTTGTCAGGAAATTTAATTAGCAGATTGGAGTTGTGGGTGGTGATACAGTCATGGGTATGCAGGGAGTAAAGGAGGGGACTTAGTACACAGCCTTGAGGGGCTCCTGTATTGAGAGTCAGAGGGTTGGAGGAGAGGGAGCCCACTCTTACAACCTGCTGGCGATCTGACAGGAAGTCCAGGATCCAGCTGCACAAGGCAGGGTCAAGGCTGAGGTCTCTGAACTTCTTGTCCAGCCTGGCTGGAACTATGGTGTTGAATGCTGAACTGTAGTCCAAGAACATCATTCACACATAAGCAAACCAAAAGAGAAAACAATAAAAATGCTACTGTGAACTGATTCACTTTACCTCTGCTCTGAAAAGGACAGATTGCAATTTTATATTGCAGGCAACAAGGGCAAGCAGCTCATATGGGAGGCCTGCATTTTTAATCTGGAGATCAGACGCTAATGACGTAGGAGTTTGTTTCACATTTGCCTTGCCATCCATGCCAAACTGAGCAGATTTAAAGTCAACACATTACTTTATTCCTTGTATCAATCTATTGTAGTGGATTCATCTACAGGAAAATGTTGAACATACGGTGGATAGTTGGGGCTGCAGTATCTTGGGATTTAATAGTTTCCTTTGTGAGCAGTTTTGTGCAGACTGCAAAACCAGAGTAATTTGCAGTGATTCTTCATTGTGATGTTTATAATTTCCTTGTAGTCAGCTATGTTAGTGCAAAATCATTTTTGTTTTTGCATCTGATATCTGAATTATGTTCTCCATAGAAAAGACAATATCAGATATTTATCAGTTTTATGAAGGATAAAGATGACTCTGTCAAAATCCAGCTATGTGCCTACTGTAAACCATATTTAAAATATGTTTTTACTCACCATTCTTATTATTTTTAAAATAAGACTGCTGTTTTAGTTTTGAATGATGACTACTTTAATGTTTGTTTTGGTGGTAAGTAGTAACTGAGAACTGGACTGCTTATGATAATGCATTTCACCTATGGACTTCCCAGCTGGAAAATGAAAGAGGTAGGTAACATATTAGCTCTGGCATAATTCATATGCAGCCTCAAGAGGTGACCCAGTGTTCTAACTCACATCGTCACCAAGACCCACAGATGGTAATGTAAAATATTTATCACTTGTAGCCACAACCATAAGTGACAAATTTAGGTCATTCAATGTTCAAGTATTGTAAGCAGCGTTAGGTATCTACAAATCGATTTACTGATACACGTCATTGTTTTTTTCATCCTTTCTTCGTGAAATTATTGTTGGTTCTGTGATCACTTGTTAGCAGTTTAGTTTTAAGTGGAACAGCTTACTTAGTATTTTTAAATCTCCTCACTCATGCATGATCTCCCCACTTCCGTTATAGGTAATGTCAGAATGTTTGCTGTAGTGAGTGAATATGTGTCTTTAACAATCAGCTTTGAATTTGTATTTTTTAAATTGTTGTCTTTTCCATTTATGGATAGAAATACCGAATGTTACTGACGACTCTAAATTATTTAATGACATATTTTAATCCAAAGTGTAGTACTTTGGAAACATTTGACAATGTAATCTCCTGTATGGTGCTTATGAACCAAACTGTCCATCAGTAAAACGTGGTAGTTTTTCTTTTTTAAAATCAATGCTTAGTTTATGGAAGGAGTGATTTAAATTCAGTATTTATATTTTCAAAAATTGTGAGAAATTCTGCTTCTGCTTTTATCAATACAAATTACCTCCTTCTGTTGGGTGTTTAAATCAATCAGTGCTCATAATTGACATTTTTGGAGAATTATTTAACCTCATCAAAAATATGAACGATATGTGTATGATTTCCATTATGCCAAACCTGGTTTTCAATATGGCAAGTATTAATCCACCGTATGTTTTCTTTCTAATGTAAGTTTCTTCTGCCTAAATATTATTCATATTTAAGGCTTCATATTGAGAAGTATGTAGCAGCAATGATAGAGTCATAGAAAAGTACAGGACAGAAACAGGCCCTTTGGCCCATCTAGTCCTTGCTGAAACATTGAAATTGCTACTCCCATCAACCTGCCCTGGGATCATAGCTATGTATCTATCCACACTTCTCTTAAATGCTAAAAGCGAGCTCGCATGAACCACTTGTGCTGGCAGCCTGTTCCACACTCTCTCAACCCTCTGAGTGAAGAAGTTTTACCTCATGTTCCCTTTAAAACTTTTTACCTTTCACCCACTAACCCATGACTTCTAGTTGCAGTCTACCCAATCTCAGTGGAAAAAGCCTGTTTGCATTTATCCTATTTATATCTCTCATAAATTTGTATACCTCTATCAAATCTGCCCTCAATCTTCTTCATTCCAAGGAATAAAGAAATAAACCTATTTAATCTTTCCTTGTAACTCAAGTCATCCAGACCCGGCAATATCCTCATAAATTTACTCTGTACTTTTTCATGTAGGTAGGTGACCAAAACTCTCACAGTACTCCAAATTAGACCTCAGCAATGATCTGTACAATTTCAACATAACATCCCATCTCCCGTACTCAGTACTTTGATTTATGATTGTCAATGTGCCAACAGCTTTCCTTATGATCCTATCCACCTGTGACACCAGTTTTCAATGAATTAAGGACCTCGATTCCCAGATCCCTTTGTTCTACTGCACTGCTACCATTCACTGTGTAAGACCTACCATGGTTGGTGCTACCAAAGTGCCACACTTCACACTTGTCTGCATTATTTCCATCTGCCTTTTTAAGGGCCCATTTTTCCAGCTGGTCCAGTTCCCGCTGCAAGCTCAGATAGCCTTCCTTGCTGTCCACTGCACCTTACTACCTCATCTTGAATCTTGAGTGATTGAACCTTTTTGACCAACCTCCCATGCAGGACTTTGTCAAATGCCTTGCCGAAGTCCATGTAGACAACAACAACTTTCCTGGTAACTTCCTTGAAAAACTGTACAAAATTGGTTAGACATGACCTACCATGCACCATGCCATGTTGACTATCCTTAAACAGCTGAATATAATAATTGCAATACTGCTTTTACCTTCTTATTCAATGATTACATCAATTTCTGTTTTGGAATGACAATGAATAAGTCCTTTACCTTCCCAGCCACCTGGCCTCACCTATCATATTTTAACTTGTCCTCCTTCCCCTTCCCCCACTGGTTTAATCAGGCATCTTCTCCCTTCCTTTCCAGTCAGGATGAAAGGTCTCAGCCTGGAAAATTGTTTATTCATTTCCATCGATGAGTTCCTGACCTGCTGAGTATCTCCAACCTTTTGTGTATGTTACTGTGGATTTCCAGCATCTGAAGACTTTCTTGTGTTTCTGACCATTCCCTATATATATTTACAGATTCAATGTGAGCAGTTTATTTAACCATGGGAGCAAAAGCTGGCAATTACCTATTACACTTCAAGGTTTACACAGGTACATTTCTAGTGCTGGATATATTCACAGCTTTTTGAACTTTCCCAAACCAATGGTATTGTCAGTTGCAATATCTAAAATCTTTCAGCCTGAGATCATTTTTAAGCACAAATAAATGATCAAAATGTAAGCTTTCTTATCTTGTCTGAACCATCAATTCAAAGTCCAATTCATGACCTGAGTGAAAAATCCAGCCTGATTTTTATAAGAATTTGTCTTTCAAATGGAACTACAGTACCGAGGTGAATGAGAAAGAAAGGTAAAAGAGCTTACTTGGTATCTTAGCCAACATTTATCCTTCATTATGTATAGAATACCTGCTGTGTTTGCTTACAGCATTGAATATGTTTTCTTCCCGCAAAGAAAACAAACCTTCAGTTGTGAAGTACTTTCGGTCATCCTGAAAGATAGACAAGTAAATAAATGAAAGAGCTTACTTCAACGTGGTCTCCAGTACCCAGAAAGTGTACACATTTGTGTTTTTTTAAATTAAAATGTTATAAAACCTTTGCCTCAAAGGTTCCTAGGAGGGAGTTTGAATCAGTTTCCAAAGCTGATAAATAATTAATACCTGTGGAAAAAAATGTGGAAAACATCATAAGAAGGAAATATGGAATAAATTAGGAAGTGCTAGAAATACTTAGGTCAGGCAACATCAGCAGAGGGTGAAGTAGTTTTTATTTAGAACCTGAACTGTTGACAATTGTGTTTTTTTCCCCTCATAAGCGTGCTTATCTTGCTGAGCATTTCCAGCAGTTTCTGGTAATACTGTGATAAACTCCATCACTGCTTGACACAATTGAAAATAGGAATATTTCTATTTTCAATTTTAGTGTTTTGAGAATTTACGTGCATTACCAGTTCCCTACTGTTTATGTTTGGTAAATATTTTTACAATGTATTTTTGATCATATTTGATTAAGTGAAACATTGGTTGATTAAATGAGCTAACAATCTATGTAGCCTTAGTTTACTGTGATAGAATATAATACCTAATTAACAAAGTGAAAATGCTTTTCCAACTTTCACTTGAATCGCTCATAGTGTCATTGCTTTAAGCAGGTTTAAATTGTTTCTTTTGCAAACCTCTGTTTTTCTACCTGTACTCATCAGTATCTGAGGTGTGTGTTTTATACATAAAATTATTTTATTAACATAAAGAAAAAGGAAATGTTACTCTAGTCTTTAATGTGTCAGTAGTGACAATCAGATCAGCCACAAACTTATTAAATATTAGTGCCTCATCCAATGGGGTACTCCAGCTCTTAAGCTGTAATTTTGCAACAATGAATAATAGGTTCAATGTTGATAAACTCGGGTTCCTGTGGTATCAGCTTTCACTGGTCAGATACAGGTTTCCCCCGCCATCCGAAGGTAGAGCGTTCCTATGAAACAGTTTGTAAGCCGAAATGCCGTAAAGCGAAGAAGCAATTACCGTTTATTTATATGGGAAAAATTTGTGAGCGTTCGCAGACCCAAAAATAACCTACCAAATCATGCCAAATTTCACATAAAACCTAAAATAACAGTAACGTATAGTAAAGGCAGGAATGATATGATAAATACACAGCCTATATAAAGTAGAAATACTTTTCCACAATCATTACTGCACTGTTCTCCGTAGCGAAAATCTCACACAAGCGCCGTCGGCAGAAAATCTCACGCAAGCGCTGTTGGCAAAAACACGGTGCAAGCGCTCTCCAGTGACCTTTAAGCTATGAAGCTGCCAAATCATACCATATAACACATAAAAATACATAGCCTATATAAAGTAGAAATAATGCATGTACAGTGTAGTATCACTTACCGGAATTGGTTCAGCGCCGAGCACACTGATGATGGTGTGTTAGACTGAGTCGTCGCAGGTTGGGGTGGTGCAGTGGCCACCAACTGATCCCGATCCGTGAAGCATGCAGGGGTGCAGCGGTAAGCCGGGAGGTACACAGCACATCTTTAAGAAAAAAGCCGAAATAAACATGCTAATTAATTAGGTGCCGCCCGATTGCATCGTCTCTGATCTGGGCCGACAATTACGTGTCGGGCGGCACCTAATTAATTAGCATGTTTATTTCGGCTTTTTTCTTAAAGATGTGCTGTGTGCCTCCCAGCTACCGCTGCATTCTCCGTGAATCATGGGGTGGTGGGACAGTGAGGTGTCATCTTGTCATCTGTTTCCATTAGAGCAGGCAGCTCATCTTCTCCTATGACTGCCCGCCTCGATGTCGAAGGTCGAGGTTCGTTGTCTGCTGTGGCTGATGTGGAAGGCTTGCTTGACTGCTGAGCCTCGCGCAGTTTTCTATCATACAGTTCTTTGTAAGGACTCAAATCACCTTGCAAATATCCCTTAAACCTACGTACCCTTTCAAAATTAAAGTCGTACTTTATCATTGCAGTGAAAATTTCACGCAGTTGCTTCACGTTCAGTTTCTGAACGACTTCACTTTTGCTACTGCATTCGGTTTCGATCGTTATCCTTTCTTCTTCCAATTGCATCAGCTCTTCATCTATCAGTTCTTGGTCATGGGATGCCAAAACCTCTTCAACATCATCTTCGTCAGCTTCCACAAGCCAAACTCACTTTGTCCTTACTTCGTTCACCACGATCGAAACGCTTAATTATGTCTAGTTTTACGCTAAGTGTAACACCCTTATGAGCTCTTTTAGGCTTTTCCAATACCTTAGAACTCATCTTGCAAACGGCTGCTCACATGTGTTTAAGCAATGCTGGCTAGAATGCAATTCCGAATCCGGGGGAGAGTGGCTGCTCGGGGCGTGCGCTGCCTTTTATCACGCGCTGATTTTCCCTGTGCGCTGCTTTTTTTTCGTAACAGTGAAGACACCTTCTGAAAGCGAAAACAGGGTATTAATGTAGGTCTTTCGTAACAGTGAGGTTTCGTAAAGCGAACGTTCGAAAAGCGGAGGACACCTGTATATCAGAATCCAAATCAGGTGTAATATCACAGCATATGTCATGAAATATGTTGTTTTGTGGCAACACATAATAAAAAAAACCTATAAATTTCTATTTGGTGGAGGGGAAGAAGCCTTTCCTGAAACATTGGTGAATATATGTTAGTGTGAGAAAAGTTGACCAAATATATGGCATCAAGAACAAACGTTTCTACCATCAAATCCCTACATTATATGAAACTAAGAGAATGGCAAATAATATTCTTTCTACGATAAACTAAGTGACTAACATTGAGTGCCTTCACAAGATTGGATTCTGTCTTTGCATATGTTGTCCACTGCCCTCACATCTTATCATAAATCACATATTAGATAAAGGGATGTATGATTCTTCCTGCCTGTTAACCTAGGAAATAATTTAAGACCTACTAAATTGCTCGAAGTTCAAATCAATTTGTGTGCAAGGTGAGAAATGAGAATTTTCTTAAACCAGTTCTGCAAGTGAATGTAACACTAATGATAGGACAGGAGCCTATAATCACAGCCTGGTTAAGCAGCTTTTTTGAGTATCTGAGTATGTCCTATATGAATTTTCCAGATTTTACCTGCACATAAAAAGAGGAAATATTGATCCCAGGTGGATGATTTCCTTGAAGTCCACAGTTAAACCATATCCTGTAGTTTACTATTGTACAGTGATGCACAAACTCTGAATCAGCTTTTGTGACTAACATTGGTTGAAATCTGGAAAGGATTACCCTTTAGAAAAAATATTTGGTAGCTTGATTGCTGCAACATTTTTTTCCTGTTATAGGAGCTTCCAAAAATGACAATTACTGGAATTGATTAGCAGATGAAGAGGCAAATGTTTAAACAGAAGCAAACTTTTAAAAATGCAGTTAGATCAATTTAAGATGAAAACTTTGAGTCTGATTGCTTTGATGAACTGCTTTATTCACGAGTGCTCTGAGCACAAGATTAGATTTTAGTACTCGAGTTGATATCAGACAACAAGTTGAGAGCAAAATTGTTCATTAAATCACTCACTCTTGATGCTTAAACTCTTATTGCCTGTGAACTAAAGAAAGTAATCAGTACTACAGCTGGCAAACTTATATTCAGCCATGTCTGTATTTTTAAAGTGCTTAACCAATCATGCATGGAACTTTTTTTCTTGCAATGTTGATCACTGTTTGTCCCATACGGTGATGCTCAGATTCAAACTTTCACATCCAGTTATATTTTGGCTTTAGCACAATGCTTCTCAAATAAAACACCCTCTCAACAAAGAATCCAGACCGCAGATTTCTAAACATTAGCAGAGTCCTCAGATTCCCATCCCATCCAGTCCTTTAAATTTAATATATAGACATTATGAATGTTTTCTATTTATGTAATGCTATTCACCAAATCCCTTTTTCATAAGGTTGCCAACTTGCCTTTCTTCCAAGTAATTTTTTCTACCTCGTGGGAATATGTCACCGACATCTTTTGCCCTCTTTTCTTACAGCTATTGTTTTGGTGTGAAGAATATTGTTGAATACAAGGTAATTAATAGGTCTTTCAGTCATAACATGGAGTGATATATTTGACTACATTAATAAATTCTGTGCTCTCTCATTATATTTTTGGGGTCTTATGCTTTAGAAAGGCTGTGAATAGTGTTAAATGTAATTTTCTTGGTAATGTTTTCATATTACACTGTACAGTTTTATACTTCTAAGAAAAATTAAAGAGGCAATGTATGATTGTTCATTTGCATATGATCTCATCTATGGTTGTTTGATGGTATTCTGGAATCAGAATTCATTATAAAGTAACATATTCCTCCCTTGACTTTATAAATTTATGTATATGGTTGGACGAATAGAAGGTATAAATTTACCATACTCAGTGGTCATTCTGAGTTCAGTTAATGCTTGTATTACAGGTATCATGAAGGAAGTATCATGTAATGAAGATGTTTCAGACATACTATTTATCCCATGAGAAGATTGACTTGATTCTTAATTGCCAGTGATTGAGTTAGCTAGTACACTGGTGGAATACCAAATGTTGCTCATGAATCTACATTGTACATTTGCTATTTTTATAACAAATAATGTAGCTTATCACTGTCAAATGAAATAACTTGAAAATGATAACTTTTAAATATTTTTCTTAAATTTATGCTGTATATCATGGATGAAATGTGAAAACCATTTTAAACAGCCACTCTCTGTGTTGATATAATAGTGGATTTCATTTGGACAGTATGGTATAGGAGGAAGTTTTCCCTGATTTTTTATCCTGTCACAACAATAGTTAAAAAAGTTGAAATTTAATGGGGATTCATTTAGAATTGAAGGATCATTAGGCCATGTAACCCATTCTTATAATTCTGTTAGATTATGACTGGTCTGTAGCTTAACTTCATTTACCTACTCTTGCTCTATCTACTTAGATATCTTTACCTGATATAAGATCTATCAAGGCCCCTTCAAATGATGCAGCATTTTCAGGAGAAAGTTTCACATTTCCACTGCTCTTTGTGCAAATATTTCCTAATTTCATTGCTAAATAATGCCTTAATAGAACATAGAATAGTACAGCACAGTACAGGCCCTTCGGCCCACAATGTTGTGCCGACCCTCAAACCCTGCCTCCCACATAAGCCCCCACCTTAAATTCCTCCATATACCTGTCTAGTAGTCTGTTAAACTTCACTAGTGTATCTGCCTCCACCACTGACTCAGGCAGTGCATTCCACGCACCAACCACTCTCTGAGTAAAAAACCTTCTTCTAATATCCCCCTTGAACTTCCCACCCCTTACCTTAAAGCCATGTCCTCTTGTATTGAGCAGTGGTGCCCTGGGGAAGAGGCGCTGGCTATCCACTCTATCTATTCCTCTTATTATCTTGTACACCTCTATCATGTCTGTTCTCATCCTCCTTCTCTCCAAAGAGTAAAGCCCTAGCTCCCTTAATCTCTGATCATAATGCATACTTTCTAAACCAGGCAGCATCTTGGTAAATCTGCTCTGTACCCTTTCCAATGCTTCCACATCCTTCCTATAGTGAGGTGACCAGAACTGGACACGGTACTCCAAGTGTGGCCTAACCAGAGTTTTATAGAACTGCATCATTACATCACGACTCTTAAACTCTATCCCTCGACTTATGAAAGCTAACACCCCATAAGATTTCTTAACTACCCTATCCACCTGTGAGGCAACTTTCAGGGATCTGTGGACATGTACCCCGAGATCCCTCTGCTCCTCCACACTACCAAGTATCCTGCCATTTACTTTGTACTCTGCCTTGGAGTTTGTCCTTCCAAAGTGATTTTAATTAATCTTAAAATCATGTACGGTCACTTCCAGTCAAGATGGCAACTGCATACAACGCTCCTTCGGTCAACATCTTCTGGATAGATCATGAAGCCATATATTTCATTTCTTTGATGCTTTTACATTTGTTTTTCATATTGAGTTCAGTTTGGAGATGGTTTGAGTGTTTCAGCGCTCTGCAGTCTCTGAGAAGATTCCGGGAGGTAGAGGCATCTTGTGTGAAAGCTGTGGGGCACGAACCATTTCGCCAATTATAGCTTCCATTGTTCACCGATTAAAGCAACAAGGGAGATTGAAACATCGAGCGAATATGGAAGCTGAGTGCTGGCTGCCTGCCTTTTGATCACTGGTGGGATCGCTCTGCTGCCAGAAAGGGAATGGCCTGCCGCTGTGCCTGGAGAATGTTACCCCGGTTTTCTGTGTTTTGGATATGGACTTGGACTGTACACTTTTTCCAGTCTTATGGTTTTTGATATTCTGTGTTTTTTTTTCCTGATCTTTCTTGTGTTTTTCTGCGTGGGCACAGGGAATTTGGGAATCGATGTGCCTGTTCCATTTTTGTTCATTTTTTGTGTGGAGAGGAGTGATTTGGGGATTGATGATTGAGTTGCCATGCTTTTCTTTCTTGGTTTTGTGGCTCTCTGCAGAAGAATTTCGGGTTTGTATACTTTGGTAATGACTGAACCTTTGAAATTTAGTGTTCTGGCTTCCTCCACCAATTTTGTCACCTGGCCAGATATCGGGACACTATCAAGTAACTTAAAAATAAAGGACTTCAATTCGTTTATGTATCAGTCTTCATGACTTGCACTGGGTGCTAAGTTGAATTGGCCAAGACAACAGAAGGAGTGCTACATGAACCTTGCTGATCTAGAAGTGTAGAAGGAAGAAAAATTGTCTCGGTTTTCTCCTTCAATTTTTACTTAGGGTCTGAGGAAAATGCAGGTGTGAATACTGGCAGTGATCTGTATTGAAGTTAGTTCAGTTGTCACCAAATCAAATATTTTGTCATGTTTATTGGCTAATTTGTATATGAAGATTAAACCCTGTTGCAACATTATGTAGACCTACTAATATCTGTGGTATCAGCTAAGAAGCATTGTTATTTAAGAGAAAATAAAATGACACATTCTGATTTAGAAGTATATATAATAACATATATTTAATACTAAATAGTTAATATGGATTGTTAGGAGTTTCTTGAAATTTTAGTGATTTTTAACAATAATTGCTGACCTAAATTATTTGTGCAGACTATTTTAATTACATTTATGATGATTTTTTTTTGCTTCTGTGTTCTGCAGGTGAGAATAATGAAAATGAGGAAACCAAATTGCAATCAGTATTGGACAGTGGAAAATACAGCTGTTATAGGTATATTTTTCACCTACAGAATAAGTTCATTGCCGATTTCCTTGTACTCAGCTGAAACAAAATAAAAAATTTTGTTTTTGTTCTTTGATAACTTATTCTGAATTAATATTTGTTTTTGTGTATATGGAATATTTTGAATCTCAAGTATTTTTAAGATGTAGTTATCGTTTTATACTGTATAACACGAGAACCGTGACAGAACGTTCAGCAAGGCTAATCATCTTATTGCTTCTGTAATTCCTCAATTGGATATTAAGTCTATCAAACTGATGCAAAGAAACAACATGCATTTATATAATTCTTTTCACAATCTATAACAATATATAGCCATAGTTATGTTTTGAAATGTAGTCAGTGTTTTGTAAGTGGAAATGTAGCAAGTAATGTATGCCTAATGAGATTCAACATAAAGCTTCAGAAAGAAATGGCCAGAAAATTGTAGACATGTTGGATGAGGATTTAATGTTGACCAGTACATCAAGATTGATACCAGTGTTTGTTTGAGCAATAGATATTTCCATTCAACCAAGAGAGCAATAAGACTTCTGTTTAACATTTCATCAGTCTGGTGACTCCTCTGATAATGAAGCATTTCCTTAGTTTTATGCTGAATGATCACACACTTGAAAGATTTCAATGAACAAAGTGAATCTCTAAATTTAGACAGCCAATTAAGTTTTTTGTTTAATCTCAGAAATATATTACTTTTCCTTGTGACTCATAGTTCTGTGGCTAACTGTAATCAAATTTTATGAGACTTATTTTCTTAGTGCTGATAGAAGTTGAATCAGTATGTACCAATTTACTTCTGAGAGGCGATTCAGTAAGGGACAATAATGGTATAAAAAGTATCAGAGGTACAAGGAATGCCATTATGTTTCTGCTTATGGTAAAGTGATACGGAATATTAATGTTGCATCACAGAATATTAATGTTATTCTGTTTCTGATGGTTACTGATTTGCAAATATTATGGGTTTAAATCTATCCTGCTGCCACCGTCAATACATTTTATTTATATAAAAAACATTCTTTTATGAACACCATCAAGTAAAATAATGTCTAATTATTTCAAATATAATGTAGATTTAAAGCCCTTGTTGAAAGTTGGTTTCTTCAAGCATCTAGTTTGTTTTAAATAAGATTGGTGTGTATATCATGTATGCTATGATGTTAACTTATTTACATGGTGATCAATCTTATCTTGGTAGATTTTGACAGGATGGAACAGTGAAGGAGGGATGAAAAACTAGCTATAAAGTAACATGATTAATTTACAGTTTTGTTTCATTTTAGCAAGTGATATCTTGTATTATAAACCATGCATGCCCCAAGGGAGATAAATCCTTGCAGATACTCTGTTAACATTCACCCAAATTGTCATCATTTCTCTTTATATAATATTAGTTACTGACAAAGGAGCTTGTTAAAAGGTAAAGGTTTTTCCTGAAAAACTGAATTTGGACATCAGAATTAAGTGTAATTTGTTATATAAAAGAAATACGAGAATTACTCAAGTGGGATTTGCTGGTGATTTTGCTTAACAACAATAATATACAAAAAAAAGAATGCTATCCACAGTCTATAAAGATCTTGTCAATGACAAATTGACTGCTCTAAGTGAATACTTTAATTCCAAGTTTCTTGTAATTTTAAAAGGAAGTAAAATTACTAGAATGCACTGTAGTTTAGTGACTTAACAAGTACAACCTTTTCATTAGCTTCTAATCAAAGTGTATTTTCAGAACAAAATAAAAATATATACAGTAGGCTATTTCATGCATGGCCAGGAAAACATTGCTTGTTAAATTCCCAATGAACAGTACAGTCATAAGGCAGGTGGTTTTGTTCAATGGATGAATGTCCCGTTATAAATCTGTAAACCAGGAGTTACTAAATTCTCATTCAGTTACTTATTTTGCATTTGTAACCTTTTCAGCACTTGAAGAGAACATAATTAACACCTCTTTGCAAACACCTCTTTATTTAACTGAAGTCGCCATTGGGTAAATATACATCAATTGCAATCAGCTGTTAGCTCAAAAGAAGACTGCAGATGCTGAAATCGGCTGCAAAAAGTAAACTGCTGGTCAATCAGTATCTGTGGAGGAAGGAAATGCCTACTATTCTCTTTGCCTCCACAGATGTTGAGATCTCCCAGCAGTTTGATTTTGCCTGTGTGCTTCTGCAGTGCAAGCTAGAGTTATAAAATTATTTGAAAAATTCTGTCATGATTAATGAAACATCATCACTTGAAGACAACTCATCATAAACTCTGTTAATAATCTAAAAAATGTGCTTAATGCTTGCCTGTCAGTGTTTGACATACTGAAGGCTTATGAGTTTTCTGCCTGGAATTGCTGCAATATTGCATTGTATCTTTAAGAACAGTTAACTATTATTTTCATGTAGTCCTCCCAATGTCTCCTCATACACATTTTATATTTACACCTTAAAATTTTTCATTATTATATTTGTTCATATCAGTGGCCTTTCTGCAGAGATTGAGATAGTTTGGCTTAATAGGGACTTGGCAAGAGCCAATAAAAAGCAGTTAGATTTTAGTGGAGTGGCCATATGCAAATAGGATAGTATTAGGGTGGGGGAGCTTGACGCTTTAGCTCCAGAGGCGTCATGGAGAAGGGGCAGAGGCTAAGTTGAGGTTTCTCTTTGTCTATGAATACCTAGCTAGAATAGTGAAAATGGATCTCAGGTGTGCTTTCCATGCAAGATGTGGGAAATCTATGAGGCCTCTAGTTTTCCTGATTGCTACATCTGCAAGAAATGCATTGAGTGCAGCTCCTTATATATTGTATGAGGGAACTGGAGCTGCAGGTGGAGCTGAGTGACCTTCAGCCCATATGAGAGAATGAGTCGGTGATAGATAAGAACTACAAGGAGGTAAACACGTCTAAGTTGTAGGAGGCAGGTAGCTGGGTAACTGTCAGGAGAGGGAAAAGGAATAGACAGAAACAGCATAGAGTACTCCTGTGGCTGTTCTCCTCAATAACAAGTATACCATTTTAGATACTGACGGGAGGGCGGAGGGTTGGAATCGACCCACCAGGAGAAAGCTGTAGAGTCCAGGTCTGTGGCTCCCAGTCTGGTTTTGTGGCTCAGAAGGGAAAGCGGGGGGAGAGAAGAATAGAGAAGTGTTAATAGGAGTTCAGTAGTTAGGGGAACAGACAGGAGACTTTATTGCCTCCCAGTTGCCAAGATCAGGGACATCTCAGATAAGGACCCCAGCATTCTTAAGAAAGAGGGTGTGCAGCCAGAAGTTGTGGTGTATATTGGTACCAATAACATAGGTAGGAAAAGGGACAAGGTCCTGAAGAAACAATGTGAAGAACTAGGTAAGAAACTGACAAGTAGAACCTGGAAGCTAAGAATCTCTGGATTACTGCCTGTGCAATGTGCCAACAAGGGTAAGAACAAGGTGATTTGGCAGATGAATGTTTGGCTGAAGAACTAGTGAAGGAAGTTGGCTTCAGATTTGTGGATCAATGGAATCACTTCTGGGGAAGGTATGGCCTGTAGGAAAGGGATAGGTTACAGCTTAAATTGAAGGAAACTGGTATTCTTACGGGCAGGTGTTGAGGAGGGTTTAAATATCTGGCAGTTTACACAGTTTGGAGATAGAAACCAGAATGATAGGTCAGCGGGTGGGGCAGTTTGTTAAGGTTGATACAGCATGTAGAGAGACTGTGAGGAAGGATAGGCAGTGGAAAGGGTATAATTGTAGTCAATTGGGTGGATTGAAATGTGTCTAATTTAATATGAGAAGTACAAAGTTGTGTCCTTTCAGGAACTTGGCTGTCACGTGAGCAGGAATGGCTACTGGATGTTCTGAGGTTTACATGTTTCAAAAGGGACAGAGAGGAAGGTAAAGGATATGGGGGAGTGGCATTACTAACCAGGGATAGAATTACAGCTACAAAAAGTGAGGACATCATTAGAGGGATTGTCTACTGAGTCAGTATGGGTGGAAATAAGAAAGAGCGAAGGAGCAATCACACTATTGGATAATTAATCGAACTCCCAATGGCAATAGGGACACTGAGGTGTAGATTGGGAGGCAGATTCTTGAAGTAAGCGAAAAGTAAGAGAGTTGTTGTCATGGGTGGCTTCAACTTCCCTAATATTGATTGGAATCTTCCTAGTTCAAAAGATTTATATGGGGTGGAGTTCGTTAGCTGTGTTCTGGAAAGATTCCTGATATATTTGTAGATAGGCCGACTAGAGTAAAAACCATATTGAATCTGATACTAAACAATGAACCTAGTCAGTGGGTGAACATTTCAGAGACACAGACCTTTAACATAGCCTTGCAGAGGGATAGGAATAGATAGTATGGGAAAATATTTAATTGGGGGAGGGCAAATTATGTTGCTATTAGGCAGGAACTTGGAAGCATAAATTGAGAACAGATATACTCAGAGAAATACACAACAGAAACTTGGAGTTTGTTGAGTGTGCACTTGCATGGAGTTTTGGATAGGTTTGTCCCATCGCGGCAGAGAAGGGATGGTAGGGTGAAGGAATCATGGTTGATGAGATGTGGAACATCTAGTCAAGATGAAGAAAGAAGCATACTTGAGGTTTAGAAAACGAGGATCAGACAGGGCTGTTGAGAGTTACAAGGTAACCAGGAAAGAGCTTAAGAATGGATGTAGGATATCAAGAAAGGGACAAGGGAAGGCCTTGGTAAGTAGGTTTAAGGAAAACTTCAAGGTGTTTTACACATATAAGAAGGCGAGGACAAAGTGAGAGAAGGGAATCAGAGATAAAAGCATAACCTTGACAAATGTGAGGTCAGTGTAGAATAAGCTGATATAAGACCGTAAGACAAAGGAGCAGAATTAGGCCATTCAGCCTGTCAGATCTGATACACCATTCCATCATGGCTGACTTATTATCCCTTTCAACTCCATTTTCCTGCCTTCTTCCCATACCCTTTAGTGCCCTGACTAATCAAAAACCTATCAACCTTCACTTTAAATATACTCAATGACTGGCCTCCAAAGTCATCCATGGCATTGAAATTCAGAGATTCACCACTCTCTGGCTAAAGAAATTCCCCCCAATCTCTGTTCTAAATTTAAATCTCTCTCTGTTCTGAGGCTATGTTCTTTGGTCCTAGACTTACCCACAACAGGAACTATACTCTCCATATCCACTTCATCTAGGCCTTTCAATATTTTATAGGTTTCAGTGAGATTGCCCCCCTCCCATTCTTCTAAGCTTCGGTGAATACAGGCCCAGAGCCATCAAACACTACTAATACGTCAATGCTTTCATTCCCAAAATCAATCTCCTGAACATCCTCTGGACCCCCTCCAATACCAGCACATTTTTTCTTAAATAAGAGACCCAACATTGCTTGCAATATTTCAAGTGTGGTCTGCCCAATGCCTTATAAAGCCTCAGCATCACATCCTTGCTCTTTTATTCTTGTCCTCTGAAAATAAATGCTAACATTGCATTTGACATTCTTCCAACAGACTCAACCTGCAAGTTAATACTGCAGAAAGACTTCCAAATCCCTTTGTTCCTCTGATTTTTAAATTTTTTCCCATGTACGTCTTTGCTCCCTCTACCAAAGTGCATGACCATACACTTACCTATATTATGTTCCAACTGTGACTTTTTTGCCCATTCTCCTAATCGGTCCTTTTGCGGATGTCCTGCTTCTTTGCTACCAGCTGCCCTCCACCTTTGGGATGTATTTATCCTACGCTTTCTGAATTGCCCTCGAAGCACCAGCTATTACTGTTCAGCCATCATCCTACTGGTATTTCCTTCCAATCAACTTTGGCTAGCTCCTCTCTCATGCCTCTGTAATTCCCTTTAATTCTGATACAGCAGACTTGTGTTTTTCAAACTGCATGGTGAATTTTATCATACTGTGATCACTGCCTCCTAAGAGGTCCTTTACCTTAAGCTCCCCACTCAAATCTAGTTCATTGCACAACACCCACTCTAGGATTGCCTTCCCTTCATGGGCTCAACTTCAAGCTGCTCTAAAAAGCCATTTCATAGGCATTCTACATATTCCCTCTCTTGGGATCCAGCATCAACCTGATTTTCCCAGCATTTTGAAGACCCCCATGACTATGGTAACATTGCCTTTTTCTATCTCCTGTTGTAATTTATATCTCACATTCTGGCTACTGTTCGGAGGCCTGTATGTAACTCCCATAAGGTTCTTTTCACCCTTACAGTTTCCTAACTCTACCCACAATGATTCTACATCTTCTGATCCCATATCATCTCTTTCTTGAGGCTTTGATTTCATTTTTACTAGCAGAGCCACCCCACACCCTCTGCCTAACTGTCTGTCCTTTCAATACAAGGTGCATCCTTGGATATTAAGCTGCCAACTATGATCTTCTTTCAGCCATGACTCAGTGATGCCCACAACGTCATACTTGCCAATTTCTAACTGTGCTACAAGATCATCCGCTCTATTCCATTTTCTGCGTGTATTGAAATACAACATCTTCAGAACTGTATTCATCACCGCTTTTGATTTTGCCCCCATGTTACACTGACTGAAATTTTGCTCAGTTATCTGTCTGACCTTCCCCACCATCTCACTACATACTGCATCTTCTTGATCTTCTTGTATACCAACTATCCCATCCTCAGCCCTATTTTTCTTGTCCCCATGCTCCTGACAAGTTAGTTTAAACCCTCCTCAACTGCTCAAGCAAACTTGGCCGCAGTGGTATTGGTCTCCCTTGGGTTCCAGTGTAACCCGTCTTTTAGTACAAGCCATAACTTCCCAATGATCCAGAAATACTGGAAAATCTCAGTGTTAATCAAGAAGATGTGCTGAAACATTTGAAAGATATAAAGGTAGTTAAGTCCCCAGGGCCCGACTGTATATACACTAGCTTACTATGGGAAGCAAGTGAAAAGATTGCTGTGCCTTGATCTTTGCATCCTCACTGGCCACAGGAGTAGTACCAGAAGATTTGAGGTTGATCAAATGCTATTTCTTTGTTCAAGAAAAGTAATAAGGATAACTCTGGTGATTATTAATCAGTGAGTCTTGCATCAGTGGTGGGCAAATTATTGGAGAGGATTCTTAGAGACAGGATTTATGAGCATGTGGAGAAACATAGTCTGATTACAGGTAGTCAACATGGCTTTGTGAGGGACAGGTGATGCCTCATGAGCCTGATCGATTAAGAGGAATTGACAAAACAAATTGATGAAGATAGAGCAATGGTTGCGTGAATGTGGATTTTAGTCAAGTGTTCAGCGAGGTTTCTCATGGTAGTAGGCTCATTCAGAACGTCAGGAGGCATGGGATCCAAGGAAACTTGGCAGCATGGATTCAGAATTAGCTTGCCAACAGAAGGCAGAGGGTGGTAGTAGTTGGAGCATATGGGGGGGGGCAGAATGTCAGAAGTAGGTTTTACAGAGGGAGTGGTGAGTGTGTACAATACACTGGCAGGGATGGTGAGAAGAGGCAGATACTTTAGAGCAGAGTTCCCAACCTGGTGTCTACAGACCCCTTAGTTAATGGTCAGTGTCCATAGCATAAAATACATTGGGAACCCCTGCATTAGAGACATCGTAGAGACTCTTAGATCGGCACATAGATGAAAGAGTAATGGAAGGCTATGTGGCTGAAAAGGCTTAGATTGATCTTGGAGTAAGTTAAAGGGTCGTGGGCCTTAGGGCTTGTACTGTGCTATAGTGTTTATGTTCTACTGTATATCATCTTTTTCTGCACTACTATGGAATTTTGTCTCCTTGGATATGTGCAATAAGGAGATTTAATGATATCTTTGACAATGTCAGTTCATTAAAAATTGATCTTGTATCCCGATATAACTGAAGTAATCTAGAGATGAACACTATGCCTAAATGTACCATTACAGAAGATAATTTTTTGATAATTTATCAAATTGATAATTATAGCCTGAACACTTCAATGTGGTACATCCATTTTTATTGGCCTGTGTAAAGGGTCTGAGCAAAGCAAACATTCGGGTTTGAACATTTTATGTATTCAAACAGATATTCATATTCCTTCTCACATCATTTTTTCCACCTGTTGTGTTTCATTGTTGTGTTCGTCCTCCTGTACCACTATGCTACATTCTGGGGGAACTCAGATTTGGCAGCTTCTGGAGGGGTTAGAGAGGTTGGAGATTCATTCTGTCTCTCACTCTTTCACACTCCCTTTCTCTCTCTTGCGCTCCCTCCCCAACTCTCCTCCCCCACCCCACATAGATGTTGCTCAAGTAATTCTCCTTCATGGTCCTGATGCAGGGTCTCGACTTGATACCTCTGCAATTCTTTTCTTCTGAGTTCCTAAAGCATATTGTTGCTGTAGATTCCAACATCTGAGAGATGCAGATAGAGTTCAGTCCGATAAAGTGTGAAATGATTCACTTTGGAAGGTTAAAGTTGAAGGCACAATATAAGGTTAATGGCAGGATTCTTAACAGTATGGAGGAACAGAGGGATTTTAAGGTATGCATATATAGATCCGTCAAAGTTGCACAATCTGCACAAACTTTCTCCACAATCTGTTCTACACTATCCACAGCATTATCAACCACAAACCTGTGATCTCTTGTGTCTCTCTCCTGAATCTGCCCCAGAATTTCCTGACAGCAGGAAAGTTCTTGCCTCTGGCTCCATGCAAGGTGATGGTGAATTGGAACACAAACTTCAGAAACAGCAATGCATCAAGGAGGGTGAAAATTGGATAGATATTCAATTGTAGAAGACTGTCACACATCTTAACTTCAGTTTTGGTCACCTGCTATAGCAGAGATGGTATTAATTTAGAAAGGGTGCAGATCAGATTTACAAATATGCTGCAAGGTCTTGAGGGATTGAGTTGTAAAGAGAAGTCGGACAGGCTTTGAATTTATTCTAGATAGCATAGGAGACTGAGAGGTGTATAAAATGAAGAGGATGAATGCAGTGAAATCTTTTTTCCCAGTGTAGGAGAATCAAGAACTAAAAGGCCTATGTTTAAAGTAAGAGGGGAAAGACTTATTAGTAGTTTGAAGAGCAACTTCATTTTTTTCACAAAAGGGTGGTATCTGTGTAGAAGGAGCTACCAAAGGAAGTGGGTTGTGGAGGGCAGTTTGGGAGAACTGGCTAATGTGGACAGGGAAAATAGTTTATTTAGGTAAGAAGATAAGAAATTGCAGGCATTTAAAGTAGTATTTCCTAATTCTCAACAAAAGTGTACTCCACTGAGGAAAAGACAGTGAAAAGGATGATCCATCCACGAAAGCGGAGTTGAGGATGACACCATATCGAAAGAGAATTTCTATGCAAATATAAAAAGAATAGCAAAAGCAAAAGTTTGCCCCATAGAAGATGAAACTGGGAAATGAGAAAACAGCAGAGATTTTGAACAAATATATTGTATGTCTTCATGGTAAAAGCATCCAATTAATTGGAGAAAATCAAGGAACAAAGATTGAGGAAACCTTCAAGCCGTCATTATTGCTGGGAAAAGACTATTAAACAGACCCATGGGATTAAAGGCTGAAAGGTTCCCTGGACATGATGCCTACATCCATAGACCTTAAAAGGAGTTGTTGGAGGTAGAGTGAAAACTTCTTCTAACATTCCATAGAATCTGTAAAGGTTACAGCATGTTGAAGTATCATAAATTTCCCTATTCAGATAAGAAAGGAAACAAAAAGCAGGAAACTACACTCATGTTAACCTGACATCTGTCATGGGTAAACTGCTAGAATTCATTATTAAAGACATGGTAGCATATCATCATGTAATTAAGCCAAGTCAATATGGTCTTATGAAAGAAAAATCATGCTGACAAATTTGCTAAAGCTCATTGAGAATGTAACAAGCAGGATGGATAAGGGAAGCAGCAGATGTTTAGATTCCTAAAAGGCATTTGATAAAGTGCCACATAAAATGTTACTATACAAGATATGAGCTCATGGCATTAGGAGTAATATGCAACATGGATAGAGGATTGGTTAACTAACAGAATAAAATAATTCTGGATAAATGCATTATTTTCAGATAGGCAAGCCAGAATATATATGTTGTTGCAGGAATCAATGCTAGGGCATCAACTATTTACATTGTATCTTAACAACTTAATGAAAGGACCAAGTCAAGTTTGTTGCAATTGCTAGGATGGATGGAGTAACATGGAAGAATATGAGGTTTTCCATTTTGGTAGGAAGAATAAAAAATCTAAATATTACCTTAAAGGAGAAAACTGACAGAATGGTGCCTTACTGTGCCCTCATACATAAAATACATGTTGTAGGCATGTAGATGCAATAATGATATAGAAAAGTAAAAGGAACAAATGCCCTCATTGCAATCAGAATAGAATGCAAAGAAAGGGTAACCTTACTACAAATGTACAGGGCCTCAGTGAGATTACACCTAGAGTATTGGGTAGAGCTTTGTTCTTATATAAAGAGGGGTAAATCTGCATTGGGCAATGCAGAAGAGCTTTCGTTAGGTTGATTTGAAGGAGTTAGAAACATAGAAAACCTACAACACAATAAAGTCCCTTCGGCCCACATAGCTGTGCCGAACATGTCCTTACCTTAGAACTACCTAGGCTTACCCATAGCCCTGAATTTTTCTAAGCTCCATGTATCCGTCCAGGAGTCTCATAAAAGACCCTATCATTTCAACCTCCACCACCGCCGCCGGCAGCCCATTCCACGCACTCACCACTCTGTGTAAAAATCTTACCCCTGATATCTCCTCTGTACCACTTCAAAGCATCTTAAAACTGTGCCCTCTTGTGCTAGCCATTTCAGCCCTGGGGAAAAAGCCTTTGACTATCCACACGATCAATGCCTCTCATTATCTTGTACACCTCTATCAGGTCACCTCTCATCCTCCGTCACTTTAAGGAGAAAAGGCCGAGTTCACTCAACCTATTCTCATAAGGCATGCTCCCCAATCCAGGCAACATCCTTGTAAATCTCCTGTGCACCCTTTCTATGGTTTCCACGTCCTTCCTGTAGTGAGGTGACCCGAACTGAGCTGTCATCTGTTGAGCTGGTTGGGCTGATACTTAACTGTTTTTTAGAAGAATGAGAGGTGACCTAAATGAGCTTCTTTAAGTGGATGCTGAGAAGATGTTTTATCCCACAGTTTAAGTCAGCACTAGGGAATACCTTTCCAAAATGAATGTTCATCCATTTTATGATGGCATATAGATGAGGGTAGTGTAGTGGATGTGATCTATATGGATTTTAGTAAGGCATTTGACAAGGTTCCACATTTATTCAGAAAGTTAGAAGGCATGGGATCCAGGGAAGTTTGGCCAGGTGGATTCAGAATTGGCTTGCCTGCAGAAGACAGAGGGTGGTGGTGGAGGGAGTACATTCAGATTGGAGGATTGTGACTAGTGGTGTCCCACAAGGATCTGTTCTGAGACCTCTACTTTTCGTGATTTTTATTAACGACCTGGATGTGGGGGTAGAAGGGTGGGTTGGCAAGTTTGCAGACGACACAAAGGTTGGTGGTGTTGTAGATAGTGTAGAGGATTGTCAAGGATTGCAGAGAGACATTGATGGGATGCAGAAGTGGGCTGAGAAGTGGCAGATGGAGTTCAACCCGGAGAAGTGTGAGGTGGTACACTTTGGAAGGACAAACTCCAAGGCAGAGTACAAAGTAAATGGCAGGATACTTGGTAGTGTGGAGGAGCAGAGGGATCTCGGGGTACATGTTCACAGATCCCTGAAAGTTGCCCCACAGGTGGATAGGGTAGTTAAGAAAGCTTATGGGGTGTTAGCTTTCATAAATCGAGGGATAGAGTTTAAGAGTCACAATGTAATGATGCAGCTCTATAAAACTCTGGTTAGGCCACACTTGGAGTATTGTGTCCAGTTCTGGTCACCTCACTATAGGAAGGATGTGGAAGCATTGGAAAGGGTACAGAGGAAATTTACCAGGATGCTGCCTGGTTTAAAAAGTATGCATTATGATCAGAGATTAAGGGAGCTAGGACTTTACTCTTTGGAGAGAAGGAGGATGAGAGGAGACATGATAGAGGTGTACAAGATAATAAGAGGATTAGATAGAGTGGATAGCCAGCGCCTCTTCCCCAGGGCACCACTGTTCAATACAAGACGACATGGCTTTAAGGTAAGGGATGGGAAGTTCAAGGGGGATACTAGAGGAAGGTTTTTTACTCAGAGAGTGGTTGGTGCGTGGAATGCACTGCCTGAGTCAGTGGTGGAGGCAGATACACTAGTGAAGTTTAAGAGACTACTAGACAGGTATATGGAGGAATCTAAGGTGGGGGCTTATATGGGAGGCAGGGTTTGAGGGTCGGCACAACATTGTGGGCCGAAGGGCCTGTACTGTGCTGTACTATTCTATATTCTATGTTCTATGTTTACACGAAGTTGAGAAGGAAACTCTTCTCTCACAGAGGTATTAACTTTTGGAATTCTGTATCCCAGACAATTTATAGAGGTTAAGCCATTGAATATATTTAAAACTGCAATAGAAATTTTTGTTGGGAAGGGAGGCTTTAGTTATGAGATCAGACATGTCAATTGAGCTGAACTCAAAGACAATGGCGGATCAGGTTCCTGGGTTATAAGTCCTGCTACAACTGAAAGGAAGGTGGGGATATTGTTAAAATAAGTCAGTCATATGATATGGGATGATGTAGGTAGAGTGGATCAGAATTAATTTAGGTGGAAGTAAAGAAAAATAGAAAATCAAAGATATGGGTTGGAGTACTATTAGGCCCCATACTACTGCCTGACGACAGAACAATGTATAAATGAAGGAGTATCAAAGGCATGTTAAAAGGGAATTGTAATTATTCAACTGGCACTGTACCAGGAAGACAAAATTATGGAGTGCATTAGAATTATTTTTCATACAATATGTTACAGAACCTACTTGGGAGCAGTCTGCTTTTGATTTAGTCATGCGTAATGAGGCAACATTAATAAATAGAATATGTAGTTAGGATCCTCTAGGAAGCCATGATCACAGTATGGAAGAATCCAGATGCAGTTTGAAGACAAATATAGCCAATCATAGAGTCATAGAATTCTGCACCATAGAAAGTGAGACCTTTGCTCCAGAATGTCCATTCAGAACATATTCCCTACCTGCATTATTTCTTCCTCCCGGCACTAGATATGTATCTATCTGTGCTCTGCCCACTTAAGTCTAAGTACCTCTTAAATGTGTGATCAAGAATCTTCAGAGGAAAGGCCCCAAATCCTCAGCTTTGCCTGTTGCAGGGTTGGGGTCGAAGCGCTCGGCAGAGATGGTGCTCGGTGCTTGCTGTCGGAGGGCTGGTCGGAGGCTCGAAGTTTTCGGACGGACTGAGAGTCGGACTGTGGTCGGGTGCTTCCAGGATGCTGCATCGGCAAGTTTGCAGCGCTGGAAGCTGATGGCAGGGAGAGTTTTCTTCCTTCTACTGTCTGCGTGAGATGTAGGTCTTTCGAGAGACTTTGGGACTTTTTTTTACCGTGCCCATGGTCAGTTCTTCTATCAAACTACAGTATTGCTTGCGCTGTTGTAACTATATGTTATAATTATGTGGTTTTTGTCAGTTTTTTAGTCTTGGTCTGTCTTGTGTTTCTGTGATATCACTCTGGAGGAACATTGTATCATTTCTTTAAAAGAGGGCTGCGTGTCCTCATAATCTAATCTAATCTAATCTAAATGTAGTAATTGTAATCACTCCAACACTTTATATGACAGCAAATTGCAGTTATCAACTGAGAATCAGAATCGGGTTTAATATCACTGGCGTGTGTTGTGAAATTTGTTATTTTGCAGCAGCAATGCATTGCAATACATCAGAATTTTAAAAAAACATAAATTATAGTAAGGTTGGATCACTCTAAGTGCTAAGTGCAGAGATTGAGAACAACTTCTCTGGAAGCGAAACCTAGGCATGGGATGATTTGTTGCAGAGGGGCTCGGATCCTAGTGCAAGGTGGGGACAATTTAAACGCCGGCCCAAATAGTCTCTCCATGACACTACAGCTGTGAGACTGCCTCCAGCTGCTGTGCTTTGTTTCTGTGAACTTTGTGGTGACTCACCCTGTGAATATGATGAACTGAATAACAGGGCTTTGGGCCTATTCCGAGCTGCTCTGGGAATTTGGGTCTAAGGACTCAGTTTGGTTCAGAATGCTGTTGTTGCTTGCTTCTATTGTTTGCATGATTTGTTTTGCTTTTTTTTCTCTTTCTCTGTGGGCACTTGTGGTTGGTCTTTTTTTTAAACTGGGTACTGTCAGGTTCCTTGCTTTGTGACTGTCTGCAAGCAAACAAATCTCAAGGTTGTATAATTTATACATTCTTTGATAATAAATGCACTTTAAAATATATTTTTAAATTAATTAATTAAGTAGAGGGGGAAAAAAAGTAGAGAATCCTATCTGCAGGCTGAGAATAAATGGGGAAGACATAAAACAAGTACAGAACTTTTGCTACTTAAGCTGGGTGATATCAGATGGCAGGTGCAACATGGGCATCAAAAGAATAATAGGGATGGCAAAAGACACCTTTACGAGAATGAAGAGTATACTGACCAATACTAAACTAGGCATGACAACCTGCCTAAGAGTACTGAAATGTTCTGTTTATCCAGTTATGTTATATGGCTCAGAATGTTGGACAATATCTAGTAACATGAGGAAACGAATTGAAGCAGCAGAGATGTGGTTTTTGAGGAGGATGCAAAGAATATCATGGACGAAATGAATATCTAACGAGGATATCATGAACAGAGCAAACAGAAAAAGAGAAATAATGTATGAGATCATGAAAAGGCAACGTAACTTCATTGGACATGTGATTAGGAAAGAGGAGTTAGAATGCATGGTAATTATGGGAAAGATTGAAAAGAAGAAAGCAAGAGGAAGACAAAGACAAATGATGATGGAGACAGCAGCCAGAGAACTGGAAATGAATACCAATGAATTGAACCACTTGACCCGAAACAGGAGTGTGTGGGCCATGGCAGTCAAAGCTCAAACTGGGCACTGTGCCTGATGATGATGATCAAAAAAAAAAGGAAGTTAATATTGTGATAGGGGTCATGGGTTCATTGTCCATTCAGAAATCTGATGGCGGGAGGGTAAAAGCTGTTCCTGAAATTTGGGTGTGTGTCTTCAGACTCCTGTACCACCTCCTCGATGGTAGCAATGACAAGTAGGCATGGCTTGGATAAGGGGGTCAATGATGGACACCACCTTTTGAAGATGTCCTCGGTGCTGGGGAGGTTAGAACCCATGATTGAGCTGACTGAGCTTACAACTTTCTGCAGCTTTTTCCAATCCTCTGCAGTCGTCCATCAATACCTAATGGTGATGCAGCTGGTTAGAATGCTCTTCACAATATATCTGTAGAAATTTGCGAGAGTCTTTGGTGACGCACCAATTCTTCTCAAACTCCTAATGAAATGTAGCTACTGTCATGCTTTCTTTATAATTGCATCAGTATGCTGGGCCCAGGATAGATCTTCAGAGATACTGACACACAGGAGCCTGAAGCTGCTCAACCTTTCCACTCCTGTTCTCTCAATAAGGGCTGGTGTGTGCTCCCTTAACTTCCTGAAGTCCACAATCAATTCCTTAGTCTTACTAATGTTGAATGCAGGGTTGTTGCTTCAACACCAGTCAACCTGCTGATCTGTCTCACTCCTATACACCTCCTCGTCACTGTATGAAATTCGGCCAATAATAGTTGTCGTCAGAAAATTTTTAGATAGCATTTGAGCTGTGTCTAGCATCACATTTGTTGGTGTAGAGAGATTAGAGCAAACAGCTAAACATGCATCATTGAGGTGCGTGTTTACTGCATGTGCCTGTGTTTATTGTAAGCGAGAAGGAAATGTTATTTCTGATCCGAACAGAGTTTCGTCTCTCAGTGAGGAAGTCAAGTATCCAATACTAGAGGGAAATACAGAGGCCCAGGTTTTGAAGCTTGTTGATTAGAACTGAGGATATGAGGGTGTTGTACACTGAGCAGCAATCAATAAACAGCAGCCTGATGTGGGTATTATCATTGTACAGGTAATCCAAAGCCGAGTGAAGAGTCAGTGAGATTGAGTCCACTGTGGACCTTTTGTGGCAATAGGATTCCAGTGGGTCCAGATTCTTGCTTAGGCAGTAGCCATGACCAACCTCTTAAAGCACTTCCATCACAGTAGATGTGAGTGCCACTGGGCCACTGTCATGGAGGGAACTCACCTTGCTCTACCTGGGCACTGGTATGAATGCACTCTTCTGAAGCAGGTGGAAGCCTGTGACTGCAGCAGTGAGAGATTAAAGATGTCCTTGAACACTCCAGCCAGTTGGTTTTCACAGGTTTTCAGTGCCCCACCAGGTACACCATCAGAGGGTTCAGCCTCTTGAAAGATCTTCTGACGTTGACCTCCAAAATGGAGATCACAGGGTCATCAGATGCTGCAGGGATTCACACAGGTGTGGTTTATTTCCCCTTTCAAAGCAAGCATAAAAGGTAATGAGCTCATCTGGGAGTGAAGCATCACAGTCATTCGTGATGTTAAGTTTTGCTTTATAGGAAGTCATGGCCTACAAATCCTGCCAGAATTAACGTGCATTCAATTACCTGTCGAATTGTTTTCTCGCTCTTAAAATAGCCTTCCGTAGCTTGTACCTACACTTCTTTTATTATTGTAGATCTCCTGTCTTGAATGCCGCAGATCTAGTCCTCAGCAGCCTACGAATCTCCTGGTTCATCCATGGCTTCTGGTTTGGGTATGTTCCTGGATGTTTTTGAAGGCACAAATTAAACCAAACAAATCTTGATGAAGTCGGTGACAACTGTGGCATATTCATTCAGACACAAAGTTGAATCCCTGAATATTGTCCAGTCCACCGACTCAAAGCAGTCATGTAAGCATTCCTCCGCCTCCCTTTTCCACACTTTCTTGGTCCTCAGCATTGGTGCTGCAGTCTTTAATCTCCTAACTAAACACTGGGAGTAGAAGTTTAACCAGGTGATCAGACTTGCCAAAGTGTGGGCATGGTTTGGTATTGTAAGCATTCTTGATGGTGGTATTACAGTACATTGGCTCCTCTGGTTCCACAGATGGTATGTCGGGACAGGCAACTATGGTTGAAAAGGGAAGTCGGGGGACTTCCGGTAGCGCTCATGGAGTGAAGTCGCGTTCTTGACTCGCTCCATTACCTCTGAGTTTTTTTTCTTATGATCAGCTATATTTTAATTAACCATTAAGGCATCAACTTTTACAATACTTTGAAATAAATTGGGCTCTTCGGTAACTGGATGCGTTTAAGGTCTGCTATGTCTAAGAATGGGAAAAACGGGAAGGATGGCAAACCTCCGGTTAAACCGAAAGGTATTGATTTCCCCCCGACTGAACCACCGGTGACTTTGAAAGCTATATCGGAGTTAATTCAAAGGGAAATTTCAACCTCTGTTATGGAGCTGATTTGTGCGGAAATTTCAACCTCTGTTACGGAGCTGATTCGTGCGGAAATTTCAATTAATTTCCAGAAAATTGCTAATTCAATCGATAAGATACAAACATCTATTACGGAGCATCAGTCGGCTATATCTGATCTTCAAAAATCCACACAACAAAGTGAGCTTAAGATGGGGAAAATCGAAGAAACAATTAATGTAATGAAGAAGAAACTTGACTTTCTGACCTTTAAAAACTCTGACTTAGAATCTAAAATGCGACGGCAGAATCTACGAATGATCGGGGTGCGTGAAGCTGTTGAATCTGATAACCCTATGAAGTATTTTTCTCAACTTTTAAAAGATGCATTTCCTACTGTATTTCCTGACCAACCACCGCTATTGGATCGCATTCACAGAGTTCCATCATATTTGCTTAGGTCAGATAAACCTCGACATGTCATTTTACGGTTTCATTACTTTCAAGATAAGGAGAAACTGTTTCGATTTGTTCGATCTAAAGGTTTCATTGATTTTTTGGATCTTAAATTCCGATTCGTGGAAGATTTCAGTAAACCAATCCGGGATCAACGGGTTCGTTACAGATCTGTGATGTCGGAACTCTACAAGATGGATTTAAAACCAGCGCTTCTTTACCCTGCACGTCTAAGGATTCGTACGTTGGATGGAGCCTTCCGTTTTTTTGACTCTCCATCGGATGCCCAGAGTCATCTGGATCAATTTTTACCTTCAACATCTTAATTGCAATTTTTTTTAACTATCTCCGTTGATCGGAGGCTGTGAATTTGTTGGTCTTAATTTTTTTTTTGCCCTATTTGGGCAGAAAAGTTTATTTTTGATTACTTAATATGGTTGCTAAACTTTCTTTTTAACTGCGTCATTTCTTTCTTTTTCCCAGGGGATTCTGGGTGGTTACTTCCTTATTGTCATTTTACGTATTTCCTTTGTGGCCTTAAATTTTGTAGTTTTTTTTAAATCTATTTTGTTTTGTAGGTTTTTATAACTAGTTAATGTTAATAATCTTATTTTTTTTGTTGTTCTGTTTATTCATGGGTCTGGGGTTTATTGCGGTTTTTTAATATATTTTCTGGCTTTTATTCTGTTATGTGTTTATTTTAATTGAGTTATCTTTTTTTTATTCTTTTACTGTTTTATAATCAGCTGATCTTTTTTATATTTACACTTTTTTTTAGGGAGCGTATACCGGAAGTCATGGGGGTAGTTTTAGTGCTTGCTGCTTTCGGGCTGGTCTGCGTTAAATTTAGCCTTGGGGTCATGGGGTGGGGGTGGTGGGAGGGGCTTCACGTTTTAGTTTCTTTCTTCTTGGGCTATATACATTATTGAAGTATTGGTTGCGTTCTTCTTCCCGGTATCTCTTGTATGTTCTGTTCCCTCTCCGGGTTCGTGGGTCGAGCCTATCGTCAATCCTCCTTGTTGCGGGTTGACTTTAGGGTACATGGAGTCTATTATTAATTTTGTCTCCTGCAATACTAATGGTCTTAATCATCCTATTAAAAGGAAAAAAGTTTTTAAAGTGTTCCGGAGACTTAAAGCACAAATTTTATTCTTACAAGAGACCTATGTGCAGAGGGGGGACAGACTATGTTTTTTTAAATTCTGGAAGGAACAACAGTTTCATTCGAACTCCAATGCTAAGATTCGAGGCATCTCTATTTTTATAGATTCCTCAGTTACTTTTATACAACATGATATTATTTCTGATCCGAATGGTAGATTTCTGTTGGTTAGTGGTTTACTATTCAATAAAAAAGTAGTTTTGGTTAATGTTTATGCTCCTAATATGGACTGTCCGGAATTTTATAAATCATTATTTAATCAGTTTCCGAATTTGAATGAGTTTTCATTGATCTGGGGCGGAGATCTTAATACCTGTTTGTCTCCAGCTTTGGACCGTTCGGCTCCTTTACGGACCTTACCTAATAAATCTGCAACTTTGATTAATTCATTCCTTTCTGATTCTGGGTCGACGGACATTTGGCGCTTTTTGCATCCTCAGGAAAAAGATTTTTCTTTTTTTTTCACATGTTCATCATTCCTATTCAAGAATTGATTATTTCTTTATTGATTCTCGTCTTATTTCCTCAGTGATTAAATGTGATTATGATTCTATAACCATTTCGGATCATGCTCCACTTAAGCTTTCTATTAAAATTCTGGCCAATATACAAAATAATAGACAGCGTTTTAATTCGCTGTTGCTTCAGGATTCGGACTTTGTTAACTTTATGAATGAACAGATTGATCTTTTTTTTACAATTAACCATACAGAGGATATTTCTGTTAACACTCTTTGGGACACTTTTAAAGCTTATATTCGTGGTCAGATTATCTCGTATTCTGCTGCTTTGAGGAAGAAGCAGAAGCAGGAGGAGTTGCTAATTGTGGACAAGATTAAGGAAATGGATAAGAAATATGTTATAGCTCCTTCTGAGGAGTTATATAAACCAAGAACTGAACTTCAAATGGAACACAGTTTATTACTCTCGTCCTCGATTGTAAACCAATTAAAGAAAACAAGAAGTGAATTTTATGTACACAGTGACAAAATTGGCAAACTGTTGGCTAATCAATTGAAGTCTAATTATGCTAAATCTCAAATTAATCAGATTTATAACCAAAATGATCGACTGATACTTGATCATGTGGGGATTAATCAAACCTTCTGTGATTTTTACTCTTCCTTATATCAATCAGAGTCTCCTCGAGATTCTAAATATATGAGTGATTTTTTGGATAACTTAGACGTCCCTGAGATTTCACAGGATATGGCTTCTATGTTAGATACTCCCATTACCATGGATGAGATTAAGAATGTTATTTTCTCTATGAATTTGGGGAAAGCTCCTGGCCCTGATGGGTTTACCGTAGAATTTTATAAATGTTTTGCTCCTTCATTAATCCCTTGGCTCTGTAGGGTTTTTGAGGCTTCATTGAAACTTGGTAAACTTCCTGAATCTTTTAATAGAGCGTCAATTTCTTTAATATTAAAGAAAGATAAAGATCCTGCTCAATGTGCATCTTATAGACCAATATCTTTATTAAATGTTGATTCTAAAGTTTTTTCTAAGTTATTAGCAAATAGATTAGAAAAAGTACTTCCCTCTATTATTTCGGAAGTCCAAACGGGTTTTATTAAAGGTCGTTACTCTTTTTATAATATTTGTACACTGTTAAATATCGTTTATACTCCCTCACAAAATGTTCCTGAATGTGTTATCTCTTTAGATGCCGAGAAAGCTTTTGATAGAGTAGAATGGCCTTATTTATTTAAGGTGCTTGAAATGTTTAATTTTAGCTCGAAATTTATATCCTGGATTAAACTCTTATATTATTCTCCTGTGGCCTCAGTCCGTACTAACTCTTTAAGTTCACCTTTTTTCCCTCTTTTTCGAGGTACTCGACAAGGTTGTCCTCTTAGTCCCTTATTATTTGATATTGCATTAGAACCTCTTGCAATTGCCATTCGAGAATCTCCAAATATTACTGGGATAACTCGGGGCTTAAAGTCCCATAAATTATCACTCTATGCTGATGATTTACTTTTATATATTTCTAATCCTCAAAAATCCATCCCGGCTGTTTTAGAGTTATTAGCACAATTTGGTCTTTTTTCAGGTTATAAATTGAATCTTAGTAAGAGTGAACTCTTTCCGATTAATAAACAACTTCCCTTATATTATAAATTTCCATTTAAATTGATTAATAATTATTTTTCATATCTTGGGATTAAAATTACTTGTAAATACAAAGATTTATTTAAGACTAACTTTTTACCATTAATAGACCATATTACTCAACTTTCATCTAAATGGTTTCCTTTATATTTAACTTTGATTGGTCGTATTAATGCAGTTCAGATGTTTTTTTTGCCAAAATTTTTATATATATTTCAGGCATTACCAATCTTTGTTCCAAAATCTTTTTTTGACAAAGTTGACTCTAAAATTTCTTCATTTATTTGGCAGAATAAAAACCCGAGACTGGGTAAAATACATTTACAGAAAGCTAAGAGAGATGGAGGCTTAGCATTACCTAACTTTAGATTTTATTATTGGGCAATTAATATTCGACATATGAAATTCTGGTTACTGGACCAGGATATACTATCCATTCCTAAATGGGTAGTATTGGAATTACAATCTGTTCAGGGTTTTACACTTGGCTCTATTTTAGGTTCCTCTCTTCCTTTTGATTGGAAACGCCTTAAACAGGTGTCTAACCCGATAGTTAAATATACCTTGCGTATTTGGTTTCAATTCAGAAAATTTTTTGATCTTAATCAATTTGGGTTAGTGATTCCTATTTTAGGTAATATATTTTTTTCTCCCTCTTTTACGGATCGTGCTTTTCAAACTTGGAAGACTAAGGGTATTTCACGGTTTTTGGATTTATTTTTAGATGGTTCCCTTATGTCTTTTGAACAATTATCTAATAAATATAACTTATCAAGAATACATTTTTTTAGATATCTACAAGTTAGAAATTTCCTAAGTACTATACTTTCTTCCTTTCCAATGCTTCCTCCTACATACATTTTAGATACTATAATCAACCTTAATCCATGTCAGAAAGGTGCAACGGCTATGATTTATAATATTATTATGAAACTTAGGAAAGCTCCATTTGATAAGATTAGGGTAGATTGGGAACAGGATTTGGGGTTTACCATTTCCGTGGATGACTGGGGGCAGATTTTACAATTAGTCAATGCTTCCTCTATCTGTGCTAAACATTCCCTAATTCAATTTAAAGTTGTTCATAGAGCACATATGTCCAAAGATAAGTTAGCGCGTTTTTATTCTCATATTAATCCTTTTTGTGATAGATGTCTGGGGCAGATAGCCTCTTTAACTCATATGTTTTGGTCTTGCCCTACTTTGGAAACTTTTTGGAGAGACATTTTTAATATTATCTCTAAGGTATTGAATATAGATATCTCTCCTCACCCTATTACTGCTATCTTTGGACTACCTAAAATTTCCAGTAATCTCTCCCCTTCAGCCCGTAAAATGATTGCATTTCTTACTTTAATGGCGAAAAGATGTATCTTACAACATTGGAAAGAGCTTAATGCTCCAACTACCTTTTTTCGGTTTTCTCAGACGATATTATGCTTGAATGTGGAGAAAATTAGAAGCAATCTTTATGACTCCTCATTTAAATTTGAACAGACTTGGAGATCTTTTATTCAATATTTTCATTTAATGTAATATATACCCTTCTTGTTTTTTTTTCACTGTTTTTAATGGAGGTCGGGATTGAGGACGTGATTTTAAGCTTAACTCTGTTTGGTTTCAAGTTAGCCCATTGCTTTGCTTTGCTTTTAGTTAGTTGCACGGTGGGTTTTTTTGGGGGTTTTTTTTTTCCTTTTCTCTATTGATATATATATAAAATTAGTATACTATTATGTTAACTTGGTATGTTATGTTTAAATTACATTGTTTGTAGTATTTTTTTTGTATTAATATCTTCTGTAATTTTATTATATTCTAACAGTGTATTAGTGTCTATATGGCTTACCTTTTTGTATACTTATTTAATAAAAAGATTTAAAAAGGAAAAGGGAAGTCAAAGGCAATATAAAAGAAAAAGATAGGGCATAAAATGTAGCATCAATTTGGGGAAGCTGAAGAATTGGGAAGTTTCTTTAAAACTAACTGAAACCAACTAAACATACCATAAGGAGAGAAAATATGAAATATGAAGGTCAGCTCATCAATAATGTAAAAGAGGATACCAGAAGTATTTTCAACTACATAAATAGTAAAATAGAAGCAAGAGAGGACATTTGGCCTTTAGAAAATGATACTGGAGAGGTTGTAATCTGGATCAAAGAAATGGTAACAATTTTGTGTCAGTCTTTACTGTGGAAAGTACCTACAGCAAGCCAGAAATTTGAGAGTTCGAGGACAGAAGTGAGTATAGTCACTGTTACTAAGGAACAGGTGCTTGGGAAGGTGAAAGTTCTGAAGGTAGGTAAATCACCTGGACCAGTTGGGCTATATCACAGGGTATACAAGTAAAAGGTAACTGAAGAGATTGTGGCGACATGAGTAGTGACCTTTCACGAAACACGAAATTATGGAGTTGCTCTGGAGAATCACAATATCACTCCACTCTTTAAGAAGGGAGGGTGGCAAAAGGCAAGGCCAGTTAGCCTGACTTCAGTGGTTAATAAGTTGTTAGAGTCCATTATTAAGGGCAAGTTTTCTGAGTACTTGAAGGCACACGATAAAATAAGCCTAGGTTTTCAGGCAAGGTTTCCTGAAGGGAAGATCTTGTCTGACAAATCTGTTGGAATTCTTTGAGGAAATAACAGGCAGATAGAAAAAAAGAGAGTAAGTGGATGATAAACACCAGAAATTCTGCAAATGCTGGAAGTCCAAAGCAACACATACAAATGCTGGAGGAACTCAGCAGGTCAGTCAGCATCTATAGAAATGAATACAGGTGTCCCCCGCTTTTCGAACGTTCCCTTTATGAAACCTCACTGTTACGAAAGACCTACATTAGTACCCTATTTTCACTTTCAGAAGGTGTTTTCACTGTTACGAAAAAAATATTCAGCGCGCGATAAAAGGCAGCGCGCCCCGAGCAGCTGCTCTCCCTCGGATTCTCACCGACATTGCTTAAACACGAGCCTGTGAGCAGCTGTTTGCAAGCTGAGTTCTATGGTGTCGGAAAAGCCTGAAAGAGCTCGTATGGGTGTTACACGTACGGTGAAACTAGACATAATTAAGCGTTTTGATCATGGTGAACAAAGTAAGGGCAACGTGAGTTTGGCTTGTGGAAGTTGACGAAGATGATGTTGAAGATGTTTTGGTATCCCGTCACCAAGAACTGATAGATGAAGAGCTGATGCAATTGGAAGAAAAAAGGATAACAATCGAAACTGAATGAGTAATGATAAAGTACGACTTTAATTTTGAAAGGGTACGTAGGTTTAGGGGATATTTGCTGGATGGTTTAAGTCCTTATTAAAGAACTGTGTGATAGAAAAATACGCGAGGCTCAGCAGCGAAGCAAGCCTTCCACATCAGCCACAGCAGACAACAAACCTCGACCTTCAACATCAAGGCGGGCAGTCATAGGAGAAGATGAGCTGCCTGCTCTAATGGAAACAGGCGACGAGATGACACTCCAGTGTCCCACCACCCCAACTCCCAGTCCACGGACAGATACCGATTCGAGGAGAACGCAAAGGTAGCTGGGAGGCACACAGCACGTCTTTAAGAAATAAGCCAAAATAAACGTGCTAATTAATTAGGTGCCACCGACAAGTAATTGTCGGTCCAGATCAGAGACGACGCAATCAGACATCGGCACTGATCTGGGCCGACAATTACGGGCGGCACCTAATTAATTAACATGTTTGTTTCGGCTTTTTCCTTAAAGATGTGCTGTGTACCTCCCGGCTACCGCTGGACCCCTGCGTTCTTCGCGGCAATGTATTGCTCAGCGGCCTGGAGGGTTCAGTGAAAAGAGAAGTTTTAAGCCTCGATTTAAAAGAGCTTAAAGTTGGGGAAGGCTTCAGATTATTTGGAAAGTTATTCTAGATATGTGGAGCATAGTAACTAAAAGCTGCTTCACCATGTTTAGTTTTGACCCTGAGGGTGATAAAGAAGGTTAGTCCCAGACGACCTGAAAGCTCGGGAAGGTTCATAATGCAGCAAGAGATCTGAAATGTATTTTGGCTCTAGACCATACAAAAGGGGTAAAGGTGTAGACTATTTTCTAAATGGGGAGCAAATTCACTAATCAGAGTTGCAAAGATATTTGGGAGTCCAAAGTGCAGGATTTCCTGAAGGTGAACTTGCATATTGAGTCAGTAGTAATGAAAGCAAATACAATGTCAGCATTCATTTCATGTGACCTGAAATATAAAAGCAAGGAAAATGCATTGTTCAACCACGTTTGGACTATTGCGAGCAATTTTGGGGCCCCATATCAAAGAACATGTACTGGATTTGGAGAGGGTCCAGAAAAGGTTTACAAGAATAATTCTGGTTATGAAAGGGTTAATACATGAGAAGCATTTGATGGCTCTGGACTGTACTTGCTGGCATTTTCTTTTGTTCCCTTTCACACCTGTGGTGATCAGGCGACCATTTTTGCTGTTTCCTTCTGTTCATCCTGAGTCCAAGGTGCTCAACCCAGCACAGCTGGAAAGCGTGCAAGGAGCCGGCTAGATTCGAAACCTGGACCACTGGCCTTGAAGTCCAGTGCTGATGTCACTACACCGCCAGCCACTATAACTTGCTGCCATTTAGTTCGTCTATTTTCATTCAACCATATACATGTATACTGCCAAAGAAAACAATGCTCCTCCAGACCAAGGTGTACAACACAAAGTAATAAGCCTTGCAGTTCTCATTCCAAACGTTGATGCAGCTAGTCAAGTCACTCTTAACAATGCTTCTGTAAAACTTGGTTAGAACGGGAAAGGGGAGTGCAGGGAACCTCCTCACCTCAATCTCCTCAAGAAGTGTAGACACTGCTGTGCTTTCATGACTAAAGAGATAGTGTTGAGGGACCAGGTGAGATCATCTGTTACGTGCACTCCCAGAAACTTGGTGCTTCTAACTCTCATTGAAACCTACCAAACATTGAAAGGCCTTTTAAGAATTGACATGAAGAGGATATTTCCAATAATAGAGGAGTCTAGGACCAGAAGATAACTTTGAAGCTCTGAAGTATGCTACACCAGTGCATTGCGGCAGCTGGATCAACAGAGGTGTTTAAAGAAAAGGAAAGTTTTTTTTTAAAGATTAGGAAATGGAGAGCTTTGCAGAAACGGTACAGAAGAGGCATTGCAACCTGTGGCATAATATTCCTGAGGCTCCAGGTAGACTACTCTTGTTATGTTTTTGTGTCATCAGAGACTCTATCACAGTGACAAGTTTGATGTGACTATTGTGCTCTTGCAAGAATTTAACAAAGCCAGCTTATATTCCTTAAAAATTGGGAATATTAGAACATAGAACAGTACAGCACAGTACAGGCCCTTCCGCCCACAATGTTGTGCCGACCCTCAAACCCTGCCTCCCATATAAGCCCCCACATTCCTCCATATACCCGTCTAGTAGTCTCTTAAACTTCACTAGTGTATCTGCCTCCACCACTGACTCAGGCAGTGCATTCCACGCACCAACCACTCTCTGAGTAAAAAACCTTCCTCTAATATCCCCCTTGAACTTCCCACCCCTTACCTTAAAGCCGTGTCCTCTTGTATTGAGCAGTGGTGCCCTGGGGAAGAGGCGCTGGCTATCCACTCTATCTATTCCTCTTATTATCTTGTACACCTCTATCATGTCTCCTCTCATCCTCCTTCTCTCCAAAGAGTAAAACTCTAGCTCCCTTAATCTCTGATCATAATGCATACTTTCTAAACCAGGCAGCATCCTGGTAAATCTCCTCTGTACCCTTTCCAATGCTTCCACATCTTTCCTATAGTGAGGTGACCAGAACTGGACACAGTACTCCAAGTGTGGCCTAACCAGAGTTTTATAGAACTGCATCATTACATCGCGACTCTTAAACTCTATCCCTCGACTTATGAAAGCTAACACCCCATAAGCTTTCTTAACTACCCTATCCACCTGTGAGGCAACTTTTAGGGATCTGTGGACATGTACCCCGAGATCCCTCTGCTCCTCCACACTACCAAGTATCCTGCCATTTACTTTGTACTCTGCCTTGGAGTTTGTCCTTCCAAAGTGTACCACCTCACACTTCTCTGGGTTGAACTCCATCTGCCCACTTCTCCGGGTTGAACTCCATCTGCCCACTTCTCAGCCCACTTCTGCATCCTATCAATGTCTCTCTGCAATCTTTGCCAATCCTCTACACTACCTACACCACCACCAACCTTTGTGTCGTCTGCAAACTTGCCAACCCACCCTTCTACCCCCACATCCAGGTCGTTAATAAAAATCACGAAAAGTAGGGGTCCCAGAACAGATCCTTGTGGGACACCACTAGTCACATATTGTTGTGGTAGCCATAAGAGTTAGTTGCAGAGTTAACTTGCCTTGTCTGGTTTAAAAAAATTGATTGGGCTCTTCCGTCTAGAACAATTAAGATTGCTCTATTAATGTTTTTTATAGCAAAACAGAATTTATGTATTTTCTATGCTTTACTGTTCATTGTTTGTAAGCCACTATTTCAGTGTATTCATTGTGTGAGGTTGCTTGATTTTGCCTTTAATGATTTCTCATTTTATGCAATCAAAGCCTATGATCACAATAACTACATTGCGACTCATGTTTTCGGGTTTTGCCTTTTCTCTTGTCTTTAATAAGAAATTCAGACACATTATTTTTCTCTCTATAGTCTGTTGTTAAATTCAAACCAAATGTTGCAATTTCGCATTGAGCTTGCTGAGGAATTTGTTATAATTTCCTATTGAACTGGACATGAGAGATTTGCTATTTCTGTGTACGTACATCTACTGATGCTTCTGGACACATCTTCAGTGATGTTCCTGGAATCATCGGGTGTTTCGGGTCTTTCAACATCATACACCCTCCTCCAGGTGACCCAGCCAGGGCTGATCAGACCCCAGCTTGTGTACTTATGACTCCATGACTTCCCTCTTTTGAGCCATAGCCATCTTGAGGCCCTCTCTGCCGCATCGGTGGTACTGCGGATGGCTCTCCTCTTCCTCTCTCCCTCAATGCCCAATTTGCTGAAGGCTATAGCTAAGGAATGACTGCGAATCCCCTACAATCAACCTCCACTGAGAGACACCTTGCTCTCCATCCAGCCTGCTGACAGTTGCTGCATGGCTTGTAGCTTCCTATCGACCTCTCCCTTCGCTATTGCCTCCAGAATTTGGTTGACATCTTATTCAAATTGCTTCCACAGTGAAGTCATGTTAGCTGCAGGCCATTTGATCCGCCTTCTGTTGGACTTGTTGTTAGAGGAATTAGTTTGCAACACTTGGAGGTTCCGGGCACTATGGGGTGACTCCAGTCCTGGCCCCTCCTTCGTCTCAGCAGGTTGGACACCTGCGCGTTGTGCTGCTCCTGCTCCCGCCAGACACTTCATCCTAAAAGTGGATTTGCAGAAGAGGATATATAGAAATTTATTTTACAAATTACTATCTTTACAGCTAGTATTTTAAGTAGATCTTAAAATATGACAGAAATATTGTTGAAAATATCAAGTTAATCAAAAATTATTCACACTTGAATTATGGCCTGTATGTATAAAGAAGGGACATAAATTATTTCATGGTTGAGTCTTGCCAAAATAACTGAAGAATGTTGTTTTCAAGATTCATCCCTGGTGAACTAAACTCTGAAATGTTGGAAGAGAACTATTTATTGACAGTTATTGTAACTGAGCACAGTCTGACATGCATACGATCATTCTGATAAACTACTTGAGAAATGCACAAAATTAAATGTAATGGAATAACCAGATAATAGTTTTATTTCTAGTTGGTAGAAATCCTCCAGATCTTGAAATTTATAAAACTTGGTAACAAAAGAAGTACCATTCAAAAATAAAGATGCTTTGTTTTTTCATAAATTAATATAAATTTAAAATAAACTTGCCCACTTCTGCAGCCTACTTTGCTTCATTTCGAGCTTCATCTGGCCCTACAATCCATTATGAATTCTGAACTTTTCCACATCTTGCCATCCTCCAATTTTAATCACTCCCTCATCATTGATCTAACTTTCAAGTGCTTATGCATTACGCTTCATCATTTCATTTCTCAGTTTACAACTCTCTGAGGATCTATCCTGCACCGATTATATCGATGTAGCTGCAAAGAAGGCACATCTGCGGCTATATTCCATTAGGAGTTTCAGGAGATTTGGTATGTCACCAAAGACACTCACAAATTTCTACAGATGTACCATGGAGAGCATTCTAACTGGCTGTATCATTCTCTGGTGTGGGTGGGGGGCTGCTACTGCACGGGATCAAGGTAAGCTACAAAGAGTTGTAAACTTTATCAACTCCATCATTGGCACTGGTGTCCATAGTATTCACAACATCTCCAAGGAGCGATGCATCCATCATTAAGAAACCCCCAGCACCCAGCACATGCCCTGTTCTCAATGGAAGGAAGTTCAGGAAGGAAGTACAGGAGCTTGAAGGCACACACTCAATGATTCAGGAACAGCTTCTATCCCATTGCCATCTGATTTCTGAATGAGCGTTGAACTATTGAACACTACCTCACTACTTCTTAAAAAAATTTTGCACTACTTATTTAATTTCACTATTTTATATTTACCCTAGTGGCGCTTTTCCAAGTGGTTAAGGCATTTGTCTAGTGATTTGAAGGTCGCTAGTTGGAGCCTTGGCTGAGGCAGCGTGTGTGTCCTTGAGCAAGGCACTTAACCACACATTGCTCTGCGACGACACCGGTGCCAAGCTGTATGGGTCCTAATGCCCTTCCCTTGGACAACATCGGTGTCGTGGAGAGGGGAGAGTTGCAGCATGGGCAACTGCTGGTCTTCCATACAACCTTGCCCAGGCCTGCACCCTGGAAAACTTCCAAGGTGCAAATCCATGGTCTCATGACACTAATGGATGCCTATAAATAAATATTTACTCTAATTCACAGTTTTTTCTCTATGTATTGCATTCTACTGCTTCTGCAGACAACAAGTTTCACAACATATGCAGATGATATAAAACCTGATTCTGATTCTCCTTGAAATCTGTCTTTTTTAAGCCAGCATATGGTCACCTATCCAAACACCTGATTGTTTCACTGTCAAATTTTGATGCTTAATCCTCCATTAAAACTCTTTGGTTCATTTTGTTCCATTGAAATCTATATGTGATACTCCTTGAGCATTTGCAAAGATTTGGCATGACATCTGAAACTTTGACAAACTTCTATAGATGTGCAGTGAAGAGTATATTGACTGGTTACATCATGGCATGGTATGGAAACTCCAATGCCTTTGAATGGAAATTGTACAAAAAAGTAGTGGATATGGCCCTGTCTATCACAGGAAATCCCTCCCAACCATGAGCATGCCTACACAGAATGCAGTCGCAGGAAACCAGCATCCATCATCAGGGATCCCCACCAGCTAGGACATGCCCTCTTCTCGCTGCTGGAAGAAGGTATAGAAGCCTCAGAATCGGGTGCAGGAACAGTTATTACCCCTTAACATCTGGCTCTTGAACTAGTAGAATAGCTTCTCTGAACTTCACTTGCCACATCATTGAAATGTTTTCACAATCTATGGACTCACTCTTCTTTTTGTTCCTCGATATTTATTGCTTATTTACTTATTATTATTTCTTTATCTTTGTATTTGCACAATTTATTTTCTTTGGTGTTCTTTGTACATTGGTTGGACACCCAGGCTGGTGTGGTCTTTCATTGATTTGTTATGGTTATTATTCTGTGAATTTATTGAGTATACCTGCAAGACAATGAATTGTATATCGTGACATATATTAGATTAGATTAGATTATGAGAACACTCAGTCCTCTTTTATTGTCATTTAGAAATGCATAGATGCATTAAGAAATGATACAATGTTTCTCCAGAGTGATATCACAGAAAACAGGACAAAGCAAAGACTAACACTGACAGAACCACATAATTATAACATATAGTTACAGCAGTGCAAAGCAATACCATAATTTGCTGAAGAACAAACCATGGGCACAGTAAAAAAAAGTCTCAATGTCCCCGAGTCCCCGATAGCAGGTGGCAAAAGGGAGAAACTCCCTGCCATAAACCTCCAGGCACCGTCAACTTGCCAATGCCTTGGAAGCAGCCAACCATAGCCGACACTGAGTCCATCCGTCCGAAGACTTCGAGCCTCCGACCAGCCCCTCCGATACAGCCTCCCGAGGGCCATCCTCTGCCGAGCGCCTTCGACCTCGCCCCGGCCGCTGAAACAAGCAAAGCCGAGGATTCGGGGCCTTCTGCTCTGGAGGTTCCAGTTAACACACAGTAGCAGTGGCAGCGAAGCAGGCATTTCAGAAGTTTTCCAGATGTTCCTCCGTACTCTCACATCAAATTAGAATTGTGCACGGTCCCCTACTTGACAGATAACAGATATTCATCACCAGAGAGGCCGCGCGCGCTGCCGTCGCGGCGCCATCTCTCCTCCTGTTATATGTACTTGATAATAAATTTGCTCTTAACTTTGAACTTTGAAAGTTATTATTTGTTCATCCTTTGTATAAAGGCACAAACTAGTTTTTGTGAAGGTTCCACCACTTTAAACTGAACAAATTGTGCTCACTTATTCCCCATTTCTTACATGCCATACTATGTAGCAATTCTGTCTATGTACAGAAGAACTTAGCAGGAGTTTCACTTTTGGAGGTAATTGTGAAGTAAAGCAGGAACAACAAAAATGCCATGATTATAGTGCAGGATTTGACTAAACTAATCTCTATTGCATTTATTCCATTGTTGTATAACTTTGAAAGTAACCTTTATCTTAATAATCTATGACTGACTTCTCCGGTTGTTACCACTTGCCTCAGCCTAGAATTGGTTCTATTCCTTTATCATCAGCCAGATGTATTAAATGGTAATTGAATTGAATTGAATGATCTTTATTGTCATTATACATAGGTACTATGAAACTCTGTTTGGCTTCCTCTCAGGCAATTAAATAAAGCGGTAGATAAAAACAAGACAGTAATAGAAAAACAGTATTAAATAGATAAGTAACAAAAAATGGGAAGGTTGCAATCAAACTTTGGATGTCATCAGCAGCTGACGTTTTGTTTATATAGGATTGAGCAGAGTCATTATGGATTTACAAGAGGAAGAATCATATTTTAGTTATCTCAGAGAATTGTGAGTGTGTGGCTGGTGGAATGGACAAGAGAGAACTTGTGGAGGTGGTTTATTTCAATTATCAGAGGACTTTTCCTGAAGCCCCACGAGAGATTGGTCTAAAAGATTAGAACATATGGAGCTGGAGATAATATGCTATATGGATTGATAATGAATAGAGAGTAAAGGGTGGGAATAAGTTACCTTTCTTGGGCTGATAGGCTGAGACTACTTGGGTCCTGCAGGATCGGTGGCTCTACCCGGTTATAGTCATAGTCATAGTCATACTTTATTGATCCCGGGGGAAATTGGTTTTCATTACAGTTGCACCATAAATAATAAATAGTAATAAAACCATAAATAGTTAAATAGTAATATGTAAATTATGCCAGGAAATAAGTCCAGGACCAGCCTACTGGCTCAGGGTGTCTGACCCTCCAAGGGAGGAGTTGTAAAGTTTGATGGCCACAAGCAGGAATGACTTCCTATGACGCTCTGTGTTGCATCTCGGTGGAATGAGTCTCTGGCTGAAAGTACTCCTGTGCCCGCCCAGTACATTATGTAGTGGATGGGAGACATTGTCCAAGATGGCATGCAACTTGGACAGCATCCTCTTTTCACACACCACCGTCAGAGAGTCCAGTTCCATCCCCACATCATCACTGGCCTTACGAATGAGTTTGTTGATTCTGTTGGTGTCTGCTACCCTCAGCCTGCTGCCCCAGCACACAACAGCAAACATGATAGCACTGGCCACCACAGACTCGTAGAACATCCTCAGCATCGTCCGGCAGATGTTAAAGGACCTCAGTCTCCTCAGGAAATAGAGACGGCTCTGACCCTTCTTGTAGACTGATGATGTACATCAGTAGTTTTACTTAGGGGTCTAGATGTTATAATTTCAATTTCCCTGTGTGTTCAAAACTAGCTGAGTTTCCATATAGGAAGAAGGTATCAAGAAACTTAAAGGGGGATATAGAATATTTGGTAAAATTTTGGAATTTGCAGTACAATGTGGAAAAATGTCAGCGTCCGCTTTAGAAAAGGGAAGCTTTTTTTTTTGTAATGGTAAGTGGTTAGGAGTTATTGATATTCAAAAGGATTTTGATGTTCTGCACACTGGAAGTCAAGTAAGTGCAGCAAGCAATTAGGAAGACAAATGATATGTTGGTCCTTATTATAAGAGCATGTGATTACAGGAAGATAGATGTCTTACTTCATTTATACAGGGCCATGGTAAGACTGCACTTGGAAGATTGTGTACAGCTTTTGTACTCTTACCTAACACACATGAATATATTTACTGTGAGGGAGTGCATTGTGGCTTTTTTTCCCATTTGAGGAGAGATCGGTTTGGCCTAATTTCTAGGAGTTCTATCTCTAGTGTTTACAATAAGAGGAGATTTTACTAAAACTTTCAAAATTCTTACAAGGCTCCACTGTCTGAATGCAGGTATGTTGTTTCCACTGGGAGTAAACAATTCAGTACAAGGCTAGTTATGACTGTATTGAAGAGAAACTTATTAATGCCAAGGGTGATGAATCTTCGGAATTCCTTTCCTGTTAAAATTTGGAGCATTACAGGAGAAAATTCAGTTATATTACCCCAGATGCAACTATCATTGCAAACCATCCGGGAAACTAGTCCTACTTTATGTTATGCTTAAATATCCCTTTAGCCTTACAACTCCCCCATTTATCGTTGTGAGTTAACAATATCTGGTGTGATGATTCAGCCTAGACAAAAGAAATTCAGATGACAGATTTTCAAAGGTGATATTTATCATATCTTTGAAAAAAACATGCTTAAGCTTTCAAATTCCAGTTCTAACATTCAGAGGTGAGTTCAAATAAATTTGAAACCCTGGCAAAGTTTTAAAAATACACTGAAGCTCAATATGAAATCATCCACTTAAAGCATATGGTGGAGTAGCATACATTGACCACCACGTTTTGGAGATTTGCTATGAACAGTGAAATCTGCTGATGTTAGTGGCCAGCTCGCATATTAATGACAACATGCATGATTAACATTAGTTTCCCAGCATGATACAGCCAGCTTATTTCATTTTTCATGATTCACTAAATCACTAGCTAGAAGAACTCCTTTGCAAAATGTAGACACATCTGATGTTAAACACACTACATTTCTAAGGAATACATTGTGTATTTGATACACAATTTAACAATTTAATATGCTTGTATTTCTGCATATTGCTACTCAAGATAAAGCTAACTAAAATTTCAATAGATACTCTAAATCAGGGGTTCCCAACCTGGGGTCCATGGACTCCTTGCTTCATGGTATTGGTGCGTAGTATAAAAAAGGTTGGGAAATGATATCACTTATCATTTATGGACATTGATAGTAACCAGAAAATAAATTTGGAAAATGCTAGAAATACTCAGTAGGTCAAGTAGCAGCTTGGAGAGAGAAATAACGTCATACTTCCATGTTAATGACCTTTAAATTAGACCTTTTGCTCTGTCAACTGCTTTACTTCTTAATTAATGTGAACAATTTGTTTCTATTAATTAACTTAATTCAGAGCTAAAAATGAAAGGCTGCCTCCTATCAATAAGGAAATAGACTGTTTCAGTTAGTGCTGAACCTACACATGTGGTCCATGGAAATTGTTGCCCTATCTAATGTAACTTGAGTGAATCTATATCATTAAAGTATGTGTTCAGTCCACAAAGAAGAGCTCTTGAGCTACTGAATTCTCTGAAAGAAGTACTTAAACGGTACACAAAAAGTGATACAGGTGTCCCCTGCTGGGTGCGTCCTGGCTACAGCTGCACCACTGCATTCTTCACCGATTGGTATTGGTTGGCGGCGTGGAGGTTGGGGACCACTGCACCACCCCGACCTCCGACGACTCAGCCTAACACACCATCATCAGTGTGCTTGACGCTGCCTTCCCGATTCTGGTAAATGATACTACACTGTACATACATTATTTCTACTTCATATAGGCTGTGTATTTTTATGTGTTATTTGGTATGATTTCGCAGCTTCATAGCTTAAAGTTTACTAGAGAGAGTGTTGCTGCTGAGAGCACTTGTGTGAGATATTTGCTACGGAGAATAGTGCGGCAATGTTTGTAGAAAAGTACTTCTACTTTATATAGGCTGTGCATTTATCATATCTTTCCTGCTTTTACTATATGTTACTGTTATTTTAGGTCTTATGTGTTATTTGGCATGATTTGGTAGGTTACTCTTTGGGTCTGCGAGTGCTCACAAATTTTTCCCATATAAATAAATGGTAACTGCTTCTTTGCTTTACGACATTCCGGCTTACGAACTGTTTCCTAGGAACGCTCTACCTTCGGATGGCGGGGCAAACGTGTAATTGGTTAACATTGAATACATGCAACACACATCAAAGTTGCTTGAATTTCCAGCATCTGCAGAATTCCTGTTTGCGTTTTTAACATTGAATACATAGTTACTTTCTTATTGCTATTTAAAATGCATTCATTGAACAGCTGGAAATGAATTATTTTGGTAAATTCAGTCCTCAAATGGTTATGATTTTAAGTGGCTTTGATTATGGTGCAGCCAAAGAAAGTTTTACAGTTTCAGGCTTCAGTCATTCATGAAACCTACAGCATTTAACACTGTAGAATTTGGAGTTTTGCTAACTACTTCATGAACCAGGCACCTGTTGAATTGCAAACTGTGTAATATTATTTTGTTTCTACAAAAAAAAAGGCTTGTTGACAAAAGAGGAATTTTAATTTGAGAACTTTAAGGCAAGGTCAGGCAAATGAATAGGATGGAGCTCATGGTTGAAGTATATTTATTTCAGTGCAAGGACTATTATAGGTGATGCAGAGGACAATTAAGTTAGAGCCTGGATTAATATATGAATCAATGATGCTGTTGCCATTAGAGAAACTTCATTGAGAGAAGGGTGTGGCTGGAAGCTCAGGATTATAAGGTTTCAAATAAAAGAAGAGGAGAATAAAAGAAGTAGGACAGTTGCACTGGTGATCACAGCAGCACTTAGAGAGGACATCTTTTAGGATTCATGCAGTAAGGTAATATAGATCAGATTAAGAATAAAAAAGGTGTAATCACTATGATGGGATTATGCTATAGGCCTCCCCATCAAGATGGCGCCGAGGTGCAGTCTCCATTGAGGTTGTGACTCAGATGTTGTTCCGTGGACAGATGATGGGCCAGCAGATCAGCGAGGATGACTGCACCCCAATGTCAGCGAGGCATCAGCGGGTTCTGGGATCCCATGCAGGCAAGAGGCAAAAGGACCAATGACCCTCCAAAGTACACAAGTCAGTAAGACCTGAGTTTGAGGCCTAGTGTTCAGCGTCCCAGCATTGTTGAGTCCGGAGTTCAAAACCTGGAGTTCGGAATCCTCATTCATCAGTGAGTCTTGGGTTTAATACTGAAGATTCAAAATGGAAAGCCAATTAGAATTTCAAAAGTTAAGGCCCAATGGCTAAAGCCTGGGTCAGTGAGTCACTCTGAGTCCTCTAGCAAAGTTGAAGGCCCAATATCTGTGAGTCCGACTCCACTGGAGGCCTGGAGCTTCACTTTTCATTAGTAACTTCCTATATAAATAATCATTATAGTTGATAAACGGACATACTAATCTAGGTAATGTGACATTTTTAATGAAAATATAAAGAAAATCCTGAATGAAAATAGAAGAGTTTAAGTAATCATAGTTGCATTTATTTAGACAATAGTGTACTTTTTCTGGTTGGGAAATTAGAAGACAAGAAAATAGGAGCAGGAGTCGGCCACCAGCATGTTCAAATCTGCCCTCATTCAGGTATGATCATATCCTCAGATCTCAACTCATTTTCTGTGCCAGTTTATGATAAAAAAAAAAGTTATTTATCTCTTCTTTACCAATTTCCCCCGGGATTAATAAATTATGACTATGACTATGACTTTAAGTATTTCCAATAATCTATTCTCCATAACACTCTGTAGGAGAGAATTCCAGTGTTTCTTTACTTTTTGCATTCTATTTGCCCAGCTAGAAACTTGTCACAAAATTTAACCCATATTTATGTCATTGTAATCCTTGTTCATAATACTTTGATCAGTGTAGATTTCTTGCTTCAATTGTAAATGGACTGCATGGCTGTCTTTTTATCTGATTGATCTGAAGTTTAGTTGATCCAAGCAATTTAGAATAATGATCAAAAAACAAATGATTTCTGATCAGTATTGCTTTATTTTGTTAGCTGCATTCATGATTTTACTCAGAACTGATTTTTTGGAACTAAGCCTTATTGCTATACTAATTACCTTTGTCAATTGCATATTTAATTTCCACAAACAGAGTTATCAAAGCTGGTTAGCAGTTTTAGTCTGCTGCACATGTAGTGGATCAGGATTGACCCAGATTGTTTCGAAGATAAACAGGAATTACTGAGAGCCACAAATAAAAATGCATTAAAATATGCTAGTATCTGGATGTGTCAGAACATGTCTCGTCGTATTTTTTCAGCACAATATGTTCTGCAGAAAACATTTGGAACACTATTTTTTATGTAGAAGTGAAGGTCACCATAGCATAAAGCTTTCATGCTACTGGATTCTTTCAAGCCATCCTAGGGACATGTGCCATGGTATACATCTGCAATGTGTTGAGTGAATGACATGTACCATGTTTCCAAAGGGCAACACATTCATCACATTCCCCATGGAAAGAATGCATCAGCTGGGTAGGCCTTTGGCAATTCCGTGAAGTGCAAAAAAATCACATATGGTATCCATCTGAGCATCAGGTTTCTTCATGTCAACATTATGGCCTATGTGTGAAGAAAAAGGTTTCATTTACTTAATGGTCAACTGATTTCTAAACACAGATATCATTATGTACATCAGTGAACATCATCCCAGAAGCAGGAACTTCCATGTTACATATGGTGAATATATTTTCGTAAGGAGAAAAACGCTAGAATGAAGAATGACTTTTTAAAGGCCACGGCTAGCATTTGGTGCTAAATCAGCTGGCAAGTAGTATTGCTCTTTAAAGGGAGCTTTGGACTGGAAACGATTCATTTGTTCATGCCCTGTGCTCCCATGCAAATAGAAATGTGTGAGAGCAGAATCTTTATTTTCAGAAGATGTCCCCAAATTGATGAGAAGTGAAAAACTACATGCAAACTGGGAAAAAAAACAAGAAAGACACTATCCCTACTCGAATTCTAGAACTTAGCAGAGAGGAATTGCATTCATATTCACATTGAATATAGTCCCTATTAAAACATTTCACAGGTCTCCTTGCAGATCTTCTTCTTCCCAGCAAGGACCACTGTATACAATTAATTTTGACCTTGCAAGCGCCTTAGCACTGTCAGTCAAGATGGACTGTGTCGCATCTCACTCAAATTTGGCCGCCTGCTGAAGTTTGCGCTTTGCTTCTGCTACCTTATGGCATGCAAACGGTGATCTTAACTAATGGATCTACCACAAGTTTCCTTGTTGCTATGGTTCACCAGGTCACTAAAGCTTCCCTCAGGGAAAATGGTAGACAAGATGGTTAAAATGATGTATGGCATGCTTGCCTTACAGAATTGAGTATAAGAGCTATTACAGTTGTACAAATCATTGCTTAGACCACATTTGGAGTATAATTTGTAGTTTTGTTGCCACTTCATAGAAAGGATGTGATTTAGTTAGAAGTGGTGTGTGGGCTGGAAGACGTGAGTTATAAGGAGAGAGAGAGTAGATAGACTGGAGTAAAGAAGGCTGAGGGATGAAAATGTTGAGGCTTAGAAAATGTGAGGGGCATTTATAGGGTACATAGTTAATAGTTTTTCATAAGGTCAAGAAGAATAAAATTAAAGGGCATGGGTTTAAGGTGAGAGGGCAAAAATTTAAAGAGGATCTGAGGGGCAAGTTTCTAGACAAAGGTTGGGGGATTTATGAAATAAGATGCCAGAGGAGGTGACAGGGATAGGTAAAACTGCAGTGTTTAAAAAATAACCATTGAATAGGTAAGCTGATATGGGCCAAACACAAGCAAATATTAAAAGGCATGGACAGAGTGGATGTGGCAAAGTTGTTTCCCATGATGGGGGAGTCTAATACGAGAGGGCATGACTTCAGGATTGAAGGGCGCCCTTTCAGAACAGAAATGCGAAAAAATTTTTTTAGTCAGAGGGTGGTGAATCTATGGAATTTGTTGCCACGGGCAGCAGTGGAGGCCAAGTCATTGGGTGTCTTTAAGGCAGAGATTGATAGCTATCTGAGTAGCCAGGGCATCAAGGGTTATGGTGAGAAGGCGGGGCAGTGGGACTAAATAGGATAAAATGGATCAGCTCATGATAAAATGATGGAGCAGACACGATGGGCTGAATGGCCTACTTCTGCTCCTTTGTCTTATGGTCTTATGGTCTAAATATTATGATCTTAGTTAAACTAATCTGGACAAAGGGCCTGTTTCTATGCTGTGTTCTTATGTATGAATGAATAGAGTACAAAGCAGGAAGGTATGCAGAACCTTCATAAAATAGTAGTTCAATTTCAACTGAAGTATTGTGTTAAATTCTGGTTGCCGTATTGAAGGAAAACTGTTAAAGTGTTAGAGAGGGTTCAGAAACAATTTATTAAAATGATTAGAATGGCTCGTGAGAAGAGGGACTACAGTTACAATAGTAGATCAGAGAAACCAGACTGTTTTCTTTGAAGAAAAGAGTACTGAGGGAAGATCTAATAGAATATAAAGCATATAGGGACAGGTGCTTCAGCCCACAATGGCTCTGCTGACCTAGATGCCAATTTAACCTGCAGACTTCCCAGCACATGGTCTCTCTCAATTCCATGCCTGTTCATGTGTCTGTCTTAAGTTCTCTTAAATGTTGCTTTTGTAGATAGAAGCATATAAAATGATGAGAGATTGGCCCAGAGTGGATAGTAGGAGCTATTCCTATTCGTGAAGGAGGAGAAGTCTCAGGTATAAAATAAAAGGAAAAGGAATTAGAAGTAACTTGTGGAAAATTCTTTATTACATATAGTATGTTTGGGATCTGATATACACACTGCATTTACAGTGAAGCTGGACACAAACAATCTGCTGGAAGAACTCACTAGGTCAAGCATTGTCTGTGCTGGGAAAGGAATTGTTGACATTTCAGGTTGAACTGTCCGAACTGTGGTGGAGTCAGATTATATTAAGGCTTTCAAGAGGAAATTTGATAAATATATGGTTGAGAAAAAATTGCAAGGAAAAAAAACTCGTTTAGAGGATAGGGAGTGAGCTGGAGAATTGCTGCAATATGGCTGGCATGAACATGATGGGCTGAAGGATCTCCTGTGCTTTAACTAGTCTGTGTTCCTATGATACCTAATTATTAAAGATCCCGGTAGATAGTGCTGGTCCAATTCTTCCAAAGTTGATTAGGAAAATTAATTTCTAATGATTCCTATTGGAAAATGTATTCAGTCTATAATAATGAGGCACATGTTTATTCCCCAGTGTCGCTAAGTGTTGGAGGGGTACTTAAAGATATTTTACCAAAGGTTTCATGTGGTATTGTAATGTGTAGGAACATCCAAAAGCAATGAGTCCCTATATGCTTTATATTCTATTCGTTTACATTATCAACAAATAATTTCTTCCTCATCCATTCCAGCGCTTTTCTTTCCTCAACAATAACTGTTGCTGTTGTCTGCTTGTTCTAATTCATCAGTCTTGCATCCTTCAGATGAACACCTACAGTATAGTTTAATTAAACCTCATATTGAATTTCCCTTTCCCCTCTCTACTTTTTTGAATATGTCATTATCAACGATAATAATACTAATGAATTCTTTACATCCTCCTTTCACTCAGTGCATGTTACGCCGTGATACACTTAATCATTTACTAAATCCTTTGTGAACGTGTCATGGTCCTCTGTCTCTCCACCTTTACACAAATTTACAAGAATGGTCAAATAGTCATCCATCCAGTAAACTGCCTCTGTTCTGTTCCATTTCTGCTTGTTATAGTGTGATGAGTGTATTTACACCAATGATTTTTCTTTCCCTTTTCACCAGGTCAGTTCTGTGTTTTGCCTCTTCTTTCTCTTTGTTGATGAATCATTCTGTTTTTTTCATCCTTGAGAATGGATTCTTGTATATGTGTGTGTGTGTGTGTGTATGTATGTATGTATATATATATATATATAATATGCCAAAGATAGATACAAATGTATATCTATGGCATAGGACAAGTCAGCCATGATCATATTGCAGGCTTTTCGGGGCAAGATGGCTTGCTCCTGCTCCTATTTTCTTGCATGAACATTATATTCCTACTCTGCCACCCTTATTCCAAAGCTCAATAATGCTATCTTATGCTTGTCTGATAATGTTGGTGTGAATATCTCTTTTAACATTTTGGTGAAGCATCTATGTTAAAGTTGTTGTATAAATTGAATTTTGTTGTCAAGCTAAAGCATTCTCCATGTTAACGTTGGTTCTCCTAATGTTATATTTCCTTATAAATAACGGAATGAGATTTTGTTATTGTAATTCAGTTCGGCATAGAAAAACAGTATAATAAAACTCCCACAATGCCTTTGCCCAACCCAGCCACATCCCCCAAATAGTAACTCCTTCCCATCCCAATAGTTAATGCAGCAAGTTAGGTTAGCAGCTACTGTACAACATAATCCAACAGAGAAAATTATTTATCAAAGTTTCTCCTCAAATAAATAATCGTTTTTTTTTAAATACTTCACGCTTAAAATCTAAATCCAAATAATCTTAGTTGTTTTTGTGTGCTGAGCCAAATCAGCATTGTGCAGTTTAAGAGAATGAGAATGGAGATCTATTAATACTGCTATTTCTTAAAAATAAATCTTGGCATAAATCTAGGCAGAATTGTAACGGGTATTGCATATTTTATACATATTTTTCACCTTTCAAATTTTAGCAACGAATGGGAAGACCTGTTTGAACACAGTAATTACTTTGCAAGAATAAGACTGAAGGGGATTAATGGACAACTGAGAAGCAGCAGATTTCGCAGCATTTGTTGGAAGGTAAATAAATACTTCTTCTGTAATATTTTGTTGGTAAGATTTTACCAGTCATTTGGAAATAGCTAATATTTCAGATGCAAAATGTCAAATCTATTGTGCTTAAATGCAAAATATAGTGGTTTTCCCCCATATATATCAGAAGTAACTCTGCTCTTAGGGGCAATGCTGTTTTATCAGTGAGAGAGTGTTCACTCATTGGGGCTAGCACTAGTGAATGGATAGAGGGGGTGCTCCCAGAATTGAGAAAATGTTAATTTAAAAAAAAACATTTTTAGGACATAGGGTTGCATTCTTTGGACTGGAGAAGGCATGGAAAGATTTAACTGATTTGTATTAAACAATAAGATTCTTAGTTTGATTAAATAGGAATAGAGAGTTTCAGATTTGGAGTAATTAGAGAATGATTTAAGAGAATTTGCATCAAAGTGTATATATCCATAGTATGGTAAAATTTGGAAAGAATGATAGTAACAGAAACATCCTTTGGATTTAAAAATAGTACTTGGGAAAGTATTTGGGTTATGGTGCAAAAGTGACTTTAAACTGGATAGTTTCCTTGCGCAGAATGGATGTGATGAAACATTATTCAAAACTATGCATTTCTAGAAATCCAAGTGGTACTGGCGTCCAAAGTTGAATTGTTGTTAATTGTGCCATGTAATATTATGGACTGACTTTTAAGTTGTATGCATGAATACTTTTGAGAGTCACTCAGGAAGTAAATTTACTGAAAGTTGAAACCCTGTTTGCAAAATAGCTCCAATCACCCTAAAGTTGCACTTAACTGGAGAAATGTTGGCTATGTATAAGCATTCCCCTCGGAGAAAAATATTTATTTAGATAGAGTAATATTAATGGGAGTTTTCATGGCTTAATGGGTTTGTGTAAATTTCCAGTGCAAATAAAGCACAAACATATTCATTTCAAACTAATATGGCAGGGGATGGGAACCAGTATGACAGAGCTGAGGATCAGCCAGCAGGTTTACAAGTGAACGATGTAATATGTATTATGAATGTAAGGAAGGACAAGCCAATGATTGGGTACAACTGCAGACAGAGCAAAGAGTTAAGTTGTACCATAGAGGCAAAATTCATAAGGGTGAAGAATGCAGGACTGAACGTGCTGTATTTAAATGCACATAGCATTCAGAATAAGGTGGACAAACTCATGGTGCAATTAGAGATTGGTCACTATGACGTTGTGGCCATCACTGAGTTGTGGCTGAAAGTAGGTCATTATTGGGAGGTTAACATCAAAAGATATACTTTGTATCAAAAGGATAGACAGCAAGGCATAGGTGGTGGTGTGGCTATATTGGTAAGAGATGTAATTTCATCTTTAGAAAGAGGTGACATCGGATCAGAGAAGGTTGGATCTTTGTGGGTGGAGTTAAGAAACTGCAATGGTGCAAAAACCATTATGGGAATCATATATAGGCCTCCAAATAGTAGCCAAGATGTGGGTTGAGATTGCAAAGAGAGCTGGAAATGGCATGTAATAACTGAAATGAGGGACTTCAATATGCAAGGGGATTGGGAAAATCAGGTTGGTGTCAGATCGCAAGATAGGGAATTTGTTGAATGACCTACAAGATGGTTTTTAGGGCAGCTTGTGCTTCAGCCTACTCAGGGAAAGGCTATCTTAGATTGGGTGTTGTTAAATATCCCAGATTTTATTAGTCAGCTTAATGTAAAGGAACCCTTAGGAGGCAGTGATCATAATATGATTGAATTCATACTGCAATTTGAGAGGGAGAAGCATAAGCCTGATGTATTAGTATCACAGTGGAATAAAGGGATTTTTTTTTAATCCAACAAAAGGCAACTAAAAAAGCTATAAGAAAAGAAAAGATTAAATATCAGGGCAAACCAGCGGATAATATAAAGCAGAATACCAAAACCTTTTTCAGTTATATAAAGATAAAAGGGAGGGGAGAGTTAATATTTGACCACTGAAAAATGATGCTGGTGGGGTAGTAATGGGGGACAAAGAAAGGGCAGTTGAACTTAATAAATACCTTGCTTCAGTCTTTACTGTGGAATACATTAGCTGTATGCTAGAAATCTGTGAGTGTCAGGGAGAAAGAGTGAGTGCCATTGCTGTTACAAAGGAAAAAATGCTAGGCAAACTCAAAGGTCTTAAGGTGAATAAGTCACCTGGACCTGATGGACTACGTCCCAGAGTCCTGAAAGAGATTGCTGAAGAGATAACAGATGCATTGGTTATGGTATTTCAAGAATCACTTGATTCTGGCATGGTCCCTGAGGACTAGAAAATTGCAAATGCCACTGCACTCCTTAAGAAGGGAGGGATACAAAAGAGAGGAAATTATAGGCCAGTTAGCTTAATCTCAGTGGTTAAGAAAGTGTTGAAGTCCATTCCTAAGGACAAGGTTTTGGGCTACTTGGAGACGAATGATAAAATAAGTCAAAGTCATTATGGTTTCTGTAAAGGGAAATCTTGCCTGATAAATCTGTTACAATTCTTCTAGGAAGTTAAAAGAAGGGTGGACGAAAGCAAAGGCAGTGGATGTAATTTACTTAGATTTTCAGAAGGCATTTGATAAGGTGCCTCACATGAGGCTGCTTAACAAGGTAAAATCTTCTGGTGTTACAGGAATTATGCTAGCATGGATAGAGGAATGGCTGACAGGTAGGAGGAAGCGAGTGGGAATAAAGAGGGCCTTTTCTGGTTGGCTGCCAGTGGTGTTCCTTAGGGGTCAGTATTGGGTCTGCTATTTTTCACATTGTTTATCAGTGATTTAGATAGTGGAATTGATGCCTTTGTGGCAAAGTTTGCCAATGATACGAAGCTAGGTGGAGGGGTAGGTAGTGCTGAGGAAGCAATGCGATTGCAGGAGGACTTAGACATATTGGAAGAATGGGCAAAAAAAGTGGCAGATGGAATACAGTGTTGGGAAAGTTATAATATTTTTTGTTAAAAGAAATAGTAGTGCAGACTGCTATCTAAATGGGAAGAAAATTCAAACATCAAAAGTGCAAATGGACTTTGGAATCCTCGTGCAAGATTTCCAGAAGGTTCATTTACAGGTTGAGTCTGTGGTAAAGAAGGCAAATGCAATGTTGGCACTTATTTCAAGGGGATTAGAATATAAAACCGAGAAGGTAATGCTGAAACTTTATAAGCCACTAGTCAGGCTGCATTTGGAATATTGTCAACAGTTTTGGGCCCCTTATCTCAAAAAGGAGGTATTGTCATAGGAGGTTCATGAGGATGATTCCGAGAATGAAGGGGTTAATATATGAAGAGCGAGTGGCAGCTTTGGGCCTGTACTCACTAGAACTTAGAAGAATGCATGGGGATCTCATTGAAACCTACCGAATGTTGAAAGGACTTGATAGGGTGGATGTGGAGAAGATGTTTGCTGTGGTAGGGAGAATGCAGAGCTAGAGATCTCAGCCTCAAAATTGAGGGACTACCTTTTAAAGCAGAAGTAAGGAGGAATTTTTTTATCCAAAGAGTGGTGAATCTGTGGAATGCTCTGCTACAGACTGTGATGTAGGGTCATGTTTGTGGGTAAGTTTAAAGCAGATGTTAGTCCTGACGAAGGGTCTCGGCCTGAAACGTCGACTGCACCTCTTCCTACAGATGCTGCTTGGCCTGCTGCGTTCACCAGCAACTTTGATGTGTGTTGATAGATTCCTGATTGTTTGGGATATCAAGGGATATGCTGAGAGGACAGGTGTACAGGGTTGAATGGAATCTGGGATCAGACATGATGAAATGGTGGAGCAGACTCCACAGGCTGAATGGCCTAATTCTGCTCCTATGTCTTATAGTCTTATAGTGTCATTTTTGGTGCAGCTGAAGAAATGGTGGGGAAAATCTGTTCATAAGGTAAATTAAAGGTTGAGTGAGCAAGGAGTTTTCTGTTTGGAGGAAAGGAGGATGAGGGGTGATTTGATGAAGATGATAAGACGAATTGATAGAATGGACACCAGTGCCTTTGTCCAGAGTGGTAATAGCTAATATGAGAGGGCCTAATTTTGAGGCGATTGGAAGTAAGTATGGTGGAATGTCGGAGGTAGTTTTGCTTTTAATAACAAGTGGTAAGTGTGTGGAACACTCTGCTGGGATGGTGGTGGAGACAGATACATTATTTAAGGGACTCTTGGATAGGCACATAATAAAAGGAAAATGGAGAACTTCATAATTACTTTCTTTACTGCTTTCTTGAAAGATTGTTCACAAAGCTTATTATGTCACTATTGTAAATTTCTGTAAACTTCCATGTTCGGTTTGTACATTATACAATTGACTGCCTCTATATTTTTCAGTTCTGATTTAAGATGTCTTACAAGTAATTTCAGGTGACTGCCATGATAAGAAGCTCTGGAGCAACTCTTCAATCTTTAACCCTGCTATTATGATTGTATTCTACCAATTCTTTAATAATTCTTTATTTTTTATTTTATGATACAAGTCCAAATGCAGGAGGTTGCATCCTGTATATTGGTTTTAGATATATAAATTCAGAAGCTTTAGTTATTGGTGTAGAATTGAGGGAGAAGATGCTGGTGGTACTGTAATGATGGAACCTGGAAACGATCTGCTTGCATCTCGGTCCTATTCAACAGTGTTTTGTGGATAATAGAAAGGAGTAGTTTTTCTATCCACTTTTGCCTGCTTCACCCTTCTGCCAAACTTCCACATCTCCTGACAGCAATTCTGTAAGATGCTTCTGTAAGAGGATGATAGCACTCATATTTTGCAAAGAGCAATTGTAGCTGAATGTAAAACTCTCTGTAGATTGGGGTTGACCATGTATATTGCATCCTAGCTGTCTACCTGATACACAATATGGAGAGCAAGCTGTTGCCCATGTAGCAGGCATCCTGGCTCCACGCAACTGAGGAATCCAAAGGAACAGCTGAAGCTGATCAAGTTTGGCACCAGCAGCATTGCAGGAGATACCTGTCAGTGTTAACATAGTTAAGTTAGGAATTCCAGCTGCAGATTTTTCCATGGGTTTTACTCCCAAAGCCTTCTCTGTGAAGGCAGCGGAGGTTTCAGATCAGAGTTTTCCTTCTAGATGAGCTGCCAGCCATGGATGACAAGCCCCATCTGCCTGAAGCAGCTGGTTTTAATGCACCAGTAACCCAACTTTGCCCCTTTTGTCAGAAGAAAAACAGAGCTTAGTACCGGGCTTAGTAGCTAAGCCACACGTGAAGGCCAGGAGGTGGACTTGGTAGTCAGAGGCTACTTGAGACACGCACCATTGGGAGCATTTAACTCCAACCCCAGCTATGACAACCTTAAGAAAGCAGCTGAACGTAGGCCAGTGTAGTTAGTGATAAGTCCTAGAAAGCACATAGAATTGGATTCTGTGTATAAGTATGGGAACAATGACGGTCTAAAGAAAAAAATCTGTTCTATAATGTAGGTAGTTTGTGCTTCTCCAACCAGTGTGGCAAGTTGCTTTTCCAAGGTTTTGATCCGTGCGCTTTGACTTTTACACCACTGCTACACATCTTTCATTCATTTTCCCAGTTTAAGGAATGTAGAAAAAGAAGAGAAGAAAGCCCTTAACTCCGAGTGAACTCATCGGGATGCTGTCATGACGGCGTTTTTTAAGCAGGCTCTTTATTTTTACGAGACCGAGTTGCTAGCTCGACACTCAGCCCAGCACGGATGGAAAGCGTGCAAGGGAGCCAGCTGGATTTGAACTCGGGAGCCTTTGCTCCGAAGTCCGGCGCTAATGCCACTACGCCACCAGCCGGCCAGTTTAAGTAATGTGCTCATGGCATTTGTCAGCAAATGGAAATGTAATTCATTAAAATATGCATGTATTGATCACAGAATCAAAGGGTTGTCATACCACAGAAGGAGGCTATTTGGCTCAGAGTCTGTGGTTCTAAAGAAAGGTATTTAGACTTTGGTAGAATGTGAGTGAAATTAATGAAAGCTTTGTTTTAATACATGATTAAGAAATACCCTCAAACTGGCTAATACGTAATTTCATGCCATCTATTTTTGTGCCTATGGATGCATACAGTCTTTATCCATTATGAGTTTATTACTTTTCAGATATCTGTAATAATTGCTATCTGCTTAACTGTGCTCATAAGGGCTAATCAAACTGTTGGTTGTTTTATATCTATTTTTTGTGTTGAATGAATATAATACATCACTAGTTTCTGTGGGAGAGAAAGTTTATTTCAATGTTGCTTTCGATTTATCATAGCTCCTGAGTGATGCTTTCCTTCCCCTATGGATTGGATTTGTATCCCCCTGGAAAGCAATGATGTATTTTCTGTTTATTTTGTATTAACTGTTGAGATTTGTGTCCTTGCAGCTGTTCTTGGAAGCTTTGCCTGAGGATAAAAAGCAGTGGCTTAATAAAACAGCAGAATTAAGATCTCACTATGAACAGATAAAAGAAATTGTAAGTGATTTTCCATTTTTTTCTAGAACTGCATGCCTAATTCTTGTATATAAAAGGTACTGATAGCAATTTTATTTACCACAGCATATCACAAACCCTCGGAAAGCTGCTGGACAGCAAGATCTGATTGTCAATAACCCACTTTCACAGGATGAAGGAGTAAGTATAATCAGATTCATTTTTGTTGTCTAGGTTTTTGATGAACGTTAGTTAGTCATTATTACCCAAACTAGTTACCAAAAGCAAATAGCATTAAGTCTGTGGTTAACTAATCAATCCATCATTTCATCATTTTGTATGAAATTACCTACATAGTTCTTCATGCATTATAAAATAGTACTAAATTAAATTGCTGATTTTGAAATTAACTCTTGACTTTTACAAGTTAGCAACTTGTTGACTAGTCATAGATCGAATTCCATTCCCAAATCACTCTGAATGGAAACTGTTTTTTCTCAAGGAATTTTGTGCTTTATAGTATCTGCATAATTATGCCCATCAACTTTAATGTAAATTATATGAACTGAGCTATCAAAATCATCATTTAAGATAGCCTATATTTACCTCAATAATATTGCTCATATCCATCACCTTATTCTCCATTGAAATCCTCACCCATGACTTTGTTGCCTGCTAAGCTGACAATCAATTTGACCATACCTATATGGTTCCAAGAACTTGAACTCATTTAAACTTATGAGACCTGATACAGGGTTTCAGCCCAAAACATCACCTTCCATTGCTGCTGGCTGACCTGCTGAGTTCCTCCAGCATGTATTACTCATTTAACCTTACGCTTTCTATGTCTCATTAACTAACATACACCCACAGCCTCTGTTCTGGTCACCTGAATAAATCTACACTTTATCACTGGCAACTACCAACAAAATATAAGCTATGAAATTCTCTCCCCTAAATCTCTGTGTTTCCCTTCCTTAAGCTCATCTTTAAAACTCTTTACTTTGAACAAATGTATAGATTTAGAGGATTAGAATGTAAAAGCAAAGGTGTAATGCTGAGACTTTATAAGACATTAGTCAGACAACATTTGAAGTATTTTAAGCATATTTTGGTGCTGTATCCAGGAAAGAATGGTGTTGGCATTGGAGAGTCCAAAGGAGATTTACAAGAATGATCCCAGGGATGAAAGAGTTACCATATGAGACTATATGGCTCTGGGCCTGTACTTGCTGGAGTTTACAAAAATGAGGAGGATCTCATTGAAACCTAGCAAACATTGAAAGGTCCATATAGAATGGATGTGAAGAGGATGTTTCCAATAGTGGAAGAGTATAGTACTAGAGGGCACATCCTCAGAATAGAAAAACATCTGGTTAGAACAGAGATGAGGGATTTCATTAGACATACTGTAGGTTGGTGAATCTGTGAAATTCATTCTCACATACAGCTGTGGAGGCCAAATCACTGGGTAAATTTAAAATGGAGATTGATAGGTTCTTGATTAGTAAGGGCTTCACAGGTTCACAGGAGAAAGCAAGAAAACAGAGTTGAAATATGTCAGCCATGATTAAATGATGTAGCGGACTCAATGAGCTGAATGGCCTAATTCTGCTCTTATGTCTTATGGTCCGTGCAATTTATTCAAGATATTGATAGCCTGTGCAAAATAAGACTATTTGTCATTTGTTTTACCTTGCAGAAGGATTTTACTTTGTTTTAGGTTTTCTTGGACTTCCAAGTAGTTTAACCTAGATTCTGAAAATTGGGCATTCAGTTCTAATTTACCTGCATATCTAGATATTGAAACCTCAGTATGTACCTAGCTTGAAATGTAAATTTCAATTGCTTGTGCTGTATTGGATTAGATGAAATTTCCTGGTGAGGTCCTCCATTCTGAAAAATTGAAAAGATAATTTTGCCATAGTCCAGTTGGTATTTCCCTGGTGTCATTCATATACAAGAAATTGTCTATTGGTTTAGTTTGTCCAATTACAATTGATGCTGATATAATATATGGGTTTGTCAACCTGTATATTCTGTTAAACTAGGATTGTTTTCAACCTATGTAAATTGAAATAATCCCAACTAAGGCATCAATATTCTACTAGATCTTTGTGCATGTATGATCACTGATCTGCTAGTGAAACACTACGTTTTTGTTTTGTCACTGACTGTAGGGATTACTGTCCTGGTCTCCATAGGCATCACAATCGGGTCTCATAGGTAGTTTTGAACACTTGAAATAGCTTAATTATAGCAAAATTGGGCTTTACTGTTAAATATTCAAACATAGGATATGAAGCATGAAGATAATGATTTGGTCTAGTTACATGGAAAAAGTGGTGGAATAGGATTGAGCAGATTGCTCTGAGAGTTGATATGGATTGAACGGTCTGTGTTGACATCAAATATGAGTGGTACCACCCATGGTAAAGTTGCACATCTCCTTCATGTGACAAGTTTATCATGATCCCAAGCAAAATTGACACGGCAGAACTTACTTTGTAATTTGCCAAAATGAAGGAAAGCACCCTGGACGTTTCTTTTTTGGAGGTAAGTTTCACCAATTTAGTGCTGCGATATTTTCCTTGTCCATCAATTAAGGCAAAACATATTTAGCACCCTAAAATAGTGAAGTCTAGTTTTTAGGCAGTTTCATTTTCATTTTTTAACTTTAGCACGCCTTTATATCCCATTTCTTCTGACAATACATGTAACATTTGTAAATTGTGCTTTTGTATTAATACAGATTATCTGTTTACCTAGTACCAACTATATTTTCTTCAGTTGTAGGCTTTTATTTATGTTTGTAATTCTGGTGGAAATTGCAGGAATAATTTAATGGAATTGTACACCCATCATAGTGCTGCATATGACAAGAGTGCATGTGAGGATTTTGGGCAGAGGTCAATGAGTCCTCTAGGTGTTTCCATCCATTTGAATTAAGCCTCTTCACCGAATGTCTGATAAGCACTTCAGATCAGAAAGCTCTCTGCTCGAAGTGCCAACTTACAAAGCATACCTTTGTATGACAGTTATTGTGCACACAGGATACCAGCTGCAGCTCATTTTTTTGTAGAATGCATGCTCCCTTTTAATTCATCCTCAACCATCTATTATTCTGCATTTTATTTTTAGTGCCTTTTCTGTAAATTGAATAAAGATTGCATGATATGTAACAGCTAATGCAAAATGATCAAAATCTTTGAATAAAAAATTTAAAAGGTCCAGTTGTGTAAAATGAATTGTGAGGCCTTCTGTCATCTTCTGCACAACGTTTTTCCTTGAAGTTGAGCTCCTTAACATATATTGATATGAATTTATCATTTTTTTAAATTACTCCTTGTTGCTGCTTGCACATCACGGTCAGTGTTTTAGCAGTGTAGAATGTACATCTGTACTTATGTAGTATCATATTATATCCCTTTAGGAAACAATATGATTGGATAGTAGATTTAAAGATGCTGTGAGATGCATTATAATATGGAGTGAACAAAAAGGCAATTGGAAAGGACTGAATCAAGTAACTAAATTATCTAGTAAAGCATTTGTTGCTGGTTTTAGTTTTGAAGATTTATTGTTTGTTATTGATTTTTTATGCAGAGTCTTTGGAACAAGTTTTTTCAGGATAAAGAATTACGAGCAATGATCCAACAAGATGTGACAAGAACGTATGTACACAATTAAGTTGCAAACAGTTTTCCTAAATAATAGCTTAATAAATTAGTAACGGTGCCATTTATTTTTGTGAAATGATGTGTAATTGACCACTGCCCTTTATCATAAACACAAAGAATTGTCAAATGAAACTTTATTCAACTTTTATGTATATATTTTGTAGATGTTAAGTCATGTTACTACCTCGTGTTTATGAAAAATTTATTACTGAAATATATGTGCCCTATACTGCAATAGACTTGGTGTCTGAAATTCATTTCCTAATTCTTTATATAATTTTTGTAGTTTCTTTTTCTGACTGAATGCTGCATACTCTTTCCATACAAAAGGTAGTCTTGGATACAGTAAACCAGCTGTAAGGTGCTTTAATTAGGAGTGAACTAGCTCACTTTAATTTGGACAAACAAAAATCATTCAATAGTTCAATAGTTTAATTTAATATCAGAGAAATGTGTACAATATACATCCCAATATTCCTATTCTTCACAGACATCCACAAAAACAGATTGCCCCAAAGAATGAGTGGCAGTAAAACATTAGAACCCCAAAGCCCCCTACTCCCCCTTCCATGTACAAGCAGCAGCAAAGTAACGACCCTGACCCTCCCCCACTTACTTCCCAAAGTCCCCAGTCAAGACCATGATCTGCAATACAACAAAAACTAATTGTTCACCCGACAATTCGACAAGCCACAGGTGTCTCTCTCCCTAAGAAAGGGAAAAAGAGGCATCCCCTTTCACAGTGAGACAGGAGGCATAACAAAACAACTCACTAAATTACAATGATAAAGTCTGTCACGCTGCTTTTTTATTCCTGAGTTTTCCGATCAGAGAGTCAGCAATAAACTCCTCCCCACCACTGAGAGAGAGAGCACAATTCACCGTGTACAGAGCCCCCAGTAGCTACTCTGCTGTTCCCGATGTTCCGTTTTCGCCTGAAACACTTCAGTTGGCAGCACCAGCATAGAATCAGCCTGTCCACAGGGCCGTGAAACCTGGGAAATCTGAAAGATGTGCTCGTCTTCTGGTCCATGTCCTTGGGATTTCAAAAAGTGGCCAGTTGTGAACCCCACCACCACAAAGAACTGAGTCTTGAGTATAACTCAGGTCAGGGTCTTCAACAGAACCCCATCCACCCTGAAAAGGAAAAAGAGAGACATCAAAGCTAGAAATTAAGCTGGTTTTGCAGATAAGCTGAAAGGAGTCACCATTGAGAGCCATCATAACTCCACCTCCACCATAGTAATTCCGCCTCTGCCTCAGTTGATTTTCATGAATTATTTTGATGAAAAAAATGTTTAATTGAGTCAACCAATAGAAGTAGTATGAAATCGTTAGTGCTATACTCAAAAACCGCAAACTCCGTAAAGGTTGGAACTACCCAACTGTCTGCCTAAATCCAATTTAAGGCTTTCATTTTGCATCAAAAGTACCATGTGAACTTAATTAGACATTAGTAGGTTTTATGTTCCTGGCCTGTTTTACAGCTTAAATAGGGCACAAGGCCACCACGTTCAGAAGTCCTATGTGTATGGAAATTGAAAACTCTTTGACCGATATTCAATGGGGTTTTGCTGACTCTGCTCAATGTGAAGTCCGCGAGTGGAAAGCTTCAGTTTACGGGCACCTAGCTGGTAACTTCCCCGGTGAAAATGTGCCAATTTAGACTTGATGCAGGAGCAGCAAGTCACTTCATTTCATTGATGCAGAACAATTGCGAGGAGCATGGATGATTATTAACTTACAATTATTTTTAGAAGTAATTGAGTTTGTTGAAAGATTTTTAATTAGTTTTATGTGTTATCGCTCTTCTCTAATTCAGGGGCATGTCTTTGCAAACTATTGGTTTTGCTTCATCTGCTCTGCAAATGGGACGACTTCTAACCTAACATCGTAGCAGCGTTATGGCATGCAATGTTTTGTCACTTTGTAAGATTTGCCATTCAGGGTCAGGGCACTTCCAGACAGCAGGTCAACTTGGGCCTTCCAGGCTGCTCCTCCATTCAACATGATCATGGTTGTTCCTCTATTTTAGTATCATATTCCTGATCTCTCGCCATGCTGTCTGATACCTTATGTTGGAGAAATCTGTCTTCGTTCTCATTAAATATAGTTAGTGATCTGATCTCCAACAATTTCAGCTGTGGAGAATTGCACAGGTTGACCATGGCTGAGTTGAAGGAATTTCTCTTCATCACAGCCTTAAATGTCTAGCTGCTAATCCTTAAGCTTTGATCCCTTAGCTTAGACTAATGCAGCCAAGGGAAACATCCTCTAGTATCTATTCCATACAGCTCTGTAGGAACTGTGGATGGCTTTGTACAGAAAATGGAAATGTTACGTATTACATAAGATTTTTCCTTTCATATATACAAAATGAACTAAGTCTTATTTTAGTGAACAAAATGAATAACATCAAACAGTATTTAGCAGACCACAAATATTGAATACAGCGGAAATGTTTAGCAATTTACTTTGAGAAAAATTTTTTAAGTTATAATATCAGCAATGTCTCTTAGTTCATATACAGTATAGAGGTAAATAAGTAAATACACACGCACACACACACACACACACACACACACACAGACGCGTATATACCTGAGTCATGATGTACAGTACCTCGAAAAAGTATTCAACCCCCACAACTATTTTCACTGTACTAGATTTAGGACATTGAACGGCAAGTCCTTATCAAGCCTGTCAGGTATTATAATATTATTCTGAAATTCAGAAATATTTTCCCTGGTGTCCTACCCTTCAAGCAATATTTTAAAAACACCGTACGTTCATTTGTTAAGTGTCATGTCGTATGATGTGTGCGATCATGGTCTTTCCATGACCATGATTGTTCTTGGCAAATTTTCTACAGAAGTGGTTTGCCATTGCTGCCTTCTGGGCAGTGTACTGACAAGACGGATGACCCCAGCCATTATCAATGCTCTTCAGAGGCTGTTTGCCTGGAGTCAGTAGTCACATAATCAGGACTTGTGATATGCACCAGCTGCTCATACAACCATCCACCACATGTTCACGTGGCTTTATGTGACCCTGATTGAGTGGCTAAGCAGGTGCTACACCTTGCTCAAGGGTGACCTGCAGGTTAGTGGAGGGAAGGAGTGCCTTACACTGCCTTTGATAGGGTTGTATCTCCACCCTACCAGCCCAAGAATAGATAATCTAGTTGTAATTGGATATGTAGTAATGGCACTTTGCATAACTCATTTGCTATATTTCTTGCATTAATAATTACTTTATAGGCTACGAAACCATTATAGAGATGGGTACCCACATCCCATAATAAATATAAATATAAGGATATTTCTGCTATGAATGATTCTCATTTGTGAAATCCACAATATCAATGCAAGTCTCCTTTTTTTAAAAAATTGTTTCAGTGTGCTTGTGCCAAAGAAGGTACTTCTCACAGCTATTACAGCTGGTAGTCTTTTTGGATAAGTTTCTATTATCTTTGCAGGACATGATGGAGCAATGTTTGCCTGTTCCTCCTTGCCAAATTGCTTGAGCTGTGCCAGATTAGCTGGGGAGTGATGGTGGAAAGTAGTCTTGAGGTTTTCCCGGAGATGTTCAATTGGGTTAAGGTCAGGACTCTGATTGGGCCACTCAGGGACATTAATTTTCTTTGAAGCCACCCCATGGTTGCTCTTGACAGCATGCTTTTGGTCATTGTCCTTCTGAAATTCGAACTTCCTCCCCAGTTGAAGCTTTTTGGCAGAAGCTGGCAGGTTTTTTATTCAGGATGTCTCTGTATTTAGCGGCATTCATCCTCCCCATCAATCCTGACCAGATTTCCAGTCCCATGCTGCTGAATAGCATCCCCACAGCATGAAGCTACCTCCACCATTTTATACAGTAGGTATGGTGTTACCTGGCTGATGTGCGGTATTAGATTTACCGCTACATGTATCCTTAGTGTTGAGGCAAAAAGCTACATTTTAGTCTCATCCAACCACAAGACTTTCTATCACATCTTCATGGTATCTTCGAAGTGATGCTTTGCAAAGTCTTTATAGGCAAGGATCTGTTTTTCTTTTTAGCCAAGGCTTCTTCCTTGAAACTCTTCCATAAATACCATTTTTGTGCAAGGCCTTAAAGATTGTGGAGCCACGAACTTCATGTTTAGTTACAGCTACTAACGTCTGCAGCTCACCCTGAGTGACTATTGGTATCACAGTAACCTCTCTTACAAGTGGCATTCTTCCCCAGCGACTAGGTTTAGAGGGATATACTGACCTAGGCAGTGTAGATGTGATTTCATATATTTTCCACTTTTTCACGATGGACTGCATTGAGCTCTGAGGTATATTCAGTGCGTTTGGGCTTCTCTATTATCATTCGCTGACTTGCCTTGAATGTTCTTTTGTCTTCATTTTGGTTTGGTCTGTTGAAAATCTGCCATACTGAGGACCCCCTCCCCCTCCCTTTGTATTTAATCTTGTGAATTCATTGAAAACAGGTGACCCTTCAAATATCTACATCAATGAATTGTACGAGCTGGTAAGGTAATAGTATATTGCACCTGAGGACAGTTAGTATAGTAATTGCAAAGAGGTTGAATACTTTTTCAGCCTTCCAATTTTGGTTTTAAATTTTTAGTAAACTGCAGATTTTGGATTTTTTTTAAATTTGACATCATGTACAGTGTTTTGTATATTAGCTCAAAAACTGCTTCAAAATGTTTTAAATTTAGAAAGAGATAGTAAAAAAGTGAAAATAGTTGTGAGGGCTGAATACTTTTTCAAGGCACTGTAACTTAGTGCTTTCATTTGTTCATATGTTCCACAGTTATGATATTGTCAGTGATGAAGGGAGGTGGCTACTGAGTGGCAAAGTTGCCAGTCAAACAGATTGCTCTAACCTAAAGCAAAATACTACAGATACTGGAGACAGTCAAAAGGGTTGGACAGCATATGTCAAAAGACAGTTGACAATTTAGATAATTAATTTTCCATTTTAATTGGGAGAAGTTGCATCGGTGCAGAATGAAATCGGATGAGAAAGGGATTACACTGGTATCTCACCTAGCACCATCTATTATCATGCTCTCAGTCAAGAGATGCATAGGTATGCCTTAGTATTTTAAAACAGCACCCATTGCGTGTTGTTGTACCAGGTACTGGCATAGCTTCTTGCCCTCTGCTGCCATTTCACCGTCAATATATCACTAATGTGGAGAGGCTACCTGAGAGGGGTAATGATGGGCGAGTAATGCAGTTGCTCATTGTTGTCATATGTGGGTTTGTACTAACCCAGACCTGCACTGTGAGAGCTGACCTTTGCAGGGGACTGGAAGTATCTGTCCCATGTGTTGACAGATTGCCCAGACGGTTTCTCTCATCACCTCTTGTTGCATCTGCTTTCAGTTTCTGTCTCCCCCCCACCCCACTTAAATGTTAAATCTGTTTGATTTAACAATCTTAATGACAGTCATTGGCCATTGGGACATGCAGCCAAACAGAGATGGAGCAACACTGGCTTCCATCACATCCAACAAGATGGCAACAACACATGGAGCAGCTGCTGCCAGGCCCAAGCAATGGCCCACACTCACTGTGCTGGCCAGGGTACATTGCTGACTCACCTCTTAGCAACGAGCACCTGCCGCAACTGTCCCAGCCCAACAAACACTAAGCTTCTCAAGCAGATACTCCACATCAAGGAGTGGAGTGAAATATTGCTGGATATGCATCAGGTTCCTGTGTAGCCGATAGTAATTCATCCCACCTGATACAATGCTCTAATGATTTATTTTAGCACTGATTCATTAGCATTTTCCTTCATAAGAATACATCTTGCATCTTGAGCTAGGAGTGAGAAACAAAAGGTTTGTCTGGAGCAGTTATAGTTGGGAGAAACTGAATAATTATCTGAAATTGCCAGAAGGGAAAAAAAACCATGAATGCTAACAATGTAAAATGCAAAAGGTAAGATAGCTTTTTTTTTTAAGTTTTAAACTCATTACTGAGTCCAGAAGACTGTAATATGCCTTATCAGAAGAGAGATTATTGTTCGCAAACACGAGGAAATCTGCAGATGCTTGAAATTCAAGTAACACACACAAAATGCTAGTGGAACGCAGCAGGCCAGGCTACATCCATAGGAAGAGGTTCAGTCGACGTTTTGGGCCGAGACCTTTCATCAGGACTAACTGAAAGAAGAGATATTAAGAGATTTGAGGGGGAGGGGGGAGATCCGAAATGATAGGAGAAGACAGGAGGGGGAGGGATGGAGCTAAGAGCTGGGAAGTTGATTGGCAAGAAGATACAAGGATGGAGAAGGGAGAGGATCATGGGATGGGAGGCCTAGGGAGAAAGAAAAGGGGAGCATCAGAGGAAGATATAGTGAGAAGGACAGAGGGAGAAAAAAGAGAGAAAGAAAGGGGGAAATAAATAGATAGATAGATAGATAAATAAACAAATAAGTAAGTAAGGAATGAGGTAAGAAGGGGAAGGAGGGACATTAACAGAAGTTAGAGAAATCATTATTCATGCCATCAGGTTGGAGGCTATCCAGCCGGAATATAAGGTGTTGTTCCTTCAACCTGAGTGTGGGTTCACCTTGACAGTAGAGGAGGCCGTGGATGGACATATCAGAATGGGAATGGGACGTGGAATTGAAATGTGTGGCCACTAGGAGATCCTGCTTCCTCTGGCAGACAGAGAAAGCAGGATCTGGCGGCCTTCTATATATTGGCGAGACTCAATGCAGACTGAGAGACCATTTCGCTGAACACCTATGCTTTGTCCGCCATTCCCATTTTCTTTCTCCCTAGGCCTCCTGTCCCCTGATCCTCTCCCTTCTCCAGCCTTGTATCTTCTTGCCAATCAACTTTCCAGCTCTTAGCTTCATCCCTTCCCTCTCCTGTCTTCTCCTATCATTTCGGATCTCCCCCTCCCCCTCAAATCTCTTACTATCTCTTCTCTCAGTTAGTCCTGACGAAGGGTCTCGGCCTGAAACGTCGACTGTACCTCTTCCTATAGATGCTGCCTGGCCTGCTGCATTCACCAGCATTTTGTGTGTGTTGCTTGAGAGATTATTGTTGCTTAGATTGTGTTTCAAAGATAGAAATCAGAACATCAGAATTTTTTAAAATATTTCACTTAGTTAAGGATTGTTTACATGTTACCCATTCTAATTGCTCTTGAGAAGTTAGTGTTAAACTGCTGTCTTGAACCAATGCAGTCCATAGAGGCTGTGGATGGACATATCAGAATGGGAATGGGACGTGGAATTGAAATGTGTGGCCACTAGGAGATCCTACTTCCTCTGGCGGACAGAGAAAGCAGGATCTGGCTGCCTTTTATATATTGGTGAGACCCAACACAGACTGAGAGACCATTTCGCTGAACACCTACGCTTTGTCCGCCATTCCCATTTTCTTTCTCCCTAGGCCTCCTGTCCCCTGATCCTCTCCCTTCTCCAGCCTTGTATCTTCTTGCCAATCAACTTTCCAGCTCTTAGCTTCATCCCTTCCCTCTCCTGTGAAAATATTCCTAGTGTTTTTGTGTATCATCTTCAAAGGTTTAAACTGCACAAGTTAGGATGATGTGTGACTTGATGACTTGTGGTGATCCCTGTGCTTTATGCCCTTATCTTCCTTGGTGGTCAAAGTTGCAGTTTTGGGAGGTGCTCAGCTGAGGAACTGTGGTGTATTTTGTAGCCTGTATATATTGTAGCTTCTGTTTGCTAGTGTGGAAGCAATGGCATTTTAGGGTGGTGGATGACATGTTGATCTAAGACTGCTTTGTCTAGGAATTTGTCAAGGTTTTTATGTGTTGTTGAAGTGACACTCAATCAGACAAGTATAGAGAATTACATTGCACCTTTGACTCAAACCTGTAGATGGTGAAGAAGCACTGGGGCATATGTGGTGAATCATGGTTGGAAAGGGTGGTGCTGCTGAATCAATTAAGACTGGTACTGAGTATTCCAGTGCATTGATAATGTGATTTGTAGATGGTAATGTGTTTGAAGGATCAAGAGATGATTATTGATGGCAGACTACCCACCAATGATGTGGCAACCCAGGTGTTGACTTGGTTGCTTCAGGTAGACTTCTTGTCAATAGTGATCACTTGGATGTTAACAGTTGTGAATTTTGTGTCCCTGGTACTGTTTACTTGTGTATGATTGGTAATAAACATTAGCTGAAGTTTACGAGCCCTAATCTGGCTTTGTACTATTCCTGGTGTATAGCCTGCCTTCTTTTCTTTGTCTGACAGGAATTGTTTTGTTATTGTTATTATTATTGGAGGGGTGAATGGTGCAGAACATGAGAGAGTTGTATATGGACAAGACCATTACAAATTATATGGAGGACGGAAATACACTGATGAAGCAACTGAAGACTATGACCCAGTGAAAATCCTGCAACTGTGCTGTTGGCTGAATATTAACAATAGCTAATTTTCCTTTGTCTGACCTGAGCCATTAAAGAGTTCTACCCTTGACCCATAATGATATTGGTTTTGCTTCAACTCTTGAGTTCCATAATCAAACAGCTTCTGATGGCAAACAAGTTACTTGAAATTAAATGTTACTACTGTGGATAATATTTTTTCCAACTCATTGATTATCAGAAGCGGCTTACGGAACATAATTTAATATTTTCAGGAATTCTTGGGTAGCATTATTCGAATTTTTTTTGATGCAAGAAAACTGGACGATGGCAGATGCGATGGCCTTGTTGGAATAGGTGTGAAAGGATATACATTACAACTGCAGACTTATCATTTTAATCAGCATTGGGGAAGCTTTTAGAATCGGTAAACATGATATATTTACAAGTATTTGGACAAGTTTTAGTTAATAAAGGAAATTTAATACAAGTTAAATGAAAATCATGTTCAACTAATAACAGTTATATATTTTTAATGAGGTAACATAGAGGATTGATGAAAGGAATGCAGTGAATGTCAGCTAGATGCATTTCTTGAAGACATTTGATAGTCTTGCATAAGTGGCTAGTTTGCAAAATTGAAGCCCATAAAATATACTGATCAATAGGTCACGTTATCATGGAATAAAGAAAATTCTATTGATGAGGAAAATATTGGTTTAATAACAGAGTTGTGATGAACTGTTGTATTTCAGTGGATACCATGTAGTTATGTTCCCCAGGAGTTATTGCTGGCACAAGAATTTTTTTAACGTATGTGCTTGATAAAATGTTGAAGTGGGAGCTAACTCAAAACTTGTAACACACACAAAATGCTGGAGGAACTCAGCAGGCCAGACAGCATCTATGGAAAAAAAGTATGGTCGATGTGAAACGTTTCGCTTCAACTGTATTTTCTTTCCGTAGATGCCACCTGACCTGCTGAGTTCCTAAAGCATTTTGTGTGTGTTTCTCAGATTCCCAGCATCTGCAGATTTTCTCTTGTTTGTGACAAAACTTGTAAGTTTGGTAAACATTGAGAAGGAAGTAATAGAATGCAGAGGATGTTGATAGTCTGGTAGATTGGGTTGACAAATGGCTGATGAAATAATAGAAGAGTAACGTGCTAGATTTTTGGAAGGGTGACAAAGGAAGGACAATATTGACTAAGAGGCATGATTTTGAACTATGCAGAAACAGAGGGATTATAGGTGCATCAATCCTTCAATACGCAGGGCACCTTGAGAGTTTTGGTAAGCTATATAGAATCTAGCTCTAATAAGTAGAGGCATAAAGTACAAAAGTATGGGTGTGGTGTTCAATTTTTGTAAAGGACTAGTTGGGACACGGACTGTTTTGGTCACGACACTTTCGTAGAAGTGGAAATCTGAGATTATAGAAGAGATTTATAAGAATGGTTGCAGAGTTGAAGGGGTTCAGATAAATGTTTAACTAAATGATTTGTGATGGATTTCATAGGAACAAAGAAGGTTTAAGAGATAGCTTGGTAGAGATTTAGAATGGTAGACACCTGATACACAGATTCAACGTGATGAGCAGAAACCACAGCAAGATCATGAGGTAAAATTTTATTTTTACACCAGACTGGTTGTGAGTAGAACTTGTTGGGTAGTAGTAACTGAGTAAGTGAGGGTTTTTGAAAAAAAATGGATAAGCATTTACAAGAAAGTAAGTTGCTATGAAGAAAGAACAAGACAATGGAACTGAATATGACAAGCAATAAAAGACTGCATCTCCTGGAAATATGAAATTAAAACATAAAATTCTAGGGTTACTCAACAGATCAGATGGCATCTGTAGAGAGAGAGAAACAATTAAGCTTTCAAGTCAGTGAAGTAGTTCAGCATTTACATTCTCTATTGCAAATTTACCTTTGCACAGAACAACAAACGAAGTAATAATCAGTTCCTGATTTTTAGCTTATATATGCACTTGGAGCATTGTAATTGTATATTTGCAGTGTCAAGATTACAGCACTCACCTAACTTGTTTGTGCATAATCAGAAGTAACCTGTTACATGACAGTTACTATATTGGATCATTGCTGCACAGCTTGAATTTGGTGTCAACATTTTGTACATTTTCTTGTTCATATCAAAGTGAATTGTGTAACCATTTCCAGTCTTTGCTACACACACGTGACAGTTGAAGCAGTCTTGTAAGTTAAGAATATAATGTAATTAGGCATGACTTGTTTACAGTTATTAACATCATCTTATGGAATAGACTGCCATCTAGTGTGGTAAATGCTGTCACAGTGAAAACATTCAAAAGAGAATCATATCAATTCCAAATATAGTGCAAAAATACTGATCGTACTGATTACATTTTTTGTAGAGATCGGATCTGGTTCTGAAAAGGACTTGGGTGACTTGGCAAGTACAGTAGGCTCTTCATGTACCAACATGCTCACAATTTTAAACGTTGTGGCCCAGTTGAGTAGGTCTTGTTGGTGTGTATATCTACATCTGTGTATTGCTATAATTTAGTGGATTGCTCAGAGTGAACTACAGGAAATGTTGTAATTATTTGGGGTGTTCTGCCATTAATCATGAAAAGACTAAAGTCGAATTCTGTTCTTGGTGTTTCTTATTTTATTGGTGCCTAGGAAATAGAGCCATTATTTTATGAAAGCCATTTTTGAGTTCGCCAAATAAAGCATATAAATCAGTTATTGTAGCTGAGTATACACAGCAAAACTATGTTAAATATACCAGTTGGATTTTGATATCTGGGACTTCTTAAAAATGGTTTTGGAGAGCTGTGAGAAGTAATATAATGGTTACTTCTAATTTTGAAGTAATGCAATTTTTGAGGTGTGGTCATTTCATTTTAAAGAGAGCCCTGAATTTAGCAGAATTGGGTGGTGGACAGTATTCATTGTGAATCGGTAGTGTTGGATGCTCATGTTTATCACAGCTGGTTTAACTGTTTAAAGCGATGTCTGTAATCATTGAATTTAAAGTTTTTTGTGTTTTGAAATTCACATACTCCTCCTGCACATTATGCCTGCGTGCTCTTCCTACCTCACGTGCAATCTCTATAAGTTCAATATACCCCTTAAAGTTCATGTGCAACATGTATAATTCAAAACCAACAAAGGCTGACAAGGGTGTGTAATTAGTACAATCTGTTTACAATTTCTGAACTGCTCAATCAGAATCAGGCTTATTGTCTCTGACATATGTTGTGTAGTTTGTCGTTTTGCAGCAGCAGTACAGTAGAACAGGTAAAAGTTATAAATTACAATAAGAATATATGGAAATAAATAATGAAAAAAAGAGCAAACTCCAGAGGTAGTGTTCATGGAATATTCAGAAATGTTTGGACAGAGGAGAAGAAGCTGTTCCTAAAATATTGAGTGTGCATCTACAGGCCTCCATTCCTCTTCATTTACAGTAGTATTGAGAAGAGGGCTTGCCCTGGATGGTGATGATCCTTACATGATGGATACCGCCTTCCTGACGCATCACCTTTTTAAGATGTCCTCGATGGTAGGGAGCTCGTGCCCATGATAAAGCTGGCTGAGTTTACAACCCTCTACAACTTTTTCTGATGTTGTGTGTTGGTGCCTCCATACCAGATGATAATGCAACATGTCAGAATGCTCTCCACGGTATATCTATAGAAATTTGCTTGAGTTTTTGGTGACATACCAAATCTCTTAGGACTCCCAGTGAAACATATTTGATGACGTGCCTTCTTCGTAATTGCATCAATATGTTGAGCACAGGATAGATCTTCAGAGGTGTTGACAGCCAGGATCTTGAAGCTGCTCCCCCTTTCCACTGCTGACCCCTCGATGAGAACTGCTGTGTATTGGCCCGATTTTCCCTTCCTGAATTTCACAACCAGTTTCTTAGTCTTACTGACATTGAATGCAAGGTTGTTGTGAGACCACTCAACCAACTGATCTCTCTCACTCCTGTGAGCCTCCTTGTCACTGTCTGAGATTCTATCAACAACAGGTGTTTCATAGGTGAATTTATAGATCCCGTTTGAGCTGTGCCTGGCCACACAGTTGTGGGTGTAGAGAGAGGAGTAGTGGATTAAGCACGCATCCTTGAGGTGTGCCAGTGTTAATTGTCAGCAAGAATGAGGTGCTGTTTCTGCACTGTACTGATTGTGGTCTCCCAGAGAGGAAGCCAAGGATCCAGCTTCAGAGAGAGGAATAGAGGGCCAGATTTTGAAAACTATTAATTAGTACTGAGGGGATGATGGTGTTGAATGCTGAGCAGTAATCAATTAACAGCAACCTGACGTAGGTATTGTTGTTTTCCAGGTGGTGCAAGGTCAGTTGGCGAGTCTGTAAGATTGCATCTCCTGTAGACCTGAAGAGGCCAGTGGTTAAATTGAATTGGGTCATAAACACAAGAGATTCTGAATATGCTGGAAATCCAGAGTACATACACAAAATCCTGGAGGATCTCAGCAAATTAGCAGCATCTGTGGAGGGATTTAAACGGTTGACATTTCAGGCCAAGACCCTTCATTCAGACTAGAAGGGAAGAAGTAAGAAGCCTGAATAAGAAGATGGGGGAGAGAAGGAGTAAGCTTTCAGGTGATAGATGAGAGCAGGCGAGTGTGAAGATGTGTGAGGGGAGAATGAAGTAAGAAGCTGGAAGATGATAGTTGGGAAAAGATGAAGGGCTGAAGATGAAGGAATTTGATAGCAGAGAACAGTGCCAGACCCTTGCTTAGGCATGAGTTAATTCTAGCCATGTCTAACCTCTTAACACTCTTAATTACAGTAGATGTGAGTGCAACTGGGTGATGGTTGTTGAGGCAGTATATCCTGCTCTTCTTGGGCACCAATATGATTTTTCCCCTCTTGAAACAGGTGGGTACCTGTAACTACAGCAGTGAGAGATTGAAGATGTCCTTGAACACTCCAACCAGTTGGTTGGCACAAGTTTTCAGTGCCTTGCCAGATACACCATTGGGTCCAGACTCCCACCACAATTGATCTTTCACTCACACACCTAAGCTGCAAATTGTTCTGCGGCTGTTTTACTGCTATGGATGGCAATGTGTTTTCATTGTTGTGTGCTAATTGTTATTGCAATGTTGTGCAACTTGTGCTTGGATATACTTCCAAATTGACATAATAAGGTTCAAGGAATGGTTACAAAAGCATCAGATAAAATGTAAAGCAGAAAATTCAAATAAGATAAATGTGGTATGGTGAATGAAGGGAAACAGCAGATAAGGGTGGTGCAGGAATAGAAGAAAGACAGGTATGCATTATCTTTGTAGGTGTTCGGGGAAATTGGGAAACTAGTGTTCAAAAGGATAAACCTTATAAAGTGGTGTGTAGGAAAAAATCCTTTATTAAAGAGCAACACACACAAAGTGTAGGAGGAATTTAGCAAGTTAGGCAGCATCTATGGAAATGAACATACAGTTGTCACTTCGGTCCAAGACCTTTCATCAGGACTGGAAAGGAAGGGGAAAAGTACAGAATTAAAAGGTGGAGGGAAGGGAAGGAGGACTAGCTCAAAGATGATAGGTGAAGCCATGTGCATGGGAGAGATATAGAACTGGAGAAGGAAGAATCTGATAGGAGAGGAGAGTGGACCATGGGAAAAAGAGAAGGAGGGACTCCGGGATCAGGTAAAGAGAAGAAGTAAGAGGCCAGAGTGAGGAATGGAAGGGGGAAGGAAAAAGAAAAAAAATTACCAGAAGGAGAAATTGATATTTATGCCATCAGGTTGGAGGCTGGAAAGGCTATGAGGTGTTGCTCCTCCAACTTGAGAGTGGCCTCACCATGGCAGAAGATGAGGCCATTTTACCAACAATTGGAATGGGGATAGGAATAAAAATGGTTGGCCACTGGGAAATTCTGCTTTTGGTGGATGGGATGGATGTGCTTGACAAAGTGGTTCTCCAATTTACATCGAGTTCGGCAATGTAGGGGAGGCCACTTTGGGAGCTCTGGATACAATGGACAACACTAACAGATTCATTGGTGAAGCGTTGCTGCACCTCGAAGGATCATTTGGGGGCCATGAATGGAGGTGAGGGAGGAGGTGAATGGCAGATGTAGTATTTCAGTCACCTGCAGGGATGTGCCAGGAGGGAGATTAATGGGGAGGAATAAATGGGCAAGGGAATCATGGAGGGAGTGATCCCTGGAGAAAGCTGAGAATTGGGAGGTAAACACGTGTTTGGTAGTAGGATCTGATTGAAGATGGTGGAGGTTATGGAGAAAGATGTGTTAGATACAGAGGCTCATGGGGTGGTAGGTGAGGACAAGAGGAACACTATCCCTGTTAAGGTGGTTGGAAGATGGGGTGAACATGGCTGTCTGAGAAAGGGAAGAGATGCAGTTGAGAGCGGCATCAATGGTGGAGGAAGGGAAGCCCCATTCTATGAAGAAGGAAGACATCACTGAATCACTTGAATGCGAACATCTATGATGGACATCTCTTGTTTGGCCACAGCTGAAAGATTGTGTCCTATTATGGACACTGGACTTTATAAAGGATGTGAAAGCGTGGAGGTAGATCAGAAAAGACTAATTTCAACAAGTTACTAAAATAGCTCAAGAAGCTGGGATTTTACAGAGAGAGAAGGGAAAGGAAATGCAATAGTGGTGTTCAAAATAACGATGGTTTGCTGAGCGGATCCAAAAGAAAACACTTTCATTGATGGATGGGTTGAGACCGGAGGTCCAGGTCTCCAGGTCTCCAAAAATTCCATGCACTTTTATTCCACAATAGCATGTGCACCCTCGCATATGCCAGAAATATGCATTGAGGTAGGTCATTATTCGGGTGTTGTGCAATGCTAGTTATTGCCTGCACTACCAAATTGAACTGCAGGAACTAGTTAACGTTATTGTGTTTGCAGGTATATTCAGTGAATATTGTGCTATTTGTTACTTTTCACATGTACCGTTTACTCCATTAGAAAGTGGTTAAATGTTCAGGTGCAACAAAACATGTTAGCTGTAATGCTGATACCACCGACTTTAACAGCTTATCCTGGTAGCATGACACAGACATACTGCAAATCTGTTACGTTCATGAGAATCAAGATAAACATAACATAGTTTATTAGTCCAAATCAATCTGCTTTGAGTTATTAGCAAACATATTCAGCCAATATTGACATCACTGCAACAGTACATTCCTCTCTATATCTTAATACACAACAGTTGTATCTTGATTTCTTCAGAACCATGATGTCAAGGTAGATATTAGTGGACTCTCTTTGATATGATGGTGTCACTTTGACTTGAATACAACACCATGTTTGTCAAGTAGCACTGGGGATTTAAAGGATAACTTCCATTGGATTGTTTTATATGGAAGATGATCAAGGTAGACAGAGTAGATAATTGCAACCATAGAACATTACAGCACAGACACAGGCCTTTTGGCCCTTCTTGGCTGTGCTGAACCATTTTTCTGCATAGTCCCACTGACCTGCACCTGGACCATATCCCTCCATACACCTGTCATCCATGTACCTGTCCAAGTTTTTCTTAACTGTTAAAAGTGAGCCCGCATTTACCACTTCATCTGGCAGCTCATTCCACACACCCCCACTCGCTGTGTGAAGAAGCCCCCCCCATGTTCCCTTTAAACTTTTCCCCCTTCACCCTTAACCCATGTCCTCTTTTTTTTCTCCCCTAGCCTCAGTGGAAAAAGCCTGCTTACATTCACTCTATGTATACCCATCATAATTCTATATACCTCTATCAAATCTCCCCTCATTCTTCTACACTCCAGGGAGTAAAGTCCTAACCTATTCAACCGTTCTCTGTAACTTAGTTTCTCAAGTCCCAGCAACATCCTTGTAAACCTTCTCTGCACTCTTTCAACCTTATTAATAAGGTGACCAAAACTGCACACAGTACTCCAAATGCGGCCTCACCCATGCCTTATACAACCTCACCATGACATTCCAACTCTTATACTCAATACTTTGACTTATAAAGGCCAATGTACCTAAAGCTCTCTTTATGACCCTACCTACCTGTGGTGCCACTTTTAGGGAATTTTGTATCTGTATTCCGAGATCCCTCTGTTCTACTGCACTCCTCAGTGCCTTACCATTAACCCTGTATGTTCTACCTTGGTTTGTCCTTCCAACGTGCAATACCTCACACTTGTCTGTATTAAACTCCATGTGCCATTTTTCCAGCTGGTCCAAATCCCTCTGCAAACTTTGAAAACCTTTTCAGTGTCCAGTACAACTCCAATCTTTGTATCATCAGCAAATTTGCTGATCCAATTTACCTCATTATCATCCAGATCATTGATATAGATGACAAATAACAATGGACCCAGCACTGATCCCTGTGGTACACTAGTCAGAGGCCTCCACTCAGAGAAGCAATCCTTCCCTACCACTTTCTGGCTTCTTCCATTGAGCCAATGTCTAATCCAATTTACTACCTCTCCATGTATACCTAGCGACTGAATCTTCCTAACTAACCTCCCATGCAGGACCTTGTCAAAGGCCTTCCTGAAGTCCATGTCGACAACATCCACTGCCTTCCCTTCATCCACTTTCCTGGTAACCTCCTCGAAAAACTCTAATAGGTTGGTTAAACATGACCTACCACGCACAAAGCCATGTTGACTCTCCCTAATAAGTCCCTGTCTATCCAAATACTTGTAGACCCTATCTTAGTACCCCTTCCAATAATTTACCTACTACCGACGTCAAATTTACCAGCCTATAATTTCCGGGATTACTTTTAGAGCCTTTTTTTAAATAACGGAACAACATGAGCTATCCTCCAATCCTCCGGTACCTCACCCGTAGATACCGGCATTTTAAATATATCTGCCAGGGCCCCTGCAATTTCAACACAAGTCTTCTTCAAGGTCCGAGGGAATATCCTGTCAGGTCCTGGGGATTTATCTACTCTGATTTGCCTCAAGATAGCAAGCGCCGCCTCCTCCTCAATCTGTATAGGTTCCATGACCTCACTTCTTGTTTGCCGTATTTCCATTGACTCCATGCCAGTTTCCTTTGTAAATACAGACACAAAAAACCCATTAAAGATCTCCCCCATTTCTTTTAGTTCCATACATAGCCGACCACTCTGATCTTCAAGAGGACAAATTTTATCCCTTACTATCCTTTTGCTCTTAATATACCTGTAGAAGCTCTTTGCATTATCCTTCACCTTGACTGTCAAAGCAACCTCATGTCTTCTTTTAGCCCTCCTCATATCTTTCTGAAGTATTTTTTTGCACTTTTTATGCTCCTCAAGCACTTTATTTGCTCCCTGTTTCCTATACATGTCATACATCTCTCTCGTCTTCTTTATCAGAGTTCCAATATCCCTTCAGAACTAAGGTTCCTTATTCTTATTCACTTTTCCTTTAATCCTGACAAGAACATACAAACTCTGCACTCTCAAAATTTCTCCTTTGAAGGCTTCCCACTTACCAATCACATCCTTGCCAGAGAACAACCTGTCCCAATCCACATGTTTTAGATCCTTTCTCAACTTCTTCAAATTTGGCCTTTTTCCAGTTTAGAACCTCAACCCGAGGACCAGATCTATTTTTATCCATGATCAAGTTGAAACTAATGGTGTTATGATCACTGGAACCAAAGTGTTCCCCTACACACACTTCCGTCACCTTTCCGAACTGGTTTCCTAATAGGAGATCTAATACTGCATCCTCTCTAGTTGGTATCTTTATATATTGATTTAGAAAACTTTCCTGAACACATTTTACAAACTCTAACCCGTCTAGACCTTTAACAGTATGGGAATCCCAATCAATATGTGGAAAATTAAAATCCTCTGCAATCACAACTTTATGTTTCCTGCAGTTGTCTGCTATCTCTCTGCAGATTTGCTCCTCCAATTCTCGCTGACTATTGGGTGGTCTATAATACAACCCCATTAATGTGGTCATACCTTTCCTGTTTCTCAGCTCCACCCATATAGCCTCAGTAGACCTCTAATCTGTCCTACCTAGCACTACTGTAACATTTACCCTAACTAGCAATGCTACCCGCCCCCCCCACCACCCTTCATTCCTCTGTCTCTATCACGTCTGAAACATCGGAACCCTGGAAAATTAAGCTGCCAGTCCTGCCCCTCCTGCAGCCAAGTTTCACTAATGGCTATAATGTCGTAATTCCGTGTTAATCCATGCCCTCAGCTCATCAGCCTTCCCCACAATACTCTTTGCATTGAAATAGACACACCTCAGAAGATTATTACCACCACACACAACCCTTCTATTTGTGACTTTGCATGAACTTTTAACATCATTTATTTTCACCCCTGCTCCAATATCTGCTCTGGCACTCCGGTTCCCACCCCCCTGCAAATCTAGTTTAAAGTGTCCCCAACAGCAATAACAAACCTCCCTGAAAGGATATTGGTCCCCCTGTAGTTCAGGTGTAACCCGTCTCTCTTGTACAGATCCCACCTGCCCCAGAAGAGGTCCCAATGATCCTGAAATCTGAAACCCTGTCCCCTGCACCAGTTTCCTAGCCATGTGTTCATCCTCCAGAGCATCCTATTCTTACCCTCACTGGCACGTGGCACAGGTAGCAATCCTGAGATTACTACCCTCGAGGTCCTGCTTTTTAACTTCCTACCAAGCTCTCTATACTCACTGTTCAGGACCTCCTCACTCTTTCTTCCTACTTCATTGGTACCAATATGTACCATGACATCTGGCTGATCACCCTCCCACTTCAGAATGCTGTGCACGTGATCAGAGACATCCCTGACCCTGGCACCTGGGAGGCAACAAACCATCCGAGAGTCTCTGTCACGACCACAGAACCTCCTTTCTGTACTTCTAACTATCGAGTCCCCTATCACTACCACTCTCCTCTTCTTCCACCCTCCCTTCTGCACTGCAGAACCAGACTCAGTGCCAGAGATCCGGCTGCCACAGTTTGTCCCAGGTAAGTCATCCCCCCTAACAGTATCCAAATCGGTATACTTGTTGAGGGGAATGGCCACAGGGGAACCCTGCTCTGCCTGCCCTTTCCCCTTTCCTTACCTGACAGTAACCTGTGACGAGAATACACATAGATGTTAGCTGTCCTGTGAGATCAGCAGTTGGTCTGCCACCTGTCCTCAGGGGAAGGAGAGATAAGGGACAATGAAGCAGCATCTGGAGATGTGTAATGAAGGGATGGGAGAGAGAGAGCTGTCTGGAGCGGCTCCCCCTTTGAACCCTGAACTGTTTGAAGTGATGGACAGGCGATACCCCAGCAGGGGGATAAAAAGGGACAGGTTCGCTAAGGCAGACACACACGACGCCCGAGGTAACGAGACCCTGGAAGCTGTGCGCCTCTCACGAGTCGGTGGGACATACCAGACCTTAAACGCACAGGGTGGAAAGGTACGATCAGCAGGAACCCGGTGTGTGTCCACCTTCGCTTGGATGCCGGGTTCACTGCAGAGGATCGACCGCATCTGGAGGAGGGGTCACAGTCGGTGACCTCAGGTGACATCACAAAGGACCCGCCCGAAAGCTGCTTGTGAGCAATATCGCCGGTCTGTGAGTGGAAGCCGTTTCTGAATGATCAGTCGTTCTCGTTCTCTCTCTCTCCCCCGCCCCCAACGTTGTCCATCGCCATGGCAACGATTACTGCGAACTGAACTTTTGTGTCACTTTGAAATTTGGTCATTTACCCCTAGACAACGATAGAGCTTGATTGATGCTGTTATCTTAATTCTGTGCACATGTGTGTTTATCATTGCTGAACTGTTGTATTTATTATCCTTTCGATTACTGTGTTGCTTGTTTCTTTAATAAAACTTTCTTAGTCCTAGTAATCCAGACTCCAACTGAGTGATCTATTTCTGCTGGTTTGGCAACCCAGTTACGGGGTACGTAACATAAGTGGGGTTCTCGTCCGCGATTTTGAACGCTAAATTTGGGACGGAGTAAATTGATTGGGTTAAAATTCCCGAAAGAAAGAAAAGACAAACAGCAGAAATGGAGGCTGAGGAATTTATAAAGGCGCCGACCTTGGAGGCATTAGAGGATGCCAGGAAATCGGAATTGGTAGCTGTGGCTAAAGAGTTGAATCTTGCTAAGGTGAAGTCGACAATGAGGAGAGAGGAGATACACAGAGCTATCGTAGAGCACTATGTATCTAAGGGTGTGTTTCCCCAAGACGAGCTGGGGGTGGTGTCTATTGAAAAACCTGCTGGAGACGCGGTACAGGTACAGCTTGAAAAACTGAGACTCGAGCACGAGTTCCGGGTACGACAGTTGGAGCAAGAAGAGAAGGAGAGAGAGGTAGAAAGACAAGAGAGAGAGAGACAGTTGGAGAGAGAAGAGAGAGAGAGACAGTTGGAGCGAGAAGAGAAAGAGAGAGAAAGACAGTTGGAGAGAGAAGAGAAAGAGAGAGAGACATTTGGAGAGAGAGAGAGTTGGAGAGAGAAGAGAAAGAGAGGGACAGACAGTTGGAGAGAGAGGAGAAACAGAGGGAAAGGGAATTCGAATTGGAGAAGTTAAGGTTAAGGGCAGAGCAGGGGCTCGTGCCAAACTAAGGTGGAGGGTTCCGGGTGACCGAGGAACTCAGCTCTGTCTGCGGAAGATGCCCAGAGGTATGAGGTGGTAAAAGAGGCCATCCTCAGTGTTTATGAGTTGGTCCCGGAGGCATACCGGCAGAGGTTCCGGAATGCGAGGAAGCAGTGGGACCGCACGTATTTGGAGTTTGCCAATGAGATGCAGACATATTGTGAGCGTTGGTGCGCCTCGAAGGGGGTAGAGGGGGATTATGACAGATTGCTACAGCTGATCCTGATTGAGCAGTTTAAAGGTTGTGTCCCTGAGGGTATGAGACCCTACCTCGATGAGAAAGAGGCAGCCACGTTAGCCGCAACTGCTAAGTTAGCGGATGAGTATGCGTTGACGCATAAAATGAAGTTTGCCCCGAGTAAAGGCTACCAGAAGGGTAGTCAGGACGGCGGGGAGAGTCCGCTGGAAAAGTTAGAAAGTAAGCCGGGGACTAGTGAAAAGGATAAGGTAGACCGGGAGCAGTCTGGTAGGAAGTCTCCTGGGGTCGTCTGTTATAATTGTGGGAAAGCCGGACACTTTGCGTCCAGGTGCTTTGCCCCAAGGAAGGAGACGGGGAAAGGAAAAGCGGAAATTTTGAATGGCTGTATCGAGCTGTTAAGCGAACCGCTAGGGACGGTCAGGTCTGCCAAAGTTCAGGAAGGGCGCGAGAGGTTTATCTCGGCTGGATTGGTGTCAGTGAAGGAGGGGTTAAAACCAGTTCCAGTGCGGATCTGGAGAGACACGGGAGTGTGTCAGTCACTAATACTGAAGAGTGTATTAGAGTTTAGCTCAGAGACCCAGACTGGGGAGGTAGAGGTCAAAGGTGTTGGGGAAGGGACAGAGTCAGTCCCTTTGCACCAGATACACTTACAAAGCAGCCTGGTCTCTGGACTAGTCACGATCGGGGTGAGGTCTGAATTACCGATGAAAGGCGTGGAAGTTTTGCTCGGTAATGACATCGCCGGGGGAATCGTGTTCCCAGTCGTGAGATTGACAGGTCAGCCTGCCAGCATTGAGGCCCCGCCCATGGACTCACAGGTTCATCACGGGACCACGGTAGTGAATTTAGCTGAAATGTTTCTGCCAACCTTGTAGGAGAAGAGGGTAGAAAATGAAAAGAAAGAGTGTAGTGAGACAAGAGGCAGTGAGGGAGCTGGGACAGACGTAGCAGTAGTCAGGAAAGAATTTGTGCAGACACAGGAGCGAGACGAGGGGCTGATGGTTTCGGCAGAGACAGCTCTCTCTGACACAGCTTTGACAAGGGAACTAGTAGGCTATTGTGTGGAGGAGGAAGTGCTAAGGAAAAAAGGGAAATCAAGTACAGTACCTGCAGATGAGGAGTGGGGGGTGGTGCAAAAGGGTTATGGGGATGAGGTTTTTAACATGGCCCATGAGGTACCCCCCGGTGGACATTTTGCGGTGCTGGAGGAAACAGTTGGTGGAATCCTGAAAGAGGTTTACCGACTGCCCAGGGGGAAGGATGTTATTGATCATGACCGACGCGAACTGAGACGGTCACCGGCTTTTGATATGCTAACAAACCTAGTCGGTGTTAACGTGGAAATCAATTAAGCTAGGGGCCCCCGATAAGAGAAAAAAACCATTTTGAGAAGATTAGTATAGGATCGATCAGATGGGAGAAGGCTATTGTTTTGGCCAGGTCTACTGATAAGGTCTCTCCCTTAATCCCCGAACAAAGCGACTCTTTAGGAGTAATTAAACGACTCGCACCCGTGTGGTTGATTGTCCCGAGGCGATGCAAAGAACTGGGACGTTGGGTGGTGTCTGTTACAATAGGCTAGCCTAGTAAACAACATCCATATATAATGAGTAATTCAGTGACTAAAGGGCTGACGAACACAGAGGTGTGTATTGGCAATTTAATACGGCTGTCTGAAGCCAGCTTGATAGTGAACCTTGAAGAAAATGGGTCACTTACCTGGGAATTGTGGTGACACAGGGGCAGCTGGCAGCGATGCAAGCTACAGTGCAGGCTATCGCTGACCTCCCAACCCCGACAGACAAGAGGGCCCTCAGAAGGCTCTTGGAGATGGTGGGGTACTGTAGGAAGTTTTGCAATAACTCTGCGGTCACTACCCCTCCCCCTCCTACTAAGCCCTTGCGAAATAAAACTGAGTTGGAATGGGACGACCCTTGTTATTGTGGTCCGGGACAAAACCAAATGAGAGGTTACATTGATCGCAATTCATCAGTGTTTTTGGCCACTATGAAGTTTGCTAAATTGGAGCCTGATCTAAGGGATTTTAATAACACCTATAAAAGGAACAGAAAATGTGATGACTGTCTGTCAAGGTGTTGACAACTTCAAATTCTCTGTATTAGCCAAATAGCTGATAATGATGTATATTTGTGTGTATCAAATAATGTATTCATGTTTGTAATTTTTACCTCCTGGTAAAAATCCTTAAAAGGGGGGAAGTGTGACGAGAATACACATAGATGTTAGCTGTCCTGTGAGATCAGCAGTTGGTCTGCCACCTGTCCTCAGGGGAAGGAGAGATAAGGGACAATGAAGCAGCACGTGGAGATGTGTAATGAAGGGATGGGAGAGAGAGAGCTGTCTGGAGCAGCTCCCCTTTTGAACCCTGAACTGTTTGAAGTGATGGACAGGCGATACCCCAGCAGGAGGATAAAAAGGGACAGGTTCGCTAAGGCAGACACACACGACGCCCGAGGTAACGAGACCCTGGAAGCGGTGCGCCTCTCACGAGTCGGTGGGATGTACCGGACCTTAAACGCACAGGGTGGAAAGGTACAATCAGCGGGAACCCAGTGTGTGTCCACCTTCGCTTGGGTGCCGGGTTCACTGCAGAGGATCAACCGCATCTGGAGGAGGGGTCGCAGTCGGTGACCTCAGGCGACATCACAAAGGACCTGCCCGGAAAGCTGCTTGTGAGCAATATCGCCGGTCTGTGAGTGGAAGCCGTTTCTGAATGATCAGTCGTTCCCGTTCTCTCTCTCTCTCCCCCCCCACATTGTCCATCGCCATGGCAACGATTACTGCGAACTGAACTAAATTGGACTGAACTTTTGTGTCACTTTGAAATTTGGTCATTTACCCCTAGACAACGATAGAGCTTGATTGATGCTGTTATCTTAATTCTGTGCACATGTGTGTTTATCATTGCTGAACTGTTGCATTTATTATCCTTTCGATTACTGTGTTGCTTGTTTCTTTAATAAAACTTTCTTAGTCCTAGTAATCCAGACTCCAACTGAGTGATCCATTTCTGCTGGTTTGGCAACCCAGTTACGGGGTACGTAACAAACCCAATTACATGTGCGCTGCTACTTTGGCGTAACTACCTCCCTGAAACTACTATCTATAAACACTTCATTCTCCCGAATGATCCGAAGGTCATCCAGCTCCTGCTCCAGTTCCCTAACGCGGTTTGTTAGGAGCTGCAGCTGGATGCACTTCTTGCAGTTGTGGTTGTCAGGGAGACTGGAGGTCTCCCTGACTTCCCACATCCTGCAAGAGGAGCATTCCAACATCCTGCCTGGCATTCTCCCTACTCTAAACAAACAGAACAAAATTTACCAGAACCTACCCTCGCCTCTGCCTGTTCACGCCAAAGCCTGTTGAGCCAAAGCCGTCCCACTCTGCTCCCTCTCACTCTGCTGCCCGCTGTATATGGTGGTCTTTTTTTTAAACCTTTGGTGCTCTACGTCACGCACCTGCGCAGTCTAGTCTCTTTTCCCCGAGCAGTGTAAAAAAAAATGTTTTCTCTCCGAGATTCCTTACCCCTTTTCTCTCGGCCTCTTGCTCCGATTTAAAAAGGACCATTGAAAATTACTCTCCTTTTTAAACCTTTGGCACTCCACGTCACGCGCCTGTGCAGTCTAGCCCCTTTACCCCGAGCAGTGTAAAACAGAAAAAATGTCTTCTCTCCGAGATTCCTTACTCCTTCTCTCTCGGTCTCTTGCTCCGATTTAAAAAGGCCATTGCTATTTCCATATAAGTAACTGAAAGTAGTAGAAAATGCTATGGATCATATCTGAAATCAAAATAAATGCTAACTGACCTCCTGAGTATTTCCAATAGTATCTGTTTTATGCTAACTGAAGAAAATAGCTCCTTAACCTTTCCTTGTACAATAAGTCCTCTAGCCTAAGAATTAATCTTGTGTACCTCTGGTGCACTTCCTTAATGGCACATATATTGTCCCTAAAGTAGGAAAACTAGTATTCCAGATGAAGTCTTACCAAGGCATTATAGAAGAGGAGCAAGATGTTTCTATTCTTATACTCAAATCTTCTTCCACTAAAGACCAACATTTTGTTTACCTTTCTTGTTGTTTCCTTTACCTGCATATTAATTTTTAGTGATTCATATACAAGGATGCCTAGACAGTTCTGCATGCTAGTAGCATCCATTTTTGGTTGAAAACCCTGTTTTCGATGACATTTTGAATTCTCATCTTTTAAAATGATGTTATTTTACTATCTTATATTCTTTTCATATAAAATTACATCTGTTATGTCCTTGCTTATACACTAAACCTGTGTGTCTTTTTGAAGCCTCTCTGCTTTCTTAACGTCGTTGTTTGGTATCATAATCAATGGTCAAAGATAGATACTTGGCCCAGATATCCTTCAGGTGTGTTTATCCTCCTCCTAGCTCCTATGTTCATTATAGAGAGGAGTCCCTCCGTAGGTCAGGGCCGACCATGGATGTTACGTCCAAGTTGTCTACATATAGTCGATATGCAAGCCAGTACACTAGCCAGGGCAGTACGAAAGAAAGCTGTTGCCCATGCAGTAGGCTCCCACTCTCTACGAAGCTGATGAATCCAAAGGAACGTCAGAGACTGATACAGTTTGGCACCAGTGGCGTTACAGGAGTTGCCAGTCAGCATTAAACTTAGGGACTGCAAGTCCTGATTTTCCTTCGGGGTTTACTCGTGGAACCTTCCCCGAGTGGGTAGAGCCACAAGGTGGCACAGGTTTGAGATCAGAGTTTTCCTTCTCCGAGATGAGCTGCCAACCATGCATGACGAGCCCTATCTGCCCGAAACGACTGTTTTTTTAAGGCACCAGGTACCCACCTTTGCCCCTTCTCCTGTCAGTAGAAACAGTTCCACTGGGCTTAGTAGCTAAGCCACACATGAAGGACAGGAGCTGGGCTCGATTGTTAGAGGCTATTTGAGATGCAAACCTTTGGGAGCATTACTAGATAGTTGGAGCTTATCCTCATTACCTATCCCCTCCCCCCAGCTATGACAATCTTAAGGAACCGTTCATTATAAGAACATAATCAAAAGAAGAACAAGAAGACTATTTTATCCCATGTACTTGCCCTGCTATTCATAACAATTGTGGTTAATCATTTACCTCAACACCACTTTCCTGCACTGACTCTATTTTCCCTGATTCCCCTTAATGTCTAAAAACTACAGGTCTTTGTCATCTTTTCTCATCTGGCTCAATCAGTATAACCCTATGTTCCTAATTTGCTTATATCATTATCCTCCTTCCTTAACATGCATTTTCACTACTCCCCAATGCAGCTAGTTCTTCATTTATGCCATACTCTTGGTAAAAAGGGCTTCTTCAGTATTTCCTGTGAGATCCTAGAATATCTTGCCTTGCACTATCACTGCAAGGATCACATTGGTTCAGGAATGCAATCTGTCACTTTACCTTAGGCATGACATGAAGTGTTATTAATAACATTAATATCTTGAGAGCTTTGATTTTATTTGGAAGTAGGTAAGGGCACTATAGTTGAACAATGAAGTTGCTCAGTTAAGCTGGCATAGGAGTACTTGTCCAGGCTCGTATGATACATGTTCTTAAGTAAGGTATTCAGTTCATCTGGCACGTGTGGTACTCAAGTGTTTTTTGCTTTTATAAGAGGTTATATACTATTATTTTTTCTGATAGATTTATATGTGTAATTTATTTTAATACTTACAATATATACATTTTGGATTGTAATTTTTAAAAATTTTTATTACAAACTAGCAGGCTTCAAGTAGAACCTTAAGGCCATTGTAACACGAACAAAAGGTCATCTGTTTGGATTGCTGAAATGGGCCTGTACAAGGCAGAAAAAAGGAACAACATTTATTCAGATTATGTGCATCAACAACTATTCTAATAACTGAGATGTTGTGTCTTTCAGGTTTCCTGAAATGCAGTATTTCCAACAAGAAAGTGTGAGGCAGATCTTGACAGATATCCTGTTTTGTTATGCGAGGGAAAATGAGCAGCTGCTTTACAAGCAGGTAATGAAATACTGTACAGGTTTGGTTGAATAATTAAGCAGTTTAAAATTGGACTGTGAGAAAAAGTGTCTTGTGACATTTACTAAGAATAAATATGCATTCATTCTGGGCATAACATTCTGTCCCTAAAGCATTTAAGTCTGCTGTAAGTTATACATTGCATGTGTTTTCATGTTGTGTTCTCAAAGATTGTTGCAGGAGGAACTTCTATGCACTTAAATATAGCGAATTTCTCATTAAGAATTATTCTGTCATTTCTCGAGTACGTTTCTGTCTGCAGAGGTGCATGCTTTTACCTTATAAAGCAAGATCATATTTTATTATGCATTTAAATGTCCATGCAGACTATTAGAAAGATTATATCTTTAATTCTTTGTCTTTTACTATGGCAACTAAACATAAAAGTAATGATTATCTCGTATTTGTAGACCAGTCTAGACATATAAATAGTAGCTGTGGAATACTGAAGTAATTTGTATGGTATATACCATGCAAAATCTTCAAAGTTTCAAAAATGCAATATACCTGGGAGTCCATAGCAGTTTGGTATATGTCAGCATGAAGAATTCAGGTTAACACTGCCTTCTGGCAGCACTGGCACTGCTATGGTACTGTCCGAATTTGCTGACCCAGCAAATGGATTGCACTTATCAGGCACCCAGATTATTTCCAGAGTATGTGCTTTCTTATACTTCGATTCAAAATTATTATTTGTAATGCTAACTTTCTAGGGCATGCACGAACTACTGGCTCCTCTTGTCTTCATTCTGCACTGTGATCAACAAGCCTTTTTACATGCAAGTGAGACGGCTAATCCAAGGCAAGTTTTATTCAGTTAAATGCTGGATCTTTGCAAATGGTAGATTTTGCAGTTGAAAGAGGTCTTGTTTTCCCCTTTATGCAGAGTACAAGTCAATCCTTAATAGGGGAGCCATTACTTCTTGAAGGTTGCAGTTCTCACTGTTTTAAAGCTTTATGATTTGCATTTATAAAAACAGGAGTGCAAATATCTTAGTCTTGTCTGGTAAATTGGCAGAGAGAAAAGATGAAGGATGCTTTCCTAGTTTTTCTAAAGCACAGCATCTGCAAGTTAATGTACATTTAGGTATGGTGGATTCCAGTGAATAAATGGTAGGGGTGGAAAAAAGAGAGGGGAAAAAATAACTATTCTTTTTGATCTCATATTAAACCCACACAATTGCTTTTGATTGACCACAATGTTTCCATCACAAGAATGTTTCGCTTACATAAATGGAACTGATATAAAGCAACTAGATTAGTCACTTAGCCTACACAAAGTTGTTTTCCAGAGTTCTAAATAGATAATACATAATGAATGCTGAAGTCGCAAGAAAAAACAACAAAGCTTAGATATCAATCTTGACTAATATTTCCAAGGTGTTTCATAGAAGTGATAGATCTTGGGATAAGGAAAAGCATCTGCAGTAACTGTATTGTTCCTGGCACACTTGAGGAGTAAACTACACTGGGCAACAATTTTTTTTCGGAAATGTTGTTTATGATAGACCACTTGGAACTGAACACAAATGTAATTTCAGACTAGTTGTGTCATGTAGGAATTCGGAGAAATAAGAAATTAAGTTTTATTGCATATAATTGCATTTAATTGCATAATAGTGCTAAAGCTTTGCAATAGTTCAACTAAGCTAAAATATTTTGTTGATGATTTTCATTTGTACTCAGTGTCTGAGGCTTCTTGCTGAAGTGTCCAACAATAAACTGCCAACATTGATGGATTCAAGTTGTCCTGATACTGTTTCTCCATGACCATAATGCCCTGGCGAAACCTTTCACCATGCTTGTCACTGACAGCACCATAATTTGCCAGGAGGAAGTCTAAATGGGAATCCAGAGAACGAATCTTTAGTGACATGTTGCACTTCATGGTTTTGTATGCTTGAAGCATATTGTCAACAAGCTGCACGTAATTTGGTGCTCTGTAGTTGCCAAGAAAATTTTCAACAACATCCTTGAATTCCTTTCATGCGATTTTCTCTTGTCCCACTAAATATTCCTTGAATTGTCTGTCATTGATAACCTGTTTAATTTGTAGATGAACAAAAATGCCTTCCTTAATCTTGGCATCAGTTATTCAGACTTGAACTACAAAATTGAAATAATAAATGTAAATGATTTCAAAAAATGGTGCATGTTAGGGAAATTTCATGATGATTTTCATGAACAGCAGCCCAAAATCCATTATATATGCGTAAAAATAGTCAGGAAGCAATAAATCTTTGTTGTCCAGGGCTATCTGGACAGTGTATATATGTCCATTATATAAAATAAACTAAAGTACAATGGATGTATGGAGTAGGATTTATGAGGGGGAAGGGAGAAATCACTGTGTTAATCAAAAGATAAATATGTCAATAATCTCAATTATATTGCTAGCAATTGTCTCGATATCGCACATTGTAAAAGATGGTTATAAAATTAGCTATTTTTACTATGTCTGATATGAATATGTATGTGGATTTTGGCAGTTTTTATAGGCTAGGTAGCAAACATAAATGAATTTGTTAGTGTAGAAAAGAATATATAACTAATTTTGCAGATTTATATCTCAACAGTGAGGAAATGAAAACTCTCCTCAACCCTGAATTTTTGGAACATGATGCTTAGTAAGTTAAAATGCTAAATTTTAATACATTTATTTTTCTTTTCTCTTGAGAGATTTTTCTTTAAACTGGCCCTGTTCTCTTGTCAGTGCAATGTTTTCACGACTTATGGACACTGCGGAACCATGGTTTTCAAGTTTTGAAAGAGAAATAAGAAAGGTATGTTTCTTTCAATCATAAATTTATTGCAAATTATATTTCAAGGATGAATATTTTTCTCAAGTTACCAATACAAAGTTATTTAATTATTTCTGAAATCTTGTGAGAAATGCTGATTTCTGATTCCCTTATGACATTCATTTGTGAATATTGTCTACTCCTAATGGCTCCTTTCAAGGTTTGTTCATTTCTTTATCCGTAAATACAGGGGATTCCAATTAATTGGGCCACTGCTTATTTGGGAGAACCTTAAACAACAAAAACTAATGGAGAAAATAGCTGTGATCTGCTTTGTTTATTTGGGACGCTATGCCACTTAATTGGGACAGGAAATTGTTAGCGAGCAGTTTCTAACTAGCGTTAGACACATTTGTGTGGCCGTTAGACACAACTCTGTGCTTAGAGTGAGCAGTTTTTAAATAGCATCAGTTGCATGTGTTCATGTTCAAAAAGCAGTGATTTTTGTCACTGATAGTTGGTGAGAAATAAGCAGCAAGACAATTCAGAACTGTTTTATTCACTATGATTTCAAGCATTCAGGATTGGAGATGCCAGAAGCAGCCAGGAGTGAAAATGCTGGGATTTCAGTACTTCAACAAGTTAGGATCTATGAAGAATTTGAAGATATCAATAATGAACTTTAATTTTCAAAATAAAAATTAAGATTTGGAAGATGCAATAGTCAATAGCATTGTATGAAGGCATTCCATTATCTACACTAGGAGTCTGCACTGATTTTGTTCATTTACAGTCAATCAAAAGGATGCAGCATTATACACTGGATGAACTGTTAAGAACTAATATACAGTTTTATAATACTGAAGCAGTGTTGACAGTGTTTTAATTGGTTCCGTATTTCATTTAAAACATAGTTTGTTTCTCAGTTAAATAGGAGTTTGGCTCTTTTATGCCTTTTTAACTATTTCCATGAAACTTAGACTAATTGGCCTTATGCCGGCCCCCCGAGGCCTCAGTTGACATAGTAGTAGTCGGCTAATCGGAGCAGTTACTTAATTGGGACAAAATGTACAGGTCCCAATGGGTACAATAGAGAATTGTGAGATTAAGTATTATTGCACTGACAGTGATATTAGCTTAACTTATGGTTTATTTTTTGTTTAAAACAGTTTATACTAATTATCTTAATATTTGTGACCAAAAACAATTCTCCAGTGAGTATGGTTGCATGAAATGTGTAAATTACCCTTTCATTCTGGGAAGAGAGGGAGAGATATGGTAATATGGTAAGTAGATTTTGCCTATATAATCATTGGTTCCCTAAACAAAAGTTTTTTTTATATTTGTTCATGACCAAAAGTATAAGTAGTCTTCAAAAATTCTAGGGAAAATTGTTGGAACAGATGTTTTGTTCTGGAGCAGCTGCCTCAACAGACTTTCATAAATAACTTCTTGGGTGATAATGTATTGTGTTATATAAGACCATGTACATTTCATTTTGCTATGTCTTTTCAATGGATACCATCATATGGAGAAAACACAAAAGAAACAGTCAGATGTATTTAGTTGTTCGATCAATACTATTTAATGTAAATATTTTTAGGGTTGGCAAAAATTCTTGTAAAGTACAAATATTTTGGGACAGAGATCAGAACAGAGAAAATCAAAAGTGTCACCAAACCAGTAATGTTAGGTGACCCTGGTTTAGAAGGGAGAGTGTGGACAGAAAATCATTTGTGTTGTAAAGTCCTGTTGAAATCCCTAGATTCTCAAAACTAAACTAGGCCTCAGCTTCGAACAATTTGTATCCAAGTGTATATTTGTAATTGATTGAAGAGATAGTAAATTTTCTCCCTGACATATTTCAAAGCTAATTGTGATCAAGTAGAGGACTAATAGATTGGAAAGTATCAAATGGAACAAGAGATGAACTCTCAAATCACAAACCTGTGAGCCTTGGCTCAAAGATGGGGAAAGTATTAGGAGTGGAAAGTGATGTATAATGAAGTCTCATAGGTATCAGTGTTAAAGCCAATGGTTCTTATTGTTATAAATGACTTTGACAAAAGAATTTTGGCCAAGGTGTTCAAATTATAGTTGATGCCAAATTGGAAATATTGGCCAATCATGCTGAACAATTAAGATTGCCAATTTTTGTTGAGCTGATTCCTAACTGACTGGCCACCAATTATTTGTATAGTCTGGAAATGCTGTTACTTAGTAGCTTAATAATTATTTTGTTAAATTTACAATTCTTAGGGAAATTTTTAAAACATTTAGTTCTGAGGAACATGAATGAACAGATTTGGTCTTAAATTATTTGCTGCACAGGCATGTAAATACATGTCATGAAGTATTTAGGCTCAAACATTTTCTAATTTATTTGAAAATGCATGTATAGGGTGAACTATTTCAAATATACAAAATGAAAACATCTTCTTTGATTCATTTAGTCGCTTTGGCTTCCAGTCGAACAACACTTTGATTTTAAAATTCGCAGCTTAATTTTAAGACCCACTGTGACCTTCTTACTTCTGTTATTTCCCACAGTCCTAAGTGACTCTCCTTTCTCCAGGTGTGGTCTACTTCAATCCAAGAATTTAATTGCCCCACGACTGGTGACCTTTCCACCACTGCCTTATATTCTAAAACTCCCTAAACTTTCCAGTTTGTGAAAACTCCTTAACTTTTGCCCATGTGAAATAATATGGCTCAGAATGACATACTAACATCAAAGTAATACCAGTATTATCAGTACAAAAGATAAAATGCCGTGCATGGCTTTCTACATTTGCCACGTAATTCAGTCTATATATTCAGAATGTTACCACTTCTGTACATTGGTATTGTTAGCACATTTTTGTATATCTAGCTCTGTTGCCACTCACGTGACCCAACTCAGGTGATACAGATTTTCGTCGTTTGATGAGCTTCAGACCAGACCCAGACCCTCAATGTCCAATGGCTAGACTGCAATTCCTCCCATTCAGCTTTTGCAATGTGTTTCAGTGCATCTCTCAACACATACACCTGCAGCCTGGAGTGAGCCGGCTGGCAACAGTGGAGATCTCATTGTACTGGAAAATCAACAGGTTTTGGACAGACCAATGAATTGGTGTTCTACCAGTGGAACTTGTGTCCCTGGGAAAAGCCCATAGATCAGAAAGTCCTCTGTTATGCAGTTGCTTGGATGAACCACTTGCATCCTTCTCTAGACCTTCTGCAAATATACAGTCCGCAAGGAGATACAGTAGGTGACCGTGTCCTCTTCCTCATCCCGGCTGTACCTGGAGCAGTGTGCATTGGGAATGAGATTCTCACCTTGTAGGTAGGAACTGACAAGGGCCGCACAAACCAAGTGAGGTCGTGCTGCTTATTGGTGAGTTTTGGCGATGAGGCATTTTGCCAGATGACCTGGGCAGTCTGTATAGGGAACAACCCCATGTGTCTTTGTCCCACAGTTTCATGAGACCACTGCCTGAAGGATTTGCGGCCCAAGGTGTTTGCCTGGAAGAACCTTTCGATGAAGGATAAGTTGTGCAGCAGTGGAGATTGGATGAAGGCTGCGGTGACTGGCAGGGTGGAGGAACAGTGAATGGGCCACACGCATAGAATGTTGGAGGAACTCAGCAAGTCAGGCAGCATCTATAGAAAGGAATAAACAGTCAACATTTCAGGCCAAGACCCTTCGTTAGTGAATGGGCCACACCTCTACTGGGTACTGCTGCACAGAGAGCACCTTACCCCAGTAACCAGGTTCTTCCCAGTTATTGAAGAGAGTGCCTCTTTTGCAGTCTCAAGTTTTGTTTCACCCTAGCCCCTCCACTCCAGTCACTTTCTGTTGCATGTCTCAGCCCCTTTGAATCAAATTTTTGGCACCTTCAGTATCCCAGTTGCCCAAGAGCATGGCTTTGTTCTTCTTGCAGTTGACTTAGGCACTCAATGCCAACACGAACTGATTGATGAGGTATTCAATCTGCAGACAAGTCATGAATCCAAGCAGAAAACCACAACATTATTCATGTATAGGGAGGCTTTGGTCTGGATGCCCACACTTCCTAGTAATAGCATACCTCTTATTCCCATAGCCTTTCCAAGAGATTCATCAAGGGCTTCAATGAAAACTTTTATATCAAAAGTAAACTTATAGTAAAAAAGTAAAATGGACAATACCCTGTAAGATTTGTAAATTCTCATAGCCCTGAATTGACAGGTGAGCTTGGAATGCCTTTATTAGCATCAGGTATTGGTCAATAGAGATGCATTAGGAGGATACTTGATATCCTTCCCCAGTAAGGAGTAAGGACACTGAAGACTCTTCCTCAATTTAAGAGTGATGTTTAAATAGGTTGACTGCTCCGCTACAGATGAGAATCTTGAGAATTGATAGCTTGGCAAACAACTGGAATGTTAGATGCCTGAAATTTCAATAACAATGTGTATCACTGTGACTACAATGAAACCTGTACTCCCTAATTGCTGGTTTTTCAATGTACAGTTCCTGTGTTTGGAGTTTAGTAGTACACATACAGGTGGAAATAGAATTAATAAACCTATTCAAATATTTCAATAGCACCTGTATCCTTGCTTATAACCTAAGTTAAGAATGCTGGTTTGGAGCTAGCTCTATAAAATTGGTTGTTTCTTCACAAGAATATTTGATAACCTGAGATTGGCTGACAATTTAAACTTGTAATTACTAGCAGTGGTAATTTAAAGCAAGAGATAAGGACAGTGCTATTTATATTACACATTTAAGAAGGAGAAAGTAACTACTAAAAAGATAAATTGTTATTTTTACTTCAGGGTGAGTGGCATACTGTTCATGGTTTTTATTCAAGTGTACTTTGGTCACAGTATCTGACATGACATGAAATCTCATTAGTGAGATTAATTGGAATTAATAGAGATTTTATAGAAATTTACAAAGCTCATCAGATAATTACTAAGTAATACAGTGAAATATTTTATAGGTAATAAAGTTTTAGAGTTTTGATCGTGGTACTCATTTTATCTCTTTAGGGTAAAGAAGAGATGGTCACAGCTGTACCATTTGCTAGACCTCAGGATCTAGGACCATCACTCGCAATAGTTTCTAAAGTGAATCGGATTCAGGATCAGTTATTAAAAAAATATGACACGGAGCTTTACATGCACCTTAATCGACTGGAAATTGCTCCTCAGATTTATGGAATGTAAGTGAGGCTTTGTAATTTTATTTGTTTTGTTCTGTTAAAATAATTATTAATGGTTTTATCATGCAAATTATCTAAAATATTATTGAGCACAAAATCATCCTTAGGCCCAAATAGTAAATTGCAATAGTCACATACACACATTGAATGCAGCTTCCAAAGTTTAGATTCATCATAACCTGTAGCTTCGGAAATGGAGTTCAGTATTGCCCATGTTACAATACTTCTAACTGAAAAACAAATTTCCATTCTTGAGTATTTAATAACAGAGCACCATTTAATCAGGAACTATAGAATAACGAATGTTTATTTCATAACATCAGGCACAGAAAAAAAATCTATGTATACAAGAACAGAAAAGAAATTTGGATATTTTACATTTATCTTTAAATTGTGTAGTCTCTTTCCACTATTACTAAAGGAAACGTTCTTTTGCATTTATTCTGGCCATGTGAGAAAACCATTGAGTGCAAGGGTGTGTAAATCAATATAATTCTCTTGAAATGGCTTTGGAAATTCTTTCATGTACTGTATGTACATGTCATCTGTAATAACTATATCAACAGATTTTTAAGCCTAATGATATAGAAACAACAATGTTATTCCTACAAAGTTAAGATTCATGTATGTTGAATTAGATGCTTAAAAAGAATGAGGTAAGATGGAGAAAATTAAGATAGCTTGACTTAAACCTAAATTGTTATAAGGATACAGACTTATTTTAATTCTTTTTAAGATTAACTTTCTCATTTCCTGAAGAAACTTCATGTGACTCCAATTGAAATTTGGTTGCTTCCTAACCTGAAAACAATTTTTTATGTCCAGTCTACCGTTCTTCATACTGAATTCCAGGATTTTCCTGACAATTGTCTTTCCAATAACTAGTTTCTCTCATTACCCTTTCATCTATAGAAGTGATACATTTATTTCCTTCCATTCCATTGGATTAAATCCAAAACCTACTGAATCTTGGAAAATAACACAGATTGCTTCTCTTTCAGACCAGGACAGTATTGGCCTGAAGATCTAGCGATACATCAGCTTTTGGTTCCGTTAACCACTCCACTGTTTTTTCCCTATTCATTCATTTAAGTTCGTTAGAACCATGTCTTACAAAAATTTTCCATATACTTATTTTCACTTCTCATGTTAAAACAGATAGTGTTATTTATTTTTCAGTGAAATGTCTTATGTCCCTTTCCTTTAGCAAGTAACAGCTGCTTATGCAGCCCATTGCCCTTTTATACATTAAATATTCTTGCATTTTTATAGTCTTTGCCAGGTTATTTTGTATTCCATCTTGTCCCTTTTTATCATGTTTTATCATCTGCTTGCTTATGATGTTCCCCTAGTCCTCAGATTTACTATTGATCCTGGCAATATTACCAATTTTTTGTTTTTAGTCTTTTCTTATAATATGTGTTCACTGATGGATCATTTACCTGATGGAATGTTATTCATTGAGATTCTTAACATTTTTTCAAGTATTTTAATTGTTTATGAACTGGGAAACTTTTTAATACAGTTTCTAAGTCTAACTAAGCCAATTTACCTCTCATACCAACAGAGTTAGTCTTTTTTTAAAGTTCATGAATCCCTTTTATTCTGATGTATTTCAACTCTTAACTGAGTGGACACGTAACTGGGAGCTACAGTATAATGGGAGTAAATGTGAGGTTATTCAGTATGGTTCTGAAAGGCCGATTTGTATTTGTCTTGAGAGATTGGAAAGATGCAACAAGACCTGGATGACCTTGTATTTGAAAGCACATGTTAAAATAGGCCAAAGTCAGTATGGTATCTTTAAGAGGGTAAATAGAGCTTTGACCAGTGACCAATCTAGACATCGGAAGTTTGAGAGGAAGTGATTTCATTCACACCCACTGCCTGAGTGTAAAAAGGGAGCAGCAGGTCGTGGCAACATAATAGAGTTTTGACCTGTGACCAGTCAGTGTTTGAAATTTAGAAACATAGAAAACCTACAGCGCAATACGGGCCCTTCAGCCCACAAATTACTAGGCTTACCCATAGCCCTCTATTTTTCTAAGCTCCATGTACCTATCCAAAAGTCTCTTAAAAGACCCTATCGTACCCACCTCCACCACCGTTGCCAGCAGCCCATTCCACGCCCTCACCACTCTCTGAGTAAAAAAACTTACCCCTGACATAAACACGAGGAAATCTGCAGGTGCTGGAATTTCAAGCAACACACAAAAAAGTTGCTGGTGAATGCAGCAGGCCAGGCAGCATCTCTAGGAAGAGGTACAGTCGACATTTCGGGCCGAGACCCTTCGTCAGAACTAACTGAAAGAAGAGCTAGCAAAAGATTTGGAAGTGAGAGGGGGAAGGAGAGATTGGAAATGATAGGAGAAAGCAGGAGGGGGAGGGATGGAGCCAAGAGCTGGACAGTTGATTGGCAAAAGGGATATGAGAAGATCATGGGACAGGAGGCCTAGGGAGAAAGAAAAGGGAGTTGGGGGGGAAACCCAGAGGATGGGCAAGGGGTATAGTGAGAGGGACAGAGGGAGAAAAAGGAGAGAGAGAAATATATATATATAAATAAATAACTGATGGGGTACCCCTGACATCTCCGCTGTACCTACTCCCCAGCACCTTAAACCCGTGTCCTCTTGTGGCAACGATTTCAGCCCTGTGGAAAAAAGCCTCTGACTATCCACATGATCAATGCCTCTGATCATCTTATACACCTCTATCAGGTCACCTCTCATCCTCTGTCGCTCCAAGGAGAAAAGGCCAAGTTCACTCAACCTGTTTTCATAAGGCATGCGCCCCAATCCAGGCAACATCTTTGTAAATCTCCTCTGCACCCTTTCTGTGTTTCCACATCCTTCCTGTAATGAGGCGACCAGAACTGAGCGCAGTACTCCAAGCGGGGTCTGACCAGGGTCCTATATAGCTGCAACATTACCTCTCAGCTCCTAAATTCAATTCCACGATTAATGAAGTCCAATACACCGTATGCTTTCTTAACCACAGAGTCAACCTGCATAGCTGCTTTGAGCGTCCTATGGACTCAGACCCCAAGATTCCTCTGATCCTCCACACTGCCAAGAGTCTTAACATTAATACTTTATTCTGCCATCATATTTGACCTACCAAAATGAACTACTTCACACTTATCTGGGTTGAACTCCATCTGCCACTTCTCAGCCCAGTTTTGCATCCTATCAATGTCCCGCTGTAACCTCTGACAACCCTCCACACTATCCACAACACCTCCAACCTTTGTGTCATCAGCAATCTTACTAACCCATCCCTCCACTTCCTTATCCAGGTCATTTATAAAAATCACGAAGAGTAAGAGTCTCAGAACAGATCCCTGAGGCACTCCACTGGTGACTGACCTCCATGCAGAATATGACCCATCTACAACCACTCTTTGCCTTCTGTGGGCAAGCCATTCCTGGATCCACAAAGTAATGTCCCCTTGGATCCCATGCCTCCTTACTTTCTCAATAAGCCTTGCATGGGGTACCTTGTCAAATGCCTTGCTGAAATCCATATACACTACATCTACTGCTCTTCCTTCGTCAGTGTGGGTTAGTCACATTCTCAAAAAATTCAATCAGGCCCGTAAGGCACGACCTGCCCTTGACAAAGCCATGCTGACTATTCCTAATCATATTATACCTCTCCAAATGTTCATAAATCCTGCTTCTCAGGATCTTCTCCATCAACTTACCAACTACTGAAGTAAGACTCACTGGTCTATAATTTCCTGGGCTATCTCTACTCCCTTTCTTGAATAAAGGAACAACATCCACAACTCTTCAATTCTCCGGAACCTCTCCCATCCCCATTGATGAATCAAAGATCGTCGCCAGAGGCTCAGCAATCTCCTCCCTCGCCTCCCACAGTTCCCTGGGGTACATCTCATCCAGTCCGGCGACTTATCCAACTTGATGCTTTCCAAAACTTGATGCACATCCTCTTTCTTAATATCTACATGCTCAAACTTTTCAGTCTGCTGAAGTCTCCAAGATCCTTTTCCATAGTGGATACTGAAATAAAGTATTCATTAAGTACCTCTGCTATTTCCTTGGGTTCCATACACACTTTCTCACTGTCACACTTGATAGGTCCTATTCTTTCACGTCTTATCCTCTTGCTCCTCACATACTTGTAGAATGCCTTGGGGTTTTCCTTAATCCTGCCCACCTAGGCCTTCTCATGGCCCCTTCCGGCTCTCCTAATTTCCTTTTTAGACTCCTTCCTGTTAGCCTTATAATCTTCTGGATCGCTGACATTACCTCACTCTCTGAACCGTTTGTAAGATTTTCTTCTGGACTAGATTTATTACAGCCTTTGTACACCGCGGTTCCTGTACCCTACCATAACTTCCCTGTCTCATTGGAACGTACCTATGCAGAACTCCACACAAATATCCCCGGAATGTTTCTTCCGTACATTTCCCTGAGAGCATCTGTTCCCAATTTAAGCTTCCAATTTCCTGCCTGGTAGCCTCATAATTCCCCTTACTTCAGTTAAACACTTTTCTAACTTGTCTGTTCCTATCTCTCTCCAATGCTATTGTAAAGGAGATAGAATTATGATCACTATATCCAAAATACTCTCCCTCTGAGAGATCTGACATCTGACCAGGTTCCTTTTCCAATACCAAATCAAGTACGGTCTCTCCTCTTGTAGGATAAGCTACATATTGTGTCAAGAAACCTTCCTGAACACACCTAACAAATTCCACCCCATCTAAACCCCTTGCCCTAGGGAGATGCCAATCGATATTTGGGAAATTAAAATCTCCCATCATGACAACTCTGTTATTATTACACCTTTCCAGGATCTGTTTCCCTATCTGCTCCTCGATATCCCTGCTACTATTGGGCGGCCTATAAAAAATACCCAGTAAAGTTATTGACCCCTTCCTGTTCCTAACCTCCACCCACAGAGACTCCGTAGACAATCCCTCCATGATGTCCACCTTTTCTGCAGCCGTGACACTATCTTTGATCAACAGTGCCACGCCCCCACCTCTTTTGCCTCCCTCCCTGTCCTTTCTGAAACATATAAAACCCGGCACTTGAAGTAACCATTCCTGTTCCTGAGCCACCCAAGTCTCTGTAATGGCCACAAGTACAAATTAAAGGACTGCTGAGGGAAGCACAGCAGCCAGCGTCGAAGTGGAAAGAGTCAGAGCCTCATGCGGGATGTGGGAAGGCAGTGAAGTCTATAACTACAAGAACGGTTTCCAGCGTCAGTTTCTAACAATCCGCATTAAGGAGTTGGAGTTGAAACTAGATGAACTCCAGTTCTTTCAGGAGGCTGGAGGGGTGATAGACAGGTCATATAGAAAGTGAGTTACACCCAAGTTGCAGGAAGAGGAAAGGAATTAAGGAACCAGTACAGCGTACCCCTGTGGCAATCGTCCTCAGCAACAGTTATATCACCTTGGATACTGTTGTGGGGAGGGGTTGACCTAACAGAGGTAAGTCACAGTGGTTAGGTCTCTGGCGTTGAGTCCGGCTGTGTGACTCAGAAGGGAAGAGGGGAGAAGAGACACACTGTAGTCATAGGGGATTCGTTAGCTAGGGAAACAGACAGGAGGATGGTATGTTGCCTCCCAGGTGCCAACATCAGGGTCATCTCAGATCGAGTCCTCAGCATTGTTAAGTGGCAGTGTGAACAACCAGAGGTCATGGTCCATGTAGGTACCAATGACATGGGTAGGAATAGTTGCGCAGGGAGTTCAGGGAGTTAGAGGTAGCACCTCCAGGGTTGTGATCTCAGGATTGCTATCCATGCCACATGCTAGAGAGGCCAAAACTAGGAAGATTATACAGTTTAATATTTGGCTGAGGAGTTGGTGTAGGAAGAGAGGGGATAAGGCTTTTGGATCATTGAGCTCCCTTCCAGGGAATGAGGGACCTGTAGAGAGGAGACGCTTTGCACCTGAAGTGGAGAGGGACTAAATGTCCTAGCAGGAAGGTCTGTTAATGCTGCATGGTGGGGTTTAAACTAGAGTTGCCCGGGGATGGGAACCAGAGTGCCAGAACAATTTGAGGAGAAGTTGTGGAGGCAGATATTGGTAAGACCTCAGACAAAGTTAGCAATTGAAAGGTTCAGCATGGTGTGATTAGTAGCCTGAGCTGTTTATATTTCAATGCAAGAATTATCGTAGGAAAGGAGAGCACGGATTCACACATGGAATTATGACATTGTAGCCATTCGTTAGACTTGGTTGTGGGGCGGGGGCAGGATTGGCAGCTCAGTATTCCGGGGTTCCATTGTTTGAGACATGACAGAGCTGGAGGGATTAAAGGAGGAAGGGTGGCATTACTAGTCGGAAAATTTTACAGCAGTGCTCTGTCAGGACGGACCGGAGAACTTGATTAGTGAGGCATCATGGGTGGAACTGAGAAGTAAAAAAAAGTATGACCATGTTAATGGGGCTGTAATATAGACTGCCCAACAGTCCTAGGGATTTAGAGGAACAAATTTGTAAAGAGATTGCAGACTGGTGTACAAGAAACATAAGGCTGTTACAGTAGGTGATTTTAACTATCCACATATTCACTGGGAATCCCATACTGTTAAAGGACTAGATGGGATAGAGTTCGTCAAATGGTTCAGAAAAGTTTCCTTCATCAGTACATGGAAGTCCTAACGAGAGAGTGTGCGATACTGGATTTGCTATTGGAGAATGAAACAAAGCAGGTGACAGAAGTTTGTGTAGAGGAGCAGTTCACATCCAGTGACCACAATGTCATTAGTTTCAAAGTAAATATGCAAAGAGATAGGTCTGGTCCACAGGTTGAGATCCTAAATTGGAGAAAGACCAATTTTGATGGTATCAGAAATGATCTGGCAAAGGTGTACTTCGAAAGTGGGAGGCCTTCAAAAACAAAATTTTAAGAGTACAAAGCTTGTATCTGCCTGTCAGAATAAAAGGTGAAGTTAACAAGGGTAGGGAACCTTGGTTTTCAAGAGATAATTGGTTCAGAGAAAAAAGGAGGTGTAAAACAAAACAGGCAGATAGAAACAAATGAGGTACTTATGGAATTCAAGAAATGCTTGCGAACACTTAAGAATGAAATCAGGAAGGCTAAAAGAAGGCATGAAGATGGTCTAGCAGATAAGATGAAGGAGAATCCTGAGAGATTCCACAGGTATGTTAAGAGCAAAGGATTGCTAGGGACAAAATTGGTCCTCTGGAAGACTGGAATGGTAGTCCATTTGTGAGCCAAAACAGATGTGGGAGATCTTAAATGAATTCTTTGGATCTCTATTTACTCAGGAGATGGATACAGTGTCTATAGAAGTGAGGCAAAGCAGCATTAACTTCATGGACCCTGTACAGATTATGGAGAAGGAGGTGTTTGCTACCTTGAGGCAAATCAGGGTGGATAAATCCCCAGGACCTGACAAGGTGTTCTCTCAGACGCAATGGGAGACAAGTGCAGAAATTGGGCCCTAGAGAAATTTAAAACATCCTTAGCGATTCAAGAGGTACCAGAGGACTGGAGGGATAGAGAATGATGTGCTGCTGTTTAAAGAAGGCTCTAAACAGAAACCAGGAAATTATAGGCCGGTGAGTCTGACATCAGCTGTGCGAAAGTTATTGGAAGGTATTCGAAGGAAGCGGATATATAAGTATTTGGATAGACATAGACTTATTAAGGATAGTCAGCATAGCTTCTTGTGTGGTAGGTCATGTGTAACCAATCTTACAGAGTTTTTTGAGGGAGTTACCAGGAAAGTTATTGAAGGCAAGGCAGTGGATTACCTACATAGACTTTAGTTAGGCATTTGACAAGGTCCTGCATGGGCAGCTGCTCAAGAAGATTCAGTTGCTTGGCATACAGGACAAGGTAGTAAATAAGATTAGATATTGGCATTGTGGGAGAAGCCAGAGAGTGGTAGTGGAGGTTGCCTCTCTGACTGGAGGCCCATGACTAGTAGAATGCCACAGGGATCTGTGCTGGGTCCGTTGTTGTTTGTCATCTGTGTCAATCATCTGGATGATAAGGTGGTTAACTGGATCAGCAAATTTATGGATGACACTAGGATTAGGGGTGCACTGTACTGTGATGAAGGCTATTATGGCGTGTAGAGGGATCTGCATCAGCTGGGAAAATAGACTGAAAAATGGCAGATGGAATTTAATGCAGACAAGTGTGAGGTTTTGTACTTCAGTAGGACCAACAAAAGTAGGTCTTACACAGTGAACAGTAGGGCAGTGAATAGTAGTGTGGAAGAACAAAGGGATCAGGGAATAGAGGTCCATAATTCGTTGAAAATGATGTTCCAGGTAAATGGGTGGTAAAGAAAGCTTTTGGCACAGTGGCCCTTATAAATCAATGTATTGAGTACAGAAGATAGGATCTTATGTCAAATTTGTACAAGACGTTTATGAGGCCTAATTTGGAGTATTGTGTGCAGTTTTGGTCATTACCTGCAGGAAAGATATAACCAAGTTTGAAAGGGGGCAAGAAAATTTACAAGGAAGTTGCCTGGTCAGGAGGATCTGAATTATAAGGAAAGATTGAATAGGAAGTGAGGAAGAATGTAAAAGATTGTGAGGAGATTTGATAGAGGTATACAAAATTATTCTTTAAAACGTAAAGGGTTGAGAGGAGATTTGATAGAGGTACACAAAATTATGAAGGTATATATAGGGTAAATGCAAGCAGGCTTTTTCCACTGCGATTGGTTGGGACTACAACCAGAGATCATGGCTTAAGTGTGAAAGGTGAGAAGTTTAAGGAGAAACTTCTTCACTCAGAGGGTCGTGAGAATATAGAATGAGCTGCCAGCAGAAGTGGTCCTAGTGAGTTCGATTTCAACAATTAAAAGAAGTTTGGATTGGTTCGCGGATAGTAGGGAAATGGAGGACTATGGTCCCAGTGTGGGTCGTTGGGAGTGGGCAGCTTAAATGGTTTTGGCATGGACTAGATGGAATGAAGGGCCTGTTTCTGTGCTGTACTCCCTATGACTCTAAATCTTTTAGAATTCTTTGAGGGAAAAACAAGCAGAATGGACAAAGGAACGTCAGTGGATGTTGCTTACTTGGATTTTAGGAAGGCCTGAGGCAAGATGCCTCACATGAAGCTACTTAATAAAATAAGAGCCCTTGGTATTACAGGAAAGATACTGGCATGGATAGAAGATTGGCGACTGGCAGAAAGCAAAGAGTGGGAGTAAAGTGGGCCTTTTCTGCATGGCTGCTGGTGACTAGTGTTGTTCTGCAAGGGTCTGTGTTGGGACCATTTCTTTTCATATTAGGTCAACGATTTGGACGACAGAATTGACGGTTTTGCGGATGATACAAAGACAAGTGGAGGGGTAGGTAGTGTTGAGGAATCAAGGAGTCTGCAAAGGACTTAGACAGATTGTGAGAATGAGCAAAGAAGTGGCAGATAGAATATAGTGTAGGTAAGTGTATAGTCATGCACATTGGTAAAAGGAATAAGACTATAGACTATTTTCTAAATGGAGAGAAAAAAATCAAAAGACCAAAGGTTCTTGGCAGAATTCCCTAAAGGTTAACATGCAGTTTGAGTTGGTGGTAAGAAAGTGAACTGCAATGTTAGCATTTATTTCAAGAGGACTATAATATAAAAGCAAGGATGTAATGCTGAGGCTTTATAAGGTACTGGTCAGACCGCACTTGGAATATTGTGAACAACAGGAATTCTGCAGATGCTGGAAATTCAAGCAACACACATAAAAATTGCTGGTGAACGCAGCAGGCCAGGCAGCATCTCTAGGAAGAGGTGCAGTCAACGTTTCAGGCCGAGACCCTTCATCAGTACTAACTGAAGGAAGAGTGAGTAAGGGATTTGAAAGTTGGAGGGGGAGGGGGAGATCCAAACTGTTAGGAGAAGACAGGAGGGGGAGGGATGGAGCCAAGAGCTGGACAGGTGATAGGCAAAAGGGATACGAGAGGATCATGGGACAGGAGGTCCAGGAAGAAAGACGGGGGGAGGGGGGACCCAGAGGATGGGCAAGGGGTATATTCAGAGGGACATAGGGAGAAAAAGGAGAGTGAGAGAAAAATGTGTGTATAAAAATAAGTAACAGATGGGGTATGAGGGGGAGGTGAGGCATTAGCGGAAGTTAGAGAAGTGGATCATCGACTTCTCTAACTTCCGCTAATGCCCCACCTCCCCCTCGTACCCCATCTGTTACTTATTTTTATACACACATTCTTTCTCTTTCTCTCTCCTTTTTCTCCCTGTGTCTCTCTGAATATACCCCTTGCCCATCCTCTGGTTCCCACCCCCCCCGCCCCTGTCTTTCTTCCCGGACTTCCTGTCCCATGATCCTCTCGTATCCCCTTTGCCAATCGCCTGTCCAGCTCTTGGCTCCATCCCTCCCCCTCCTGTCTTCTCCTATCATTTTGGATCTCCCCCTCCCCCTCCAACTTTCAAATCCCTTACTCACTCTTCCTTCAGTTAGTCCTGACGACGGGTCTCGGCCTGAAACATCGACTGCACCTCTTCCTAGAGATGCTGCCTGGCCTGCTGCGTTCACCAGCAATTTTTATGTGTGTTGCTTGGAATATTGTGAGCGGTTTTGGGCTCCTTATCTAAGAAAAGATGAACTGAAATTAGAGAGACTCCAAATGTCACAAGAATAATTCTGGGAATGCATGAGTTAGTGTATGAGGAGCATTTGATGGCTCTGGGCCTGTACTCACTGGAGCTTAGAAGAATGAGGGGGGATCTCATTCAAATCTATTGAATATTGAAAGGCCTAGATAGATTGGATGTGGAGAGGATGCTTCCTATGCTGGACCAGAAGGCACAACCTCAGAATAGGCCTTCTGATCACTGATGATGATGAGTCCCACTATTGTTGTGTCTTCAGTGAACTTAATGTTATTGTTAAGGTGTTTAGCCATCCAATCACTTGTGAGCAGAGTGTACAACAATGGGCTCTGCACACAGCCTTGGGGGGTGGGGACACCTATGTTGAGGATAATGGGGAGGGAAGAGCAGTTGTGCATCATGACTATCTGAATTCTAGGCAGAATAACGATTCAGCATAGAGTAGATGGGCCAAAGGACCTGTTTTGTGTTGTGGTGTTCCATGATTATATGACCAGTCGCTGAAAGTTCTGTAGCAGCTGCAATTAGGAAGGCACATGGTATGTCAGGCTTACTTAGAAGAGGACTTGAGTATATGTGTAAGAATATTTTGTGGATGTTTACAGGGCATTGGTGAGACAGTAATAGAATTTTGCGTGCAGGTTGAGTCTCTTCATATGAGGAAAGATATTCTTAGAAGAGAGAGTGTGTGCAACAAAGGTTGACTGGTCTGATTCCTAGGATGGCAGGATGGACGTATAAGGAGATATTTGAAGCAACACACACAAAACACTGGAGGAACTTAGCAGGCCAGGCAGCGTTAATGGAAAAGAGTAAACAGTCGGTGTTTCAGCCCTAGACACCTCATCAGACTGACCAGTCCTGATGAAGGGTCATGGCAAAACATTAACGGGTTTATTCTTTTGCTTAGATGCTGCACCTGGCCTGCTGAGTTCCTCCAGCATTTTATGTGTGCTACTTTGGATTTCTCATGTGAAGGAGATGTTTGGGTTGATTATGCTGAAAATCACTGGAGCTTAGAACATTGAGAGGAGAGTATATAGAATCCTATAAAATTTTAATAGAGCAAGACAGACCAGATGAAGGGACAATGGTCCAAAAGACTGGAGAGTCCAGATTCAATGGTCATTGCCTCAGGATGCAGGGTATTCTTTTAAAAACTGGCATCGGCAGAAACTGCTTCACTCGGACGATGGTGACTCTGTGAAATTCTCTACCAATGAAAGCAGTGGAGGCTAAGTCATTAACTATACTGAAGAATGTCATGGCATGGTCAAGAGCTGAGTAGACTGTTACTGTGACAATTTCATCTGCATTAAGCATTGGGACATATGCACTGATGACATGAGCAGATTGGCTGTTGCTGACAGTCATTGATTCCTACTGGGAGCACTGGTAGCTTGTTCTTAATTGCAAAGACAACATTTCTGTCATTGTACTACAGTAAAAAGCTGCAGCCTTCCCTCTTCCTTTCAGCTGAGGCCACCTTAACTCACTAAGACCATTGACATTGAAGTTATTTCTATTAAGTTCTCTCACAACCACAGCAGTATCATTTCAACTTATATATTATCTGTTATTCATTGGAGGGCAAACATTCCATGCTTCAAAAGTTACCACATTCTTGATTAGGAGTAACTCAGAGAAGATGGATGAAATCGAGAAAAGGAATGAAAATCTGAATGCTGAGTATGTGAGGAACAATATAAGATTAGAAAATTATTAACTGAAGTTGTTGAATTCTTGAGTTGTTGAAGCATGAAGTATATTGTGATGTGCCAGGGAGGAAGATGAGGTGCTGTTCATCAAGCTTGAGTTGACCTTGATTGGAACAGGTTAGGAGGACGAAGGCTCAAGTAACAGACAGTATTCCTATGACAAACGTAGCCTCCCCTGGCCACCCTCAGGGTCGCTCGGCTCGCTGTCGTCTAGGGAAACAGCCTCGGCCCCGCTAAACTGGATAATTCGTTTGTGTGGATGCTGTGTGAGGTACCCCACCCCGCCCAAATAACAGACAATACACCAGATGCACTTAAATGATTTACAGTTTATAGATATTACTGGAACTATATAATTAAAAGAGAATAAAATATAAAAGGAAAATAAAAGGCGCCACACTTATCAAAGTTCAATCTCTTCATGCACAAAACCGTTGGAGCTCAAGGACCTTCTTCTTCACCCTGCAACCCCTCGGACCACCTCGACCGGCCGCCTGGGACCAACAACGGTGGTCGACCAGACGCTCCACACGAGTCCGTCTCCGTCTCCTCGCCGAACGTCCCGCTCGGGGTCCGACCCCGTTAGTGGACTCACAGCACCTCGTCCATCCTCTGTCTCGCTCTCCCGCCTTCTGCCCCAAAACCCCACGCATACAGTATCTTCAAATACACCAAAACCATAACAACTATCCCAATTGGTTAGTAGCACCCTCTTATCAGACTCTAAAGCAAAAACAAACTGTTAGCGCAAACTTTCTCAGTGTTTAACACAACAAAGCCGCATTCCCCAGATTAACATAACAAAGACGCCATTTTAATTAGCCTCCGCAGTAACATAAAAATCGAAACCCCCTTACACTCTCCCCCCACCAAATAAAGTCATGTCCTCATGACTTATAAATAACTCGCCACCCAGTCCTACAGACACACAACACACACATACACAGATACACACAGTGACAGTGCTCCCCAAACAGTGGACCTTACTCCCGTCCCACGGGCGCTACATAGGCCAACCTATCTGGGAGCTTCTTAACCCTCTGAGACCTCCGTACCCCCTCACCTAAACCCAAAAGGCTCAGACACTACTAGGGATACCTCGGGCCTGCTTGCCAACTCCTCTCCCACTCAGGCCACCACTACAGCTCGGAGCCCCCAGTCCAGTATCCGGGGCCCCGCCTCTCCTCCTTCCTGATCCTGCTGTAACTCAGACTGCCCACAGCTAACTCTCCCCACTACACCTGACTCAGTGGGAGAAGGGCCAAAAGTCTCTTCCTCAATCACGGGGAAGTTAGCGAAAGACAGCATGTACCACATGTGTAGCACATCATGCTTCGAACCCGTATCCTTCCTCATTCCCTCGATCGGTAGCTGCTGTTTGAGTTTCTCCAAACTGAAACATTTAGCCAGGGCTACCCCTTCAGCCTCCTGCAGTCGAGACGTCAGCTTCTTCGGGGACTCCTTCAACTCTCGCCACAGCCTCCGCAGTTCTGACTCAGGGTTCCTGGCCATCTCAATCTGGGACGCAGTTACCCCACCAGCTTCTTCCACCCTGACCTGAAAAGCAGCAGTTAAAGAATGTTCGGCCTCCGGTTGTTTCTTCCTGAAGGCGTCTTCCAGGTCAACTTTCAGTTTTTCCACTTCATTTAAACTCGCGATAGTCACCTTCAGGTTCCTTTCAAGCGTCCGCCTCCCTTTTCCGAGATCTGTCCTCCATTTCTTCACCTCCTCGGGAGTGTAGTCAAATTCCCCTCCCTGGGCTCTTGGTTTTCTATTGACCTTAGTTAGAACACTTCCTTGATCTTCCCCAACTTGTAAATCTTCCAATCTGTTCTGAATGGACATCTTGAGTTTCTGCTGATCCCTTCCAAGGTGGGTCATTGTTTCTTCTCACTGGATTAATTCATCAGTACATGACCGCAGTGCGGTGCAAATCCCCTCTCTTCCCTGTGTCTCATTCAGATTGACGACCTGGGTTTCCATCCCCCGGTTCACCACCGTCTGTCCCAACACCAGGAAGTTCAACTGGTATGTCGGGTCATTTTCCTCACATTGCACCAAACTCCTCCGGCCAAAAGCTCCTCCACATTTGACACTTCGCTTCGGTCGCCCGGGCTCAGCCACTCGCCTTGCCTCATAGTCCCCCCAGGCGAATCCAAGCTCTAGGCGGTCATCCACATACGTCAAAACTCCACACTCCTTCACTTCCCCCATGGTCTTCCTCATGCCCCGCGGGAAGGTTGCAGGGGTTCCGGATATGCCCTTGGGCATCTTTTCGGATTGGAAGAATCCTAGGGAACTAGTAAAGGCCATCTTCAGCTCAACAGCCGCACTCCTCAGGATCTGGCAACATCCACCCCTCAGATGCAGCACATTAAACCACATCGCATCATCCCCACACACGCTGCCTTCATCTTCCACGCCGCTAGGGTCCAGTTGCCGCGACCTCTCTCTCACTGAGGTGTCTTCAGCGGTCAACTCCCCTCCCTCGTGGTAGTTTGGAGCATCTACTAAGAGGGTCTCACCCTCAGCTACTTTCCCCAGGCCATACCACCGCTGGGTCTCGCTTAAATTCGGTACCGTCTCAAGGCTGCTACACACGTCCTCAGAAGCAACTCGACACACTGGGTGCCCAGACAATGCCTCCATGAACTCCAGGGTCATTAACCAATCATCGTCTTCTGGATAACTACTGCCACTAGTACCCAGAGTCTCCGGTGCCCTTGCGGTTGTCAAGGATAAATGCTTCAGACACCGGTTGTAAAACAAACTGTCCAACAACTTGATCTGTGCCCTGGGGTCGAGGATAGCTTTAGCATTGCTTCCCTCTATCCATAGCAACACCCTGGGGCGTAGCCCCTCTAAGCCTTCAGGAATAGGGTCTTTTCCTTTCAGAAGTTCATTGGTACGTTGCTGCGAACGTGCTTCCCCAGAGACCCCAAGCCGTTCCTCCACTGGCCCTCCACTAAGTTTCCCGACACCTCTCTGATCAGCTGAACAACTGATCCCCTGAAATGATCCCCCTGGCACTGCAAGCAATTTAGCCGCCCTCCTCGCCAGAGAAGACACACTGAAAACTGTCCCCCCCTCTTTCAAATAACTGACAGCTGTCACTACGGTGTAAGTGAACCTGACAGCTCTCACACCATCACCAGCCCGCCTACTCAAACTTTCAACCAATCCCTGTCGCTCTCCCTCAACCAAGCACTGCCACTCATCTAACAACTGAGAGATCCTCTCCGCCCACATCTCGCACGCCTCCGCCCCTCCTGGGGTGGAGACTATCCCAAGTGCCAGGCGGAGCCTGCCAGAGCTAGAACATTTATTCGCAGACCCTACCTACAAATCAGACCACTCTTCCCTCTCTCTCCCAACCGCTTAGGCAGCTCCAAGTGCCACCTCCAACTCGTCAATGCCAACCCGAACTCGAACAAAGACCTCACCCACCACGCATACAGCAATCACCAGCAAATAACCCACAGAGATACACATTACAGATTTAAACAGGGTACCCACACAGCATACCAGCAGACTCAATCCTGGACAAAGCCCACACAATGTAGCCCCCCTGGCCACCCTCAGGGTCGCTCGGCTCGCTGTCGTCCAGGGAAACAGCCTCGGCCCCGCCAAACTGGATAATTCGTTTGTTTGGATGCTGTGTGAGGTACCCCACCCCGCCCAAATAACAGACAATACACCAGATGCAATTAAATGATTTACAGTTTATAGATATTACTGGAACTATATAATTAAAAGAGAATAAAATATAAAAGGAAAATAAAAGGCGCCACACTTATCAAAGTTCAATCCTTTCGTGCACAAAACCGTTGGAGCTCAAGGACCTTCTTCTTCACCCTGCGACCCCTCGGACCACCTCGACCGGCCGCCTGGGACCAACAACGGTGGTCGACCAGACGCTCCACACGAGTCCATCTCCGTCTCCTCGCCGAACGTCCCGCTCGGGGTCCGACCCCGTTAGCGGACTCACAGCACCTCGTCCATCCTCTGTCTCGCTCTCCCGCCTTCTGCCACAAAACCCCGTGCATACACTATCTTCAAATACACCAAAACCATAACAACTATCCCAATTGGTTAGTAGCACCCTCTTATCAGACTCTAAAGCAAAAACAAACTGTTAGCGCAAACTTTCTCAGTGTTTAACACAACAAAGCCGCATTCCCCAGATTAACATAACAAAGACGCCATTTTAATTAGCCTCCGCAGTAACATAAAAATCGAAACCCCTTTACACAGAATTTTGTAAGCATAATTCTTTTTTAATGTGGGGAGATTTGCCCAGAGGCAGAAAAGACTTAAAACAGGTGGAAACTTACTGCAAGGAACTTCTATAAGATTAGAGAGAGTGGGAAGGAAACAACTTCTGAAGCCCAATGTCAATCTCCTGGTCTGAAGGTAGGTATTCTGGTGAAAGAGTCACTCACTCTGCATTTGCTTTCCCCTCTGGAGGAAAGGCCACATTATGAGTACTGAATGTATTTCACTCAGCTGGGACGTTTACAAGTAAGTCACCTGGAATGTGTCTTTGGGTCCCTGGATGACAGGAATGGACAAGGTACAAGAGCAGGTGATACATCACTTGAGATTATATGGGAAGGTCCTATCAGAAGGAGAGAGGTTTTGAAGAAGGCCAGAACACTGAAGAGTGAATGATCCTTTCAGAGTGCTGAAAGGGGAGGGTAAGAAGACTCTATTGGTGGCATAACACTGGAGGTATTGGAAATTACAAATATCGATCCATTGAATCTATAGTTGGTGAAGTGGAAAGTGAGGACAAGGGAATGTGATCCTTGTGCAAGTGTGAGGATATTGGGAGAACATAATTGTAAGATATGGAACAGTGTGCGAAACAGTTGAGAGCCCTGTTTGTAGTGGAATAGGAGAAACTACATGTAAGGAAATAAGAAAACTTCCTGCAAGCAATAGTGTGGAAGGCATTGTCATCAGAACACATGTGGTAGAACCAAAGAAGAAATAAGATTGGAATGGAATTTTTGTTTGAAGTAAGGTGAAATCAAATGAGGTGATCCATGTATGTAATGTTCAGTGGCAGAAAAAAATTTAAAATGAATGAAGATGTCCAAAGTTCTGCAATGAAAGAAAACCATAAATCTTTTGGTCAGGCAATGAGCAGGATAGATGAGCTGGTATCAGTGGCTCGATGTAGATGACACTGTAATGGTTAGCACAATGCTTTACACTGCTGTCTGTAGGGAGTTTCTGTATTCTCCCCGTGACTGTGTGGGTTTCCTCTCACTGCTCTATTTTCTTCTCACATTCCAAATCAATACAGGTTAGGGTTAGTAAAGTTGTGCGCATGCTATTTGGCGCAGGAAGCATGGCAACACTTGCGGACTGTCCTCAGCAAATCATTGGACAGTAAATGTTTCAGGTCTGAGACTGTCAGAAGAGATTTTCAGAGTTGGATAGAGTACAGATCAAAAGGAAAAAAAATTAGATAACAAAAATAAATTACACTGTTATATGAGCAGAGGCAAAAGGATATGTATGACCCCTCTATTTACAATGTATATTAAAAGAGGAAACAATAGTCAAGCTAGTTTACAATTTAAAACTGGTAACTTGGACTGAGAGGAGGATACGGAGAGCCTGTAAATTCAGTGGGCCAGAAAGATGCCAAATGAAGTTATTTCAAGAAATCCAGTATTGTTCACTTTTGTTCAAAAGATAACAAAACCAAACATGTCTTAAAAGTGAATGTTGTTACTCTTTTGTAGTTGGATATGCATTGCTCACTGGAAGTTTAACATTCAGTTGCAGTGTAATTTAGTCCTAAAATAAGGAGAATTTTCTTAAAGGATTTGTTTTGTGGTCCTCTACAACAGACTTCATTATAAAAGGCTTTGGTTAACACATTTTTTAACTAAAGCAGTCACAGGATATAAAGATTGGGCAAGAAAGTAAGTTTGAATAAGGATTTACCACGACCTTTTATTTAACATTGTAGCAAGTTTCAGAGACCATACAGCATAGCCACACACTCAAAATGCTAAGGAACTCAGCAGGCCAGGCAGTATCTATGGAAAACAGTAAACAGTCAATGTTACTGGCCAAGACCCTTCATCAGGACTCACCTCATGTCTGTGATTCAGCATAGTCCTACAGTTTCTTACGTCCTCTGCATTGCTTCAATAAAATAAAATTTGAATATATTAATCAGAGAACTTGGGAGTACCTTAGATAGACATCTTTGTTAGTATGGACAAGTTAGGCCAAAGATACTTATGACTCTATGTCTAGCTGAATTTAAAACTGACACAACCTTTGATTAGAGCTTTTTGCCATGTTTTTATGTTATGTCTGCAACTACATTTCAAAATTACTCAGTACCCCAGGAAGTATACTTTGATGCTACTAAGTACCTAAAACCTTATTGTATCAAAAGTGGAAAGTACATATTCAAAATGTATTTTCATGATGATAGATATAATTTTTTGGTATGAAATTGCATCATTGCTTGCATTTAATAATAAAAGGGTCAGAGTGTACATCAACTATGAAGAATTAAAGTGCAATTTGATATACAAATTTAAACCCGTAATGTTTTAGAATAACAAGTATTACACTAATGAACTGCACTGTATTTGACAATTTTGTGGTTAAGCTTTCCTTAAACATCTAAACCACAAACATTTTATTAAAAACAGGAAACCTCAAATGGTATTATTTTCTTGAGAATTGGAAACTTAGCATTGAAGAACATTTTGTTTTATTTCAAAAACATTTGTCCCAACAATATTTGCACTATTCTATGAGTTAAGGAAATGTATCACATAACTTAAGATTACTTTAGGTGAAAGTCCAAAAATATTTGTTGTGCCATATTTAACATCATAACAACAGACTGGGTAATAGTAAGATGATCTGTGAGGGGGCTACAAATCTGAAAAGACAGATTAAGAGAGAAAAGGAAACAGATTTGGAATTTATTGATTTTGGTAGGAAGAACAGAAAAACAGAATGCTTCTGATGCTATGAGCAAATATTGTTGCATGAAGAGATCTCCACCTGTTGGTTCTTGAGATGCAGAAAGTCAGCATGCATTGCAATGTGAATTTAGAAAACAATTATTGTGCTGGCATTTAATAGAGTATTTTGAGTAGAAAAAATTTTGCTGAGATTCAATAGGACTCTGCAGAATTAGAAATCGGGTTTAATATCACAGGCAGATATTGTGAAGTTGGTTGTTTTGAGCAGCAGTACATTGCTATACATAATAAAAAATACAAAATATTACTATAGAAATATATATAGAAAATTAAATTAAATAAGTAGTGCAAAAAGAGAGCAGAAAAAAAGGAAGAATATTGAGGTAGTGTACATTGTCCATTCAGAAATCTGATAGTGGAAGGAAAGAAGCTTTTTCTGAAACATTGAGTGTGTACCTTCAAGCTCCTGAACCTCCTTTGTAATGGTAGCAATGAGAAGAGAGCATGTCCTGGGTGATGAGATGGATGATGGATGCTTCCTTTTTGAAGCATTGCCTTTTGAAGGTGTCCTCAGTGCTGGGGAGGCTGGTGCCCATAATGGAGTTGGCTGAGTTTACAACTTTCTACAGCTTTTTTGATCCTGTGCAATGGCCCCCTCCATACCAGAGAGTAGTGTAACCATTCAGAATGTTCTACCCAGTACTTCTGTAGAAGTTTGCTAGAGTCTTTGTTGACATACCAGATCTCCTTAAACTGCTAAAAAAATACAATCGTTGTCGTGAGAGATTGATGATGTCCTTGAAAACTCCCGCCATTTGGTTGGCTCATTTTTTAGTGTCTTACTTGGTTACATCATCAGGGCCTGATGCGTTGCGAGGGTTAAGCCTCCTAAAAAGATGTTCTGATTTCAGCCTCTGTGATAGAGATCACTGGATCACCAGATGCTGGAGGGATTCATACAGGTGTGATTAAAATCTCCCTTTCAAAGCAAGCATAAAAGGTGTTGAGCTCATCTGGGAGTGAAGCATCACAGCCATTCGTGATGTTAGGTCTGCTTTGTAGGAAGTAATGGCCTGCAATCCCTGCTAGAACTAACATGCATCTGATTCAGTCTCTAATTTCAAATGGATTCATTTTTTTCACTCCTAAAATACTCTTCTGTAGCTTGTACATGGACTTTTTGTATACTTCTGGATCATCGGTCCTGAGACTTCATCTGAAATACTATCGGGAGATCTGGTTGTCATGCCAGAAGAATATACATTTTGACATAAGTGCATTACAAATTCTCAAAATTGGTTCCTGGATTTATGGGTCATTTCACAAAGAGCTATTAAGAAAGATTATTCTATACATGCTTGGAGCCATTTGAAAGAAATTGGCAGGGTAGATGCTGAAAAATGTTTGCTTTAGCAGGAACCTAGAACCAGGGGCAGTTTCAGGATAAGGTTGAGATGAGATGTTTCTTCACACAAGAAGAACCTTGTTCCAAAAGGCTGGAGTGCTCATATGTTGAGTATATTCAAAGACGGAGTCAGTAGATTTTTGGAAACAGTGTTGGAACAGGCTTGAGTGGTTGTATGATCCATTCCTGCTTCTATTTTGGGTGTTCAAATTTTCTGTTAGTTAGTAGTGCACTTGGTTCTAAGATAAAAGGTTGTGCGCCCAAAAATCCTTGCAGAATCTTTACCACTCAGCACTATTTTAAAGAGGAATTAGTGTCCTGGCCAATGTGCACCCCTCAAATCAAAATCACCAAAGATAGATTATATCTGGATTTAAAATGTTTTATGACACGTTGCATACATTGACAACTGTGTTTTGCACTTTATACAAGTTGTTATACTTCAAAAGTATTTTATTGGCATCACGCTATGTCTTAGGTTTCTTCGTGAATCCAAATTAAAGATTATATGCATAAATTCAAATAGTTGGCTTTAAAAGGAAATGGGTAAATATTGCTGTCACTAAGCTACCAAGCTGAATAAGAAGCAAAATTCAACCGGACAGTTGAATGATCAACAATATGGAATACACGATCAATGAAGTGACTTTCGTTTCGATGATCAGTGGTAAGAAATATGAAATATACTGTACACCCAAAAAGTCTACAGGCCAAGGACTTACAGAGGAAGATAAAATTTAAATTAGTATTATAAGATCAATTGAGGATATGAATAAATGCTTAGTATTTTAATTTATGTTCATGGTCTTTTTTGTAAGAATCTTGAAGCTGCTGTTTGTAGGTGAAGTGTACCATGCAAAATGGAAAGTAAAAGCAATTTCACATCATTTTGAGTTTTCTTTATTCTGTTTCATGCAATATATTTAGTATATAATGAACATAGCATTTCCTATTTTGTCTAGTATTTTTTTAAACTAATTGCTTTATATATGTCTGCTTATCTTGTTTCTGAAAAGAACTGTTAGGTCGGCACTAAAAATAATAGTTACAGACCAATTACCTTAGAAATATCAGCAAGAGTAGTCAGGATTCATGTAAATTCAGTAAAGTGAACCAAAGGCACATTAAATTAATAGGCCACATATTGCTAGTCCCAATTTGAAAACTTGTGTCCATACCATATCTACTGTCCTCACTACTCTACTCTTACATTTACTTTCTGTTGTCAAAAAACTCTTAAGGTATTCCATGCATTACTGCCAAATTCCTGCCCTTGGAATATTTTGAAAAAAAATTAAAGTTACCTTAAACAATTGTTACAGAAATTAATTAAAACATTCTATTTAATAAAGGCAAAGTGTAGAAACATAAATCTCACTTGTTCTTAGTTACTCTGATCTTCAGTGAAGATCAGCAATCCCATTCAAATAAAAAGAATGCACTTCCTAGTTGGTGTAAAACTGAGCAACCTTCTGCAGTGTATTCAGACCCCAGCTTGTGCAGCACTCTGCCACAGCTAATAGAGTTGCTAATATAGTGACCGTAACTGACTTAAATGATTGCCGCCCAGTGGCACTGACCTCAACAATCATGAAGTGCTTTGGGCGGCTGGTAATGAAACATAAAATCCCACCTACATTGGATCTTTCCTGTTCGCCTACTGCTCAAGCCAGTGCACTAAAGATGGCATAGCATCCTGCCTAACTGGAAAACAATTGCTTATATGTCAACAACAGGAATTCTGCAGATGCTGGAAATTCAAGCAACACACATCAAAGTTGCTGGTGAACGCAGCAGGCCAGGCAGCATCTCTAGGAAGAGGTACAGTTGACATTTCAGGCCGAGACCCTTCGTCAGGACTAACTGAAGGAAGAGTTAGTAAGAGATTTGAAAGTGGGAGGGGGAGGGGGAGATCCAAAATGATAGGAGAAGACAGGAGGGGGAGGGATGGAGCCAAGAGCTGGACAGGTGATTGGCAAAGGGAATATGAGAGGATCATGGGACAGGAAGTCCGGATGATAGGAGAAGACAGGAGGGGGAGGGATGGAGCCAAGAGCTGGACAGGTGATTGGCAAAGGGAATATGAGAGAATCATGGGGGACCAGAGGATGGGCAAGGGGTATAGTCAGAGGGACAGAGGGAGAAGAAGGAGAGTGAGAGAAAGAATGTGTGTATAAAAATAAATAACGGATGGAGTACGAGGGGGAGGTGGGGCATTAGCGGAAGTTGGAGAAGTCGATGTTCATGCCATCAGGTTGGAGGCTACCCAGACGGAATATAAGGTGTTGTTCCTCCAACCTGAGTGTGGCTTCATCTTTACAGTAGAGGAGGCCGTGGATAGACATGTCAGAATGGGAATGGGATGTGGAATTAAAATGTGTGGCCACTGGGAGATCCTGCTTTCTCTGGCGGACAGAGCGTAGGTGTTCAGCAAAGCGGTCTGAGTTCAAGAGCCATGAGGTAATGTTGCAGCGCTATAAACCCCTAGTTAGACTATGCTTGTTCACTCCTGGTTGCCTCATTCTCGGAAGGATGTGGAAGCTTTAGAGAGGGTGCAGAGGAGATTTACCAGGATGCTGCCTGGGTAGGAGAGCATGCCTTATGGAGGTGGGTTGAGTGAGCTATGATTTTTCTCTTTGGAGTGAAGGAGGATGAGAGGTGACTTGATAGAGGTGTACAAGATAATAAGAGGCGTAAATAGAGTGGACAGTCAGAAACTTTTCCCAGGGTAGAAATGGCTAATACCAGGGGTCATCAGTTTAAGGTGATTGGAGGAATGTATAGGGGAGATATCAGAGTTCAGTTTTTTTACACAGAGAGTGGTTGGTGAATGGAACGTTCTGCCAGGGCTGGTGGTAGAGGCAGATACATTCTGGATATTTAAAAGATACATAAGCACATAGATGATAGAAAAATGGAGGGCTGTGTGGGAAGGAAGGGTGAGACTCATCTTGGAGTAAGTTAAAGGGTCAGCACTTCATTGTGGGCTGAAGGGCCTGTATTGTGCTGTACTGTTCCATGTTCTGTGTTCTAATACTGAGAACATGAGTCGTAGAGTCTTTGAAACTAAGTCCATGGGTTGTTGTCCTAAAATATAGATTTGCATTGTAAAACTTAGTTGCCTAAATAGGTATGGAAATACTAAATAGTCGAGCAATTTATGTGAAGATTTATGCATAGAACTGTAGTGTTGATACACAGTAATCTGTGTATTTACGCAATCCACACTCTCCTCTTGAGTGAATGGTGCATAGTTTATCCGAAGATGTTCAATGAGGTGATTTCTAAGAAATGTGTTATAAGACAGATGTGTCAAGTAGTGCAAGACCAAATATAGTTATTTCTGTTAAAATTTGGAAAGTCACAGAAAATAATTTGCTTTATCACGTTGGTTAATGGATAGCAATGAAATAAATAGCTCCTATGCATATTTAAGCCATATACTCTTATGGATTAAGAGAGCAAAGGAGGGAAAGGAGAAGAGGAGCAGAGAAGAGGAGGAGCAAAAATAATATATTTCAGGGATCAGTGTTAGATCAACAACATCCTAGTCCTGCATTTGACTGAGTATGATGGAAGTGGAGGCTGGATGTATGTACTCTTTTGTCAACTTATGTATTCCAGTATGCTTTCTTTTCTATATCAAAATCTTCTTTAATTAATGGTAATTTAGTTAGAAGATAGTAAAGGCATCCTTTAGTCTTGCGAGACCATGGATGTGCGCTTGGAAAGTCTTCACTCTCCAGGGCGCAGGCCTGGGTAAGGTTGTATGGAAGACCAGCAGTTGCCCATCCTGCAAGTCTCCCCTCTCCATGACACCAATGTTGTCCAAGGGAAGGGCATTAGGACCCATACAGCTTGGCACCAGTGTCATCGCAGAGCAATGTGTGATTAAATGCCTTGCTCAAGGACACATGTTGCCTCGGTTGGGGCTCAAGCTTACGACCTTTAGAAGATACAAGCATTCATTTACCAAACAATGTTTGCATTTTGGCCCAATTAAGTGGTTGCCGTATTAGCCAAAGTTTCTTGTAAATAGTTAGAACTTTATATTCAAAAAATGCAAACTATCCTTTAACTAAATAATAAATTTTGTATTTAAATAAAATACAAAACAAATTAGAACACTACCAATGCTACTACGGTACTATAAAATTGTGTATTAGTTTCCAATAGTTATTGACAGGGGAATTCATCCTGTGTACTCTGCTGCATTCTTTTGATTGACTGTAAATAAACAAAATCAGTGCAGACAGTAAGTGTAGGTAATGTACTACCTTCATACAATATTTGTGACAATTGCATCCTCTAAATCTTCATTTTCATTGTAACATTCAAGCTGATTGCCAATTCCTTCAAATTCTTCATAGTTTCTAACTTGTTGGAGTAGTACAAATCATTTCATTTTCATTCCTGGCCGTTTCTGGTATCTCCAAGCCTGAATGCTTAAAACTGCAGTGAGTAAAACAGTTCTAAATTGTCTTACTGCTTATTTCTTACAACTATTAGTGACAAAAACCGCTGCTTTTTGAATACAAATACATGCAACTGATGCTATTTAACCAACCACACATTTTAATTCCACATCCCATTCCCATTCGGATATGTCTATCCACGGCCTCCTCTACTGTAAAGATGAAGCCACACTCAGGTTGGAAGAACAACACCTTATATTCCGTCTGGGTAGCCTCCAACCTGATGGCATGAACATTGACTTCTCTAACTTCCGCTAATGCCCCACTTCCCCCTCGTATCCCATCCGTTATTTATTTATATACACATATTCTTTCTCTCGCTCTCTTTTTTCTCCCTCTGTCCCTCTGACTATACCCCTTGCCCATCCTCTGGGTCCCCCCCCCCTTTTCCTTCTCCCTGGGCCTCCTGTCCCATGATCCTCTCATATCCCTTTTGCCAATCAACTGTCCAGCTCTTGGCTCCATCCCTCCCCCTCCTGTCTTCTCCTATCATTTTGGATCTCCCCCTCCCCCTCCCACTTTAAAATCTCTTACTAGCTCTTCCTTCAGTTAGTCCTGACGAAGGGTCTCAGCCCGAAACGTCGACTGTACCTCTTCCTAGAGATGCTATGTTCACCAGCAACTTTGATGCTATTTAAAAGCTGATCACTCTGAGCGCAGCATAGCAACTAATGTCCGCACAAGTGCATGCGACCAGCACTAATTAGAAAGTGTTTGGCAACAGTCTTCTGTCCCAGTTAGGTGCCATAGTGTCCCAAATAAATGAAAGGAATTCATTTATTTTCTGAATTTAGTTTTGGTTCTTTAAAAGTTGTCACAAATAAATGACTGCGCTGATTAACCAATGGACCAGTTTACTGGAATCCACTGTATTTGAAAAATGCTTGCATGAATTTGCATAATGTCAAATTTCCATGAGTCAGGGAGTCCCTGTACTTTTGAAGATGCACTGCTTTTTTGGTAAGGTAAGGATTTTCTTCTTGTGATCTGCGTTTTGCATTCAAATGCCACGAGTTTCCATAGGGATGCCTGCAAATTTATAAGTTATCCATATTGATAAGTACTCTCAACACATTCCTAGCATATGAAATATTTAGTCACGTCTGCTCTTTTTGTTATGACATGAGGACACTAATTTGGAAGCCAGTAATGTAGTTTTATAATTGTTTTTCTCTGTAATAAATAATAAAAGCATGCTGTTTTTATTTTTCTTTCGGAAAGAAAAGTCTTTCATTCATCCATGAAATATTTCAGTTAATCACAGCAGCTGGCACAAATGTGTTTAAAAGTAAGTTGTACTGGATAGATGTGATTTTTTTTTAAAGGTGTTTAGAGGAGTATGTTAGATGTGAATATAGATTATTTAAAGATGTTCACTAGCATGTTTTACATGATGTAACTTTTACAACACTAATGTCAAGGCAGGGTCAAACTGAAGCATGCACAGAAAGTTAACTGATAGACAGAGACCAAACAGTTAAGACTAATGGAATCGGTGAAGACTGAAAGAGAAGCAAAAATTGCAAGGATTGGTGCTGGGTCTATGTTTGCTCTGTCTGTACTAAGGGGCAGTTTATTTTGCATATTTTGATAAAAACATGAGTATAGGGTTTGCAAGCATCTAGACTGTAAAAGATTTAGAATGATTTGATTTTGACTCATTAGCAAAGGAAACAGCTGATTAATTTTAATACAGACTAGTATGAAGTAACTTCCTTTGGGAAGGGGTATGGAAATGAGGAATACAATGAATGGAAACACACCAGTGTCTGTGGCTTAGCAAAGAAACCCAGAGGTTCAAATGTACAGTTTTCTTAAAGCCCGAACACATGTTAGTGAGGCTATTCAACAGCCAAAATAATTGGAATTTCAATAACTGAAATGTGGCAAATGTACAGTCTCTAGAAATTAAAGTGGAAGACATCAGAGCAAGATTGCTGTCCCAGAGGGACATCAGCAACTTCTGTGCACTTTGCTTCACAGAAACATGGCTGTCCCCCACCATTCTGGATGCAGCGCTGTAACCCCATATCTTCACCATTCTCTGCAAAGGCAGGAGAGCTCAGTCTTTTAAAGGTAGAAAAGGTGGAGTATGCTTTATGATGAACTTGTTGTGGTGCACAGACATGGCAGTTCTGCCTCAGTCCTGCTTCCTTGACTTGGAACATCTAGTGGTCAAATGTCATCCTTTTTACCTTACTTACTACCCATTATGCTGCTGGCATTTAGGGCAGCAATGAAGGTCCTTCATCTCTGATGGTGTTCAGGGCTTCCTTCATCATGCCAGTAGCTTGGTTTTCACGACTATCAGTCTTGCTGGCTGAGACTCAGGAATACCATCACAGTCAGATGCAAAAGGATATTTCATTGCTGTTTCCATAACAATTTTGTTTAATCAGTCAGATTTGTTAGTCCTGAGCTGAACCCTGAACCTGGAGGACCAGAGGGCTACTCTTAGTCTGGCCTCTACCCTTTGACCTGTTTGACATAGGTGACCCTACTAAGAGCCAAAACATAAAGCCTTTCCTTCATCCAACATAGCTCTCCAGGTCATTGAGGCACACAAGCCTCCAAACCACAACAAGGTTGTGGTCCTGTCTATCTGCCAAAGGAGTTTTCTGCCATCATTCTGATAGTAGTGTACACTCCAGCTCAGGCAAACGTCAGACAGGCACTAGAGGAGCTGATCACTGTAATTAGCAGGCACAAAACAGCACACACTGATCCCTTCCCTATCACCGTGGGGGATTTCAACCAGGCCAGCTTGAAGAAATCTCTGAACACCAACCACAAGCATATCACCTGTACAACCAGAGGAGACAATACAATTGACCAATGTTAAACCACCATCACAAACGTTTACCATGCTATCCCATGTTCACAAGTTGGAAAGTCCAATCACCAAGCTGTACTTCTACTCCCAGTGTATAGTCAGAGACTGAAGACCATAGAACCAGTGATAAAAGCCAAGAAAGTATGGTTAAGGGAGGTGGAGGAGCATTGACCAGATTGCTTTAGAGTCTTACAGCACAGAAAGGGGGCCATTAGCCCATCTAGTTCATGCCAAAACTGTTTAAACTGCCTACTCCCATCTACCTGCACAGAGACCATAGTCCTCCATACCCCTTCATCCATGTACCCATCCAAACTTCTCTTAATGTTGACATCGAGCTCAGACGTACTACTTGTACTGGCAGCTCATTCCTCACTCTCACAACTTTCTGAGTAAATACGTTTTCTGTCATGTTCCCCTTAAACTTTTCACCTTTTGCCCTTAACCTATGACCTCTGGAGTTCCACCCAACCTCAGTGGAAAAAGCCTGCTTGCATTTACGCTATCTATACACCTCATAATTGGTATACCTCTATCAAATCTCCTCTTAATCTTCTGTGTTCTAAGGAATACAGTCCTAACTTACTCAATCTTTCCTTATAACTCAGGTCCCAAAGACCTAGTGATGTCCTCGTAAATTTTCTCTGTGCTCTTTCAACCTTGTTTACATCTTTCCTGTAGGTAGGTGACCAGAATCGCACAAAATACTCCAAATTAGACCTCACCAACATCTTATACAACTTCAACATAGCAACCCATCTCCTATACTCAATACATTGGTTTATGAAAACCAATGTGTCAAAAGCTTTCTTTACGACCCTATCTACATGTGATTGTTCTAGCACACTCCTCAGTGTGCTAGCATTCCCTGTGTAAGAGCTACCATGGTTAGTCCTACTGAAGTGCAAAATCTCGCACTGGGCTACATTAAATTTTTGAGTTGGTGAACTGGACAATATTCAAGGATTCGTCTTTGAATATGAATGAATACGCCACATTTTTTACCCACTTCATCAAGACCCATGTGGATGGATGTGCCTTCAAGAACATACAGGACATACCAACCCAGAAGCCATGAGTAAATTAGGAGATTCGTAGTCGGATAAGGGCTAGATGTGGCATTCAAGACCAATGATCCAAAACTGTAAAAGAAGTCCAGGTACAACCTACAGAAGGCTATTTTAAGAGCAAAAACACAATTCCGATTGAGGCTGGAGACAGAATCAGATGCATATCAGCTCCAGCAGGGTTTACAGGCCATTACTTGCTACAAAGCAAGACCTAACATCATGAATTGCAGTGATGCTTCACTCCCCAATGCACTTAATGCCTTTTATGCACACTTTGAAAAGGAGAATAAAACTACACCTGTGTGAATCCCTGCAACATCTGGTGTCCCTGTGATCACTATATAGGAACTGATGTCAGAACATCTTTCAAGAGGGTGCACCCTCACGGGTCAGGCACTAATATACGTGGTCAGGTTCTGAAACCTTGTGTTAACCAACAGTGGGAGTGTTCAAAGACACCTTCAATCTGTCACTGCTTCAGTCAAAGGTTCACACCTGCTTCAAAAGGATGACAATCATACCAGTGCACAAGAAGAGCAGGGTAAGCTGCTTCAATGACCTTCACCCAGTGGTACTCACATTGACTATGATGAAGCGTTTGAGAGATTGGACATGGCTAGAATCAGATCCTGTTTAAACAAGGACCTGGACCCACTTCAATTTGTTTATCGCCACAACAGGTCTACAGCAGATGCAATCTCACTGGCTTTCCACTCGCTTTGGATAACCTGAACAATAGTAGTATCTACGTCAGACTGCTATTTATGAATTACACCTCAGCATTCAACATAATTATACCTTCCATTCTAATCAACAAGATCCAAAACCTCGGCCTGTAACTCCCTAGCTCCCTCTGAAACTGGATCCTTGACTTCCTCACCAGGAGACCACAGTCTGTGCAGATCAGAAATAACATCCCCTTCTCACTGACAGTCAACACTGGAATACCTCAAGGATGCATGATTAGTCCACTGTCCTACTCTCTCTAGATCCATGACTGGGTGGCGAGGCACAGCTCAAACGCCATCAATAAGTATGCTGAGGACACAACTATTGTTGGCAAAATTTCAGATGGTGATGAGGAGGTGTACCGAAATGCGATAGATCAGCTGGTTGAGTGGCGGTGAAACAACAACCTTACACTCAACGTGAGAAAGACCTAAAGAATTGATTATGGAGTTCAGGAAAGGGAGGTCAAGGGAACACCCACCAGCAGTGGAAAGAGTGAGCAGCTTCGAGTTCCTGGGTGTCAACATCTCTGAAGATCTATCCTGAGCCCAACCTATTTATGCAATTACAAAGAAAGCACGATAGCAGCTATATTTCATGAGGAGTTTGAAGAGACTTGGTATATCACCAAAAACACTCGCAAATTCCTACAGATGTACCATGGACAACATTCGAATTGGTTGCATCACCATCTGGTAAGGAGGGTCCATTGTACAATGATTGGGAAAATGTGCAGAAAGTTGTAAGCTCAGCCAGCACTGGCCTCATCAGCATCAAGGACACCTTCAAAAGGTGATACTTCAAAAAGGTAGTATCCATCATTTAGGACCTTATCACCCAGGACATGCCCTCTTCTCATTGTAAACATCAGTGAGGAGCTTTAGGAGCCTGAAGATACACACTCAATGTTTCAGGAAGAGCTCTTCCCCTCTGCCATCAGAATGCTGAATGGTTAATGAATCCATGAACACTTTCTCACTATCTTTTCCTCTGTTTGCACTACATATTTTATTTAATTTTATATATGTATAGTAATTTATAGTTGTTTATTATTATTATGTCAGGGAGGGGTAGCACTTCTGGTGGGGGAACATGTCGCGTCCTTTTCAAGGCGGTTAGTCCACCTTTGGTCCCCACCTGGCACTCAGCTCTCACCTGTGGCTCCCCGTAGCTGTTTATATGCAACAGCAACCACACCCCGGGCAACAACAGCTTCGACAAGCCGGCTAAACCAGGTGAGGGTAGCCGACGGGTCTCAAACCCTCAGTGAGATAGGGAGTTGTCTATCCCAGCATGTGAAGACAGACTCCGGCGGATTGAGCAGACCAGACCAATGGACGGTCTGACGGTCAAGAAGGCAGTCTCTGCAAGCATCGTGGAATGTGTAGAGCAGGACAAGACACAGAAGACGTCCTGGTCATCCACTGCGCCTAGTCCCATCTCCAGTCGTCTCGACTCTGTCTTGCCACTGGATCCAGATGGGAATTGGGAAGAGAGAGTGAGGCTGACGCTGCGCAACTCTCCCTCACTTAAATCCAAATCAAGTGCTAGTCTCGACACCATCATAATGGTGTCGAGGTCCTCATTGACATTGGACGAACAATTACATTGCACCGCTACCACAAAACAACAAATTTCACAACATATGCCAGTGATATTAAACCTGATACCGATTCCTATAGAACAATTGTTTTCACAGGTGGGAGTGTCTAATGCTGGAGGAATTTGAAATCGATCCCGCAAACAGCAATTAAGATAAAATTAGTTATTACTTTTGTACTAAGAGAAATTTTCAGACATGAAGAAGGAGAAGCGAAAAGCAAGGGTATGGCAGTGTGTTACATTTCAGCCATGACCTCATTAATCGTGTGAGCCAAGTTCAAAGAGTTAAACAGACAGCTTCATTTCCTGTGCTTCTTTGAAATCAGAGAACTCCCACACCAAGGCTCATTGGAGAAATCTCTACTTTTAACATCTTGGGAATTTTGCTAAGGATACCTTCTCCTTCACTTTTAACATTGGGAAAGGATCATGTCCTCTTTGATACTCTGGTCCAATCCTAATTGCGTCCACCATACCCATTCACTCAAATGGCACCGAGTAACCATATACTGCTTAATCTCTTAATTTTCCTACTTCCCGAACTCCAAGCATCCTGAACCAGGATCAGGTTTACTATCACCGGCATGTGTTGTGAAATTTGTTAACTTAACAGCAGCAGTTCAATGCAATACATAATATAGAAGAAAAACAACAAAATAAAATAATTAATCAATCAATCAAAGTATACGTATATAGAATAGATTTTAAATTGTGCAAAAAACCCAGAAATAATATATATTAAAAGAGTGAGGTAGTGTCCAAGGGTTCAATGTCCATTTAGGAATCAGATGGCAGAGGGGAAGAAGCTGTTCCTGAGTCGCTGAGTGTGTGCCTTCAGGCTTCTGTACCTCTTACCTGATGGTAACAGTGAGAAAAGGGCATGCCCTGGGTGCTGGAGGTCCTTAATAATGGATGCTGCCTTTCTGAAACACCCCTCCTTGAAGATGTCCTGGGTACTTTGTAGGCTAGTACCCAAGATGCAGCAGACTAAATTTACAACCCTCCGCAGCTTCTCTCAGTCCTGTGCAGTAGCCACCTCCCCCCCGATACCAGACAGTGACGCAGCCTGTCAGAATGCTCCCCATGGTACATCTAAAGTTTTTGAGTGTATTTGTTGACATACCAAATCTCTTCAAACTCCTAATGAAGTATAGTCGCTGTCTTGCCTTCTTTATAGCTGCATTGATATGTTGGGACCAGGTTAGGTCCTCAGAGATTTTGACACCCAGGAACTGGAAACTGCTCACTCTCTCCGGTTCTGCTCCCTCTATGAGGATTGGTATGTGTTCCTTCATCTTACCCTTTTTGAAGTCCACAATCAGCTCTTTCGTCTTATTGAGATTGAGTGCAAGGTTGTTGCTGCGACACCACTCCACTATTTGGTATATCTCACTCCTGTACACCCTCTCGTCACCATCTGAGATTCTACCAACAATGGTTGTATCGTCAGCAAATTTATAGATGGTATTTGAGCTATGCCTAGCCACACAATCATGGGTATATAGAGAGTAGAGCACTGGGCTAAGCACACACCTCTGAGGTGCACCAGTGTTGACCATCAGCAAGGAGGAGATGGTATCACCAATCCGCACAGATTATGGTCTTCCAGTTAGGAAGTTGAGGATGCAATTACACAGGGAGGTACAGAGGCCCAGGTTCTGCAAATTCTCAATCAGGATTGTGGGAATGATGGTATTAAGTGCTGAGCTATAGTCGATGAACATCATCCTGACACAGGTGTTTGTGTTCGCAAACACGAGAAAATCTGCAGATGCTGGAAATTCAAGCAACACACACAAAATGCTAGTGGAACGCAGCAGGCCAGGCAGCTTCTATAGGAAGAAGTACAGTGCATGTTTCGGGTCAAGACTATGGGAAACATCCTCTTCACATCCACTGTGGATTCTAGGTCTTTCAACATTCAATAAGCTTCAATGAGATTTTCCCCTCATCCTTCAAAATTCCAGTGAATACAGGCCCAGAGCCATCAAACACTCCTTAAATGATAACCTTCTTCCCCCCCCAGAATCATACTTGTGCACCTCCTCTGAACCTCTTCAATGTCAACACATCCTGTCTTTTATGAGGGGCTCAAAACTGCTAGTATTTCTCCAGGTGAGGTTTCACCAGTGCCTTATACAGCCTCAGTATTACATCTTTACTTCTATATTCTAATCCTCTCAAAATGAATGCTAACATTGCATTTGCCTTCCTCACGCCTGACTCAGCCTGCAAGTTAACCTTCAGAGAATCCTGCATGAGGATTCCCAAGTCCCTTTGTACCTCTTTTTTTTTTAAATTTTCTGCCCACTTAGAAAATAGTCTGCAGTTTTGTTCCTCTAAAAGTGTATGGCCATCCACCAAAGTGCATGACCATATACTTCCCAAAATTGTATTTCATCTGCCATTTCTTGCCCATTTTCCTAATTCCAGCTATGATCTTCTTTCAGCCACAACTCAGTGATGTGCACAAGGTCATACCTACCGATCTTTAACTGCGCAATCCCATACCTAGTATAAGATGATGAGAGGCCTTGATCGTGTGGATAGTCATAGAAACATAGAAAATAGGTGCAGGAGTAGGCCATTTGGCCCTTCGAGCCTGCACCACCATTTAATATGATCATGGCTGATCATCCAACTCAGAACCCTGTACCAGCCTTCCCTCCATACCCCCTGATCCCTTTAGCCACAAGGGCCATATCTAACTCCCTCTTAAATATAGCCAATGAACTGGCCTCAACTGTTTCCTGTGGCAGAGAATTCCATAGATTCACCACTCTTTGTGTGAAGAAGTTTTTCCTAATCTCGGTCCTAAAAGGCTTCCCCTTTATCCTCAAACTGTGACCCCTTATTCTGGACTTCCCAGCATCGGGAACAATCTTCCTGCATCTAGCCTGTCCAATCCCTTTAGGATTTTATACGTTTCAATAAGATCCCCCCTCAATCTTCTAAATTCCAATGAGTATAAGCCTAGTCGATCCAGTCTTTAATCATATGAAAGTCCTGCCATCCCAGGAATCAATCTGGTGAACCTTCTTTGTACTCCCTCTATGGCAAGGATGTCTTTCCTCAGATTAGGGGACCAAAATTGCACACAATAGTCCAGGTGTGGTCTCACCAAGGCCTTGTACGACTGCAGTAGTACCTCCCTGCTCCTGTACTCGAATCCTCTTGCTATGAATGCCAGCATCCCATTCGCCTTTTTCACCGCCTGCTGTACCTGCATGCCCACTTTCAATGACTGGTGTATAATGACACCCAGGTCTCATTGCACCTCCCCTTTTCTTAATCGGCCACCATTCAGATAATAATCTGTTTTCCTGTTTTTGCCACTAAAGTGGATAACCTCACATTTATCCACATTAATTTGCATTCGCCATGAATTTGTCCACTCACCTAACCTATCCAAGTCACCCTGCATCCTCTTAGCATCCTCCTCACAGCTAACACTGCCGCCCAGCTTCGTGTCATCCGCAAACTTGGAGATGCTGCATTTAATTCCCTCATCTAAGTCATTAATATATATTGTAAGCAACTGGTGTCCCAGCACTGAGCCTTGCGATACCCCACTAGTCACTGCCTGCCATTCTGAAAAGGTCCCGTTTATTCCCACTCTTTGCTTCCTGTCTGCCAACCAATTCTCTGTCCACATCAATACCATACCCCCAATACCATGTGCTTTAAGTTTGCACACTAATCTCCCGTGTGGGACCTTGTCAAAAGCCTTTTGAAAATCCAAATATACCACATCCACTGGTTTTCCCCTATCCACTCTACTAGTTACATCCTCAAAAAATTCTATGAGATTCGTCAGACATGATTTTCCTTTCACAAATCCATGCTGACTTTGTCCGATGATTTCACCGCTTTCCAAATGTGCTGTTATCACATCTTTGATAACTGACTCTAGCATTTTCCCCACCACCAATGTTAGGCTAACTGGTCTATAATCCCCCGGTTTCTCTCTCCCTCCTTTTTTAAAAAGTGGGGTTACATTAGCCACCCTCCAATCCTCAGGAACTAGTCCAGAATCTAAAGAGTTTTGAAAAATTATCACTAATGCATCCACTGTTTCTTGGGCTACTTCCTTAAGCACTCTGGGATGCAGACTATCTGGCCCTGGGGATTTATCTGCCTTTAATCCCTTCAATTTATCTAACACCACTTCCCTACTAACATGTATTTCCCTCAGTTCCTCCATCTCACTAGACCCTCTGTCCCCTACTATTTCCGGAAGATTATTTATGTCCTCCTTAGTGAAGACAGAACCAAAGTAGTTATTCAATTGGTCTGCCATGTCCTTGCTCCCCATAATCAATTCACCGGTTTCTGTCTGTAGAGGACCTACATTTGTCTTAACCAATCTTTTTCTTTTCACATATCTATACAAGCTGTTACAGTCAGTTTTATGTTCCCTGCCAGTTTTCTCTCATAATCTTTTTTCCCTTTCCTAATTAAGCTCTTTGTCCTCCTCTGCTGGACTCTGAATTTCTCCCAGTCCTCAGATGAACCACTTTTTCTGGCTAATTTGTATGCTTCTTCTTTGGAATTGATACTATCCCTAATTTCCCTTGTCAGCCAGGGATGCACTACCTTCCCTGATTTATTCTTTTGCCAAACTGGGATGAACAATTGTAGTTCATCCATGCGATCTTTAGATGCTTGCCATTGCATATCCACCGTCAACCCTTTAAGTGTCATTTGCCAGTCTGCCAGTCTATCTTAGCTAATTCACGTCTCATTCCTTCAAAGTTACCCCTCTTTAAGTTCAGAACCTTTGTTTCTGAATTAACTATGTCACTCTCCATCTTAATGAAGAATTCCACCATATTATGGTCACTCTTACCCAAAGGGCCTCACACGACAAGATTGCTAACTAACCCTTCCTCATTGCTCAAAACCCAGTCTAGAATAGCCTGCTCTCTAGTTGGTTCTTCGACATGTTGGTTCAAAAAACCATCCCGCATATATTCCAAGAAATCCTCTTCCTCAGCACCCTTACCAATTTGGTTCACCCAATCTATATGTAGATTGAAGTCACGCATTATAACTGCTGTTCCTTTATCGCGCGCATTTCTAATTTCCTGTTTAATACCATCCCCAACCTCACTACTACTGTTAGGTGGCCTGTACACAACTCCCACCAGCGTTTTCTGCCCCTTAGTGTTACGGAGCTCTACCCATATCGATTCCACATCCTCCTGGCTAATGTCCTTCCTTTCTATTGCGTTAATCTCCTCTCTAACCAGCAATGCTACCCCACCTCCTTTTCTTTCATGTCTATCCCTCCTGAATATTGAACATCTCTGAATGTTGAGCTCCCATCCTTGGTCACCCTGGAGCCATGTCTCTGTGATCCCAACTATATCATATTTATTAATAACAATCTGCACTTTTAATTCATCTACCTTGTTACGAATGCTCCTTGCATTGACACACAAAGCCTTCAGGCTCGCTTTTACAACACTCTCAGCCCTTATACAATAATGTTGAAAAGTGGCCCTTTTTTGATTTTTGCCCTGGATTTGCCGGCCTGCCACTTTTACTTTTCACCTTACTACTTTTTGCTTCTACACTCATTTTACACCCCTCTGTCTCTCTGCACTTGTTCTCATCCACCTGTTGTGAACTAACCTCCTCTCTCCTAGTCTCTTTAATTTGATTCCCACCCCCCCCCCAACCATTCTAGTTTAAAGTCACCTCAGTAGCCCTCGCAAATCTCCCCGCCAGGATATTGGTCCTCCTAGGATTCAAGTGTAACCCGTCCTTTTTGTACAGGTCACACCTGCGCCAAAAGAGGTCCTAATGATCCAAAAACTTGAATCCCTGCCCCCTGCTCCAATCCCTCAGCCACACATTTATCCTCCACTTCATTGCATTCCTACTTTCACTGTCGCGTGGCAGTAATCCCGAGATTACTACCTTGCGGTCCTTTTTCTCAACTCCCTTCCTAATTCCCTATATTCTCCTTTCAGACCCTCTTCCCTTTTCCTACCGATGTCATTGGTACCTATATGTACCACGACCTCTGGCTCCTCACCCTCCGACTTCCGCATATCTTGGACGTGATCAGAAATATCCCGGACCCTGGCACCAGGGAGGCAAACTACCATCCGGGTCTCTGGACTGCGTCCACAGAATCGCCTATCTGATCCCCTTACTATCGAGTCCCCTATTACAACTGCCCTCCTCTTCCTTTCCCTACCCTTCTGAGCTACAGGGCCGGACTCTGTGCCGGAGGCACGGCCACTGTCGCTTCCCCCAGGTAAGCTGTCCCCCCCAACAGTACTCAAACAGGAGTACTTATTGTCAAGGGGCATAGCCACCGGGGTACTCTCTATTACCTGACCCTTCCCCTTCCCCCCCCAACCGTGACCCACTTGTCTGCCTAGGCTTTTTCCCAGGGCTGAAATGGTTGCCACAAGAGGACACAGGTTTGAGGTGTTGGGGAGTAAGTACAGAGGAGATGTCAGGGGTAAGTTTTTTACTCAGAGAGTGGTGAGTGCATGGAATGGGCTGCCGGCAACAGTGGTGGAGGCAGATATGATAGGGTCTTTTAAGAGACTTTTAGATAGGTACATGGAGCTTAGTAAAATAGAGGTCTATAGGTAAGCCTAGTAATTTCTAAGGTAGGGACATGTTCGGCACAAGTCTGTGGGCCAAAGGGCCTGTATTGTGCTGTAGGTTTTCTGTGTTTCTAGTAATTCAGTTCCTTAGCACGGTCTCTAAGGAGCTGCAGCTTGATGCAATTTGTACAGGTGTGGTTATCTGAGAGGCTGTTGGTCTCCTAGAGTTTCCACATCTCACACAAACTCAAACACAACATAGCCCCCAGAGCCATTCTCACTGCACTAACAGAAAGAAACCAACCAGCAATTTACTTCAACCAAGCCTGTTGAGTCAAAGCCTCCGCACCCTAACACTCGCTAATTCACACAATAGCCACTCCACTTGTCCCTACCTTATTTTTATTTGCCCTTGCTAATGAATCACAATTCAATTGGGCTACCAGAAAAAGCTGAAAGCCTATGAACATTCTTTATTAAATCTCTCGCCCCAACCTGTATGTAGTCTTCCGTCTTGATTGAAATGAACCACCAGAAAATTTGAAGATTTATTTTCATAGACTGCAGCAGAAGCACTTTAGTGAGCAGAAACTAGTCCTCTCAAGCCACACTCATAGCTCAAGTAAAACAATTTTTTTGAGAATGTGTGATGAGCAATAGATGTTTGTTAGGGCATACATCCAAAGAACCGAGAATTTGATGGTTTTGTACATGTAGTTCAGCATGTATTGGTTGCTATTTTTAAAAATAAAGGTATGTTTGTATTTTGTGAAAATAATAGGTTACAGAGTGGCTGTTTTTATACTATTAATATTAAATGTAGCACTCAAATTTTGAGTAGATTTCAGAAATATTTTCATATTATTTATTCAAATACACAGATGTTTGCTCCTTATATAACATGCCTGTTTTCTGATTCAATTTAAATTAAAGATCAGGTATTTTCTATGAAATCATGCTACATGGTAGGGAAAGTGAAAATCTAACACTTTAATTCTTTTGTTCTGAATAATGCAAATCTTAAGTTAAATGTTTTAAATAAAAGCAACTTTTCCCTCTGGTGCTGTATTAAGCATTTTAAACTATTAGATATAGTGGATTGATAGCAATAACTTGGATTGGCCAGTGCTTCTCAGTTCAAGCAAAATAATTATTAATGTTATTTTTATTTCTCCAGTGTCTTCAGTGGTGAGAATTGCTCTGATTATTCACAGAAAACCTTATCTGCAGCAAAATGCATCAGCTGGCTCTAGGTTTTCATCATTTACTCAATAAACCATTAATACAGTGCTGTTGCCCAGGCATTTTTTATAACAACGAATTTGTGGTAATTCTAATCAGCTACAGCAGCTGGTATTAAGCAGCAGATGTTGGAGAGTCTACACAAATATCCTGATTTGATGCCATAAGGATTTCATTTTTGTGAATTTTCCTTAGCTGTTCCTCTCATTTTGTCAAAGCTCCAATAATCTTTTTTTTTATTATTGGCCAATATAAAATGTTTTTCAAAGCACTGTTTATATGTGTTTTAGTTTCTATACAGAATCACAGTAGCAAAGCTGCCCAAATTTGCAGATATTTTCTGTTTAAAACTTGGCAAAGGTAAAATGTGAAGCTTGTTACGTTTCTTACATCAAAGTAAAGAAGTCTTAGAAAATTTAAAGCTGTACAACAACTTAAATTAAGCTAGTGTTTATATTCCAGCTACGTACCACAATCTATTTGAAAGTTTAAAAACTTCACCTTTCAGAAGTGATATTCAATTAAATAACCACAAACGAAGGACCTACAGGTCTAAATGTAGCTCTGTCAATAAAATAAAACAAGGCATTTTTATTGAGACTTCAATTTATTTTTTAAATAATTATGAAGGAGTACTTTCCACTTATAAAGCACTTTTTTTTATTTGTAACATCTTGTGAGAATCATATCACATTGGTGAAGACAGTCTGTTTAGGTTTGTTTAGCATATTTGACAAAAGACACTTTGATGTATTACCAGGCATGATGGTGGGTTTGGCCTAACTAGAAGTAGCTCTCACTGCTTTGATTAATGGCAATTGTTTCAAAGAAAAGGCAGTTTTTATGTTGCAGCGTTGGAACTGGAAGGCAGAAGTCAGACAGCAATATCCATAATTGCTTATTTTACTTTAGAAAAGGGATGCAGAGATATTAGTGTTCAAGTTATTTGTAGATTTTGTGTGAAGGCAAAATATCCATTTTGTCAGAAAGAAGACCTTGCTTTTTAGGAAAAAAAAATGATGTGTTGCAGTTGTGATTTATGGGACTTCATTAGGCAGCAAAAATTGTTGTGTGCTAGTGTTTGATGGAATTTTCCTGATTAATAATACTGCATTGGCAGGCTACCAGAGGATTCAGATTTAGAAGCAGGTGTAATAAAGGTGTGATATAATGCAATTGTTCTGTGGCTGTTGCAGCTTCAGATATAAAGGCAAATCTGCAAAGACAAAGGCTAAATAGAGTGCAGGGTTTAGTAAAACAAATGCCAATGAAACAATTGAAAATATTCAAGGAACAAGTCTAACCTGAAAATTAAACATACGAGGGGTGATGAATAAGTTTGTGGCCTAAGGTAGAAGGAGTCAATTTTAGAAAACCTAGCACATTTATTTTTCAACATAGTCCCCTCCTACATGTACACACTTAGTCCAGCGGTCGTGGAGCATACGAATCCCTTCTTTGTAGAAGTAGTCCACAGCAGGGGTGATTGGTAAGTTCATGGCCTAAGGTAGAAGGAGATGAGTTATTAACTTCAGACTTTATGCATTTTCACTCAAAGAGGTGAACTGCACGTGCATGTAATGAGAGCATCTTGGACCTCCAGGTGGTCCACAGCAAGGGTGATTGGTAAGTTCATGGCCTAAGGTAGAAGGAGATGAGTTATACAGCTCTTGTTACATGCATGTGCAGTTCAACTCTTTGAGTGAAAATGCAAAAAGTTTGAAGTTAATAACTCATCTCCTTCTATCTTAGGCCATGAACTTATCAATCACTCCTGCTGTGGACCACTTCTGGAGGTTCAAGACGCCGACTTCTGCAAAGAAGGGATCCGTATGCTCCAGGACTGCTGGACTAAGTGCGTAAATGTAGGAAAAATAAATGTGCTAGGTTTTCTAAAATTGACTCCTTCTACCTTAGACCACGAACTTATCAATCAACCCTCGTAAAACTGATGCTGCAATGAAAATTTGTATATTTTTAAATAATGTATGTTAAACTTATAAAAGTGGTATCCAAATCCAAATATCATGGAAAGGTTATTTGTCAGTATTTTTGATTTCAAATACTTGTGCTTTCCAATTGTGCTATTATTTTAAATTATTAAAAAGCTTGATACTTAAGATTTTGATAGCCTGATAAGTTCCTGAATGGTTTATCATTTTGACTCAATTAGATGGTCTTTATCAGTTATTAGCTGAGGTAGTGAATAAAGAAATGATTTTTAAAAAGTCAAACAAAAACATACAGACTCCATCTTATAGTTTCTTTGTCCTACTCAATTCTTCTCAGTTGAATTTGTCTATTAGTAAAATTATCAATATATGTCTCAATTTGTCTGAAGAATTTGCTGAAATTAGTTTTGAATTTGCTGGAATCATGTTTCTAGCACTTGTTTTGAAGCCAAGTTTGATTTAGATTTACTTATACAACTTTACTACGTTCTCTACCCACATGAGTTTCATTGTTCAATTGTCTTTTTTCCACAAATGAAAGGGAACAGATGTTCTTCCTCATCCACATTCACTCTATAACTGGACTGTCAATCAGTCATGGGTTTGTTGCAGTTACTTTCAGATTGCAGACTGGTGCAGATTTGTACTGCCAGTAAGATAGTAGTGGCTAAGATAGAATGCAAGCTTCATAACTCAAAGATGCAAAAGATTGGTAATGATGATATCAACTTCAAACAAATCTGTTTAACAACATTAAATAATAGCTGTAAGATTTCTGAAGTGTTAAAATGATTAATTGTATTAAAATAAAAAATAATTTCAAATGGAATAGACATTTTAGCACCTATTACAAACTACATTCAATGGCCAATTTATTAGATACAGGAGCCACTGTGTATATTTGTTGTCTTCTGCTGCTGTGGCCTGTCCACTTCTATGTTCAATATGTTGTGCGTTCAGAGATGCTTTTCTCCACCCATTGTAGTAACGAGTAATTATTTGGGTTACTGTCGCCTTCCTATCAGCTTGAACCAGGCCAGCCATTCTCCTCTGAATTCTCTCATTAATATGGTGTTTTTGCCCAGAGAATTATCACTCACTGGGTTTTTTTTTTGTTTTGTTTTTTGCACCATTCTCTGTAAACTCCAGAGACTGTTGTGTGTGTAAATTCCAGGAGACCAGCGGTTTCTGAGATACTCAAACCACCCCATCTGGCAGCATTATCATTCCACGGTCAAAGTCATCTAGATCATATTTCTTCCCCATTCTGATGTTTGATCTGAACAACCACTGAATCTCTAGACCATGTCTGCATGCTTTTATACGTTGAGTTGTTGCCACATGATTGGCTGATTAGACGTTTGCATTAATGAGCTGGTGTACCTAATAAAGTGGCCACTAAGTATAGGTATGAAAATCCTTCTGAGGACTCAACAGTAATACCAGAATCTGAAATAGAAAAAGAACCTGCTCTGAGACTTTTAGCCTTATTTTGGAACGACATAATGTAAAGTCACAATTGTTACACACAGGATGTTCTAAATTTTGGAACAAATTAAGTGTTTTTATCACTCAAAAGCCAGAACTTGCAAGTATTTCCTTCATGGGAGGGAAAATAGTTATTGCAGTTGTTCATGTTGGGTATTCTTACATCAAGCTTAATGGCAGCTGTTTAAAATGTTTTGAATAAAGTTTAAGTGTAGATATTTCGTATCACTTACAGAAACTGAGGATGTTTATTTTGTTAATGTGAGCCTAACAAAAATAAGTGTCACTTTAAATTTATGTAGCAACTTTATGTATGATTTATAGCAACAATTTGCCATTTTCTTGGAGAACTATAAGGAGCAATTTTCAATATGTAAGTGAGTAGAACTTCTGTGGCATTTCCATGAAATCTTGTGTCTGTGGGAATATCTCACATTTGTTTATCCATTACATTTAGCATTTTCCATCCTGTTCTTTTTCACCTTCCGTAAGAACGTGAGACATAGGAGCAGAATTAGGACATTTGGCCCATCGAGTCACCTCCCCATTACATCATGGCTAATTTATTATCCCTCTCAGCCCCATTCTCTTGCCTTCTCCCCATAACATTTGGCGGCCTGACTCATCAAGAACCTATCATCCTTCATCTTAAATGTACCCAGTGACTTGGCCTCCACAACCATCTGTGGCAATGAGTTCCATAGATACAGTACACTCTGGCTAAAGAAATTCCTCCTCATCTCTGTTCGAATTGGATGTCCCTCTATTCTGAGGCTGTGCCTTCTGCTCCTAGACTCCCCTAATATAGGAAGCTTCCTCTCCACATCCACTTTATCTAGGCCTTTTAATATTCGCTGTGTGTCAGGGATATGCCCCCTCATTCTTTTAAACTCCAGGGAGTACAGGCCCAGAGCCATCAAACGCTCCTCATACCCTTTTGTTCCCAGAATCATTGTCAAAGACCCACTCCAATGCCAGCACAGCTTTTTTTCAATAAGGGGCCCAAAACTGCTCAGAGAGCTCCAAGCCTCAACATTACATCTTTGGTTTTGTATTCTACTCCTCTTGAAATGAATGCTAGCATTGCATTTACTTTCCTTGCACACAACTTAACCTGCAAATTAACCTTTAGGAATCCTGCACGAGGTGTCCCAAGTCCCTTTGCACCTTTTTCTCCCTGTTTAGAAAATAGTCTAAGCCTTTATTCTTTCTACCAAAGTGCATGGCCATACACTTCCCTACATTATATTCCATCTTCCACTTCTTTGCCCGTACTTCCAATCAGTCTAAGTCCTTCTGCAGACTTCCAGTTTCTGCAACACTATCTACTCCTCCACCTATCTTTGTATCGTCCACAAACTTGGCTACAAAGCCATCAATTCCATCATCCATATTATTGACAAATAATATGAAAAGAAACAGTCCCAACACCGACCCCTGAGCAAAAATATTAGTTATCACCAGCCAACCAGAAATAGCCCTCTTTATTCCTGCTCTTTGCTTCCTACCAGCCAGTCAATTTTCTACCCAAGCTAGTATCTTTCTTGTCATACCATGGGGTCTGATCTTGTTAAGTAGCCTCAAATGTGGCACCTTGTCAAAGGCCTTCTGAAAATCCAAGTAAACAACATCCACTGACTCTCCTTTGTCTATCCTGCCTGTTATTCCCTCAAAGAATTTCAAAAGATGTCAGGCAAGATTTCCTCATAAGGAAACCGTGTTGACTTTGGCCTATTTTATCAAGTGCCTCCAAATATCCTGAAAGCTCATCCTTAATAATTGACTAGCTTACCTTCATATTTCATCTTTTAGTTGCCATCTGGTGGTTTTTAAAAGCTTTCCAACACTCTTAACTTCCCACAAATATTTGCCATATTATATGCCCTTTATTTTGCTTTTATGATGTCTTTGACTTCCCTTGTCAGCCAGGGTTGTGCCCTCCTTCCTTTAGAATACCAATTCATATTTGGGATGTATCTGTTCTCTGCCTTTGAAATTACTCCCAGAAACTCCAGCCATTACTGTTCTGCCATCTTCTCTTCCACCATATTTCAACAAGGAACTCTAATAATTTGTTTTATGACCCTCCCCCCCATCAACAAACTGTCTATACTTTTGTTACACTGAGGAATATTTTAAACTTCACCACAATTAACAAATAAGAGGTTGAGGATAGGTGGTGAGGGAGTTAACCCTGTCTAAGGTAAACATGACAAGATTTATTTTATTACTATGCCACGTTCTTAGTGTAACTCTCGCTTCGGCTAGCGGCTTAATATAGGGGATGATAGCCCCTGGCTCAGCCAAACTTAAGAAATCTCATTTGAGTGGATGGTGCGAGATGTGTCCCCTGTTACAAATCAGTACCACGAAATAACAAACAGTACACAATATGTGATTAAACAATTGAGCTTTATAATTCTTAATTTGACTATATGGTTAGTAAAGAAAAGAAAAAAAGAAAAAGGGACCATTCTCGTGAAACAGTCTAATGTGCAAATGTTGGAGCTCACTGATAAGGCCGTTCATCCACCATCGACTTTCTCCGATCCTCACTGACCTTCAGACCCTCGCTCCAAGTCCGCTCCATCCGCAGTCTACCAACTCTCTCCATTCGCATCTTATCTCCTCATCTCTCCCCAGCAAAAGAACCGCGAACTTCCGGCTCGCAGTCACACAAGAAGGAACAACATCCTGCTCATTGGCTAGCATGCCCCGTTATCTGTAGTCATAACCCAAACATTGCTGCTACAGAAAAACCATTACTTCAGCAGTGGAACATTACAGAGAAGCCAATACATTAGCAATGCAACCTTACAACGTGTGACATTAGTTTTATGAGCAAATATTTGGTTAAATAATCATGATTTTATTATTTAAGTCGAGGCTGTCCTCCTCCTATTGGTGGGAGACATTTGAATTTCTCTGTTAAATCAACCAGACATTTCCGACCCCTGACTGCAAACTTTGCCACACTGTTGTTGACCATGACATGTTGATGAAGAGGGCACACCATGCTATTCCCTAAAATTACCTTCTTGCCCCTATGCTTCACTTTCCAGAACTTTAATCTGTCCTTCTAATATCTTCTCCTCCGATCAAGGATCAGTATTTTTGATTATGCTTCTGCATATTGCTTTGAGAATTTTTTTTTTAATTAAAGAAGTAACATCAGCATTCTTTAATTACGGTTGATGAATGACCTTGTGGTTTCCTTTGCTTTCAGTTACACAAGAAACATCTATCTTTCTCCCTCTTAATGTTTTACTTTCCTTTGCCCTGGCTATTGTGCTGCTGTGTTCAAACCACAAGTTGTAAATGCAGATTCCTGTACTTGTGGCCTCCTGTGTTTGTGTTTTTTCACTTTTAGCTCTCTTGTGTTTTTTTTCTGATTTCCTTGCTGCTTCATTTTCCCCAACCACTTTTTTTTGGGAAACACACACAAAATACTAGAGGAATTCAGCAGAACAGGTAGCATCCATGAAGGAAGTTGAACAGTTGATGTTTCAGGCCAAGACTCTTCATTGTTTTCCTCCATAGATGCTGCATAACCTGCTGAGCATTTTTTGTGTTGCTCACGATTTCCAGCATCTGCAGAAGCCCTTGAGTCTCCACTTTTTTTGTACTTCTGTTACCTTCCAAGTAAATACAAAGGTTTAACTAACTAACAGTAAAACTCCAATAACCACTGTTTCACATAATCCAGCATCTAGCTCACAAAGTCACCAAGGTTCCAATTCTTGCATTCCCATGAAACTCTTTAGATTCCCAATTCCCAAAATTTTCATCAAAGAAACAGGATTTTAGGAAATAGCTTAAGAGTGGAAAGAAAAGTAGGGATTTAAGAAGAAATTCATTGAACGGGGGGGAAATTAAAAAATCAGTGGTTCAAAGAGGCTTGGGAGTTGTGCAGGGTTCTGTAATGGTTAGTTTGCAGGTTGAGTTGGTAGTAAAGAAGTCAAATGCAATATTAGCATTCATTTCAAGAGGACTTGAATATAAAAGCAGGGATGTAATGCCAAGGCTTTATGAGGCATTGGTCAGATGATTACTTACCAGATAATTAGCAAGTATAGACACCTTAAAATATTTCTAGATTATTTATTCCTTCATGTGAAAGTATTTGTATAAGTGTATAGTTTTAGGCATGGATTCTTTTACAATTATGTGTTATTTAATAAGATGGGTGCCAGAACATAGAGTAATAGATGACACCAACTTTGACTTGTGACATCCAGATGAGAGCACTTCCAAGTATTTGGTGATCAAATATTTTTCATATCTAATGTGAATTATCACCAACTTTCTTGTGAGCTATCCTTCAAATGTGAAAAACTTCAGAATTTACTCATCATAACTTCTACATAGTATATTTATCTATTCATCCAACAGGCTATGAATGTGAACTTTAATGTTACTTTGTGATAAACATAAGTTCTCTCAGTTGTTAAAGAGTAGTAGATTTCCGAGCGTATACTTTCAGGTGTATTTATGAGTTATTGCAACTTTTCCTAGGTGTTCTACATTCTGACAGAGACTAAATCATAGTGCATGAAGTCTGTAAAATGACACAAGAGATTGCAGATACTGAAATCTGAAGCAAAAAGCAAACTGCTGGAGGAACTCTGGGTCAGACAGTATCTGTAAGGAAGCAAAGAGATGGTCAAGGTACTGCATCAACACAGGTGCTAACAGAAAATGAACGTTTCCACCTCAAAGTAACTGAGGATTTTCTTCAAATTGTTTGGAAGAGTAACTGTTTACTTTGATAGAAAGTTGGTTTGGAAGGGTAGAGTAGTGTGGGTTAAGAAGGCCGTTTATTTGTTCCTTTAATACTGAAAGTACGTAAGCAGAACAATATATTATTTATGCTGCATTTTTTAGGTTTAAAAGAAAAATTCTGTTCTAGACAATATTGTCTGCCTTTTTATTTAGTGCCAGCTGGAGTATTAGAACAAGTTTAGCCCATGAGAATACAGTGTAAATGGTGAAATGCTGAAAAAATATAAGTTAATGACAATGATTGTGCTGGTCAAATTCTTTCTTTGAGCATGGTTTGATTCTGACAGGCAATTTATTAAGCTACCTTGTGAATAACACTTGGTTTGATGGGGCCTCATAGACCTCATTTGACATTTGTCCCCAGTAAGACCGGATGCTACATGAAAAATTTACTCAGGCGAGGAGCTCCTAGGAATAAAGTGTTCTCTAGCTCTGCACACATGGGATGTACAAGGTGAGCAGAACTTCAACTTGTCACGGATGCAGTACATCTGACAAACATAAGTAGATGCTAATGGCCAAATCGTGACAGAATAAAGTCCCATAACCATATGGCTAATTGCCACAACAATATCTTCAGTGTTATTAATCAAGTTTTCATAGTGTGCCATGATAATTGGAATAATTAGAAAGAACCTAGGCATAGCCAGCCTTCACAGCATACTTTGTTAGCAGGGACTTGAAAGAACAACATTTGCACTTTCTTCTGCACAGTTAAATGTTGTGGTTCCCAACAAAAACTATAGTTAATTAGTGAATTACCTTTCTGTCTCTGAAGCCTCTGATGTCAGCAAGGGCTCTGTGGCACACAGAGTGATCCAAAGAAATACACTGCTTACCATTTCAGAATTTTCATTATTACTGTTCTGTGAATTTTCAAAATAAGCAAGATTTGGTCCTGGTTACTGGTACTCAACAGGAAGATATAAATATATGTGTATGCGTGTATGTATATCCTGGGTTTCCTCGGGTGCTCCACTTTCCACCTACATTCCAAACACATATGGGTTAGTAGATTAATTGATGACTTGTGTAATTGGGCGGAATGGCATGGGCTCGCTGCACCGTAAGGGCCTGTTACCATGCTGTATCTCTAAATAAAATCTTTCAGTAAGCAAATTGATGGTAAAATACATAAATCTTGTCACTTAATGCAATTAACGTTTGGCTTAAATCTGTTCCTTTTGCTACTGAGAAGTATTGATGATTAATTTGATTGTGCTTTTAGAAAATGAGTGATCATATTTATACCACAAAATAGAGTGTGAACAGGCCCATCACCCCAAAGTTGGCATAGGCCATCAAGGGTTATTAATGCAAAGCATTCGTGCACTGTATTTTTTTTTCTCACAGTCCCTTAAGCACAGATTTATTTGTTTTTCCCATTCCCACCTTTTTATCTACATTCATGTTTAATGCATAACAAGCTTAAAATTAACTGTATCAGAAAAAGCAAAATGTGGAAACCACACAGATTTGAAATACCAGGACATATCATAAAGGAAAAGCCTGGAGTATCAGATACCATACAGAGAAAAGTATGCCAGAGGGCGAAAGAAGATGAGGACTGAGCAGTATAGAACAGAATTAAACTATGGGATGCAGCACAGACAATGTTATTTGTTTTACTCATGCAAGGCACTGCAGAAAATGGTGTGTGCTTTTGCCGGTTAGGAAGAAACAAAAATGTCTACATATCTGCAGTCACTAAATTTCATCTAACCCCTTGAATGAATGTTTTTATTTATTTCTTTCTTATTGAGCTAAACTACTCAGCTTATCTTGTCCTTTTGGCAGCACGTTCCTTATGCTGATCAATCTCTAGATATAGTTATTTACATATTAGGAAGTGTCATCTCATGTAGCTACCAAGAAGATTTTTTTAAATTGGGGCTGTGGGGGCATAAGAAAGATGGAGGGGATTGGAAGTAAATTGGGAAAGAGGAGCTCAGGATGAGGATGGATACATGCCACAGAGCTGAGTGATTGGGTTCTCTTGCAGTGAAGAGAGAGTTGTGATAGAGATGCTGCCATGCCAATCGTTAGGGCCATGGTTGCAGTTTTTCACACTGGTGTACTCTCTGTCAATGCTGCCGGAATGCAATAAGCACTTCAAAGCTTGCAGTTAAATCCTTTTATTTTCTCCATGCAACTTAAGCCAAAAGAATCCTTTCCAATCTAGTTTCTAGAATACCATTTTTACAGTATCAAAACCTTCCATAACCTTAAGTACTTTTTATGTACTGTACCTCCAGCAAGATTCCCTCACAGACGATTTTATAAATAAATCTACTTAATTTTCCATGATAGAGATAGCCCCCTAGAGATAGCTGGCATCATTTTAATATATTTCTTTTGCATCTACTTCAAACCTATTCATATGATATGGAAAATATATCTATTTACAGTACTGCTTGTGTGGTCTAAAAGAGGTTCAGTGCAAGTTTACGAGTTCAGTACAGTTTAATTTCTAACCCACCATAAATAAACCAATGATTTGTTTGCTCTTCTTATTAACATATTTAGATATCACTGAATTTGTAACTTGAGGATTATGTCCTACCAGAATGTATAACTTGGTACTAACCTACATCAGTGTTTTCTTGCCAATTCCATACAATTTCTACTAGTTTATTAACGCTACTAGTTTATTAGTCACACTTGCTTCATTCTGCTCTCCAAACTCTACCCCTGATTGCGCCTGATATGGGTGTGTGGATTCAGTCCTCATAATTCCAGGGTCAGACAGCAGGGTATAGCAAGGCCTCTGATGACATTCCGTTGAATATCCATTCCTGCCCATTGACTGATCAAAATCTTTGCATTTGTTTATAAGTGTCTTATAGAAAAATGTCTAAAAGCTATAAAATAGACTTACATTATTTAAAAAAGTTGGAAATTATTATTAGTTCCAGCTTTCGCTGAAAAATACACTGCAGTAAAGAACTTCTTTCCCATCTTGCAACTGCTTCAGATTATACTGTATTATATTTATAACATACTCTGCAACTAGAGGATTTCCCATGATATTACTTGCAATTGTTTTTAATAACAAACATAATATTCTTAAAGGAAACTTTTAATTTCAAATACTATATACTAATATTTCTCCCCAATCTGTCTTGAGGGCAAAGAAAGGTTTAGATGATAGCTTCAACAACTACTCAGACAATTGAACAAATTCCCTGAGCAACTTAAATAAATTCTAAATTTGTCAGTTGCCAGGACAATTGTTATGGTAACAAACTAGAAATCTCATTCAGTAATGAATAAAATGTGAGGGTAAAAACAGTTATTTTAAAATATAGTGATGATTGCAGCTGGATGTGTCACCTTTGTTCAACAATTTCCTCAGTTTATGTCTCCTGTTTCTAGCACAGTATCTAATTTCGTCACTTTTTAAGGTGTTTGCTGTTCTTCCAACATTTTCACTTTTGATTGGTTAGTATCACTTTCACACATGCACATAATGCTTACAATTTAAATTACTTTCTTCCTACTTTCAACTCAGTAACAATACCCCTATCTTTTGCATTGATTGCTGCCAATTTCCTGGATTATCCCTTGGGTGGTATTCCATCCATTATGATATGGAAATTTGGCATGTTCCACAACAGTAGCTTACTTGAAACGTAATTGTCCAATGAAAGTGACAGCAGCTTAACTCCATTTGTTGCCAACTATTTTCCTCTCCTTAACTAGTTATCCTTATGTTAAGGTAGACTCCCTAAATTAGTCTACCTTAAAAGTTCCAAAGTTCATGTTTTAGATTGATTTAGAATTATTTGAAGCAGAACCTTTTAATTTTTCCGATAGGCTAAGGCTTTGAGTTGTTATGCTTAGATTGGCAGTAAATTAAGAGCACTATTTTTGTCTCTGGTTTTATTAAATAAATGGAATTTCAATAGCCAATTTAAGAGGGCTACCAAACCACCTGTGTTTGCAAAGGGTGTTATCCATGTTGAGAATTTTGTGGGCATTGTAACATCACCCAACAATAATTACTATTTAAGATGTATACATTCTAAAGGAAAATTCCTTATAGTCTTCTATTTTTAATTATTGTTGCCCTTTGCAGCATGTGACAGGCCATAACAATGGACAAGAAGATTCTTAAAGTATAGATTTTTGATGCAATTTGTTTAAATGGCAGCTGTTGAAAACCTATTGCTGGTTTTCATTCTTGAATGCCATTTTCCAATTGGAGTTCCTATTCACTGTTTAAATTTGTTTCTATTGAATAATTATAACAACTGTGAGCATATGGAAAATATCAAGTGTGATGAATAGACAGGAAATGCATATGTTTATTTTTAACATGGTACATCAGATAATGGTATGTTTTACATTCCCTCACTGGTAAATTATTGGCCCTGATGTGTTTCAAGCAGTACTCTCAGATTTTTTTCATGATGAGCCATAGCAGAAGTTTGTAAGCAAAGAACAAAACTAATGATTCCAGCATACTTCTCCTGACCTTCACACTAATTAGTTTCAATTTCAAATTCCTGGCAAATTTCATTGTATGAAAGAAAACAAGAAACCCAGCAGGACAAGTTAATATCTATGACATATTTTAATTAAAAATACTATCAATGCTCAGAAAGATCATGTAATTTTTAGAAACAAAGTAAAAACAATCGTTAAACACTGAGCTCTTCACTCTTGCATTTCTAATTTTCAGTATGGGATGCCTAAATGCAGAATTACCTTATAAGTTATAGTTAAATACCTAAATGATCCAACCCTCTGTTTATTTAATGGCATCAGTGACAAAAAAGTGACTCCTAATTTACTGTCAAAATAACAACAAGCATTTGCATTCACTGTTGCTTTACTAAAATGAACAATGCTCTTTGGGCAAGGAACTTATGTACAGTTAAAAACAAAAAGCTGCACTCTGAGAGGAACTATTCTGCTCTTGGCTATATTTAAACAAGGTACCTTGTTTGTCTCAACAGGAAAATATATTAAAATCTTGACTGCTGCCCATGTTCATTCCCACACCCACCCCTTACAAGTTAGCCATCCTCTCAAGGACCTTTAAAATGGCCAAATTACAAGGTAAAGTGTGTTATAAACAGTATCTAGCCTTGTATCATATCTTGAATTACTGATCATTTAAAAAACATTTAAAAATAGCTCTAAGTGATTTAATTAATTTTAAACATTTTTAAAGTTAATTTACTGCTAAAATTAATTTAAAACATAACAGTAAAGAAAAATAAACCACTTATAAACACTTGTCATTTTAATCAATATTAGTGGCATTTAAAATAAGCCAAGTCAGGAATGCCTGACCTACGGTCCATCCACCAGAAAAAGTGGGATCTCTCGTTGGCCACCCACTTCCCGGCATGCTCGAGGTGTCAACTGCTCTCTGTATGCAAAATTTCCCCTATGATCTCTAAACCTTCTCTCTCTCACCTTAAAACTACACCCACTAGTCTTAGACTACCCCCTCCCACCTTTGAGGTCTTCTGAGTTACTAAACTTCATTCTTTCCAGTAGACATATTGCAGTCCTCTGGACTCAATTCCACATCATTGCACTTCACTTTCTGTATCTGTATCAAAATGACCAGTCATGCTATAAGTCATCAATCAGTGATAATTCGTTCATTTATTTTCTCTCTTTAATAGTGCAGCCTAATTTGCTGGGCATATCCTGAAGTCCTATGTGTCACATTGTGAAGCTACATACTGCAGGACCTTTACAACCCTAACCTCACACTTGCTTTGATGTTCCCTTTGTCCTGAACATTTCGTACCTTGCAACTTCAAACCAACTTTCTCTCTCTTTTTCCCAGGTCTGATAAAGGGTTTTCAGTGTGAAACTTTAAATCCTAGTTCTCTTTTCACAGATGCTGTTCGACCTGTAGAATGTTTTCAGAATTTTCTGTTTTCATTTCAGATTTCTGGCAATCTTTGTTTAATTGAATAACCAGTTTGTGGAAACAATTAGAATTGACCAAATTCTGACAATTTAGATGGATTACTTTAGAAAAAAAAACTTGTGAAATAGTACAAGTGATTTGATTTGTGAGTCACAGGAAGTGTAGCATGATTGGTTTCTAAATAGTTTCCAAAGTTCTTCACTATTTGATTTTCTTCATGTAATTTCTGGATAGTTTATGAACTAATTAATATAAAGTGATTAGCAAATATCTGAACAAGAAGTAAAACACTTTAGAAATGAAAGATGAATTGCTGTTATAATGTTATAAACTTTTAAATTCAAACACACAAATCATCTCAAGTCTCTAGTTCAAGATACTTTTGAAAATGATTTGCATGAATAGTTTTGTCAGTCTTTTAAATTATCTTGTTGTTACAATTACATTTTGTCAATTAATAGATTCAGACACTTTGTTTAATACTAGAACAGATGCAGATAAGAGTTAGGGAAGGACCGTAGTTTAGAGAATTAATTATATATTATGATTACATGAGGGCATGTGCCTTCAGCGCAGTTAGAAGTTTCATGATGAATATCTCAAAAAATACTACATGCATTCATAACTTTCATTTAAAAATTGTCTTTGCTTCATTCTTTCCACAGATTAAGCACCTCTGCATGGTCTGCATAGATTAATAGCTTTAGTAACATTGAATGTTGTTTCCTTTTTACAGACGATGGGTCAGACTCTTGTTCGGACGAGAATTTCCTCTTCAGGATCTCTTGGTGATCTGGGATACATTATTTGCTGACAGTATCACCCTGGATTTAGTTGATTATATTTTTCTAGCAATGATGTTATACATAAGGGATGTCTGTAAGTATATGCATACCAATAATACTCCCACATGGCACTGATGTTATGATAAGAATTGTGAACTATTTTAAGAAATACTTTGTGTTATCTCATTGTTGGAATTGGATAAGTATAATTGTCATTCCAGAGACATGAATGTAATGACCAATGCTGAAGGCTGAATTTTCAGAGATATTCAATATTTAGAAAGTATATCAAAGAAGAACAAGAAGTGTGGCTGGTATTTGATCATGCCTAATTTATTTTCCTCTCAACCCCATTCTCCTGATTTGACCTCCCTGTAACCTTTGACACCCTTACTCATCAAAAGCCTACGAACTTGCATCTTAAATTTACCCTCCACAGCGGTCTTTGGCAATGAATTCCACAGATTCACCACCATCTGGCTAAAGAAATTCTTTCTCATCTCTATTTTAAGGGAGTGTCCTTCTGTTCTGAAGCTGCACTTTCTAGTCCTAGGCTCTGCCACCTTTGGAAATGTCCTCTGCATGTCTACTTTATCTAGGCCTTTTGGTGATATCTCAGATTTATTTCATAGTTAGCCATGAATGAGGTACTGGAAGACTGGAGAGTGACTAATGTGTTTTTCTTTATGAAGAGTTGCAAGAACAAGCCAGGTAACTACAGTGAGTCTCATCAGCGATGGGAAATTTACTGGGATAATGAGATCTGCCCGTACTTGGAAAGGCAGATTTATTAGGAATAATCAGTATAGTTTTGTGCATGGGAAATTGTGTCACTCAAGTTTGAATTGAGCTTTTTGAAGCAGTCACCAAGACGATTGACAAAGGAAGGTTATTGGATTTTGTTTCCATGGCCTACAGAAAAGTCTTTGATAAGGTCCTGCATGGTAGGCTGGTCCAGTAGTTGGATCAGATGGGATCCAGAGTGAGTAAGCCAATTAATACATAATTGACATGCTGCTGGAATCAGACGATTGTTTTTCAGATTGGAGGTTTGTGACCATGGTGTGCAACAGAGGTTGATACTGGATCTACTCAAAGTTCAGGGTTCAATGTAAATTTATTATCAAAGTGCGTATATGTTACCATATACTTCCCTAAGATTCAGTTTTCTTGAAGAAAATGAATGTATGAGATTTATTTTCATACACTTTCTTCAAGTAAGAAGTGTTGCCTTTTGGGAAGTTAAGTTTGGCAGGCATCAGGCCCCTAAAGAATGTTGTAGAACAGAAGGACCTCAGGATACATATACTGAGTTACCTGAAAGTGCAGGTAACAGACATGGAAATATGGTGGTGAAAATATTGGCACACTTGCCTTCATCACTCATGGTGATCCTACAAATGGAGTATGATGTGCATTCTAGTGGCCTAGCTATAGAACCCTTAAGCTTGTGGGAAGGGTGCAGAAAATATTCACTTGGATGTTATTTAGACTGGATGTCTTGAGTTTTAGGGGAATGCTGGATAGTTTGGAGCTTTTTTCCCCCCGCGAGTGTAGGAGGCTGAGAGTTACCAAAAGAGGTATTTAAATTCATGAGGGGCATACATTAGGTGAATGGTCACAGTCTTTTTTTCTAGGGTAGTAGAGAGGGCAAAGACTTAAGGTGAGAGGGGAACAATTTAAAGGGGTCTTGAAGAACAGGTTTTCACACAAAGGGTGGTGAGAGTGTGGAATAAGCTGCCAGAGAAATGGTAGACGCAGGTACAATTGCAAAGTCTCAAGGCCATTTAGACAGACAGGTAGTTGGGTGGGAATATTATATAGATGCAGGAAAATGGGACAAGTTCAGATAGGCAACTTGGTCATGTGCATGAGTTATCTTAATGGGCCTGTTTGCATGCTCTATAACTGGGTGACTCTCTTTAGGCATCCTTATTCAGAAAACACAACCAAAGCAACAGGGGCAGCAAATGGCACAATGGACTTTTATTGCAAGAGGTTTGGACTTTAGAAATGGGGAGGTGTTGTTGCAATTTACAGGGCCTTAACTGGAGTCTGAGTCCGGTGCATAGTTTTGGTCTATATAAGAGACCTGGGTAACATTGAGCACCCAAAAGAAATGCAGAAATGTTGCAAGCAATTCAGAAATCAAATGGAAGACTGGCTGTCTTTGCAAGATAAAAGATGTCGTGCTGCAGTTATACATGGTTGAAGTGCAACCAATAAAACCTATGGACAATTTTGTTTTTCTTGCCTGGGAAAGCATGTGGTGAAACAAAAGATTTACCTGACTGATCTCTGGAATGGCAGGACTGCCTTATGAGAAGAGAACTGGTCAACTCAACTCTCAGGTTAAGAAGAAAGAGAGGCTTTCTCATGAAAACATACAAGCTTCAGTTTGTGATAGGATATTTCCCCTGGCTGATGAGTCAGACTGAGATGAGAATTTTTTCATTCAGACAGAAGTGTAAGAGCTTAGGATTCTGGGAGATTATTGACAATTATTTAGCATAGTTCAGATAACACTGCTGTATACTAGCATTTTCTTTATTTTGAATTATTATACATAGCTAAGGTCTGCTGATTACTGTAAGTGAGTGTGATCCTGCAAACCTGAATGTTCAATGCATTGTTAAATAAAGTAGCTTAATTGATGTGTAACAGCTTTCATATTACAGCATTGATCTCATTTTTGCCATTGTTGGAGAGGTGTGTACAAAGGAGCTTCTCATTCCAAGTTTCAGGATTGGGAAGCATTGTATATAACTTCATAGAGTCCTTATGGTTATCTTTACATTAGTGACACAGTAGTGAAAACTGAAAGCACCTTTAGACTCCTGGGAGTGCACATTTCGTACATACTTTATGGTCTCAGAACACATTCTACACAATTTAAAAAAGCTCACTAATGCCATTACTTTCTGAGAAGGCTGAAGAGAGCTGAACTGTGTATGTCAATACTCACATCCTCCTACAGACGAGCAGTAAAGAGCATTCTAACATGCTGCATCATTGCATTGTACAGAAACTGCACAGCGGCAGACAGGAAGGCTGCACAGCTAGCACCAGCCTACCTGCATCAAGGTCATATATTCAGAAGGGTGCTGGAAAAAGGGCAGCAACATAATGAAGGATCCCAGCCACCCTGCTCATGGACTGTTTGTCCCACTCCTATCAGAGAGGAGTTTACGTAGCATCCACGCCAGTACCACTAGACTCAAAAACAATTACTCTCTCCAAGCAGTAAAGCTGATTGACATCTCCACCCACTAGCCCAGCCCTCCACCACCACTACGTTATCTTTTCCTGTCAGTCACCTGATGTACAGATACTGCTGTGCCTAGCGTCACTTTATGAACATTCAATCAATCTATGCAAATAAGCTATCTTATGTATTTATATTTATTGTGTTTTTTTAAAATTATTGTGTTCTTTATCTTGTGATGTTTTTTGTGCTGCATTGGATCCAGAGGAACAATTATTTTGTTAAACTTTACACTTGTGTACTGGAATTGACATTAAACAGTCTTGAAACTTGGTCAGAAAAAGTCCTTTAACCCACATTGCATGCAGACTCTTGGTACAGAAATCCAGTCAATCACTTCCCCTCATTCTATCCCTTTAGCCTGTTAGTTTATTACCTACAACCACATTTCCAGTTTGCATTTGAAATCATTGATGGTCCTCATATTCTGAAGGATCTTTTACCCAAAGCATTAATGTTGTGTCTTCACCTGATCCTACTACCAGTAGTTGATGGGACCAGCTTTTTTTTTGTTTGCCTGACCTTATATGGTACATCGCCATCAAATCTTTCCACAATTGCTCTTTGAGCAAAAGGAAACAACCCCAGCATTTCCAGCCTGTAACAGACATCCCTCTTCCTTGGGTCCATTAGGTTAAATCTATTCTACATGCTCAAATAAGTTCACATCCTTCTTAAGTGTGGAGACCAAAACTGAATATAGTTACTGAGTCTGGTTATAGCCTAACTGGAGCTTTATAAAGCATAATTTGTCTGTTTTTCCAATCATTACCTCCATTTATGAAGCTTAAGATCCCATATGTTTTGCTTGCTCTCAATATGTTCTGCCCCCTTCTCTGTACGCACCTTCACATATATGTATGTGCACCCCACAAGGCTCGCTTTCCCTCCACATCCTTTAACATTGTCCCATAAATGTATATTGCTTCTTTCACACCATTTAGCATAGGTTCACATTTCTTTGTAGTACATTCAGTTTATTCAGCTAGCTTACTTATATCTTGTTTCAGTTGGTATCTGCACTGATTGCCACACAGTTAGGATTGGCATTGTAGGCAAATTTAGCAATTTTACTCAATATTCCAATATCCAAGTAATTCATATAATCTGAAACAAATGGTCTTAACATTAACCCTTGGGAAACACCGCTGTCAACTGTCCTGCATTCTGAAAAAGAACCATTTATCATGACTTGCCTTTTTTTGTCATTAAGCCAATTTTGTTGTATCCAAGCTGACATTGACCCACCTATTTCCAGTGCATGATTATGGTTATGGAAAAAAACAATGTAAGAATGAAAAATAAACTTAAAAGCATATTAATATCAATGAATTTAAGAAAGTTGATGGTACGTAGTCAAAATTTAAATCACTTGAAAAATTAGATTATAAACACACACATTGTTATGTGGAAGACTGCCACCTTGTGACTAATCATTCCAACCTGATACAAATAACTCACTCTTCTTCATGTCTTGTTATAAATATAGTATATCTTTTGTCTATTGTGTATATATTCTTAGGGAATAAGATTAAAAGCAGACTTTAATAAAGATTGATATCTTATGGTTTTAATTATATTACCTTAGGTAATATTTATATTTACACATACTACAGATGTTTGGCAGATTAAATATCAAAACATGATTCTGACTGATTCATTTGCTGTTTTATTAATATTGCTTTAAAATGTCAAGATCATAAGTAAACTATAATCATCTAAGTTTTGTAAAGATGCCGTACTATGTAGTTTAGCACTCATAAAGCACTAACTTACATTATTAATGTACCATGTGTTTTTGGCTTTAATGACTTTCACAAAAAGTACAGTAAATGGTCACAAGAGAACAAAAGTATTATGGAAGAGTGAGCACGATAAGCGAGTGCTTCACAAATGAAACCAGATGTATGAAATTACAAGCTGTCGGATCAGAAAGGAAGTGAAGATGATGAAGTGGTTCTCACAGTAGAATATAATTATTTGTTTCAATCACTTTTTTTGCTCATATTTTTTAAATATCAAGGTCTGCAATGACAAAAAGTAAGCAACTGCAGCCAGATGCAGAGCATTGCCATGAATGTTTTTATTCCTATCTTTTTAACAAACTGCTGTTAATATAGTACATTAACAGCCTCTGCTGAAATATTGTCAGATAATTCACAGAACATTTAAACAAAATATATTGAACTACTATTCCACTATTCTGAGGAAAACCAGTGATTGTTTTCTGTGATTTTGTATTACACCCATGTATCTTTACATAGCATTTAATGTGCCATTATATTTAAGAAAAGATATTTTACAAATATAGCACCATGTACATCATATTTTGTCATTTTTCTGAAGAGTTTGATGAAAAATGTTTTCATGCCCAAACGTATCAGTTAGGTGAAGGCCTTTAACTCAATCTCTTTTTACTTCATAATTTCTCTGTCTACCATAGTTAGCAGAAACTTGCAATAAATTGTGTAAGTGTATAGTTAATGTACATAAATAATTTAAATAAAATACTTATACTTTTTGTATTTTCCTCAGTAATTGCAAGTAACTATCAGACATGCCTTGGATTGCTCCTCCATTATCCTTCTGTAGAAGATATACATTCTTTGATCCAGAAGGCACTCTTTTTAAGAGATCCAAAGGTAATAACGTATTTTTAAAGTACATGTTCCTAATGAAGAAGATGTGTGTAAAATTATATTGTTCATTAAGTTATAAGATTTCCATATATAGAGACCTAATTTTAAATAATAAGTGATCTGAAGGAGATGTTTAATATTAAGGAAATAAATTTAAATTAATTAACATGCAAAATTTTCAATTGCAGATGATGTTTAAATTACTGTACTTGCATCTCAGCAATATATGGCAATATATATGAGTATATTTTATAAACATATGCATTACATATGTTAGTGGTACATACAGTGAAGAGGGATAAAGTTGACTACGAACAGTTTTACTAGAGAGAAAAAAAACAAGGAAATTGCTGTGGTATCATCACTATGGTTTGCTTGTTTTACAATGGTCATTTGCTGGCCTATAAAAGAAAGAAAAATTTCTGAATTATTGTACATTTGAGGGCAGATCTGTAACCAGAGGGGTAATAACTCATCAATTATAGCCTCAGAACGGCAGTCAATATTTGTTTTATTATACCCATGAGCTAAATTTATTTTTCAAATGGGAGATGTTTTCACCCATTTTGAATGGTTAATAGCCTGTGCTTTGTGGTCTGTTCACTGAAGATTATTACCTACTGTCATCAGTTATTTGTCAAGAGTGAAAATATTTTCTCATGTATAATTTTCAGCAAATCATGTATTTCTGAGCAGAACTTTAAGTGCATATTCTAAGCTGTACAGGCCTTATTAACATGAGAACTATAAGTAATTTTCAGCAATTTTCTCTTAAAACTTTCTCCGTGGTATTTTATGTTTCTAGATGGCCATTAATTTGGTGTTCAGCCTGTTCTGTGATTTCAGTATGACAGCCTTGGCTCAGTGGTAGCAGTGTTGCCTCACAACTATTGGATTGAGTTGTAGATCCATTACGGATGTTTTTGGCTGATACTTCAATGCATTGCTGAACTGTACTAACAGTTTGAACTGAGATCCCAGCCGCCTTCGCTGATGTCTATAAATATACCTTGACATTTTTAGAAGAAGTGGGCAAGTTCTCCTGGTGTTTTGATTAACAAATTATTTATCACATTACTGTTTATGGAACTTTGTTTTGCATTTAAGGAACAGAAACAAGGCTGCCCATTAACCTGAGATGGGGAAAGTACAAAGGAGAAGAGCAAGGCAAGTTTTTATCACACAGAGTAGTGGGGGCCTGGAATGCGCTGTTGGGGATGGTGTAAAGGCAGATAGCATAGGACCGTTTCAGGGACTCTTAGATAGGAACATGAATATGCAGTGAAGTGAGATTTATGGTCAATGTGCAGGGAAGAGGGATTAGATTAATTAGAAGTCATTGATTTAATTAGTTGAATACAACATTATGGGTCAAAAGGCTTGATCTGTAACTTCTGTGTTTTTAAACCTTTTTACTTAAGGATAGGATAGGACAAGGATGCAAAAAAAACTTAGAACTATATTAAAGGGAAAGTTAGAAAACTAATATTTTCTGGAAAAAAATGGTCGGGTATTTTCAGTTGTGAATCAGAACTGTAGAACTGTAGGGGACTACAAGAGCAATTAAATGGAAATCTAGAAGTAAGTGCCAGTTATTTCTTGCTCCTCCAGAGGATGTACTGTTTGCAATCTTTACAGACATATTTCACATCAAGTTAATAATTTGATGTGAACTTTTATCATTTTTGCACAATACTCTCTCTGTAAAGACTGCTTAAAATGTTAAGCCTAGTTGGATGTGGTGAAACTGAACTCTGAGCAATTTTCAATTACTTCTAAACAGTCTCTCTAGTAATAGAAAGCTAATTTATAAGGGTTTAGTTTCATTCCTCCATTTCTTGAAAATTATATAGATTTTGAAAATGTAAAATTAGCATATTAAAGTTAATGTTATTTCAGCCTCCATCTTAATCTGATTCAAACTTTCTTTCATTCTTTGTAAAATGATTAAAAGGGGAGTTATGATCTATACTTTTACTTCTTCATTTCAAATCCAAAATACTTCTACAACCTGATTAGCTGATTAGCACAGTTCAAGCATCCTCTGTAAAAAAGCACCAAACGAAAAGTCATATTAGATTTAGGGAAAATGATGCCACAGAGCTTGCTAAATCTTTGTGTGTATGGTACTCACGGGACAGCCGATTTTGAAGTCAGTAGAGAGTGTCATTGCTTTGCTTCTGACTACAAAATATAAACCGAAGGACAGAATTCTTGCTTGCCACATTTTGTTCAGTACATTTTGATTTAACGTAAACATAGTATTATTACCTTATAGATAAATTATTACTAGGGACAGTACAAAAACAGGCCCTTCGGAAAAACCCATCCATGTTGAGCTTGATGCGTCTAGAGGCTAATATCCCTTCTATTCCATTCTTATTCAAACACCTGCTCAAATACCTTCTAAGTATTGTACTGTAATTGCATCTGCCTATATCACTTTCTCTGGCAGCTCATTCCATATAATTTCCACCCTATGTGTGAAACACTTGCCCCTCAGATCTCCTTTATATTATCACCCTAAATCTATGCCGTTGAATTTTAGATTCTCCCACCCTTGGAAAAGTCACTGACTATCAACGTTATCCATGCCTCGTATAATTTTATAAGCCTACATAAGGTGATCCCTCGGCCTCCTGTGTTCCAATGAGAATAATAACAGCCTTTCCAATATATCCTTATAAGTAAAGCTCTCCTTTCGAAGAAATATCCTGGAGAATCTCTTCTGCACTTTTTTAATGCCGCCACATCTTTTCTATGTTATGGTGTGCACAACTGTACGCACTACTCCAAATGCTGCCAGACCAATGCTGCAACAATGGCATCCCAATTATTATACTCTTCCTTAGCCTATGAAGGCAAGGTGTTGAATGCCTTCTTCATTACCTATGTGATTACCCTCAATGGTCGCTTTATTAAGTATAAAGTGGCCACTGAGTGTACATTTGTAGTCTTTTACTGCTGTGGTCCATCCACGTCAAGGTTTGACGTGTCATCCATTCTGCATACCATTGTTATAATACATGGTTATTTGAGTTACTGTACCTTCCTGTCAGCTTGAACCAGTCTGGCCATTCTCCTTTGACTCTCTCGTTAACAAAATTGTTTTCGCCCACAGAACTGCCACTCACTGAGTTTTTTTTTTGTTTTTTCTTAAAACACCATTCTCTGGAAACTCTGGAAATCCCAGGAGATCAGCAATTTCTAAGATACTCAAACCACCCCATCTAGCACCAACATCATTCTGTGGTCAAAGTCACTAAGATCACTTTTCTTCCCCAGTCTGATGTTTGGTCTAAACAACAACTGAACCTCTTGACCATGTCTGAATGCTTTTATGCACTGAGTTGCTGTCACATGTTTAGTTGATTGGATATATGTATTAACGAGCATGTGTACTGGTATACCTCATAATGTGGCCACTGAGTGTATGTTATCATAACCAGAGAGCTGTAAACCATCCCTGCCATTTCCTATAATTATCCTGTTAGTATTTGACATCCAAGAATGTATTAACTCATAGCTGTTTAGATTAAATTCAATGTATCACTGCTCCACCCAACTAATCTAGTTCACTCTGTATTTTTTCCCTATCTACTATTTCACCAGTTTTTGTGCCATTCTCAACCTAGTCATATATAGCAAATAACAATGGTCTAGCACTGTTCCCTGCGTTACACCACTGGTTACAGATTTCCTGTCAAAATAGCACTCTTACTGAGACAATCCCAGCTAATACTGGGAAAGTCTAATGTCCCAACTACTAAAGCTCTGTTGTTTTTGTACTAGAAACAACACTAATTATGAATCTGTGATGGTTTCATCCCTACAGATTATCAGGTCACATCATTGTTAGTAATCGCAAACCTGTTTTCCTGAATTTCTTCAATTAATTTTACTGAGATTACAACTTTGGATAAACCAGTAACAAATTCATAGCTACACAATCTGGGGGAAATACTGTGTATCAGTACACTTGGTTCTTTGAAATAAAATAGTTTGTCAGGTCTGTGGCTAAGAATTAGTTTTGGATAACATTGACAAGTACTTTGAACAAAAAGTAGCTCCCTAAGCATTTTCTTTTTCAAAATTTCTGCGTATACCTTAGTTACTAAGCCAATACAGACTGGTTCTGGTCATTTACCTACAGGAAAGATATCATAGTCATAATCATAGTCATACTTTATTGATCCCAGAGGGAAACTGGTTATCAACAAACTTGATAGAGTACAGAGAAAATTTGGAGAGCAAGAAATTGAGTGGAGATCTTATGGGAGGTATACAAAATAATGAGGGGTACAGATGGGGTGAATGCATACAGGCGTTTCCACCTCAGGTTGGGTGAGACTTGGGCAAACAAATCTCAAGGATGTTTAATTTACAGTGGCATGCAAAAGTTTGGGCACCCCTGGTCAAAATTTCTGTTACTATGAATAGCTAAGTGAGTAAAAGATGACCTGATTTCCAAAAGGTATAAAGTTAAAGAAGACACATCTCTTTAATATTTTAAGCAAGATTACTTTTTTATTTCCATCTTTTATAGTTTCAAAATAACAAAAAAAGGAAAAGGACCCAAAGCAAAAGTTTGGGCACCTTGCATGGTCAGTACTTAGTAACACCCCCTTTGCCAAGTATCACAGCTTGTAAACGCTTTCTGTAGTCAGCTAAGAGTCTTTCAATTCTTGTTTGGGGGATTTTCACCCATTCTTCCTTGCAAAAGGCTTCTAGTTCTGTGAGATTCTTGAGCCGGCTTGTATGCACTGCTCTTTTGAGGTCTATCCACCAATTCTCAATGATGTTTAGGTCAGGGGACTGCGAGGGCCATGGCAAAACCTTCAGCTTGTGCCTCTTGAGGTAGTCCATTGTGGATTTTGAGGTGTGTTTAGGATCATTATCCTGTTGTAGAAGCCATCCTCTTTTCACCTTCAGCTTGTTTTACAGACGGTGTGATGTTTGCTTCCAGAATTTGCTGGTATTTAGTTGAATTCATTCTTCCTTCTACCAGTGAAATGTTCCCTGTACCACTGGCTGCAACACAAGCCCAAAGCATGATCGATCCACCCCATGTTTAACAGTTGTAGAGGTGTTCTTTTCATGAAATTCTGCATCCTTTTTTTCTCCAAACATACCTTTGCTCTTTGCAGCCAAAAAGTTCTATTTTAACTTCATCAGTCCACAGGACTTGTTTCCAAAATGCATCAGGCTTGTTTAGGTGTTCCTTTGCAAACATCTGACGCTGAATTTTGTGATGAGGGTGCAAGAAAGGTTTTCTTCTGAAGACTCTTCCATGAGTAGAATAGTGCACCACCACTCCAGAGTCTGCTAAATCCTCCTGAACATCTTTTGCGGTCAAACGGGGGTTTTGATTTGCCTTTCTACCAATTCTATAAGCAGTTCTCTTGGAAAGTTTTCTTGGTCTTCCAGGCCTCAACTTGACCTCCACCGTTCCTGTTAACTGCCATTTCTTAATTACATTATGAACTGAGAAAACAGCTACCTGAAAACACTTTGCTATCTTCTTATAGCCTTCTCCTGCTTTGTGGGCATCATTTATCTTAATTTGCTGATTGTTGGGACAAGGTTTGAGGAGGCAGGGTATTTATAAAGCTTTGAAATTTGCATCACCTGGCCTTTCCTAACGATGATTGTGAATAAGCCATAGCCCTAATAAGCTAATTAAGGTCTGAGACTTTGGTAAAAGTTATCCTGAGAGCTCAAATCTCTTGGGGTGCCCCAACTTTTGCATGCTACTGTATATATTCTTTGATAATAAATGTACTTTGAAATGAATACTAGAACTAGAGGTCATAGGTTTAGGGTGAAAGGAGAAATACTTAAAGAAGAATCTGAGGGAGACCTTTTCCACGCAGGAGGAGATGCAAGTGTGGAACAAGCTGTAGTGGAACTGGTAGAGGCATGTTCAATTGAAGCGTTTAAGAGTAGTTTGGATAAGTACATGAGTGGGAGAGGTACAGAGGGCTATAGTTCCGGTGCTGGTCGATGGGTCTATGCAGAAAACTAGGATGGCACGAACTGGATGGTCAAAGTGCCTGTTTATGTGCTGCAGTGTTCTATGACTCTGTAAATAAAGTCATTATTATACTTGTAACAAATAAATCAAATTAATTTAATTAATTGTTTTTCTTCTGTAGATTATCAAAATATTTTCTGGAACAGTTGCTAAGCATTTAAAATATTTTATAACTATCAACCCAAGATTTCCCAAAACCTCAGTAAATTGTCCAGCGTTTCTTTGAGAGTACTTCTCTTTCTGTGGTACTTATTTTCACCAGATTATTGAAATTACAATTTTAAAGAAGTACAGAACAATAATGTATAACAGCGAAATTTGATTTTAAGTAAATAGCATTTGTAATACTAAGGTTGAAAGAGCTTATGCTGAAAAGAGTAATTGAAGTAGAAGCAGCAGAGCAGCAAAAGCTGACCTTGGTGATTTATGATTATGCTGCCTTTTAATATGCAGCTAGGCAACCACTGTTGATAACAAATGCTTCACATTGCAAAAATGAGAATAGTAACTAGATACTTTATTGAATAACAAGTGAACAAAACTAAAACCCATATTATTCTTGAACTCTGGTATTAAATTTTCTGACATTGCCATTTAAGCAGTCAAGCCCATTAATAAATCTCATTGTTTACATTTTTTAAGTGTGAACTTCATACCTCACTTACAGATATGCCAGTGAGTGTATATTTATATACTATGGGTTATGCATTCCCAAAATGTAACTATTTTTTTCAATCATTTGAAGCCTGAAGGGCATATCTCCTACCGATTTCTTTGTTGATATTATAATATTAAATCTCTTGAGCTAAAGTATGGATACCTTAAGCTGCGGCAATGCAGTCTGATAAAGTCTGCATGATTCCTTTAATTGTATCAAGAATGCATCTACAATGACGCAAGAGCTCAAAGTTCAAATTTGTTCATTAATACTTAGGTCCACTGCAGGCCATGGCAGTGTTGTGTTCATAATTGTTCATAAACCAAACACTTTGCAAGTTGGAACCACAGCCGTGAATCAAGTTCCCGCATGGCAGAAGATGCCTGCAGCCCTGCAGCAAATCCATCCCGCCAGTTTCCCAAACACTTGTTCATATTACAGGCTGGACACAAGTCAGTTGTACATAAACCGGGGAGGATGTGTACACTTCAGAGTAAAGGAACATTCAGTTTAACATTCTGGTTCTGTCTCCTTTGTGGAATTCTACAAATAATGTCATTTTTCTATTTGTTTGTTATTTGTCCAATTTACATTTTATTTTTAATATTAAATATGCTTTACCTCCCTACATGTAGATACTTCCTAATAATAGCAGCTCAGTGTTTTAAAATAATCCCCTGTAACCTTTGTTTCTGTAGGAACTACAAATTTGTGTCCTCTGATTACTGATCTTCTGTCATTAGAAATAGTTTTTCCTTATTTATTCTGTCAAGATTCTCTGTGATTTTGAAAATTACTATCAGATCTCCTCTTAAACTTCAGTGCTATAAAAAGAACAACCCCATTTTCTCTGACAAAATCAAAGTACTGCAGGTACCATAAAACTGACTACCAAGTTAGAGAGGATCTATGGAGAGAAAACATTAGATATATTATAGATCAATGCCCATTTATCTGGACTAGTAAGAATTAGAGGTAAATTGTTTTGAAGATGCAGAAAAAGGGAAGGAAAAAATAAAAGAATAAAGTGTTGCCTTTCACTTAAATTCTCCATCACACTCCCATCCTGAATCCCTCAACTCTGTTTCCTGTAATATTCTAATGTAAATTGCAATTATAAAAGTTGGTGAGGGTCAAAGAGAAGATGCTGAATTTTTTTGCCTTCCTGAGGAAGTAAATGTACTGATATGCTCAACAAAGCTCATCTTCTCAACATTTTGGGTTTTTGATTTCAGATTTCCAACATTCTGATGGGCAGAGGGGGTGGGGTGGCTCTGTTGGTGAGGAATGATATTCAGTCCCTTGCGAGGGGGGACATAGAATCAGGAGACATAGAGTCAGTATGGATAGAACTGAGAAATTCTAAGGGTAGAAAGACCCTAATGGGAGTTATCTACAGTCCCCCAAACAGTAGTCTGGATGTAGGGTGTAAGTTGAATCAAGAGTTTAAATTGGCATGTCGCAAAGGTAATGCTACAGTTGTTATGGGGGACTTCAACATGCAGGTAGACTGGAGAAATCAGGTTGGTACTGGACCCCAAGAGAGTGAGTTTGTGGAGTCCCTCCGTGATGGATTCTTAGAACAGCTTGTACTGGAGCCTACCAGAGAGAACGCAGTTCTAGATTTAAAGGAGCCATTAGGAGGTAGTGACCATAATATGATAAGTTTTAATCTACAATTTGAGAGGGAGAAGGGAAACTCGGAACTATCAGTATTACAGTTGAACAAAGGGAACCATGGCGCTATGAGGGAGGAGCTGGCCAAAGTTCAATGGAACAATACCCTAGCAGGGATGACAGTGGAACAGCAATGGCAACTGTTTCTGGGAATAATGCGGAAGGTGCAGGATCAGTTCGTTCCAAAGAGGAAGAAAGATCCTAAGGGGAGTATGGGGAGGCCGTGGCTGACAAGGGAAGTAATGGACAGTATAAAAATAAAAGAGAAGAAGTATAACATAGCAAAGACGAGTGGGAAGCCGGAGGATTGGCAAACTTTTAAAGAGTAACAGAAGGTAACTAAAAAGGCAATACACGGAGAAAAAATGAGGTATGAAGGTAAACTAGCCAAGAATATAAAGGAGGATAGTAAAAGCTTCTTTAGGTAGGTGAAAAAGAAAAAAAATAGTTAAGACCAAAATTGGGCCCTTGAAGACAGAAGCGGGTGAATTTATTATGGGGAACAAGGAAATGGCAGATGAGTTGAACAGGTATTTTGGATCTGTCTTCACTAGGGAAGACACAAACAATCTCCCAGATGTAATAGTGGCCAAAGGACCTAGGGTAATGGATGAATTGAAGGAAATTTATATCAGGCAGGAAATGGTGTTGGATCTGAAGGCTGATAAGTCCCCGGGACCTGATGGTCTGCATCCCAGGGTACTTAAGGGGGTGGCTTTAGAAATCGTGGACGCATTGGTAATCATTTTCCAATGTTCTATAGATTCAGGATCAGTTCCTGAGGGTGGCTAATGTTGTCCCTCTCTTCAAGAAGGGAGGAAGAGAGAAAACAGGGAATTATAGACCCGTTAGCCTGACGTTGGTGGTGGGAAAGATGCTGGAGTCAATTATAAAAGATGAAATTACGACACATCTGGATAGTAGTAACAGGATAGGTCCGAGTCAGCATGGATTTACGAAGGGGAAATCGTGCTTGACTAATCTTCTGGAATTTTTTGAGGATGTAACTATGAAAATGGACAAGGGAGAGCCAGTGGATGTGGCGTACCTGGTCTTTCAGAAAGCCTTTGATAAAGTCCCACATAGGAGATTAGTGGGCAAAATTAGGGCACATGGTTTTGGGGGCAGAGTAATGACATGGATTGCAAATTGGCTGGCTGACAGAAAACAAAGAGTAGCGATTAACGGGTCCCTTTCGGAATGGCAGGCGGTGACCAGTGGGGTACCGCAGGGTTCAGTGCTGGGACCACAGCTGTTTACAATATATATTAATGATTTAGATGAGGGAATTAAAAGTAACATTAGCAAATTTGCCAATGACACAAAGCTGGGTGGCAGTGTGAAATGTGAGGAGGATGTTATGAGAATGCAGGGTGACTTGGGCAGGCTGGGTGATTGGGCAGATGCAGTTTAATGTGGATAAATGTGAGGTTATCCACTTTGGTGGTAAGAACAGTAAGGCAGATTATTATCTAAATGGAGTCAAGTTAGGAAAAGGGGAAGCACAACGAGATCTAAGTGTTCTTGTACGTCAGTCACTGAAAGCAAGCATGCAAGTACAGCAGGCAGTGAAGAAAGCTAATGGCATGCTGGCCTTCATAACAAGGGGAATTGAGTATAAGAGCAAAGAGGTCCTTCTGCAACTGTACAGGGCCCTGGTGAGACCACACCAGGAGTACTGTGTGCAGTTTTGGTCTCCAAATTTGAGGAAGGACATTCTTGCTATTGAGGGAGTGCAGTGTAGGTTCACAAGGTTAATTCCCAGGATGGCGGGACTGTCATATGTCGAAAGATTGGAGCGACTGGGCTTGTATACTCTGGAATTTAGAAGGCTGAGAGGGGATCTGATTGAAACATATAAGATTATTAAGGGATTGGACACGCTGCAGGCAGGAAGCATGCTCCCGCTGATGGGTGAGTCCAGAACCAGAGGCCACAGTTTAAGAATTAAGGGTAGGCCATTTAGAACGGAGTTGAGGAAAAACTTTTTCACCCAGAGAGTGGTGAATATATGGAATGCTCTGCCCCAGAAGGCTGTGGAGGCCAAGTCTCTGGATGCTTTCAAAAAAGAGATGGATAGAGCTCTTAAAGATAGCGGAATCAAAGGTTATGGGGATAAGGCAGGAAATGGATACTGATAGTGGATGATCAGTCATGATCACAGTGAATGGTGGTGCTGGCTCAAAGGGCCGAATGGCCTACTCCTGCACCTATTGTCTATTGTCTATTCACATTTTAGTTTGGAAAGAAAGTCCTCGCAGGTCAAGCATATCCTGGACCTGATCAGCAGGACCAGGACCAGAATTTTGTAGAGTGTGATCAGGTCATGTGAGTGGTTCAGAACAAGCCCTGCTCGTGGAACTGCTGAGATAAACTTTGGCAGACAGCAAAGCCGCACCCACAGCTTTGCCTTTGCATTCAGAAGCAGAAATCTTTGTTTGAATTTTTAAACACCTAAGCTCCAAAATAACTTTAAATAATTAAAAGCACTTCTGTAAAGAGAAATTATTATTTTAAAAATCTTGCTTGACCCTTGCCTTTTTACCTTGCAGCTATAAAATCTTAATTGAGATAAATGCATTTATGGATCCTTAGTGAGCTTATTCATTGACATGAGTGGTGGGGAACCTCAGTAAGGTCATATTACACACTTGAGTACAGTGGCAAAATTTACTGGTGACTTGTCATCTGCAATCTTCCTGTGTCTTCTGGACTTCTACATTTGGAAATGCATAGGCCGAAGTTCAGGCGTGTATGTACTCTCCAGAATGCTGCCGGCATTTTACCAGTTTTAACCTAATATAACCTAGGATGTACTGCCTGAAAAAGCGGTGGAAGTGTATTCAGTAGTATTTTCAAAAGAAAGTTGAATGAATACTAGAGGAGAAAATAGCTCAGCTGTGAGGAGTAGGACTAATTAGATAGCTCTTCAAAGACAGGATAGGTCAAATGGCCACTTTCTGGATGCTATCATTTTATGAAATCGTTAAGCATACTCTGCCAATATCTTTAACCTTATTAAATTTATTTAGAAAATAATCACATTTTCATTGTAATATATTACTGATACCAAAATGCCAGTAGGAAAATGTTAAAGGATACCAGGGAGCAACATGTGAACTAATTAAAATTTTACAGGTTCTTTGTCAAGTTTTATTTGTTAAAAATGATCAAGTTCATTAGCTTGATAACAGATGTTTTTTAATAGCCTAATTATAATGACCTTGTTTGTACCCATCAGGTATATAATTTCTCATTGTTGGAATACTGCCCAATTTCCATTGTGGAATATCAGTATCATACTTGCTGTGCTAAAGTACAAAAAAATTGCTTATTTAATTTCAAATACTAGCAGTTCAGACATGACACACTGTATTATATTTTCCTCCAATTACTGTTAAAGGAGATTTCTGACATTCATAGTACAGTATTAGTCTTCCCTAGTATTTATACATATATGTAAGTGGCATCACATCATTTAACAGATCTTATAATTTTTCTTCATCAAGAAACATAACAATATAATAGCAGGAGATAAGGGCATTGAATCTCCCATGGTAATTGCTGATCTGATCTAGGCTTCATCTCCACTTTCTTATCTGAATGCCTCCTAACCTCCCCAACCCTTATTAGCTTGGATTCCTCTGATTATTCAGTGACTCCACATCTACAGCTCTTAGTGAGAGAATTCCAAAGATGCTTAACCCTCTGAGAGAAGGATTTCCTTCTTGCCCTCATCTTCAGTAAACAGTCCATGTTCCAAGGACTTTGCCTATTAGTTTCAGAAGTCTTTGCAGTATTTATCCCATTATTCCCCCTCATTCCTCCTCAGAAGTAAATATACTTCAATGATATGTCATTTGATATCAAGAGAATCAGGAGGCAGAGCCATAACTGATAGATATTTAAGAAGAGCAACGTTTTAAGCAATGGAGACTTATACTAATAAGGCGGGGCTTAAATATTATCACCTCCTATAAAGATAAATCAAGCAACATGGGAGACAGCAGAGCTTCGCTTCTGGATGAACTCAATGACTTCCATGCTCACTTTAACCGTCAGAACGTGGAGGAACCATCGCGAACCCCTACATCTCCCAATGATCCCTTGATCTCAGTATCTGAAGCTGACATACGGACATCCTTCAGGAGGGTGAATCCATGGAAAGCATCTGGGCTGGATGGGGTATCTGGCCACGTACTAAAGACCTGTGCTGACCATCTGACTGGTGTGTTCACTAAACTCTTTAACCTCTCATTCGGTAGTGTGTGGTACCCACCTACTTCAAGCAGGCTTCAATTAAACCGATGCCGAAGAAGATCGTGGTGATCTGCTTCAATGACTGTCATCCAGTAGCATTTATATCCACAGTGATGAAGTATGTTTAGAGGTTGATGATGAAACATATCAGCTTCTGCTTGGGAAGTGACTTGGATCCACTCCAATATACCTACTGTCACAACAGCTACACAGCAGATGCGATTTGTTGGCTCTTCACTCAATCCTGGAACATCTAGGCAGCAGAAATGCATACATCAGGATGTTCTTTATCAACTACAGCTCAACATTCAATACCATCATCCCCTCAAAACTAATCAGTAAGCTCCAATACCTTGGCCTCAATACCTCCTTATGCAAATGCATCCTGGATTTCCAATACTTGTAGATCCCAGTCAGTTCAGATTGTCAGCAGCACCTCCACCGTGATCTCCATCAACACAGGTGCACCACAGGGCTGTGTGCCTAGCCCCCTGCCCTACTCGCTTCACACCTATGACTGTGTGGTGAGCACTGCTCCAGTACCATGTTCAAGTTTGCTGATGACACCACTGTCATAGGCCAAATCAAAGGTGGTGATGGATGAGCATACAGGAGGGAGATTGAAAATTTGGCTGAGTGGTGTCATAATAACGACCTGTCACTTAGTGTCAGTAAGACCAAGGATCTGATTGTGGACTTTAGGAGAGGGAAACCAGAGGTCCATGAGCCAGTTCCCTTCAGAGAATCAGAGGGGCGAGGGTTAGCAACTTTAAATTCCTGGGTGTTACTATTTCAGAGAATGTGGCATAGACGCAAGTTCAATTGCGAGGAAAGCATGGCAGTGCCTCTACTTCCTTCAGAATCTGTGGAGATTCAGGATGACATGTGAAACTTTGACAAATTCCTATAGATGTGTAGTGGAGAGCATATTGACTGGCTATATCACCGCCTGGTATGGAAATACCAATGCTATTGAACAGAAAATCCTACAAAAGATAGTGGATTCAGCCCATAACATCACAGATAAAACCTTCCCAATCATTGAGCATATCTCCATGAAACACTGCCAGAAGAAAGCATCCATCATCAGAGATCTCCACCACGCAGGCCATGCTCTTTTCTTACTGCCGCCATCAGGTAGAAGGCACAGGAGCCTCAGGACTTGCACCGCCAAGTTCAAGAACAGTTACTACTCCTCATCCTTCAGGCTCTTGAGCAAAAGGGGATAACTACACTCACTTGCCAGTCCATTGAGATGTTCCCATAGCCAATGATCTCACTTTAAAGACTTGTTCTCTTGTTGTCTCATGTTCTCGTTATTTATTGCTATTATTTATATTTGCATTTGCACAGTTTGTTGTCTTCTGCACTCTGGTTGACCTTTCACTGATCCTGTCGTTCTATAGGTTTACTGAGTATGCCCGCAGGAAAATAAATCTCAGGCAACACACATCAAAGTTGCTGGTGAACGCAGCAGGCCAGGCAGCATCTGTAGGAAGAGGTACAGTCAACGTTTCAGGCCGAGACCCTTCGTCAGGACTAACTGAAGGAAGAGTTAGTAAGAGATTTGAAAGTGGGAGGGGGAGGGGGAGATCCAAAATGATAGGAGAAGACAGGAGGGGGAAGGATGCAGCCAAGAGCTGGACAGGTGATTGGCAAAAGGGATATGAGAGGATCATGGGACAGGAGGCCCAGGGAGAAGGAAAAGGGGGAAGGGGGGAAAACCCAGAGGGTGGGCAAGGGGTATAGTCAGAGGGACAGGGGGAGAAAAAGGAAAGAATGTGTGTATATAAATACCGGATGGGGTACGAGGGGGAGGTGGGGCATTAGCGTAAGTTAGAGAAGTCAATCTTCATGCCATCAGGTTGGAGGCTACCCAGACGGAATATAAGGTGTTGTTCCTCCAACCTGAGTGTGGCTTCATGTTTCAGTAGAGGAGGCCGTGGATAGACGTCAGAATGGGAATGGGATGTGGAATTAAAATGTGTGGCCACTGGGAGATCCTGCTTTCTCTGGCAGACAGAGTGTAGGTGTTCAGCAAAACGATCTCCCAGTCTGCGTCGGGTCTCGCCAATATATAGAAGGCCACATCGGGAGCACCAGACACAGTATATCGCCCCAGCCGACTCACAGGTGAAGTGTCGCCTCACTTGGAAGGACTGTCTGGGGCCCTGAATGGTGGTAAGGGAGGAAGTGTAAGGGCACGTGTAGCACTTGTTCCGCTTACAAGGATAAGTGCCAGGAGGGAGATCAGTGGGGAGGGATGGGGGGGGAACGAATGGACAATGGAGTCGCATAGGGAGCGATCCTTGCAGAAAGCGGGGAGGGGGGAGGAGGGAAAGATGTGCTTAGTGGTGGGATCCCGTTGGAGGTGGCGGAAGTTACAGAGGATAATATGTTGGACCTGCAGGCTGGTGGGGTGGTAGGTGAGGACCAGGGGAACCCTATTCCTAGTGAGGTGGCGGGAGGATGGAGTGAGAGCAGATGTGCGTGAAATGGGGGAGATGCGTTTGAGAGCAGAGTTGATGGTGGAGGAAGGGAAGCCCCTTTCTTTAAAAAAGGAGGACATCTCCCTCGTCCTGGAATGAAAAGCCTCATCCTGAGAGCAGATGTGGCGGAGACGGAGGAATTGCAAGAAGGGGATGGCATTTTTGCAAGAGACAGAGTGAGAAGAGGAATAGTCCAGATAGCTGTAAGAGTCAGTAGGCTTATAGTAGACATCAGTAGATAAGCTGTCTCCAGAGATGGAGATAGATCTAGAAAGGGGAGGGAGGTGTCGGAAATGGACCAGGTAAACTTGAGGACAGGGTGAAAGTTGGAGGCAAAGTTAATAAAGTCACCAAGCTCAGCATGCATGCAGGAAGCAGCGCCAATGCAGTCGTCGATGTAGCGAAGGAAAAGTGGGGGGCAGACACCAGAATAGGTTCGGAACATAGATTGTTCCACAAAGCCAACAAAAAGGCAGGCATAGTTCGGACCCATGTGGGTGCCCATAGCTACACCTTTAGTTTGGAGGAAGTGGGAGGAGCCAAAGGAGAAATTATTAAGAGTAAGGACTAATTCCGCTAGACGGAACAGAGTGGTGGTAGAGGGGAAATGATTAGGTCTGGAATTCAAAAAGAAGCGGAGAGCTTTGAGACCTTCCTGATGGGGGATGGAAGTATATAGGGACTGGACATCCAAGGTGAAAATAAAGCGGTGGGGTCCAGGGAACTTAAAATCATCGAAAAGTTTAAGAGCATGAGAAGTTTCACGAACATAGGTAGGAAGGGATTGAACAAGGGGGGATAAAACCGTGTCGAGGTATGCAGAAACGAGTTCAGTGGGGCAGGGGCAAGCTGAGACAATAGGTCGGCCAGGACAGGCAGGTTTGTGGATCTTGGGTAGGAGGTAGAAACGGGAAGTGCGAGGTGTGGGAACTATAAGGTTGGTAGCAGCGGATGGGAGATCCCCTGAGCAGATAAAGTTGGTGATGGTGTGGGAGACAATGGCCTGGTGCTCCTTGGTGGGGTCACGATCAAGGGGTAAATAAGAGGAGGTATCCGCAAGTTGTCGCTGTGCCTCGGCAAGGTAGAGGTCAGTATGCCAGACTACAACAGCACCCCCCTTATCGGCGGGTTTAATAGTAAGGTTAGGATTAGTGCAGAGGGGGTGGAGAGCAAAGCGTTCGGAAGGAGTAAGGTTGGAATGGGAACAAGGTGCGGTGAAGTCGAGACGGTTGATGTCTCGTCGGCAGTTAGCAATAAAGAGATCCAGAGCAGGCAGAAGACCAGAGCGGGGTGTCCATGAAGAGGAGGAGGATTGAAGACGGGAGAAGGGGTCATCGGTGGGGGTGGAAGAGTCCTTGCCGAAGAAGTAGGCTTAGAGACGGAGACAGCAGAAGAACAGTTCTGCGTCATGGCGAACGCAGAACTCGCTGAGGTGTTTGCGAATGGGGACAAAGGTGAGGCCCTCATTGAGGACAGAGCGTTCTGCCTCAGACAGTTGAAGGTCGGAGGGGATGGTAAAGACCCAGCACGGATGACAGCTGGGATCAGAGGGGGGAGCGGGGGAGGCTGGGGTTATCAGTGAAGAGGGAAGGGTTGGGGTGAGAGGAAGATGGAGCCTCTGAGGGCCCAGGAGCTGACGGTGGGATCTGAGGGAGACGGGGTTGCAGAGTGGTGGTGGGGTCTCCCTGGGCCTCCTGTCCCATGATCCTCTCATACCCGTTTTGCCAATCACCTGTCCAGCTCTTGGCTCCATCCCTCCCCCTCCTGTCTTCTCCTATCAGTTTGGATCTCCCCCTCCCCCTTCCACTTTTAAATCTCTTACTAGCTCTTCCTTCAGTTAGTCCTGACGAAGGGTCTCAACCTGAAACGTCGACTGTACCTCTTCCTAGAGATGCTGCCTGGCCTGCTGCGTTCACCAGCAACTTTGATGTGTGTTGCTTGAATTTCCAGCATCTGCAGAATTCCTCGTGTTTGCGTAAATAAATCTCAGGGTTGTATATGGTGACATATTTGTACTTTGATAATAAAATTTACTTTGAACTTTGAACCTATTATTTAAGTTATGGTTATGTTTTATTAATTGAGAGAGAAATGATGGTTGCTCCTCTGCCCTCAGACTCTCCTCATAGACTAGTCATATGTATTCCTAATGTGTTCACGGCTTCTCAGGTGATACTACTTTGAAATGGTTTGTTTACCCACATTCTAATAATTGTTGTGTGGCTTAACAAAATTAAAACCAATCGTCAGAACATTGTACAACATGACATCATAACTAAATTAATGCTAACTAGCCTGTTTTTAATTAGTTTTTTGCACTGTGTTACTTCACTATAATGCTCCAGATATATTTGGACTCTTCTCATACTGCCTGAATTCACCTCCATGCTCTCTGACTGGAGGTCTGGAGGGTTGAATAAACTGCCAAAGGCTTTTATACTGCTTTAATTAAATTATTCTGATACTATTAAAATTAAACATTTTAACATTATTAAAAATAGCTTATATATTTATAATTCACTTCCTTGTACATTTTTGAAACAGCCAGTGACCCTTAAAAAATGTAAACTGCCTTTAATAATTAAAAAAATATTTTTATTGTCATTTTAATAGTATCAGGATATTGTAATAAAGCAGTTCAAAAGTCTTTGACAGTAGTTGTTCCTCCACCAGTGCTCCTGGTGTAAAGTTGATTACTTGTATGGAAAATAGATCCAAACTATCTTCGGCATCTCAGTGCACTGCCAGAGGGCTCAGTACTGAGCTTGACAGTGGAACAAGTGGTCAGATCCGTATGGAATTGCCAGATGTCAATTTGATTTGACCTGTCGTTACACATTCCTCAAAGTGGAAATAAAATGTAGGTGATGGAGCAAAATGTGCATTTTTTTAAAATTCTTATTGTATTTCTCTTGTAAGCCATTCTTAGCTGCTTGTTCTGGATTCAAGCTAAAGGCAATGCATGCTTTTACCAGTGTCTCTGGTTAATACAGACACTCAAAGCAAGCATCTCTGCCTTAGCCATTATTTCTTAAATTGCTGAAAATTTTAAAAATGTACTATATTGTGTCAAGCTGAAATAAAAACAAAAAATCTGTAAAAGCTTGACAGATCAGGCAGTATATATGGAAGGAGAAGCAGAGTTAGCATTTCAGCCTGAAGACCCTTTGGTGAAACATTTTCTATTTTTATTCCTTATGTTCCAGTATGAATCATCTTGTGATGCACTGATATACATGTTTCACATTGTATATTCTATTTTCAGTAAAGTCAATCAATGGACTAAAATTATTCATCCACAAACCCCGAAATTAAGTGGATCTTTGCTGAAACCACATTAAAAATATCTTTTTATGCAGAATTAATAAACATAATACCACAGAGTTGGAACCAATATGGCTCGCTGTCCGGATGTGAAAGAATTCTATCATTTTTACCATCTTATTGGGATCATTTGCAACAAAGTCCATAGCTGAATATATCCACATAATTCGAGGGGACCTGAAAATTCAGAGATTTGCTTGTGCTCTTCTCTGATTATATTCTGTTCTTCTGATGTCACTTGGAAATTTAAATTCTTCTACAGCCTTACGCATTTTGCATGCAACTGCTAAAAAAAATATTCTTTAAGTAAAGAGAACCTAGAGAAAATCAAAACTATTTAAATTTTGACAAAGAGAGCAAGCTAATTCTATAAAACTATTTGCAACAAGTGTGTGCTTTAAAATAATAATGCTATTTGAGATGTGCTGTTTTCTGAAATGAGTTTTAATATGTTATCTATTACAATTATTATGTTTATATATCATGCATAAGAAGATATTGTTTTTAAATTTGGTTTTAACAGGAATCTACTGAATATTTGAGTTGGAGAATGAGCAATGTTATCCCATTTGGAGGTTTGATTAAAACAGGTGTTTTGGATTAGTGAGATACAGTGTGTTGTACAGTGTATGTCATCGATATTACATACAGCATACACATCACAGCTTTCATAGCAAGCTCAGTAATGGAAGACATGAACCTGGGCCTGGCTTTGAGGTTCACTGCTTACAATGAGGTCAAGCATGGATTCATGTGTCACTACAACCGTCTTTAATCAGACACAGTCAGTGGGAAAAGTTTATTATTGCTAATGGTGTGCAATAGTTCTTTAATATTTCTGGAAACAGAGTGCTGGAACCTAAGTTAACAAATTTCACGTCACATGCCGGTGATAATAAACATGATTCTGATTCTTTACTAATCAACAGCTTCAGATTGAATTTTCTGCTCTGTAAGTATAAAAAAATTGTTGTGTTGGAGTTACTTGATTTCGGAAGTTGCAGTTTGTACATTTGGCAGGTGTGGAAAGTCTCTGAGTTGTATGTATAATCATACATTGGTTATCAATTAACAGGAATGAAAATACTCCAGATAGTCAGAGCTCAGTGCTCATTTAAGGCTTAGTAGTGCTGCCCCTTGACACTTTTAACTCATTAGTGCTCTTTCTTATGGGTGACATGAATATAAAGAACCAAGTGCCGAGGAGTGCACTTTATTACTTTTTTTAGTGGTGAAAGAAATTGTCATGTTAGACAGACTCTGAAAGAAAAATTGAAACAAAAAAAATGGAAATTATTACAATTCCCAGAAAAATACAGTATTCAAGTTATTATTAAGTGTTATATTTTTCTTAACGTAAAAAGAATGTTTTTTTAAAATATTTACATCAATTATAAGTAGAAACTTAGTGTGACGGTCAGTGTCTGTGCTAATGAATGAACCATCAAGATATTTTGAGTATAATAGGTGATTCATTTGATTTTCCTATACTGCTTCCTGTAAACAGTTATTATTTGGTACTGGTCCTATATAAGCAACTGATTCTGAGCAAACATCAACCATGTTATTATTACAGCTGCACCACGTGTGTTTAGATGATATCAAGTGAGACAGTAATTATATTTTCAAAAGGTTACCTGAGCAGTAAATAATATCCGATCTTATTTCTAGAAATATCAATATTTTAGTTTGTTGACTATACACAGAAAAACATATACACAGAGTCGATCACTTGCTCTGTATCAAGGTTGTAATTAGAACAGGGTGTCTACTTGATGGTTATACCTGTCTGTATTTTTTTGCTTCACATCTTTAAGTTGAATCTTTTAATTACTAGTTAGGTAAATAGCCTATTTTCTTTGACACCTTAATTCCACATGTCTCGTATTGTATGTATCAATATTATATTTATCTCAGATAACCTTGCCATCTGGGACTAATAACAGGAAAGTACTAGACATAGAAAAGAAAATATTTACAGGATAAAGAGGAACAAGCAGTGGGAGAAAAGCTAATTGGTTAGCTCCTTTGAAAAGCAAACACAGAAAATTTAGGCAGTATGTCCTCCTCTGTACAAGTACGATGCCAGTGATCTTTTCAACCTGTGAGCTTGCTGATCTCTAATAGCAATAACCTCTCCTTACTGTAATGACAGGAAGAACTTATGTTACTTTTAACCTGAGCTACTTAATCAACCACAAGGATACCATCTGGTATGTCTGTAAGTTGTTGACACATTTTAGATTGTGTTAAGTAGCTTATTCAGAAGTTAAATGTTACACAAATTGATAAGTTTAACAATACTTTTATTAATATCAGCTACCTACAACAATGTATACTAGTTTGATAATAGCCAGTTGCATCCATTTCCTGTAAATGGATAAAAAGCTGTGTGAACTCCTTATTTTTAAAACAATTTTAATAATTATAAATGTTTACCATGTCAGAAACTCAGAAAACATTACGTTTAAAGTAATACATGAAACAAAACATACACCACCATTCCAGTCCGTTCTTTCCATGGGACATAAATGTACCGTTTCAACATAGATTCTGTCTAATCTCCCGGGGGAAAGTTATGCAAAAGTATTACAGTTCATTCCTTCCTTAAATATAACAGGAATAAATATTAAAAATATTTATAGACTCTTATATCTCTTGCTGCCCTTGCAATTCTCACTCTCATTGCTACAGTTTGAATTCCCACCTGCTTCAAAATGGCAACATCATACCAGTGCCCAAGAAGAGCTGGGTGAGCTGCCTTTTACAAATATCATCCAGTAGCACCCACATCTACAGTGATGAAGTGCTTTGAGAGGTTGGTTATGGCTAGAATCAACTCCTATCTCAGCAAGTACCTGGACTCATGGCAATTTGCCTGTCACCACAGTAGGTCTACAGTGGATGCAATCTCATTGGCTCTTCATGCAGCAATGGATCACCTGCACAATACTAATACTTACGTCAGCTTGCTGTTTATTGACTGCAGTTCAGCATTTAACACAATCATTCCTACAGTTCAGATCAAAAAACTCCAAAATCTGGGACTCTGTGCCTCTTTCTACAACTGGATCCTTGACTTCCTCACCAGAATTCCACAGTCTGGGCGGATCAGAAACAAGATCTCCACCTTGCTGATAATCAATGCTCAAGGATGTGTGCTTAACCCACTGCTGTACTCTCTCTACAGTCATGACTCTCTGGCTAGGCATAGTTCAAATGCCATCTATAAATTTGCTGTGGACACAACTATTGTTGGCAAAATTTCAGGTAGTAATAAGAAGACGTAGAGGAGCAAGATAAATCAGCTGGTTGATTTTGCAGCAACAACCTTGCACCCAACATCAGAAAAGCCAAGGAATTGATTGTAGACTTCAGAAAGGGCCTACACAACAGTCTTCATCGAGGGATCAGAAGTGGATAGAGTGTGCAATTTCTAATTCCTCAGTTCAACATCTTTGAGGATTTACCCTGGGGCCAACATATCAATGTAGTAACAAAGAAGGCATGACAGCAGCTATGTTTCGTTAGGAGATTGAAGCGATCTGGTATGTCAGCAGAGTCGCTCACAAATTTCTACAGATATATTGTGGATAGCATTCTACATTACCGTCTGCTGTGGGGAGGAGGCACTGCACAGGATCAAATTATTTTATGTTGCAGAAAGTTGTGAACTCTGTCAGCTCCATCATAGGTATCAGCCTCCCCAACATCCAGGACATCTTCAAGGAGTGATGCCTCGAAAAGGTGGCATCCATCATTAAGGACCCCCATCACACAGTTCAGGTCCTCTTCTTATTGCTACCATCAGGGAGGAGATACAAAAGCCTGAAGACACACGCTCAATGATTCAGGAATAGCTTCTACCCCTCTGCCATCAGATTTCTGAGTGGACATTGAACCCATAAACACGACCTCACTACTTAAGTTTTTTTTCTCTTTTTGCATTACTTGTTTAACTCTTTTTAATATATATATATATACTTACTGTATTTTACAGTTTATTATTATGTATTGCAATGTACTACTGCTGCATAACAACAAATTTCACGATGTTTGCCGGAGATATTAAACCTGAATCTGATTCTGATTCTTGCTGTTCACTGCTTCATTTATCTTGACATAAATGTGAATCAACTTTGGAAAGAAATGGGCAGGGCAAGACTTCAATTTGCTTCCCTGGCCAGTTCAATCAATGAATTACAACGAAATTGCCCATCACTGAAATATTCCCATAATTTGATCTTATTTTACTCAATATGACTTGATTTTGTTGACTTCAGCATGGCATCTATCAATAGTGTGGGAAAATTATTCATGTTTTGTCCTGTTCTCTAAAAGCACGATTAACTAATCTATAATTACTGCCCAGTCAGTCCACTGTGTATTATTATCAAAATGAAGAGAGGTATCACCGATAGTAGTATCAAGCTGCACTTACTCACCAATAACCTGCTTACTGGTGCCTTGTTTGGACTTCTCCTGGTATCATCTCAACTTTGGCTCAAAAACTGAGTTCAAGGGGTGAGGTAATACTGTAGAGACTGCCCTTGACAGGAAGTCAACAGTTAACAAAGTGTGGCACGAAGGAACCTGAGTAAAACAAGTTAGTGGACATCAAAGGGAAGGCACACCAATAGTTGGAGCCACATTTTATACAAAGACGTATGATTGTTGAAGGTTAAGCATTCCAGCCCCAGGAGTTTCTCAGCTACCTTTCCTTTCATTAATGACGTACCTTTCATCAAAAGGTTATAAGTGGAGGTGTTTTTGGATGAGTACACAATGTTCAATTCCATTTTCAACTCTTCAAATTAAGCTGTCTAACCATGTATGCAGCAAGGCCTAGCCAACATTCATAAGCAATATATACCTGGCAATATAATTCATTGTCATTCATCATCATCATCATCATCATCAGGTGCCGTGCCCAGTTTGAGCTTTGACTGCCGTGGCCCACACACTCCTGTTTCGGGTCAAGTGGATCAATTCATTGGTATTCATTTCTAGTTTTCTGGCTGCTGTCTTCATCATCATTTGTCTTTGTCTTCCTCTTGTTTTCTTCCCTTCAATCTTTCCCATAATTACTGTGCATTCTAACTCCTCTTTCCTAATCACATGTCTAATGAAGTTACGTTGCCTTTTCATGTTCTCATACATTATTTCTCTTTTTGTGTTTGCTCTGTTCATGACATCCTCGTTAGGTATTCGTTTTGTCCATGATATTCTTTTCATCCTCCTCAAAAACCACATCTCTGCTGCTACAATTCATTTCCTCATGTTACTAGATACTGTCCAATATTGTCAGTGTGATTACCATTACCAAATATTCCTCTGTCAACTTGCTTGGAATTATCATGGGACAGCCAAATAAACACAATTACTGAAAGTACAGTCAAAGGCTCAGTATTCCTTTGGGGAGGTGACTCATCTCTTGACATCTTGGAGCTTTTCCACCATCCATGAGGAACACTGCTTTCTTGAATGAGTGCAGTTCCAACAGCCCCGAAAAGCTCAGCACCATCCAGAACAAAGTGGCCCAATTGATTGACAGTCCACCCACCACCTAAATATTCATTCCCTGTACTCTGTGGTTTCAATTTGTACCATCTCTAAAATGCTCAGATAGACTAACTGCAGTGCATTTTACAGATGGTACATGCTGTAGACATAGAGTGGAAGGGTGAATTTAAAACTTTGAAAAAGTGAAGCAAAACATTGTGTTATCCGCTTATGAATCTGCATTATGGGATACAATAGGGTATTTTAAAAGTCTCTTGGATAGGTACATGGATCTTAGCTATCAGTAACCCTAGGTAATTTCTAAAGTAAGTACATGTGTGGCACAGCATTCTGGGCCAAAAGGCCCGTATTGTGCTGTTAATCTATGCAGCTACTGTATTATAACTTTATATACCTCCTGGTATTGAAGAATTTGGTTGCTTGAACATTAAATCTGTAAACCAAGGTATGCCTGATTATTCCTTTCTTAGATAATCACTCTTACAGTCTTAATACTTTTCCTACCCAGATATTGATCAGTACAATATAATCATTTTTTGTTAAGCCTGTATCCCAGTGTCTTTTGTCTTCTGTGAGTGATTATTTATATTCGATGTTGTTTACAGTGTCATGCAAAAGTTTGGGCACCCCAGTCAAAATTTCTGTTACTGTGAATACCTAAGCGAGTAAAAGATGAACTGATTTCCAAAAGGCATAAAGTTAAAGATGACACATTTCTTTAATATTTTAAGCAAGATTACTTTTTTATTTCCATCTTTTACAGTTTCAAAATAAGAAAAATAAAGGGCCTGAAGCAGAAGTTTGGGCACCCTGCATGGCAGTACTTGGTAACACCCCCTATGGCAAATATCACAGCTTGTAAACACTTTTTGTAGCCAGCTAAGAGTCTTTCAATTCTTGTTTAGGGGGTTTTCGCCCATTCTTCCTTGCAAAAGGCTTCTAGTTCTGTGAGATTCTTGGGCCGTCTTGCATGCACTGCTTTTTTGAGGTCTATCCATGGATTCTTGATAATGTTTAGGTCAGGGGACTATCAGGGCCATGGCAAAACCTTCAGCTTGCACCTCTTGAGGTAGTCCATTGTGGATTTTGGGGTGTGTTTAGGATCATTATCCTGTTGTAGAAGCCATCCTCTTTTCATCTTCAGCTTTTTTACAGATGGTGTGATGTTTGCTTCCAGAACTTGCTGGTATTTAATTGAATTCATTCTTCCCTCTACCGGTAAATATTCCCCGTGCCACTGGCTGCAACACAAGCCCAAAGCATGATCGATCCACCCCCATGCTTAATAGTTGGAGAGGTGTTCTTTTCATGAAATTCTGCACCCTCTTCTCCAAACATACCTTTGCTCATTGCGGACAAAAAGTTCAAAGGAACATCTAGGCAAGCCTGATGTATTTTGGAAACAAGTCCTATGGACTGATGAAGTTAAAGTAGAACTTTTTGGCCGCAATGAGTAAAGGTATGTTTGGATACATGCATATGTTTAATTGTGGAACATATCAGCCTTAACTAAGAACTTTTGGAAAATGGTCAGGAAGTACTCCTAAATATTTTGTTTTCTTCTACTTTTGATAATGCCAATCACTTCATATCAGGAGGTTGAGTAACTGTTACTGTTACTTACCAACTTTCTTAGCACAGGACAGAGGGCGGGATGAAAGAGGATTCTCATGTTTGCCAGTTCTGAATTTAATTGGGCTTTGTTGTGTTGGGTTCATTCAGGAAACTGTCAAAAAATGTCAACCAGATTCAGATACATTTATATTAATTTATTTAGCATATGTACATTGAAACATAAAGTGAAATGCATTGTTTGCATTAAACATCAACACAACCTAAGGATTCGTTGGCAGCACATATACATACTTCTTTTAGTTACCCCATATGATAATTGTTCCAACTCTAATTCCAGTCTTGTTTCTACAGCTGCCCTCTTCCGATTTATGTATTGAAAGAAATTTTCACTATTTTAATACTACTTTTTTCTCAAAATTCATCTTCTGTCCTATTGCTGCTGGTTCCTAAAAACTTAACAGTGCTCTGGTTTACCACTAGCCCTTGCCACGTTGTATACCTTTTTTCAATTTAACATTATTCTTCATCTCTTTTGTTAATCACAGTTTGTATTTCATTCTCTTGAAATTTTTTTTGATTGGGATAAACTTGCTGAATCATTGTTCATCTACTGAGTTGTCTCTTAGCCTGTGCACCTTAGACAACTTCTTCCTCGTACCAATTATTATTGTCCTTATTTAAATTGAACACACTAGATGTGGATCTTTGATGTTCATTCTGAAACTGCATTTTGAATTTTATCTTATTCTCACTGTAAATGTTTACTATTAACAAAGCACTGATTTGACCTTAATTATCATAATATTTCCAATTCTGGGCAGCACACTTCAGAGTCTTGAAGCAGGGTACCGGCATTTTACTACAGTATTAGCAAGATGAATTTAAATTCAAGTGAGCATCAAGAGATACTGAAATTGTTTCGCTGAAACAAAAAAAGCTCGTTAGATTTAACAGAAATGTTCAAAATCATTATAGATTTTAGTGTGATAAAGTTAAACAGCATGGAGCCATGCCTTCGGTCCAACTTCTCCATGCTGATCATGCTGGGTGTTAATGGAGTAAATAAGTTTACATCTACCAGTAGATGGATCAGTATTTAATGACTACAGACTTACAGTAAGACAGTTAGCAAAAGAACCAGAGGTGAAATCAGTAGCTTTATAAACATAAAGATGTTGTGTTCTAGATGCATTACTTAAATAGCAAATTGCAAAGGAGAATTAGGTATATACTTGAAAGGAAAGTAAAGCTAATTGACTAGCCATTTGAACAAGCTGGGACAGGCCATATGGGCCAAATATTATCTTCCTTCTGTAAAAGATTCTGTGAACCTATCAATCGCACATATGTAATCCACCATAAGAATTCAATTCAAGGCTTTAATATCACTAAGGAGTTCAAATAACATCATATGTTTTATCATGAACTCAAATCCACAATAATATTATAGTTTGTAATTGCCTCCAGCTATGTATATTTGGTTCATCTGAAGATGTACTATATATCTACATCACAAGGAATTATTAATTGTGGGAAACTGTCAAAGATATTTTGCTTACCTGTCTAAGCGAAGTCCTCTATCTTTAGAAAAACTCACTAATGAAAAATAAATTGAATTTTTAACATGCCTCTCAGCAAAAAAAAACAGAAGCTGACACTTGCATTCATTAAGTTTCGTTCATGTCTTCATATACTACTGCTATCTTTTTGAAAGGAGGCTTCAGCTTTGATTACAAAATTAAATCTTACATATAGAAAAATTATGTGCCTTTGGCATGGGAAAATATCTTCATGTTAATTCTCATAAAACATATCGGAAGACAGGAAATGGAGATTTTTTTCACTTTTCAGTATTTCAAAGTAGATTTGATCTTCATGATGTACAGAAGGGCTCAGTTTCAGTTTAGATTTTATTATTGATTTAGTTCAGAGATCTTTTATTTTTTGTTTGATAAATTCAACTAGTTTTATCCTGTTGGCTAGTATGCTGTGTTTTTGCTTTACTAAAGCTTTCAGAAGTGCAATTTAATACTTAGTGATAGCCTCTTGAGTAAAAATCTTAACACTGACCAATTTTTGAAAATTTTTCATGTTTTGCATCATTTCTTTGGTTTTACATTCCATATCCAAAGAATGTTTTTACTTCTACCTTTTGATTGTCACACCATCGATTAGAGCATAGTATGAGATACTGATACAGAAAATTACCATCAAAATACTCAGTATACCCAACCTGTCTTGTGTTTTTGGGGTCCATTGCCTTCAGCCATGTTATTTGGACAATTCAAGCTGTAATGTTAAAGTAGACATTATTGATCCTTCCTAGATCAGTAATGTACTTCCATGTTTTGGAAACCACATACAGTATGCTGTAAAAAGATAAATTCTGCATGGTTAGTATTTATTGTTAGTGTAGAGTTGGATCTGTGGGAAGAAAATATGAGATGTTATCCAAGTAAAATAAAAAATAGCTCTGAATGATTGTTAAAATTCTGTCAATGTAACTTAATCCACCTTGCTACTTATAGAGTATAAAATTATTGTACTTTATTTCTTGTTAGAATAACCCAAGACCAATGAATTACCAATTCCAACAGAATCTGGATTATTACAGGGCACGTGGTGCTGAAATTGTAAACAAGACACGGTAAGAGTTCCAGACAGGTACAACATTGCACTTGCTATTCTACCAAATTTTTTAGACAAAATGCTTGCTTTTGGGATTGGTTGAATAGCTAAATCATAATAGCATAAGAATTATGCTCTTCATGCCTACTTTATTTTCAGTAATCTCATTACTAATATTTGATATCACTCTACTTTGCTTGATTCTTTGGTACCCAAAAAGCCAAGGTGATGAAAACAATATCTAAGTGTGATTACACCAGTGCCCTTGTATATTTTTGAGGTGATGTTAACTCTGTCACTGATGGTATTGGAATGAAGCGAAGATACTATTCACCTTTCTAAGTGCTCACTCTGCCTGCATGTTAACTACATAATTTGTGCGCAAGGGCAGCCAAATCCTTTTGTTTCACAACATTTACTAGTCTTTTTTTTAAACAATGAGTATTTTCCATTTTCCCTTCTCAACTCACATTTCTCCATCTTATTTTCTGTTTGCTGTTTTCTTAATCTACTTACACCCTAGCCTGTATCCATTTATCGTCTCATTGCATGCTTCTCTCAGTTTTCTTTCACACTAAGCTTTTTACCATTTCATGTAGATTACATTCTGTCCTCTCTTTATCATTAATACAGTTTAGAAATGGCTACAGATCAAGCAGTGATCTTTACATTACACCACTAATATGGAAATTATTCTGTTCAGGGTTAACCTAATCTTGGGATTTATCCAGAAACCACCATTGCTACAACCTTTGCCATGATTTTCTGTCTGTGAGGTGTTCAAGCCTTCCTTTCTTTTCTGTTAGTAAAAACAGCATACCATTAAATAGCACCTTCATGTTGTCATTTCATAGTGTTTTATGCCTGCCTTATCTATGTAGGGTCTGGTAATATCTGACTTGGGTTAAAGCATGAGCAGTTAACAATAATCAATTAACTATGGTAGTGGTGATTGATTAGTCTGTTTGCAATCATCTCATTTAAGATTTTGCATGTGGAAGTGTATCTAGAAACCTAGAATGAATTTTGCTGATGATTTACATTTGTTTGCGCGTACCTGTGTTTCTGAAATATATTTAATTGTTGACATTACTAATATGATGTAGAACTATATTTTGAGACTTAGATCCTATTCATTTTCCTATTTTGAATAGAGAATCCCTGCAAAATTGACCATTGTAATGCTCCCATAAATAATAAGGAAAATTATTGAAGCATTTCTGGGTGACCTTCCATTGAAATCAACACTATGCTATTATTTGATAGAATGGCCATTATAAGATAGCTGGAACAATAACATACCATGGTGATTCCGCTTCTTTACACTATTAGAAATAAATAGATTCCTCTTTAATAAATACTTGTTAGCATCAGTTACAAATGTTGAGGTCTTCAGCAGCATGTGTGACAACTTAGAAAATCATTTGTGTAGCTCTGAAAACGGGGAAAAAAAGTCTCCTCAGATATCCAATCAGGGAAGTCCAACTTACTGTCAGGAAGGAAAAAGCAAGCTTGAACTCAAATTGCTTTCAGATGCTACCACAGTTGAAGTGACATTTTTGGTGGTAGAAACGATCGGTGTTCCAACTGTGTCATTGTTAAGATACTTGGTATATAAAGGCAAAATACAACCATATTCTACCCTCAGTGGTCACGTTAATAGGTACAGGACAGGAACCTTGTGTGGTTTTCTGCTGCTGTTCGGTTTTGAGATATTCAAACCACCCTGTCTGGCGCCAAGAATTACTACATGGTCAAGTCACTTGGATCACATTTCTTTTCCATTCTCATGTTTTTTCTGAACAACAACTGAACGTCTCAACCAATGCTGCATGTCTTTATACATTGAGTCGCAGCCACATGATTGGCTGATTAGATAGTTACATTAATGAGCAGGTGTACAGGTGCACCTAATAAAGTGGCCATTATGTGTTTCTGTCAGGATATGAGCTAATATGACAGAATAAACAGCTACCAAGAGAGATGAAAAGCCCTACTTGACATGACTGTAAAGGGACCAACATAGCATCACATGATAACAGCAGCAAAAACCCATTTAGTATATCTTGTTGGAAAACATCACTCTGGCATATGTAGGTTTTATTATCATTATGAAACTGCTGAACACATTTTTTTACAATGTGAAGCATATAATGTTGAAAGAAAGCAAATACAGGCTGCATTACTATCTTTGAGGGTTGATAATTTTCATTTAAAAACTTTATTAAGTTATGGATGTGACTTTAATTCACAATATTGTCTTCATTATTTACAATCTATAGGGCTTTTGGGGGTAATTTAGTTTTCATTTGATAAAGAACTAGTAGGGGTTTTATTTCCCAACTCTCTATCCCACACTCCAGTCCAGTTGGTGACAGTAATGACTGCCAACCACCATTGATATTCAGAAGAAGAAGAAGAACCCATTTGGCTCTCACCAGCTCTTAGTGGTTACCTCTTATACCAATGTAGTGAAAAATGAAAACTATTGTAAGGATATAGAATGAAAACTGGAATGGGAAGGTGTCTTTTGAGGAAAGTTTGGGCAGACTTGTGTCCACTTGAGCTTAGAATGAGAGTCTATTACATTAAGTATGTGTGAACCTAAGGGGTGGAAATGAAAATGGATGTGGGGTTAGACGGGTGGGTTGACAAGTTTGCAGAGAACACAAAGGTTGGTGGTGTTGTAAATAGTGTAGAGGATTGTCGAAGATTGCAGAGAGACATTGATAGGTTGCAGAAGTGGGCTGAGAAGTGGCAGATGGAGTTCAACCCGGAGAAGTGTGAGGGGGTACACTTTGGAAGGACAAACTCCAAGGCAGAGTACAAAGTAAATGGTAGGATACTTGGTACTGTGGAGGAGCACAGGGATCTCGGGGTACATGTCCACAGATCCCTGAAAGTTGCCTCACAGGTAGATAGGGTAGTTAAGAAAGCTTATGGGGTGTTAGCTTTCATAAGTTGAGGGATAGAGTTTAAGAGTCGCGATGTAATGATGCAGCTCTATAAAACTCTGGTTAGACCACACTTGGAGTACTGTGTCCAGTTCTTGTCGCCTCACTATAGGAAGGATGTGGAAGCATTGGAAAGGGTACAGAGGAGATTTACCAGGATGCTGCCTGGTTTAGAGAGTATGGATTATGATCAGAGATTAAGGGAGCTAGGGCTTTACTCTTTGGAGAGAGGAGGATGAGAGGAGACATGACAGAGGTATACATGATATTAAGAGGAATAGATAGAGTGGATAGCCAGCGCCTCTTCCCCAGGGCACCATTGCTCAACACAAGGGGACATGGCTTTAAGGTAAGGGGTGGGAAGTTCAAGGGGGATATCAGAGGAAGATTTTTTACTCTGAGAGTGGTTGGTACGTGGAATGCACTGCCTGAGTCAGTGGTGGAAGCAGATACACTAGTGAAATTCAAGAGTCTACTAGACAGGTATATGGAGGAATTTAAGGTGGGGGGTTATATGGGAGGCAGGGTTTGAGGGTCGGCATAACAATGTGGGCCGAAGGGCCTGTACTTTGCTGTACTATTCTATGTTCTATGAAAAGGATATTTATTCTTGCAGGCGAATTTAAAACTAGAAGGGACACTGTTTTAAGGTAAGATGTTACCTGTTTGAGATGGATGAGTTTTCTTATCTCTGTGAAGTTTGCTTCTTTTGAAAGGAAGGTGGAAGCTGCGACTTTGAATAATTTTGAGACAGAATTATGTACATCCTGGGAGTAAACAGGAATGTGGAGATGAAGTCTAAAATCCATCCTAGTTCTAGATCCCTTCACAAGGGAAAAACATTGTCTCAGTTTCACCTTATCAGGCCTCCTCAAAAGCCTATATGAGAATGGTAAGACGTATATGTTCTGAGTTTCGTAGATGAAGATGCCTGCATCCACTAAACAGCAACATGTTATAGCCCCACTATTTAAAAAAATCTACATTTCTATTCTTCCTGAACTTGTGTTTTCCCACATTGAATTTTTCCTGATGAATTTCTGCCCATTAGCTTAAACTATCTATATTCCTTTTAGACATTTTGATTCCTCTATACAGCTTGATTTCCTCCCATGTCGCGTTAATAAATCTATTTTCCAACAGTGGTGCTGAGGCATTATTCCATACATGTACAGAGGTAAAAGAGCAGATTAGACTACAGCAATTTCAGGGGCATTGATCTGCAGTCAATAGTAGATGAAGTTAGTCAAAGTGATTTTTTTCCTGTCATATACTGTTGGGGATAAATAACAAAATTAACTAATCTGGCAGTGGAGACAATTGGTTCACCATTGAAGGGAGATGACCACTACGACGGGGTAGCCATGCAATGGAAGTGTAGTAGCCAATATTACTGCACTAGTGAACAAAAGCTTTTGACCCTCTGAATATCTCTAAATATTTCTACATAAAAGATTTCCACATTTTGACCATAACCTATGTAAAGAAGTTATCCCTAAAATTCATCTCAAAAATGTATTTGTTCATAGATTAATGTTTTTAGCAATTTCACCTGATACTTTGGATATAATAGTTCTCAGATTGATTGCTGATGCCGTTAAGTTGATAAAGGAATATATTAAGAGTGCATCCTTCAATATTTTTTTCAGTGCTGGGGCAAAGGTTGCTCCTCTCAACATCAATAAGGTGTCCAGCAGCTTAATGAACTTCGGACGGAGGCTGATAAATCCAGCTATCTTAGTTGGAGGTACCAGCAGTTTCCAAAATGTTGGGACAAACTACAGCAGCAGTCCTTCACCCCTACCATCTTCTGAAAAAGTAATGGTGGAACACACCCATCAACACCAACAACAACAGCGAATGATGAAATCTGAAAGTATGCCTGTACAACTTAGCAAAGGTAATCAATGATATATCAGATTCTAAAATACCTTAGTGATACAGTAAATAAATAATTCTTTACACCGTTGTCTTGTTGTCTGAGGGTTCATTTGCAATTTAGCATTTTGAGGCACAGCTGGCAGACCAGAACCAACTGGTATAGCCAGAGTTCTAACAGTGTTTATTATACAATGCTCCTTGAAAATTGAAAATCACATTCTCTAAATGCTTACCTTAGGTTTGGCCATTTTTTTAAATTAAGAATTTACATTGAACACTTTGTTAAACAGAGTTTACTCTTTGCCCACTAGGCTGTTGATATCTGGTACTCTGTCTAAAAAGACAGTGGAGGCAAAAATATTTATTGGTTTAAAATGCACCAAGATGAACACTTGATGTGCCGGAGCTATAAGCCAAGAGCTGGGAAGTGATATTAGGCAGTTTTTATTTTTTGCTAACATAAACTTATTAAGCTAAATGGATTCCTGCAGTATCGTAAATTTAGCTAGTTCTATGGATTCACATTTGTGGTGTCATATCAATGCAGTGTGAGATTCCCTTTTGGGAATTCTCCATATGTAGTTATAGTAGCCCATGACTTTTGATTCAGATTGCCAGCAATTGCAACCCTTCATGTCTCTTATAATAAGGTAATGTCTCAAAGACCTCTATTCTAAACTAAAGAGTTTGAGTTTCTCTAGACATTCTTAGAGAATGGTGTTTGATATGCTGAGGTTTAATTGTGAAGTTAATTGTGTTCTTACTGTAGAAAATTTCCTTTACACCCTTCTTTTAGATCTCTTTTATAAGCATCAGATGGTACTAGATAATGATCACTACCAAAGGCTTTTCAGTGATCATTTTTATAAAGAGGATTGATAAATTTATACATCTTCATCTGCAATAACCCCATGTATGAACTCACAAAATGATTTAAAAAAGCACTTTCAAACTATTAGTTCAACTACAATTGTAAAATAGAGATTTGATAATAATCTTTCCAAATCATTGGTAGGATTCAATGTCATGCCTGTGGAATGGCAATCCGGCTTTATAGTAAATGTGCAGCTTATCTCAAACTTCTTTGACTGAAGTTTTTTGATCCTGAACAGAAAGTAAATTTACAGAATAATAATGAAACTTGTACCAGTTACTACAGTAAACAATAAATAATTTGAAGATGGAACTGCAGGAAAACAATACATTTTAAAATGATTTGGAAGAAAAAGCCTTCAGCCTGTAGGCAATGAAACGTAAAGGAACCAAAGTGATTAGTAGTCAGACTTGCATAAAATCATACATTTTCTTTTTAATGTAGCATTTGTTTTATTGTAATTAACTAACTTCTAATTTACTGTTCTATTGCTGTTTGAGCTAAGAAGAGACATTTCATTTCTTTATTGGCCTAGAAATGACTATGGATAACTCCAAATGTAACGTATGAAATAATAATGATCATATAACCATTACTTTATATTTATTGAATTAAGTATTGCCAGTTGTAGTTACCCCAGTGTGTGGATGTGAATACTTAGTGGAACACTATCTTTCTGGCATTTAACATTCCTACTTTAGGCATTCACAATGAAATTGGTTTGATTAAAATTAAGTGCAGTTGAGAGAAAACTAAAGGGTTTATAACTATTTAATTTTCTGAAAATAAAAAAAAACACATTCTGGAGCTCAGGGCAAATAAACCATTAAATGCATTCTCTGCATTTTAATTCTAAATGAAACATATACAGTAGCTGGTGCCTCAGGTCTATGTTTTTTTTCAAATTTTCAAACAAAATATATCAAAGACATTTATGCATAATGTTTTTCACAAAAGAAGCACCAATATCTTCCTCAAGTTCTGGGTTAGATGAATCAAGCTTTAATATTGGTAATTCAGGCAAGAAGCTTCCATTTAATTCTTCAAAATCACTCAGTGTTGAAAGAAAAAAAGCATGCCACATGTTCAATGAAAATGAGAGTTATCGGATGTGTTTTTAAATGATTCTCAGTAGGTGGACGTCACTGGCAAATTTGCATTTGTAGCCAATCTTCAGTTGCATTGAGAAGGTACATAAGAGACCACTCTTATTAACCACTGGTAACAGTTTGGCACAACTAAGCAGCTGGCAAAGGAACCATTGTATGTATTAAAAGAACTTAAGGTGTAGTGCTGAAAGATTGGCAGATAATTAACAATTCAGATAAAGGGAGATAACATGTCTAGTGAACTACAAACCAATTAATTTTAACACTAGAGGCAGGAAAAACTAAACTACATTTATTATCGAAGTATGTATAGTATATACAACCTTGATATTCTGTCTTGCAGGCAACCCATAAAAACCCCTACACAATAAGGGCTGTCAAACACCCAGTGTGGGGGAAGGGGGGAATAAATAGTGCAAACAATAAAAAAAAAACAAATAGTACACAGAACATGGTCTGCAGAATCCCCGAAAGTGAGTCCACAGCCACAGAGCCAGTTTAGCACTAAGGCGAGTAAACCTCACGGAGTAGTGAGTTGTACGCTGATTTGCTTTCACCTTCGGCCTTAGCACCTTGATCTCTTAATCTCGCTCTGCTCTTAAATTGCCCACACATCTGTTTGTTTTTTGCTGTTGGGCCCAGGCCTCACCGCTTCAATCTGGTCCCAAGTCCACTCCAGCAGTGGCCAAACATTGGTTAATGTTTCTCTCTCTCTCTCAGGCCTGGACTCCACCGCTTCGATCCAGCTCCAAATCCACTCCAACAAAGACACTCTCAAGAGTCCAGTTCACTAGATCCTTTGGGATACCGCAAAAATGCCAGGTCATACAGACAGCTTAAAAGCACACTCCTCCAAGGAAAATTACAGGCTGTAGATTGCAGTGATCGTAGTCCAGAAAAAGCAAAATTAATAGTGTAGTTAATAGTTTAATGTGCTGCCCGTAAAGCATCAGCATGTCTCGCCAACACTGAGCAATTAGTCAGAATGAAAAGGAAAATCTTACTTGATCATTTACCTTCACCAACCCTAACTGACGTCAGTGAACTAGCTGTGATTTTACAACAATCCAACAGCCATTTTTTTGTTTGGAAAATTCAGAGATTTCTCCTGCCTTGGTATGCTTTGGAGTCCCATTGCCAAATTTAAGTTCATAATAGCAAAACTACCAGATAGTACTACCTGAACTAAACAGTTTCAGAAATGAGTAAATTTTAAACATTTTCAACAGCTCGACTCAATGACTGTAAATGGCACCATCTATCTGAGTCACAGAACGATTACAATGTGGAAGGAGGCCTTTTGGCCCCCTGAATCCACACAAGTTTTACACAAAAGCAATCCAATTGGAATTTGAATATGTTTTTAACTCTGACTTGGTGAGTGAACTATTTAAATACTTCTTTGTTAACATTATGGTCTACTGAAAAGAACAGATATGTGTTTAATCATAAAACCAGAATACAGTGGGTGCTGAAAATCAGCGTACAAACAGAAATTGCTGGAGACACTAATCAATAGAGAGGTTGAAATTAACATTTCAGATTGGTGATCATTTATTTGAATAAATACAATTGTAGCAGTTTTTAAAAAGTATCAAAGCAAAGAGAGGGCATTTAAGGGCAAAAAGGAACTATTGTAATAAGACACTAGACAGGACTAAATGAAAACTTAAATTTATAGTGCATTTCACAACCTTAGAAAGCTGCAGGAAACTTTATTGCCCATTAAATATTTTTGAAGTGTAGTTACTGTTGATGTAACAACAAATGGAAGTGTTACAGTACAAAGCAAAGTATGGTTTAAGGTGAGAGAGGGGAAGTGTAAAGATTTGTGAGGCAATTTTTTTTATACAGGGTGGCTGTTGCCTGGAATACACTACCAGGGGAAGTGGTAGAAGCAGCTACAATAGTAATATTTAAGAAGCATTTAGCCAGGCAAATGAACGGCCAGGGAATAGAGGGATATTAACCTTGTATGGGTGTATGGGTTTCTGGGCTGATGGGCTTAGATTGGACAAACACCCTCTAGTTGATTTGAGAAATGAGTATTAATTTATTTTTTCCAGAACCATCAGATTTTACTAGTGACATTCTTATTTATGCATACCAAATATCCTACATCAAATAACTGGTTCATAACTTCTACAGTTTGAGGGTGAATGCCTCAAATCCAAAGTTAGCATCCTCAACTTAAATAAGGGCAATTACAAGGACAAAGGCAAAATTTGTCTGGAACAGACTGGGAACATAAACTAAGGGATCAGGCAGTGGATATTTATTTCATCCTTCTCAGCAGAAACCCAACCTAATCAGAAAGGGCAACTGAGTAAGAAAGATGACTAACAGAGAAGGTTAAGAAAAATATTAATTCAAATACTTGAATATATAATGAGGACTGGGAATTTTTTCAGAAACCAGCAGCAGAATAGTAATAAGTTAATAAGGAAGAAAATTGCTAGTGAGAGTAAACTGGTAAGTAACAAACATCAAACGTTATGAATATACTAAAAGAAGGTAGATAAGGTAAATGGGAATAATGGAAAACAAGGAAAATGCAGAAATTTAAATCAATCGGTGTGGGGCACTGCAAATATCCCAAAGAAAACAGATGGACTAGTTTCAAATCAGAGAGAACAAATAATAATGGATCATATCTGAGGGACAATGTATTGCAAAAGCTTTTGGGACTAAAGGCAGACAGGTTGCCAAGACCTGATGACCTGCATCTGTGGGCTTTAAAGGAAGTGGTTGTGCGGATAGAAAAGCAATTGGTTGAAGTTTTTCAAAACTCAGAGTTCAAGAACAGTGTCAGCAGGGAACTGTAGGCCAGTTATTGAGAAGAATAAAAGAAGTCCATAATCATGGAAGAAATAGCTCTTCCTTTAGAAAAAAAAACTGAATACAGTAAGGCTCAATCAACATTGCTTTATGAAGAGGAAATCATGTTTGAAAAATTTGCTGGAATGTTTTGATGATATTACAAGCAGAGTTGATAGAGTAGATGTGGTACATTGGATCCTCTGGAAGGCATTCAGTAAGGCTTCCACATAAAGACTTGTGCACATTAAGGCCAGTAGGCATGAGGGGAAGTGTGCTGACTCCAGTTGTAAACTCTGTTATATTGAAGAGTGTGACAGAATAAATTGGTCTTTTTTGGTCTGGAAGGAAGGAATGCCCAAAGGATCAATTCTGGCCTTCTATTACGTATTATTTATTAATAATACAAACGCTCTTGAAGCATTAGAGAGAGAGTGCCAAAGAGACTCACCAGGATATTGCCTCAACTGGAGAGCAGGGGATATGGAACAAGGTTTAAGGTGAGAGGGAGACAATTAAAGTAGGTATGAGGGGCAAGGTTTTCACACAGAGGTTGTGTTTAAAAAGCATTAAAAGGATTAAAAAAAGGCATAGAGAGGTGCAGGTATAATGCAGGCAAATGGGATCAGTATATCTGGGAAACATGATCAGCTTCAAAGAAATGGGCAAAATGGGTCTATTTCTGTGCTGTGTGATTTTATAACTTGGAAGAGGAGACAGATGCAGGACATCTAAATTTGCTAACCATGTGAAAATAGGTGGGTGGGTGGAGAAACACTTAGATGAGGTCATTCAGACTTTGCAACAAGGTATAGATGGGTTGCCTGAGTGCACAAAATCTTAGCAAGTAGGGAAGCAAGAGGCTGCAGATCCCTGAATCTGGAGGGGAAAGCAAACTGCTTGAGAACTCAGCAGGTCAGACAACATCTGAGGAGGGAAATGGACAGTCAACATTTCACATTGAGACCCTTCATCTGAGTAAATAGAATTTAATATGAGGAAGGTAATATGGTATATACCTGGAGTAGAGTGAAATGTTTTGGTCCCTTAGTTTAAGAAAAGATATGCTAGCACTGGAGGCAATCCAAAAGAGAATCATAAGACTTAGCATGAGTCTGTTTAGCAAGATAAGAGCCCATGGAATTACAGGGGAGTTACTCGCATGGGTGGAGCATTGGCTGACTGGCAGAAAACAGAGAGTGGGAATAAAGAGATCCCATTCCGGCTGGCTGCCAGTTAGCAGTGGAGTTCCACAGAAGTCAGTGTTGGGACCACTGCTTTTTACAATGTATGTCAGTGATTTGGACTATGGGATTAATGGATTTGTGGCTAAATTTGCCAATGATACAATGCTAGGTGGAGGAGCGGGTAGTGTTGCAGAAACAGAGAGCCTGCAGAGAGGTTTAGATAGTTTAGGGGAATGGACAAAGAAGTAGCAAATGAAATATGATTTTGGAAAGTGTATGGTCATGCACTTCGGTGGAAGAAATATTAGTTAGATGGGCAGAGAATTCAAAATGCTGAGATGCAAAGGGACTTGGGAGTCTTTGTGCAGGATACCCTAAAGGTTAACTTCCAGGTAAAGAAGGCGAATGCAATGTTGACATTCATTTCTATAGGTATAGAATATAACAGCAGGGATGTGATGTTGAGGTTCTATAAGGCACTCGTGAATCCACACTTGGAGTATTGTGTGCAGTTTTGGGCTCCTTATTTTAGGAAGGATATACTGACATTGGAGAGGGTTCAGAGAAGACTCATGAGAATGATTCCAAAAGGGTTACCATATGAGGAACGTCTGGCAGCTCCTGGGCTATATTCCCTGGAGTTCAGGAGAATGGCGGGGGGGGGGGGGGGGTATCTCATAGAAACATTCCAAATGTTAAAAGGCCTGAACAGATTAGATATGGCAAAGATATTTCCCATGGTAGGGGAGTCTAGGACAAGAGGACACAACTTCAGGATTGAAGGATGTCCATTTAGAACAGAAATGCAGAGAAATTACTTTAGTCAGAGGGTGGTAAATCTGTGGAATTTGTTGTCATGGGCAGCTGTGGAGGCCAAGTCATTGGGTGCATATAAGGCAGAGATAGATAGATTCTTGATTAAAGGGTATGGGGAGAAGGCAGGGAAGTGAGGATGACTGGAAGAATTAGATCAGCCCATGATTGAATGGCGGAGTAGACTCAATGGGCCAAATAGCCTATATTTGGTCTCTGCTCCTATATCTTATGGTCTTATGGGATGAGAGTACTGGTCTAACATGAATCGATACAAAAGTTAGACCTGTATTCTTTAGAGTTTAGAGGAATGTGGAGCAATTTTATTTAAGCATGTAAGATTCTGCAGTGGCATGACTGTGTAAATGTTAAGATGCTTCCATTAGTGGGAAAGTGGATATGGTTATGAAATAAGGGGCAAGTCATTTAAAACTGAGATGTATAGGATTATCTTTTCAAGACATTTCTTCTGATCTCAGGGTTGAGGATGCTAGATGACTGAGGGTAATTAAGTGGAAATGAATAAATTTCTGAAAGATTGGGGGATAGAAAATATTATGGAGCTAGCATAGAAAAGGTATTGCCAACGATCAGCCATGATCATACTGGTGAGGTCTGAGGAGCCAGGTGGCCTAATTCTGCTCCGTTTCTTGTGCTCTTGTTTATTGGAAGCGTGCATGTAAATTCCTTTAAGGCATTCAGTTGGAAGAAAATGCACCTCTTCTTTTTGTAATTTATTTTTTTATTGAATTTCATCATCAAACAAACAGGGCTAAAGCAGTGAGTGAGTCATAGAACTTATAGATCACATTTCCAGTTACTTAAGTATATCTATAGTTGAATAACCAAACAGGATGAATAACAGCAATGCAATAGAATTAAGTCTTCTTAGATTGTGAAGCTACAAAAGATTGAAATTGAAAATATTAAAGTTGGCTCAACTGAAGACTCAAGGAGTTAATAATCTAAGAAGCTGAGTCTTGTAGACTAGTAGTGACACAGTGACAATATGAGTCTGAGTGATTACGTGGTGAAAAAGCAGTCCTGGTACTTAGAATGGAAAGGCTGTGCTATCCAGTAGCCTGTTTGAGGCTTTAGTGACAGAATCGCATTTGACTGAGATGCTATTGCTGTCAAATTTCTTGTCTAGCTGACCTGGTAATTTAATAAGTAAATATACTTCCCAATGTGACTTTAAAACAGAAAATACCAGAAATGTTCAACAAGGCAGGCTGCTTCTGTGGAGAAATGGAATTAATATCGAGAGTAAAATCCAGTAATTTATTGTTCTAGGAAGATTGGAATTAATTTGATTGCTGGTTTACTTCTGAGTTGAGTGAACTTGTTTGGATTTAGGGTTTAAAATTGAGCCTCTTGGATACAGGAAAGAATCTGTCAGGCTTTTGTGTCTGTTTGCTAATCTGGAAAGAGGTTTGTGTGTGAGAACTTCCACTGGGCTAGATTCTGTTATGATGTTTCCAGGGAGATATAACCTGACCTTCACTATTATGATGGAGAGAGAACTGTTTTTTTTTAAGTGTTGAACTATAATGTTTCTGGTTTTCATCAGTGATGGTTAATCTGTCTTTTAGATTAGTTCCTCATATTTTTAACACTGAGCTATACTACACTGTTATGAAGTTTTTCCTGTAATGAATTTCCTGAAGAAGAAACAAGTACCACATGAAAATTATAAAGGTCTTTAAAAATTTGATCCTGTCTGTGCAAATAACTTTTCTTATTTACTAGGACAGATAGTTACAGGAGATGATGCTAAGGCTTGTATCCCTGTCAAGACTATTACTGAGCTTCCAGGTAAAAATCGCTGTAGTAGTCTGCTTCATTAGTTGGCTTTTGTAGTTGTTTGTGATCATTGAAGCATATTGTGGTTTGTTGCTATGTGCTACTTCATTCATTTCGTTCATGGTCCATTGTCAGGCATTCGCCACTGTGGGGCAGTGTTGTTCAATAAATTCATGTATCTCAACGTCTATCGGTGTTACTGTGCTTTGTTTGCATGTTTACCTGACAATTTAGGTTTTGGCACTTTATTATGTATTTTATATTAATAATAGTAGTTGCTATTCTACAGGAAGGATGTGGTGACAGTTTTGTTTGCTATGTGAGATAGAATACATCAATCTCATTTTTTCTTTGCTGCACTAAATTAAATCTCTTAAAATACCACACTTATTGTTGTTATTCACCTTATATTACCCTGGCCTCATTAATTTTCTGCAATTCCTGATTCCCTCTCCTAGACTGGACTCTTCTTGCACACTTCCTGGTATGTAGTAGTGAAACTCATAAATACAGCAGGAAGCTCTTCTAGAGTCAATAATATTAAAACTTTACCCACTGCACAATGTCATTCAGACATTACTGAAACAGACTTAACTCATGTCAAGCTACTTTTCCTGTCTGAACTGCAATCAATATAATGTATGCATTGGAGCAACATAGAATCACTATTGATTGAGCAAGCCAAATCCGGAAGGACATAATAGCCAAACTATGCTCACAGCAGTTGTGAGAGAAGGAATACATGAGGAAAAATTTGATTATCTTATTCTCATCAATCTGCTTTTCATAGATTCACTTGCAACAGTAGCATATAAATGAAGGATGTTCATACAACACCTGAAGAGATGGTATCCTGTTTTCACATTCTGAATGATGGCATGTGACTCCATCACCATGATAGATGGAACAGATTTAGCAACTCAAGTCCTTGTTTTATAAGTGGTCAGTAATGTACTTACCACACAAGTGCCAGGCAGTGACCATATTCAGTATCTCTCATTAACATTTAAAATGTTATCATCTCTGAAACACTCACCAACAACATTCTGGAGATCACCATCAATCAGAAATTTAAGTGGACTAATCACGTAAATGCCATGCCGACAAGAACCATTCAAAAGGATAGATATTCTGGAAAAAGTGACTTAATCCCTTATTCCCAAAGTCTTTCCACTACTTATAAAGCAGTGATCAGAAATATAGTCTCCACTTACCTGGATAAGTGCATCACCAAAGGCACTCAGGATGTCCAATATCATTGAGGGCAAAGCAACTCATTTGATTGGCCTCCATACATCACTTAAACAGATTTAATCTTTCTAGAACTGCTGCTCAGTATACCATCTACAAGACTAAAATCAGCAGTTGACAAGTATTTCTTTGCTAGCTTCCCCCAAAGCAAATGAAACCTCCTACCTATCATCCGACGCATGGCTATACCAATTTCCCCACTAAATCAGATGTCATTCTGACTTGGAAATATATTACTGTTATTACTTCACTGTTATATGAATATCCTGGAACCCTTCTTTAAAGGCACTGAAGGTGTAATTTCACCCTGTTGTTTGCATTAATTCATGAGGACATGCACAGTTCCAGGGGGATAGCTAGGCATGGTCAATTAATGGTTCACCTCGCTGCAATATCCATATCCCATAAATGAACTAAGAAACTTTACTTTTTTTTAGAAGACTAATGACAGTAAAACACTAGAAGTAATGAAAATATGACAATTTATTGTTCTTTTTTAATTTTCACAGAAAGGCACAACCACAGCCAGGTACTTACAACTTTCTGAAGTCTGGTTTTACTTGTCGTAAATATACCCGCTGAAATTTTATCACCACAATAGACGCATTATTGTTAGTTTATTTCGTATAGAATAGATAAGAGCAGATTTACTGTACATTTACAAAACTAAATACAGAAAGTAGCTGATGGTGAACAGTCTCTATGTAAGTGTATTTTTCTCAGACATGATTCTCCAAAATGCAGCTCAATGTCATTTTTACCCTAATCATGGTAAGTACTTGTCTATAGGAAAGTCCCCAGCTTGGCACCAACAGCTAAAATGCTCATACAGCATAACCTGCATTTATCTTTAATTCTCCTTGTCTCTCTACCATGAAAAGTGTACTTCTACATTATACAATATAGTTGTTTACAAAAGTGATTTAATACTTAATGTTTTTCAATTTAAAAAGTGCTATACACAATGGTGCACGAATATTTCAACCAAGCATCAGCAGGTGACCAAAGGTTCTATATTTAATCTGAAGCCGCATGTCTGGACATGGGATTGCTATATGAAAACTACATAGAGTGATTTGCAATTCTATATCGGTGACATCTCACAAGTTGCCACTTTGGTAATTTTCAGTTATGTATGCCTGGCCCAATGTTTACAGAGGCCACTTATTAGAAACAGTCTGTGACACATCTCCCTACCCGTCAGTGACTGGAACTTCCCCTGTGAGCACTGACCATTCTGGGGGTGGAGAGGGAACTCGGTTGAAACATAAAAGTTTCAAAGTTTTGGGGGATCTTGATAGGGGATATTTGGAAAGGTTGTTTCCAACTCTGGGGTAATCTGAAACTAGGATGACTGTTTAAGAAAGATGTGGTGAATGGTTGTTTCCTCAGAAGACTGAGTGTTTTGAACACTCTTCCTCAAAGGGTAGTGAAAGCAGAGCCTTTAAATATATGAGTAAATATATTGTTGGTTTCAAGGGGTTAAGAGATTGGAAAAAGGCGAGAATGTCGAAATAGTGTTTCAGTCAGATGAGCTGCAATCCAACTGAGTGGCAGAACAGACTTGAGGGTTAAAGTAGCCTACCGCTGCTTCTAGTTCATGTGCTTGTATCTGTACATCCTCTGACCTCAAGACACACACGACTACTGCCCTACTCCCTGACTACTAATCTTTTCTATAAATCCCAACACTTCTCTCACCAATCACCAGCAGGTTATCCTCCCCACAACTTTTTTCCTTGTTAATCCCAAAACTACTTCCTGATGAGCCTGACATCAGTATTAGGTAAATTATTGCAGGTATTATAAGTTGAAGGATATATAAGTATTTAGATAGACAGGGATACTCAACATATCTCTGTGCATGGTAGTCTGCAAATGCTATAGGTCTTATACAATTTTTTTGAGGAGATTACCAGGAAAGTTGTTGAAAGACAATGGAAATTGTCATCCTAGATGTTAGCAGTGCCTTTGACGGTCCCACACGGGGTCTGGTCCAGAAGGTTAAGTTGCTTAGTATTCAAGATAAGATAAAATAGTAAATTGGCTACAACATTGGCATACTGGAGGCCTAATACTAGTAGTGTGCCACAGGATCGGGGCTGGATCTGTTGTTAATGATTTGGATGATAACGTGTTAAACTGAATCAGCGAGTTTGCAGATGACATCAAGGTTTGGGATGTACTGTACATCAAGGAAGGCTTTCAAAGCTTGCATCAGGAAAAGTGGGCTGAAAATGGCAGATGGAATTTAATATAGACAAGTGTGGGGTGTTGTACTTTGAGAGGACAAACCAGGATGGGACTTACAGACTGAAAGGTAGGATACTGAGGAGTGCAGTGGAACAGAGGGACTTGGGAATATTGAAACATTGTTTCTTGAAGGTGTGCCACAGGTATGTAGGGTCATAAAGAAAGCCTCTGGCACATTGACTTTCATAAATCAGAGTACTAAGTACAGGAGTTGGGACATTATGTTGAAGTCGTATAAGACTTTGGTGAGGCTAAATTTGGAATATTGTGTATAGTTCTGATCGCATACCTACAGGAAAGTAATCATTGAGATTGAAAGAGTACAAAGAAAATTTGCAAGGATGTTGCCAAGACTTGAGGACCTGACATAAGGGAAAAGATTGAACAGGTTAGGACATTTTTCCTTGGAGTATGTGGTGAGATTTAATAGAGATACACAAAATTGTGAGAGGTATAGATAAGGTAAATGCAAGCAGACTTTTTCCGCTGAGGTTGGATGAGATTAGAACTAAAGGTCAGAGGTTAAGGGAGAAAGGTGAAATATTTAAGGGGAACCTGAAAGGGACTTCTCTCAGGTGGTGCAAGTGTGGAAGGAGTTGCCAGTGGAAGCTTTGGATGTAGGTTCTGTTGCTACATTTAAGAGAAGTTTGGTGAAGTGCATGGATGCGAGGGGTATGGAGAATAACAGTTCGGTATGAACGAGATGGCTTAAGGGCCTGGTTATGTGCTGTAGTGCTCTCTGGCTCTATGATTTACAATCCCTAACCTTACACTCCACTCCATCACGACCACTCCCTGAAACATCACCTACGCCCCAACCAGTAAACAAACAATGCAAACATTCTGACTGAAAATGAATTCTGTATGACTATATTTCAGAATTTGCAAACAACAGGAATTCTGCAGATGCTGGAAATTCAAGCAACACACATAAAAGTTGCTGGTGAACGCAGCAGGCCAGGCAGCATCTCTAGGAAGAGGTGCAGTCGACGTTTCAGGCCGAGACCCTTCGTCAGGACTCCCAGGCAGCATCTCTAGGAAAGGTCTCAGCCTGAAACGTCGACTGCACCTCTTCCTAGAGATGCTGCCTGGCCTGCTGCGTTCACCAGCAACTTTTATGTGTGTTTCAGAATTTGCTCCTGTTCTTCGTAGAGAGAACCCAATTCCCTTGAAAAGTTTACGAATACAGAAAACTCCCTAGATTTTTAGTTTATTATTTATTCCTAAAATACAAACAGTTATGTTGAAAGCTCAAGGCACCAGACATGAATAACAGCAGATAAATGTCTTGGATGCCACTGTTACACACACTACCTGGTGGTGGAAGAAAAGTACTGTATAGTGGAATCAGTGGAGTCAATGACATTCATTCTTCATTTCAGATGTTGATTCAATCTTATGCAGAAGTCTCCCCGTCCAAATTAGCAAATACCTCATAATTGTTTCTGTTGGTAGAACTAAAGGATGTAAATGCAGGGATTTTTTTTAGTATTTTCATGACTTCACAAAGAATGATTAATGTGTAAATTAGTAAATACATTCCAAGCAATGTTTCCAAATTGTTTGTGTAGTAAAATACAGGGAAAAAAATAACAACAAGAATTTACACATTTAAGGTGGTCTTTCACAAAATTAATTTTGAATGATTGAATTAATTTTTAAAAATAGTTTTTGTTATTTATCTAGATATCTAGATTTATCTAGACTTAAAAGTTAATTTTGTGCCTATCACAATCCACATTTCCAGATGTAATAGTAGCCTGTCTTTTGAACCTAGTTCGCAATCATTAAACTGTGGGCAAAGTAATTGTTTTTTTAAAGTCTGTCACAAGCCTTGTGGCCCATCAGGCTGGTGCTTATGCCAGTTTCCATGGCGTGAAGTGGCTGAGAGTACGAGATAAGATGCCAGTCTATCGTGTGGTTAACCCCCAACATTTTTGCCGGTACCCATTCTCAGCTGGGTAGACTGGAGCATTGTGAGGTTGTGCCTTGCTCAAGGATACACAGGCTACCTCGTCCAAGGCTCGAACCCACGACCTTCAGATCGCTAGTCCAACGCCCTAACCACTTGGGCATGTGCCACACAAAGTAAATGTTAGAGTACTAAAAAGTTACAAAATTCAGTACCATTCAATTCTAGATGTAGTCACAAAGAGTGAATCAAGAGCACAATGGTATCCTCTCATGCCTCTTCGCTAATAAAATTACAATCAGCAGAGGTGAGCAGAAGTATACCAGTTAGATCATGGTGGTTTATAACCTTATTCTATTGACAACCTTGATATACATTTAGAACAAAATTCTGCTGGTATTGAAAGAAATATCCTTTCCATATGCCCTCCAATATCAGGTCCCAAAGAAAATTTGGAGTATTTAGGAAAGAGGAACAGTATTGACTTCATGCATTAGGATTCAGCTCTTAGATCTTTTAAAGGTAGATGTCATTCAAACTGCAAAGTTCTACACAAACAAGACCCACTGACCTCAGATAGTTTCCAACGTAGGGTCTTTTGGTGCTGATACACCAATAATATGGAGTTGATTACCAAGTACTACGAAGTGCAACTCCTTTCAAAAAATATTCCATTCTAAATATAAATAATATTAAGTTGAAAAGATTTCATTGATTTTTGTAGTATGATAATTTTATAACTATTAATGTTAATTAACAATCTCATTTTGATTCAAGATTGAAAAATAGAAGCTACAAAGATTATTAAAGTTTATTTTGAGTTTGTAGTAACTTTGTTGATCCTTACAATTACAAAATGCAGCTAGATGTCTCATTTGTCAAAAGACTGAACACTACTTGCCCGTGTAAACTGCAAAATCAAGTCGTAGTTAATTCTTTCGTTTTAATTCTATTGCATATCTCTAAATTATGTGAAAGATGAATGAGGAAGAATATAAAATGATATACTTTTTCATGTTCTGTTCTGGTTCCAACTCTCAAATAATACTTCTGGCTTGATTTGGAATGTTTTATTTTGGTAAGTTGTCTTTCTACTAAAAGGGAGTAAGGCTGATTCATAACAAATATATTGCAGAGTTTTCACATGCGTATATAGTTTTTAAAAAACCCTGGGGTGTATTTTCATGTATCCATTTGATCTGCTCTGAAGAAGATCAGTAGATGACAAAGAAAAAAAACTGTCCAGTGACCTCAGAGCCTGCCCATCAAATTTTACCTCTTCACGAGTGCTTTCAGTCACTTCCCATGATATACTTCTGGGTTACTGCCTTTCATAAGTGCTTCATTTGGTTTTATCATGTGAAAACTATTTTATACTGAAAGTGTCCTCAGTTTTTTTTATTCACTCCTCCAGTGATAAAAATGTTGCCAGCCTCAGCTCTGACCTATTTTAAAAAAAGTCCTGTCTCATCTCCTGAATTTTCCTAAGGAGGATTTAGCAGAAGAATGAATATCAGAAAAAAAATACAGGTCTGCAAGTGCCAGAAATCCGAAACAGACAAAAGATGCTAGAAACAGTCAGCAGGTGAGGCAGCATCAATTCTAGCATAGAAACTAGCCTGATCTTTAGCAATGAGACTCTATACAAGAAGAGGTCCTTCTGAAATATCACGTAGAGGGGGAGGTCAGATAGTCTTGGCCCAATAAATCCCTGGTTCAGTACACTGAAAAAGAACTGTCAATAACTATGAATACTTCCGAAATTCAGACTAATAAAAAATACTAAAAATCTCAATCTATTAAAAGAATGTAAAAAGTATTTAAATAAAATAATTAAATACTTTAAAATGTTGTTACAAGATCCAACAATAACAGTGTTATTGCAAAGGATCTAACTGGATTCGGGTTATTTGGCTGAATTTCATAGTGCAAGGGCTCCCTGGGTAAGAATGAACTGACTTATGGAAATTTGACTTTAAAGAAATTTCCCTATACAATTTCATGCTAATAATAACAATATCCTTCGTGATTTTCGTTAATGACTAGATACACCATATATTTTGTTAGTTTAATTATGGACAGCATTAAAATCATTATTCAGTGAAATGAAAGAAGGCAAGCAGGCGCACATAGAATAATACATTGTGGGTTTGACTTGGAGAAATTGGCTTACAGAGAGTTCTCAGAAATGGGGCCCTGGTGTAACCTAGGGATTGCCTGTATAGTGATTCAGTTTAGGCTCCCAAGGTGGACTCATGAAGAGGTGGAAGAAATAGCAGCCAATAGCAACTTTGGGATATCTGCTTCCCTACTGTCTCTGTACTTGCTCACACTTATGCAGGGAATTGCATTCAGTGACACATGGATCTGAGAGCATGCTCAACATAATCTTTGTCAGTGTAATTCATCAGAATTCTCCCTTAGTAAGTAAAATACTTCGCATCTGTAGGATATAGATATTAATTTTTTAAAATATTGCTATACTTTTTAATTTTATGTAGATTTGTTCTGTGTAGTTTCCTAAATCTACCTGATCATCTGTAAATTTCAGAAAATATTATTAAATCCATGCAAACGATGATTCGGAAAGTTTGGAATGCAGGCCAAGTTTATCTATAAGGATTTGTCAGAGGTGAAAATTATTCAATAGTTTAGTTTTATGTTCATTTTCAACAGGCCCTTAAAACCTATAGCTTTTGAGCAGAGGTAAGCTTTTCTTCAGATTTGAAATACTGCTTGTTAAGTTCACAGTAAGGTAGCGGTAAGTGAGACGCTACTGCAGCTTGGGGCATCAGAGTTCAGAGTTCAATTCTGGCATCCTCTGTAAGAAAGTTTGTATGTTCTTTATGTGAGTCCATGGGTTTCCTCCAAGTGCTCCGGTTTCCTCCCACAGGCCAAAGACGTGCTGGTTAATAGGTTAATTGGTCATTGAAAATTGTCCTGTGATTAGGCTGGTGTTAAATAGGTGAGTTGCTGGGTCTGAAAGGGCCTGTTCTACACTGTATCTCTAAATAAAAAACAAAGTCAGTCTCGGATCAATTATATTTGGAAATTTTGTTTACAATTTGATCCTGGTTGTGTTTTTTTCAATTTTTAATGACTGAGTTCATGTTTGAAGTCTTTAAAGAAATACCTGCATTTATGTTGTACCTCAAGAAAGTTTTTTTAAGTGTTGTTACTGTTGTAATGCAGAAGGAAATTATAGATGTTGAGAATATGATACACAATGAATCATGTATTCATAATGTTTCGCACATTTCGGCTCTACTTTTCAAATTACAGTTTGAATAAGTCAATATTGTTAATGCATTTTATACTACCTACCTAACATAGAAGAGCAGAAAATTACTTTCAAATAACGCATTATGAAATCATTTTGGTAATTTTTATGGTCTTTTGAACTATTTCCTTTAGGTCACAGTGCCGGTCATGTTAGTTCATCACCTAGTACTGAGAGTCTTTTCACTGCAAAGGATAACACAGCATCTCCTCCACATTCCACTGCTAAAAAGGATTCATTCTTTAGTACAATCTCTCGCTCACGATCACAGAGTAAAACTATGGGTGGCCGAAAAGATGTGGTAAGTCCTTTCAGTCAACATCCATGTTTAAGTAAACTTGCTGGGTTAAAAGATTCCTGTAGTATAGATTGTATAATTTACATACCGTGTCTATGTCATACTCATATTTACCCGCGGTTTCTATGTTAACCTTCAATTTATGTTTACTTCTTTACCAGAAAAATATGTTTTTCCTTTATATCACAAAACTTTACATAATAGTTGTTAAACTTGTAAATTATTGATTAAGATATCTCCAGTAACTACTGAATTAAACATGATTATTCATCTAAATATTTTCACACCTAGAAGGCAGTGTTAATAGCATTGTAATTAACCCTTAAGACTTCATTATTATCGAAGTACATAGTCACAAAGGCAATCTTAATACTACTCATTGTTAAAACACTTTAGTGAATGAATGGAATCATCGGTTCGTATGCTAATCTAATTTTTAGACTATTCAGTTGTGGCCATGTTTTGGGGTTGCAGTACCTTCTTCTGAGGTTGCACTGTCTGTGTGGAGTTTGGATGCTTTCTCACATGAACTTTCCTTGACGCTCTGGTTCCTGCCGCATCCCCAAATGTGATGTTTGGTTAATTGGCTACTGTAAATCACTCTTTAGTGTAACTTAATGGCAGCTTATGGGCAGATGTGGGAGAGCATAAATTGCAGGGAGATAAGGAGATAGGGAACAGGACTAATTGAATTACTACCTTGTGGGCCAGCTTGGACCTGATGTCCCCCCTCCTAATAGCATAAGGTAAAATTACTATATAGTTCTTATCAAAGTCATAAGAGACATTCTATGAGTGTTAAGCAGTGAAAAACAACATATTTGTTCTTCTCAACCAGTCTGCAACCTTTGACATTGTACCCAAAGTGACCAAAGAGCTACACCTGCCCATTCACCTTCTCTTTCACCTCAATTTAGGGCCCAAACAATCCTTCCAGCTGAGGCAACACTTCACCTGTGAGTTTTCTGGGGTCATCTATTGTGTCAAATGCTTCTGATGTGGCTTCCTCGGCATTGGTGAATCCAGTCGTAAATTAGGGGGCTACTTCATCGAGCAACTCCGCTCCACCACCAAAAGTTGAACTTCCCTGTGGGGCCAAGCATTTTAATTATGATACCTCATCTGGGTAGCCTCTAACCTGGTGGCATGAATATCAATTTCTTCTTCTGGTTTAAAAAAAAGATTTTCCCTCCCTCTTCCTTCTTCTTCTATTCTCCACTCTGGCCTCTTACCTCTTCTCACCTGCCTATCGCCTCTCCCTGGTGCTCCTCCTCCTTCCCTTTCTTCTATGGTCCACTCTTCTCTCCTATCAGATTCCTTTCTCTCCAGCCCTTTACTATTCACACCCACCTGGCTTCACCTATCACTTTCGGGCTAGATAGATAGATACTTTATTGACCCAAAGGAAATTACGGTGTCACAGTAGCATTACAAGTGCACAGATATACAAATATTAGAAGAGAAGTAAGAAACAATAAAAAATAAGTTACCCCAAACAGTCTAAGAGGAGGAGGTCATCACTTTCCCTGCTATAGGTTGACTCATTATAGAGCCTAAACCTCTTTCCACTGCGCCAATCTTTTTATTCTGGCGTCTTCTCCCTTTGAATTTACAGCATTTGCAGAACTTTACATGTTTATTACCCATTGGTGCTTCCTTTCTGAAGGCACTGGTGACTCGTTTTCTTCAACGGCTGTATTCCATGTGTTAAATGCTGAATTTTAGTCCTCGGGATCAATAAAGTATATCTATCTATCTATCTAACGTAGGTAAATTCAGTGCAGCAAGAGTCCTGTCAGCCATCGATGTCTGAGCCATTCACAATGCCACATCATGCATATATCCATCCATTCCCTGAGGGTATTCTCACTTTGACACAAGAGAAGGCCATGGAATGACATGTTGGAACAGGAATGGGAATTGGAATTAAAATGTTTGGCCACTGGGTAGTTCCGCTTTTGGCAGCTGGAGCGGATGTGCTCCCCCAATTTTTGATGGGTCTCACCAATGTAGGAGACTGCATACAGAACACTGGACGCTATAGATTAGTGGTCCGTGCAGAAACGATATGATTGGCGATATGAGTTAGCTGCACCTTTCCTCATTCTGTCACGCACTGTTGAACTTGAACACCGCCCCCCCCCCCCCCACCGTCGGCTGGTCCGCAAGAATATCGTCAATATTAAACTGGTCCGCGGTGCGCAAAAGAAAGGTTGAGGACCCCTGCTATAGCCCACCCCAGCAGATTCACACTGGACGCAATCAACCATCCCAGCAGATTTGCAGGTAAAGTGTTACATCACCTGGAAGGACTGTTTGGGGCCCTGCATGGAGGTGAAGGAGGAGGTGAATCCTGTAAACCTCTTTTGTACCCTTTCCAAAGCTTCCTCATCCTTCCTGTAATTTAGCAACCAGAAGTGCACACAGTACTCCAAGTTTGGCCTAAGCTAAGTTTTATTTAGCTGCAACATGATTTACTTTTGTACTCAATGTCTAAACAGTTGATATTTCAGGCTAAGATCTTTCATCAAAGTTCAAATTAAATTTATTATCAAAGTGCATATATGTCACCGTATGCAACCCTGAGGATTATTTTCTTGTGGGCACTCTCAATAAATAAAAGAAATACAACAGCATCACTGGGACACCGCACCCAACAGGACGGACAAACGACCAATGGTCAAAGGACAACAAACTGCAAATACGAAAGAGAAAGAAAACATTATAAATAAACAGTAACTATTGAGAACGTGAGAAGAAGAGCCCTTGAGAGTCTTTAGGTTGTGGGAACAGTTAAGTGATGGGTGAGTGAAGTTATCCTCACTGGTTCAAGAGCCTTGTGGTTGAGGGGTAATAACTGTTCCTGAATCTCTTGGTGTGGGTCTTGAGGCTCCTGTACCTTATTCCTGACGGCAACAGTAAGAAGAAACCATGACCGGGATGGTTGGATCTTTGTTGATTGATGCTGCATTTTTGCAACAGTGCCCTATGTAAATGTGCTCAATGGTAGGCAGGGCTTTACCCATGATGGATTGAGCTGTACCTATTATATTTTGTAGGATTTTCCATTCAAGGTCTTTGGTGTTTCCATACCAGGCTGTGATGCGAACAGTCAATATACTCTCCACCAAACACCTATAAAAGTTTTTGATTTCATGTTGAATCTTTGCAAACTCATAAAGTAGGGGCACTGCATGCTGGGTCCAGGACAGATTCTCCGAAACGATAACACTGAGGAATTTAAAGTTGCTGACCCTCTCCATCTCTGAACCCTCAACGGCGACTGGCTCATGGACCTCTGGTTTCCTCTTCCTGAAGTCAATAATCAGCTCCTTGGTCTTGCTGACATTGAGCGAGAGGTTGTTGTTGTGGCACCCCTCAGCCAGGTTTTCAGTCACCTTCCTGTATGCTGATCCATCACCACCTTTGATTCAGCCAATAACAGTGGTGTTTTCCGCAAACTTAAATGTAGCACTGGAGCTGTGCTTAGCCTCACAGACTTGGGTATAAAGCAAGTAGAGCAGGGGGCTAAACACATAGTCTGGTGGTGCACCTGTGCTGATGGAGATTGTGGAAGAGATGTTGTTACCAATCTGAACTGACCGGGATCCGCAAGTAAAGAAATCAAAGACTCATCCTCATCAGGACTCATCATTCAGCATTCCTTCTATCAGAGTCTTGGCGTGAAATAACAACTGTTTGTTCAACTTCATAGATGCTGCCTGACCTGTCAAATTCCTCTAGCATTTTGTGTGTTCCATTCAAGTGTGCCACATGCCTTCTTTACCACTTCTATGGACTTGGACCCCTGGATTCCTCTGTACATCTGTGTTGTTATATGGCCTACCACGTTACCATTTCATTTGACCTTCCAAAGTGCAACACCTCCCACTTGCCTGGATTAAACTCAGATCTGCTAATTCTCTGCACATATCTATAAGACACCAACTGTATATTATGCATATTTTGATAGTGAAGGAACAGCAATATATTTAAAAGTCAGTTCACTTAGAGGCTTGAGTGCCTATATACCTTCAACCACTGCCCCAGGCAGTGTACATCACAGGTTTAGGAGGTGCTGTAATGCATTTCACAGATTGTATGTGGACCTTATAGTTCACCAGTGGTGAAGGTTGTAGCTATTTAAGGTAACGTCAGTTGTCAAGCAGACTATTTTGTCTCAGATACCTTTGAGTTCTTAAATATTGCTGGGGCAGGGTCTGAGTGCAGGAAGCAGCACCAATACAGCTGTTAGTATACCAGTAAAAGAGTGGAGAAAGTAAAAAACATTTACCCACATATCACACAATTGAGCCCAATTGAACTGTGACTTTGATTTGGAGTAGAATTGAAAGAGAAGTTGTTTAATGTGAAAAGAAGTTCAGGCAGGTAAATGAGTGTATTACAGAGGGGAACTGTTTGGACCTATGCTCAAGGAAGGAGCAGAATGCCCTCAGAACCATCCTAGTGAACGACTGAAGCGTAGAGGAATTATAATCTATGGTAAGGATGGGCTAGTTGAGACTAGTGAATTGGAAATATGCAGAGTGGCAGAGGGCATCAGAAGTGTTGTGGATGTAAGCAGAAATGAGCCAGGCCAGGAAAGAAAAGATTAGTGGAGAAAGAGCAGGCTGAAACAGTGGACCTGTTGGGATAGTTCTGCTTTTATATCTTGGGCAGGAGAAACTGTGAGACTACAAGGATGCAAGTTGTAGAGGGAATATTTCCTCAGGAAATGAAGACCATGACAACTTGGAGACCATGGTATGATGTTTGATAGTACAGTTATGGTCCGAGGGAGTTATGAGGAGGTACCTGCAAGTCAGAGGTCAGGTCACCCAACCACAGCAGCACATTCCTTGTTAGATGCATTTAATGACAATATCCAATGTACTGGAAGCCTGTATACCATAATTGTTCCATGAAATGGAGCAGAGATTAAGCAAGGCATAAAAATGAAGGGCTCAATGCCAGGTGTATTCAGTTTCTCAGCTCAATACGATTCCAAACCTCCAGTGGGTGTAAGGATGTTTATCTGCAGGCAGGAGCTCTGACCCCCAGCACTTCTTCAGCTTCTGCATTACAGTGTAGGGATACAGAAATTAAAACAACACTGAACAGGAGAGGATGGATAAGCATCAGTTCCCTAAGGAAGTGTCTTCCTATTGAAACTTCATCTTACACACTGCTTTTTTTTCCATAATCTCTCTATAGACTTTAAGTATATGATACATCTGCACTTTCTTCAGTCAGATCAGGCTTGGTTTCAGAACTGTAAAGGCTGCAGACTAAATTTTGTCCTTGTGTTGCCAACAACCAATAGCATTAGCTTTGGTGTATGTAACATCCTTGCACAGAGGCTGGAACTACATATTAGCCATTGATTGTGCATCAGAAGGAATGAATGTACGTAATGTGCAACATTGACCCCTGCCTCTTTAGCTATCGCATTTACACTCACGATGGTAATATCATTTAACAATGATAAATTAAATTCAAGCAAAAATAAGGAAAGAAGAATAAAAATAAGAAAAATAACTTTTGATGAATGGTGAAGAACTGCTCTTAAGAAAAATTCCTTCCCAGCAATGATACAAATCAGTATTGCCTTTGGATGTTGGCATTAGCATAGAGGAGCATCATTCCCAATGCAGTAAATCAGAACTCATGGCCTTGGTATCCTCACAAGTCTAACAAGTATGTTTCCACTTATTATTAGTTATGTATTCTGCTTTCTGTCAACATGGAATTGGCTTTCAACTCAAAGCATAAAGGTCGACATCTAATTTCCAATCATGAATGAACAGAAAAATGTGGTTATAAGCCAAAAGCTGTATGTTATTGTTTGAAGTTGTCCATATGTCCGCAAGAGAATATAATATATACACTGAGAACTCAATCAACTTTTGTATTTGGAAACTGAAGAATTGGGAAGATTGCTAGATTACTCACCATAAGTAATCACCCTGTGTTTGACCAATTTAATTCAATAGGTTCAGGCCTCACTAGTAAAGAAATCTGAGGAAAGTTAAGCATGTAGAGAATGGTTTAGTTTCCCGATACTTCTGTACAAAGGCCAGTACAATGACATTAAACAGGCCAACTCTTGATTTATAATTCAGAATGTAAGATTAGGTTCCTCACTTAATGAGACAATTAGAATAATTCTTACAAGGCTTTTGAAAAGTTAAAAATCCTAACATCCAATTAAAAGCTCAAATTTTACTCTTCCAGTTGAACCACCCCTCAAGCCTCATTGCTCATTATTGTAATGGTACTAACACAACTGAATTCCTTCCAGCCAGCAGAAGCAATGTCAAAAGTTATACAATCTAGTCTGACTTAGAGCAGTTACTGTGGGTAGATGGAAAAGCAAATCACTGTATACCTTTATTAGATTGAAAATATACCAAGTTATACACTAGTTTCAGAAGATATTTAGCCAGGTTCTATTTTCTCCTTACTCCACTTGAATCCACTAGAAATACATATATAGATTTCATTCTCAGCATGATTAAAGACACGAACGGTAAAATTGTGTAACTGTTTTGCTGTTTTGATTCAGATTTGTTACGTTCATATAGATCAGGATGCGATAAAGTTCCTTGCTCACACAGAGTAAACAGTATACATAGTGATAGTGAATACAACAATAAATACAGTGACAAGCGTAAGAAAACAGAATGGTGTAAAGATTGTAGTGAAATCTGAAGTAGTACACCATAGAAATGCTAAAGTAACAGCACTGCAATAACCAAGAGGTAGCCAAATGCTAACCAGGTAGTAGGAAACTTAATGTTGCTTAAACTTATATGAAACAAGATTGGTTATTTTCCAATAAAGTAAAAGAAGTAAGAAAAAGGGACAGGAAAAGGCCATTTATTCCCCTTGAAACTGCTGCTCCATTTTGCAAGATCTTAAATGATCTAATCTTAGCCAAAGACTACCTTGCTGCTGTTTCTTCATATTCCCAGATTTACTTGCAGTTTAAACGACTGTCAATCTGTGTCTTAAATATATGTGATGTCTCTGCCTCCACAGTGCTTCATCTTTTTTGTAAAAATAAATCCTTCCCCTAAAAGGATGACTCAGTATTACTCATAGTTTAAAAAGAAATTTCTTTATCCTAAAAGTATGCTCTATAGTTCCAGATACTCCCACCAGGGGAAGTATCCTCTCAACATCCATCCAGTTTATCTCTCTTACCATTTTATACACTCAGTGACCATTTATTTAGGCACTCCTGAACGCTGCTTGTTAATGCAAATATCTAATCAGCTAATCATGCAGCAGCAACTCAATTCATACAGTAAAAGTGTGCTGTCATGGTAAAGAGGTTCAGTTGTTGTTCAGGTCAGACATCAGAATGGGGAAGAAGTATGATCTAAGTAACTTTGACCATGAAATGATTGTTGCTGTCAGCTGGGGTAGATTGAGTAGCTTAGAAACTGTTGATAACCTGGGATTTCCACACATAACGATTTACAAAGAATGATGCAACAAAAAAAAAGGACATCCACTGAGTAGCAGTTCTGTGGGCAGAAACACCTTGTTAATGAGAGAGGTCAGAGGAGAATGGCCAGACTGGTTAAAACAGTGGTGTGCAGAGGAGCATCTCTTAACACACAACACTTTGAACCTCAAGGTGGATGGGCCACAGCAGCAAAAGACCACACACATACACTCAGTGGCCATTTTACTCAGTATTTCCTGTATCTAGTAAAGTTACAACTGAGTGTATGTTCCAATGAGATTACTTCTCATTCTTTTAAATTCCTGTGTATATAGGACCAACTTATCCCCACTTTAGAAGTCAGCCTATGAATCTATTGAGTAAAACATCTCTGGGTTGCCTCCATTGCAAGTATAGCCTACTTTAAATGAGGAGGCCAATACTCTATACACAGTACACCAGGTGCAGTCTTCCCAGCACTCTACAAAGCCCTATCAGAAATTCCCTACAATTATACTTAATGCTCCTCGCAAGAGTGACCAATTTCCTTTAACCCATGTAATTACCTCTTGTACCTTGAACTCTTGTTTCATGCACTAGGCTTTCCAGATCACTTTGTTCTGCTACATTTTATAGTCTTACTCAAATCTAATTAATAATCTGTTCTTTTATACTTCCTTCCAAAGCATATAATCTCATATTTTCCCACAGTATATTCCATCTGCCAAGTTCTTTTATAGTCAATTAGCTCACTGATATCCTTTTGCAGGCTCTTCTACTCACCTCACAACTTGGTAACCTATCTATACTTGTTTCATCAGCAAATTTGGCTCTAGCATATTCAATTCTTTCATCAAAGTCACTAACACAGATAGAAAGCAGTTGAGGTCCCTTTGCAACCCCCTCTGCCCACTGTCCACCCACTCCCCCACCAGTTACTTCTGGTCAGCTTGGTTTTCTGATGGTTCGTCACTCCCCCATCCATGCCAATATACGACTCCAACGTCGTGTATTCTTGTGCAGTACTCTTTATATAGAATCTTACTGAATGCTTTACAGAAATTTAGACACCTTACATCCATCATGTTTTATGTCCTTAAAGACCTATAGCAAAATTGTAAATCACAATTTATCTTTCAAAACATAGGATTGTTTTATATTTTTCCAAATGTACTACAGTTACCTCCTTAATAATGAATACCTGCATTTTCCAATAACATTTGATAATCTAACATGTTTACTATCTCCCTCTCTTGAATAATGTTGTTACGTTTAAGGTTTTCTCAGTTTATGGAACTTCTTCAGAATCCATGCAACTTTTCATGAATTATGACTAATTTCTTTAAAGGGGCCATTTAAAAGTTCCTTCCTCCCTGAAGATATTGATTATCTGTGATCATTGCATGTTTTCCACATCTGCTGTGTGAAGACCAATCCAAAATAATTAGTTAGCATCTGTCTACTTTCTATTAATAGCAAAATTTCATCCTCTTAATCTCTTAATTTTAGCTAACGTCTTCTTTATTTTTAATATTCCTCTTAGACCATTTGTTATTGAGATGAAGGGAACTTTCATCATGCAGACTATGTGAATCCTTTAAGTCCTTTACTCCTGAGGACTTCGGAGTCTTGATTATTGAATTCATTCAAATCAAAGAGTGATTGATTTCTGAAAATTCAGGGAATCAAGTGATTTGGAAATAGTGCAGGAAAATGATGATTAAGTTAAAAACAAAAACATAATCTCAATAAAAAACGGAACAGGGAGAGAGACCCAAATGGCTGCCCTCTGTTCCTATTTTTTTTCTTTTCAAATCTTTTTATTATTATTATCCAAAATTAACAAGAGTACATCGAAGTAGGTAACACTTACAATATCTCAAGAGAAAAAAAAACATTGTTTTAAAGATTGAAAGAATTTTGGTGACAAAAAAAAGAGGGAAAAAAAACCCTACTAAAGTAAAGAAAAGTGAGGGGGGGAAAAGCCCATTAGGTGTTCAACCCCAGAGCCATGCATCACACAAAAAGCTTCTAAGGATAAGCATCAAACCACCAGCAAGAAAAAAAAAGTACCAAAAATTTACAGTTAGATCATGGAGAAAATCTATCAATTAACTCAAATGATAGTAACGAGCAAATGAACCCCATCTTTTCTCAAAATCAAACATAGGTTCAAAGGTTTGACTTCTAATTTTCTCCAAACTAAGACATGGCATCACTTGAGAGAAGCATTGTGACAAAATGGGAGCCGACGTATCCTTCCACTTCAACAAAATGGCCCTCCTAGCTATCAATGTAACAAATGCAATAACATGTTGGTCAGACAAAGAGATACCGCAGATATTTTGAGCTAAAGTTGCTAATTTAAATTTATACCCTGTGATGAAGCATTCTTTACAAACTTGGCTCCAGTTCCGTAATTTTTTTAATCTTAAAAAATTTAAACTTTGTAGTTTAATTTATCGAAATTACTTTTTTAAGCCTTCTTTGAGTGATACAATTTTTTTACTCTGGAAAAATAAAGGTATTAATTCTTTTTTTAAAGACGATAGACTGATGTCTTTTGAACGATTAGTTGATAAATATTCTCTTTCATGCTCACTTTTTACAATAACTTCAAGTTAGACATATCTTACAAAAATATTTAAGTAATTTTCCTTACATATTGGATGCTGACCTGTTAGACACTATTACAAGTATGAACCCTTTGATGAAGGGTTCCATTGAAAGAATTTATAATTTACTATTACAATGGGATTAGCATCCTTTATTTAAGATTAAACAAGTTTGGGATAAGGAACTTAGTTTGACTTTTATGACGGAGGACTGGACGCGGATTCTGAAGTTGGTTAACTGTTCTTCAATCTGTGCAAGTCATTCACTGATTCAATTTAAAATTGTACATCGTTATTATTTGACAAAGGAGAGATTGTCTAAAATGTTTCCTAATGTTGATAGTTATTACGATAGATGTAAAACTGAGACAGCTACACTGACACACGTGGTTTGGTCTTGTTCTATACTGGAACAGTTCTGGAAGTCAGTTTTTTCTACAATTTCTAAAGCACTTAAAATTAATTTGCAACCTAACAAATTAACTGTGCTTTTTGGAATAATTCCTCTGTTCCTATTTCTTATGTTCTTATAATTATGTTAGCCGTTCTTTCCCTGATACAAAAAAAAAGTTTCAACACTGGATACAAACTGAACTTTGCAGTTTCTTAATTGGTGGTGCATCCTTTTTTAGAATCTTTCTTTCTCACTGAATTGAAACTTTTTTCGTATTTATGAAATATTATCTTATAGTCTGTCTGCCACTACTAATCCAGCACCTTACTCAATTTTCCTGTTTCACTTTAGACAACTATATTCTCATATCATTCTAATTAACATTATTTAAGCTTAGTGCACTAGACTCACATTTTTCACCCTCAAGCTGAAATTGAAATTTTACCATGCTATGATTACTCATTTCCTGGGGATCCTTTACTGTAAGATCATTTATCTATCCTGTTCTCTGGATAGTTCTTAAATGTGTTGCTCTAAGAAACTATTACAAATATGCTCTGAGCACTTGTCCTTGGTACTATATTTACCCATTTGATTTGTTCAGTCTAAATGATGATTAATATCATTATGATAAATGGAGCACCTTCCCTACAAATCTCGTTGTTTCTTGACTGATATTCTTTCCCATAATTTAGCTACTGTTAAAGAACACATGTATTTGTACCATTGAGATCGTGGCCTTAGTATTTCCTCTTTTTATCCAAATTGATTCTACTTCTTGAGATTCTGTGCCAAGAGCATTCCTCAACATCGCTATGGTCTCATTGTTGATATTACTCCATTACCTTTCCTTTATAACTAAACTAGAGGATCTGTTCTGGGACCAGAATGTAAGTACCATTGCAAAGAAGGCACAACTACAGCTCTACCTTCTTAGAATTTTGTGCAGATTCAACATGTTATCTAAAACCTTGACATTCTTCAGTAGGTGCACAGTGGAGAGTATCGTGACTGTATCACAGCCTCTTTTCTAACTCCCTAAAGTCTATCTATAGGACCTCATCCCAACTATCTCACTGATAATGATATGGCCCATGACCTGTAGTTGTTCACTCTCCCTCTGCTCTGCATCCATACAGTGCTCCCCTTTGGAACCAGGGACGATGAATGCTATTACAGAATCGTGTGCATCTTATTTTTTATTTAATGATTTTTGTAATACAGGTGGCCCCCGTTTTCAGAACTTTCACTTTACGACACCTCGCTGTTACGAAAGACCTACATTAGTTACCCGTTTTTGCTAACAGCAGGTGTTTTCACTGTGTCGAAAGGTAGCACGCGCCTGAACAGCCAAGCTCTTCCCCCGGAACTGCATTCTAGCCACCACTGCTTAAACACGTGCTTTATCTTGATTTATTTTGTGCATCCATTAGCAAGATGAGTTCTAAGGTATCGGAAAAGCCTAAAAGAGCTCGTAAGGGTGTTACACTTAGCATAAAACTAGACATAATTAAGCATTTCGATCGTGGTGAACGAAGTAAGGATATTGTCCGTGCGTTGAACTTGCCTGCGTCCACCATTTGCACTATTTATACGCAGAGAAATGGCGTTTGGTTATTCGTATAAGCAAGTGCTTAACTGTGACGAAACTGCAATTTATTGGAAAAAATTGCCGAGCAAGACATTTATTTCGATAGAAGAAAAGCAGGCTAAGGGACACAAGGCATCGAAGGACAGGTTTACCCTAATGCCTATATTAATGCCACTGGTGATGCTGCCCTTACGCCTCTACTAGTGTACCATTCAAAAAATCCGAGGGTACTTAAAGGTGTTGATAAGAAAACACTTCCTGTTGTGTTCCGTTCACATTCAAGTGGTTGGAATACCCAAATGCTTTTTTCTGAGTACATGAGTGGATACGTTTGTCCTTTTGTTGAAAAATACTGTAGAGAAAATAACCTTGATAAAGGTGTCTTGTGATTGTGGATAATTGTGCTGCTCATCCACCGAGTATGCCATTACCGAGTATGGCGGTAACATTCGTGTTGCGTTCTTACCGCCGAATACGACATCGTTGCTGCAACCGTGTGACCAAGGCCTATTAGCCACAATTAAGGCTTACTATACGCAAAATGTGATGCGTTTTATTGTAAGTGCTATTGACAAAGAGGGCAACTCCGAAGTGTCTTTGCTAGAGATCTGGAAAGAATACAATATAAAATTGGCAATCGCCAACATTGGAGATGCTCTCGATAGGCTAACGGTCTCAATGAGAAATGGCGTTTGGAGGAAACTCTGTCCCGAAGCAGTGAACGATTTTAAAGGCTTCGAACCATCAACAGTAAATACGGCAATAGTGAGTTTGGCTATTGGACATACATTATTTCCACTTTATATAGGCTGTGTATTTTTATGCACTATTTGATATGATTTGGCAGCTTCATAGCTTAAAGGTTACTGGAGAGAGTGTTTCTGCCAAGAGCACTTGCGCCGTGTTTCTTCCGAGAGTGCTGCCGTGAGATTTTTACTGCGCTAGACAGTGCTGAAAAGTATTTCTACTTTATATAGGCTGTGTGTTTATCATATCATTCCTGCTTTTACTATATGTTACTGTTATTTTAGGTTTTATGTGTTATTTTGCATGATTTTGTAGGGTATTTTTTGGGTCTGGGAACGCTCAAAAATTTTTCCCATATTAATAAATGGTAATTCCTTATTCACTTTACGACATTCCGGCTTACGAACCATTTCACAGGAACGCTCTATCTTCGGATAGCTGGGGAAACCTGTACCGACGTTTTGGACTTTCTAGATAAATATTTCTAGGGACTCAGAACTTAGAGAATTCTTGTGTGAATGTATATTTTTGGTTGCAGTTTGATGTTTTTCTCCCCCCTCGGTGTTGTCATTGCAGTGTTTTCTCTGATTCGATTTTCCACTTCAGGTGAAGGTTTAATGTGATTAGAGTCATCAAGTCACAGAAAAGTATAGCACAGAAACTGGTCTTTCTGTCCAATTAGACAGTGCCGAACTACTTCAGCTGCCTACTCTGTCAATCTGCACCCAGACCATAGCCCTCCATACCCCGACCATCCACGTACCTATCCAAACTTCTCATAAGCGTTGAAGTTGAGCTGCCATGCACCACTTGTGCTGGCAGCTCATTACACACTCTCACGACCCTCTGAGTGAAGAAGTTTTCCCTCATGTTCCCCTAAAACTTTTCACCTTTAACCCATGACCTCTAGTTGTAGTCGGACCCAACCTTAGTGGAAAAAGCCTGTTTGCATTTACCCTATCTAAACCCCTCATAATTTTGTATACCTCTATCAAAGCTTTCTCAATCTTTTATGTTCCAAGGAGTAGTCTTAACCTATTCAATCTTTCCTTATAATTCAGGTCCTCCAGTCCCAGAAAATTCCTTGTAAATTTTCTCTTACTCTTTCAACCTTATTTACTTCTTTCCTCTCGATACGTGACCAAAACTGCACGCAACACTCCAAGTTAGGCCTCACCAACATTTTATACAACTTCAACATCCATCTCCTGTACTCAATACTTTGAGTTATGAAGGGCAATGTACCAAAAGCTTTCTTTATGACATTATCTACCTGTGCTGCTACTTTCAATTAATTATGGACCTGTATTCCCAGATCCCTCTGTTCTACCAACTTCCTCAGTGCCCTACCGTTCACTGTGTAAGAACTATTCTGGTCGGTCCTACCAAAGTGCAACACCTCACGCTTGTCTGCATTAAATTCCATCTCGCATCTTTCAGACTATTTTCCAGCTTTTGCAGATCCCTCTGCAAGCTCTGATAGTTTTCTTCACTGTCCACTACAACCCCAAATTCGGGGTCATCCGCAAATTTGCTGATCCAGTTAATCAGTATATCATCCAGATCATTGATATAGATGACAAATAACAGCACTGATCCTCGTGGCATTCCACTAGTCACAGGCCTCCAGTCAGAAAGGCAACCATCTACTACCATTCTCTGGCTTCTCCCACAAAGCCAATGTCTAATCCAATTTACTACCTCATCTTGAATGCCAAGCGACTGACCTTCTTGACCATCCTCCTATATAGGTCCTTGTCAAATGCCTTGCTAAGTGTACAACATCTGCTGCCTTGCCTTCATCAACTTTCCTGGTAACTTCCTCATAAAACTCTATAAGGTTGGTTAGACACGACCTACCATACACAAAGCCCTGCTGACTATCGCTAATCAGTCCATGTCTATCCAAATGCTCATATATTCGGTTCCTTAGAATAACTTCCAATACCTACTGATGCTAGGCTCACCAGCCTATAATTTTCTGGTTTAGTTTTAGAGTTTTTCTTAAATGGCAGAATAACATTAGCTATCCTCCAATCCTCCAGTATCTCACCTATCGCTAAGGATGATTTAAATATCTCTGCTAGGGTCCCTACAATTTCTGCACTTGCCTCGCACTGGGTCCGAAAGAACACCTTGTCACAGCCTGGGAATTTATTCACCCTAATTTGCCTCAAGTCAGCAAACAACTCCTCCTCTGCAATCTGTATAGGGTCTCTGACTTCAATGCTGCTTTGCCTCACTTCAATAGACTTTGTGTCCATCTCCTGAGTAAATACAGATACAAAAAAATTCATTTAAGATCTCCCTCATCTCTTTTGACTCCACGCACAGATTACCATTCTGATCTTCCAGAGGATCAGTTTTGTCCTTCACAATCCTTTTGCACTTTACATATCTGTAGAAGCCCTTAGGATTTTCCTTCACCTTATCTTCTAGGGTAACTTCATGCCTTCTTTTTAGCTCTCTTGATTTCTTTCTTAAGTGTTCTCTTGCATTTCTTATACTCCATAAGTATTTCATTCGTTCCTTTCTGCCTATACCTACTATGCACCTCCTTTTTTTCTTAACCATTGCCTCAATATCTCTTGAAAACCAGGGTTCCCTAAACTTGTTCTCTTTATCTTTTAGTTTGACAGACACATATAAGCTTTGTACTCTTGAAATTTCACTTTTGAAGACCTCCCACTTAACAAGTACACCTTTGCCAGAAAACAGTCTGTCACAATCCACTCTTGCCAGATCCTTTCTGATATCATCAAAATTGGCCTTTCTTCAATTTAGAATCTCAACCCACGGTCCAGATCAACACGCACAAAATGCTGGAGGAACTCAGCAGGCTGGGCAGCATATATGGAAAAAAAGTACAGTCAACGTTTCAGGCCAATAGATGTTGCCTGGCCTCCTGAGTTCCCACAGCATCTGCAGATTTTCTCTTGTCTGCGGTCCTGATCTATCTTTTTCCATATGTACATGGAAGCTAATGATATTGTGATCAGGAGATGCAAAGTGTTCCCCAACACAAATTTCTGTCTCCTGACCTATTTCATTCCCTAATAGCAGATCAATTGTCGCACACTCTCTCACTGGGACTTCTACGTATTGATGAAGGACACTTTCCCGAACACATCTGACAAACTCTCTCCCATCTAGTCCTTTTACAGTCTGGGAGTCCCAGCCAATATATGGAAAGTTAAAATCGTCAACTACAACAACCTTATATTTGTTGTAAAAGTCTTCAACCTGCGGACTGTTGCCCTATTAACGCAGTCTATATCTTTCTTATTCCTCAGTTCCACTCATAAAACCTCTGTCCTGATTGAGCACTGCCATGACCCTTCCCCTGATGAGTAACACCACCCCTTCTCCTTTAATCCTCCTGCTCTGTTGCGTCTAAAACAATGGAACCCCAGAATATTGAACTGGCGGTCCTGCCCCTCCTGCAATCAAGTCTTACTAATGATCACAATATAATAATTCCACTTATTGATCCATGCCCAGAGTTCACCTGCCTTTCCTACATTACTTCTTGCATTGAAATATACACAGTTCGGGACATTAGTCACACGGTGCTCAACCTTTTGATTCCTGACTTTGAGGTCTTAACAATGTTTGTCTCCACAACCTCTCCACTATCTGTTCTGGGTCTCTTGTTCACATCCACCTGCAATTCTAGTTTATCCCCTTCCCCCCACCAACAAGCAGCACTAGCAAATCTTCCTGCTAGGATATTAGTCCCCCTCCCCCTCCAATTCAGGTAAAAACCATCTCTTCTATGCGGGTCCCACCTTCCCTAGAAAAGAGCCCAATGATCCAAAAATCTGATGCCCTCTCTCCCATACCAACTCCTTAGCCATGTGCTGAACTGTGTAATCATCCTATTTCTGGCCTCACTAGTATGTGGCATGGGTAGCAATTCTGAGATCACAACCCTGGAATTCGTACCCTTTAACTTAGCACCTAACTCCCTGAATTCACTTTGCAAAACCTCATCACTCTTCCTACTTATATCATTGGTACCTACCTGGGCCATGACCTCTGGCCCCTCACCTTTCCTTTTAAGAATGCTAAGGACTCGATCCAGGATGTCCCGGACCCTGGCACCCGTGAGGCAACATACCACTTCCATTCTGAATCACAGAGGTAGACTCAGTGCCTGAGACCCGGCCACTGTGACTTTATTCTGTTAGGTCATTTCACCCCACCCCCACCCCCACCCCCACCCCTGGCAGTATCCAAAGTGATATACCTGTTGTTGAGGAGGATGGCCACAGGGGTACTCTGCATTGGCTGTTTAACCCCTTTCCACTTCCTGACTGTCACCCAGTTTCTTGTGCCCTGCACCTTGGGTGTAACTATCTCTCTAAGTGTCTTGTCTATCACCTCCTCAGCTCCCCAATGATCCGGAGTTCATCCAGCTCCAGCTCCAACTCCTTAACAGGGATTGTTAGAAGCTATAGCTGGATGCACTTCTCACACTTGTAGTCGTCAGGAACACTGGAGGTCTCCTTGCCTTCCCACATCCCACAGGAGAAGCATTCAACTAAACAGCCTGGCATCAACTATGCTGTCTGACATCCCTACTGTTCTAACTGTGCAAATCTAAAGAAGGAAAACAATAAATAAACTGGGAGAGTGTCTACCTATAGCTTTTTCACTTCCTCTCACTCAAGCCTTTCCTTGCTGAAGCCTTAAAAAGCTAAAGCCTCAAAATCTCCACTCTAACACCATCCACTCCAGCAATAGCCAATTAAGGAAACTTGGATTGATTAAGAAATCTTTTCTGCAGATCATTTGTTTCAGTCAACCAGTGGTTTCATTTCTATGTGTATGTTTACAAGATAGCTTTACAAAAATTAATCCTCCCTTGGCAACATTACGCATAATGGTAGCTGCGCATTCTACATTGCTTCTGACATTTGATTTCATTCACCTAAATGGAACTGCATTGCAGGTTTAGTACTACTGACTTGTGTTGAATATCTTGGCGAGCATGTGTTTCTGCCATCGGTAGATATGTTATACAACTCCTGAGATTGCTCTTCTTTCTAAAGGACCACAAACAACCTTGTCACTGATGATGTTAAAATATCACATTTCTCCTTTCTTCAATAAAGGTAGCATTTGCTACTGCCAGCAAAGTGTCAAAATACAGACAGATGAAATATATTTGCTATATTTGCAATTTAAGCACGAACAGCATGAGTGACATTCTTGTCACAAAAGCTTCTTAGGCCAAGTTCTCCTCTTCATATATCTTCCAAAGCTCCTTGGCAGCCAAACCCCTCTCCTATAGTTATGCCTACAGCTATCAGCTGAATTTAGATGCTATTTTATCAATCCATCCTATTAAACATGCTTTACAAGTCAAGCTTTCAAAATGATTGAGCATTTTAACAAACTATCTTGTTAGTCTTTCCTACTGTCTGCCAAGCAAAGTGTATGTAGGAATCACCACATCTACATGGGTAGAAGTCACCACATCACCGTGTCTAGCTACCTTCCAAATCAGCCTCCAGATGAATGTGTCCAACAATCATACCTTTTCTTACTAAATATGTTTGTTGTTCAGTCGTTAAGTTGAGCCCAATTCTTCGTGACCGCATGGACCATAGGGTTCATAGTAGATTGCCAGGCCTTTCTTCTGCGCAGATACTGCTGCTGCCTAGATTGGGACCCACCTGGGTTTGAACTGAGGACCCATCTGCCTTGAAGTCCAGTGCTGATGCCACTACACCACCAGCCAGCACACTAAATACATATGTTTAGGGAATTACATATTTTCTTGTCAGTCAGCCAGCTATTTTCTCCTGCCATGTACCTGCGCTGCCCATTCTAGCACCTCTCACCAATCACAGTCAGCAAATCCTCCCACCAGTTTAGAGGAGAAATGACAGAGATAGTGATAGGAGTATGGTTTTGGTAGGAAGTGGAGTGGGTGGTGGACAGGAAGTCAAGAAATAAAAACAGAATGTGCTGGAAATCTCAGCAAGTCAGACAGCATCAGACCTGATAAAGGATCTTGGAAATGAAATGTAAATTAATTTCTCTTTCCACAGATGTTGCTACCTTTTTGCATCTGCAAACCATAAAAGTAGCTTACAAAAATTTGCTCCAGTTAGCCACGATCTGAAATTTAAAAAGGGTAAAAGAAATAGCAGATGAAGTTGGAGAGAGAATTAGAAAAAAGCTATAAAAGTGGGAAAACAAAGAACGTATGAAAGCAGTAGGAAGACTGTGAAAATCAGCAAAAGAGAGCAAGTATATTCTCAGATATCTGTTGATGCACAACATATTTGACAAATAATAGTGTATAAACACATCAGTATTGAAGTAATTTGATAATATTCTAGAATCTACATCATGTAGATATGATAATATTAAAATATTAATGTATTCTTTCTCAGTAATATCAATTCTAATTAATAAAACTAAATGAAAATTTTACATGGAACAATCCTTCTTTAAAAAAAACTTTATGCCATTTTTCATGTACATTAATTGTCACAGCGATGTTATGCACCAGAAATATTTTTGTGATGCATTTAAAATGATCATCGTTATTTAAGTTTCTACACATATCTACTACTGTTAATAATATATTACTTCAGAGTAGATCCTGGTCTGTATGAATGAAATCTTTGGTTTGTACAGCAGAGGGCAGCTCTCTAAAGTAAAATTATAAAGAAGTAAGATTTGCTGCTGAGTTATAAGTCGGTAAGACATCAGAGTAGAATTAGGCTATTCAGCCTCTTGTCTGCCCCGCTATCCAGTCATGGCTGATTTATATTTCCCCTCATGCCCACTTTCCTGACTGTAATCTTTGACATTGTTACTCTTTCTAAACTATCTCTTATTTTTTTATTCTGGTAACTTCAGTAACCTATCCTGCATTCTCCTTCCATTTAATTTTATCCTCACTGTTCCAAGATGTTAAACCCATCCCGCTACCATTTAGTCTAAGCCCTATCATGGCCCTAGTTATGCGATTCACCAGGACCAGGTTCCAGCATGGTTCCATGATACGATGTTATGGTACAATAAATAACCCTCCTCTTCTAAATGGAGAACTTCCTATCACTTAGCTCATTCTAGGAAGTAAACCATGGAGTAACGTTAAAAGACCTAGAAATGCAGTTTTTTTTTAAAAATCAAAAACAATTTCTCACAATGCAGAATGATATTGTGTAGAAACTTATTTTCAATAAGTTTTCATGATAGAAAACAGATTAAACTACTTTTGGCAACTAAATATAAATTTACATTAATTGATAGATAGATAGATTTCCATGACCAAATTGGATTCAGAATCAAGAATCTAATGGCTCACAGGCTGAATGCACCTTACAGCTATTGCATATAACTATTGTAATGATGTTGACATAGCCAATGGCATTTAGTGTCCACTCTAGGGTTCCTGATAGAAAAATAAAAAAATATTGTTAAAAGCCCTCTGCGTCAACTTGGATATGTGAGAGAGTAGCAGAATTGTTGATTAAATTGTTGACCTTTCCTTTCACAACTGTGGTCAGGCACAAGATGTCTTTCTATATTAGCATAGTTTGGCTAGCATACGAGCTGTTGTGCATATGGCACTAGCCATGTAGTCTCATTGTTGAAAAGGACTGGTAACTTAGTGAATCTAATTGGCTAGTTAATAATGCAAACTTCAGGATTATGTCTTGTTAAATCATCTATTTATTGATTTTGGAATAAGCAGGGCTTTATTATGCTTGAAGTGAGTTCATAGTCAAGTGATAAATTATCCCCAAGTAATTTTATTTAATAGTGACTTTCTATATATCCTAGTTTTGTTTTGAACAGATCAAATAGTTAAGCCACAATAAAAGCATTTTCACATCTCAGTGGCTTATTAAATTGTCCATGGAACATTAAATATAAGATCTGATTAAAGATCCAAGCAATAATGTTTATAAATTCTTTTTCTAAATCAGAGATACTCATCAGATCCTTGATTTGGTAAATCTTGAAACCAGAAACACCCATGTTTAATTGTTAATAGAAACTGATTATGCAACTGATTCTGGTGTGATAAGAGTGAAACATTATTGTTGTTTTGAAGATTTATAAACATTCACCTTCTATATTTCAGGAAGATGAATTGGAGACCCAAGTGTCATTTCTGCAAGGACAACTGAATGACCTTGAGGCAATGTGCAAATTCTGTGCCAAGATGATGAATACACATATATGTAAGTATTGGTGGTATTGTCATTGGAGAAGGTAAATCCTATGGGTGCATATGATATCTTTATGAGCTAAGTGAGACAGGGACTGATTAGGGTTAGTCAACATGGCTTTGTGCTTGGGAGGTCATGTTGAGCCAATTTTATAGAGTTCTTCAGGTAGGTTACCCAATTGCTGAAGGAAAGGCAGTGGATGCTGTCTACTTGGACTTTAGCAAGAACATTAACATGGTCCAGTATGGGAGGTTCAGTCCCTTGGCATTCCAGATGAGGTAGTTATCTGGATTTGACACTGGCTTTGCGGAGAAGCTAGAGAGCAGTAGTAGATGGTTGCCCCTCCTACTAGAAGCTATGACTAGTAGGGATCGGTGCTGGGTCCATTCTTCTTTGTCATCTATATCAACAATTTGGATGATACTGTGGTAAATGTGACTGTTTACTCTTTTCCATAGATGCTGCCTGACCTGAATTCCTCCAGCATTTAGTATTAGAACATTTGGAAATCATTTCAGATGGTAAAATAAAATTAATCAGTACTTAGAAAGGACATTTTCTAATCATTAAGCGGGCTGAGATTTCTCATTGAAAATTAATGAGTTTCAGATCTCTTGCCAGATCCAACCATAATGCTCAAGCAGAAGTGACGATTGTAACTAATGCATGTCTGCACACATTGTGATTCATATAGAAGACCATCAGGCAAGGCAGCAGAATTAGGCTATTTAGCCCATTGAGTATGCTCTGCCATTCCATCATGGCTGATTTATTATTCCTCTTGACCCCCATTCTCATGCTTTCTTACTATAACCTTTGATGCTCTAACTAATCAAGAACCTATCTGTTTGAGGCCTCTGTTGGTCAGAGTCACCATGGATATTCCATCCTAGCTGTCTGGATGCGCAAGCCTGGGCAGTACAATAGGAGAGCAAGCTGAGCAAGCTCCCCCTCTCCACGCATCTGATGAACCCAAAGGAAAGGCAGAGACCGATACAGTTTGGTACCAGCAGCATTGCAGGAGTTGCCAGTCAACAGTGAACTCAATGTAGGACTGCCTTAGGGACTCCTGCACCAGATTTTTCCCTCTGTGTTTACTCCTGAAGCCTTCCCCTTGAGTGGGTATAGTTGCAAGGCAGCACAGGTTTGAGATCACAGTTTTCCTTCTCCTAGATGAATTGCCAACCACAACTGATGAGTCCCATCTGCCCGAAGCAACTGGTTTTAAGGCCCCAGTAACACGCCTTTGCCCCTTCTCCAGTCAGTAGGAAAAGTTCCACTGTGCTTAGTAGCTAAGCCACACATAAAGGCCAGGAGCTGGACTTGGTTGTCAGAGGCTATTTGAGACACATACCATTGGGAGTATTTAATAGGTAGTGGGAGCTTGTTCCCATTACCACCCCTGGCTACAACAATCTTAAGGAACACTCCACTTTAAACATACCCAATGACATGGCCTCTACAGCTGTCTGTGGCAATGAATTTCACAGATTCACCACCCTCCAGCTAAAGAAATTCATCTTCTTCTCTGTTCTAAATGGATATCCTGCTATTTGGTGTTCTGGTCCTAGACTCCCCACACCATAGGAAACATCCTCTCCATTCTGTCTAGGCCTTTCAATATTCGATAGTTCCTAAGGTTGTCATGGCTGGGGGTGGTAGTGAGGTTAAGCTCCCACTACCTATAAAGTGCTCCTACAGGCGTGCGATTCTAATAGCCTCTGGCAACCAAGTCCAACTCTTGACCTTCACGTGTGGCTTAGCTACTTGGCCCAGCGGAACTGTTTCTACTGACAGGAGAAGGGGCAAAGGCGGACCACTGGTGCCTCAAAACCAGTTGCTTCGGGCAGGTGAGGCTCGTCAGCCTTGGAGGGCAACCCACCTAGGAGATGGAAAACTCTGATTTTAACCCTCCACTGCCTTGCGGCCACACCCACCCATGAGAAAGGCTTCGGAAGTAAATCTTAAGGAAGAGATCTGGAGCTGGGGTCCCTAAGGCAGTTTGATGTTGTTTACAACTTCACTCTGGCAACCTCCGCGACGACACTGGTTCCAAGCTGTATCGGCGCTTGCCCTTCCCTTGGGCTGCATCAGTGACGTGGAGAGGAGCAACCTGCTGCATGAGCAACAGCCATTTCTTCAAAACCCGCCCAGGCTTGTGCCCTGGAGAAGACACAGTCCACCAGAGGCACAAACCCATGATCCCCTGGGGTTGACGGCTGGCTACTACTAGTTTTCAATGAGATCCCCTTTAATTCTTCTAAACTCTAGCGAGTACAGACCCAGAGTTCTCAAATGTTTCTCATGTGTTAACCCTTAAGTTCTTCTTGTGACCCTCCTCCAGACCATCCCCAATGTCAGCTCATCTAGCCCCAAAACTGCTCACAATACTCCTAGTGAAGTCTGGGGTATAAAGCCTCAGCATTACATCCTTGCTTTTATATACTAATCCTCTTGAAGAAATAAATGCTAATATTGCATTTGTCTTCCTTACCACTGACTTAACCTACAAGTTAACTTTGAGGGAATCCTGTACAAGGACTCCCAGTTCCCTTCACACCTCTGGAAAGGCAGCATATATTACCCATCCTTCACAAGGTGGTGATGAGCCACCTTCCTGCACTGCTGTCTGCTTCTCATGAAGGTTCTCCTGTATTTTGACCTATTGGCAATGAAGGACTGCTAATGTATTTCTATGTAAGTTTGGTGTGCAGCTCAGAAATGCAACCTGCAGGTGGCAGTGTTCCCTTGCACCTGCTCTACTTGTCCTTGACAGATGCTGTCAGAGTAGCCTGGATGAGTAACTACAATATATTTTGTTGTAGTACGCACAGTGGCAACTGTGTACTGGTAGCAGAGGGGGTGAATATTTCAGCTGGTTGCCTGGATGTTTTGTCCTGGATAGTGTTCAGCTTTTCAATAGACTTGCATTCACCCAGGCAAGCTGAGAATATTCCATCAAGTTTCTTATTTGTGCCTTGTTGATGGTGAAAAGACCTCTGGGTGTATAAAGATCAGGTATATACAGTTATGTCACAGAATACTCAGCATATACCTGATCTTGTAGCCACAGTATTTATGTAGCTAGTGCAATTGAGTTTCTGATCAACAATGACCCAGAGGATATCAACGGTAATATAGTCAGCAATGATAATAGCATTGAACGTCAAGGAAAACTGTTATCAGAGTTTCTCTTTTTAGAGATGGTCATTACCTTGCGTTTTTGAATGTGAATACTACTGGCCACTTATAACCCCACATTGTTGTTCAGCTCTTACTGCATGCTGTCATGGTCTGCTTAATCTACAGAGGAGTTGTGAATGGATTGAGCATTGTGCCATCTTCAGGGAACATTCCCACTGCCAATCTTACGATGGAAAGATCTCTGATGAAGCAGCTGAAGGTGTTTGAGCCTAGAGTACTGTTCCAAGGGACTCTAGTAGTGACAGGTTCAGCTCACCCAGATACACCTCCTTGTGTGAGGACTGATTCCAGTTGTTGGAGTGTGTTTTTCCCCTTGACTTCAATTTATCAGTTCATTGATGCCACACACTACCAAGTAATCTCAAAGCCTCCTGCTGCTGAAGATTGATAAAGTTATGTCAATTGTCATTTTGTGATGACATGACATGGAAGAAGCTTGAATGCAGTCATTGTGATGAGCATAAGAGCAACATAAATGGCAGAAGAAACACACCACTTCCCTCGCTGTAGCAGAGCCTGAGAGTTTCATAGTGGTCTCATCACCAATCTCACATCTTACAAAGTGAATATAGAAATAAGTCATCCTCAATCCCAAAGGACTACCAGAGATGTGGGAAAATGTGGGCATAATTCAAATTAATTAATTAGTGCTTTGATCAGATTAGTAGTTTAAGATTATTGGAGGGAAGTAGAAAGTGGAATTATGCCAGAGTGATAGTAGGATAATGCTTTATTGACTTGGACTTGGATAAAACAGGGGTTCCCAACCTGGGGTCCACAGACCCCTCGGTTAACGATAGTGGTCCATGGCATAAAAAAGATTGGGCACCCCTGAGTAAACAGAATGATAATGGAGATGATACAACATTTGAAGGCAGGATGAACTGTGAGAAGAGTAGAAGTAGATTTTAAGGATTCAGGAATAGTCTGGCGAAATGGGTGAATAGGTGGCAGATGAAATTCAACACTGAGGAATGTTAAATATTTTAGTAAGAGTAATGAGAAAATCAATATAGAGAGCAAGTCTAAAATGGAGGGTCTTAGGGAACATGTGCACCGTTGGTTAAGTGAGACAGGACAAAGTAGTTTAAAAAATGATGAACTTTAAATCTTAGCACTTAAAAAGGAATTGAATACCTATCCAAAAGGAAAGAAGTTGTTGGGCTTTTGGGGAGGCAAAAGAGTAGGACTAACTAATTTGTTTTTTTCTTTGCATAGAGCTACTACAGAGTAGGTAAATCAAATGGCCTCCTTCCTTACTCTAAATGTTCTGTCATTCTGTGATACCTAAAGAATGGATATTTGCTCATATTCTTTTATCCAACATCATTCATCTCGGCCCATTTGGTACTGAACCTTGAAGTAATTCTTTGTCATCTACTCTGATGCTTGCTTCCTATTAATCAACGTTTACAAACTTCAGCTAAACCAGAACTCTACAACCAAAATCTATCAAGCATCAAGTCTTGTTCATCCATCTGCTCTATCAGACTTATAGTGGCTCAACTTTAGAAATATTACACCTTCTTATCTCAACAGCTTTCTACCAATCAATGTAATTTCCCACAGCACATGTAACACTCCCACTAAACTTTGGCTCCAGGAGTCCTACACCTCTGATAAAGCCCTCCCAAAATTTTCTACTTAGTTCTCCTGTGTTAAGTCTCTCCATAAACCAAATCACCAGCTCTTTGAATACCCCACAGGTTGTTTACATGTCGCAGAACTGATTTTTGCCAGCTTCTGTTAGGTAGTTTGGCATATTTCCACTGTTAAATGGTGCTATGGAATGTAAGTTATTGCTAGTGTATCTGCCTTTTCATTATCATAATTATTTGGGTTTTAATTAATTACTAATATTTATCTCCCTTTTGATGAATAATATGCCATTAAAATATCAAACAAAAATGCATAGTGAATAAGAGACTTAACATGGAAATAATTGATTTGACTTGTTTTAAAACATGGCTATAAGACTCCAGTACTTACATTTTTTTATTAGTGTGCATTCAGATTCTGAACGTTCAACCAGTGGCTCAGACAGAATGGCAGCCGTCACACTTCTCAATCCTTCATTTCTTCCACATTATTACAATCACAGCAAATGAAGCAGGACCCTTTTAAATAGACTGTTTAAAAAAAAGAAAGATCCATCATCAGCAACAAACATAATTGCCTCAACTTAGTGTGCCTTTGGCAGTGAGTACCCAATCTTGCACAATTTATAAATTCTCCAAGGAGCAATTTAGATACAAATAATGAGGCTCTACTACAGTAATGTTATTGCCATTCCAAACATTTATTCTGATGTTACAGGCAAGGTTCTGCAGCAGGAAATTGTATTTGTATAATGCAGTAAAATATCACAAGTTACTTCGCTAGGGCATTGTAAAACAAAGTTTAAAATCACCCTTCAAAGTTATTATGAGAAGTAACAACATAGTTGAAGTGAGGTGTTCTGGAGAGCATTTTAAAGGAAGTTTATTCCTATAAAGGAAGTAAATTCCAGAAGTTAGACTCTAATACACTGAAGGCACATCCATCAGTGGTGGGGAGTGAAAATCAGGAATGCAAGCACAAAGGACTGTGGCTGCTGGAACCTAGAGCAAAATCCAAACTGCTGGGGATCTCCAGTGTAATGTGAGTCCTGATGAGACCATCCCTTTGTCTCCACAAATGGTACCTGACACACTGATTTCGCATGGTAGCATAGTGGTTAGCTCAACGCTTTACAGTACTAGTGACCTGGGTTCAATTCCCACCACTGTCTATAAGGAGTTTGTACATTCTTCCCGTGACCACATGGCTTTCCACCTGGTGTGCCAATTTCATCCCACAGTCCGAAGATGTACCAGTTGGTAGGGGTTAATTGGTCACTGTAAATTGTTCTGTGATTAGGTTAGGGTTAAATCGGGGGATCACTGGGCAGCATGGCTTGAAGGGCCTAATCCACTCTGTATCTCCATAAGTAAAGAAATATACTTCCCCTCAAAAATCACTAGCCGCATCACCGCCTGGTATGGGAGTTGCAATGCATCAGATCATAAGATCCTGCAACGGAAGTGAGGACTGTTGAAAACATCATTGATGTTGCTCGCCCCTCCATTCAAAACATACTTCAGATGCACTGCGTGCACTGTGCCTCCGGCATTGACAAAGACCCCTCCCGTCTTTCCCACAATTTCTTTGACCTCCTGCCATCAGGCAGAAGGTACCACAACTAGAACTGTCAACCTGGGTAACAGCTTCTTCCCCCAGGCTGTTAGACCTAATACCCTGCTACCATCTACCACACATGTACACCCTGTCTGAATGCCCTGCTGCACCCCCTCCCGAACTCACAGACACACCCTCATCCTGCACTGGCCACTTTTCAGCTTTTATTACTGCTGTTTCACACATTTATACTTCTTGTTTTATTATAATTGTACTAATAATATTATACTGTCATATATAAACATGCACCTCACACTTTATGTCAACCTGTCAATCAGCTGTCCATGTCACTCAGGAACTTCTGTGATTATTTTGTGACTGTATGTGCTGTGTGTGATGATATGTACTGTGTTTTTCACCTGGGCCCCGGAAGAATGATGTTTTCAGCTGTACTCGTGTGTATGGTTGAACCACAATAAAATTGATCTTGAACTTGAACTTAAGTGCACTGGAATTGAAGGCTGCTGATATGAGAGAGGGTTGTTGGACCGAAGGAGGCTGTTAAAGTAGAAAAAGACAAATCTGTTTGAAGTATGTGGTGCACAGCTCCATAACATGTCAATATGACAAAATGCATTCAGTGGTCACTTTATTAAGTATCTCATGTACCTAATAAAGTGGCCTCTGAGTTTAAGTTTGTGATCTTCCGCTGCCGTAGCCCATCCACTTGAGGGTTCAACTTGTGCATTCAGAGTTGCTCTTCTTCACACCACTGTTGTAACACGTTGTTATATGAGTTACTGTTGCCTCTTTGTCAGCTTGAATTCTCCTCTGATCTCTCTCATTAACAAGGCATTTTTGCCCACAGTTTTGCCACATCATGCTCTGTAAACTCTAGAGACAGTTGTGCATGAAAATCCCTGGAGATCAGCAGTTTCTGAGATACTCAAGCCACCCTGTCTGGTACCAGCATTTATTTCATAAAAGTATGAAATTCGCAGCCACCTTGTGACGCCAGAGTCAAGCAGCATGTGTGGCAAGGTATACAAACCATAACAGATTACAAGTCCACCCTATGCTTCAATGACAGCAAAGCTTCCTGGAAGCAACGGTAACTGGCCAAAATGGTTACCGCCTAGTGGTATTGACTTCAATAACTGTGAGTTGCTTTGATTGTATAAAATCCCACCTTCCAGCTACATTGGACCCTATCCAATTTGCCTACCACTCAAACCAGTCCAGTGATGATGCCGTAGCTTGGCTGTCAACTCTGTCCTGTCGCACCAAGTAACCTCAGCTCAGCGTTTAACCTGATCATCCCTCAGAGGCTGGTGGCTGCATCATTGTGTGCTACGGAAGCTGCCTGGCATCGTACCACAAGAAACCACTGAGGATAGCAAAGACCACCAAGACCATAGGGGTCTCCTTTCCACTCCCCATTTGTGCCATGAACCAGGAGCTTCGTATGTGATGGGGCCCGAAGCATTGTTGAGAATCCTGAGCACCCATTCCACAATCTCTTTGACCCACTTCTATCAAGAAGGGAAATACAAAAGCATCAGGACTAGGACTGCCAGACTGGGTAACAGCTTCTTCCCCCAGGCTGTGAGACTCATGAATACCCAGACACCACTGAGGTCTTGTTACTAGGACAGCAAGTTTTTTACTGTACTGTTTATCTGTGCTGTGCACTACATGCATTTTGAATTATATTTTATTTTATTAACTATTGTGGTAATATTTTGTTTTTTATGTGATGTGTATGACAAATGTATTGTGGGTGCTCCGTGGTCCAGAGGGATGTTGTTCTGTTTGGTTGTATATATGTACAGACAGACAACAATAAACTTGAACTTGTCTAATCAGATAGAGATAGGTTTCATAGGTATACATAGGGTGATGCAAAAGTCATTTAGTTTGTTGGCCTTCATGATTCATGGCATTGGGTATAGGAGTTGGGACATCATGTTTCAGTATTGTGTACAGTTTTGGTCATCTTGTTATAGGAAAGCTGTGGTTGTACTGGAAAGGGCGCAGAAAATGTTTACAAAGGTGTTGCCTGGACTAGAGAGGCTGGCCTGGCTCGGAGGCCGACGTCAGGCTGTCTTTCAATAGGGTGAGCCCTCACAAGCTGGCTGGGTCCAATGGAGTATCTGGTAAGGCTCTGAAAACCTGTGCTAACCAACTGGTGGGGTATTCAAAGACATCTTCAGTCCCTCATTGCTCTTGTCAGAAGTTCCCACCTGCTTCAAAAGACCAAGAAGAGTATTATGAGCTACCTTAATGACTATCATCCAGTAGCACTCACATCTACGGTAATTAAATGCTTTGAGAGGTTGGTCATGGTTAGAATCAACAGCTGCCTCAGGAAGGACCTGAACCCACTGCAATTTGAGTATCACCACATTAGGTCCACAGCAGATGTAATCTCAATGGCTCTGCATGTGGCCTTGGATCACCTGGACAACACAAATACCTATGACAAGATGCTATTTATTGACTGTAGCTCGGTATTTAACACCATCTTCCCTACAGTCCTGATAGAGAAGCTACAGATCCTGGGCCTCTATACCTCCCTCTGCAATGAGATCCTCGACTTCCTAACTGGAAGACCACTATCTGTGCAGATTGAAAATAACATCTCCACCTCACTGTCAGTCAACACTGGCACACCGCAGGGGTGTGTACGCCCACTGCTCTACTCTCCCTACACTCATGACTTTGCGGCTAGGCACAGTTCAAGTGTCATCTATAAATTTGTTGATGATACAACTTTTGTCGGTAGAATTCCAGGTTGTGACAAGAGGGCGTACAGGAGTGGGATACACCAGTTAGTTGAGTGGTGTCACAGCAACAACCTTGCATTCAACATCAGAAAGACTGAAGTGCTGATTGTGAACTTCAGGATGCGTAAGATGAAGGAACACAAAACAATCTCATAGAATTTTTTGAGGATATAACTAGTAGAGTGGATAGGAGAGAACCAGTGGATGTGGTATATTTGGATTTTCAAAAGGCTTTTGACAGAGGCCCACACAGGAGATTAGTGTGCATACTTAAAGCACACGGTATTGGGGGTATGGTTTTGATGTGGATAGAGAATTGGTTGGCAGACAGGAAGCAAAGAGTGGGAATAAATGGGACCTTTTCAGAATGGCAGGCAGTGAACTAGTGGGGTACTGCAAGGCTCAGTGCTGGGACTGCAGTTGTTTACAATATATATTAATGACTTAGACGAGGAAATTAATTGCAGCATCTCCAAGTTTGCGGATGACACGAAGCTGGGCTGCAGTGTTAGCTGTGAGGAGGGTGCTAAGAGGATGCAGGGTGACTTGGATAGGTTAGGTGAGTGGGCAAATTCATGGCAAATGCAATTTAATGTGGATAAATGTGAGGTTATCCACTTTGGTGGCAAGAACAGGAAAACAGATTATTATCTGAATGGTGGCTGATTAGGAAAAGGGGAGGTGCAACAAGACCTGGGTGTCATTGTACACCAGTCATTGAAAGTGGGCTTGCAGGTACAGCAGGCGGTGAAAAAGGCGAATGGTATACTGGCATTCATAGCAAGAGGATTCGAGTACAGGAGCAGGGAGGTACTACTGCAGTTGTACAAGGCCTTGGTGAGACCACACCTGGAGTATTGTGTGCAGTTTTGATCCCCTAATCTGAGGAAAGACATTCTTGCCATAGAGGGAGTACAAAGAAGGTTCACCAGATTGATTCCTGGTATGGCAGGACTTTCATATGATGAAAGACTGGATCGACTAGGTTTATACTCTCTGGAATTTAGAAGATTGAGGGGGGATCTTATTGAAACGCATAAAATCCTAAAGGGATTGGACAGGCTAGATGTAGGAAGATTATTCCCGATGTTGGGGAAGTCCAGAACGAGGGGTCACAGTTTGAGGATAAAGGGGAAGCCTTTTAGGACCGAGATGAAGAAAAACTTCTTCACACAGAGAGTGGTGAATCTGTGGAATTCTCTGCCACAGGAAACAGTTGAGGCCAGTTTATTTAAGAGGGAGTTAGATATGGCCCTTGTGGCTAAAGGGATCAGGGGGTATGGAGAGAAGGAAGGTACAGGGTTCCGAGTTGGATGATCAGCCATGATCATACTGAATAGCGGTGCAGGCTCAAAGGGCCGAATGGCCTACTCCTGCACCTATTTTCTATGTTTCTAATCCTCATATAGGGATCAGAAGTGGAGAGAGTACCATTTCAGGTTCCTGTATGTCAATATCTCTGAGGACCTAACCTGCTCGCAATGCATTGATGCAGCTATAAAAGGCAAGATGGCATCTATATTTCGTTAGGAGTTTGAGGAGATTTGGTTTGTCAACTAAAACACTCAAAAACTTCTATAAATGCACCGTAGAGAGCATTCTGACTGGCTCCATCACTGTCTTGTATGGGTGGGAAGGGATGGGGCTACCACACAAGATGGACATTAGTTGCAAAATCTTGTAAAATTAGTCAGCCCCATCATGGGTACCAGCCTCCATAGTATCCAAGACATCTTCAAGGAGCGGTGCCTTCGGAAGGTGGCATCCATCATTAAGGGCCCCCACCACCCAGGACATGCTCTCTTCTCATTGTTACCATCTGGAAGGAGGTACTGAAGCCAAAGGGCACACACTCAGCAATTCAGGAACAGCTTCTTCCCCTCTGCCATCCAAGTTCTCAATGGACATTGAACCCATGAACTCGACCTCACTATTTTTGGGTTTTTTGCACTACTTGTTTTTAACTTAACTGTTTAATAGACATACATATGCTCAAAGTAATTCAGTATTTTTTCTCCATATTTATTTATCATATATTTCATTGTACTGCCAGAAAGTTAAGGAATTTCACGACATATGCCAGTGATTCTGATCCTGATTCTTTATTCCTTGGAATGCGGGTGATCGTATAGAAATGTTTAAAGGCCTAGATAAGGTAGATGGTAACTATGATAGGGGAGTGCAAAACCAAGGGACATGTTTAGGGTGAGAGAAGAAACATTTACAAAGGACCTGAAAGGCAACATTTTTGAGTAGAGGTTGCTGACTATATGGAATGACCTGCCAGTTGAAGTAGTTGAGGCAGGTACAATGATATCAGTTAAGAAGCACTTGGATAGGTACATGAAGGGGTGGGGCTCGGAGGGATATGGGCCGAATGCAGGAACTTCGGTGGTTAGCGTGGATTGGTTGCAGCAAAGGGCTTATATTACTCTGACTCTATACATGCGGAACCTGACATTGTGTTGTCTGACGGTGGTTTTGAGAAACAGTATGTAGAAGGCATCCGTTAGTCTTGCGAGACCATGGATCCGCGCCTGGAAAGTCTTCACTCTCCAGGGCACAGGCCTGGGCAAGGTTGTATGGAAGACCAGCAGTTGCCCATGCTGCAAGTCTCCCCTCTCCGCGACACCAATGTTGTCTAAGGGAAGGGCATTAGGACCCATACAGCTTGGCACCAGTGTCATCGCAGAGCAATGTGTGATTAATTGCCTTGCTCAAGGACACAACACATTTCCTCGGCTGGGGCTCGAACTCACAACCTTCAGGTAGCTAGTCCAATGCCTTAACCACTTGGCCATGTGCCGACACATGTAGAAGGAACTTCGGAATTTCTGAGTAATGGTGTCATACTGAAAAGAGAATCATTTATAGCTCATATTCATAACTAGTAATGGCCCCTCCCAGCTAAATGATAGGCAAGTGTTGGAAGAGGATAGTATCATAAATGACGTCAGGTAACAGCTTCATAAAAGCTGGCTACAGCTGACTCTTCGTATCTAGGCTGCTAAAGGGTGTTTCATAAAATAAGAAACTACATTTTGATGGTCTTTCTGTTGCCTTTGATGTATTGTCTTCCCACATTCTGTGCCTCTGTTCCTTTTTTGATCTCTATGATATCTATATCATCTGGTGCTATTGGTCTTTGGGTGGCACTTACAAAGGGTATTCCATTGAGTTCCTTTAACAGAATTGGAAACAAATTTGTGGCAGTCAATACAGTTACTAATCCAGAGATATCTTTGCCTTTATCAGGATCCCTCTACACCTAGCTACACAATCTTATACTCTTGAATTCCACATCAGTTTTCTATTTTCTCCATAAAACTAGTAACTGAAGAAACCTGTGCTTTACTGCTATTGGTATGTGCCATCTGTTACACGATGTTGTTTGGAAGTCGGATTGGGGACAACAGTGGTTACCATAGAGTAAACTTTTCTGTTACCTGCCAAATCAAACAGGCTGTTATGCACGCGTAATGACAGATGGTATGTTGCTGTGGAATAGTATCAGCCTCTGAATCGAACAAACTAACTTCAATGTGCACATCTCAATGCAACGTGTCTCTTATGAATGTCCAGGCTCAATTCCATCATCTCAATAAGTAATACATTTTTGAATTGTCCCAATGTTCAAATGCTTGACCAGCAAAAATGTATTCTCAGGCTATATGGTTCGTAATTTCAAAAGTAGTACGTATTTGAGAATCTTTTTTCAGCTTCTTGATCTTTCGCTGCTACCTCTCTTCCTAGGAGAATATGTAGAAGAGTCAGAGGGAAAAGTAAGTAAGTGGAATTGGAAACATAAGTCAGAGATTGTTTAAGAGAGACAGGAAGCAAACCTGCATAGGTATGACTGATTTGTTAGTGGTAAGTCTGGTTCTTCTTTATACTGTACAAAAATAAAGTGTAAAGAGAGGCAGATAACCTCACAGAATTGAAGTGAATTGACTCTTATTTCTTACATCCTTCACATACATGAGGAGTAAAAATCTTTATGTTATGTCTCTGAATGTGCATTGTGCAAATTATAGTAATTTGTAATATATACTGTGATATATACATCAGAACAGTCAATATAGCTTAGAAATACAATTGTGTCAGCGTGTATTAATCAGTCTGATGGCCTGGTGGAAGAAGCTGTCCTGGAGCCTGTTAGTCCTGGCTTTAATGCTATGGTACCGTTTCCCGGATGGTAGCAGCTGAAACAGTTTGTGGTTAGGGTGACTCGGGTCCTCAATGATCCTTTGGACCCTTTTTGCACACCTGTTGCTCTAAATGTCCTGAATAGAGGGAAGTTCACATCTACAGATGCTGTGGGCTGTCTACACCATTCTCTGCAGAGTCCTGCGATTGAGGGAAGTACAGTTCCCATACCAGGCAGTGATGTACCCAGTCAGGATACTCTTAATTGCGCCCCTGTAGAAAGTCCTTAGGATTCAGGGACTCTTGCCAAACTATTTCAACTGTCCGAGGTAAAAGAGGCGCTGTTGTGCTTTTTTCACCACACAGCAAGTACGTACATACAAAGTAAGGTCCTCGCTGATGTGTATATCGAGGAACTTGAAGCTGTTCACCCTCTCAAACCCAGATCCATTGATGTGAATAGGGGTGAAGCTGTCTCCATTCCTCCTGTAATCCACAACCAGCTCCTTTGTTTTTGTGACATTGTGGGAGAGGTTGATTTCTTGACACCACTGTGATGACTTCTCTGTAGGCTCTGTAGAAAGCTTGTTATGTGCTGCATCCCATATATTTAAGTGTACTTTTCAAATTCTACCACATCAATTTATATCTCTTTAGTAGAGCAGATCTGTTTGAAAGTAATGCTTAATCTTTTTTATATATATAGGCAAAATACAAGATGTGATTCTAAAAGAAAATCTTGAAAAGGAAGATGAAGTCCTGGTATCTCTGGCTGGACTCAAGCAGGTAGTAATGATGCAACGTATTTTACCTTCTATGGTTCCATATAACAGATTTCTCAGCAGATTTTACTCCAGTCGTAAATACCTTGCTTGCCCGTACTTTGAGATCACCATGTGTAATCCTTGGGCTTTAGAACAATTAAATGAGAAAAAGGTTACCGGCTCTTGGTAAAGAGATCCAGTCAGTGTCACTATTTTGGTCTATTCTAATGCCTATCCAGATTCCTTTTGAAATCATCCACTTCCAACACCTTACCTTGCTGAGGCCAGTTGGCAACATTCAGACACCTCCTCATACCTACCCCTTGAAGAGGACCCCACTCTAGATCATCTCCACCACTATTACTGATCTCATCAACTCTGGAGAACTGCCACCAAACCCATAATTCCCTTACCTGGCACAACTTGCTTCTATCTCCTACCCAAGATTCACAAACCTGATTGTTCAGGTAGGCCCATTGTCTGTTTCTGCTCCAGCTCACTGAACTCGTGTCCTCATACCTCAAATCCATTTAATCCCCCTTGGTTCAGTCCCTTACCACCTACATCGATGACATTTCTCATGCTCTTGCTCTCCTCATTAACTTTCAATTCCTTGGCCCTGACCACCTCATTTTCACCATGGATGCCCAGTCCTTTTACACTTCTATCCACCATAAAGAAAGCCTTAAAGCTCTTTGTTTCTTTCTCAATAAAAGAGCTAATCAGTTCCTCTCAAGCATCACCCTCCTCTATCTGATCCTCATCCTCAACAATTTCTCCCTTAGCTCCTCCCATTTTCTCCAGACTTGAGGGATAGCCATTTGCACCTACATGGGCCCAGCTATGCTTGTCTTTCCATTGACTACGTAGAACAGTCCATGTTCCAAGCCTTCCCCGGTAATGCTCCCCAACTCTTCCTCCACTACATTGATGTCTGCATTGATGCTTCTTCACATACCTATGCTGAGCTCATCCATTTCATCAACTTTGCCTCCAGCTTCCACACTACCATTAAATTCACTTGGACCATTTCTGGCATCTCCCTCCCTTTTCTCGATCTTCTGCATCTCTGGAGACAAACTGTCTACCAACATTTTTTATAAATTTACAAATTTCCATACTTCTTCCCACCCTGTCTCCTGTAAAAATAGTATTCCCTTTTCTCAATTTCTTCTTCTCCACTGCAAATGTTCCCAGGCTGAGGCTTTCCTTTCCAAGACAACAGAAATATCTTCTTTCTTCAAGGAATGGGGTTTCTCTTCCTGCACTTCATCCACATCTTCTCGCCACCTTAACAATGATAGAGTTCCTCCTGTCCTTAACTATCACCACATAAGCCTCCACATCCAACACATCATTCTCTGCAACATCCACCATCTCCACCACAACAGACAGGATCTCCCAGTAGCCACCCACTTCAACTCTGCTTCACATTCCCATTCAAATCTGTCCATACTTGGCCTCCTCTACTACCATGATGAGGCAAAACCCAGGTTGGAGGAGCAACACCTCATATACCGTCTGGGATGTTTCCAGCCCTTTGGTATGAACATTGAATTCTCCAACTTCCAGTAATCCCCTCCCCCTTCCCTTCTCCCTTCCCCCAACCCAGTTTCACTCTGCCCCCTCCCCCAGCTGCCTATCACCTCCCTCATGGTTCCGCCTCCTTCTACTACCCATTGTGTTTTCCCCTATTCCTTCTTCATCTTTCCTGCCTATCACCTCCCTGCTTCCCCTCCCCCACCCCTTTATCTTTCCCCTTACTGGTTTTTCACCTGGAACCTACCAGCCTTCTCCTTCCCACCCTCCCCCCACCTTCTTTATAGGGCCTCTGCCCCTTCCCTCTTCAGTCCTGACGAAGGGTTCCAGCCCAAAATATTGACTGATCATTTCCACGGATGCTGCCTGACCTGCTGAGTTCCTCCAGCGTGTTGTGAGTGTTGTTTTGACCCCAGTATCTGCAGAGAATTTTATGTTTATCTCCAAAGAGATCCTACCACCAAACACCTCATTACCACCCCGCATTCTCCACTGTCTGCAGGGATTGCTACCTCCCCACTAATCTCCCAACACTTAACCCTGCAAGCAGATAAAGTGCAACACCTGCCCATTCACCTCCACCCTCACCTCCATTCAGGGCCCCAAATAATCCTTCCAGGTGAGGCAAAACTTCACCTGTGAATCTGCTGGGGTCGTCTTTCGTGTCAGGTACACCCGATGTGGCCTCCCCTACATTGATGAGACCCATTGAAAACTGGGGGACCATTTCGTCGAGCATCTCCACTCCATCCACCAAAAGCAGAACTTCCCAGTGCCCCAGCATTTTAATTCCGTTTCCCATTCCCATTCTAAATATCGGTCCATGGTCACTCCTTGTGCCACAATGAAGTCACCCTCAGGATGGAGGAACAACACCTTATATCCCATCTGGGTTGCCTCCAACCTGATGACATGAATATCGATTTCTCCTTCTGGTAAAAAAAAATTTCCTCCCTGTCCCCTCTTCTTCTATTCCCCACTCTGGTCTCTTACCTCTTCTCACCTGCCTAACACCTCCCCCTGGTGCCCCTCCTCATTCCCTTTCTCCTTTGGTCCATTTTCCCCTCTCCTATCAGATTCCTTATCTCCAGCCCTTTATTTTCCCACCCACTTGTCTTCAACTATCATCTTCCAGCTATCCTTCTTCCCTTTTTATTCTTGCGTCTTCCCCCTTGCTTCCAGTCCTGAAGAAGGGTCTCGGCCTGAAACATTGACTGTTTGATGCAGCCTGACCTACTGAATCTCACCACTGTTTGCTTTGGATTTCAAGCATCTTCAGAATTTCTTGTATTACCTTCACAAGCATCAAGTTTGAGGTCATTATATTGTTGCTATGTAAAAATTTCTCCATTTCCTGCCAAAACCTTAAATCTGTATTCCTGGTCCTTGTACTATCAACTAGTGGGAAAGGCTTTCATTTATTTATCTTATCCAGATCTTTCATAATCTTGTACGCCTTTATTAAAGTCTTATTATTGACTTACTTTACCCCATGAGAAGGAAACTTGGTCTCATAGCTAAAATCTCTTTCCTTTCACCATTCTGGTAAATCTCCCCTCCACTTTCATGAACCTTCATGACCTTCTTAAAGTGTGGTAATAGGTAGGAACTGGATATAACTGGATATACTCCAGTTGGGCCTAACCAGATCTTTATATAAGGGATCACTATTCATACTTTTCTATTATGTTACCAGATATTTGCAACTGAAGTCCCGGGTCCTTCTGCTCTTGTATGTACTACAATAGTACCATTATGTCAGTACTGTCTCCACTCATCCAATGGCCTTTATTATTCAGATATGGTCTAGAGCAGGGGTCCCCAACCTTTTTTGCACTGCGGACTGGTTTAATATTGACAATATTCTTGTGGACCGGCCAATGGTGGGGGGGGGGGGAGGTAGGGTTGCCGACGGACAAGAGTAGCAGTCAAATATGTTGGGTTCACCCTGAGAAAGACGACAATGACCATGAAGCCTTGCGCGGGCACCAGTGCGCATGCGTGTTGTACATGCCGATTTTTCCTGCAAATTGTTTTTGGCGATTCTTTTCGGGCGCAGGGGGGGAATGGTGTTGATCACGACCAGAATATAGGTGATAAGTGGCTAATATACTCAATTCCATTTCTGAAAGGGTTTATCTAACGAATTTAATATTAAACACACAGCGCATATTTTCCTCGCATGAATATAGTGATAAGTCAATTATCAGGGGAGGACAGTGGCGCTTGAAGTAAGTGTGGAACGAACTTCCAGTAGAAGTGGTAGAAGCAGGTTCGATATTATCATTTAAAGAAAAATTGGATAGGTATATGGACAGGAAAGGAATGGAGGGTTATGGGCTGAGTGCAGGTCGGTGGGACTAGGTGAGAGTAGCGTTCAGCACGGAAGAGAAGGGCAGAGATGGCCTGTTTCCGTGCTGTAATTGTTATATGGTTATATAAGTCAATAGCATAGTAACGTTTGGATATTAAACACACAGCATATATTTTCCCCATATGAACATATAAAATCATTGCAACACACCAATATCGCTGAATCAGTGGGAGCCCTGGGCTTGTTTTCCTGCAACAAGATGGTCCTATCGAGGGGTAATGGGAGACAGCGATACTCGAAGGGGGTTCCTTATGTCCAGTCTGTTCCGCAATTTAGTTTTCATTGCAGATATATGTTGGAAATGGAAGCAATGTTTTCAGTGCTTTCATGGCTGTCTCAGGATATTTAGCCTTGACTTTGATCCAGAATGCCGGCAGAGATGTTATGTCAAACATACTTTTTCAGCCCGCCGTCACTTGCAAGTTCAGGGAGCTGATCTTCTTCCCGCGCTGACATGGATGACACGCGGGTAATAACCTCACGTGCCTTCAAGCTCAACAGTGGGCGTGACAGGCAATGAGGAAAGATGCAGCTGACTCATATCGCCAAATCATATCGTTTCCTCGCGGCCCAGTAGCGCATGCTTTGCGGCCCGGTGGTTGGGGACCGCTGGTCTAGAGCACCGACCTGAATATCTTTGCAGTGTTTGAAGTGATGTGTTAGAACAAGGTATCAGGATTTATCAATTAATGTTCCATTTCTGCACTGTTGGATGGGAGCATAGCTTAATATTAATGTGCATAGTGTTATTATAGAGCCTTAGAAATTTGTGAAGGAGCAGCTTGGGTCTTTCAAAACTGAAAGGAAGCATACTCAGAAGAATGTAATTTGCTTCAACACTCATTGACCTTTGAGTGGCACTCCACATGTATAATTAGTATTTCAGCCGCAAGTGTGTTTATATTTAACACTGAACTATTTGCATAATACTTTATTACTGGTCTCAATAGTCTTACATAGACTCTGAATCCATAGACAAGCTTTGATTAAAAAAAAACACCATTTCCAGAGGCTACACTGCTTTCTGTATTTTTTTTATTTCAATTGCAATATCAAAACTTTACATAAAAGACTTATGTTCCAGTTTAAGGTTAACTAATCTTTTGTCAATAGCTTTAAAATTAAATTCGTTCCACTCCAGCAAGGACATTGTTGGAGCTGAGATCCAATGGTGCATTGAGAATATTTGATGATACACCTTTGCTTAACCCCTGTCTGCAGTAGTGGACCCAGTGAATACCATCAGTGCAGAATAGGAACAAATTACCACAGGCAGCCAGATGTAAGGAAGGTTCACTGCAGTTTCACTCCATCACAAAGTCACATGCTTCTCTGAGGTTGAAAGAGAAAACAGTATATTCACACAAAAGACAAAACCTTTTTGTGGTGTTGAATTCCAAGGTAGGGCGATGGCATAGCATGATTGCAACACCTCTTCTGTAGCAGTTCCCCATAACCCTCAGTATTTGAAATATTTATCCATCTCCATCCTAAATATATCTAATGATCAGCCTTAGGGTTAGAAGTCCAGAGATTCAGTATCATCTGGGAGAGGCAACTTCTACATACCTTAATTTTAAATGACCAGCCCCTTACTTTTTGTTTTAGCTCTGAGCTCTTGTTTGTAACTCTCCCACTAATGAAAACATCTCGGAACCTGCCCTGTCAAGCCCTCTTTTGATCTTGTACATTTGAATATGGTAATCCCTCATTATTCTCAACTCCAAGTACAGTCCAAAGGAGATTCACTAGATTAATTCCTGGGATAACAGTGTTTTATATCAGGAGAGGCTGTATAATACTCCAAATGTGGCCTCACCAACACCCCGTACAATGGAGGTGAGACAAATGTGGATCGTTCTCTAGGTTCATCTCTCTGTGGGATGGACATGATATTTCTTACACATATTGATTTTACACACGTGTTGGCTTCGTCAGTAACACAAACATTAATTGTCCTTTGGAAGATGATGGTGAGCTACCTCTTGAACCAGAACAGCCTTATGTTTTAACACAGGCCATTACTAAGGATAGCAAAGCATCAAATACAGTGCTTCTTTGTATATTTTGATACTTAGTGAAAATAATCCAGCATTTTGTGGATAATTGCAGCTCTGTGTTTATAATTGTACAGGTTTCATAATGATAGCACTAATTGGTTCAGATAGACAGAGTGTTAATCACAACAGATGAAATAACTCTCAATAAAAATAGTGCATTTAATTCTTTAGCAAGGTCATTCTTGTTTGGCATTATGGATTAGGTTTTGTTTTGCCAATAAGTATTCCATTACTATTAGAATGTAGTCTGAAACAGGACCGGGTCTATTTTTAAACTGAAATAGGCTGCGGGTCAGACAGTTTTTTTTTCCTGATGAAAGGACATCATCCTTAAATATTAACTCTGTTTCTCTGCATATACTGTCTGATCTATTGAGTATTTCCAACATCTGCTGCTTTATTTTTCAACTATGTCTTTTAAGTCATTTGCTTCTATCAGATTATTATTAATTTACACAAGAAAATGACAACTGCACATAGTCAAATATGGCAACCAAAGAAGCACTTAATCCAAAATCCAGTTTTTAAGACAAACATGTGAAATTAGTTGCAGTGTTTTGTATGCGTTCATTTTATGAACAAACTTTGAGAAAGATAGGACTAAACCATCAAATTAAATGGAATTTAAAAAATGCTGGAAACCTTAACAGGTTAGGCAGCATATGCGGAAAAAATCTTTAAAGTTTCAGGTTCAGGTTCCTTCTTCCAAAGGAGGTATAATCTGTATGTACATCCACAAAAGGTGCACAAACTCATCTGTAGTTAACAGTCACTGTTCTGGGGAAATTGAGCATCTTGCAGTTAAATGCTAGTCATATTACCTATTCAGGGAGTTCACTGTTGTGTTTATCAACACTGTCCACGAACACTAAGATCACACTGGGAGATCTTTACAGTATCATTAGCTGTCTACAAAACAAACATCCAGACAGTCTGTTCATAATTGCAGGAGACTTCAATCATATTAATCTGCAGGACATTTTACCCAAGTTCTACCAACATGTCATCGTGGCCCCTAGGGGAACAAACAGACTGGATTATGTTTATACAAACAGATCCTCTTCTTGGCCTCTCTGACCACATCTCCATAATATTAATCCCAGCACACCGACTGCTGCTGAAAACGGAGAAACCAGTCAAGAGGACCATCACTGTATGGCCTAAGAAGGCAACCTCTATGCTCTAGATCTGATTTGAATGTGCTAACTGGCAGATTTTCAAGGAGGACCCACAAACAGGGAAGACATAGACCACGAAGAATATCTCAATTGTCATCGGCTACATCAGTAAGTGTGTAGACGACATTGGTACCTCAAGAACAGTCATCTCACATCCCAACCAAAAGCCCTGGCTGAATGCAGAAGTGCGATTCCCTACTAAAAGCCCAGGACACTGCCTTCAAGTCTGGTGACAGACAGCTCTTAAAACAGCCTGAAGAAAACTCATCTTAGGCATCAAGAGGGCAAAAGCTGCCTACACACAAAAAAAATTCAGGAACACTTGTCTGCTAACGATCCCCAGCATATGTGGCTGGCCATCAAAAGCATTACGGACTACACAAGCAAAAAACAGCATCGACTGTACCAGTGACACTTCCCTCATTGATGCTCTAAACAACTTTTATGCACATTTCAAGGCATGTAACACAATGTCAGCCATGAAAACGGTCTCCCTCTCAGGTGAGCAGCCACTGTCAGTAACAGCAGCAGATGTGAGAAGGATTCTGCAGTCAACCATCAAACAGCAGCTGGGCCAGACAATACCCCAGGCCAAGTACTGGGAGTGTGAACACCAGCTCACTGCAGTCTTTATGGATATCTTCAACACTTCACTCACCCAGACTGCTGACCCCACATGCCACCATCATCCCTGTACCAAAGAGCTCGACATCTTCAGAACTAAATGACTAGCACCCGGTGACACTAGTGCCAATTATCATGCAGTGCTTTGACAGTTGATAATGGCATATATCAAACACTCCATTGCCACCACAGTGGACACTCAACAATATGATTACTAACAAAACTGCTCTAGTACAGATGTCATAGCATCTTTCATGCACCTGGTCCTAACACACCTAGAGAAAAAGGACATATTGTCAGAATGCTGTTTCTGGGTTTCAGTTTGGCATTCAACTCTATTGTTGCACAGACCTTGGTGAACAAACTCCTACACCTTGGTCTAAATATATCACTGTGCAACTGAGTGTTGGGACTTCTTAACGAACAGATGTCAGGTAGTCAGGATGTACAACTGCTCCCCCCCCCCAATCATCCCTAACACGGGTGCCCCCATAGACAAGCACACAAGCAACCACATCATCAAATTCGTCGATGACTCAGCAGTAGTGGGGCTCATTATCAACAACAATGAGACAGCCTACAGAGGGGAGGTGGAAGAGTGAGGTGCCAGGCAAATAACCTCTTCCTTAATGTCAACAAGACAGAGGAGAAGGTTATCAACTTCAGGAGAACTCACACCCCTCTTTACATTGGCAGCACAGCAGTGGAAACTGTGAGCAGTTTCAAACTTCTGGGAGTGCACATCACACAGAACCTCTCATGGTCCCAAAATACATCCTACACAATCAAGAACTCTCGTCAATGCCTCTACTTTTTGAGAAGGCTGAGGAGAGCTGGACTTTGCACATCTACATTCATGTCATTCTGCAGATGTCCAATAGAGAGCATCCTAACAAGCTCCATCACTGCTTGGTATGGAAACTCCACTGTGGCGGGCAGGAAGGCTTAACACCGGATAGTTAAAACTGCCCAATGCATCATTGGCATAGGCCTACCTACCTTTGAGGACATATATACAAAAATGGGCCAGCAACATCATGAAAGACCCCATCCACCCAGCTCATAGACTGTTTGTCCCACTTCCAACAGGGAGGAGGCTACATAGCATCAACGTCAAGACCATTAAACTCAAAAACAGTTGCTTTCCCCAAACAGTAAGGCTGATCAACACATCCACCACTACTTTATTATTTCCTGTCAGTCCCCTAATGTACAACCTAACATCACTTTATGGATATACAATCTATATATATATATAAGCTATCTTCTTATATTTATTGTGTTTTTTATTATTATTGTGTTCTTTAGTGTTTTTTTGTGCTGCATTAGATCTGGAGTAACAATTATTTCATTCTCCTTTACACTTGTGTACAGGAAATTATATTAGACAATCTTGAGTCTTGAAATAACAATGAGTTGGAGTACAGGAACGAGATAGAAAGCCTAGTGACATAATGTCATGACAACATCTTTTCCCTCGATGTCAGCATAACAAAAGAGCTGGTTACAGGTTTCAGAAAAGGGGGCTAGTGCACGTCCACAGTTTACATCAGTGGTGCTGAGGTTGAGAGTGTTGAGAGCTTCAAGTTCCTGGAGTGAACATCACCAATAGCCTGACCTAGTCAAACCACTTTGACACCTTGGCCAAGAAAACTTATCAGATCTTCTACTTTCTCAAGAGGCTAAAGGTATTTGATATGTCCCCTTTGATCCTCACCAAGTTTTATTGATGCAGCTTAGAAAACATCCTATCCAGATGCATCATGACTTGCCACGGCAATTGTGTGCCCTGACCTCAGGAAACTGCAGAGAGTTATGGACTCAGCTCAGCCAATCACAGAAACCATCCTCTCCTCCATGGATTCATGGTCTACACGTCTCACTGCCTCAGTAAAGCAACCACCTATTCCGGATCTTCTCCCTTCTTTCCCCTTCCATCAGGCAGAAGATGCAAATATGGCTCTTTGGCACACAGTAATTCCATTAATCTCAGAAACTATGAATTCTGTATGTATTATTCTGCGTTTCCAACATCTGCAGAATCTCTTGTGTTTAAGATTTGCTGCTCCACTGCGAATGTCTACCCTGAAAATGTTTAAATCTTCGCTGTGACAGGAGTTCACTGAGACCCTCTCTCACTGCTGTTTGATCTTTGCTACTCTCCAACTCACCCATCACTTGCTAGCTTATACCCTTTCCATTCCTCACCTGCTTATTCTGGCTTCTGCCCCTTCCCTTTCCAATCTTGATGAAGATTGTCAGCCAGAAACATCAACTGTTTATTCCCCTCCTTAGATGCTACCTGACCTGTTCAGTTCCTCCAGCATTTTGTGTGTGTATCGCTTTTAATGTTCCTGCTTATCATCCTTCGCCAACTGTCTCCACCTTCACAATCACTCCTCATCTCATTCCGTCTGTCTCTTATTTTTTTTCCTTCTTTTAGCTCTCTTTTTGTCTGCCTCCATCTACCTACCACTGTCTCCTGACTACACACCACATTCCATCCCCTACCTGGGACTAGCTGCCCGTCACCGTACAACTGTGCTCAGTCCACCAATCACCTTGTGCCTCTGTCTCACTATTCCCCTTCTCCACTTTATACTGTCCATGTTCAAACATTCAAAGGTCCAATTTAATGTCAGAGAAATGTATACAATAGACACCTTGAAATGCTTTTTCTTCGCAAACATCCACGAAAACAGAGAAGCGCCCCAAAGAATGAACGACAATTAAATGTGAGGACACCAAAGTCCCCCCCAGCTCCCCCCTCCCACGTGTAAGCGACAGCAACAATCCCCACTCCCCCAGCAAAGAAAAAGTGCACCCACTACAGAGCACAAGTGTGAGCTAGGTGATAGCAAAGACACAGACTTGCAGTTACCCCAAAGACTATCGCACTTCATCCAGCATTTGACAAACCACAGGATCTCTCGCTCCCTAATAATGGAGAGGGAGGTGTTCCCCATTTTCATAGCGAGCAAGAGATATAACAACAACCCGCTGGTTTATGATGTTAAAAAGTCCGTTTTGTCGTTTTTTACATGCTCTGTGCCCGAAGATCCCAAAGATCTCGGGTCTTCTGGCCCACAGCGAAAGATGTTCCGGCCTTCCCAACAACACGAGTCTCCTGTCGTGACACCAACCCCCAATCTGCCCATCTCCAGAGCCCCGAGATCTTAGGCTTTCGAATACAAGGCTGAACAACAATGGCCAGTCCTGAAACCCCAAGAATGGGTCCCATTCCCACAAAGAACTGAAGTCTGCATGTAACTCCAGGGCAGGGTCTTCAAAAGAACCCTGAAGGGGAAAAATAATGGTATTAAAGATGGAAATAGAGCTGTAGATCACTCTTAGTCTGGAGTCTACCCTTTGACCTGTTTGGCGTGAATGATCCACCTAGAGCTGAGGCATAATGCCTGACTCCAGCTAACATAGCTCTCCAGGTCTTTGAGGTTGTGGTCCTCTTGGAGGTGTGTCACCTATATACAGGGAAGGAATTACCACTTTGTCAGTTCAGGAAGTATTTATGCTCTAATGATATTAACAGTCTTTTGTCCTCCTATCTTATTGCAAAAGGAAATCCAGAATCCTCACTTGTTCTATTTTAAACAAATGGCTGTAAACGACTTTACATCAACAACTATCTTGAAAGTAAATGCTATCTTTTTGAAACCATAGTCTTCTTTAATTAAAAAAACATTCACAACTGCTGAAAACTCTAGAAACTAATCATTGTCTTCACTCTCTTCTACACAACAGATTAAAGACATTCTGAAAGGCTCCCTGCGTTTTAACCAAAGTCAGCTGGAGGCTGAAGAAAATGAAGAGATTACAATCGCTGATAACCATTATTGTTCCAATAATCGAGCAGAGGGTGAGAGCATAAAGTTGCCACAAACTGACAGGGAGATGCAGGCAACAGTGAAAACTGAAGAGGTAAAGCCTTTCAAATACAACTTTGCTAAAAAGGTGAAATCATGAAAAGGTACCACACATTGATGTCAAAAGATAAGTTCAATTCTGTATTTCAACTGTAAGTAATATACCTTATTTTAGGGTAATAGGTTTAATAATATTTTCCTAAATACTTATGGTTTAATATGTGTACAGTGACATATTTCTCAGTGCAAAATGTGCTTTAATGGCTTTGTAATGTTATGTAGATAAATTGAATATGTTGGATTCTGACGAAGTACAATGATTGTTGTTTGTATGTGAAACACATTGCAATCTAGATTTTCATCAAAGTAAAGCCAGTCAGTGGCATTAATCTTAATGAACATTTTTAAATGGTACCTTGCAGGATTTGCAAAGTCAGATCTTACTAGCTGTCATATAAATATATGATTCAATCTATGACTAAGAAATCATTACTACTTTGAATTATTGAAGATGAATGACTAAATTCATATTCATGATCAAGACTTTTGTGAAATCCTTAACAATCATTGCTTTGCTGAGTTTCTAATATATTGCAGACATATTGTACAACTATTCTTTCCCTTACTCTTTCTGATTTTTACTTTATATGGTAATGAAATGAATGAAAACACTTCTTACTCTTAAGTACTTTCATTGAAGACCCCAAAACATTCTTGATCACTTTTCTAAGTCTTTTGAAAGGATAAATAAGCAGGAATTTCATAAATTTATTAGAAATTCATAATACACACACAGTCAATATGGCTTAATGAAAGGAAAATTGTGTTTGATGAGTTAATTCCAATTATTTGAGATATATGTGGAATTGTTGATGTGGTACATTTCTATTCTGAAGAAGTGTCAATAGTGTCAGATGAAAGAAAACTTAAGAGTAAAAGGATGGATAGGGAGAGAATAGGTCCACTTAAGGATCAGGATGGTCTTGTTCAGAGTAAGTTTATTATCAAAGTGCATATATGTCACCATATACAACCCTAAGATTCATTTTCTTGTGGGCATACTCAATAAACCAAAGAAACATAATACAATCAATGGAAGACTCCACCCAAGAGGACAGACTAACAACCAATACACAAAAGACAAAAATAAGTGAACCAGAGGAAATGGGTACAATTTTTCATGGATTTTTCTCTTAAGGTTTTACTGTGGAGAAAACAGTGGAAGCTAAGGAAATGGGGTAAATGAGTGGTGTTGTCTTGGATCACATACAAATTAGCAGGGAGGAGGTATTGGAGGCATTAAAGTGGATAAGTCCCCAGGGCCCAACCTGGTGCATTCTCAAACTTTGAAGGAAGCTAGAAAAGTAATTGTGGTTGTCCTTGTAGAGATTTTTGCTCTGACCACACTTAAGGTACTGGAGGGCTGAAAGGTAGCTATTTATTTACTGACATACAGTGCAGAGTAAGCCCTTCGAGCTATACCACCCAATAATTCCCCTGATTTAAACCTAGCCTAATCATGGGGCAATTTACAATGACCAATTAACCTACCAGCTGGTACATCTTTGGAATGTGGGAGGAAACTGGAGCACCTGGAGGAAACCCATGTGGGCACGGGGAGAACATACAAACTCCTTTCAAGCAGTGACAGGAGTTGAATACGGGTCACTGCCCCATACCATTGTTTAAAAGGAATAGCAAAAACAAGCCAAGAAATTACAGGCTAGTGAGTCTGACATTAGTGGTTGGTAAGTCACTGGAGTTGATTGTGTGGGACAGGATCTACTGTACCAACATTTGGAGAGACAAAGTCTGGTGTAGGACAGCCAGCATAGCTTTGTGCATGGGACGTTATGTCTGAAAAATAAGTTCTTTGCGGAGGTAATCAAGAGGGTAAATGACAATAGGGCAGTAGATTTTATTGATTTGGACCTCAGCAAAGCATTTAGCAAGGTCCCTGTGGCAGTCTAGTTTGAAAGGTTACATTGAATGGGATTCATGAGGAGATAGCAAATTGAATTCATAATTGGCTCAGTGGTAGCAAGAGGTGATGTAGGACCTTTGTTGTTTGTACTTTATGTAAGTGATTTGGATGTAAATGTACAATGCACGCTTTGTAAGTTTGTGGATAATACTAAAGTAGATAGTTTTGTAGATAGCGTAGAAGGTTATGAAAATTTATAGGGACATCTTGATCAACTGTGTATGTGGACGGAGGATTGGCAAACAGTTTTCAATCCAGATAAATATGAGGTGCTACAGTTTTGAAAATCAAACCAAGATGGGATTCATACAGTGCAATCACCTGAGGGCCCTAGGGAGTGTTATGAAGCAGAGGAACTTAGTAGTGCAAGTAGTCTCACAGATAGACAGGGTGGTGAAGAAGGCATTTAGCCTGCTGGCTTTCATCAGTCAGGGTATTGACCATAGGATTCGGAAGTTATGTTGCAATTATGCAAATCACTGGGGAGGCCCCATTTGGCCTACTGTGTATAGTTTTGGTCACCCTGTAATAGGAAAGATGTTACTAAACTAGAAAGAGAGCAAATAAAATTTACCAGGATGTTGTTTGTTCTTGGGGCTTGAGTTACAAGGGGATTTAAATAGACTAGGACTTTATTACCTGGTACAGAGGAGACTGAGGGGTGACCCAGTAGAGCAATAGAGGATGAAAGCACAGTCTTTATCCCAGGGAGCTGTTGTAAAACAAGAGGGAATAGGTGTAGGATCAGAGATGAAAAAATTTAAAAAGGACATTGGGGGCAGCAGCTTCTCACAATTTGAAATGAGCTGCGGGAAATAGTGGTTCAGACAGGCACATTAGTAGCATTTAAAAGACATCTAGATAAGCACGTGTATAGGCGAGATTTAGGGGGCCATGGGTCAAACGCCAGCAGATGGGATTTGCTGAGTAGCACAGTCAGTGTGGACATGTGTTTCCATGTCCTGAGGCTGTTTCCTCGTGGCAGTTGTGGCAATATATTAGCATAAATAGAGAATGGCTAACTAACAGAAAATAAAGAATCAAGATAAATAGATCACTTGCAGGCTACAAAACTGTAACTAGGAGGATGCTACACAGACCAATGCTGGGGTCTTATTTAAAATCCATGTTAATAACATAATTGAAAAGAGGTAGAGAATCAGAACCAAATTTGTTGATGAAAAGATAGGTGTGAAAATTTATCATTTATTAATTTTTTATAGAGACGCAGTGTGGAATAGGCCCTTCTAGTCACGCTGCCCAGCAACCCACAATTTAACTCTAGACTAATCACGGGACAATTTACATTGACCAATTAACCTACAAACCTACCACCTTTGGACTGTGGGAAGAAACAGGAGTACCTGGAGGAAACCTACGCGGTCCTGGGGAGAACGTACAAACTCCTTGCGGACAGTGGTGGGAATTGACCCGGGTCGCTAGTACTGTAAAGCACTACTGTGCCATTCCTTTCGTTAGAATTTGGAATGTAGGTCATGCTATGGTCTGCAAGAGGGGATATGCAGTAAAGAAGTATTTGTAAGGCAACAGAGGAAATGGCTGGTTTGCAGAACTAGCCAGCCAGCATGGACATGAAGTGATTGACCTCCTCTCGTGCTCCACCAGTCAATGATGAGAAAGAAAATCACAGAGCTTATACCCTTGTTGAGAAAAAGGGGTACAGGGATAAACCAATCAGAAACAGACCAGACCATTTAACATCTTCGTGGGAAAATTAGTAGTTATTTGGACAAGTGTAGACTTATTAGATAAAGCCAACATGTTAAGAGCAAATCAGTTTGTTAAGTGTTTTGGTGAAGTACAATTTATGAGAGAAGTGCTATTGATAGTGGTATATACAGACTTGCAAAATAGCACTTGATGTGTTACTTAATATGCGTGAAATCACATTGAACAAAAGGAGCAATTGCACAATAGATAGAAGATTGGAGTAGGAAGCATAGAATGGCAGTTAAAGTTGGAGCAAAATACTACAGATAGTAGAAATCCAAAAACAAGCAGAATGCTGGAAGTGCTCATCAGGCCAAACAAAATATCTAAGAGGGGCTGGGGACTCAACTGATATTTTGGATTAAGGACTGAATAGGTGAGAAGATGAGCATGTTTAAATTTACAGATGGAAGATAAAGAGAACATATGGAAAGTCTATGACCAAAACTATCAAGGTAATAATTACTTTAAAAGTCAGCAGTTTGAACAAAATTCAAATTGAAAGGTACAGCAAGCCCTTAATTTTCATGGGTGTATGTTCCAGAAACTTGATGTGAATGCTGAAAACATTTCCATGTAAGAACAGAAATCAATAAAGGGGAAAAAGTACAATGTGTTGGTAAATTGTAATAATGTGACACTTCAGTTTACCTTAATATTTTAGTAATGAAGATGATGATGCATAGGATTACTTACTGCTCAGCAAAGCAATCTGGATTAATCATAGGAGGCAGGAGAGATGTATCATTGAGAAGACTAGAAGACTTGCAGCCGCATTTGTAGAAATAAAAAAGGGGTTATTATAATAGGTCCAGAAGTATGAAATGTGCCAATGCAGAACTTGATCTTACTCTGGACATAAATGGAGAAACAGAGGAGGCCAAATACAGAGGTCAGAGTAGAACTGGAACAGAGAACATGGTCACACAACCTATGTTTAGTTTCTCCAGTACAGAGAAGATGGCATCATGTGTACAAATGCATTAAGCTAAGTTAGAGTGCAAGTGAATGGCTTTTTCAGATGGAAGAGGCATTTGAGTCCCTGCTGGTAGAAAGGTAAGAGGTAAAAGGACATATTTTATCTTCTGTGGTTGTACAGGGAAGTGCCATGATATAGGGAGTAGGTGAAAGAGATACAGATGTGGACCAGGAATTTAGTATGGAAATGATCTCTTTTGAATGCAGAAATGGGAAGGGAGGGGAAAACATACAGGTTTCCCCCGCCATCCAAAAGGTAGAGCGTTCCTATGAAACGGTTCGTAAGTGGGAATGTCGTAAAGCGAAGAATCAGTTACCATTTATTTATATGGGAAAATTTTGTGAGCGTTCGCAGACCCAAAAATAACCTACCAAATCATGCCAAATAACACATAAAACCTAAAATAACAGTAACATATAGTAAAAGCAAGAATGATATGATAAATACACAGCCTATATAAAGTAGAAATACTTTTCCAGAATCATTGCCTGCAGTGTCCACCGTAGCGAAAATCTCACGCAAGCGCTGTCGGCAAAAACACAGCGCAAGCGCTCTCGGCAGAAAATCTCACGCAAGCGCTGTTGGCAGAAACACTCTCTCCAGTAACCTTTAAGCTATGAAGCTGCCAAATCATACCAAATAACACGTAAAAATACACAGCCAATATAAAGTAGAAATAACATATGTACAGTGTAGTATCACTTACGGGAATTGGGAAGACAGCGCCGAGCACATTGATGATGGTGTGTTAGGCTGAGTCGTCAGAGGTTGGGGTGGTGCAGTGGACCCCACCCTCCGGGCAGCGACCCAATACCGATCCGTGAAGCATGCAGGGGTAGCTGGGACGCATCCAACACATCTTTAAGAAAAAAGCTGAAATAAACATGCTAATTAATTAGGTGCCGCCCAGCACGTAATTAATTAGCTTGCTTATTTCAGCTTTTTTCTTAAAGATGTGCTGTGTGCCTCCCAGCTACCGCTGCATTCTCCGCGAATCGGTATCTGTCTGCGGCCTGGGGTTTGGGGTGGTGGGACACTGGGGTGTCGTCTCATCGTCGTCTGTTTCCATTAGGGCAGGCAACTCATCTTCTTCTATGTCTGCCTGCCTCGATCTCACTTTCCGTCCATTCGCTACTGCATTCGGTTTCGATTCTTATCCTTTCCTCTTCCAACTGCATCAGCTCTTCATCTATCAGTTCTTGGTCATAAGATGCCAAAACCTCTTCAACATCATCTTCGTCAACTTCCACAAGCCAAACTCATTTCGTCCTTACTTCGTTCACCACGATCGAAACGCTTAATTATGTCTAGTTTTACGCTAAGTGTAACACCCTTATGAGCTCTTTTAGGCTTTTCCGACACCTTAGAACTCATCTTGCTAACGGCTGCTCACAGACATGTTTAAGCAATGCCGGCGAGAATGCCATTCCAAATCCGGGGGAGAGCGGCTGCTCGGGGCGCATGCTGATTTTTTTTCCGCACACTGCCTTTTTTCGTAACAGTGAAAACACCTTCTGTTAGCGAAAACAGGGAACTAATGTAGGTCTTTTGTAACGGTGAGATTTCGTAAAGCGAACGTTCGAAAAGCGGGGGACACCTGTATCTGATAATTAAAATTATGGAGAATAATTCACTTAACATGGAGGCTGGTGAGGTGGAGGCAAAGGTGAGAACAAGGGGAGCCACAGCCATATTTGTACTGTGAGAAAAGGGGGTTTAGAGGAGACAATGTTGAGAGCCCTGTCACTAATGGAAGGGGCAAAGCCACAATGGGGAAAAGAGGAAGAAATTTTCAATGCACTGATGTGGAATGTATCAGCTACAGAGCAGATTCAATGAAGAAACAGAAAATGAAAGCAATGTGGGAGTAGACATAATTGCGTCATTCACCTTCCGGATATAGGTAGCTATCTCTGATACGGAGGTAGAGTTATCATAATACCTTTGTAGATATACTGAAAGGCTGTTTAGACATTTGAACTCTCTGATCAAAACTGTAACACTGGGGAATCTTTTTTTTAATCTTTAAACAATAGTTTTAAAATTATTGATATAATTATTTTAAATGTTATATTATTGTAATAAAATATTCAGAAAGCGACCCACAAGTGCCTATAAAAAGTATTCACTCCCTTGCAAGTTTTCACGGTTTATTGTTTTACAAAATTGAATCATAGTGGACTTAATTTGGCTTTTTTTTAACACTGATCAACAAAAAAAGACACTCTTGTCAAAAAGTGAAAATAGATCTCTACAAAGTGATTAAGTTAATTACAAATATAAAACAAAATAATTGTTAGCAGAAGTATTCAGCCCCTTCAAGTCAGTATTTAGTAGATGCATCTTTGGTAGCAATTACAACTTTGAATCAGTGTGGATATGTCTCTATCAGCTTTGCACATCTGGGCACTGCAGTTTTTCCCCCATTCTTCTTTACAAAATTGCTCAAGCTCTGTCAGATTGCATGAGGATTGTGAGTGAAAAAGCCCTTTTCAAGTCCAGCCACAAATTCGCAATTGGATTGAGGTCTGGACGTTGACTTGGCCACTCCACGATGTTAGCTTTATTGTTTTTTCAAGCTATTCCTGTGTAGCTTTGGCTTTATGCTTAGGGTCATTGTCAAGCTGGAAAACAAATCTTCTCTTAAGTCACAGTTCTCTTGCAGACCGCATTAGGTTTTCCTCCAGCCTTGCCCTGTATTTTGCTGCATTTATTTCACCCTCTACCTTTACAAGCCCTACAGTGCCTACTGCAGTGAAGCATCCCCACAGTATGATGCAGCCACCACTTGCAGCTCAATTTTGGTTTCATTAGACCATAGAACCTTCTTTCCAGTTGACTTCAGAGTCTCCCACATGCCTTCTGGCAAACTCTAGCGGAGATCTCATGTGAGTTTTTTTCAACAGAGTCTTTCTCTTTGCCACTCCATAAAGCTGTAACTGGTGAAGCACCCAGGCAACAGTTGTCATATGCATAGTCTCTCCCATCTCAGCCACTGAAGCTTGTAACTCCTCCAGAGTTGTCATCAGTCTCTTAAGGGCCTCCTCACTAGTCCCTTTCTTGCACGGTCACTCAGTTTTTAAGGACAGCCTGCGCTAGGCAGATTTACAACTGAGCCATATTCTTTCCATGTCTTGATGATGACTTAACTGTACTCCAAGGGATATTCAGTGACTTGGAAATTTACTTGGATCCATCTCCTGACTTGTGCTTTTCAATAACCTTTTCGCAGAGTTGCTTGGAGTGTTCTTTTGTCTTCCTTTTGTAGTTTTTGCCAGGATGCTGACTCACCAGCAGTTGAACCTTTCAGATACAGGTGTATTTTTACTACAATCAATTGAAACACCTTGACTGCACACAGATTCCCAAAAATAGATCTCCATTTAACTAATTATGTGACTTCTATAACCAATTGGCTGCACCAGTGATGATTTGGTTCTGTTATATTAAAGGAGGGGAGGTGTATACTTATGCAATCAATTGCTTAATGTTTTATACTTGTAATTAATTTAGATCACTTTGCATAGATCTATTTTCACTTTGACATAAAATAACCTTTTCCTGTTGCTCAGTGTCAAAAAAGCCAAATTAAATCCACTGTGATTCAACGTTGTAAAGCAATAAAACATGAAAACTTCCAAGGGGGTGAATATATTTTATTGGCACTGTAAATAAACAGAAGGATCAAAATTAACATTGAAAATACAAAAATAATCCATTTTGATTTAAATTAGAGGACAATTGCCCTTCGAGAATTAAAAATATGTGCAGATGCTGAAACCCTGAAACAAAAGTAGAAAATCCTGACAAAAATTGCTGGTAAACGCAGCAGGCCAGGCAGCATCTATAGGAAGAGGTACAGTGGACGTTTCGGGCCAAGACCGACTGTACCTCTTCCTATAGATGTTGTCTGGCCTGCTGTGTTAACCAGCATTTTTTGTGTGCATTGCTTGAATTTCCAGCATCTGCAGATTTCCTCGTGTTTGCATAGAAAATCCTGGAAGCATTTGGCAGGCCAGGTGACAACTACTGTGAGAGCAACAGAGGCATGTTCTGTATAATACAGAACAGCTCCAACCTATTTTCCTCTCTCTTCTATTAACACCTCATCTAGACAAATCAATTCCATTAGCAAATTTTCAGTGCTGTCTCTCACCCAGCATTGCTTGGTCTTTACCTCTCTCCAACTTAAATTGTGACTGTTTCATAATCTTTCTACATCAAACGAAGTATCACTGACCTGAAACTTTATCCATTTCTCTACAATGCTCCCTGATCTGCTGAGCATTTCTAAGATTTTCCTATTTTTCTTTTCACATCTCTTGAATACTTCAATAGTCATACAATAACCCCTGCAAAAGGGAGCCTTTTAGAAAGAGCAAACGATGATCATATCCTTTCCTGAACAAAAAAAAAGAGTAAAGAACGCAAAGCCAACAAGTAGAATTCATGAACTTTTCTACACCAACAATTTAGCACCTTCATACAGCATGGTCCATGCTGATTCTTTCCTGCTCTTGCTCTCCTGAATTTCTCTTCCATTTCCCCTTAACTACAAGCTCCCATGTGAGCTCCCTCCAGCTAACTTGGAACCGTAACCACCAAGCTGAGCATGATTGACTCATTTCTATTAGTCATTGTTCCAAAGTTTCATCATACTCACCATTTCAGGGAACCTTAGAAAAAAGTCACAACAGTTGTGATTCTAAATGTTGTGCTTTTGTGAGGTCTGATATAACTGACCACATTCCAAGACTCAAACCGCTTTCATTAACCAATACGTACATTATATCAAAGTATCCCATTCTGATCTACAGATCCCTTCATCACCTTCCGTGCTCTTAACTCTACACTCATTTTGACTGCATAACTGTCATACTTCCTTTAGTGCTGTAATTCTGACCTTGGGTGAAACCACTGCATGTTCCAATAGCCCTCCAAATGTATCTTCTGCTGATCCTAAAGCTGTCAATAGCCCACAGCATCCACATCATGATTCTTTATCAGAAAATTACCTTTATCCATTGTATCCATGCTGAAAATAAAGCACCTATATAAGTATACTAATTCCCTTTTATTCTCCTTACTTTCCTAATTACTACCCTAGTTTCTAACATTCACTTACAAACTAGGAGTAAGTTACAGTGGTCAACTAACTGAACAATCCGCATACCTCTTGAATATTGGACAAAATCTGAGTGCTTGAAGGAAAGCCACAATGCTGCATTGAAAACGTGTGAACTCCATTCAGGCAGTACCAGAGGAAGGCCTGAACAGGTGGCTGATGCTTTGAGGCAGCAGATCCCTGTGGTGCTTGTTTGGTTTAAATGTTCTGCTGTTCCTTATGAACAAAACAGATTTTCATACAATAGATAGAATAATTGACTCCTGAGGATGTTAGGGAGTTGATGGGGAAGTGAGAGATGGATAGGTTAGAGGGAAACTAGTCTGAAACCCCAAGGATAGGTAGGTGACTGGCAGGAGAATCAGAGCAATGTTTCTGTGCTTACAAGAGATGAAGATACAAGAAGGTAAATGGGTCGTCGTGGTTCTCCTGGGAGCTGGCACCAACTCATTGCCATATGAAAAAATGAAATAAGTTAAAGTGAATCATAAAAGCCAGTTGTCATCCCACTTGTTACAATACACTGCATCACTGGTGGCCATGCCGTACAGATCAGCCAACTGGGCCAACTTTACTTCTTTCCTATGAGTGAGAAAGAGGTTCACTGATTTTCTTGTCTACATACAACTGGATCTTGGAAAGTGAACATCCTGCATGAGTTGTGGATGTAAATGGGCCCTTGTTGAGGTTTTCTTTCCTATGAATACTTGTTTGCAGCATTTTGATACAAAATGGATTTGTGTCTAATTGTACAAAAAAATAGAAGAGTATACCAAAATAGTATTGACAAATTAGTTTATTCTTCCATCAGTGTTTCTGCCAAGGTAAAATTTGTGAAATCACACTAGCCAAGGCATGCTGCAAACTTGGCACAGGGAGACAGCAGAGTGATTGGACATGGCAAATGACTTGGTCCAACCAAGCAGAGTCCACTGCCAAGAAGGCCCACCAGCGCCTTTACTTCCTGAAAAAGCTAAAGAGATTTGACCTGTCCCCTAAAACCCTCAGTATTTTTTATAGATGCACCGTAGAAAGCATTCTTCTAGGGTGCATCACAACCTGGTATGGAAGCTGACCTGTCCAAGACCAGAAGATCGTGAACACAGCCCAGCACATCACACAGACCAATCTTCCGTCCTTGGACTCACTTTACATCGCACGCTGTCGGAGCAGTGCTGCCAAGATAATAAAGGACACGACCCACCCAGCCAACACACTTTTTGTCCCTCTTCCCTCCGGGAGAAGGCTCAGGAGCTTGAAGACTCGTACGGCCAGATTTGGGAACAGCTTCTTTCCAACTGTGATAAGACTGCTGAACGGATCCTGACCCGGCCATACCCTCCAAATATCCGGACCTGCCTCTCGGTTTTTTTGCACTACCTTACTTTCCCTTTTCTATTTATGATTTATAATTTAAATTTTTAATATCTACTATCGATTTGTACTCCAGGGAGCACGAAGTGCAGAATTAAATATCGCTGTGATGATTGTACACTCTAGTATCAATTGTTTGGTGACAATAGAGTAAAGTATAAATTAAATGCCTTGTCTCAGAGATGCATCTGTGACTTTGGACTAATGCCCTTTACTCTGCACCAGCATATTTCCAACCAAACAGGAAAAAGAGAGTTGTTAATACTTTATTAGAAACTATATTTCTAATACAGAACTAACAACTATCCTTGTAATGAACATGAACCTTACTTTGCAACAGGTGTGTAACCTTATCCATAAGTTATGTACATCTATGACCATCAGAAAACAGTAAAAGTCTGCCTTGAGCAACAATGCATTACTGTTAATTTTCATTTAAAATCCATATTACTGTACTGCTGTACATAATTAACAAATTATAAATTGTACCTCAGGGGTACAAATTAATTATTTTCCATGTCAATGGAACAGAGATATCATTCGAGTCAAAGAGAACTGTGGAGCTGAATAGGGATAAAATACTGCATGATGATTCTGGCCAAATGGTTTCACCTTCCATTAACCAGGGTCAGAATCACTGGCATATAGCGTGGAATATGTTGCTTGTGGCAGCAATACATAATACTAAATTACAATAAGAAATTTATTTTAAAATTAAGACCATAAGACAAAGGAGCAGAAGTCAGCCATTCGGCCCATCAAGTCTGCTCCACCATTTTATCATGAGCTGATCCATTCTCCCATTTAGTCCCACTCCTCTGCCTTAAATACACCCAATGACTTGGCCTCCACTGCCGCCCGTGGCAACAAATTCCACAGATTCACCACCCTCTGGCTAAAAAAAATTTCTTCACATCTCTGTTCTGAATGGGCGCCCTTCAATCCTTAAGTCATGCCCTCTCGTACTAGACTCCCCCACCATGGGAAACAACTTTGCCACATCCACTCTGTCCATGCCTTTCAACATTCGAAATGCTTCTATGAGGTCTCCCCTCATTCTTCTAAACTCCAAGGAGTACAGTCCAAGAGCGGTCAAACGTTCCTCATATGTTAACCCTCTCATTCCCGGAATCATTCTAGTGAATCTTCTCTGAACCCTCTCCAACGTCAGCACATCCTTTCTTAAATAGGGAGCCCAAAACTGCACACAGTACTCCAAGTGAGGTCTTACCAGTGCCTTATAGAGCCTCAACATCACATTCCTGCTCCTATACTCCATTCCTCTAGAAATCAATGCCAACATTGCATTTGCCTTCTTTACCACTGACTCAACCTGGAGGTTAACCTTAAGGGTATCCTGCACGAGAACTCCCAAGTCCCATTGCATCTCAGAACTTTGAATTCTCTCCCCACTTAAATAATAGTCTGCCCTTTTATTTCTTCTGCCAAGGTGCATAACCATACACTTTCCAACATTGTATTTCATTTGCCACTTCTCTGCCCATTCTCCCAATCTATCCAAGTCTCTCTGCAGACTCTCCGTTTCCTCAGTACCACCGGCCCCTCCACCTATCTTTGTATCATCAGCAAACTTAGCCACAAAGCCATCTATTCCATAATCCAAATCGTTGATGTACAACATAAAAAGAAGTGGCCCCAACACGGACTCCTGTGGAACACCACTGGTAACCAGCAGCCAACCAGAATAGGATCCCCTTATTCCCACTCTCTGTTTCCTGCCAATCAGCCAACGCTCTATCCACGTATGTAACTTACCCGTAATTCCATGGGCTCTTATTTTGTTAAGCAGCCTCATGTGTGACACCTTGTCAAAGGCCTTCTGAAAATCCAAATATACAACATCCACTGCATCTCCCTTATCTAGCTTATTTGTAATTTCCTCAAAAAATTGCAATAGGTTTGTCAGGCAGGATTTTCCTTTAAGGAAACCATGCTGAGTTCTGCCTATCTTCTCCTCATCTCTGTTCATAGAACATAGAACAGTACAGGCCCTTCGGCCCACAATGTAGTGCCGACCCTTAAACCCTGCCTCCCATATAACCCCCCCCCCACCTTAAATTCCTCCATATACCTGCCTAGTAGTCTCTTGAATTTCACTAGTGCATCTGCCTCCACCACTGACTCAGGCAATGCATTCCAGGCACCAACCACTCTGAGTAAAAAACCTTCCTCTAATATCCCCCTTGAACTTTCCACCCCTTACCTTAAAGCCATGTCCTCTTGCATTGAGCAGTGGTGCCCTGGGGAAGAGGCGCTGGCTGTCCATTTTATCTATTCCTTTTAATATCTTGTATAGCTCTATCATGTCTCCTCTCATCCTTCTTCTCTCCAGAGAGTAAAGCCCTTGCTCCCTTAATCTCTGATCATAATGCATACTCTCTAAACCAGGCAACATCCTGGTAAATCTCCTCTGCATCCTTTCCAATGCTTCTACATCCTTCCTATAGTGAGGCGACCAGAACTGGACAGAACTGTTCTAAACGGATCTCCTTCTCTTCTGAAGCTGTGCTGCCCTCTGGTCCTAGACTCTCCCGCTATAGGAAACATCCTCTCCAAGTCCACTCTATCAGGCCTTTCAATATTTTTAAAAGTGGGGATTTGGCTGCAACCTTATTTTACTAAATTCCAGCAAGTACAGGCTTAGATTCACCAAACACTCCTCATACCTTAACACTTTCACTCCTGGGATTATTTTTCTGTATGCCCTCTTGACTGTCTCCAATACCAGCACATTCTTTGTTAGATAAGGGGCCCAAAAAACCTGCTCACAATGTCCCAAGTGTGGTCTGATGTTACAATTCCAAGCCTCAGCATCATGTCCTTGCTTCTGGAGGTGGAATATCCCATCAGGGTAGGGTAGGTCAGTATGGGAAGTAGGCAGCTCCACTAAACCTCCCTCATTTTCATCCAATTTTAAGAGTGACTGTGGACAACCCAGTCTGATGTGCTACCTCCTACACTGAACATAAGAATTGATTTATTTGGAGATACAGCACAGAACAGGCCCTTCCAGTCCAACAAGTTACACCACCCAGCAGCCCACGATACAGCCCTACCCTCTGAAAACTGCCCCAAGTGTGCCAACAGAAGTATTTTAATGCAGGTCATTCTGCCTCTCAAACCCTCTTGTGTTAATCCCTGAATAATTCTGTCATCCCCTGCCCCACAGTGACTCACAGACAGCCCCATCACCTGGGTTAAAGAAAACAAAGGAATACGGCACTATTGAGATTGCTTCCTTTGGATAAGACGTTAACCATATCTTGTCATATGCCTGCAAGTACTCCTAACCTCATCCTTATTTAAATTAAATAAGTAGTGCAAAAAGAGAGCAAAAAAAATTGTGAGGTAGTGTACCTGGGTTCATTGTCCATTCAGAAATCTGATGGCAATGGGGAAGAAGCTGTTCCTGAAATGTTGAGTGTGTGTCTTCAGGCTCCTGTACCACCTCCTTGATGGTAGCAATGAGAAGAGGGCATGTCCTGGATGATGGGGTTCTTAATGACAGATACTACCTTTTTGAGGCATCACCTTTTGAAGATGTTCTTGATGCTTGGGAGAATAGCGCCCATGATGGAACTGGCTGAGTTTGCATAATTCTGCAGCTTTTTTCAATCCTGTGTTGTGGATGCTGCATACCAAAGAGTGATGTAACCAGTTAGAATGCTCTCCACAGTACATCTGTAGAAATTTATGAGAGTTTCTGGTGACATCCCAAGTCTCCTCAAACTCCTAATGCAATGTATCTGCTATTGTGCCTTGGTAATTGCATCAATGTGTTGGGCCAAGGATAGACAGTCAAGAGATGTTGACGCCAAGAAACTTGAAACTGCTTACCCTTTCCACTGCTGATCTCTCGAAGAGAATTGGTGTGGGGTTCTTAGACTTGCCTGTCCTGAAGTCTACAATCAATTCCTTGCTCTTACCAACATTGAGTATAAAGTTGTTGTTTCAACATAACTCAGCCAATTGATCTATCTCACTCCCGTACGCCTCCTCATCACCATCTGAAATTCTATCAACAATAGTTGTGTCATTGGCAAATTTATAGACGGCATTTGAGCTGTGCCCAACCACACAGTTTGGGCTAAGAGAGAGTAGAGCAGTGGGCTGAGCGCACATCCTTGAGGTGCACCATAGTTGACTGCCAGCGGGGAGGAGATGTTATTTCCAATCTGCACTCCCTTTGGTCTCTCAGTGAGGAAGTGAAGGATCCATTGCAGAAAGAGGTACAGAGGTCCAGGTTTTGGAGTTTGTTGTTTCGTACTAAAGGGTATGATGGTGTTGAACAATAAAGGGCAGCCTGGCATAGGTACTGCTGTTGTCCAGTTGATCCAAAACCAAGTGGAGGCCAGAGAGATTGCATCCACTGTTGTCCTATTGAGCTGGTAGGCAAATTGCAGCGGGGCCAGGTCCTTGCTTAGGCAGGAGTTGATTCTGGCCATGACCAGCCTCTCAAAGTGTTTCATTGCAGTAGATGTGAGTGCAAATGGGCATAGTCATTGAGGCAGCTCACCCATCTCTTTTTGGGCTCTTGTATGATTGAAGCAGGGGGGAACCTCCAACTGCAACAGTGACGGATTGAACACTCCCACCAGTTGGCACAGGTTTTCAGTGCCTGACCGGTTACACCATCAGGGCCTGACACCTCACGAGGGTTCACCCTCTTGAAAGATGTTCGGACGTCGGCCTCCGAGACAGAGATCACAGAATCACTGGCTGCTGCAGGACTTGCTCAGGTGTGGTTTAACTCCTGCTTTCAAAGCGCACCTAAAAGGTGTTTAACTCCTCTGGGAGTGAAGCCTCACAGCCATTCATGATGTTAACCTTTGCCTTCTAGGAAGTAACGGCCTGCAAACCCTGCCAGAGATGACATGCACCTGATTCAGTCTCTTCAATCAGAATTGTTTTTTCACTCTCAAAGTAGCCTTCCAACAGTCATACCGGAATCTCTTTTATAGTTCTGGATCACAGATCTAGTCCTTAGCAAATTCCAAATCTCAAGCCCAACCACAAGCTTATCTATGCTAGGCCACACCAGTCCAGTTTTTCCAGTGTGATCTTAAACTTACAGATCAAATACAAAGGTCTGTTACCATTCTCTCAGAATCTGTTTCTTCCCATTGCTATCAGTGCGTCTGCTTCACTGAGGAATAGAAACAAAGAACAGGACAGCACAGGAACAGGGCCTTCGGCTCACTGTGTCTGTGCTGACTATTACCCCATCTGCCTGCACTTGGTCCATATCCCTATTTCCTGCTTGTTACCAATCTAAATGTCACTCTTCTACCTCCTCTAGTGGCAGTGCAGTGCAAGAACCTATCAGTCTCATAAAGAAAAACTTGTCTTGCAAATCTCCTTTAAACTTTCCCACTCTCATCTTAAATCTGTGCTCTAGTATTTGACATTTCCACCCTTGGGGAGAAAGGCTATCTACCCTAACTATATCTCTCATTTTTATATACTTTTCTCAGTTCACCCTTCAACTCCTAACACTGCAGACAAAACAATCCAAGTTTGTCCAAGCTCTCCTTATAGCTATTACTTTCCAAACCAAGCAGCATCCTCACCAAAACATCCATCCTTCCTCTACCATCGTGACCAGAGCTGTACACAATACTCCAAATGTAACTTAACCAAAATGTTACAGAACTGCAACATGACATGTCAGTTTTTATACCGAACACCCCAACCACCCTATCGTCTTGTGTTGCCCCTTTCAGAGAGCTTGCACCAAAGCATCATTACTTCTGTGGGTCCTACTATTTACTGTATACTTTCCTCTTGCAATTTGACCTACCAAGATGTAACACCTCACATTTGACTAGATTAAACTCCATCTGTCCTTTCTTTGCTCATCTGTCCAATTGATCCATATCCTGCTGAACCTTTTGACAAACTTCCTTTGTTTGCAGACTGACTAATCAGACCAACTAAATTTCCAACCACTGGTTGTTGACTTCAAGTTAGAAAACTACCCTTCTACTATTACGTTGTCGTCTATGACCAAGCCAATTTTGAATCCTATCTACCAGCTCACTGTAGATAGCATGTGACTTTGACATCTTGGACTGGAAAGTATTAGCTATAAGAATAAATTGGACAAACATTGTATCTTCTTTCAAACGAGAGAATCTACAGATGCTGGAAATTCAAGCAACACACTCATTTTTTTTTTTCTCCAGTCCTGCCAAAGGGTCTCAGCCCGAAACGTCAACTGTACTTTTTTCCATAGATGTTGCCTAGCCTGCTGAGTTCCTCCAGCATTTTGTGTGTGCTGTTCACATCTTCTGGACCAGCTCAGTATGATGGTCCCCATCAAATGGTTCATTAAGATGTATTTAGCCAACATCCTCTGCCCTCGTCAATCATTGTTGGAATTTCCTCAAAAACTCAATTACATTTTTGAGACAGGATGCCCCCTGCATAAAGGCATGCCTAATTAATCCATGCTTTTTCCAAAATGCATGTAAATCCTGGCCCAAGAACCTTTGTCAATAATTTCCTTACCATTAATGTACCTGCAGCAATTTAAAGATGGTACGGGTTCAATGGCCAGATTTTGCTGACAAAATCAACAGAAATCTGTGTAGCCCACTGTGTATCGGGGGAATCCAGATACCCCAGTGGCAGGTGAGCAGTGAGCAGTGGCAGGTACCGCAGTGGGAACACACACAACAACTGATGTAATCCAGCACCAGCAGGTTATTTCAGAAGCACTGGCATCTCGAAGGTAGTTTTAAGCCATTAAGTCTTATAAGTTACTGTTAAATTCCTATTTTTTTATTAAATGAAATCCTCCAACTAATTGATTGAAATTCAACAGGAGTACAGATTTTGCAACAGCCACAAGAAAAACTTTACAATGCATAGCATGAAAGGCAAACTGCCAGTATTCTTAACATGTTCAACAAAAAAAAACAACCAGGTACATCTTACTAGGTCTGGTAGAATGGCTCACGAGAGAGTGAATGTGATAGTTGGTGTACAATCTTTTAATGCTGTGCCATAATATTCACAAGATGCTCAATTGATACCGCCTCTGGCCAAATATTGTCTTCTAATTTCCACTTTTAAAGTAATATTCTACTCCCTACTTTTTTTATTTGAACTCTTGCTGATGAATGATATTTGCTTTGGTTAATGTAAGAGGAAATAATCTGATAATGAAAAATAAGAAATATTGTAGACATAAGATACATAGAATTTTATTTATTGAATTTGTACATAGTCAGCTTTTCCTTTTTTTTCCATTCTTGGTAACCCAGTGGTTAGGCTGTAGTTGGAGTGGTGTCTGATTGCATGCACCCACTTTTAAGAAGGGTTTCAAGGGGAAAATTAGAGGAGATTCCAATGATAACAACAGGAATTAATTTTTCATTGTAAGGTGAAACTAAGCAGCAAAGGCTTATAAAGGCAAAATTATGCTGGCAAAAGTAAAAGAGGAAGATTAATCATTTGTCAAATAGATAGCTAAAGGAATGACAAAAAAATGGAAGACTTATGTTTTAATAGAAAGTTTGTTTGGACATGAAATGTTCAGTAAATATCCAAAATTATGAATGAAAGTAGATAAACATTTCGATGGTTTCAAATCGAGACAGAATTCAGAGTAAATTTACATCTAATTAGGTCATTAGAAGTAATTATTAAATGTATTTAAACAAAAAACTATCATTTGAAATGCAATTTATGTAAATAAATCTGTTGATCAGTTTTGTACCTTAACCATGAATATGATGTTTAAATGTAGAGATTTAGCATGATGGAAAATTGGGAATATATCACATCTGAGACTTAGTAAATGGATCTGGCAACCTGCAGGATTTTAATTAGTCCCTTATTTATTTTAGGTCACATCACTGACTTCCCTGAATTCAGATGGTAGAAATTCAGATGACTACATCTTGGTCACCAATGAAGATGATGACTTGATACATGAGCATTCATCCAAGCAATTAGAAGCAACAGGAGGCACACCAGAGAAACATCAAACCTTAAAAGCTTCTAATGCAACTCATGCAACTGAAAAACAAACACGGCAGCCTTCAGTTTTTTCTGATCCTCTGACGGGTGGAATTCTACGCCTTCCATCCAGCAACCTGGAATCCAGTCCTGATGATGACAGCAGCAACAGCAAAGATTCTGATTTCACAATTGTCAGTCCCCTGGACATCTGAAAAGTTTCGAGTCAGTGCTGCTCTCCATATTGATATAAAATAATTTTATCTGCACACTAATAAAATTCCATAAGGACTGACTAACAAGTGAAACTCTCCTCCCTGTGTTTGGAAGTCATGTAAGGTTTATATTATATTTGTTCACTGTTGAACAAAGAATATTTGAATATAGTTAATGATGGGCCATAGCCATCAAAAGTAATTCCTTACCCTTTGACACCACACAACAAATATCTTTGGTCTTCTCCCCCAAGCAGTTCAAACTACTTGGTGAGCCGTGGGAGTTCCTTATGGTGATCATGATTATACAAATAAATGCAGAAACCTGTCTTGGATATCATGCTTGCTTCGCTGCACTGCATTCCCCATCTCACCCAGGCAGATACAAGACTAAAGGAATTTATAATATAATTTACTGATATCAGAAAATGAAGTTATATTAGTAATTTAACAACAAAAATAGGAACAAAGACGTTATCCCACAACTTTGTGATAGCATTTTGAAATGCCGGGGAAGTACAAGTGTCTAATCCTCTAACTGTTGAAAGCACTGGACATGTTAGTCCTTGGATCCTAACCTTGGTAATGGAAATGAATACCTCCTATCTGTCTGATAATTATTGTACTTGCGATGACTAATGCTGTTTTATTAGTCTGTCAATTTGATTCATAGTCTGAAGCTTTGTAGTCTTTATGCTAATTGTTGTTTGATTACATCATGAAAGTCATAGAAATATGTTAACAATGTGCTTCCAATTTTATAATTTAGCCATGTATTGTTTCTTCAAATACCACTTCATTATGTACTCTAGTCTTGGTGGCATTTGCAAAACTCGTTACTGGGAGCTTCGTAAATTCTAAAAAGTAGCTGCCTGCATATTTTATACTACTATGAGAACCTGCTACATTCTACCAAATGGTTGTTGTAACAAAGATTTTGCTTCCATTGGTTATTGCTGCAATGTTCAATTTTGGATGTATATAAATAATGCATAGTGTGTAACTGGAAAAATCACTGGAAAGCATTGTACTAACAATGACTTGTGTTTTTATGAAAAATCCCATTTAACCTTTTAATACAGACCACAATCTACAGTGAGCCACCAAAACAATAATTAGAATGTATACCAAATGCCATATCCAAATTATGTGCTTATTGAAGTCTTGACTTACTCTATAGAAAGTAATGCAGTTAAGCAAAATTTTCAGTATATAAGGTTTATTTTACAGAATAGACTTACAGGACTGTATTGTATTAAAGATTAAGTCTTTTGCACAACCTATAATTTATACAGGAATTAGATGGAGAAGATAATTTTGTCCAGGAACATGATGAGGATTCTATTGGTGCAGAATTTGCTTAATGAACTGAAAAATTACAAGCTCAAAATACTGAATAAAATGACCAATAAACCATACAATGTGACTCATTTCAAAAGACTGCTTTAAAAGCCCATAGATGCCTTGGAAACCAGCTGTGGTATTCAAGTACGTAAAGCAAACATAAGACACTGTACAAGAAGAAAATACTTAATGCAATCTATTATGAATTCACCAATTTTATTTACTCACCTGCCATAATATGCCTGAATAGGCTATGAATTAATATCATTGAAATTCTGCAACATTTCAGGAAATTGATTATTCGTACATCTATGATCACATTAATCCACTGTGTTGTGTATGTAGCCTGATTACACAACAATGCTATTAATAAAAACTCTGGAGATGGGAGCTAAGTTTCATGGTTCTTTACTGGCAGAAACTGAACTCGGCACACACGTACAGATCAATACGCGCCTAATAGCGCATTCAACAACGTGTTACTAAAAACATAAAAGTAGTCCCTTATTATGCTGCAGGTTATACAGTACACACTGCTTTGAGCCTTAGTCAACAGACCACATTATTACATCTTTGGGATATCCCAACAGCACAAATATGACCATTACATTGATGCACCAACTAGCACACAAGGTTATAAAAACAATTGGCCTTGAAACACTATTGACCAGAAGCCATTTTTTTTGTGAAGAAAGGTTAGTTTAACCAAACAAATAAATTTCACGGGGAAATGCTCATTATTGCAGAGTGTACTCAATGAAAAATGTTATTGGGTACCTTTTGGTCTATTCACATTAGCATACTTAATGCTCTTTGAGTTTCAGAGTCACATCTAAAGACACCATTCTTCACACAATACTCATTACCGACAGAAAATGGAACTACAACACAAACTGCAACTGAACCAGTCCATTAGGTAACCTGCAATGCGTTGTTACTTATCTCCTATTTAAAAGGAATACTGTTGACAACAGAAGACCAATCCATTCACAACTCATTTCTGACTGCTCAAGCATCTTTCATGACAACAATCCAGATCAAGCATGGTGACATTACGGACTTCTACAGAGCAACCTTTCTAGCTAAAATATTGCAGTCTGCAGCAAATGGCATCTTCTGCCCCAGCATCGTTTATATCTGCACAATAAAGCAATTGATTTATCCCAAGTGAAAATGTGTTTGAACAGTGATGTGATCAGAATGTAATTGTAACAGCAGAAATCAAAATATTTTTGTCAGAACAATGACATACACTCAATGGCCACATTCTGAGATACACCTGTACACCTGCTCTTTACTGCAAACATCTAATCAGCCAATCATAAAAACATAGAAAATAGGTGCAGGAGTAGGCCATTCGGCCCTTCGAGCCTGCACCGCCATTTATTATGATCATGGCTGATCCTCCAACTCAGAACCCCGCCCCAGCCTTCCCTCCATACCCCCTGACCCCTGTAGCCACAAGGGCCATATCTAACTCCCTCTTAAATATAGCCAATGAACTGGTCTCAACTGTTTCCTGTGGCAGAGAATTCCAATCATGTGGCAACAACTACATACAGTAAAAGGGTGCAGATGTATGTGGTCAAAAGGTTCAGTTTTTAGAGCAAACATCAGAATGGGGAAGAGATGTGATTAACTGACTTTGGCCACGGAATTGTTGTTACCAGAAGGGATGGTTTGAATATTTCATTAACTGCTGAGCTTCTACAATGTTCATGCACAATAGTCTCTAGAATTTACAGAGAATGGTGTTTAAAACAAAAAATGTCAATGTTTTGAACATGAAAGCCAAAGTCTAATATCCCCTTTGAACTAAAGTTGTGCTAAGTCATTTTACAATAAAGAAGCTGAGAATCAAACAGTTTGATGCCTCTAGAGTCACAAACATTCCAGGCCAGAAAAAGCTGAAGGCTAATAGTGGACCCAGATGACATCTGAAGAGAAACTCAGAGCCAATATGACTTCAGATGGTAAATAAATCAATAATACAATATTATTACCTGAATATCAGCACCCCTTACAGTATGGAACATCTTCAAGACTGGACTGAAGTGTAATGCCGGTAGGTTCATGTCCTGACATGGCACTTGAATGATCAGCCTCCTAATTCAACAGGAAAATTTCACTAAGTAAGCATTTAGTAAATACGAAATAAATAATAGAATCTGAGTAATTGTGGCCACATCCTTATTTACTGGTGCATTGTGCGTAGAGAGAAGCACAATTTTTGGTTGGAAACTAGGAAGTATGACTGTGAATGCCTTTGTCAATGACCTGAGGTTTTACTACTTTGTCATCTACTAAACAATTAGCAAATATCATGACAACCAACATGTCAAATTTAACTTTAGTATTAGAGAGACATCCTAAATCCATCTTGGCAATAGCCAGAAGGTACTGACGACGATGCTATGAGAGAAGGCTGAAGCTCCCGAGTCTCTTCCCAGCAAATGCATGGTCGATCATTAACAAAATGGATAAGATTTGACTGAGACTCGCCCTGCAGAAGAATGTACTAGAGTGTTGTGCTATAATCTTCACAGAAACATGGCTGGACCACGAGGTACCCAATGCAGCTACTGGGCTAGCAGGCCAAATGGTTTTCTGAGCCAACAGAACGCACAATTCTGGCAAGAGATCAGATGGTAGGTTGTGCATTTATATTAACAATGCCTCGTGTACTAATTCAGTCATTATTGAAAGTTACTGCCGTCCCAACTTCAAATACCTAATGATAAAATGCAGACCGCTTCATCCACTGAGAGAAATCACTGGTGTTTATATTACAGCAGTTTGTATACCTCTGTGGGTCAACACTACGTTAGCATTAGCATGATGCAATTGTTAAATAAGTGGTTGTTCATCTTGTTGGTGCCTTCCTTATAGCTGGCAATTTTAATCAGGCGAACCTTAACTGGCATTCCCTAAATTTCATTGGAATGTGAATTGCCCTACAAGAGGTAATAACACACTGAACCAGGTGTACACTAACATTGCAGGCACATATAAGGCCTTACCATGCTCTCACCTGGAATTGCCAATCATCTTACACCTGATCAGTGGTAAGGAAGGACAAACCAACCTTCACGACAGTGACGATGTTGCCTGAGGGAGGCATCTCTGGTCTTCATGATTGCTTTGAGACCACTGACTGGAGTCTGTTTGCACACCAGGCTACGCACGACTCGGGCATTGATTTAGAGAAATACAGAACCACGGTTATGACTGACATCAAATTCTGCATAAACAATGTCATCACCACTAAAAATATCCGGGAATTCCCGAACCAGAAGTCATGGATGAACAATGAGGTACAGGACCTGCTCAAAGTTAATGATGCTGCTTATAGATCTGAGGATGTCAAAGCATACAGAGAGGCCAGTTCTAATCTTAAGAGAGGCATCAAGGCCACCAAGTACCAATTGAGACATATTTCTATAATGCCACGGATCTCCAACATGTTTGGGAAGGCACCAGATCTATCTCGGATTACAAAGCAAAGCTCTCCTTCTCTGCTCAGGGTGGTGCCAAACTAGCTGAAGAGCTAAAAAAAAACTCCTTTGCTGTCTTTGATATGGACAATAAAGAACATCAGACAGAGGAACTGCACCAACACTGAACATTCATGAGGTGAGCCGTACTCTCTGTAATGTCCATGCACGCAGAGCAATGAGACCAGGTGGCCTAACTGGACAGGGACTCGGTCTTGGCCAACCAACTGGCGGAAGTTCTGACAGGTATTAACAATGTCTCGCTGACCCAGCAACAGTTCTGGCATGTATCAAAACAGCAACCATCATACTGACCCTAAAGAAGTCAGTGGCAACATGTCTCACTGACTATAGATGAGTGGCATTCACTCCCATAGTTGTCAAGTGCTTGGAAAGATTGGTCATGTCCCACATCAAGGACGTAATCCCGGCTACCTTGAACCAGCACCAGTTTGACTACAAGGTAAATAGATCAACTGAAAACGCCATTTCTATTGTCCTTCATACTGTCTTGGGCCACCTGGAGCACCAAGACACCTACATCAAGATGCTTTTTTATTAATTACAGTTTGGCCTTTTACACCATTCTACTGAACAAGTTGAATATCACACTGTAATTTTGGTCTCGGCACATTAACCTGTAATTGGATCGTGGACTTCCTTATTAATCATAACCCGACGGTGAAACTAGGCAAGTGCATATGAACCCCTCGCACTCTGCACACAAGTACCTCACATGAGTGTGTACTGAGCCCACTGCTCCACTGTCTTCACCCACGACTGCACTCCTGCTCGTGCCACAAACTCAATCATCAGCTTTGCCGACAACACAACTGTGATGAGCCGAATCACAAACAAAAACAAATCTTCATATACAGAAGAGGTGCTGAAACTGTCCAATTAGTGCAGGAACCACAACCTATCACTCAAAATTAAGAAGACAAAAGAAATGATAATTGACTTCAGGAAGTCAAGCTGTCCCAAAAAAACTCCACTGTTCATTAATGGTGAGGTAGTGGAAAAGGACTCCAGTTTCAAGTTTTTGGGATGAACATCACCGAGGAGCTGTCTTGATCTGTCAACACAACCCCGATAGTAGGGAAGGGATAACTATACTACCCAAGATGCTTAAGGAGAGCTAATCTGCCTTAAATATTGCGGCCAACTTTTATTGATGTGCAATAGAAAGCATACTGTCACACAGAATAACACTGTGGTACTCTAGCTGCAGCAAGAAAGATCACAAAGCACTCCAACTGCTGATTAGGATAGCACATCACTGGGACTCAACGAGCAAACCAGGAGTCATTCTACAACACAGGGTACACATTGTATTGAAATCACAGGCAGGAAGGCATTGCTCTTGGTAAAATAGGAAATCAAGTCATTAGAGAGAGGTGACACAGGGTCGAAAGGTGCTGAATCCTAGTGGATTCAATGGAGCTAAGGCACTGCAAGGGTAAAAAAAATCCTGATAGGAGTTCTATCCAGACCCCCAAACATAACAAGGAAATGGCCTACAATTACAATGAGAGATAGAAAATGCATGCCATAAGGGCAATGTTACAACAGTCATGGGTGACTTCAATATGCTGGTAGATTGGGAAAATCAGGTTGGTGCTGGAATAAAGAAGGGAGAATTTCTCGAGTGGCCATGAAATGGCTTTTTAGAGCACTTTGTGGTTGAGCCCACTAGAGCAGGGGTAGGCAACCAACAGCCTGCAAAGGTATTTTGACCGGCCCACGAGCAAGTATTGGGATACTATGCTTATCCGGCCCGCGAGCGATTTTTCCTTATTCTGAGTGTTTCACACGACCACACTGATGGTCATGCATGGCGCCTTGCTACACTGGCCCCAGGTTCTGTTTTGTTCCAAACCAGACACTGATATATACAAATGACGGGAAGGCAGACTAGCTTATTAATATGTATTAGATACTCTTCATGCACGCGCAAGTTTTCAAATGGGATCGTTCAAATTTGTAAACAGAAACAGCGTCACTGTGTTTTAACACGAAATCCACGCTAAATATCCAGATATTTACATGTGCTACGATACTTGTTGAATAACTCGCGTTTCGAAATAAAATCGAAGAAAAAAATTCCAATGGCAATGAATGCAAAACACAGGAAGGTAGACACTGAGTGCCGAAATTTCCAAGACACTTGGACACTAGATTACTTCTTCATTGGGCAAGCTGGGAAACTACTTTGTCTCATTTGCCTAGAAAACGTTGCTGTGAAGAAGGTGGCAAATATCAGGCGACATTTGTGCGAGTAAGAGTTCAGCACGGACTAGAAGGGCCGAGATGGCCTGTTTCTGTGCTGTAATTGTTATATGGTTATATGGTTATTACGAGACCTGCCATAGTGGAAATTTTAACAAGGTTACTGGGCAAGTTGGTGCAACTGGTGGCATAATGACATTGTCGCCGGACCTGGGAGCGGAGGTTCCTGGGTTCGAGACCAGTCGTGTACGCTCCTGAGTACGCTTTCCATCTGTGCCAGGTTGAGTGTCGAGATCGCAACTCGACCTCGTAAAAATAAAGGGAAAAATACTGTGAAAATGTCTGTGTGAGGAGTGGCCGCCACACAGTCTCTCTCTCTCTCTCTCGCTCCGCGTCTTGTAAAAGGCCATGAAAAAGTCATCATCACGGATGCATGCACGCACACGCAGACGCACACTCCAAAAAAAAGTTCACTGGGCAAGCAAGGAAAGATGAAGTTGAGCGAACAAAGGCTAGTTTCAGAAAACAAATGTCATTTTTTGCCAAGAAAAGCGGTGAAAATGAAGGAAATACCCATGCCAGCTATGAAGTCTCAAAACGTGTTGCAGAAAAGATGAAGTCTTTTACAGATGGAGAGTTTGTCAAATCTGGATAATGTCTTGCTCTTGGCATCAACAAGTCTGACACCCAATATTGAGAAGCTTTCAAGCAACAAACAGCATTGGTTCACATTGATTTACCGACTGTTTGCACTAAAATGTTCTTTTTTATATACTTAATTTCAATGCGTCATGTTCATAAGTTTTATGTTTAAAGATTCTTTGTGTCCTTTTAATAGATTCAAAAGATGCCTTGATTGAAATAAATTGCAACTAAACTGAGTTCTTTGATTACTAATTGGCATCCTTGGTTAAGCACAAATGATTTTCTAGCATGCGTTACTCATTAATTTGAGGCAAAACATAACTAGATGTATTTAAATGGATAATACCCATATTTCAAGTTTTTCTCTTTCAATATTTTTATTAGTTTCTACATAGAAGAATACAGAGTACAAGAAAGTACATATAAAGGTCAAAAAAAACTACCAATTACATTATATCTATTCATAATAACAATCTCATTATCCCGTATTCATGTAGGTTAGTCAAAGTTATATTGAACTATACTAATTTATCACAAAAAAAAGTCTAACTCCTACCAAGACCAAAGCTGTGTATTAAGGAGAAAAAAAGGTAAAAAATCTTTTCGTATAATAAAAATTAATAATAGCCAACATCTAAATTTAAACAATGAATTGAGGGTTTTGTAAGTTTTGAAAATAATTCAGAAAAGGTCCCCACAATGTTTGAAAGTCTTGATGAGATTCAGAAATTGAACAACGAATCTTCTCTAAATCTAAGCATAACATAACATTGCATAGCCATTGAGCATGAGTAGGAGGAGAAACAGCTTTCCATTTAAACAAAAGCGCCCCCCCCCCACCAGCTATAAGAGAGCTAAAGGCCAAAATATGTAAATCTGATGTCTTCAACTTGATATCTTGTCCAGCAACAATACTGAATAGGGCCATCAGAGGATTAGGCTTAAAAATGACTTTGAAAAGTAAAGAAAAAGTTAGAAAAACTTCCTTCCAATATTTTTCAAGACATGGACAAGTCCAAAACATATGAATTAATGAAGCTTCTCCATTATTACATCTATCACAGTAGGGAAATATATCCAAATCAAAATGAGATAGCTTATCTTTAATCATATGGACTCAATGTACCACCTTAAATTGTATGAAGGAATGGCGAGCACATAGCGATGATGTACAAACTAGTTTAAAAATTTCATTCCAAGTTTCCTCAGATATTGATGTCTGTAAGTCTTGTTCCCAGAGATTCTTAATTTTGTCTAAAGGAACATTCCTCATCTCCAGTAACATATCATAAATATTAGATATTGAACCATTATAAAAAGGTGTCAAATTAAAAATTACGTCTAGTAAGTTCTTATCTGAGCTTATCGGAAATGTACATAATTGAGATCTCAGAAAGTCTCTAATTTGTAGATATCTAAAAAAGTGAGTTTTGGGTAGGCTATATTTAGCTGACAATTGCTCAAATGAAAAAAATATCTCCTCCAACAAACAGATCCCAAAAACATTTAAGACCCAACCTGTACCATTCTTTAAAAACTAAATCAGTCATGGAGGGTTTAAAAAAAATTAGAATAAATAGGACTAGAAAGGGAAAATCTCAATAAACCAAAATGTTTTCTAAATTATATCCAGATCCTCAGAGTATGTTTAACTATTAAATTTTCAGTTAGTTTACTACCAAGTAAAGGAAGTGAGGATCCAAGAAGAGAAATAATAGAAAATTTATTAACAGAATTAGCTTCTAAAGGAACCCATACTGGACAGTCTACACGATTAATACTATATATCCAAAACGTAAGATATGGTATATTAACTACCCAGTAATAAAACCTAAAATTAGGTAAGGCTAAATCTCCAGACTTTTTAGGTTTTTGAAGATGAACTTTATTTAAACGAATATGTTTATTTTTCCATATATAGGAGGATAAAATAGATTCAAGAGAGTCAAAAAAGGATTTAGGAATAAAAATGGGTAAAGCCTGAAAAAGATATATAAATTTAGGTAGAATATTCATTTTAATAGAATTAATTCCTCCAACCAACAATATTGAAAGAGGTGACCAATTTAATAATATCTTTTTTACATGGTTCAATAAAGTAAGAAAGTTTTCTTTAAACAGGTGTTTGTAATTCTTAGTGATTGTTACACCCAAATAAGTAAATTGATTCCTTACAATTTTAAGAGGAAGATTAGTATTAATTGGTACCAAATTATTTAAAGGAAATATTTCACTCTTATGTAGGTTCAATTTATATCCTGAAAGCTGGCTAAAACGGAAGTTTAAAGAAAGTACACAAGGTAACAAAATCTCAACATTAGAGATAAAAAGCAATATATCATCAGCGTAAAGCGAGATTTTGTTGGTGATACCGCTCCTTAAAATACCACAGATATCATTAGATTCTTGAGAAGCAATAGCAAGGGGTTCAAAAGCTAAATCAAAAAGCAAAGGACTCAATGGCAGCCTTGTCTAGTTCCATGGTGAAGTTTAAATGGTTTGGAATTTTGAAAATTAATAAGAACTCGAGCAGAAGGAGATAAATAAAGTAATTCAATCCATTGAATAAAATCTGGTCCAAAATTAAATTTTTCTAAGGTTTTAAATAAATAATTCCATTCAACCCGATCGCAGGCCTTCTCAGCATCTAAGGATATCATACATTCCAATATCTCCTGAGAAGGAAAGTAAATAACATTTAACACATGGCGTACATTAAAATGGGAATGTCAGTTTTTAATAAATCCAGTCTGATCATCAGAAATAATAGGATTGAAAATATTTTACCTTCTATGAGCCAGAACGTTAGAAAGAATTTTAGTATCTACAGTAAGTAATGAAATTGGCCTATATGAAGAGCATTCAGTTGGATTCTTGTTCTTTTTTAGGATAAGTGAAATAGAAGCTTCATAAAAATTGAGGCAAACTACCCAATTTGAAAGAATCCAAAAAGACTAAGTGTAACTGCGGTATAATTAATGAAGAAAAAGCTTTATAAAATTCTCCTGAAAATCCTTCTGGACCTGGAGCCTTCCCCGAGTGTAATGAACGTATAGCCTCGGCAATTTCCTCATAAGAAATGGCTTGATCGATCTGTTTGCAATTATCTGCAGAAAGTGCAGGGATATTTAATTGATCTAAAAAATTGTAATGTCAGAACTATAAAGTTTAGAATAGAATTCTCTGAAGGTATCATTTATTTCGGAGTGATCATTTATCCTACCACCATCAGCTTTGCAAATTTCTTTAATTTGTCGTTTAATTACAGAAGTTTTTAATTGGTTGGCCAATACTTTGCCTGATTTATCTCCATGAATGTAAAATTGAGTTTTATCTTTAAGAAGTTGAGTTTCAATTGGATATGTTAACAGAAGATCATATTTAGTTCTAACTTCAACATGTCTTTTATATAAAACAGGATCTGGAGCTATAGCATATTTTTGATCTAATTGTCTTAATTGATTGGCTAATTCAATTCTTTCTTTATTAGTTTTATTCTTAACACTCACAGTATAAGAAATAATTTGTCCTCTAATATAGGCCTTGAAAGTATCCCATACAATTAGATTAGAAGTTTCTTCCTTTTTATTCTCTTCAAAAAAAATAATATGCTTCTCTAGAAATTTTAAAAATTCCTTATCTGATAACAAAGTTGTATTGAAACACCAGAATCTGTTGGATTGAAGAAGACCAGGGAGTTTTAAAGATAAAAATATAGGAGCATGGTCTGAAACAGCAATCTCTTTATATTCACAAGAATGAACTGATGAGATCACTTGACTATTGATAAAAAAAATCAATCCTGGAATATGTGTGATGAACATGGGAAAAAACAAATATTCCCTATCTAAGGGGTGTAAGAAACACCAAACATCAACTATACCACACTTCAATAAAAAGGATTGAATAAACAAAGCTGACTTATTAATAGATAGGTCTAAAATTGGGTCTAGCCAACAGTTGAAATCCCCTCCCATCACCAAAGAATAAAGATTCAGATCCGGTAAAAATGAAAAAAAGCATTCAAAGAATCCTGGGTCACCTACATTTGGGACATCCACATTGTCAAATACTATTAACTTATTATCTAGTTTTCCTGAGACTATAACAAAACGTCCAGGAATATCAGACACTACTCTATGTTGGCCAAGGAAAGTGTATTATCTATAAGAATCAAAACTCCTCTAGATTTGGCCTGAAAAGAAGAGTGAATTCGCAAAAATTCGTCAACAGCTTCTAGGGGAAAAAACCATAACCCCGCCCACCTCCCAAAGAAAGAAAACTGACCAGTAGAAAGTCGGCATCTACAAGCTACTGAGAATCCCCCAAAAAACCTGGTGATCGCTCCAATTAGTTTCAAGGTTATTTATATTCCAACCTAGACTAAACAAAACCCAGGCAAGAGATTCAGTTCTCGTATATCAAAAATACAGTATTAAAAAATACGAAAGGAAATTAGTTACAAAGGTTTACCAAAAGTAAAAGATACAATTATTCATATAGATAGTCATTGAACATTAATCTTATATCTTCATGGAAAAACAGACTAAGCAACTAGCTTTCAAATTTTAAAAATCTTTGTGCTTCAGCATTCAAACGAAACCATTCGAAGGATCCATCTTTAATGAGATTCTCAGTCAAACTGGGTAGTCAAGGGACGGGTTAAAACCTTTGTTTAAAAAAAATTCTAACAGAGCTTGTTTAAACTTAGCACACTCCTGCATAACCTCAAGCGAATAACCTTCGAGAATATTAATATTCCACCCTATAACCAGACATGCCCCTTCGACGAGATTTTCAAATTAAAAATTTCTCATTTAATCTTGCATCTTCATGTAAGGAGAAACTAAACAGTTAGCCTTTGGATTTAACCTTCAGATTTTAAAAACTTTTGTGCTTCAACAGTCGAGCCGAACTATTTGAAAGAATCGTTTTTAAGTGTGATTCTGAGTGGGGCTGGGTAGCGAAGGGAAGGCTTGAAACCCGTATTAAAAAGCTCAGACATAACTTCTTCGAATTTAACACATTCCTGCATAACCTCAGGTGAATAATCTTCAACAATTCTAATCTTGCAACCATTATAGTCAATCATGCCTCTTCGACAAAATTCGCGAATTAAGAGTTCCTTTGTATTAAATTCATGAAAGCAGATTATTACTGATCTTGGTTTCTGAGCGTTAGGAGATCTAAACACAGGAGATCTGTGAACTCAATCGATCATAGGCACAGACGTCAAAATCTCCCGAAATAATTTTTGCAAAAAGTTTGCAAAAAACTCCCTAGGATGGTTACCTTCGATTAATTCTTCGAGACTCATAACCCATAGGTTGTTCCTTCTACTACTATTTTTTAGATCGATAATCTTCTGTCTTAACTTTCCATTGGACTTTGATTGCTTTTCACAAAGCTTCTGCAATTCATCCACTTCCGTTTCCAGAGCCAACAAATTTTCCTCATTATTTTTAATACATTTATCATGTTTATTAAGAGTTTGTTGAATAGAGTCCAATATACTATCTATTTGTTTAAATTCAGTGCTGAATTGTTGTAACTTCTCAGAGGCTTCTCATTTATGACTGTAGCAACTCCATAATAGGATCCAAAGAGGCAGGAAAATCATCCTTTTTAGTATCTCTGGCACTCCTTCCAGCCATAATGAAAGAATATCACACTTAAAAAAAAAGTTTCAATACAGGTTGGAAATAGTAAGATAATTAAAGTTGGAGCAACGGCAGATTGCTGTTATTCCATCAGCCACCACCAGGAAACATCTATATTTCAAGTTTTTATCGATTTTTTCTGGCCCACCGTCCACTCATTAATACGCGATCCAGCCCACAGAGGCAAAAAGGTTGCCGACCCCTGCACTAGGGGATCATCTATTCTGGATTGGGTATTGTGCAATGGACCAGAATTGTTTAAAGGTAAAAGAACCCTCAGGAGCAAGTGATCATAATATGATCAAATTCACCCTGAAATTTGAGAAGGAATAGCTAAAGTCAAAAGTATCAGTATTACAGTGGAGTAAAGGGAATTACACAGGCATGAGAGAGGAGTTAGCCAGAATTGACTGAATACACTTACAGGAATGACAGCAAAACAGCAATGGCTGGAATTTCTGGAAGCAATGTGGAAGGCACAGGATATATACATCCCAAAGAGGAAGAAGTAACGTCAGCGGAAGGAGAAGATAGCAGCGCGCCTCGCGTGCGCAGCTCTCCGGTGAAAATGATATCGTATCTGTTAAATAGGGGCCGTAGCCAATTCTGATTTGATGGAGAATGGACGTGAAAGCACAGAGGAACATCTGGAGAAATTTCTGAAACGCCAGTTCGCTGCTGTCGTTACTGTGTGGTCAGGAATCTTTCGGAGGGTAGGCCTCAAAATCCCCGGCCTTGCCTGCTTTTGGCGACCGAGAAGGAGGGCGAATTGTTCGGACAGAGATGGCGCTCAGTACTCGGTGTCGGAGAGCTGATCGGAGCTCAAAGTTTTCGGATGACTCAGAGTCGGATTGTGGTCGACATGGCAGGGAGAGTTTTTCTTCCTTCTCCCGTCTGCGTGAGATGTGGGACTTTTGAGAAACTTTGAACTTTACTGTGCTCACAGACTTCTTCATTAAGTTATGGTATTGTTACACTGTTTGTAACTATATGTTATAATTATGTGGTTTTGTCAGTTTTTTCAGTCTTGGTTTGACCTGTGTTTTGTGATATCACACCGGAGGAAATAATGTATCATTTCTTAATGCATGCATTACTAAATGACAATAAAAGAGGACTACATGTCTTCATAATCATAAGTATTCTAAAGGAAAGATGACATAACCGTGGCTAACAAAAGAAGTCAAAGCCAAAGAGTGGGCATATAATAGAGGAAGTATTCTAAAGGAAAAATGACACAATTGTGGCTAACAAGAGAAGTCAAAGCCAACATAAAAGCCAAAGAGAGGGCATATAATAGAGCAAAAATTTGTGGGAAGTTAGAGGATTGGAAACTCTTAAAGACCAACAGAAGGCAACTAAAAAGGTCATTAAGAAGTTAAAGATGGAATACAAAAGTAAACTAGCCAATAATATTAAAGAGGATACCAAAAGTTTCTTCAGATACATGAGTGTAAAAGGGGGCAAGAGTGGATATCGGACCACTGGAAAATGATGCTGGAGAGGTAGTAATGGTGGACAACCAAATGGCAGACAAATTGAATAAGTATTTTGCATCAGTCTTCACTGTGGAAGACACCAGTGGTGTGGTGGAAGATCCATGTGTCAGGGGTTATGAAGTCAACATAACCAGAAAGAATGTTCTTGAGAAACTGAAAGGTTTGAAAGTAGATCAGTCAGCTGGATCAGATGGTGTACACGCCAGGGTTCTGAAAGAGGTGGCTGAAGAGATTGTGAAGGCTTTAGTAATGATCTTTCAAGAATCTCTAGATTTTGGAATGGTTCTGCAAGTCCGGAAAATTGTAAATGTCACTCACTCTTCAAGAAGGGAACGAGGCAGAAAAAAGGAAACTCTTGGCCAGTTAGTCTGACCTTAGTGGTTCGGAATATCTTGGAGTTGATTATTAAGGATGAGGTCACAGGGTACTTGGAGACACCTGATAAAATAGGCCATAGTCAGCCTGGTTTCAACGGAAAATATTACCTGATAAATCGGTTGGAATTCTTTGAAGAAGTAACTAGCAGGATAGACAAAGGAAAATCAGTTGATGTTGTGTACTTGGATTTTCAGAGGGCCTTTGACTAGGTGCCACACATGAGGCTGCTTAAGAAGCTATGAGCCCTTGGTATTACAGGAAAGACTCTAGCATGGATAAAGCAGCAGAGTGGGAATAAAGGGAGTCTTTCCTGAATAGCTGCCAGTAACTAGTGCTGTTCCACAGGAGACTGTGTTGGGACTGATACTCTTTACATCATATGTCAATGATTTGGATGATAGAATTGATGGTTTTGTTGCAAAGTTTACAGATGATAAGAAGATAGGTGGAGGGGCATGTAGTTTTGAGGTAATAGAGAGGCTATAGAAAGACTTAGACAAATTAGGAGAATGGGCTAAGAAATGGCAGATGGAATATAGTGTCAAGAAGTGTATGGTCATGCACTTTGGTAGAAGAAATGAAAGGGTTGACTATTTTCTAAATGGAAAAAAAATACAAAAAACTGAGGCACAGAGGGACTTGGGAGTCCTTGTGCAGTATTCCCTAAAGGTCAATTTGCAATTTGAGTCTATAGTGAGGAAGGCAAATGCACTATTAGCATTCATTTCAAGAGGACTAGAATATAAAAGCAAGGATGTAATATTGAGGCTAGAACGGAGATGAGGAGGAATTCCTTTAGCCAGTGTGGTGAATCTGTGGAATTCTTTGCCACAGGAAACCATGGAGACCAAGTCTTTATGTATATTTAAGGCAGAGGTTGGTAGAGTCTTGATTAGTCAGGGCATGAAGGGATACAGGGAGAAGGCAGGAGACTGGGGCTGAGAGGAAAATTGAATCAGCCATGATGAAATGATAGAGCAGACCTGATGAGCCAAATGGCTTAATTCTGCTCCTATATCTTATGGTCTTATCTCTTGATGTCTATGACATGTTCATAACATCATTGAAGTCCTATCCCATCCCAGACACTGTCTGTTCACTCTCCTGCCTTCTGGTAGGAGATATAGAAACATCTTAACCAAGACAGTAAGACTGAAAAATACCTTCTCCCTGAGGCCTGTTGTGCAACTGAATTATGCTACAGCCCGGCTTGCCAATGGCCTTTGAGTGTTATGGACTGTTGAAGACTCTTGTTGCATGTAAAGATGGGAATTTATTTTTTTAATTAAGTAGTACCTCATGCATTGTAAATCTCTGATTAGCACGGATTGGAGTAGCACCACAATCTCGTTATCTTGAGCATTGATAATAAAGTTCTACTCTATCAGCACTGCCACTGAATCACACTCAGTGCTGTTCAGCTGGGCAAACCCTGAGCCTCAGTGGAGTGATGCCTCCTTCAGTGTGATGCCATGGACTTAAGAGCTCAACAGTAAAACCCTGACGTTGCACTTCACAGTTTGTCAGTTCTAGTCACACATGTTCATGGACACAGTTGTCTACAGCTTTTTAGACTATGCTGACCAAACATCAGTTCACTGTATCAGCTTTCCCTCTTTCTGATACCAGTGCTGTCCAGCCCCATGCATAATCAGTGAAGCTGGTCCTCAGTCAGCCTCTTGTCCTTCAATCTGCCTTCCTCTGGCCAAACTACTGGAACCCTGCAACCTTCAGTCTCCAGGTGATGAGCTACGTGTCACAGAATGAAACAAAGGAATTTTCCTCCTTTGAAGTTGCTGGTGAACGCAGCAGGCCAGGCAGCATCTCTAGGAAGAGGTACAGTCGACGCTTCAGGCCGAGACCCTTCGTCAGGACTAACTGAAGGAAGAGTGAGTAAGAGACTTGAAAGTGGGAGGGAGAGGGGGAGGGGGAGGGGGAGGGGGAGATCCAAAATGATAGGAGAAGACAGGAGGGGGAGGGATGGAGCCAAGAGCTGGACAGGTGATTGACAAAAGGGATACGAGAGGATCATGAGACAGGAGGCCCAGGGAGAAGAAATCAGACCTAATCAGTTCCCCTCTACCACCACTCTGCTCCGTCTAGCGGAATTAGTCCTTACTCTTAATAATTTCTCCTTTGGCTCCTCCCACTTCCTCCAAACTAAAGGTGTAACTATGGGCACCCACATGGGTCCTAGCTATGCCTGCCTTTTTGTCGGGTTTGTGGAACAATCTATGTTCCAAACCTATTCTGGTATCAGTCCCCCACTTTTCCTTCGCTACATCGACGACTGCATTGGCGCTGCTTCCTGCACGCATGCTGAGCTCGTTGACTTTATTAACTTTGCCTCCAACTTTCACCCTGCCCTCAAGTTTACCTGGTCCATTTCCGACACCTCCCTCCCCTTTCTAGATCTTTCTGTCTCTGTCTCTGGAGACAGCTTATCTACCGATGTCTACTATAAGCCTACTGACTCTCACAGCTATCTGGACTATTCCTCTTCTCACCCTGTCTCTTGCAAAAACGCCATCCCCTTCTTGCCATTCCTCCGTCTCCTCCGCATCTGCTCTCAGGATGAGGCTTTCCATTCCAGGATGAGGGAGATGTCCTCCTTTTTTTAAAGAAAGGGGCTTCCCTTCCTCCACCATCAACTCTGCTCTCAAACGCATCTCCCCCATTTCATGCACATCTGCTCTCACTCCATCCTCCTGCCACCCCACTAGGAATAGGGTTCCCCTTGTCCTCACCTACCACCCCACCAGTCTGCGGGTCCAACATATTATTCTCCGTAACTTCCGCCACCTCCAACAGGATCCCACCACTAAGCACATCTTTCCCTCCCCCACCCCTCTGCTTTCTGCAAGGATCTCTCCCTACGTGACTCCCTTGTCCATTCGTCCCCCCCATCCCTCCCCACTGATCTCCCTCCTGGCACTTATCCTTGTAAGCGGAACAAGTGCTACACATGCCCTTACACTTCCTCCCTTACCACCATTCAGGGCCCCAGACAGTCCTTCCAAGTGAGGCGACACTTCACCTGTGAGTTGACTGGGGTGATATACGGTGTCTGGTGCTCCTGATGTGGCCTTCTATATATTGGTGAGACCCGACGCAGACTGGGAGATCATTTTGCTGAACACCTATGCTCTGTCCGCCAGAGAAAGCAGGATCTCCCAGTGGTCACACATTTTAATTCCACATCCCATTCCCATTCTGACATGTCTATCCACAGCCTCCTCTACTGTAAAGATGAAGCCACTCTCAGGTTGGAGAAACAACACCTTATATTCCGTCTGGGTCGCCTCCAACCTGATGGCATGAACATTGACTTCTCAAGCTTCTGCTAATGCCCCACCTCCCCCTCGTACCCCATCCGTTATTTATACACACATTCTTTCTCTCACTCTCCTTTTTCTCCCTCTGTCCCTCTGACTATACCCCTTGCTCTTCCTCTGGGTTTCCCCCCCCCTCCTTTTCCTTCTCCCTGGGCCTCCTGTCCCATGATCCTCTCATATCCCTTTTGCCAATCACCTGTCCAGCTCTTGGCTCCATCCCTCCCACTCCTGTCTTCTCCTATCATCTTGGATCTCCCCCACCCCCCCCACTTTCAAATCTCTTACTAGCTCTTCCTTCAGTTAGTCCTGACAAAGGGTCTCAGCCTGAAACGTCGACTGTACCTCTTCCTAGAGATGCTGCCTGGCCTGCTGTGTTCACCAGCAACTTTGATGTGTGTTGCTTGAATTTCCAGCATCTGCAGAATTCCTCGTGTTTGGGAATTTTCCTCCTTATTACTTTGTTGAATGTTATTCATAGAAGAATGTAAATAACAACTCGGATTCTGTTTTTGTAACTTTTCTAAAGGTTCAAACTGATTGGTTTCTATGTCACTGAACTTTGACGACATTTGTCTTTAAACGTGATCTTTGGAACAGCACATTATAATTTGCTTCGCAAACACGTCAGTCCTGACGAAGGGCCCCGGCCTGAAACATCGACCGTACCTCTTCCTAGAGATGCTGCCTGGCCTGCTGCGTTCATCAGCAACTTTGATGTGTGTTGCTTATAATTTGCTTGCACTTTTTCATCACCTGAGGATCACCAACATTAAAAATATGTTTTCTTACAATTGCAGTTTCTGATATCTTGAAAATTTTGATTTCACGTTATTTAACATTTACGTTAAAGTCGGGGTGAATGTAACACAGATGCCTCACCAGTATTTTATGTCTGTTTCTTACACACACACACAGGTGTATAAAATTATGAGAAGCATAGATGGGTAAAGAACCAGTGGCTGTTTCCCATGACTGGTGTCTAAAACTAGAGCACACAGGTTTAAGATGAGAGGAAAGAAGTTTAAAGTGAATCTGAAACACAGAACGAGTAGCCGATATCTGGAATGAGCTGCTTGGGGATGTGCAACGGGCAGAAACAGTAACATTTAAGATGCACCTTTGCAGGAAGGCAAGTGGGACTAATATAGACAAGCACATTGGCCAGCTCTCAACCAAAGACTGTACAACGCTATAACATTGTTGAATTAACTGATCTGTACTTAATGAATAAGTCACTTCATTATTAACCCACTCCAGCTTACAGCTCATAAAATATAATTTTAAAGCTTACAGATGTCATCACACTTCATATAGATATTGTCTTCTATTACAAAAAAGCACCATTTATTTCGAAACAGCTTAATTCAAATGTATAAAAAAAAGTTTCCTAAATGCAGCGGACAGCTAAATTTAAATAAAGAGAAAGTGAGTAGTTTTCGAGGCCTGTAGTATTTAAGGAACAGTCAGAATGTTCTCAGATTGTAATACTGTATCAGGAAAGCATGGTGCCACCCAGTTGTCTTTCAGAGTCACATACCAACACGTTTGAACATAACACCGATGTGTATCTGTATATCTGCCTGTATCACAGTCCCCATCTGCAGAGAATACCATGGCCCTGTTATTCATCCTCAGCAGGGTCTTAGTTCATGCAGGGACAGGAGTACTAAACACAAGCAGAAAATCAGAGCTGTCTCTCCAGCCAATTCACACTGGTTTTGACTTCTGTATGGAGATCAGATCGATAAATTCAACAATGGCCAAAATTTCCAAGGGCACAAGACAAAATAAGCATAACAAAGCCCTGTATCTTATCACTCATGATTAACACGTAGTGGGAAAGCACTGCCAGTCACAACTACAAGCAGATGGTTAATGCAGTCCAAGGCAGTGAGCCTTAAATATCAAATTTACCGCCTTTGGACAATGTATATAATATATTGAAATGTTAAAAAATAGTTTTGATTTCCATTGCTGATCCACTACAGCTTTATTTAAGGGGATTCTCCTCAGTAAAACTAACATTTCACAGAAGGAAGAATTGTTCAAACGTTTTGAAGAATAAACTTTGATAAGCCAGAACTCTTGGTGGTGGCGGGACAGCAGATTTTCTGAATCACTGGATGTTACTGCAGAAAAAATGTCTGAAGGATGTGCTGGCACAAGAGGGCTTGAGTTGTGAAGAGAGACTTTATAGGCTGGGACAATTTTCCCTGCAGCAAAGGAAGCTGAGATATGACCTTGTAGACATTTATAAGACCACGAGGGGCATCGATAAGGCAGATGGTCACAGTCTTTTTCCCAAGGATAGGGGAGCCTAAAAGTAGAGACTTAGGTGAAAAGTGAAAAGGGAATCATAAAGGGGATCTGAGGGAGCAAGTTTGTTTAACCCCTCCTCACCCACCTCAGTCAGGAGGAGGTGAGTATATGGAATAGGTTTCCAGAGGAAGTGGTACAGGTGGGTACTATTATGATATTTAAAAAGTATTTGAATACTTAAATAGAATCAAAGGTTTAAAGGAACACAGGCCAAAGACACACATTTAATTTTCTGAATGTGGCTACCTCAGGAAGACATCCTTGTCAGCATGGATGAGTTGGGCCAATTGGTCTATTTCTGTGCTGTGTAACTCTGATAAACCTGATAAAAGCTGAAATTTTTCCAGTCATAATGCCATAAGACCATAAGACATAGGAGGAGAATTAGGCTGTTTGGCCCATCGAGTCTGTTTTGCCATTCCATCATGGCTGATTTAATATCTCTCTCAAAACTATTCTCTTGCCTTCTCCCCATAACCTTTGATGGCCGGAAGTCTTATCAAGAACCTATCAATATCCTTTTTAAATATACCCTATGACTTGGCCTCCATAGTTGTCTGTGGCAATGAATTCAACAGATACTCCACTTTCTGGTCAATTAAAAAAAACTCCTCATCTCTTTTCTAAATGGACATCCCTCTATTCTCAGGTTGTGCCTTTTGTTCCTAGACTCACCCATTAAAGGAAGCGTTCTCTCCTCATCCACTCTTTTCAGGCCTTTTAATATTCAATAGGTTTCAAAGAGATATCCCCCACCCCCATTCTTCTAAACGCCAGTGAGTACAGGCCCAGAGGCATCAAATGCTCCTCATATGTTAATCTTTCATCCCCAGAACCATTCTTGTGAATCTCCTCTGCACATTGCTTCTTAGAGAAGAAGCCCAAAACTGCTTGCAATACTCCAACTGAAGCCTGAACAATGCATTATAAAGCCCCAGCGTTATATCCTTGCTCTTAAAATTGTAGTCCTCTTGAAATGAATGCTAACATTGCATTTGCCTTCCTTACCACTGACTCAGCCTCCAGGTTGTAACCATTAGGGAATCGTGCACAAGGACTCCCAAGTCCCTTTGCACCTCTGATTTTGAATTTCCTCTACACTTAAAAAATAGTCTATACCTTTATTCCTTCTACCAAAGTGCTTGACCATACACTTCCCAACTCTATTTTCCATCTGGCACTTCTTTGCCCCTATCTCCCAATCTATACAAGTCGCTCTGCAGACTCCCTGTTTCCTCAACACTACCTACCCCTCCACCTATCCTTGTATCATCTGCAAACTTGATCACAAAGACATCAATTCAATCGTCCAAGTCATTGAAAGATTACGTGAAAAGAAGTGATCCCTATACTGATCCCTGCAGAACACCATTAGTCACCAGCAGCCAACCAGAATAGGCCCCTTTTATTCCCATTCTATGCCTTCCACCAGTTAGATAATCTTCTTTCCATGCTAGTATCTTTCTTGTGATAACACAGGCTCTTAGCTTTCTAAGCGGCTTCAAGTGCAGCAGCTTGTCAAAGGCCTTCTGAAAATCCAAGGAAGCAGCGTCCACTGATTCTCCTTTGTCTATCCTGACTTATTTACTCAAAGAATTCCAACAGGGTCATCAGGCAAGATTTCCCCTTGAGGAAACCATGCTGAATTTGGCTTTCTTTATTGTGTGCCTCCAAGTACCCCAAAACCTCATCCTTAACAATTAACTCCATCATCTTCCCACCTACTAAAGTCAAATTAACTGGCCTATAATTTCCTTTCATCTGCACCAAACTGCACCCCCCCCAGCCTTCTTGAAGAGTGAAGTGACATTTGCAATTTTCCAGTCCTCCACAACCATGCCAGAAGCTAGTGATTTGTGAAAGATCGAATGCCTCTACAATCTCTTCGGCTACCACTTTCTGAGATGTCATCCATTTAGTCCAGGTTACTTATCTACTTTCAAGTCTTTCAGCTTTCCAAGCACCTTCTCCTTAGAATTTAGCAAGTACACTCAATTCTGTCCCCTAACCCTCTTGAATTCCTGGCATACTGTTAGTGCTTTCCACAGTGAAGACTGATGCAAAATACTTAAATCGTCCACTATTTCTTTGTTCCCCATTACTACTTCTCCGGCAGTCTAATATCCACTCTCATGTCTCTTTTGCTATTTATAGATCTGTAAAAACTTTTGGTATCCTCTTGCATATTATTGGCTAGTTTACTTTCATTTTTCATCTTTTCTCTCCTTGTGACTTTTTTTATAGTCTTCTGTTGGTTTTTAGAAGCTTCTCAATACTTCAATTTTCCACAATTTTTTGCTGTATTATATGCCCTCCCTTTTCCTTTTATGCCATCTATGACTTCCCTTGTCAACCTCATCCTGCCCTTAAAATACTTTGGGATGTATCTATCCTGTACCTTCCAAACTGCCCCCAAGTAATCCAGCCATCGCTGCTCTGTCATCATCCCTAATAGTGTCCTCTTTCAGTCAACTTTGACCAGCTCCTCCCTCATTCCTCTGTAATTCCTTTTACTCCACTGTAATACTGATACATCTGACTTTATCTTCTCCATCTCAAACTGCAGGGTGAATTCTAGCATATTATGGTTGCTGCCTCATAAGTGTACCTTTACCTTAATCTTCCGAATCAGATCTGGTTCATTACATACACCCAATCCAGAATTACCCTCCCCCTAGCTGCTCAACCACAAGCTGCTCTAAAAAGCCATCTCACACGCATTCTACAAATTCCCTCTCTTGGAACCCAGTACCAACTTGATTTTCCCGATCTATCTGCAGTTCCTCATGACTATCACAATTATTGCCCTTTTTACATGTCTTTCCCTCTGATGCCTTTCCCTGAAGGTTGTGAGGTCGAGCCCCAGCCGAGGCAACATGTTGTGTCCTTGAGCAAGGCACTTAATCACACATTGCTCTGCAACGACACCGGTGCCAAGCTGTATGGGTCCTAATGCCCTTCCCTTGGACAACATTGGTGTCATGGAGAGGGGAGACTTGCAGCATGGGCAACTGCTGGTCCTCCATACAACCTTGCCCAGACCTGCGCCCTGGAGAGTGAAGACTTTCCAGGCGCAGATCCATGGTCTCGCAAGACTAACGGATGCCTTTACTTTTACTTGCCCTCTCGTGTTGTAATTTATATCCCAATCCTGGCTATTATTTGGAGCCCTGTATATAAGTCCCATCAGGGTCTTTTACCCTTGTAGTTTCTTAAATCTACCCAAAAGGATTCTACATTTTCCAATCCTATGTCACCACTTTCTAAGGATTTGATTTTTTTTTGTTTACCAGCAGAACCAGCTCTACTTGCCTATCTGGCATTTTAATACAATATGTATCCTTGGATGTTAGGCTCCCAACTATGATCTTCTTTCAGCCTTGACTCAGTGATGCCCACAATGTCATACTCACCAATCTCTAACTGCACTACAAGATAATCTACCTTATGTAGTTATAAAGCACATTGAAGAAATGGGCTCTTCAATCCATCAAACTGTTATTCTGCTCAGTCCAATTGACCTGCACCCAGTCCATAAACCTCCTTATCCTTCCCATCCCTGCACCTATCCAAGCTTGTCTTGAATGTTGCAATCATATCCCATTCATTACTTCCACTGGTAGCTCACACCACACTCACTCCACCCTCTGAATGAAGAGGTTTCCCCCCTCTGTTCACTTTAAATATTTCACCTTTTACCTTTAACCCATGACTTCTAGTTGGATTCTCACCCAACCTCAGTGGAAGAAACCTGCTTGCATTCACCCTACTGTGCCCCTCATATTTGTATACCTCTATCAAATCTCCCCTCATTCTCCCACACTGCAGGGAAAATGTCCTAACCCATTCATCCTTTTGCTATAACTCGGGTCCTCAGCACCTGTAGGAGGTGGCCATAAATGCACATCATACTCCAATTGGAGGTGGCCTCTCCACTGTCATATGCAACTTTGGCATAACATCCAACTCCAGACGACAAACCTCACCACATTGCCAGCCACTGGATGTCCTGCCCAGCTGAAAATGCACACCCAGACCATGTGTCCGAATGCACACCACACCAGACCTTCTGCTCACATTCCCAACTAATGGCTGAGCAGGTGCCAGGTTACTAGGATTTCTAAACAATCGGATGCTCGGTTATCGGAATTTTAGTAGGTGGCTTTCAACTTTAAATGTAGTTTCATGACAATCTGCAAAACTGGAGTGGACAACTTTGAGAAATTTTAGGAGTATCCCAATACAAGCTTTAACTTGTAGTCCTTAAATCTTATAACACAGTCAACACTTCTCTCCTTCACTGAACCATGAGACAAGCACAAGAATGTAGATGGGATTTCTACAACACCACACACTGCAAATTACCCACAGTGACCAGCACCCATCCCAGGAGATCCACATTTATTTATTACTACCATGGGAAACCCCTGAATTTCCCCACAGCTCGACACCATGCCGGTGGAGGAGGGGCAAATTACCCTGAACTTCAATAACCATCCCTGCATTGTCTTTTGATGGTAATCAAGTATCACTAAAATCTTGCCAAACAAATTAAAAAAGATCAAACAATTCCAGCCTTATCACTTTAGAAAGCTAAACATTGCTAAAAGACTGGCAGTCACAATCAACTTTACATATCATTGGGAATTCGCACACTAGTCATTAGGAAATTGTTTATATTTAAGGAATATCATGACCCGTGCTTGACGATCGCAGTTTAGAAAAAGTCTGAAATTAGTTAAATTGAGATCCCATTAATTAGTCTAAACTGATAACACTGATTGCTTGTGAGTGAATGTGTATAAAGAGAAATAGGCCCTAGCCTGGTTTATAGGAACACATCTATCACACATTGTATTCAGTGAAACAAAACAATATTAAATCTGTTCAAGGCTTAATTTCTGATAATAATTCAGCCCTTTTCAAAAAGCCCAAATCAAAATAGAATCAACAAATCTTTTCTCTTGCCCTACAAATTTAAAACATAATGGTAATTAAGTTTTAATTCCAAACCAAAACCTAAACCAGCACATCAGTGCAGTCCTGAAAAAAAGCTGCATGGCATGAAACATAGGCCCTCCCTATCCAACTCTTAAATCAATATGGAAGGCAGAAGAATCGTGGCCATGTTTCAGTTATCCTGGTGCGTTGGAGGGAGGCCATTCCACCCACGATTCTATGCCGGCTATCAGAACAATGTCTTCTATCCCATTCCTCCACTCATTTCCCTGTAGTTGACTCCCTCTCACAGACTAAGAACCCACCTACAACAAGCAATTAACCTTCTAACCGGCACATCTTTGGAATGTGGGCAGAAACCAAACCAGCCAGAGAAAGCATACGCAGTCACAGGCAGGAAATGCAAACTCCACGCAGAAAGCAGCCAAGGTCAGGATCGCAGCCAGGCCACTGGAGTTGTGAGAGAGCAGCACTACCTGCCGTGCCAGCATTCTGATCAGAGTCCAGCTTAATTCCTTTTCAGTCCTGAACTGATGTTTTCTCTCCCAGAGCCCAAAAGTTATTTCACTTCATATGCCTGTCCAACGTTACAACAGTGACAATACTTCAAAATGTAGTTACTTGTTCATCAGAATGTACATGGGTCAAGAAAACCACAATTTGATCCACCTTCTGCACTGAAAGTCTTCAAGCAACCTTTGCTAAAAACTGGTGAATTATATATCTTTGAGAAACATTTGCAAATTGAGCTTATAGTAACACAGATATTTTTGTTCCCATAATTTTAATACATCAGCATAATTTCTTCTTAAAGTAGCTAACTTTATAACTAATAACACTATATTTCCTCACCAGTATGACAAAAAATTCATTCCATATCTCTCAATATTTTGATAAAGTTATTAGTATTGGTTTATGATTGTCAAATATACCAAGATATAATGAAATGCTTTTGTGTTACATACAGACAGATCATTCCATACATAAGTACATCAAAATAGTGAAAAGATAAGAGACCACAGGATAGTGTTTCAGAGGAAGTACAGTGCAGCTAGATCAATGAAGTGTAAGACCATGACAAGGTACAGTAGATTGGAAGATCAAGCATTCATTGTTTAGCCTTTTAAAGATTGCTGTAAAATTATTCTGTTTTGGGAAAATTCAGGAATGGGGAAGTTGTAACGGGGGAGCAATATCCTTGCAGGTAGGTTTGCTAGCATGGTTGGGGAGGGTTTAAACTAATTTGCAAGGGGGGTGGGACACAGAGGGATAGAGCAGTGGAAGGAGTGCATGGAGTAAAGCCAGATCTAACATATAAAGAGGCTTTGAGGAAAGAGAAGCTGAATAAAGGGTGTAAAGATAGTAAGGTAGAAGGGCTAAAGCGCATGTACTTTGATGCAAGAAGCATCAGGAACAAAGGTGATGAACTGAGAGCTTGGATACATACATGGAATTATGATGTAGTGGCCATTACAGAGACTTGGCTGGCACCAGGGCAGGAATGGATTCTCAATATTCCTGGATTTCAGTGCTTTACAAGGGATAGAGAGGGGGGAAAAGGGGAGGAGGGGTGGCATTACTGGTCAGGGATACTATTACAGCTACAGAAAGGGTGGGTAATGTAGCAGGATCCTCTTTTGAGTCAATATGGGTGGAAGTCAGGAACAGGAAGGGAGCAGTTACTCTATTGGGAGTATTCTACAGGCCCCCTGGTAGCAGCAGAGATACCAATGAGCAGATTGGGAGGTAGATTTTGGAAAGGTGCAAAAATAACAGGGTTGTTATCATGGGTGACTTTAACTTCCCTAATATTGATTGGCACCTGATTAGCTCCAAGGGTTTAGACGGGGCAGAATTTGTTGAGTGCGTCCAGGACGGATTCCTGTCACAGTGTGTTGATAGGTCAACTAGGGGGAATGCCATACTAGATCTAGTATTAGGTAACGAACCGGGTCAGGTCACAGATCTCTCAGTGGGTGAGCATCAGGGGGACAGTGACCAACGCTCCTTGGCCTTCAGCATTATCATGGAAAAGGATAGAATCAGAGAGGATAGGAAAATTTTTAATTAGGAAGGGCAAATTATGAGGCTATAAGGCTAGAACTTGCTGGTGTGAATTAGGATGATGGTTCTGCAGGGAAATGTACTATGGACGTGTGGTCGATGTTTAGGGATCTCTTGCAGGATGTTAAGGATAAATTTTTCCCGGTGAGGAAGATAAAGAATGGTAGGGTGAAGGAACCATGGGTGACAAGTGAGGTGGAAAATCTAGTCAGGTGGAAGAAGGCAGCATACATGAGGTTTAGGAAACAAGGATCAGATGGGTCTATTGAGGAATATAGGGAAGCAAGAAAGGAGCTTAAGAAGGGGCTGAGGAGAGCAAGAAGGGGGCATGAGAAGGCCTTGGCGAGTAGGGTAAAGGAAAACCCCAGGCATTGTTCAATTATGTGAAGAACAAAAGGATGACAGGAGTGAATGTAGGACTGATTAGAGATAAAGGTGGGAAGTGGTGCCTGGAGGCTGTGGAAGTGAGCGAGGTCCTCAATGAATACTTCTCTTCGGTATTCACCAATGAGAGGGAACTTGATGATGGTGAGGACAATATGAGTGAGGTTGATGTTCTGGAGCATGATGATATTAAGGGAGAGGAGGTGTTGGAGTTGTTAAAATACATTAGGATGAATAAGTCCCCGGGGCCTGATGGAATATTCCCCAGGCTGCTGCACGAGGCGAGGGAAGAGATTGCTGAGCCTCTGGCTAGGATCTTTATGTCCTCGTTGTCCACGGGAATGGTACCGGAGGATTGGAGGGAGGCAATTGTTGTCCCCTTGCTCAAAAAAGTTAGTAGGGATAGTCTTGGTAATTATAGACCAGTGAGCCTTACGTCTGTGGTGGGAAAGCTGTTGGAAAAGATTCCTAGAGATAGGATCTATGGGCATTTAGAGAATCATGGTCTGATCAGGGACAGTCAGCATGGCTTTGTGAAGGGCAGATCATCTCTAACAAGCCTGATAGAGTTCTTTGAGGAGGTGACCAGGCATATAGATGAGGGTAGTGCAGTGGATGTGATGTACATGGATTTTAGTGAGGCATTTGACAAGATTCCACGCGGTAGGCTTATTCAGAAAGTCAGAAGGCATGGGATCCAGGGAAGTTTGGCCAGGTGGATTCAGAATTGGCTTGCCTGCAGAAAGCAGAGGGTGGTGGTAGAGAGAGTACATTCAGATTGGAGGATTGTGACTAGTGGTGTCCCACAAGGATCGGTTCTGGGACCTCTACTTTTCGTGATTTTTATTAACGACCTGGATGTGGGGGTAGAAGGGTAGGTTGGCAAGTTTGCAGACGACACAAAGGTTGGTGGTGTTGTGGATAGTGTAGAGGATTGTCGAAGATTGCAGAGAGACATTGATAGGATGCAGAAGTGGGTTGAGAAGTGGCAGCTGGAGTTCAACCTGGAGAAGTGTGAGGTGGTACACTTTGGAAGGACAAACTCCAAGGCAGAGCACAAAGTAAATGGCAGGATACTTGGTAGTGTGGAGGAGCAGAGGGATCTGGGGGTACATGTCCACAGATCCCTGAAAGTTGCCTCACAGGTAGATAGGGTAGTTAAGAAAGCTTATGGGGTGTAGGCTTTCATAAGTCGAGGGATAGAGTTTAAGAGTCGTGAGGTAATAATGCAGCTCTATAAAACTCTGGTTAGGCCACACTTGGAGTACTGTGTCCAGTTCTGGTCGCCTCACTATAGGAAGGATGTGGACGCATTGGAAAGGGTACAGAGGAGATTTACCAGGATGCTGCCGGGTTTAGAGAGTATGCATTATGATCAGAGATTAAGGGAGCTAGGGCTTTACTCTTTGGAGAGAAGGAGGATGAGAGGAGACATGATAGAGGTATACAAGATATTAAGAGGAATAGATAGAGTGGATAGCCAGTGCCTCTTCCCCAGGGCACCCCTGCTCAATACAAGAGGACATGGCTTTAAGGTAAGGGGTGGGAAGTTCAAGGGAGATATTAGAGGAAGGATTTTTATTCAGAGAGTCGTTGGTGCATGGAATGCACTGCCTGAGTCAGTGGTGGAGGCAGATGCACTAGTGAAATTTAAGAGACTACTAGACAGGTATATGGAGGAATTTAAGGTGGGGGGTTATATGGGAGGCAGGGTTTAAGGTTCGGCACAACAATGTGGACCGAAGGGCCTGTACTGTGCTGTACTGTTTTATGTTCTATGTTCTATATGTAAATTTGATTATTAGGTTCTAACTCGTAAAAATGACACATGCATTGTCTAGTTTTCAGTAAATAATCAAATATTTAAAATACAAAGTAGATCAAACTCAGAAATCAGAAAAAGAATGTTGCTGGGAATACTTAGCAGGGCAGATAGGAAAAAAATCAGTTATAAGGTCAAAGGTCTGTATCTCTCTCCACTGATATGATATTATTTCACTAAACATGGATGCCACTGGCCACAGCAGCTCGTATGTTCACTCGTTATTACCTCCAAACCGTGGCAGTAAAAATCTACTGTAGGCTACGCATGGGCACACCTTTAGTGAGGTAGATGGGTTCTTTTTTCCCTGAGTTTTGAGCTTACCATGACAAAAGGGACCTCAGTGCACTGTGTAATGATTTGACCTTTACGAACAGTATGCAAGACAAGCTCTGTACTGTATCTCCATGTATGTGACAATAATAAACCGTTTCAAACTCTATGACAAAACTACCTGGTAACAAGACAAAAGATAGATCCAGGGAAATGTAAATGTTTACAATAGAAAGCAGCTGCCAACCATGAAATAGAAGCAGAAGCAGTAAGATCTGGCACAGTGGTACAGTCGCTCGAGCTGCTACCGGGGGTCTGTCTGGACCTTTGGTGCTGCCTGTGCAGAGTTTCCATGCTCTTCTGATACCTGTCAGAGTTCCTCCCTCACCCCAAAACTAACTGCGAGTTGCCTTTATTGTAGAATCTGGGGGGTGATGATGGGATGGGGTGGGGTGGGGGGGGGGCTCATATTTGCAGTTGTGTACTGGGAGTGATCCCACCCCAGGGCCAGCCTCACCTTATTCACTTCCAATTACAAGTAGATGTTAACCAGCAGCTGCAGTCAGAGAGATTAACATCAACTTCAAGGCTGCTAGATGTAAAATAGCATGCCGAAAAAATACATGTGCCAACCCATAGGCAGACTGTTAGACCTGTAGAAAATTGAAGTGTTTCAATTGACCGTAAAGCCCAGGGTTATGCACCACACTCCCAAACACATTAGAACACGTCTCCCACCACACCTTCTGCAGGTTCTGCCTCTCAACCACATTCACCCCTTCCTGTTTCCCACCAACAGACACAAAGTGGTTACCACACCCAGGTTAGCAGAGAAAAACCTGTTTTGTATTATTTACTTGTTTACACCAGTTAAGATATTAGACCCAGTTTTTAAATTGACTGTAGAATGCAATGTTCAAAAGAAAATGTTAACCAGGAAAAGCAGAGCTGTTCTTAATCTGGGTACACTATCTTCAACTGTTTCCACAGTGGGAGATAAGTTTTCAGAGTGGCATTGAAGAGCTAGCGTTCTGAGAAACGCAATGATTAAACATGGAATAGCAATTGTTTATCCTGTCTTGTACAGAACATATTTTTATGGAGAACATATGTTATCTTTAACCAGTCACATCAATCTCACGCTCTGGGTGACAGAGGGAAAAGCATTTCAGCCCAGGCTCTATCAAAATTGGCAGCTTTGTACCTGGAATGACCCCACCTCAGAAACAGCCACACCTCGTTCACTAGTGCAGATTTACCGGTAGCTGCAGTCCAGTCAGAGAGATAAAGCCCAATGTCAAGGCCGTTGGAGCTCATAGCCCTTGAATTGCACTGAAGGCAATCCAGAAGAAGTTCGCAATAGTAATTCCTGGGATGAGAGGCTTGACCTACCATGCTCAGCTAAAGAAATTAGATCAATAAGAGACAACCTTATCGAAACACAAGATACTGAGAGGGAGTAACAAGATGAATGTAGTGATGTTTCCACTAGTGAGGGAGTCTTAAACATGATCAGGGACCAGTCATTTAAAATTGGCATGTGCAAGAACCTCTCAGTGAACCACCAGACGGCTGTAGAGATACTTATAAAGGAAGTGGATAAATGTTTGAAAGGTCAAATAACTGAAGGCTGAGGTACAGTGGCACGGAAGAGTCGAGTGCTTGGAAAAGATTCGATCATAGGGTTAGGTTTTAAGGAACAGCTGACTACTTCTGCCCCTATTTTCACATATTTCTAATGACGCCAGATCAACATTAATCCTTCCTAGCTATATTACCATTATAGTCCAGATTATTCCTGTAATAATTTATTTTACTTATCTCGATGATCCATAAATAAATGCAAGATCACTTTATTCTTTTCGGAGAGAGCCAAATCACACTTTCCCTTTTATTCCATATCCTCAGTTAGAGGATTTCCAGTTTCCAGTGTTCAGACTTGCAGTGCATGCCTCCAATGAGATCTTAACCCATCCCACATCCTTCCCCTGGTTCTAGTGCCAGTTCCACACTCATCCGAACTTTCATATATGGAATGGAGCAACAACAGGCCACTCCGCCCAAGGTCTCCCCACCTTTTAGTGATATCATAGCTGATCTACTTCTTCCTAACCACCATTTCCCATCCTATCCTTTGCTTCCTGATGAGACTGCTGAAATTACTGCCAATCTCATCCCCAGTACTGTTGCCACTTCCACAGTTCACCTCAGAATTGTCATATGTACAGGGCAGGACATTAAAAAAAAGCTAACTTACAATAAAAATAAAATGAATAAATCGTGCAAGAGGAAAATAGTGATGTTGTGTTCATGGGTTCGTGAACTGTTCAGAAATCTGATAACAGAGGGGAAGAAGCTGTCCCTAACCCACTGTCACTCTTCAGGCTCCTGTACCTCCGTCCCGGTGGTAGTAATGAGAAGAGGGTACTTAGTGATGATGCCACCTTCTTGATGCAATGTCTCATGAAGATGTCTCAATGAGGTGTGTTGTGGCCACTGATATAGCTGGCTGAGTCTACAACCCTCGACAGCCTCTTCCGATGCACTGGAGCCTCCATACCATGTGTAATGCAACTAATCAGAATGTTTTCCATTGTACGTCTGTTAAAGTCTTTGGTAATGTACCAAAACTCCCCAAACTCTTAATAAAGTTCAGGCGCTGGTGTGCCTTCTTCATGATTACATCAATATGTTGGGCCTAGTATAGATCCCCTGAGCTGTTGATACCCAGAAACTCCAAGCTGCTCACCTTTTCCACTGTTGACTCCTCAGTGAGGGCTGGTGTGCCTACCAGAACCACCCCTTTGGTTAGATCTTGTACCTAGTCTTTTAACTTACATCTGCGCTATTTTGCTTTCTAACTCAATAGTAATTATCATTCGCTAGGCCGTACATCCAACCACTCCTTTGAATTTGATGTTATTCTTTCCCAGTTTTTAAACTATTCCCCAACTTCAGAATGTCAGTAACACATTACAACCTTCATTATTCAAATCCCGTTAACTTTATTCAGAGGAAATTTTTCATCATGTTGCTGACATTATTTTTCTCATTTCTGTTCATACTTATTATGGTTCTATCCAGTTTTAATCATCCTTTTTCAGTTTGTATGTTAAAGGAATTACATAACGTTGCATATTGTATCATTTACAATTCATCCCATGTATTGACAGACTTCATGTATATGTGGTTACAATCACCAGTGACCCCATCTAATCCATGTGGATTTAGCCCCTTGTAATTTTCAATTAACTCAGAGAAACAAAGGGCTCCTTTGTGATGTCAACATCCAATTCGCCTCATTAAAAGACATAGAACAGGAAATATGTTCAAGTATTTTTTCGCCTGTGATTTCCATCTGAATTGTCCATTATGCATTGAGAGTTTAGATCAGATCATTTATTCAATTGATGAATTTCTCAGAGAACTGCAAATACAGATTACTGTCAGTTGACAGTTGCAACTTGCTTACCCACTGAACTTCCTGTGATCAAAAATTTCTACGCCAGTTACACAGAAGCTGGCATAACATGGCAAATACAGACATCTTCAGAAAAACACACTGACGACTCAGTATCGCCTCCCTTATTTTGTTACTCTTTCTCCTTTCACCACCCACCCTAGAATATATACAAATGCACAACATGGTATTTGACTCATTGTTTCAAAAACAAACCCCCTCAGTGTTTGAAACCCCTTCTGAGCTGACCGAGTTCTTCTATGATTAAGACCATAAACAAAGTTAGCAATACAGATGAACAGAAAACAACAAAATGATGTGTACGCTCGTGACCACTTTAATAGGTTCCTTGTGTAACGTGTGGTTATTTGATTTATTGTTGCCTGCCAGTCAGCTTGAACCAGTCTGGCCATTCTCCTCTGACCTCTCTCATTAACAAGACATTTTCACCCACAGAACTGCCGCTCACCGGATGTTTTTCTTCGCACTATTCTTTATAAACTCGAGAGACTGTTGTGCATGAAAATCCAGGAGATCCGCAGTTTCTGAGATACTCAAACCACCCCTTCTGACACCAGCATCATTCCATGGTCAAAGTCACTTAAATCACATTTCTCCTCAATTCTGATGTTTGGTCTGAACAACAATTGAACCTCTTGACCATTCCTGCATGCTCTCATGCACTGAGTTGCTGCCACAGCATTGGCTGATTAGATATTTGCATTAATGAACAAATTAGGTGTTCCTAATAAAGTGTCCATTCAGTGTAAATTGCCAAAGGACAAAAGGTGGCTAACTTAATTCTTGGCAAGCTCTAAACCTACTAAGCATACAGGAATACGTGGAAGCTGCTTCTTCTCAGTCAGGCCGCTTTTAATCGGCTCACATATTACTTTGATGTATTAGTACCCATTAAGGTTAACGGACATGCTTAGGAGCAAGGGAAGTTAGAAAAATAACAGTATTTTACTGGTGAAATACATGCCTTAATCATCTCATTTTCCTAATTAGGTGAAAAGATCATTTTGAACCCAACTGACAGGACTTTTACAGTTATGGAAATCCATTAACTGTCTCTAAATCAATTTACCGAGACATCAACACTAGAATCCTGTTTGCTGCATTAAAATAAGCATTCTCTCCTGCCAAGTGCATGTCTCACTTAAGTTCACGAAGTTAAACACAGGCTAACAATAGGCAAGACAAAGAATCCAAGATAAAAGATGCTGCTGGACTGAGTCTTTTTTAAAAGGTGACAGATATTTGGCGAGACTTGAAGAACAGATGCTCTCCATCTGGACTCTTAATAAAGCATTTCACAAGGTCCCTTGATGTAAGACTGGATTCAAAACTGGCTTGGCCATAGAATACAGAGGATATGGTGGAGGGATGTTATTTTGTTTGGAGGTCTGTGACCAATTGCATTTTCTGGGGATCTGTGTTGGAACCTTTGTTGTTTGTGATTTGGATAAAAAATTTAGGTGGCAAGTTTCCAGACAACTTAAAAATTGTCAGGGTTCAAAATACTAAGGAAAGTTGTCAAAGGATAGAGCAAGATATAGATCAATTGAAAATATGGGCAGGGAAATGGTATATGGAGTTTAATCCAGACAAATACGAGGTTCACTTTGGGAAGTTCAAATCAAAGAGGAAGGATATCCCCCACCCCACCCCCCACCAAAGGCATTGATATACAGAGGAGTTTTGGGTGCAAGTCCGTGGGTCTCTGAGAGTGCCAACAGAAGAGAGTAGGGTGGTAACGAAGGCATACAGCACATTCTCCTTCGTTGGTCAGGGTTGAGTGAATAAGTTTGAATGACATGCTGTAGTTTTATGATATCTTGAAGTACGGTGCACAGTTTTGGTTTCAATGTTATAGGAAGGATAGGGGAGGCTTTGGAGAGGTTACCAGAATATTACCTGGATTGGAGAGTGTCAGCTTTAAGAAGTTTGAGAAATTCAGGTAGTTTTCTCTGAAGCATTAGAGATTAAGTGGCGAACTGATGCAAATATATAAATTTATGAGATTGGTGGTCAGAGTCCTTCTCCCAGGGTAGAAATATCAAATTGTAGAGGGCATAAATTTAAGGGGAGAAGAGGAACATAAAAAGGAGACCTGAGGCAAGTTTTGTTTTAACACAGAAAATGGTATGTCTGTTAATGTGCTGCCAGGGAAAATGGTGGAGGCAGACACAATAGCAACATTTACAAGGTATCTAGACAGGCCCATGAACAGGCAGGAATATGGACCACATGCAGGCTGATGAAATTTGTTTAAATCGGCATGAGATTTGGCACACACCCCATGAGCCGAAGGGCCCAATCCTGTGCTGTACTCTTCAATATTCTGTGTTATTTAGAGTCCAAATTGTGTTGAATTAGCCTGCTTAATTGTCATTACCTTTGCAGTTTAACAACTTAGGCCTGCTAGTATTTTATACCTACTTACTGTATATGCATGTAATTATTTAGCATGTTTCCTGGTGGCCACAGTATGTATATGCATTGTTTAGTATGTTTTCTAGTGGCCACTGAATATATACGCAGTTTTTCAGTGTGCCCCCTAGTGGTCACAGTTCTTTGTAACATTCTGGAAAGTTCTGGAAACTTCTTAGTGCTGCATTATTTGAATAGGGGCTATCTGATTGGTTGACTGTCCTGTGTGAATTTGAATGAAATGCTGGTCCATGGGGTATAAAAGAGCAGACCATGTGGATGGCATCTTTTTGCTACCTCTCGCCCTTCTGCTACTAGCCTCTGCTCCTGTTACAGTCCGTTTTCAAATGTCTTTGTTATATTAATACTTAATAAAACGACGATGAAGCCATACGTTTTGTGACGCTTTCCTGTCTTCTGAAAGAACCTTGGATTAAAAACAACAGAATCCAAAAATCGCAAAACTGAAATTGGCCTCGGATTTATTCAAAAAGGGCCATTTGACCACAGCTGGTTTTAACATAATCTAAATACAAAAGGAATCCCAATTTACACCTCTCCCCAATCCTTTTGAAAGGACTGTCACTGACATTCGCATTAATCAGCTAGGGAGGCCAATTAGTCATTAACAGTTATCTGGCACACTACAATTAATTTATTCACCATGGAGTCTCCCACTGTTCATTCCCTGAAGCAACATCCTGATAACCTTCAACCCCAAACACAATTTCTTCTCTTCCCCCAAGGAGTCAAATTAATAAACTTAATAGAAAAGACTATAAATACTGAACAGGGTAGGCAACTTATGACCGAAGAAACAATTGATCCTTCACTTTTCGCGATACTGAATTGAAAACAGTTACGTATAATTGGCAGTATTTAAAACATCCATCTGATCTTCTGAAACCCATTCCTACAAAACAGCAGCAACTCACAGACATAACATTAAAACCACAGGATATGTGCAATAATTTGCTAGAAAATATACCATCATTCATAATCACATTCAATAACCTTTTGTAAGTTATTTTTAAAGGGTCATTGATGAGTTTACTATTATCATTCCACGCTGCAAATTTGCATCTTTTGTCACTTTGTAAGCATATTGAAGGTTATGGGCTCTGACACAATTGTTACAGTTCAGTTTTGATTTTTTTTCCTATCCAATACTTTCTAACTACAGTACTGTTAATAACTTTTGAGTTTTACTTCCAACGTGCAGCAACATCCATACATTGTGTTTGTTTTTGTAAATAGAAAACTCCAGCCCAATGTGCATAGCGGGTCAAAGTAATGATTAGACATTCACCACAGAGCGAAAAAAAAAACACCCTGAAAATTTGCAACTTTAGAGGTAGGGGAAATAAAAAACGGGGTTACATTTGCAAACCACTAATCAGAGTAAGAAATCTGGCCTATCCCCACACATTGATGTTATTGTCTTCAAATATCTATCTCACTTTTCCAATAATTCTGAAAACAAATAATCAGATAACCAATAAAAACCAGGTGCTGTAAAAGCCTGACTACTAGGGCAAGGAGAGGGAGATCCTGAAAGATAGCATGCTGAACAAGGTGAGAAAGATACAGGAACTCGCTGACCTTTGCAGCATCAAAACAAAAAGAGCAGTTAGGATTAAAATCAGACAAGGCATTGATTAGAACACAAGGACTCACTTATTTCAACATAGAAGTGGCATTGTTAATAAGGACTGAACCACAACCTGAGGTTTCAATTAGAAGTTGCTAAAACAAAGATATAGATGCTTGTTGGTCAGCACAAACCTTAATGGGCAGATCTGCCTATTTCCATGCTGTCCCTCTATACATCTCCATTAATTAAAATCAGGTTAACATTTCCTTTCAACTTGCTGTTTCAGAATACCCTGAATGTTCCATTCATTTTTGTTATTAGTAATCATTGTTAACCTTGGATCCTTCACACCCTATCAGAAACAATTTATTATGTCATACAAAAATAAAGTTACATACCCAAACTTAAAGAACAAACAGCACGGATATAGAAAAGTAGAATGATGTGGCAATGCTCAGAATGCAAGCTGAAATGTTGAAATCCATCAATTTAATTAAATGAAACTCATGATTTGAAATGATTTGAAACTCATGCTGCTAACTTCTACACTTTATTCATTGTCATAAGAATCTATTTGCCACCTAGGGAACCAAGACAAGATATTCCAAAGCCAAACTTACTCCAGCTCTAACTTGTTCCTCTCCTTCCCAGTTCTGATGAAGTATCCCATGGTAGGGGATTCTAGGACAAGAGGGCACGACTTCAGGATTGAAGAACGTCCTTTTAGAACTGAGGTGTTGAGAAGTTACTTTAGTCTGGGGGTGGTAAATCTGTGGAATTTGTTGCCACGAGCCGCTGTGGAGGACAAGTCATTGGGTGTATTTAAGGCAGAGATAGATAGGTTTTTGATTAGCCAAGGCATCAAAGGGTATGGGATGAAGGCAGGGGAGTGGGGATGACTGGAATAATTGGATCAGCCCATGATTGAATGGCGTAGCAGACTCGATGGGCTAAATGGCCTACTTCTGCTCCTGTATTTTATGGTCTTATGTGAAATATTAACAGTTTCTCTCTCCACAAATGCTGCCTCACCTGCAAAGTTTGTCTAGCATTTACTATATTATCCTAGATTTGATTGCTGTTATCACCCAATGAAAGTCATCAATCCAAAATGCTTCTTTTTTTGTGCGCCTGCTGCTTAATCTGTTGGGAAATCCTAGTAAATTTCTTTGTAAATTTTTGAACCTTTGCCGGACTTTTCTGCAGAAAGTGACATTATCAAAGCACCGTAAAGATGCACCTAAAGGAAAATGAATGCACGATAAATTACAAGCTTTAAAGATGTAGAGAAGGTTATGTTTAAGGAAACAAGTGAGAACTGGGTGGACAGGAATCCTGTCAACAGCATCCTGAACTATGGGGAGACCAAAAGTCCATGCAAGGGATTATATCCACTCTACCTGCCACCTTCTGTCAACAGGGAACAAAATGTATTCAGCACTCTTCGAATACAGAGTGATGGTAAAAAGGCAGTAAAAGTGAATCCGAATCAGATCTACTATCACTGACATGTTGTTTTATGGCTCCAGGGCCTCTTCTTCTGTAACAATAAGGCCACTCTCAGGTTGCAGGAGAAATGCCTCATATTCTGCATTGGTGGCCTCCAACCTGATGACATGAAGATTGGTAATTTCCCCCTCCCTCTTCCTTCTTCATTTCCCCACTCTGGCCTCTTACATCTTCATCTGCCTATCATCCCATCATTCCCCTTGGTGACTTCCCTCTTTCCCTTTCTCCCATGATCCACTCTCCTCTCCTATCAGATTCCTCCTTCACCAACCCTCTGCGTTTTCCACCTATCACCTCCCAGCTTCAACCCCCCCCCACCCACCTGGCTTCACCTATCACCTTCCAACTTGTCCTCCTTCCCCTCCCCTACCTTCTTATTCTGGCATCTTTGCCCTTCCTTTCCAGTCCCGATGAAGGGTCTTGAGGTGAAACGTCGATGGTTTCTTCATTTCCATGGATGCTGCCTGACCTGCTGAGTTCCTCCAGCATTCTGTGTGTGTCACTCTGGATTTCCAGCATCTGCAGGATCTCTTGTGTTTAAGTTGTTTTGTGCAGCAGTATAGTGCAAAGATATTAAATTACTTAAATTAAAGGCATCCGTTAGTCTTGCGAGACCATGGCTCTGCGCCTGGAAAGTCTTCACTCTCCAGGGTGCAGGCCTGGGCAGGGTTGTATGGAAGACTGGCAGTTGCCCATGCTGCAATTCTCCTCTCTCCACGACACCAATGTTGTCCAAGGGAAGGGCAAGGGCTGATACAACTTGGCACCAGTGTCATCGCAGAGCAATGTGTGGTTAAGTGCCTTGCTCAAGGACACAACACGTTGCCTCGGCTGGGGCTTGAACTCACGACCTTCAGGTCGCTAGTCCAATGCCCACACGTTAATCACTATACCAAAATAAATAAATAGTACAAAATAAGGAATGCCAAGGTAGTTCTCTTGGGTTCATAGCCCATTCAGAAATCTGATGGCAGAGGGGAAGAAACTGTTCCTAAATGTGGGTCTTCAGGATTCTGTACCTTATCCATGATGGTATTTGTGAGGAGAGCGCATATCCTAAATTATGAGATCCCTTAATGATGGCTGTTGCCTCTTAAAGATGTCCCTGATTGTGGAGAGGGCTCTGTCTCTGATGGGGCTGGCTGAATCGATAACACTCTGCGATCTCGTGCATGGGCGCCTCCATATCAGACAGTGATGCAACCAGTCAGAATGCTCTCCACTGTACATCTGTAGAAATCTGCTAGTCTTTGGTGACATACTAAATCACTTCAAACTCCTAATGAAATACAGCCTTCTTCATGGTGTATCAATATATTGGGTCCAGGATAGATCTGAGCTTTTAACACCTAGAAACTTGAAGCTGCTCACTCTTTCCACCGCTGACCTCTGATTGAAATGTTGAAAATATCTTTGGCTGGAGTCAGAGTGGACAAACATTCATGGCTACAGTCATCATGACTGCAAGGAAATGATGGGAATTAAGACAATTATTCAAATTGGCAGATTTGTTAAGATTAACAGTTGCATAGCACAGAAACAAGCCTTTTGCCCACCATGCCTATGCCAATCTTTCTGACCACCTACAGTAACACTGTGGTGCATTGCAAGTGCCAGGCAGATTAATGAGATTAGGTGATGGCATCTGGGTTATGGAGCCATTCAGTGCAAAGGCTGAGGGAAGACAGTAGAGAGAATCTTTGGGTGGCAGATAGAAAAGACAGAAGAAATCTGAAGGGGAAATTAGGCCAAATGCTTTTCATGTACCTAGTAAACAAGAGGAGTGGAACAAGGAGAAAACCTTAAAATACTATACCAGGGATGGGGGGCATTGGTTTCTCCTGACGGAAGACAAGAGCTTGACAGGATAAAGCAATTAAGGAGCAAGGTATTCGTTCCTGCAAGACAATCTTCAGGTAAGGCCAGCAGGTCAGGGTGGTGACTCACATGAAGGCGCAGACCTTGCAAGTGAGCAGATATTCCGTAGGGGTGTTTGTTGCGTATTTAATATTTAAGCAATGTTTGAGTAATCTTGTGTATATATTTTTCATTAAGCATTCATGTTTGTTAAATAATTCATTATGGGTTATATGCGTAAATACGTGAAAAGCATACGTCATCAGGCTACCATGTGATATGTGTGTGCATCACTTAAAGTAAAGACAAAGTTAGACATACTGTGTATAGGTAAAGTGGACGAAACTGGTGAATTAGTCCACAGTGAATAATATAAAAAGTCTGGGACATTTAGGTTTCCTCTTGCAAGGAGCCACTGAGGGAACATTTAATGTGTCCTTTAGGAATGCAGGAGTCCCAATGACACTTGTGGGGCGCTGAACCCTGGAACAGTGCTACTCAGGTAGGTGGTGCAATGGTGCAGATAAAAGGGCTTCCACCAGCTGGGTTCAGTCTCAACCCCCAGAGCTGTCTGTGTGGAATTTGCATAGTATCCCTGTGACTGTGTGGTTTCCCCCTCGATGCTCTCATCATCTCCCTCATTCCCAAAGATGGCTTATTTCCCCTGTCACATATTCTTCCCACGTTGCTACCAGCACCACAACGACCTCACCCCACATTGCCTCTGGTGTGTGGGTGATTGGGGATGGATAGCAGCGTGGGGAAAATAAATGGTAAAATAATTGGTGGGGGAATAGGATTTCTCCTTGAGCCGGACAGTGCGATGACATGGCCTTCTTCTCAAGGTGAAACCTAACGTATTGAATGGCTGCACTAGGGAAATTCTAGGCAGCCTCTGGAGTAGGTTGCATGGTCGGCACAATATTGTAAGCTGAAGGGCCTGAAATATACTGTAAATTTCTATGATCTATGTTCTACGTTACTCCCAGATGAGCTCAATGTCTTCTTATGCATGCTTTGAAAGGGAAAATAAAGCTACATCTGTGCACATCCCTGCAGCATCTGGTGACCCTGTGATCTCCATCTCAGAAGTCGACGTCAGAACATCTTTCAAGAAGGTGAACTCTCGCAAGTTGTCAGGCCCTGATAGTGAACCTGGTAGGGCAATGAAAACCTGTGCGAACCACCTGGCGGGAGTGTTCAAAGACACCTTCAATCTCTCACTGATGCAGTCGGTGGTTCTGCCTGCTTCAAAAGGGCAACAATCAAACCAGTGCCCAAGAAGATCAGGGTGAGCTGCCTCAGTGACTATCATCCACATCTACTGCGATGAAGTGGTTTGAGATGTCGGTTATGGCCAGAATCAACTCCTGCCTAGGCAAGGACCCCTTGCCACAACAGGTCTACAGCAGGTGGAATCTTACTCATCCTCCACTTGGCCTTGGACCAGCTGAACAATAGTAATATCTCTGTAAGGCTGCTGTTTATTGATTCATCGTGGGCTCAGCGTTCTATACCATCATACCCTCAGTATTAATCAACAAGCTTCAAATCCCGGGAACTCCCTCCAAATCTCTGTAACTTCTTCTGCAATTGGATCCTGACTTCCTCATGGAGAGACCACAGTCTGTGCAGATTGGAAATAACATCTCCTCCTCGCTGACAATCAACCTCAAGGATGTGTGCTTAGTCCACTGCTCTACTCTCTCTACACCCACAACTGTGTGGCTAGGCACAGTTCAAATGCCATCTATAAATTTGCCGATGACACAACTACTGTTGGTAGAATTCCAGATGAAGACAAGGAGGTGTGCAGGTGTGAGGTAGATCAGCAGGTTGAGTGGTCTCGCAACAAAACCTTGCATTCAATGTCAGGAAGACCAAGGAATTGATTGTAGACTTCAGGAAGTGGAACTCGAGGGAACACACAGCAGTCCTTAATGAGGGATCAACAGTGAAAAGGATGAGAATTTTCAAGTTCCAGAGTGTCTACATCTCTGAAGATCTATCCTGGGTACAACATATTGATGCAGTTACAAAGGAGGGTCAACATGGCTGTATTTCATGAGGAGTTTGAGGAGATTTGGTACATCACCAAAGACACTCATAAATTTCTGTCAATGTAGTGTGTAGAACATTCTAAATGGTTGCATCAGCTTCTGGTATGGAGGGGCCCCTGCAAAGAATCGGAAAAAGCTGCAGGAAGTTGCAAGTTCAGCCAGCTCCATCATGGGAACTAGCATCCGCGGCATTGAGGACATCTTCTAAAGGCGATGCCTCAAAATGGCTGCATCCTTCATTAAGGGCCCCATCACCCAGGACATGCCCTCTTCTCATTTCTACCATCAAGGACGAGGTATAGGAGCCTGAAGAGATACACTCAATGTTTTAGTAAAAACTACTACCCATCTGAATTCCATGTACACTACTTCACTTTTTTTCTTTTTTGTGTTCTCTTTTTGCACTATTTATATAGAACATAAGAAATAGGAGCAGGTGTAGGCCATCCGGCCCATCGAGCCTGCCCCGCCATTCAATAAAATCATGGCTGATCTGTCTGTAAACTCAGCTCCATCTACCTGCCTTTTCCCCATAACCCTTAATTCCCTTACTATGTGAAAATCTATCTAACTGTTTCTTAAATATATTTAGTGAAGCCTCAACTGCTTTCTTGAGCACAGAAGCCCACAGATTTTCCACTCTTCTGGAAAAACAGTTTCTCCTCATCTCAGTCCTAAATCTTCTCCCTGAATCTTGAGGCAATATCCCCTAGATCTAGTCTCACCTACCAATGGAAACAACTTTCCTACTTCTATCTTATATATCCCTTTCAAAATTTTGTATGTTTCTATAAGATCCCCTCTCATTCTTCTGAATTCCAGAGAATATAGTCCCAGGCTACTCAATCTCTCCTCATAGGCTAACCCCTTCATCTCTGGAATCAACCTGGCAAACCTCCTCTGCACTGCCTCCAAAGCCAGTATATCCTTCCTCAAGTATGAAGACCAGAACTGCACACAGTACTCCAGGTGGGGTCTCACCAGTATCCTGCATGATTACAGCATGACCTCCCTGCTCTTGAATTCAATCCCTCTAGCAATGAAGGCCAACATTCCATTTGCCTTCTTAATAACCTGTTGTACCTGCAAGCCAACTTTTTGCAATTCATGCACAAGCACTCCCAAGTCCCTCTGCACAACAGCATGCTGCAATCTTTCACCATTTAAATAATAATCTGCTCTTCTATTATTCTTTCCAAAGTGGATTTACCAACGTTGCATTTCGTCTGCCAGACCTTGGCCCATTCACTTAACCTATCTATATCCCTCTGCAGACTCTCTACATCCTCTGTACAATTTGCTTTTCCACTCAGTTTAGTGTCATCAGCAAATTTTGCTACGCTACACTCAGTCCCCTCTTCCAAATCATCAATGTAAATGGTAAACAGCTGCGGGCCCAGCACCAACCCCTGCGGCACCCCACTCACCACTGACTGCCAACCGGAGAAGCACCCATTTATACCAACTCTCTGCCTTCTATTGGTTAACCAATCCACTATCCATGCCAATACACTTCCTCCGACTCCATGCATCCGTATCTTATTTATAAGTCTCTTGTACGGCACCTTATCAAATGCCTTCTGGAAATCCAAGTACACCACATCCACCTGTTCCCCTCTATCCACTGCACTTATTATGTCCTCAAAGAACTCCAGTAATTTTGTCAAACTGGACCTGCCCTTTCTGAATCCATGCTGCGTCTGTCTAATGGAACTGTGTCTGTCTAATGTGTCTGTCTAATGTTTCACTACTTCTTCCTTAATGACAGCTTCAAGCATTTTCCCGACTACAGATGTTAACCTAACTGGCCTATAGTTACCCATCTTTTGCCTACATCCTTTTTTAAAAAGTGGTGTGACATTTGCTGTCTTCCAATCCGCCGGGATCTGCCCAGAGTCCACAGAATTTTGGTAAATGATTACAAACATGTCTACTATAACCTCCGCCAATTCCCTCAGCACCCTGGGATGCATCCCATCAGGACCAGGGGACTTGTCTACCTTCAGGCCTTCTAGTTTGCTTATCACTATCTCTTTAGTGACAGTGATTTTATCGAGGTCCTCACCTCCCATTTTGTCCATAACATCCTTCTTTGGCAGATTAGACGTGTCATCCACTGTGAAGAGCGACACAAAATAGTCGTTCAATGCCTCAGCTATTTCCTTATCACCCAATATCAATTTCCCCTTCTCATCGTCCAAGGGACCTACATTGACTTTAATCACCCTCTTCCGCTTTACATATTTATAAAAACTTTTGCCATTTGTTTTTATATTTTGTGCTAATTTACTTTCATACTCTATCTTCCTTTTCCTTATTTCTTATTTAGTTGCTCTTTGAAGTTTTCCCAAACCTTCAGTCTGCCACTACTCTTCGCGACTTTGTACACGAGTTTTTAATTTGATACTATCTTTTATTTCCCTAGTTATCCAAGGCTAGTTCTCCCCACACTTAGTGTCCTTACTTCTGAATGGAATATACTTTTGTTGAGCACTGTGAAAAATCTCTTTGAAAGTATTCCACTGTTCCTCAACTGTCCTACCAAATAGCCTGTGCTCCCAATCCATATTAGCCAACTCCTCACTCATCCTGTTGTAGTCTCCCTTGTTCAAGCATAATACACTAGTTTTAGATCTAACTATTTCATCCTCCATCTGAATGCGAAATTCAGTCATACTATGATCACTCTTTCCAAGAGGATCCCTGACTACAGGATCGTTAATCTTAACCGTCTCATCGCACAGGACGAGATCTAAGATAGCATTTTTCCTCGTAAGTTCACTAAATGCTGCTCAAGAAAGCCATCACGGATGCATTCTATGAAGTCCTCCTCAAGATTTCCTTGACCAACCTGATTCACCCAATCTATGAGGAAGTTAAAATTCCCCATAACAACTGCCGTTCCGTTCTTACAAGCCTCAGTTATTTCTTGGTTAATCGCCCCTGCCACTGCAATATTTTTATTAGGTGGCCTATAGACAACACCCACCAGTGATTTTTTCCCTTTAGTATTCTTAATCTCTACCCAGATGGACTCAACATTCTGCTCCAGAGATCTTAGATCGTCTCTCGCAATCACCCTAATCTCATCTCTAATCAAGAGCGCCACCCCACCTCCTCTGCCTTCCTGCCTATCTTTCCGTATTACCTGAAACCCTGGGATATTTAATTCCCAGTTATCTCCACCTTGCAACCAGGTTTCTGTAATGGACACTAAATCATATGCCTTGGTACTGATCTGTGTCACAAGTTCACCAAGCTTGTTTCTAATACTACGGGCATTTAGATAAAGTGCCCTTTGTGATGAGAATACACATAAAAATTAAGATGTTTGCTGGCCTGGGCTAGCATCAGTGGCATCAGCAAGTGGTCTGCCACCTGCCCTCAGGGGAAGGAGAGATAAGGAACAATGGAGCAGCGTCTGGAGATGTGTAATGAAGGGACGTGGGAGAGAGAGAGCTGTCTGGAGCGGCTCCCCCCTTTGAACCTTGAACTGTTTGAAGTGATGGACAGGTGATGCCCCAGCAGGGGGATAAAAAGGGACAGGTTCACTAAGGCGAGACACACACGCCACCCGAGGTAACGAGACCCTGGAAGCGGTGCGCCTCTCACGAGTGGGTGAGAAGTACCAGACAACGACCAGGGTGGAAAGGTACGATCAGCGGGAACCAGGTGTGTGTCCGCCCTTGCCTGGGTGCCGGGTTCACTGCAGAGGATCGACCGCATCTGGAGGAGGGGTCACAGTCGGTGACCTCAGGTGACATCACCAAGGACCCGCCCAAAAGTTGCTTGTGAGCCATCTCGCCGGTCTGTGAGTGAAGCAGTGTCTGAATGATCAGTTGTTCCCATTCTATCTCTCTCTTCCCCCCACACTGTCCATCGCCAGGGCAACGATTACTGCGAACTGAACTACTAAACTGGACTGAACTTTGAGTCACTTTTAAATTTGGTCATTTACCCCTAGACAACGATAGAGCTTGATTGATGCTGTTATCTTAATTCTGTGCACATGTGTGTTTATCATCGCTGAACTGTTGCATTTATTATCCTTTCGATTACTGTGTTGCTTGTTTCTTTAATAAAACTTTCTTAGTTCTAGTACTCCAGACTCCAACTGAGTGATCCATTTCTGCTGGTTTGGCAACCCAGTTACGGGGTACATAACATAAGTGGGGGCTCGTCCGGGATTTTGAATGCTAAATTTGGGACGGAGTAAATTGATTGGGTTAAAATTCCCGAAAGAAAGAAAAGACAAACAGCAGAAATGGAGCTGAGGAATTTATAAAGGCACCGACCTTGGAGGCATTAGAGGATGCCAGGAAATCAGAATTGATAGCTGTGGCCAAATGGCTGAATCTTGCTAAGGTGAAGTCGACAATGAGGAGAGAGGAGATACACAGAGCTATTGTAGAGCACTATGTATCTAAAGGTGTGTTTCCCCAAAGTGAGCTGGGGATGGTGTCTATTGAAAAACCTGCTGGAGACGCGGTACAGGTACAGCTTGAAAAACTGAGACTCGAGCACGAGTTCCAGGTACGACAGTTGGAAAGAGAAGAGAAAGAGAGAGAGAGACAGTTAGAGAGAGAAGAGAAAGAGAGGGACAGACAGTTAGAGAGAGAGGAGAAAGAGAGGCAATGGGAGCGAGAAGAGAGAGGGAAACAGAGGGAAAGGGAATTTGAGCTGGAGAAGTTAAAGATAAGGGCCGAGCAGGGGCTCGTGCTGAACCAAGGTGGAGGGTTCCGGGCGACCCAGGAGGTTAGGCTGGTTCCCCCTTTTGACGATACCGACGTGGATCGGTACTTCCTCCACTTCGAAAAAGTGGCTATAAGTCAGGACTGGCCGAGGGATAAGTGGGTTGTTTTACTTCAGAGTGTACTGAAAGGGAAGGCCCAAGAAGCTTACTCAGCTCTGTCTGCGGAAGATGCCCAGAGGTATGAGGTGGTGAAAGAGGCCATCCTCAGGATTTATGAGTTGGTCCCGGAGGCATACCGGCAGAGGTTCCGGAATGCGAGGAAGCAGTGGGACCGCACGTATTTGGAGTTTGCTCGTGAGATGCAAACATATTGTGAGCGTTGGTGCGCCTCGAAAGGGGTAGAGGGGGATTATGACAGACTGCTGCAGCTGATTCTGATTGAGCAGTTTAAAGGTTGTGTCCCTGAGGGTATGAGACCCTACCTCGATGAGAAAGAGGCAGCCACGTTAGCCGCAACTGCTAAGTTAGCGGATGAGTATGCGTTGACGCATAAAATGAAGTTTGCCCCGAGTAAAGGCTACCAGAAGGGTAGTCAGGACGGCGGGGAGAGTCCGCCGGAAAAGTCAGAAAGTAAGCCGGGGACTAGTGAAAAGGATAAGGTAGACCGGGAGCAGTCTGGTAGGAAGTCTCCTGGGGTCGTCTGTTATAATTGTGGGAAAGTTGGACACTGTGCGTCCAGGTGCTTTGCCCCAAGGAAGGAGACAGGGAAAGGAAAAGCGGAAATTTGGAATGGCTGTATCGAGCTGTTAAGCGAACCGCTAGGGAAGGACAGGTCTGAAAAAGTCCAGGAAGGGCGCGAGAGGTTTATCTCGGCCGGATTGGTGTCAGTGAAGGAGGGGTTAAAACCAGTTCCAGTGCGGATCCGGAGAGACACGGGAGCGTGTCAGTCACTAATACTGAAGAGTGTATTAGAGTTTAGCTCAGAGACCCAGACTGGGGAGGTAGAGGTCAAAGGTGTTGGGGAAGGGACAGAGTCAGTCCCTTTGCACCAGATACACTTACAGAGCAACCTGGTCTCTGGACTAGTCACGATTGGGGTGAGGTCCGAATTACAGATAAAAGACGTGGAAGTCTTGCTCGGTAATGACATCGCCGGGGGAATCGTGTTCCCAGTCGTGAGATTGACACGTCAGCCTGCCAACAGTGAGGCCCCGCCCATGGACTCACAGGTTTATCATGGGGCTGCGGTAGTGAATTTAGCTGTAGTGGTAAATTTGGCTGAAACGTTTCTGCCAACCTTGTACGAGAAGGGGGTAGAAAATGGAAAGAAAGAGGGTAGTGAGACAAGTGGTAGTGAGGGAGCTGGGACGGACGTAGCAGTAGCCAGGAAAGAATTTGTGCAGACGCAGGAGCGAGACGAGGGGCTGATGGTTTTGGCAGAGACCGCTCTCTCTGACACAGCCTTGACAAGCTATTGTGCGGAGGAGGAAGTGCTAAGGAAGAAAGGGAAATCAAGTACAGTATCCGCAGATGAGGAGTGGGGGGTGATGCAAAAGAGTTATGGGGATGAGGTTTTTAACATGGCCCACGAGGTACCCCCCGGTGGACATTTTGCGGTGCTGGAGGAAACAGTTGGTGGAATCATGAAAGAGATCTACAGGCTGCCCAGGGGGAAAAATGTTATTGATCATGACCGACGCGAACTGAGACAGTCACCGGCTTTTGATATGCTAACAAACCTAGTCGGTGTTGGCGTGGAAATCAATGAAGCTAGGGGCCCCCTGATAAGAGGAAAAAAACATTTTGGAAAGATTAGTATGGGATCGATCAGATGGGAGAAGGCTATTGTTTTGGCCAGGTCTACTGATAAGGTCTCTCCCTTAATCCCCGAACAAAGCGAATCTTTAGAAGAAGTAATTAAGCGACTCGCGCCCATGGGTTTGACTGTCCCGAGGAAATGCAAAGAACTGGGACGTTGGGTGATGTCTGTTACAATAGGGCAGCCTAGTAAAGAACACTCATATATATTGAGTAATTCAGTGACTAAAGGGCTGATGAACACAGAGGTGTGTATTGGCAATTTAATACGGCTGTCTGAAGCCAGTTTGATAGTGAACCTTGAAAAAAATGAATTCGGCCACACGAGGGTCACTTACCTGGGAATTGTGGTGACACAGGGGCAGCTGGCAGCGATGCAAGCTACAGTGCAGGCTATCGCTGACCTCCCAACCCCGACAAACAAGAGGGCCCTCAGAAGGCTCTTGGAGATGGTGGGGTACTGCAGGAAGTTTTGCAATAACTCTGCAGTCAATACCCGTCCCCCTCCTACTAAGCCCTTGCGAGAGAAAACTGAGTCGGAATGGGACGACCCTTGTTATTGTGGTTCGGGACAAAACCAAATGAGAGGTTACATTGGTCGCAATTCATCAGTGTTTTTGGCCACTATGAAGTTTGCTGAGTTGCAGCCTGGTCTAAGGGATTATTAATAACACGTGTAAAAGGAACAGAAAATGTGATGACTGTCTGTCAAGGTGTGGACAGCTTCAAACTCGCTGTGTTAGCCAAATAGCTGTTAAAGATGTATATTTGTGTATGTATCAAATAATGTATGCATGTTTGTAATTTTTACCTCCCGGTAAAAATCCTTAAAAGGGGGGAAGTGTGACGAGAATACACATAAAAATTAAGATGTTTGCTGGCCTGGGTTAGCATCAGTGACATCAGCAAGTGGTCTGCCACCTGCCCTCAGGGGAAGGAGAGATAAGGAACAATGGAGCAGCGTCTGGAGATGTGTAATGAAGGGACGTGGGAGAGAGAGAGCTGTCTGGAGCAGCTCCCCCCTTTGAACCTTGAACTGTTTGAAGTGATGGACAGGCGATGCCCCAGCAGGGGGATAAAAAGGGACAGGTTCGCTAAGGCAGGACACACACGCCACCCGAGGTAACGAGACCCTGGAAGCGGTGCGCCTCTCACGAGTGGGTGAGAAGTACCAGACAACGACCAGGGTGGAAAGGTACGATCAGCGGGAACCCGGTGTGTGTCCGCCCTTGCCTGGGTGCCGGGTTCACTGCAGAGGATCGACCGCATCTGGAGGAGGGGTCACAGTCGGTGACCTCAGGTGACATCACCAAGGACCCGCCCAAAAGTTGCTTGTGAGCCATCTCGCCGGTCTGTGAGTGAAGCAGTGTCTGAATGATCAGTTGTTCCCGTTCTATCTCTCTCTTCCCCCCACATTGTCCATCGCCAGGGCAACGATTACTGCGAACTGAACTACTAAACTGGACTGAACTTTGAGTCACTTTTAAATTTGGTCATTTACCCCTAGACAACGATAGAGCTTGATTGATGCTGTTATCTTAATTCTGTGCACATGTGTGTTTATCATCGCTGAACTGTTGCATTTATTATCCTTTCGATTACTGTGTTGCTTGTTTCTTTAATAAAACTTTCTTAGTTCTAGTACTCCAGACTCCAACTGAGTGATCCATTTCTGCTGGTTTGGCAACCCAGTTACGGGGTACGTAACACCTTGTACTCATTGTCCTTTTAGAATCTAGTGACCTATGTAATTTTTGCTTTTTACTTTTATGCACTCTACTCTTACTTTTTTCTTCACTAACTCTAGCTTTAGTCTCTGCATCATTTCCCTCCTCTTTTCTGTTTGGTTCCCATCCCCCTGCCATATTAGTTTAAAGCCTCCCCACAGCACTAGCAAACAATCTCCCTAGGACATTGATCCCAGCCCTGCCCAGATGTAGATCGTCAGGATGGTACTGGTCCCACCTCCCTCAGAAGCGGTTCCAATGCCCCAAGAATCTAAAATCCTTCCTCCTGCACCACCGCCCAAGCCACATATTCATTCTAGCTGTCCTGCTGTTCCAACTCTGGCTAGCACGTGGCACCGGTAATAATCCTGAAATGATTACCTTTGAGGTCCTACTCTTTATTTATCTCCTAGCTCCCTAAATTCAGCTTGTAGGACCTCATCCCGCTTTCTTCCTATATCGTTAGTACCTACATGTGCCATGACATCTGGCTGCTCACCCTCCCCTTTCAGAATGCCCTGCAGCCTCTCCGAGACTTCTGACCCTTGCACCTGGGAGGCAACACACATACGGGAGTCCCGTTTGCAGCCACAGAAGCTCCTCTCTATTCCCCTTACCATGGAATCCCTTACCACAACAGCTCCACCACTCTTTTCCTTGACCTTTTGCGCAGCAGAGCTACCCACATATATATAGTAATTTGCAGTTTTTGTTATCATTATATATTGAACTATACTGCTGCAGCAAAACAGTGGATTTAACAACATATGCTGATGATATTAAACCTGATTGTGATTAAGGAAACAAGATAAATGATTTAGGCTCATGAAAGGAGAGCAAAGAAGTGCCACAACTGGGCAAACGGGAGTAAGGTATATGGACAGAAGGGCCCAAACCAACATGGATGTATTAAAGCATGACCTAACTGCCACACAAATTCTCTCAGATAAATAGCAGAAGTGTTTAAAGGAATCATATCCGGCTGGTAAGCTTACTCTGCTAACCCGTACAAGATGGATAAGAAGTTGCAACACTCAGTACTGTTTGTACCCTATCACTGCAACAAAATGCCACAGAGTAAACCAACTGTCAGCTGAGGTGCACAACCTCTCCTGCTCGATAACCTCCTTTGATACAGCATTAAAGCTTTCCACAAAATGGGGTTCACACATTCAACATGTGGTTTACATATCTTTGTTGATCTTTCCTCACCCATAGATTTAATCCTTTGTCAGCCCCAATTCCCTGGTGGTTTACTGGCTTTGGACCAGGAATGCTAGCTTACTTGGAGTTCCCATTGAACCCCACTTTGCTCTGATTCCCCAGGTAGTTCACAGAATAATGTGCTAATTTCCTTATGGGTGCCAGCTCCTTCCAGTTTTAGTTGTTAAACAACGACCGGCCTTTGCCCTTTCCTGATGGATTTTCTCGCCCAGATTCTTACACACTATCTGCAGCAGATTGAATACATTATTAAAATGGTAGCAACAGCTTCCTCAGCTGCTGATTTAAGTTACCCATCAAAGGCAGCTCCAGGATTTTGTTGAATAGATGAGGCTTGGAACAACAGACATGAAGCTGGAGCCAGAAAGTCTTTGATATTCCCTGCAAGTTAATAAACTGCAAACATTTATGTTAAACTGTTTGAATAGTTTTCTATTTTTACAGTGTGACTGCGTCTCATCTAATTTCATTCCTTTTTAAAGCGACTCTAAAGCAATTTATCACTAAAGTCTGGTGTTAAATTTGTTGAATCATAAAAATATTTTTCTCAAAACTTAACTGACTCGGTACCTTAGCTTATAAATTCCACTTCATGACTCGGGCACTGGAAATCATTTTCTTTGCTGATGCTTCTCAGTTGCTGACTGGTCAGGGGTGTGGTGCATGAGGCCAACCACTTGTGCCAAATAAATGTGTGCAAAATGCTCTTTTGGGCCAACTCTTAAAGAGCAAAAACTAATCGAGAGAATTGCTAGGATTCCGTTCATTTATGGGAAGACTATGCCACTTAATTAAGGCAGGAGATTTTAACTAGTATTATTTGTGCACACTTGTGTGGCCGTTAGATGTTTAAGCAAACAGTTTTTAAATAACATCAGTTGCATGTGTTGTTCTTTAAAATACAGTGATTTTTGTTACTGATACATGGTGAGAAATAAGCAGAAAGACAATTTCAACTGTTTTGCTCACTGTGGTTTCCAGTACTCAGGCTTGGAAATGCCAGAACTGACCAGGAGTGAAAAGGAAATCATTTCACTACATCAAGAAGTTAGGCACTACGAAGAATTTGAAGGTAACTATCGACAGTCACCTTGAATGTTACAATAAAAATGAGGGTTTGTGGGATGCTATCATTGATAGCATTGTATAGAGTTAGTCCATTATCTGCAGTAGTTGTCTTCGCTGATTTTGTTCATTGCATACACTGGATGATTCCTCCATCAATAACTATTAGGAACTAAAACCCAGCCTTACAGTACTGTAGCATTATTGATAGTGTTCTAACTTGTTTTGTGTTTCATTTAAACACATACTTTATTATCCAGTTTGGCTTTTTCATAATTGAGAAAATCTGCAGATGCTGGAAATCAAAGCAACACAACAAGATGCTGGAGGAACTCAGCAGGTCAGGAAGCATCTATGGAAAAGAGTAAACAGTCAACGCTTCGGGCCGAGACCCTTCATCAGAACTGGAAAAGAAAGATGAGAAGTCAGAGTAAGAAGGTGGGGGGAGGGGAGGAACAAGTAGAAGGTGGTAGGTGAGAGGTGAAACTGGGAGAGGGAGAGGGGTGAAGTAAAGAGCTGGGAAGTTGATTGGTGGAAGTGACAAGGGGCTGAAGATAGGGGAATCTGACAGGAGAGGAGAGAAGGTCACGGAAGAAAGGGAAGGGGAGGAGCACCAGAGGGAAGTGGTGGGCAGGTAAGGAGATAATATGAGAGAGGGAAATGGGAATGGGGGATAGTGAAGGGTGGGGGGAGGGTAACTACTGGAAGTTCAAGAAATCAATGTTCATGCCATCAAGTTGGAAGCAACCCAGATGGAATATAAAATTTTGCTCCCCAACCTAAGCGTGGCCTCATTGTGGCAGCAGAGGAAGCCAAGGACTGACATGTCGGAATAGGAATGGGAAGTGGAATTAAATTGGGTGGCCACTGGAAGATCCCACATTTTCTGGCGCTCAGCAGGTGCTCGGTGAAATGGTCTCCCAATCTACATCAGGTCTCATGGATATACAGGAGGCTACACCGGAAGCACCATATACAGTAGATGACCCCAACAAACTCACCTGGAAGGTCTGTTTAGGGCCCTGAATGGTAGTGGGGAGGAAGTGTAGGGGCAGGTGTAGCATTTGTTCCACTTGCAAGGGTAACTGCCAGGAAGGAGATCAGTGGAGAGGGATGAATGAACAATGGAGTCGTGTAGGGACCGATCCCTGCAGAAGGCAGAAAGTGAGAGGGAGGGAGAGATGTACTTGGTGTGGGATCCCATTGGAGATGGCGGAATTTACAGACAATTATGTGCTGGACACAGAGTTTACTGGGGTGGTAGGTGAGGACAAGAGGGACCCTATCCTGGGTGGGGTTGTGGGTGGATGGGGTGAGGGCACACGTGCACGAAATGGAAGAGATGCAGACGAGAGCAGCGTTGATGGTGGAGGAAGGGAAGCCCCTTTCTTAGTTCTAGAATGAAAAGCCCCATCCTAAGAGCAGATGTGGCGGGCACAGAGGAACTGAGAGAAGGGAGTGACAGTTTTACAAGTGGCAGGGTGGGAAGAGGTAGAGCCCAGGTAGCTGTGAACTGCCCTTTTCATACTTTCCAAAAAATAGTTCCATGAAACTTTGGCTAATTGGGGCAGCCACTAAATTGTACCAAAATGTGCTGGTCCTGATTTGTCCCAATTAACCAGAATCCACTGTATTCTAGAATTTTGACTGGATTTAATTATTTTGCACAGGGACTATTTTTGTAAAGACAGTATTTAAAATAAACGCCTCAAGAATTTAGTTGATGACCTTTTTCTTAATTTTAGACCTAAGCTGAGTTTTGTTTACTGTTAATATATGGTTTCATTTAATTCTTTACTTTAGGGGTTTCTAAAACTTACCAGCCGCAACATTTCTAAATATGTTGGCAAGAGTGTTGTTTGATAATTGTGAATAATTGAATTTCAAAACTGCCACAAATATAAGACTAGTAGAAAAGTGGACTCAAATCAGTAGAAAAACATTTTTACCAATGTGCACGCAGAAGTAACTTCAAGGCAATCATCTCTCAATGGTTACAGATAAATGTTTTGCTCTGTTTGCAACCTGATCTTTTCAATTAGATCACTTCCTTTTAAATGTAAACAGTGATTGCTATCATTTACATTGTGATATATATTGCTTAAGTTACACGTGCTTCAGACTGTTAGTCCTAATCATGGATCAGTTCCAGATTTTGCAGACAGTAATATTAACATTTTCTATACTCATCAATTATGGCACAGTTTCAGTTTTGAAAGGTTTCCAAAATGATTTTATTTAACCTTTTCTTCCTGTAATACATTGCATTACTTGTGATTACATCAATGCAAAACCAAGTGAAAGCTAATAATTATATACTTCCATCCCCCATCAGGAAGGTCTCAAAGCTCTACACTTCTTTTTGGATTCCAGACCTAATCAGTTCCCCTCTACCACCACTCTGCTCCGTCTAGCGGAATTAGTCCTTACTCTTAATAATTTCTCCTTTGGCTCCTCCCACTTCCTCCAAACTAAAGGTGTAGCTATGGGCGCCCGTATGGGTCCTAGCTATGCCTGTCTTTTTGTTGGGTTTGTGGAACAATCTATGCTCCGTGCCTATTCTGGTATCTGTCCCCCACTTTTCCTTCGCTACATCGACGACTGCATTGGCACTGCTTCCTGCACGCATGCAGAACTCGTTGACTTTATTAACTTTGCCTCCAACTTTCACCCTGCCCTCAAGTTTACCTGGTCCATTTCTGACACCTCCCTCCCCTTTCTAGATCTTTCTGTCTCTGTCTCTGTCTCTGGAGACAGCTTATCCACTGATGTCTACTATAAGCCTACTGACTCTCACAGCTATCTGGACTATTCCTCTTCTCACCCTGTCTCTTGCAAAAATGCCATCCCCTTCTCGCAATTCCTCCGTCTCCGCCGCTTCTGCTCTCAGGATGAGGCTTTTCATTCTAGGACGAGGGAGATGTCTTCCTTTTTTAAAGAAAGGGGCTTCCCTTCCTCCACTATCAACTCTGCTCTTAAACGCATGTCCCCCATTTCACGTACATCTGCTCTCACTCCATCCTCCCGCCACCCCACTAGAAATAGGGTTCCCCTGGTCCTCACCTACCACCCCACCAGCCTCCGGGTCCAACATATTATTCTCCGTAACTTCCGCCACCTCCAACAGAATCCCACCACTAAGCACATCTTTCCCTCCCCCCCCCCGCATTCCGCAGGGATCGCTCCCTACGCAACTCCCTTGTCCATTCGTCCCCCTATCCCTCCCCACTGATCTCCCTCCTGGCACTTATCCGTGTAAACAGAACAAGTGCTACACATGCCCTTACACTTCCTCCCTTACCACCATTCAGGGCCCCAAACAGTCCTTCCAGGTGAGGCAGCACTTCACCTGTGAGTCGACTGGGGTGATATACTGCGTCCAGTGCTCCCGATGTGGCCTTTTATATATTGGCGAGACCCAATGCAGACTGGGAGACCGCTTTGCTGAACCTCTACGCTCTGTCCACCAGAGAAAGCAGGATCTCCCAGTGGCCACACATTTTAATTCCACATCCCATTCCCATTCTGACATGTCTATCCACGGCCTCCTCTACTGTAAAGATGAAGCCACACTCAGGTTGGAGGAACAACACCTTATATTCCGTCTGGGTAGCCTCCAACCTGATGGCATGAACATCGACTTCTCTAACTTCCACTAAGGCCCCACCTCCCCCTCGTACCCCATCTGTTACTTATTTTTATGCACACATTCTTTCTCTCACTCTCCTTTTTCTCCCTCTGTCCCTCTGAATATACCTCTTGCCCATCCTCTGGGTCCCCCCGCCCCCTCCTTGTCTTTCTTCCCGGACCTCCTGTCCCATGATCCTCTCATATCCCCTTTTGCCTATCACCTGTCCGGCTCTTGGCTCTATCCCTCCCCCTCCTGTCTTCTCCTATCATTTTGGATCTCCCCTTCCCCCTCCAACTTTCAAATCCCTTCTCACTCTTCCTTCAGTTAGTCCTGACGAAGGGTCTCGGCCTGAAACGTCGACTGCACCTCTTCCTACAGATGCTGCCTGGCCTGCTGCGTTCACCAGCAACTTTGATGTGTGATGCTTGAATTTCCAGCATCTGCAGAATTCCTGTTGAAAGCTAATAATTCTAAGCCATGAAATTCAGTTCCAAGGCACAACATTTGTCTATGTATTTTTAATATTTATTTTCAGGATTTTGGCATTGGTTTCAAGGCCGTTATTTATTGCAATGAGAAGGCATTCATGAACCACTACAGTGCCGGCAAAGGTATACCCTCCGGGATCTTCAGTAAGGAGCTCTAAAGTACCTTCAGTAAAGAGATCCAGCAATATTTTTCTAAATGTGTAAACTGGATGGGAATCTTGAACTGGTGATGTTCCTATCTGCCCCTTTCCTTTGCCATTCTTCCCCTTCAGAAGAGGGCATGGGTTTGGGAAGTTTTCTCAGAAGTAGCCCTGGCACGTTATTATGTTTTCTAACTTCAAAGCATTAAACTAATTTGAAGGAAGACATGGAAATCCAAAATGTGAGTCTAAATTCATGTTTACTTTAAGCAAGGCATGCATGTATTGGGTGGTAGCATGAAGATGTAGCAATTCACGAATTTATCATATAACCTGTAATGAATTATTTAAATGAATGATAACGCTTATGCAACCTATATTTTGGGGACAGAGCAGGGAATTAGAGGTCAACTTATGATTTATTGGTCAGGGACGTGGAACAGTTAAAGGTTAGGCTGGAATTTGCTTTGGAGCTCTCTGTGGTCAAAGTCCACCGATCCCCTTGGACAGATGTCAGGTTGGCAGGTGCTCTGGACGAAGACCAGAGTGAGGATGAAGGCTGGTGCCACCCCCACCTCCAACCACTTCCCACCACCCCCAGCTTGGCAGGTGCCAGGATCAGAGGCCCATACGGGCAGGAGGCACAAAGGTCAGTGACCCCACCACACCCCTCTCCCAGGTCAGCAGATCAACGAGTCTGGAGTTTGAGGTCTGGAATTTGGAATCCCACCATTGGTGAGTCCCGGGATTCATGCTGAACACCGAAGTCCAAAGGTCAAAGACTAAATTTAGCAAGTCCAGAAGCCAAGGCCTGATGGCCAAAGCCCTCGTCTGTGAGTCTGAGATGCCACTGGGGAAGTCAGAGGCCTTTGTCTGTGATTCCACCGGGGAAGTCAGAGGCCCGATGTCTACGAGTCCGCAAGTCCACTGGAGGATGGAGGCTTGGAGAAGCCCGTCTATGAGTGTGAATGTGGTGAGTGGATGGCTGGGAGGAAAAGGAATTGTTTTGCTGTTGTTTTCTTTTGATGCTATAGTGGTATTGTTGTACTTGCTTGTGTTCTACTGAAAATTGTTGGCATGCTATGATGGTGCTGGAATGTGTGATGACACTTGCGGGCTGCCCCAAGCGTAACCTTAGATTGTGTTGGTTGTTAATGCAAACAATGCATTTCCCTGTATGTTTTTAATGTACATGTGTTAAATAAACAAATGATTCTGAAATATGATACCTGTTCTCATAACCACAGCAGTTAGGTGGCTGGTTCAGTTGATTTTGTGGTCAACCATGACCATCAGAATATGGATGCTGGTGACTCAGTGATGGTGATGTCATTGAACAGCAAGGGTAATTGTTGCACTCTCTCCTGTTGGAGATGGCTATTGCCTCTGGCACTTTGGTGAAGTGAAAGTTATTTACCACTTATCTGCCCATGATCTGCTGCAAGGAGGCATGTTTTAGTTAATTTGCTAAAAATTTGGGAATGAAACTGAACATTGTGCAGACACCAGTGCTCATTCCATCCTGACATTCAATGGAAGGAAGTTCATTGAAGAAGCTGATGAAAATGAACGGACCGGATCCCCCAGGATTCTGAGAATGCCATTTGTTGTAATCTCTGCAAATGACGTGCTATGAATGTTGTACTGACCTCTCACAATACAACCAGCTTCCTGTGTGTGGTGCACCATTCTAGACTTTGGAGAGTGTACCTCTCAATGTCCATAGACCTCAGTTCTAACAGATCCTTTTAATGTCATACAGCAGTCAAATATGGCCCTGAAAATAAAGACAGTCACTCACTTCACCTCTGGAACTCAGCTCTTTAGCCTGTGTTTGGATCAATGCTATGGTGCGGTCTTAAGCCAAGTCGTCCTGGCAAAACCCCAAACAGACATATCACTGCATTCTGCTTCAGAACACTGTCAATAATGTCTTCCATCAGTTTACTAAAGTCCGACAGTAATGAGAACAATTGGTTATGTCCAGCTTTTTATGAACGAACATATCTGAGCAATTTTGCACATTGCTGAGTAGATGCCAAGGTTGTAACAACGATAGACCAGTTTGGCTAAAGGCACAGCTAGTTCTGAAACCCAGGTCTTGAGCATTATAGGTGAGATACTATCTGGATCCCTAGTCTTTGACTAAACTAGTGCTCTCAGCCATTTCTTCATAGCACATGGATTACTTGAGTTGGCTGGAGACAGGCTTCTGTGATGGCTGAGGTCTCAGGAGAGATCTTAGTTAGATCATTTAATGCATGACTGTATAGATATGAAGACATTTTAGTTAAGTTAAATCAGGAACATTGCATGAACTGTGATCCTCTATGATAGATTTTTGAGAGACCAGATATGAGAATGGGGTTAAAGCCAAGATCGGGTCAACCACCGACTGTGCAAAATACTCATTTTATGGGGTCCTGTATGTTTTTGACAACATAATGCATGGATGACCCTGGACACAGAGAGTGCACATTAATCTTCCATATGTGGCTTGCTGTCTTAAAGACCCAAGGTAGAGCCCCACCACCAGTTACAAATGTGCTCTACATACAGGAGCCCAGGGGGTTTGAGTGGGTTGGATTTGCCAACTGCCCTGGAACTGCAGGACTCTTCGGTCGGGTGGGAACGGGTCATTTCCATGAGCCTTCTCTCCCTCTCCCACGAGCCGCATCAACTGGTGACAGGGTCGAGCTGCGCAGAGCTGGGAGCACTGAACGGACTCAGTGAGTCAGTGAGACCAGCTGGTGGCCACCCTTCCCATGCCTGATCACTTCCCCATCACAGCTGCTTGTGTTCATTTCCAACTAACAAACAATTTGGGTTGCAAACAGCTCCCTGGAACAGAATCCTATTGGCCCCAGTTATCTGAATCCTGCCAGATCCCTGAAAGGCTTCAAAGGCTAAAGGTTTGATTTAGATAAAAATATAAAGATCAATGTAAATTTACTATCAAAGTACGTATGTCACCATATGCAACCCTGAGATTCATTTTCTTGCAGGCATACTCAATAAATCCATAACAGAATAATAACCTTAATAGTTATAAACATAAAAGTTTGAGCAGTGTGCAATTGAAGAGATTGTAATCCTGAAAAGACATAGTCCACAGGTTTGTCAATTGAGTAGAAAAGGCAGCAACTCACAGTAGTTTGCAGCTTTGAGCAGCAGCCAATCATTAATGGATCTATACTACCCAACAGTCCAAGGGATTTTCAGAAATCACAGACCGTTGCAAGAAACCAGGTTGCTATAGAAGGTGATTTTAACTTCCCACATATTGACTGGTATTCCCATATTGTAAAAGGACTAGATGGGATAGACTTCATCAAATGTGTTCAGGAAACTTTCCTTAATCAGTACATAGAAGTCCCAGTGAGAAAGTGGCGATACATTCATTCCAAATAAACTGATTCCTAAGCTCCGTTACCTGGGCCTTAGCACTCAGATCTGCAACTGGATCTCCAACTTCCTCACAGACAGGACCCAGGCTGTAAAAATAGGGGACAAGCTCTCCTCTACAATCACTCTGAGCACCGGTGCCCCACAAGGCTGTGTACTCAGCCCCCTGCTGTATTCACTGTGCACCCATGATTGTGTAGCCAAATTTCATTTTCCATTGAACTCAATATATAAGTTTGCTCATGACACAACAATTGTAGGCCGTATCTCGGGTAATGATGAGTTTGAGTACAGAGAGGAAATTAAGAACCTGCTGGCATGGTGCGAAGACAATAACCTATCCCTCAACGTCAGCAAGACGAAGGAATTGGTTGTTGACTTCAGAAAGAGCAGCGGACCGCACAACCCAATTTACATCGGTGGTATGCAAGCGGAACAGGTCAAAAGCTTTAAGTTCCTTGGGGTCAATATCACAAATGACCTGACTTGGTCCAACCAAGCAGAGTCCACTGCCAAGAAGGCCCACCAGCACCTTTACTTCCTGAGAAAGCTAAAGAAATTTGGCCTGAGCTCTAAAACCCTCAGTAATTTTTATAGATGCACCATAGAAAGCATTCTTCCAAGGGTGCATCACAACCTGGTATGGAAGTTGTCCTGTCCAAGACCAGAAGAAGCTGCAGAAGATCATGAACACAGCCCAGTACATCACACAAACCAATCTTCCGTCCTTGGACTCACTTTACGCCGCACGCTGTCGGAGCAGTGCTGCCAGGATAATCAAGGACATGACCCACCCAGCCAACACACTTTTTGTCCCTCTTCCCTCCGGGAGAAGGCTCAGGAGCTTGAAGACTCGTACGGCCAGATTTGGGAACAGCTTCTTTCCAACTGTGATAAGACTGCTGAACGGATCCTGACCCGGATCTGGGCCGTACCCTCCAAATATCTGGACCTGCCTCTCGTTTTTTTTGCACTACCTTACTTTCTCTTTTCTATTTTCTATTTATGATTTATAATTTAAATTTTTACTATTTACTATCCATTTTTACTCCAGGGAGCGCGAAGCACAGAATCAAATATTGCTGTGATGATTGTACGCTCTCGTATCAATTGTTTGGCGACAATAAAGTAAATAAATAAATACATGAACTCCTATTAGGGTATGAGACCGGGCAGGTGACAGAAGTTTGTGTAGGGGAATACTTTGCATCTAGTCATCACAATGCCATTAGCTTCAAAGTAAATACCTGTATCCAAAAAGATAGGCCTGGTCCACAGGTTGAGATTCTAAATTGGAGAAAGGCTAATTTTGATGGTACAAGAAAGAACCTGGCAAGTGTGGATTGGAGCAGGCTGTTTAGTGGCAAGAGTGTGCTTGGTAAGTGGGAGGCATTCAAAAGTGAAATTTTGAGAGCATGGAGCTTGCATGGATCTGTCAGAATAAAAGGCGTAGGCATAGGCATAATATCACGCGTAGGAAACCTTGGTTTTCAAGAGTTATTAAAGGCCTATAGCGGTATATGGAGGTAGGAGTAAATGGGGTACTTATGGAATATAAGAAATGCAAAAGAACACTGCAAAAGAAATCATGAGGGCTAAAAGAAGGCATTAGATTAGATTAGATTATGAGGACACAGAGTCCTCTTTTATTGTCATTTAGTAATGCATGCATTAAGAAATGATACAATGTTTCTCCAGAATGATATCACAGAAACAGATGACAAACCAACTGAAAAACTGACAAAAACCACATAATTATAACATATAGTTACAACAGTGCAAAGCAATACCGTAATTTGATAAAGAACAGACCATGGGCACGGTAAAAAGTCTCAAAGTGATTAGGCATGAGGTTGCCCTAGCAGATAAATTGAGGTAGAATCCTAGGGGATTCAACAGATATGTTAAGAGCAAAAGGTTTGCAAGGGACAAAATTACTCTGTTGGAAGATCAGTATGATAATCCATATGTGGAGCCAAAAGAGATGGTGGAGATCTTAAATTTGCATCTTTATTTACTCAGGGGACGGACCAGTCTATAGAAATGAGGCAAAGCGGCATCAATTTCATGGATCCTATCCTGATTAAAGAGGAGGAGCTATTAGCTGTGCTGAGGCAAATTAGGGTGGATAAATCCCGAGGGCATGACAAGGTGTTCCCTTGAATCCTGCGGGAGGCAAATGTAGAAATTGCTGAGGCCCTAGCAGAGATATTTAAAACATCCTTAGCGACAGGAGAGGTACCAGAAGATTGAAAGATAGCCATTGTTGTTGCACTGTTCAAGAAAGGCTCTAAACTGCTTCTTCAACTGCCCCTTGCTTCAGTCTAAGATCCCCTCGTGTTTTAAGAAGGCAACGATAATCCCAGTGCCGAAGAAGAGCAAGGTGGCATGCCTGAATGATTATCGACCTGTGGCTTTGATATCAATTACTATGAAGTGCTATGAGCGATTGGTTATGGCACACATCAACCACAGCCTACCGGTCAAGCTCGATGCTTTGCAATTCACCTACCGGAGCAACAGGTCAACAGCAGATGCCATCTCTCTGGCCCTATATTCCTTCTTAGAACACCTGGAGAATAAAGGCGCATACGTAAGGCTCCTTTTCATTGACTACAGCTCTGCCTTTAATACCATCATTCCAAATAAACTGATTCCTAAGCTCCAGAACTTGGGCCTTAGCACTCAGATCTGCAGCTGGATCTTCAACTTCCTCACAGACAGGACCCAGGCTGTAAAAATAGGGGCAAACAACAGGAATTCTGCAGATGCTGGAAATTCAAGCATCACACATCAAAGTTGCTGGTGAACGCAGCAGGCCAGGCAGCATCTGTAGGAAGAGGTGTAGTCGATGTTTCAGGCCGTGACCCTTCGTCAGGACTAACTGAAGGAAGAGTGAGTAAGGGATTTGAAAGTTGGAGGGGGAGGGGAGATCCAAAATGATAGGAGAAGACAGGAGGGGGAGGGATGGAGCCAAGAGCCGGACAGGTGATAGGCAAAAGGGGATACGAGAGGATCATGGGACAGGAGGTCCGGGAAGAAAGACAAGGGGGGTGTGGGACCCAGAGGATGGGCAAGAGGTATATTCAGAGGGACAGCGGGAGAAAAAGGAGAGTGAGAGAAAGAATGTGTGCATAAAAATAAGTAACAGATGGGGTACAAGGGGAAGGTGGGGCCTTAGCGGAAGTTAGAGAAGTCGATGTTCATGCCATCAGGTTGGAGGCTACCCAGACGGAATATAAGGTGTTGTTCCTCCAACCTGAGTGTGGCTTCATCTTTACAGTAGAGGAGGCCGTGGATAGACATGTCAGAATGGGAATGGGATGTGGAATTAAAATGTGTGGCCACTGGGAGATCCTGCTTTCTCTGGCGGACAGAGCGTAGATGTTCAGCAAAGCGGTCTCCCAGTCTGCGTCGGGTCTCGCCAATATATAAAAGGCCACATCGGGAGCACCGGACGCAGTATAGCACCCCAATCGACTCACAGGTGAAGTGTTGCCTCACCTGGAAGGACTGTTTGGGGCCCTGAATGGTGGTAAGGGAGGAAGTGTAAGGGCATGTGTAGCACTTGTTCCGCTTACACGGATAAGTACCAGGAGGGAGATCAGTGGGGAGGGATGGGGGGGACGAATGGACAAGGGAGTTGCATAGGGAGCGATCCCTGCGGAATGCAGAGAGAGGGGGGGGAGGGAAAGATGTGCTTAGTGGTGGGATCCCGTTGGAGGTGGCGGAAGACAACTCGCGGCTACCTCCTCTTATTTACCCCTCGATCGTGACCCCACTAAGGAGCGCCAGGCCATTGTCTCCCACACTATCACCGATTTTATCTGCTCAGGGGATCTCCCACCCACTGCTACCAACCTTATAGTTCCCACACCTCGCACTTCCCGTTTCTACCTCCTACCCAAGATCCACAAACCTGCCTGTCCTGGCCGACCTATTGTCTCAGCTTGCTCCTGCCCCACCGAACTTGTTTCTGCATACCTCGACACAGTTTTATCCCCCCTTGTGCAATCCCTTCTGACCTATGTTCGTGACACTTCTCACGCTCTTAAACTTTTCGATGATTTTAAGTTCCCTGGCCCCCACCGCTTTATTTTCACCATGGATATCCAGTCCTTATATACTTCCATCCCCCATCAGGATGGTCTCAAAGCTCTACGCTTCTTTTTGGATTCCAGACCTAATCAGTTCCCCTCTACCACCACTCTGCTCCGTTTAGCGGAATTAGTCCTTACCCTTAATAATTTCTCCTTTGGCTCCTCCCACTGCCTCCAAACTAAAGGTGTAGCTATGGGCACCCATATGGGTCCTAGCTATGCCTGCCTTTTTGTTGGCTTTGTGGAACAATCTATGTTCCGTGCCTATTCTGGTATCTGTCCCCCACTTTTCCTTCGCTACATCGATGACTGCATTGGCGCTGCTTCCTGCACGCATGCAGAACTCGTTGACTTTATTAACTTTGCCTCCAACTTTCACCCTGCCCTCAAGTTTACCTGGTCCATTTCTGACACCTCCCTCCCCTTTCTAGATCTTTCTGTCTCTGTCTCTGGAGACAGCTTATCCACTGATGTCTACTATAAGCCTACTGACTCTCACAGCTATCTGGACTATTCCTCTTCTCACCCTGTCTCTTGCAAAAACGCCATCCCCTTCTCGCAATTCCTCCGTCTCCGCCGCATCTGCTCTCAGGATGAGGCTTTTCATTCTAGGACGAGGGAGATGTCTTCCTTTTTTAAAGAAAGGGGCTTCCCTTCCTCCACTATCAACGCTGCTCTTAAATGCATCTCCCCCATTTCACGTACACCTGCTCTCACTCCATCCTCCCGCCACCCCACTAGGAATAGGGTTCCCCTTGTCCTCACCTACCACCCCACCAGCTTCCGGGTCCAACATATTATTCTCCGTAACTTCCGCCACCTCCAACAGGATCCCACCACTAAGCACATCTTTCCCTCCCCCCCTCTCTCTGCATTCCGCAGGGATCGCTCCCTACGTAACTCCCTTGTCCATTCGTCCCCCCCCATCCCACCCCACTGATCTCCCTCCTGGCACTTATCCGTGTAAGCGGAACAAGTGCTACACATGCCCTTACACTTCCTCCCTTACCACCATTCAGGGCCCCAAACAGTCCTTCCAGGTGAGGCATCACTTCACCTGTGAGTCGACTGGGGTGATATACTGCGTCCGGTGCTCCCGATGTGGCCTTTTATATATTGGTGAGACCCGACGCAGACTGGAAGACCGCTTTGCTGAACATCTATGCTCTGTCCGCCAGAGAAAGCAGGATCTCCCCGTGGCCACACATTTTAATTCCACATCCCATTCCCATTCTGACATGTCTATCCACGGCCTCCTCTACTGTAAAGATGAAGCCACACTCAGGTTGGAGGAACAACACCTTATATTCCGTCTGGGTAGCCTCCAACCTGATGGCATGAACATCGACTTCTCTAACTTCCGCTAAGGCCCCACCTCCCCCTCGTACCCCATCTATTACTTATTTTTATGCACACATTCTTTCTCTCACTCTCCTTTTTATCCCTCTGTCCCTCTGAATATACCTCTTGCCCATCCTCTGGGTCCCCCCCTCCCCACCGTCTTTCTTCCCGGACCTCCTGTCCCATGATCCTCTCGTATCCCCTTTTGCCTATCACCTGTCCAGCTCTCGGCTCTATCCCTTCCCCTCCTGTCTTCTCCTATCATTTTGTATCTCCCCCTCCCCCTCCTACTTTCAAATCCCTTACTCACTCTTCCTTCAGTTAGTCCTGACGAAGGGTCTCGGCCTGAAACGTCGACTGCACCTCTTCCTACAGATGCTGCCCGGCCTGCTGCGTTCACCAGCAACTTTGATGTGTGTAAAAATAGGGGACAAGTTCTCCTCTACAATCACTCTGAGCACCAGTGCCCCACAAGGCTGTGTACTCAGCCCCCTGTTGTACTCACTGTACACCCATGATTGTGTAGCCAAGTTTCCATTTTCCATTGAACTCAATATATAAGTTTGCTCATGACACAACAATTGTAGGCCGTATCTCAGGTAATGATGAGTTTGAGTACAGAGAGGAAATTAAGAACCTGCTGGCATGGTGCGAAGACAATAACCTATCCCTCAACGTCAGCAAGACGAAGGAATTGGTTGTTGACTTCAGAAGGAATAGCAGACCGCACGACCCAATTTACATCGGTGGTACGCAAGTGGAACAGGTCAACAGCTTTAAGTTCCTTGGGGTTAATATCACAAATGACCTGACTTGGTCCAACCAAGCAGAGTCCACTGCCAAGAAGGCCCACCAGGCCCTTTACTTCCTGAGAAAGCTAAAGAAATTTGGCCTGTCCCCTAAAACCCTCACTAATTTTTATAGATGCACCATAGAAAGCATTCTTCTTGGGTGCATCACAACCTGGTATGGAAGTTGTCCTGTCCAAGACCAGAAGAAGCTGCAGAAGATCATGAACACGGTGCAGCACATCACACAAACCAATCTTCCATCCTTGGACCCACTTTACACCGCACACTGTCGGAGCAGTGCTGCCAGGATAATCAAGGACACGACCCACTCAGCCAACACACTTCTCATCCCTCTTCCCTCCGGGAGAAGGCTCAGGAGCTTGAAGACTCGTACGGCCAGATTTGGGAACAGCTTCTTTCCAACTGTGATAAGACTGTTGAACGGATCCTGACCCGGATCTGGGCCGTACCCTCCAAATATCCGGACCTGCCTCTCGGTTTTTTTGCACTACCTTAACTTCGATTTTTCTATTTTCTATTTATGATTTATAATTTAAATTTTGAATATTTACTATCGATTTGTAATCCAGTGAGCGGGAAGCGCAGAATCAAATATCGTTGTGATGATTGTACATTCTAGTATCAATTGTTTGGTGACAATGAAGTATAAAGTAAAGTAAAATAAAAATAAATCAGGAAACTAAAGGCTGGTGACCCTGACATCAGTAGTCGAAATGTTATTGGAAGGTATTCTGACAGACTGGATATATAAGTATTTGGAGAGACACGGACTTATTAAGGATAGTCATCATGACTTCATGCGTGGTAGGTCATCTCTAACCAATCTTATTGAGCTTTTCGAGGAACTTGCCAGGAAAGTTGATGAAGACAAAGCAGCGAATGCTGTCTGCATGGAATTTTGTAGGGTATTTGTCAAGTTCCCGCATGGAGGTTGGTAAAGAAAGTTCAGTCGCTCGGCATTCAAGATGAGGTAGTAAATTGTACAAGGCATTAGCTTTATGAAAGAAGGCAGAGAGTGGTAGTAGATGGTTGCCTCTCTGACTGGAAGCCTGTGACTAGTGGTGTGCTCAGCGATCACTGCCTGGTCCTTTGGTGTTTGTCATTTATATCAATAATCTGGCTAATAATGTGGTTAACTGGATCAGCTAATTTATGGATGACACCAAGACAGAGGGTGAAGTGGACAGTGAAGAAGGCTATCATGGATTGCAGAAGGATCTGCATCAGCTGGGAAACTGGTCTGAAAAATGGCAGATGGAATTTAACGCTGACAGGTGTGAGCTGTTGCACTTTGGTAGCACCAACCAGGGTAAGTTTTACACAGTGAACGGTAAGGCACTAGGAGTGTGGTAGAACAAAAGGATCTGGGAATACAGGTCCATAGTTCGTTGAAAGTGGTGTCACAGGTAGATGGAGTTGTTAAGAAAGATTTTGGCTCAATGGCCTTTATAAATCAAAGTATTGATTACAGGAGATGGGATGCTATATTGAAGTTGTATAAGACATTGGTGAGGCCTAATTTGGAGTATTGTGTATAGCTTTGGTCACCTACCGAGAGGAAAGATATAAATAATGTTGAAAGAGTACAGAGAAAATTTACAAGGATGTTGCCTGGTCTGCCGTACCTGAGTGATAAAGCAAGATTGTATAGGTTAGGACTTCATTCCTTGGAACGTAGAGGAGATTTGATAAAGATATACAAAATTATGAGGGGTATAGATAGGGTAAATTCAAGCAGGCTTTTTCCACTGAGGATAGATGGGACTACAACCAGAAGCATTGGGTTAACGGTAAAAGGTGAAAAGTTTAAGGGGAACATGAGGGGAAACTTCTTCAGAGGGTGTGAGAGTGTGGAATGAGCTGCCAGCACAAATGGTGCCTGCGAGCTGGATTTCAATGTTTAACTAGGTACATGGATGGTAGAGGAATGAAAGGCTATGGTCGCAGTGTAGGTCGATGGGAGTAGACAGCTTAAATAGCTCGGCATGGAGTAGATGGGTCAAAAGACCCATTTCTGTGGTGTATTTTTCTATGACTCTATGATTCTAATGGAATCAATGAAAGACTGTATCAAATTGGGTATCCAAAAAGTGTGCAAAAAAAGACAACAAACTGAAATATAAAAAAGTAATAATAATAATAAATAAATAAGCAATAAATATCAAGAACATGAGGTGAACAGTCATTGAAAGTGAGTCCGTAGGTTTACTCCCATTTCAAAGATGGGCAAGTGAAGCTGAGTGAGGTTATCCCTTTTGGTTCAAGAGCCGGATGGTTGAGGAGTAATAACCGTTCCTGATCCTCCTGATGTGAGTCCTGACTCTCCTGTACCTTCTCCCTGATGGCAGCAGTGAGAAGAGAGCATGCCCCTGAATGATGGGTGTTTCTGATGATGGATCTTGCTTTCTTGTGACAATGCTCCATGTAGATGTTCTCAATGGTGGGGAGGGCTTTACTGTGATTAACCGGGCCATATCCACTACCTTTTTGTAGGATTTTCTGTTCAGGGGCATTGCTGTTTCCATACCAGGCTGAAATACAGCCAGTCAATATACTATCCACTGCATGTATATAGAAGTTTGTCCAAGTTTTAGATCTTGTGCCAAATCTACACAAACGCCTAAGGAAGTAGAGGTGCTGTCGCACTTTCTTCGTAATTACACAGGACATGCCCTCCAAAATATTAACACCGAGGAATTTAAAGTTGCTGACCCTCACAGTTATTTTGTAAATAACACCATTCTTTGCATTTCTGGTCAGATGCTAAATGCATTTCATTGGCTTTGTATCTGTACTCGGCACAATGACAATAAAGTTGAATCTAATCTAATCTCGCCACCTCAGATCCACCGATGAAGACTGGCTCATGGATATCTGGTTTCCTCCTCCCCGAAGTCTTGCTGACATTGAGAAAGTGGTTGTGGTTATGGCACCACTCAGCCAGATTTGCAATCTCAGCTAACTTTGCTCACATGATTATCAGATGCAGCAGGCCCCAGGTTTTCCAGGAGTCTGCATGTGGCAGACGTGACCCACTGAAACTCCAAGCTCAGCCTCTGTCTGTGCACCTTACATCATGGGCTGGCCCTCCTTCCAACTGTGCTTACCCACTGCTTTCTACCTGGCTGTGTCAGGAAATTTCTCCTGAACCTGAAACTCATCTTTGTTCAACATTTGGGAGGATTTTCCACCAGAAAAGCAAGCAGGATATCTTCAGGATCAAAAAGGATAACCCTGCTGTTGAAAGTTACTTTCCCAAAACATCAATAAAAAGCTAATTAAGGTGTTAAGTATTTGTGCAGATTGAAAGCAGATGGAATTTCTGTTCTACTCCCTGCTTGACTTAATTCTATGTTTATTTAAATTTACCTTTGAATTTAAACATACAGAAGAGAATAACCTCAACTCAAACTGTGAGAACTGAACAAACAGTGTGGAATTTATTCATCGCTGGGAACTCTGAATGTGCCAAGTTCAAATGCTTGGAAAAAACTACTCCTCAAATTGTGGTGTTATTGTCTGTGGAATTATGATCGTTTCATTTGAGACCAATTCAGAATCAAATAATAGCCAGTAATTGCAGTAAAATCTCATGAGTGTTCTTGATGGAGTATATTTAATTCATTTAAATTCTAAATAAAATTAAATTCATTGTGTAACTTTAAGCAAAATTTACATCAGTTCTCAAGCTTAGACCCCAAGAATGATAGGACAGGACCATTTAAGATCAATACAATAATTGATTTCACTGAATATTACTGTAGATGCAAATATTGATTCAAGGATTTACTTCTCTAAGAACACTTTTCACAGGCCATTGTTTTAGAAAGATTAGTTTTACATTTTACCAGCACTAATCAGATTTAAGAACTGTCTTGGAAAAATTTACCAGTGAGGTTGACAAATGGAAAAAAAACCATTTGTCTGAGAGGCAGTGTTCACACAATTTCTAATGTTATGGTGAAAGGAGTTGTGTAATAACAATTATTCATGAGTTGATGTTTTATTTGGAGAACAAGCTACCATCTGGTCCTAATATCAAGTTGATTTATATTTACAGAGATGTTTCTACAGTACCATAATTGAACCAGTGACTATATTACTCAGCACGAGTTCTTCCAATAGCACTGATAGATTTAAAGGGGGAGAGGCAAATAGTATCTTGGAGGAGGAAACTCCCAGATCTCAGTCCAGCACCAATGCTGACAAAATCCAAGAGAATCTGCTTTCATCCCTAGGTTGTGTCATCTACCACAGCCCAACCAGTATTGGGAAAATCCTGTCTACTGTTCTATTGAGTTCTTTTTTTCAATGTAGGAGGCATCCTTTCGGATTGCATTGGATCAATCAAGGAGCCCTTGGCTTACTGAAAGGCTAAAATATGTGCAAGAGAGAGCAGAGCTAAATGATTAACCAAGTCACTTGGCCTTAGCAGCGAAAGAGCATAGGAGGAGAAAGAAGCAGATAAGCAAACAAATTAATAAGATTTTTACTTAAATCTGGCAATATGCTGTGGATGGGCTAATCATAGTCTTGTGCATCACAGAACAAAGGGCAATAGTTTCACTTTCAGTAGCACTTCACCTGTGAGTCTCCACTGTCAACACACTTGGTTCCACAATGACCAGAAGAATAACATGAATGCCCTACCACTAAAGAGCATTCCCCTCTCCACTCCCTCATTCTCAACTTTCTATCTGTCAAGATCGCTCTCGACGTGACTCCCTTGTCCACTTGTCCCTCCTGGTAAGCGAGACAAGTGCCACATCTGCCCCTAAACCTCCTCCTTCACCACCATTCAGGGCCTCAAATAATCCTTCCAGGTGAGGCAACACTTCATTGGTGAGTCTATCAGGATCATCGGGGTTGGCTTCTTCTGCAGTGGCAAGCCCTAAGGCAGAGCCTGTTTGTCAGTCACCTTTACTCTGTCAGTCACAAAGGGCAAGATCACCCAGTGGCCACCCTTTTTAATTCAATTTCCTGTTCCTGTTCTGACATGTCAGTCCACGACCCCTCTGCTGCCACGATAGGGCCACACTTGGGTTGGAGGAGGAACACCTTATAATCCGTCTAGGTAGCCTCCAACCAGACAGCATGAACATTGAGAACTCCAACTTCTAGTAATTTTTTTCCCCTTCCCCTTTGCCATTTTGGTTCCCTTCTCATCCCATCCCTTCTCCTCACTGGCATATCACTTCCTTCTGGTGCCCCTCCTGCTTCCCTTTCTCCCAAGGTAAACCTTCTTATTCTGGTTTCTGTCCTATTCCTTTCCAATCCTGATAAAGGTTGTATCCAGACTTGCTAAGTTCCTCTAGCATTTGTGTGTGTTGCACATAAATGCCCATTTAATCTAAATGATAAGACTGCAGATCCTGACCCGGATCTGGGCTGTACCCTTCAAATATCCAGACCTGCCTCTCAGTTTTTTTGCACTACCTTACTTCTCATTTTTCTATTTTCTATTTATGATTTATAATTTAAATTTTTAATATTTACTATCGATTTATAATCCAGGGAGCGGGAAGTGCAGAATCAAATATCGCTGTGATGATTGTACGTTCTAGTATCAATTGTTTGGTAACAATAAAGTATAAAGTAATAAAGTAAATCAGGTTGGAGCAGGATGTGTTGTGCTGAGGGTATCGCTTTGAAATGTCCCGAACCCTCAGGTCTACCTACAGTGATGGAAACCTGTACTTTGTTGTATATTTTCTAACTTTGGTATCTCTCAGATCTGTAAACAAAATGAACAGTTTCGAAATTCAGAATTAATATGGGCAATACACACATATATACACACACACACACACACACACACACAGAGGCACACAAATAGCAGAGGCACATGAAGATTTTTTTTAAAGTATCAGGTGTGAGGAAAATGTTAGACAGGACATCAGAAGAAATCGACTGCCCTTTGAGCATGGTGAGGGGGTTGCTTTAAGATCACCTCAGCTGGAGCTTTGAGTTCGTGTCTCATTCAAAAGAATACTCGCAATCCATTATCACTTCATTGCCGACAAAAACCAGCTGTGTAATAGAAGGCAGTAGGGTGCAGTAGCAATAAACTAATAAAGTAATGTAAACCTGAGCCCTCCCCATGAATACATGCAGTATATAGAATGCCATCTCCACTGCAGTTCACACTGCCCTGACCCATCTGGACAGCCCCAACTCTTACGTCAGAATGCTGCTCATTGACTACAGCATTCAATACTGTGATCCCCTCCAAGCTGATCACCAAACTTTGCCAGCTTGGTATCAGCTCATCACTCTGCAATTGGACCTTGGACTTTCTAACTAACAGACCCCAATTAGTTAAGTTAGACAACCTCTCCTCCTCCACTCTCATCCTGAACACCGGTGTCCCTCAAGACTGTGTGCTGAGCCCTCTTCGGTACTCCCTTTTCACCTATGACTGCTGTTACGTACCCCGTAACTGGGTTGCCAAATCAGCAGAAATGGAACGCTCGTTGGAGTCTGTGATTACTAGGAATTCATAAAGTTTTATTAAAGAAATAAGTAACACAGTACACTAATTGCAAGGATATAAATGTAACAGGTTAGCAATGATAATACACACATATACACAGAAATAGGGTAATAGGAATCAACCAAGCTCTATCGCAGTCTAGGGGTAAAATGATCAGTCTTAAGTGAAGCAGAGTTCAGTTCAGTTTAGTGCAGCTCGAAGTAATCGCTGTTGTTGTACCGTTGGGGGTGGGGGGAGACAGAGAGAGAGAGAGATAGGTAGATAGATGCAGTTGGTTTCGGGCAGACCTTTTGATGTCTTCTGATCCCGCTGTGGTCACCGACTGTGACCCCTCCATTCCGGATACGATCGTTCTTCCGCAGTGAACCTGGCACCCCAGGCAAGGGCGGACACACACCCCAGGTACCCACCGAACGTACCGTTACACCCTGTGAGCCTCTGACCGATTCCCGTGAAACGGTCCTCCAAACTCCCACCAACTTGCGGGGGCACACTGCTCTTACCAGGGTCTCGTGGCGTGTCGTGCCTTAGCAAACCTGCTCTTTTTATCCCCCTGCTGGGTATCACCTGTCCATCAAACTTCAAACAGTTCAGGTTCAAAGCAAACGGTCTGTCAATATCTGAATTGTGTTTCTTTCTCATTAATCTCTCTCTTCTCCCTTATTAGCATTTTGAATGTTTCTCCATTGTCTTCCGTTATCTCTCTCATTAGCATCATCCGTCCGGTAGCTCTGCTTGGCATCATATGTGACACTGCATTCCTGTACATGGTTCTAACTCCATAATCAAATTCGCAGACAGCACCACAGTGATGGCCTGATCAGAGGGGATGACAAGACGGCCTACAGAGACGAGGTCCAGCACCTGGCCGTGTGGTGTGCCGACAACAACCTGGCCCTTAACACCCAGAAGACCAAAGAGATCATTGTGGACTTCAGGCATGCTAGGAGCCACACTCACGTCCCCATCTACATCAATGGAGCTGTAGTGGAGCGTGTATCAAGCTTCAAATTCCTTGGTGTCCATGTTTCCGAGGATCTCACCTGGTCCCTGAACTCCTCCATCCTGATCAAAAAGGCGCAATAGCATCTTTATTTCCTGCGGAGTATCAAGAAAGCTCACCTCTGTCCCAGGATACTGACGGACTTTTACTGCTGTACCATTGAGAGCATACACACCAACTGCATCTCAGTGTAAATGGCAATTGTCCCGTATCGGACCGCAAAGCACTCCAGCGTGTGGTGAAAACTGTCCAGCGGATTATCGGCACCCAATTGCCCACCATTGAGAACATCTACCATAAACACTGCCTGGGCAGGGCGAAAAGCATTATCAAGGATGCATCTCACTCTAACCATGGACTTTTTACTCTCCTTCCATCCAGTAGGCGCTACAGGAGCCTCTGCTCCCACACCAGCAGGCACAGGAAAAGCTTCTTCCCTGAGGCTGTGACCTTGCTGAACCTCACATCACAGCGCTAAGCAGTATTGCACCCATATTGTACTGTCTCAGTACTTTGATATTTGTGTGTTGTAGCACTTACTTTTTATTTGCAGTTATTTTGTAAATAACACTATTCTTTACATTTCTGGTTTGATGCTAACTGCATTTCATTGGCTTTGTATCTGTACTCTGCACAATGACAATAAATCTAATCTAATCTAATAAGGTAGATGAATTGGTAGCAGTTACTGATCGGCATGTATAACGTGTGGGCATCACGGAATCATGGCTGAAAGAAGGTTATAGCTGGGAGCTTAACGCCTAAGGATGCACATTTTATTGAAAAGATAATCAGGTAGGCAGAAGGGGTGGTGTGGCTCAGATGGTAAAAAATGAAATCAAATCCTTAGAATGAGGTGATATAGGATTGGAAGGTGTAGAATCATTGTGGTAGAGCTACGAAACTGCAAGGGTAAAAATACCCTGATGGGAATTACAAACCCCATTTCCAGAAAAGTTGGGATATTTTCTAAAATGCAATAAAAACAAATATCTGTGATATGTTAATTCACGTGAACCTTTATTTAACTGACAAAAGTACAAAGAAAGGATTTTCAATAGTTTTACTGACCAACTTAATTGCATTTTGTAGACATACACAAACTTAGAATTTGATGGCTGCAACACACTCAACAAAAGTTGGGACAGAGGCATGTTTACCATTGTGTTAAACACCTTTCCTTTTAATAACACTTTTTAATCGTTTTGGAACTGAGGATACTAATTGTAGTAGATTTGCAATTGGAAATTTTGTCCATTCTTGCTTGATATAAGACTTCAGCTGCTCAACAGTCCGAGGTCTCCGTTGTCTGATTCTCCTCTTCATGATGCGCCATACATTTTCAATAGGAGATAGATCTGGACTGGCAGCAGGCCAGTCAAGCACACGCACTCTGTGTGTACAAAGCCACGCTGTTGTAGCCCGTGCAGAATGTGGTCTGGCATTGTCCTGTTGAAATAAGCATGGACGTCCCGGGAAGAGACATCGCCTTGATGGCAACATATGTCTCTCTAAAATCCTAATATACACCTCAGAGTCAATGGTACCTTCACATACATGCAACTCACCCATGCCGTGGGCACTGATGCACCCCACACAATCACAGATGCTGGCTTTTGCACCTTTCGCTGATAACAATCTGGATGGTCGTTTTCATCTTTGGCATGGAGAACTCGACGCCCGTCTTTTCCGAAAACTAGCTGAAATGTGGACTCATCTGACCACAGCACACAGTTCCACAGTCTTTCGGTCCATCTGAGATGAGCTCGGGCCCAGAGAACTCGCCGGCATTTCTGCATAGAGTTGATGTATGGCTTCCTCCTTGCGTAATACAGTTTCAAGTTGCATTTCTGGATGCAGCGACGGACTGTGTTGAGTGACAATGGTTTTCTGAAGTACTCCCGAGCCCAGGTGGCTATAATCGCAACAGTAGCATGACGGTTTCTTAGGCAGTGCCGCCTGAGGGCTCGAAGATCACGCGCATTCAACAGTGGTTTCTGATCTTGCCCTTTACGCATTGAGATGTCTCTGAATTCTCTGAATCTTTTCATAATATTATGTACAGTAGATGTTGAAAGACCCAAATTCTCTGCAATCTTGCGTTGAGAAACGTTCCTTTTGAACTGATTCTTGAATATTTTGTGCACTTTTCAATCTTATTTTAACTCTGTCCCAACTTTTGTTGAGTGTGTTGCAGCCATCAAATCCTAAATTTGTGTATATTTACAAAATACAATTAAGTTGGTCAGTAAAACTATTGAAAATCTTTTCTTTGTACTTCTGTCGGTTAAATAAAGGTTCAGGTGAATTAACGTATCACAGATTTTTGTTTTTATTGCATTTTGGAAAATATCCCAACTTTTCTGGAAATGGGGTTTGTATATACAGGTCTCTGAACTGTAGCAAAGATGTGGGCTACAAATTACAACTGGAAATAGAAAGTGCATGTATAAAGGGCAATGGTATGAACCAACAAGGGGATTAGATATTCTGGATTGGGTGTTGTGCAGTGAACTGGAATTGATTAGAGAGCTGAAGGTAAAATAACCGTAAGGGAGCAGTGATCATAAAATATGATAGAATTCACCCTGCAATTTGAGAAGGAGAAGCTAAAGTCAGATGTATCAGTAGTACAGTGGAATAAAGGGAATTATGGAGGCATGGAGGAGGAGCTGGTCAAAGTTGATTGGAAAGGGACACTAGCAGGTATGAAGGCACAGGATAGATTAAATTAAAGGCATCTGTTAGTCTTGCGAGACCATGGATCTGCACCTGGAAAGTCTTCACTCTCCAGGGCGCAGGCCTGGGCAAGGTTGTATGGAAGACCAGCAGTTGCCCATGTTGCAAGTCTCCCCTCTCCATGACACCAATGTTGTCTAAGGGAAGGGCATTAGGACCCATACAGCTTGGCACCAGTGTCGTCAAAGAGCAATGTGTGATTAAGTGCCTTGCTCAAGGACACAACACGTTGCCTCGGCTGGGGCTCGAACTCACAACCTTCAGGTCACTAGTACAATGCCTTAACAACTTGGCCACATGCCCACAGGATAGATACAACCCAAAGAAGAAGACATATTCTAAAGTCAGGATGATGTAACCATGACTGATAAGGGAAGTTAAAGCCAACATAAAAGCCAAAGAGAGGGCATAATAGAGCAAAAATTAATGGGAAGTTAGAGGATTGGGAAGTTTTTAAAAACCATCAGAGGCAACTAAAAAGTCCTAAAGAAGAAAAAGATGGAATACAAAGGTATGTTCGCCAGTAATAGAGAGGAGAGAGTAGGTATCAGTCCACTGGACATTGATGCTGGAGAGGTAGTTATGGGGGAATAAGGAAATGGGAAACAAACTGAATAAGTATTTTGCATTAGTCCTCACTGTGGGCGACACTAGCAGCATGCCAGAAGTACGAGAATATCAGGGGCATAAGTGAGTGAAGTCACCATTACTAAGGACAAGGTGCTTGGGATACTGAAAGATCTGAAGGTAGATAAGTCACCTGAACAAGACGGTCTACACACCAGGAATCTGAAAGAGGTGGCTGAGGAGATTGTGGAGGCATTAGTAATGATCTTTCAAGAATTACTAGATATTGACATGGTTCTGGAGGACTGGAAAATTGCAAATGTGACTCTACTCTTCAAAACAGGAAAGACAGAAGAAAGGATATTATAGGCTAATTAGTTTGACCTCAGTGGTTGGGAAAATGTTAGAGTTAATTGTTAAGGATGTGGTTTTGAGGTTCTCGAAGGCATATGATAAAATAGGTTGAAGTTAGCATGGTTTCCTTAAGGGAACATCTTGCCTTACAAACCTGTTGGAATTCTTTGAAGAAATAACAAGCAGGACAGATAAAGGAGAATTGGTGAATGTTGTGTACTTTGACAAGGTGCCACATGAGGCTGCTTAACAAGTATTACAGGAAAAATACAAGTATGGATAGAGCATTGGCTATTTGACAGGACACAAAGAGTGGGAATAATGGGAGCCTTTTCTGGTTGGCTGCTGGTGAATACTTGTGTTCCACAGGGGACCATGTTGGGACTGCCTCTTTTTACATTATATGTCGATGATGGAATTGGTGGTAATGTGACCAAGTTTGCGGACGATAAGAAGTTAGATGATGGGGCAGGCAGTGTTGAGGAAGCGGAGAGGTTGCAGAAGGACATAGACAGATCAGGAGAACAGGCAAATTAGCAGATGGATTAGTGTCAGGAAGTGTATGGTCATGCACTTTGGTGGAAGAAGTAAAAGCATAGCCTATTTTCTAACTGGCGAGAAAATACAAAAAGTCTGAGGTGCAAAGGTATTTCAAAGTCCTAATGCAGGGTTCTCTAAAGGTTCATTTGCAGGCTGAGTTGGTGGTGATGAAGACAAATGCAATGTTAGCATTCACTCCAAGAGTACTAGAATATAAAAGCAAAGATATAATGATGTGACTTTATGAGGCACCGATGAGGCCTCAGTTGGAGTATTGTAGTTTAGGGCCCCTTATCCTAGAAAAGTGCTGACATTGGAGAGGGTTCAAAAGAGGGTCAGAAGAATGATTTCAGGATTGAAAGGCTTATCATATGAGCAGTGTTTGATGACTGTGGGCCTGTACTCATTGGAATTGAAAATAATGAGGGGGGAAACTCATTGAAACCTATCAATTAGTGAAAGGCTTCGATCGAGTGGATGTGGAGAGGATGTTTCCTTCAGTGGGGGGGTCTAAGATTAGAGGTCACAACCTCCGAATAGAGGGACATCCATTTTGAACACAGAAGAGGAGGAATTTCTTTTGCTAGAGAGTGGTGAATATGTGGAATTCATTGCCACAAACAGCAGTGGAGGCCAAGTGATTTGGTATATTTAAAGCAGAGGTTAATAGCTTCTTGATTAGTCAGTACATGGAGGGTTATGGGAGAAGACAGGAGACTGGGGCTGAGAGGGAAATGGTGGAGCAGACTCGATGGGTGAAATGGCCTAATTCTGCTCCTATACCTTGTCGGCTTATAACTGCAGTATCAGCATGGCTTTGACAAAGGCAGGTCACGCCTTACAAGCCTGAAAGAATTCTTTGAGGATGTGACTAAACATATTGATGAAGGCAGAGCAGTAGATGTAGTGTATATGGATTTCAGTAAGGCATTTGATAAGGTATCCCATGCAAGGCTTATTGAGAAAGTAAGGAGGCACGGGATCCAAGGAGACATTGCTTTGTGGATCCAGAATTGGCCGGCCTACAGAAGGCAAAGAGTGGTTGTAGACGGATCATATTCTGCATGGAGGTTGGTGACCTCAGGGATCTGCTCTGGGACCCTTTATCTTCATCATTTTTATAAATGACCTGGATGAGGAAGTAGAGGGATGGGTTAGTAAATTTGCTGATGACACAAAGGTTGGGGGTGTTGTGGATAGTATGGAAGGTTGTCAGAGGTTACAGCAGGACATTGATAGCTTGCAAAACTGGGCTAAGAAGTGGCAGATGGAGTTCAACCCAGATAAGTGTGAGGTGGTTCATTTTGGTAGGTCAAATATGATGGCAGAATATAGTATTAATGGTAAGACACTTGGCAGTGTGGAGGATCAGAGGGATCTTGGGGTCCGAGTCCATAGGACACACAAAGCTGCTGCACAGGTTGACTCTGTGGTTAAGAAAGCATACTGTGCATTGGCCTTCATCAATTGTGGGTTTGAGTTTAAGAGCCAAGAGGTAATGTTACAGCTATATGGGACCCTGGTCAGACTTGGAGTACTGTGCTCAGTTCTGGTCACCTCACTACAGGAAGGATGTGGGAACTATAGAAAGGGTGCAGAGGAGATTTACGGGGATGTTGCCTGGATTGGGGAGCATGCCTTACGAGAATAGGTTGAGTGAACTTGGCCTTTTCTCTGTGGAGCGACGGAGGATGAGAGGTGACGTGATAGAGGTGTATAAGATGATGAGAGGCACTGATCATGTGGATAGTCAGAGGAAGTGAGTATAGGAATAGAGGGAGGTGGAGGATAAATGCGTGGCTGAGAGATTGGAGCAGGGGGCAGGGATTCAGATTTCTAGATCATTGGGACCTCTTTTGGGGCAGGTGTGACCTGTACAAAATGAAAGGGTGGCACTTGCATCTGAGGGGGACCAATATCCTGGCAGGGAGGTTTGCTAAGGCTATTGGGGAGAGTTTAAACTGGAATTGCTGGGGTATGGAAACCGAACTGAAGAGACAGAGGAAAGGGCGGTTGGCTCACATGTAGAGAAAGTTTGAGGAAAGTGCGAGAGGTAGGATAGGGAGGTGATGGAGAAGTGATACACTCAGACCGATGGTTTGAGACGTGTCTCTTTTAATGCAATAAGCATCATGGATGAGCTTAGAGCTATGATGTTGTGGCCATTAAAGAAACTTGGATGGCTCAGGAGCAGGAATTGTTACTTAGGGTACCAGGCTTTAGATATTTCAGAAAGGACAGGGAGGGAGGTAAAAGAGGTGGGGGTGTGGCATTGCTAATCAGATAGTGTCACAGCTGCAGAAAAAGAGGAAGTCATAGAGGGATTGTCTACTGAGTCTCTGTGGGGTGGAAGTTAGGTGGAAGGGATCAATAACTCTACTGGGTGTTTTTTATAGACCACCCAATAGTAACAGGGACACTGAGGAGCAGGTAGGGAAGCAGATTCTGGAAAGGTGTAATAATAGCAGCGTTGTTGTAGTGGGAGATTTTAATTTCCCAAATATTGATTGGCATCTCCCTAGAGCAAGGGGTGGAGTTCGTTAGGTGTGTTCAGGAAGGTTTCCTGACACCATGTGTAGATAAGTCTACAAGAGAAGAGACTGTACTTTATATGGTATTGGGAAATGAACCTGGTCAGGTGTCAGATCTCTCAATGGGAGAGCACTTTGGAGATAGTGATCACAATTCTATCTCCTTTACCATAGCATTGGAGAGGGACAGGAACAGACAAGTTAGGAAAGTGTTTAATTGGTGAAAGGAGAAATATGAAGCTATCAGGCAGGAACTTGGAAGCATAAATTGGGAACAGATGTTCTCAGGGAAATGTACGGCAGAAATGTGGCAAACGTTCAGGGGATATTCTGCATAGGTACGTTCCAATGAGACAGGAAAGGGATGGTAGAGTACAGGAACCGTGGTGTGCAAAGACTGTTGAAAATCTAGTCAAAAAAAAAAGAAAAGCTTACAAAAGGTTCAAAAACTAGGTAATGATAGAGATCTAGAAGATTATAAGGCTAGCAGGAAGGAGCTTAAGAATGAAATTAAGAGAGTCAGAAGGGGCCACGAGAAGGCCTTGGCGAGCAGGATTAAACCTAAGGTAATTTCTAAAGTAAGTACAAGTTCGGCACAGTATTGTGGGCCAAAGGGCCTGTATTGTGCTGTGGTTTTTCTATGTTTCTAATGCACTGCAACTGGTGCCAAGTCTTCCTCAGTATCATTTCCCAAACTCCACTAACTAGAAGAAAAAAAATGGATATTGCGGATGTAATAAAACACCAACCCCTCCAAGTCAGACACCACCCTAATTTAAACATATCTTTGTTGCTAGGTCACAACATAAGAGTTCTTATCTCTGTGCTCTGAAAGTACTTTGAGTGCATGAACTGCAACAAAGCAAGCTCCCAATTGGCTGTAGAGAATCAGCTGATTTGATGCATCACAAATTAGGAAGGAATTTAAATACAAAGATTTAAATTTAAAGGGATTTCACATTGTCAATTTTACTTTATTATTTTTGTTTCAATAGGTGAAAATTTAATATACAGATGGGGTTGTTCAAAGGGGATAACAAATTAATGACTAAAGAGGGAATTCTCTCCTGCTTCGTAAGAGAAGATACAAGACTTGAAAGTCTGGATGACTAGATTCAGGAACAGCTGCTTCCCCACTGCTGTCACACTTCTGAACAAATCACCGCTAGCAAACCTCCTTCGCAGTGTTGCTGCCACATTATTTCTATCTTTTTCATCATTGTCATTTTAGTATATTTTCTGTACTACTTCAGATTGCACTCTGACATTTTGCTCCATTCAATTTCTCCTCTTTGCTCGATTTTTGTGGCATTTATTATTACCACTTGTTCTGTTCACTGTCTGAACAACAAGGAATTTCATTGTCCTCTGATAAACTAATTTGAATCTGAATTTATAAAAAAAGTACAGGTAGAAACATTTTTTTTAGATGATGGTTGGGTTGGTGTGACCTATCACTATAATTCCTGCGACATGTGGAGACCTACTGTGTAGGAAGAGTCAGGAACACCACATTTCAGGGGCAGTGCAGGCCACAGGTGGGCATGAAGGAGGCCAAGGTCCTCCAGGATGATGCTTTCTCTGAACAGTCACCAGGGGAACAAGTTTACAGCCATGTGCGAAGGACTTCTAAACCATCCCTGGCAATCAACTTGGTTGGGGGAGATGACAACTTCAAGAACAGCTGTCCAGACTGAGGCAGCATGGGGTGAGGATAGCATAGCAGGAAATAATAGTATCAAAATTCACATTTTGCATTGGGTTTCACAACTGGAAGTGTAGACTGCCACTATAAACAGGAATCCTGTGTCCTGCATTGCCTCTGTCACCAGCACAGAGCAGTATGAGATGTTGCAGAGTGTTTTACAGTGGGAAGTGTGTGAAATATTTGAGATTTATGTATAGGTACACAAATGAGAGGGGTTTGGAGGGATATAGTCTAGGTGTGGGTAGATGGGACGAGATAGAAGATACCTGTTACTATGCTGTGGTACCCTATGACTGTATGAAACTTAACTACACTTCTGTATCATGATACAGAGAGGACAGAAACTGAGGCCCTACAGTCAGAAACTAGGGAGGAAGCTACGGTTGAAAATAAGAGCATTTCTGAACTACCCACACTGCCATATTGGGTGCAAATAGAAATGGAAAATGAGGAACTGCATGGCTCAGGAAATAGTGCAGGAGAGCAGGCTGCAGATTCTTGGGGAATTGGGATCATTTTTGAGGCAGGAGGAGACGCCTGTAATAGTTGGAACATTACACCTCAACAAGACTGTTACCAATGTCCTTATAAACTTCTGTAATTTGGCAAGGAGAGACATAAAGTAATTTGACAGCTGGATAGGCACCAGGAAGAAGGAGCGCACATAAATGAGAATGTTAAACACCACTAGTAGTTTGAACTAGCACAGTTTGGTTGGGGGCAGATTAAGAGAGACTAAAAGACTACATTGGCACAGCCAGTAGCACTGTCCCCTGAGAATTTCAGCATCTGGTTCGGTCCTGACTCTGGGGCTGCTGGTGTGATCGTCGCACATGCTCCTGTGATCACATAGGCTTCCTCTAGTAGCACAGGTTTCCTCCTATAACACAAAGTTGTATAAATTGGTAGGTAATTGACCACATATGATCAGGAGGAAGTTGATGGGATTGTGGGAAAGATAGATTACAGAAAAAAAAATGGAGAAATAGGATTGCTCTTTGAACTGGCATTGATTCCGAGGGACCAAATGGTCTCCTCCTCTGAGGAAATGAGGAAAAAAACAAAGCCAGGACTCCAGCACCCGCCAATTTACAGTTGAAGTCATAAGTTTACATACACCTTAGAACTGAAGAAGTGTGTGCGAGCAAGGAGGCCTACAAACCTGACTCAGTTACACCAGTTCTGTCTGGAGAAATGGAACAAAATTCCAGCAACTTACTGTAAGAAGCTTGTGGAAGGCTACCCAAAACGTTTGACCCAAGTTGAACAATTTAAAGGCAATGCTACCAAATACTAACAAAATGTATGTAAATTTCTGACCCACTGGGAAAGTGATGAAAGAAATAAAAGCTGAAATAAGTCATTCTCTCTACTATTATTCTGACATTTCACATTCTTAAAATAAAGTAGTGATCCTAACTGACCTAAGACAGGGAACGTTTTCTAGGATTAAATGTCAGGAATTGTGAAAAACTGAGTTTAAATGTATTTGGCTAAGGTGTATGTAAACTTCTGACTTCAATTCTACATGCATCAAATCTGCTCATGCATGTTTAGGTGTGTTTGTGTCACTGGTATTTGAATCAGGTTCTTGTGTGTGAAATACCTTGGCATGACCAATATTATCATCACTCGCACACATAATGACGCCCAACTGAAATTGGACCAAAAAATTGACTTTCATTTTTATCTCACAATCAAACTAGAACTAAAGTTTCCTATGAGACACTGATGCTTTGCTCTCTGCAATGTTTTTACTACTCTGCTTATAGCTAATGTATTTTCTGAGTCATAGAGTTAACTGAATATAACAATGTGTTATATGAATGCTGTGATCTCTGCAGCATCACAGTGGTATGAATTGGGGTGGGGATGAGGAACAGGGGGAAAACGGCATGGTCAATCTTTATTCACTCCGGTTCAATCACTTTTACGCTCGGTTCAATGTCGCTGACTCTGAGAATCCACGGGAAGCCACCGCTACAACCTGCAACCTGGTCATCTCTGAGGCTGAGGTACGCAGATGTTTCCAATGAGTGGACACTCGCAAGACTGTGGGACCGGACGGCATCCCAGGGCGAGTACTCAGGATGTGCACAGCACAACTGGTAGGTTTGTTTACTGACATTTTTAATCTCTCCCTCTCCCAGTGTAGAGAGCCTTGCTGCTTCAAATTATCCACGGTGTTCCAGTAGCAAAAGGACCAAGGTAGTGTGCCTGAATGACTAGCGTTCTGTTGCAGTCACCTCAATAATAAGCAAATGCTTTGAGAGGCTGGTCAAGGACTACATCTGCAGCATGCTAAGACTCACACTGGACCCCCTACAAATCACCTACCGACACAACCGATCGACAGATGACACAATAGCCACTGCTCTACATACCACCCTTACACATCTGGAGAAGAAGTATGCTTATGTGAGAATGCTGTTCTTGGACTACAGTTCATCATTCAATGCCATAATTCAACTCAGGCTTGACTGGAAGCTCAGGGACCTCGGCCTTGACCCTGTCTTATGCAGCTGGATCTTGGACTTTCCTGTCAGATCGCTGGCAGGTGGTAAGAGTGGGCACCCTCACCTCCACCCCTCTGAGTCTCAACACAGGAGCCCCTCAGGGCTGTGTACTAAGTCCCCTCCTTTACTGCCTGTGTACCCATGACTGTGTCGCCACCACAGCTCTAATCTGCTAATTAAATTTGCCGACGACACTACATTGATTGGCCTAATCTCAAACAATAATGAGGTGGCCTACAGGGAAGAAGTCATCTCTCTAACACAGTGGTGTCAAGAAAACAACCTTTCCCTCAATGTTGCAAAAACAAAGGAGTTGGTTGTGGATTACAGAAGGAATGGAGACAGGCTAACCCCTATCGACATCAATGGATCTGGGGTTGAGACGGTAAACCGCTTTAAGTTCCTCAGCAAACAACAGGAATTTTGTAGATGCTGGAAATTCAAGCAACATACATCAAAGTTGCTGGTGAACGCAGCAGGCCAGGCAGCATCTCTAGGGATGGGGTGCAGTTGACGTTTCAGGCCGAGACCCTTCGTCAGGACTGTCCTGAACCAGCAACTTTGATGTGTGTTGCTTTAAGTTCCTCAGCATCCACATCACCGAGGTCCTCATGTTGGTATGGGCCCCCAAATCCTAAGAACTATCTACAGGGGCACAATTGAGAGCATCCTGACTGGCTGCATCACTGCCTGGTATGGGAACTGTACTTCCCTCAATCGCAGGACTCTGCAGAGAGTGGTGCGGTCAGCCCAGAGCATCTGTAGTTGTGAACTTCCCATGATTCAGGACATTTCCAAAGACAGCTGTGTAAAAAAGGCCCGAAGGATCATTGGGGACCCGAGTCACCCCAACCACAATCTATTCCAGCTGCTACCATCTGGGAAACCGTACTGCAGCATAAAAGCCAGGACCAACAGGCTCCGGGACAGCTTCTTCCACCAGGCCATCAGACTGATTAACTCATGTTGATTCGTGTGTATTTCTATGTTACATTGACTGTTCTATTTATTATAAATTATTCCAAATTACTATGATTGCACATTTAGATGGAGACATAACTTAAAGACTTTTACTCCTCATGTATGTGAAGGATGTAAGAAACAAAGTCAATTTATTCATTCATTCTTTCCAGCCTTGTGCACCTTGGAGTGAGTAATTTTACCTGGAGCATTCAGACTCCTCTTGCAAACCACTACACGTTAGGTCAGCTGATCATGGAACTAAACCAATATAACAGATGGTCTATGATGAAACCATGCTCTTAATATTAAGTATTTGGTCTATATTATTTAAGGTCAGTAAATGACAACAGTACTGTTTTGGAAACAGCATTTTAATCTGACAATACCATCTTTTACCTTAAATATATAATATGAATGTAGTATTAAAGCAAAAACAATTGAATTCAAATTAACTTTTCATAGAACAACATTTCTTCACAGTATTGTTGTATTTATAGGTAAACTAGTGGCATTTCTTCTCAATCTGGTAGGTCACATCATAGCAAAGAGCCAGTGAAATAAATTTTTGGCAAAAAATCAAAAGCAATTATGCTAATTAAAAGTTCACTTTTACTGGCAGAGGTGAACAGACTGTGGTTTTGTATCACAGAACCAATGTCAGGGAGCAAAGAACTGCATTCCCATCAAATGAATCTTTCCAATGACCTCCTGTGATCAGAGGTTATCAATCAGAAGCATCACTTGTGTATGTCTCCCTATTAATTACTTACAGTATTTTCTTATATATGAATCCTTTAGAAACTCCAGTAGTCTTTTTGTATGGTGGCAAAACACAACTAGTTACAATGTCTCACTTTCTCAAGTTAAACTTATCATACATAATATTAATCATAATGACCTAATATTTCTTATGCAATGTCCAGGACTATTGTTTTATATACCATATATAAATATATGATGAAAATATATATTAACTTTTTGCAACCTGCAAATTATATTCAGTCTTTAATAAATGCAATTCTTAAAGTTAACTTTCAGGAATTTATCAACTCCAGACTTGATTGGATGCCTTACTTTATTTGTTTATTTTAAATTTGGAGGACACCATTTTCTTGTATTGTGAAATAATTACATAGCAGCTCCCTTCCTTAGTTTTCTCTCTGATGTCCAAAAATTAGGTAGGACTATGTACAAATTCTATGCACTGCATTCTAAAATTCACTGTTTTACAGTAAAATAGATCACTAATCAAAAATCATTAATTTAAAATTCCTTGACAAAGGTTGCATGTGTTTTAAAAATTGTGACATAAAATACTTTATTTTGTTGACTTGGACGATTCTAAAAATGTTTGGTTGAATTTCGGACAGTCATGTAACAAAAAAAAACATCTGCATTAAGAACTTCGATTTCCTTTGTTTTGCGAAGTTAATAAAACTATCTTCCTGTGCAAGTTTTTGTACATCATGTCTCTAACTAAGTCATGGATCAATAAGCATGCAAAGCTTACAGTAAGTAGTTTAAACATTATCCTTCCTTTAGTGATACTGATCATTATCACATCTGAAAGGCTCAAATGTGAACGGGCAAAATGTGGCCCAGTTCAAATATGCAATACTGGTTAGGGTAATCTTTTTCTCCTTCATCAGACACGGTCTGGTTGACAAAATGTACCCAGCTAATGCAACTAAGTTTAACAGGCAGCCTAAAGGAATGAGTGCCAAACTCACAAAGTTAAATTGTTAATTAATTCATTGGAATGGGTCCTAATATTGATCTTCTGATTTGAGATTTGCAAATGATGTTTTAAGTGTTACTTACTAGTATCTGTCCTCCATAGAGATGGAGGATCAGCATGATAATCTACAGCGTTAAGACGTTGCCAAAATAAGACTTGATTTATTTAAAGCATCTTCCAATTGTAAGAAAATATACTGTAAATTATTACGGACCTCTTATAAATTGCTCATACTTCTCTTAAGGTAATAATGTTTCAATTTAGTGGCAGCTGATTCCCTTCCACAAGCCAGAAAATATACTTTTGTTTGGAATATATTATTAATTAATGCAGACACTCATAAAGAATATGCTGTACAGAAGTTTAAGGAATTAAAGATGGGAAACAGATTAAAGATACGCTGAAAATTGTACATTGAGACCCAATTTGCTGATCTCAGTTCCTAAATAAGCTAAGCTTTACAAATTGAACTTTGAATATTTAGGACACCTGAAATAAATGAATACATGATAAAACTCTGTTAATGGTAAACAAACGGGTCATCTATCACATTTTCAGACATTACATTTTATCCTTTTATGTACTAAGCTAATCCAGGGGAAAATCAAGTGGCAGGTCTAATAGATGACGAATTTGCAATGGCAAGCTTACCACTTTTGGATGTGACTGAAAAATAATTTGTTTATATAAACAGTAAGGAAAATGTAATAGTGAAGATTTTCCGGATTTTTAAAGCCATATAAATTCCACAAGCTAAGGACAAAGTACTAAATAGAGTATTTTTGGCAAATGGACCTCTTGCCTTCATTTCATGTGGGTTGGATAAGACTATGGAAGACTTTATGGATCTATGCAGAGTTTTGGTTAAATAACATCTGGAGAACTGTGTCCATTTGGATCTCCATAACTAAGGAAAGATTTCTTTGCCTAATTTCACTTGAGGACTCTCGGGGATGAGGAGTTGTTCTGTGAGAGGAGATGAAGTACAATAGACCATCTCCTCCTCGTGTTGGGGGCGGAGGGTGGATCGGAAGTAATCTGATTGACGTAAGTAAGACTGAGACACAATTTCAAGGCAGGCATTCTGAGATAGTTTCCTCGAACTGAAGAGTTTAGAAACTGAAGGCCAAAGAACCCAAAAGGTGAGTGCACAGTCTTGGGAATGAGGCTAGAAGAAACCCCTCTACTCAGAGGGTTTTTGGTGTTAATTATTTTCTATCTGAGAGCTGTGGGTGTTTTGCTATTAATTATGTACAGAAGTAAGATAGTTAGATTTTGAACAATAAGAGAATCAAAGAATGTAGCAGTCAGCAGGAAAGTGAACTTGGGGATAAGCCACGATTTTATTAAGTGACAGAACTGGTCCAGACAGCAGCTGTCTAGAGAATTTGTGCATTTGTTTTCAATGGAGGATTTTTGCATGGATCATTAATGTTGCTGCTCTTTAATTACGTTAGAGAAGGCAAAAAAAAAACTTGGATTCTGTCCACGAAAATAAACTCAAATTCATAAAATAAACCTGTTTAAAATTATTTATCTTCTGCCCCGACTATATAAATATATAGCAGAGAAGCAAGTTAATACCTCAAAACAAATCTGGGTAAATAATAAGACAAATAAATATACAGTAGGTTCAGATAGGCTTCATGGTGTTAGATTTTGCTTTCATTGAATGGCAAAGGTTATCGCCTGCTCTCACAGAAACTATTCAAATTTCATTCCTAGAACTTCAATACCTGGGTTATTATGAATGAAAAATCTGCTATACCATGCTAGGGTGCAGCTAGTAATGACAAAACATTTATTTCCAGGGTTTTTTGAATACAAATAAAGTAGTTTGTGAAGCGCAAACATTTAAGGGTAATAAGTCAAAATGTTAGGAGGGATGGAAACAAGTGGTGATGTTTTCCTCTCAAGGTAAAGTAATGAAGGATTCCAACAAAATTAGAAATTATAGCAAGTGAAGTGTGCACAAGACACAGGAATGGCTGTGCCTGGAGTTCTATGCACAATTCAGACAGCTGTTCAAAAACATTGAAAGCAGTGAAAGAGAAGACAAGAAAACTGATGACTGACAAGACTGTTCCTTTCACTGACTGTAGCCACAATGCGTAAATGAAGTTTGGACAGAGGGATGTAAGCTGCAACGTGTTGCACAAGAAAGTCTGCTCTCTCACTGCAAATATAAATTTTAAGAACCTGTGAGAATAAAAAAACTCACAGTGGTTACTAAATAATTACAGAGATTAGTTGAACCCTAATAATATTTCCCAATGATCATAAATATTAAGAGCAAAGAATACAGTTTAGGGAGAGGACAGATTACAATGGCGTATGCATTAGCCATTGCCTTATAATGCAGTGTCTTGTAAACTAGTAGAATCAAAGTGCAGAGAAGATTAAGAAAAAATTGGAATATTTGATGGATTGGCAATTGAAAAATAATTATCTTCAGGGTTAGATAGAAAGATCGTACAGTGGTTGTTAGGCTTATACATCTTTCATGTACTCCTCTGTTTCTTTTTGATCAAAAGGGGTGATGTTTAGTTAAAGTTTTCTTCGGTCTTTTATCACTTGTCATTGATAATATAACTTGTATGTAGCAGTGAATTTTTCCATATCACAACATATCTAAAAGCCCTGAACAAAGGTCTGCAAACAACAACTGAACTACTTTGCACACTAGACCACTAATCTGGGTGGATTTCACATGGACTTTATTTTTTAAAAATGCAAATGTTTGTTGCTGCTTTGCTCTAAACAAACCCAACAACTTTTGATTGATTCAAGACTGTCAACAATGATGATATTAACATTTTATTTTGTACGACCATTTTCAAGTAATTCACAGAGCTAGAAGAGGCTAATTCCTGGGAATGAGATGTTTGCCCTATCAACAGGAGCTGGAGAGCTGAGTCTGTATTCCTTGGAATTTAGAAGAATGAGGGTGACCTTACTCAAACATGTAAGATCATGGTCTTGGCTTGACAGGGTAGATGTTGAGATGTTTCCACTAATGGGAGAGTCATGACCAGGTGACACAACTACAGAAAGGGGGATGGTCATTTAAAACTGAGTTGTAGAAATTGCTACTCCTAGAAGGTAGTAGATTCTCTACCCCCATGATTGGTTGAGGCCAGATCATTACATAAAATTAAAGATGGTGATAGGAATTCTGGACTAAGGGGAACTAGATCAGCCATGATCCTAATGGGTTGGCTTGAGGGGTCTGAAGGCCTACTCCTGTTCTTGTGAAAGACAGGTCAAAGTATTTCCCTTCTTTCAAAGCAAACCACATACATTTAGCACAATGGAAGATCATGGCTACAGGCAATGCACTGAATGACTAACTGAGTCACTTGGAAATCATTTCTTGTTGAAATTAATTAGCCTAACCTTTCCATTTAATGAAATAATAGCTATACACATTACAACAACTTGCTAAAAGCTGCTGTCTATTTGGTCACCAGACGCTGGGTACAAGCACTTCAAATGTATTTTTAACATTAACAATCATCTCTAAAGAGCAGAATTTACAGTAACTTTTTCCAGCTTTTTTTTGATTAATGGTCATTGTAAAGTGCACTGAAACTCAGTGACCATAATCAACGATACAATGATTCCACTTATGGCTCAACAATCTTTGCAATCTTTCGGTGGCGTCACTACAGACACTTCATTGTATTTATATATACTTTACATATTCTTCTGTATAACAACCATTTTGCATTTAAATTCAGACATGTCATTTAGATATCTAGAGAAATGTTACATTTACAAAAAGAATGTAAAAAGGCAGCATAAGTTATTAGAAAAGAAGTTACACTTTAACTGATTTTTTGTGACATCATATATACACACAATAGTTTGGCAGATGAACATTCAGTGGCATGTCTACCACTTGTTTAAAGCAGTAGTAATTTTCCATCACTAGTGGCATATTTTCACTTGGAGAAGTGTTACATTCAATGCTCCATTTGTCACAATATACCAAGAATGAGAATTGTGCTTTAGAATTGCCAAAGTACGAAAACTAACCAACCCAAGCAGGCTTTCCAGTGCAAACAAAAGTTCCATGTGATTGTCTTCATTTGGCGGCTTTGACGGATTTTTCATTCGTATTCTGGCGAGATTCTGCAGCTCGATCCCCAGCTCCAACCTCCACACCCTCCTTCTCAGGTATGGCCTCTAGGCTTCTCCTTGGCTTGGATGATTCTGTATTCCCAGTGCCTGGCTTATTCAGACCACAAGACACTGCAGCGTAATGAATTTGCTTCAGGTTCTCCAATGCTTCAATCTTAGCATTTTTCAGCAAATCAGCTTGCCCCTGTAGATAGTAAATAGTTCACAAAGACTAAATTAAGCAAATAGATGATGCATGTACCGAGTATGTAAAGTAAAGATACAGCAGGGAAACTGAGATAGAGTGTTACTTTGTTTGCATGTAGAAGGTCAATCTTACTGGTCCAGTGTATCATGGAATCAAGAGCATTGCCTTAATGGCAACAGAACATCATGTGGCAGTGAAGAGCCCTTCCATTTTCTGACAGCTAGCAGCAGAATTCTATCAACTGTAAAAACTAAATTTGATTTGTAGTGGATTTTCTCCAGTCTTCAGAAACAAGTAGAAGTGTTATAATTGGTATAACTAAGAAATTTTAAAAAATAAGAAGTTAACTAAAATGCTAAAATTAAACAAATAATTAATAATATGAAATTAAAACAAAATAATTTTCATACAGTAATTTTGCCTTTCTGTTTTCTGCCCTAGAATTCTCACTGAATGAATGAGGGTGTCAGATCTCTTGCCAGGTCCAACTGGCAAAGATCCAAGTGATTACTCCAAGATGTAATGCTGGGGAATCCTAAGAAGATTCCATTGATCAGCTTCTTGGCAAATCTCTGGAATCAATGAAGAAAGCAATCAGATACTGTAAATGAGGTGGGAGGGTTGGCCTTGTAATGTTTGCTTGAATGAAATGAAGTAAGTTTGTCCTCATTTAAAATTAGCTTGTAATTAGCATTACAAGTTACCTAAAATTAATCATAGTTAAGCTATTACAAGGGCATGCTTTGTTTCCACTTTAAATTTATTGTACAATATATTTGAAATAAGTATTTATGCAAGCTAGGTTTGAGTTGGGTATTTTACTTTATAATCTGACAATACCTTGTAACTCCTTAAAGTTTATTCTTCAAAAGTTGATATGATTTTTGTAGGAAGATCAGATAAAAGACTGCATCCAATTTCTACATCCCCAAATGGTATACATTCTACTGGAAGTCACAGGTACGTGGATTACTACTGTAGACAGAGGGAAGGTGTGGAATGGAAAGAGAAGTTTCCAGGCTTGGCTTTTAACTCTAGTGGGTCTGCTAAGCGACTACATAACTGAATTACTGTATTCAGCAACGTTCTTTCGCCTGCTCTGAAACAGAAGCACCAATAAATTCCAGACATGATGTCCACAAACAAATCATGGATCACTGTGCCCAAAAGGGGGGAAATTGCCTGCCAAGTCACAGGAAAAAGCAAACTGTTGGGGGAACAGCAAGGTGGGTAGCATCTGTGTGGAGGAAAATGACTTGTCGATGTTTCAGGTCAAGGTTGTGCATGACAGTGGAGAAGGAAGATAACTATTTAACAGAAGAGAGAGAGAGTAAACAGAGAAGGAAGAGGCAGGGGCCAGAAGGTAGTAAGTGGGGGAAGAGAGGTAGTTAGGTTGCAGCAGACAAAGTAAAAAAAAGGCAGGTGGGAGAAGTGGGGTGGTGGAGAGAAGCTGGAAGGTGATTAGTGGGGACCCAATGGCTACAAATACTGGAATTTAATAAGTAAGGAAGGATGGAACCAAATGGGAGAGGGGATCCTTTGTGTGAAAAGTGTGGGTAGTAGGTGGATGGGGGAGGGGGACAAAATGAGTGATGGGGGCTGGGGGTTGTGTGGCAAAGGGAACAAAAAACTCTAAGGAGGGAGGGGAGAGGCAGAGAGGGGGTAGAGGGTGAGCAGTGAGGGGGAGAGGAGAAAGGGAGAGGGAGAAGTGGGGAGGATGGAGAGAGTTTGGGAAGAGGGGTCAGCAGGGAAGAGAGGAAGAAGGGGGGAGGGGGAGGGGGGAGACAGGGGAGAGAGAGCGGGAGAGAGGGGGGAGAGTGATGGAGGGAGAGAGAGTAGAGGGGGAGAGGTGAATTGGGGAGAGAGGGAGAGGGTGGAAGAGAGAGGGGGAAGGGGAGAGGGGAGAGGAGAAGTGGGGAGAGGGGAAGGAGGAAAGGGGAAGGGGGGAAAGAGGAGAGGGGGAAACTTCCCTGAAAATAGTAAACACAATGTTTATACTATTGGGCTATAGTCTATTCAGATTTGATATGAAGTATTGTTGTCCTAGTTTTCACTGGACTTCGCCCTGGCAGTGGAGAAGGTGAAGGACGAACAGGTTGGTGTGGGAATAGCAAGGGGAGCTGAAATAGCATGCAACTGGGAGCTTGGAGATGCCATTGCAGACAGAACACAGGTGATCTGCAAACCAGTGGTCTACTCTACACCTGGTTCAGCTGACTTAGACAAGGCCATACCAGAAGCATCAATTGCAGCAGGAGGGAAACTTGAATCTTGGAAGGTCTGGTTATGTCCCTGGGATGTTGGTGAGGGAAGTGGTGTAGTAACAAGTGTTGCACCTTCTGCCACTGCAGGAGTAAGTACCAAGGGGTCAGGGAGGTTTGAGCAGACCAGGGAGTCATAGAGGGAATGGTTCCAGCAGAAGGCAGAAAGAAGTGAGGAGGGGAAGTTAATCCTAGTGGTGGGACCCTATTGCAATTGGCAGAAGTGATGAAGTTTGATGTGCCAGATATGGAAGGGAACTCTATTTCTGTCCTGTCTGGAGGAAGGGCGGTGAGAGGACAAGTCTGAGAAGTTGCTGAAATAGGCTCCAAGAAACCACAGTAGAGGGGAAACTGATGTTTCCTGAAAGAAATGTATTTTAAGTTTTTAAATAATTTAAACATTTTAATGGTATTGCTATTTAAAATTGAGTTGTTGCCAATGTCAATAACAGCTCATTTGACTGGACTGGAGCCTCACTGCCCGTCAGGGCAACTCTGGGGAGGCAGTCACCCAAATCTGTTGGGTGAGGTCTTCACATCAGAGCAGGTTTTCAGAACTAGTAATACAAGCACAAGATCCATCCCATTATTTTATAGAACATGTCAACTATTTGAAGAAAAAGATATTTTTAGCTTAATGTCTGCTTTAGACTTTAAAGTTGTAACATACTATAACACATAGGAGCAGAATTAGGCTCCTGACGAAGGGTTCCGGCCCGAAACGTCGACTCATCATTTCTGACTGATGCTGCCCGACCTGCTGAGTTCATCCAGTGTACTGAAAGCAGAATTAGGCTACTTGGCCCAGAGAATCTGCCCACCTTTTGTTCACAACTGATTTATTTTCCCTCTCAACCACAGAACCTTCTTCTGCCTTTTTCTCATAACCATTAATGCCCCTACTAATCAGGAATCTATCAATCACCACTATAAATACACTCAATGATTTTGTCTCCATAGTCATTTGTGGCGATGAATTCCACATATTCACCAGCCTGGGGCTAAAGAAATTCTTCTTCATCTCTGTCCTTGTATTCTGAGGCTGTGCCCTCTGGTCCTAGACTCTCAAACTATTGGAAACATCCTCTCCTTGTCCACTCTATCTAGGTCTTTCAATATTTGGTATGTTTAAATGAGATTCCCCTTCATTCTTCCAAACTCTAACGAGTCCAGGCCCAGAGCAAGCAAACATGCCTCATATATTAACCCTTTCATTTCCAGGATCTTTCTTGTAAACATCCTCTGGACCCTTTCCAATGCCAACACACATTTTCTTAAATATGGAGCCAAAGCTGTTCTCAATAGTCTTAATGTGGCCTGCCCAATGCTTTATAAATACTCAGAATTATATTGTTGTTTTTATATTCTAGTCCTCAAGAAATGAATGCTAACATTGAATTTGCCTTCCTTACTACCAACAGAACCTGCAAGTTAACATTTAGGGAATCCTACATCAGGAGTCCAAAGACTCTTGGCATCTAGATTTCTAAATTTAATCTCCATTTCAAAAATAGTCTGTGCCTTCATTACTTCTATCAGAGTGAATGACCAAACTACACTGTATTCACTAGCTACCAGAAATTACCCAGAAAAGACCCCCTTTATTCTCACTCTTTGCCTTCTGCCAATCAGCTAATATTATGTCCATACTAGTTATTACCTTTCTAGTAATGGCCCTACTGAAGTGCAAAACCTCACACTTGTCTGCATTAAATTCCATCTGCCATTTGTCAGCCCATTTCTCCAGCTCGTCCAGATCTTGTTGCAAGCTCTGATAGCTTTCCTCGCTGTCCACTACACCCCTCATCTTGGTGTCATCTGTAAATCTGCTGATCCAGTTAACCATATTAATATCCAGATCATTGGTATAGATGACAAATAACAATGACGCAGCACCGATCTTGCGGCACTCGACTAGTCACAGACCTCCAGTGAGACAGACAACCCTCTACTACCACTCTCTGGCTTCTCCCACAAAATCAATGTCTAATCCAATTTACTATTTCATCTTGAATGCTGTGCTGAACCTTCTTAACCAACATCTCATGCATGACCTTGTCAAATGCCTTGCCAAAGTCCATGTAGACAACATCCACTGCATTGCCTTCATCAACTTTCCTGGTAACTTCCCCAAAAAACGCTGTAAGACTGGTCAAACATGACCTACATGCACAATGCCATGCTGACTATCTTTAACCAGTCGATGTCTAGCCAAATAGCCATATATCCAGTTCCTCAGAATACCTTCCAATAACTTTCCCACCACTGACGTCAGGCTCACCGGCCTGTAATATTCTGGTTTATTTTTATAGCCTTTCCTAAACAGTGGATCAAAATTAGCTATCCTCCAATCCTCTGATACACCACCTGTCACTAAGGATGATTTAAATATCTCTGCTAGTGCCCCAGCAATTTTTGCAATTGCCTCCCAAAGGGTCCAAGGGAACACTTTGTCAGGCCCTGGAGATTTATCCACTCTAACTTGCCTCAAGACAGCAAACACCACCTCCTCTATAATCTGTATAAGGGTCATGACCTTGCTTGTGCTTTGCCTCACATCTATAGACTCTGTGTCTGTCTCCTGACTAAATACAGATGCAAAAAATCCATTTAAGATCTCCCTCATTTCTTTTGGCTCCACACATGGATTACCATTCTGATTTTCCAGAGGACCAATTTTGTCCCTTGAAATACTTTTGCTCTTGACATATCTGTAGAAGCTTTTAGGATTCTCCTTCACCTTGTCTGCTAGGGCAACCTCATGCCTTCTTTTAGCTCTCCTGATTTCTTTCTTAAGTATTATCTTATATTTCTTATTCTCCATAAGACCCTTATTTGTTCCTACCTGCCTATACCTGCTATGTACCTCCTTTTTTCAAGGTTCAAGGTTCCTTTCTTAGAACCCTGGGATGTAGCCCATCTGGTCAAATGACTTATCTAACCTTCAGACCTTTCAGCTTCCCAATCATCTTCTCCTTAGTAATAGCAACTACACTCACTTCTGCCCACTGATGCTCTCAAATTTCTAGCTTGCTGCTGGTGTCTTCCATAGTGAAGACTGACACAAAATACTTGTTCAGTTCATATGCTATTTCTTTGTTCCCCATTACTACCTCTCCAGTGTCATTTTCAGCAGTCCAATGTCCACTCTTGCCTCCCTTTAACTCCTTATATATTTGACAAAGCTTTTGGTACCCACTTTTATATTATTGGCTAGCTTACCTCATATTTCAGCTTTTCTCTCCTTAAATCTGCCTTCTGTTGCTTTTTAAAAGCTTCCCAGTTCTTTAGCTTCCCACTAATTTGTGCTATATTGTATACTCTCTCCTTTTCTTTTTTGCTGTCTTTGACTTCTGCTGGTTGCCTTATCCTCAATTTAGAAGGCTTCTTCTTTGGGATGAACTTATCCTGCATCTTTCAAATTAAATCCCAGAATCTCCAGCCATTGTTAGTTGCTCTTCCAATTAACTTTGACCAGCTCCTCTCTCATGCCTCAGTAGTTACTTTTACTCAACTGTAATATCAATACATCCATATTAACTTCTCCCTCTCAAACGCTCAAATTTCTTCCTCTCAAACTGCAGGGTGAGTTCCATCATATGATGATTACCGTCTCCTAAGGATTCCTCTACCTTAAGCTCCCTAATTAAATAACCATCCATGGTTTTTTATAAAGTGATTTCTACCAGGCATTCAGAAGTAGAATTACATCCTTATTACTTGGGGATGTCCTTTCTTATTTGAAAAGTAACTAAATTGTTTTGAATTTTAGAAGATATTCAGCTGGAAACAGGACTTGCGTGTGCCCATTTTATGTAGGTAAACCACACACTTTTTGGCACTGATCTTGCTAATTCCAGCGGTATATTGTTCCCAGGTGATACCATGAGCATAATTCATTGAAGTTTTTAATGACACACATTGAGTCAAGAAGTCATGAACTGCAACCTTTATAATTAATGTAACTCAAAAAAAGTGAGGAGTACTTTATGTTGAACTGAGTGAAATATATGTGTTTTAAAGTGCCCCCACTGAAACATTATTAGTATCACCAAACAATCCTCCCCATGGAACTTTCTTCAGTAAATTGATCAGTCTCACCAAGCTGCTGTAAAAATGGAGGCCCATGAACGACTAAACATGATTTGTCAAGTCCTCAAGTTGTGGACTCACTGGGTTCCGCTGACCATGGGTGCATGGGTCACCCCGATCACAGGCTTTGAGTGCTCTCCCACCCCTTATCACTGTCTCTTGCACTTTCTGGGGAATCAGCGGATGTCTCACAAGCAGATGCCACCACGAAGAGTGCAGGCTGGAAGTTAACATGAAGCAATACACAATGGTAACTTCATAAAGAAGCATATCCCCATTCTGTGATTTTTCTTTGTGTTTTGGCACTAGTGCATCAAAAATTTCTAAGCCATTGTCTTTAATTGTGACAGGTTTATTACCGCAAGGCAAAAGTGTAATGGATTTGTCTCGAAATTTTAAGAAAATGAGTTGTAATAATTAAAGGCAGGTGAATAGCTTCTAATTCTCTGCATGAAAAGAACTGGGGGAAACACAATAAATAGAAAGCGTACAAGTCCTGTAGTACAATAACCACAGTCTCTGATCCTCCTGCATGAAAAGAACTGGGGAAACACAATAAGTAGAAAGTGTACAAGTCTTGTAGCACAATAACCACAGTGATATCAAAATATTCTTTGGTCTGGGAATGAGTGCTATTTTCACATATTAAGATGAGTTGATCACTTACTCACATGATGCATAATACAGCTTGTTTGACAATATGTGGAAATCAGTGAAGAAAGATCATGGTAAATTAATTCAGAGGATTTGAGACAAGATCTTAGGAATGGGAGGTCAAGGGAGTATCATAACTATGGGAAAGGAATGAGGGTGAGGGGGGAGAGGGGATAGGAGAGAGGCTGTTTGAGGAGAAGGTTGTGGGGGTCCAGTGAGAAGTACAGAGGAAGGGAGGAGACCACTGGGAATATGAAGTGAACCATGTGAACCAGGAAGAGGTTCGGGTGAGTGATGGAGGATGATGATGAAGACATCAGAGGGATTGAGAAGATCACAGAATAAGAGCAGATTGGAATAGGATTGGGGAAAACTGGGAAGGAGGCTGGGTTGCTGGAATTATCAAGGATACTGGAGAAAATAAGAGTGGAGAAGGAATGGGATCAGGATGATCAGTGGGAATGAACCAATGAAAGTTTGTTGGAATGAGGGATGGAGAGAGTGTTATGAGGAGCTATAGTGTAATCTGAAGAGAGATCAAACCTATCTCAGGGTATGGGTGCGAATGCATGGGTGATGGGTGTTGGGGATAGGAAAATCACTGAGAGCCATTATAGAGAATGGTAACATATTTTAGCAAAGATCAACTCATGTTCAAAGATTCTTTACTCCTGAATATCCCAACAATAAAGTAGAAGCAGGCTGCAACTCTCTAGATCAGACCTGCTTCTGCTGCATGTGCCATTTGAAAATCAGGTACATACTGTAAAGGAAAAGGTCGTCAATGAGTGGTGGGGCACCAGAGGAGATCAATCGCTTCATGTCCATGCTGGCTGGCTAGTTTCATAAATCGACCATCTCTCTGTGGCCTTACAAATATTTCTTTACTGTATATTCCCTCTTGAAGACCATAGCATAACCCGCATTCCAAATTCTAAAGACATGCTGCAAAACTGTTCTTCCTCATGTCTCTGTCAATTCCCTTGCTCTGTACTTTGTTCCTATCCGTCTATACTCTAGTCCCCAATCCCTTCACAAACACAGTCAGCTTCCCACTATCCACTCTATACAAAACCCTCATCATTTTATACACATATCAAATTTCTCCTCAGCATTCTCCAAAATTACAGTTCCAGATCTTTGATCCATCTTTGTAACTATGGTCCCTCATCCCCAAAACCATTCTTGTAAAATTTTTCTGAATCCTTCACATCCTCCCTACAATATAGCAGCTAGAATTGCACACGACATTCCAGTTGAGACTACACCAGTGTTTTACTTAGATTCAGCATTACACATCTACGTTTGTACTCTATGATTAGGCTCATAATATTTAACAGCTTTCTCAACTAGCCCTGCCATTTTCAATTACTTGTGCACACATACCCCCAGGTCTCTTTGCTTCTGTATCCTTAATTCTATTTGGCATCAATCATGCATTAAATACCAATTGATGGCACAACAAATCCCAACTGACCTCAGTGCAAATACATGTCATATGTACAGTGGGCTATGATTGTACATTGCATCTGGTCACATTTGGAGGTCATTTAAACATTGCACCATGCAGCAAAATTTCTTGGCCCTTACACTTTAGAATATGCTAAGGCATAGCACTATATCTCTACCCTAGCACTATCATAATATGTACTCTTTGTAAGGAGCTGATAGAGCCAAACCAAAAGGAGACTTAATTTCAGTGTACTTGAGAGTAATAGATAAAGGAACGAAACAGGCTATTCAGTGCACCAAGTCTATGCCAAGTACCAAGCACTTATTTTTACACTGATTCTATTCTAATCTATTTTATCTTCCCCATCTTCTACTAACTCTACCACTCCTTTACACACTCAGAACAACATATAGTGTCCCATTAACCTACTAACTTGCACATCTTTTAAACTTGGTAGAAAACCAAAGCACCAGAGGCAATGGGGACGACACGCTACTGTCAGAAGGCTGGAGGATAAATCTCACTCCAAGGACTTAAACCCAAAAGCCTATGCTGTCAGGCAGGTGCAGTAGGCAGAGAATGCTGCAAAGCTGGAAGTTTTCTCTTTGGAATGAGATGTTAAAGTCTATCCTTTCAGGTGTAAGATATCTCAAATTATTTCAAAGAACAGGTGGAAGGATATCCTTGGCATCTTGTCTGCATCTTATCCAACAGGGCTAAAGAGCACATTTGATTATTTTCATATCTGATCTGACTGGATTTGAAATGGATGATCAGCCTGGAAATATATTGCAGAGTGCAACTTTTATGTGTGTCAGGAAAAGATGTTTCTCAGGATCTTTTCCTTCCAGACCATCAGATGAACAGAGGCACCTAAACAGGCCATTATTAAGAGGAGAACCGTCAGAGTATATGTGGGGCTTTCTTCTGTTCCCAGGAAACTGATTTTGGGAGTAAAAATACAACTCTAGATCTCCAACATGCAGTTGACTGATGCTCTAACTTCCATTCCAAGCTTTTCTCCACTCAAATAATTTTCCCAAATCTACATCTGTGACCCTTCTGTACCCTTACTCTGACTCCACTGCAATAGAGAGCCACTGAAGAAATTATTTATTGACTCAACACTATTTCACCTGTCTCTTTTATATGCCAAAGGATCTTTAGGCTGTAGTACTGTATTAAGCTCTTTCAATTATGAAGATTGGCACTGCAATTACTTCACAATTTCCCACTTACATCAAAAATCTATCAGATGGAGTAAAACTGTACTATCACATAACTACTGTGCAATGAAATGAACCAGTACAGTGCAATTTATCAGCAACATCAAATCATTTAAAAGAAACTGTATTTTAAATGGTTTTCACTTGCTGATATTTCAAATCATCAATCTTAAAATAAATCGACTTGCCTGAACATCAGTGGCAGTTTTATCAATAATACATTAAAAGACAGAGAGATAAAAGAAAGGATAGTTAGCTGTCAATCAGAATACCAGTTGACTTCCTCCTCTCATCTTCCCCTCCACTTAAGAAACATCAATCTTACTTTTCAAACTTGTCTAGATATTATTATTGCAGATCACTGTTAATTTATATACACTCTTTTTTTAAACATGACGCCTTGTCAGAATAGAGGAGAGTAATTGTCAGATTGACTCAGGGATCAATTCCAGGGTTCACCCACTGTCTTGGGAAACATCTATCACTTAGCCAGCCTGTAAGACAAGAGTAGCTGATCAATTATTTCATTGCTGTGTTCCCAAAGGTCAATAATTATCAAGCTTCATTCATTACAGAAGTAACTACACTTGATGAAGAACTTTGTTGCCTATAAAGTGTTTGGAATGCTCTGAGATCATGGTAGTTGTTCCATAAATGCCTATTTTTCCATTTACTTTAGATAAGGAGGGTTAAATGAATTCAGATTACAAGTGGTAAATGTTAATATAGACAAATGAAGTGTGACGTGACTGATGAGGGGAACTGTCAATAAGTAACAGTAGGCTATATGATCCACAAAAGGAGTGTGAGAATATTGAGCTCATGAACAATATCTGCGGTATTGAGTGTGCAGAGAGAAAATGGACGTTAGAGTATAAGTGAATTCTATACTATCCAGTCAGCCAAGCATCTCTGCTGCAAGTAGCAAGATTTTGCAAAATTATCTCCTAGCCAGAGTGGGAGGAATGCAGGTTTGACTCCTGAACACATCTAGCAATGAGCTGCATGCTCATAGCTTCTCCACAGCAGTCAAGGAAAGGTTGATGAATACTACAAGATTTAATGTTATACCTACTTATAATATTGAACTTTCTATAACCATTCACATTCTTACATCAGTGCATTCCTTGTAAAGGGGAGTGAGAGCTGCTGCTGAGTTAGAGATAGTGCACAGATGTTAAAATAACCTAGGCCTTACAGAAACTGCTCAAGAAATTAAGATGGAATGAAATATAATAAAAGTATAACAACTGATAATAGTACAGGTAGTAAAGAAAGTAAAGATAAAGATTGGTTTTGAAGAACGTTATATTCTATGAATGATACTGATACAACACAAATAAAAATCTTTTGCCTCATATGAGCATTTATCTTTAACTCTGTATTTGTTCTTCACAACAGACAAAGGGCATAATTCAAAGAGGTAGGTAAGAAACTGAACACATATTCATTAGGGTGATTGCTGATTAGCTGGGGAAAAAACACATTTCCAAGATCACAAATTGCATTCATTCTGCTGTTATGAAGTTCCAATGCAGTTCATGAATCCTTACTGCATCAAACTTGTTTTTACTAGATTCTTTCTTAGTAACAATTGTTTGCATGTGCATTGCCAATTTTTTCCCTTACAGATTACAGTTCAAATCAAGAGATAATCAGTGATATTAAATTAAATGTAATTGTTAAAGTAAGTAATAAGTTGTATTCAACCTTTTCTAAACTGGAGACTACTTTCATATAATTGGTTTCAGGCATATCATCAGATAAATGGTTATCACATTCACTTTCATGACCATATTTTCAAATTTGAATCCAAAGTCAAACATTTCACTGACATTTATGATTTACTCAAATTGCTAATTGTAAAATTAACTTTTTATTGATTACCAAACATCTGCAAATTTTAACTTGTAAAAAAAAACAACTTTCTGTTATTACATTTTCAATTATCTGCATCTCTGTCTAGTATTTCAATCATCTAGTCTCTTGCCTTCAATTACCTGCAGTCTGGACTACAAAACTACAATTTTTTCAATGTAGGAGGCCATTGGCCTATTGTATTTGTATTGCTTCTTATAAAGAACAATTCAAAACCTATCTCACTACATCTTCAAGTATGCTTTTACATATATCCTTTTGATTATCTTTAAAATATGTTCCACAATTCAAGGATAGAAACCATCCTTATTCAATCTATCAAGTCCTTCATTATTCTGAAAACTCCCATTAAATCAACTCTACACTTCATCCACTGGAAAGAGTCCCAGTATTTAATATCTCAGGTTGTAGCTACAATTTTTCATTTCTGGCATTATCTTAATGAATTTGTCTTGAATATTCTTAACGGCTTCAAAACATGTTTATATTAAAATAACACCTTAAATACTATAAGCAATATCAAAATGTATTCTAAATAATCTTATCAAATTTGTATTTTGTCACTTTATTTATAAAACTAAAAATTCCTTTAATTTTTTAATGATTTAATTTGCCTGCTTAGAGAAAATGTATTATTTATCAGGCAATGCCTATAACCTCAATCAGCATCTTTTATAATAAAATAATGATAATGGTGATAATACCTTAAGAATTGTGATGTTCCATGTAAAACTCTCGACAGCTTTCTGAAGTTTTCTTCCTTTAAGGCCTTCTTTAACCCCAATATTGTTCAGATTTTCATGGAATTCCATGGCTGAAAGTAATATACATTTGTTATTCCCAAGCACAGTACATGAGCATACCTCACTGAATGATACAAGAAATTAATTCGAGCCATTCAGCAGTACTGAACGGCCAGATTTGAGAGAAAACTGTGAAACAATATTTTGCCTTTAAAGCTTATCTTTACAAAAACGATGGACAATTCCATCCTAGATGGTACTTCATCCACATGATCCTCTGTTCAAAACACTCTCAAAGATAAATGATTAAGATACTAATTATCTACAAATCCTGGGCTCACTTCTCCTTCACAGCTCCCTAGTACAGCCTTACCACTCAGTTCAAGTCTATTCCCAAACCTTATTAATTAAGCCCTAGCTTGACTCAGTGATAGAACTTTCAACTCTCAATCATAAGGTTACAGGTACGTGTCCAATCAAACAATCAATCTAGTCTGATTGTTCAGTGCTATACTGAGGTAACATTATGTAAATGGAGCTGCTACAGTTCCGCTGAGATACAGAATTATAAAAGGTATGAATACTTAAGATAGCTTTACTTCACCTCGGGAATACTTACTGTCTTTATATCAATGTAGAAGTCATTACTAAATGTTGACTAAAGCATATAGGATCATTTTACGTAAAGTCTGCAAAATGAGCCTTAAGAAGTTTAAAGTTTCTAGCAGAAATAATACATTGAACATAAATAGTGCAGCAAACAGGTCGAATACAATTCCACGAAAAACTTCCAAGGACTATTGGACCACTTCAAGATGCCTAAATTGAAGAATTAAGGATGAGATCCTTAAAAGATTACCTAAACTTGAAAAATTCATCAAAAGGCTAGCACAGAAGTGGTGGGTTAAACAGCTGCCTTATGGTTTTATGCAGGAGATAAAGCTTGAGAAATGAATGAATTATTTAGTTACATTAAAAATCAAATAACAAGGTATTTACTTAAATCACAGTGTCACAGGTGCAGAGTTTATAGTGATGCAAATCTGACACTGCTGAACTATCTGCCCAACTGAACTGTTACACATCTGCAATAGAAAGCAAGAATTTCAATCCACTGAAAAATACTTTTGAAACTAGAAAGGTTTAGAGTTAGCAAAATTGAAATGAAGGCAAAATTGACCAGAATTCTCCCTTAACTGTAAAATGGGTACGATGTACAACTAAACTCTTTTTAATTAATTTTTTTATAAGTTTCTACAATGCAACAAAAAAAAGTTAAAAAAAAAGGTTTATTCAGTGCAAAACAAACATAACAAATGTACAGTTCATAACGGTTAAGGAAAAGCACCCATAGTAGAAGCGTATAAAGTTAGTTACCACCCCACCCTCCCACTACCCAACTCCAAGCCAACCTTACGATATATAGAAAAGTTAATCAGAACTTTTATCATCACAAACATGAGGAAATCTGCAGATGCTGGAATTTCAAGCAACACACATAAAAGTTGCTGGTGAACGCAGCAGGCCAGGCAGCATCTCTAGGAAGAGGTACAGTCGACGTTTTGGACCAAGACCCTTCATCAGGACTAACTGAAAGAAGAGCTAGTAAGAGATTTGGAAGTGGGAGGGGGAGGGGGAGATCCAAAATGATAGGAGAAGACAGGAGGGGGAGGGATGGAGCCAAGAGCTGGACAGTTGATTGGCAAAAGGGATATGAGAGGATCATGGGACAGGAGGCCTAGGGAGAAAGAAAAGGGGGAGGGGGGGAAAAACCCAGACGATAGGCAAGGGGTATAGTGAGAGGGACAGACTGATTTCCCTCCTGGCACTTATCCTTGTAAGCGGAACAAGTGCTACACATGCCCTTACACTTCCTCCCTCACCACCATTCAGGGCCCCAGACAGTCCTTCCAGGTGAGGCGACACTTCACCTGTGAGTCAGCTGGGGTGATATACTGCATCCGGTGCTCCCGATGTGGCCTTCTATATATTGGCAAGACCCGACGCAGACTGGGAGATCGTTTTGCTGAACACCTATGCTCTGTCCACCAGAGAAAGCAGGATCTCCCAGTGGCCACACATCTTAATTCCACGTCCCATTCCCATTCTGATATGTCTATCCATGGCATCCTCTACTGTAAAGATGAAGCTACACATAGGTTGAACAACACCTTATATTCCATCTGGGTAGTCTCCAAACTGATGGCATGAACATTGACTTCTCAAACTTCCGCTATTGCCCTATCTCCCCCTCGTACCCCATCCGTTATTTATTTATATACACACATTCTTTTTCTCTCTCTCTCCTGTTTCTCCCTCTCTCCCTCTCACTATACCCCTTGCCCATCCTCTGGGTTCCACCCCACCCCCCCGCTTTTCTTTCTCCCTGGGCCTCCTGTCCCATGATCCTCTCATATCCCTTTTGCCAATCACCTGTCCAGCTCTTGGCTCCATCCCTCTTCCTCCTGTCTTCTCCTATCATTTCGGATCTCCCCCTCCCCCTCCCACTTTCAAATCTCTTACTAGCTCTTCTTTCAGTTAGTCCTGACAAAGGGTCTCGGCCCAAAACGTCGACTGTACCTCTTCCTAGAGATGCCACCTGGCCTGCTGCGTTCATCAGCAACTTTTATGTGTGTTGCTTTTATCACCACAGAGCTGTATTTATAAAAAGTTATATTGCCTACTAGTACAACTAATTTTTACAGTACCTTTGACTATAGATCTGATGATGGTGCAGACTGAGTTCCAAGGGAAATACCAGCCATATTTTTGATATGACAGCCTGGCTTGCAGGCTGTCTTGCAGAAAGGCAGCTGAGATAATAATTACAGCATTTCTGACCTCAGGGGCACTGTGATCTGTGACGTATAACTTCTGTGTCAGGCCCCTACCCAAATGTTCCATATTGAGAGGTCTCACCACATACCACTTGATTATTTTCAATCTGTCGGACTTCAGATCAGCTTCAAATCACATGGGGCAATGGAGTTATAGACAGTGGAAATTGACACTTTGATCTTGACTATCACCCACAGACACCAATCCAACACTCAGCTCAATGTATTCTCCCCATGTCCCCAAAAACTTCCCACAGATACTTACTTATATTAGAGGTACCTTACAGTAGCCAATTAACCCACCAACCTGCACATCTTTCTGTCAATTCCAAGTAAATGGCACTGTGAGGCCATGGCTCTACAAACTGTGCGACGGGGTTCCCATGCTTTGGAACAACTTGAGTGAGCTCTAAGCTACAAATGGGCCACTGCTACAGATATGATCAGGGCTAAAGATCACAGAAACACCTGGACTTGCTGAGTATTTGCTGTTTTTAAAAAAAAATTAATGCCTGCTTTTCAAATCCACTACATAATCACAAAACTGCTGTTCCTTATGATATATGTATTTTCCCTCTTGCTCATATTGTACAGGGGCCAGCTAATTTCTGGGCTAGACATCCTGCTCACTAAAGGAAGATGAAGCGTCTCCCATAGCCTCTCCTTTCCAGGTGTAGAGGTCGCTGCAGACTCCCGTAGCCTCTCCTACACTCTGTGCGTATAGCAACACCTTCATATGGCATCCCTGTTATTATTGAGTTTGCTATGTCATGGCACAAATGAGTGTCTAGCAGTATAACTGGGCAGGCAGGTTGAGCTCAGCAGCCTTGGTTGGCAGTCAGCCAAGGAAAAAGGACACTCCGATTGCAAACCCAGGAAGATGGGACTCATTAGCCTTGCCAGTCGGTCTGCCTAGGCGATGGAAAACTCCGCTACTCAACCTACAGCCTTGTGGTCACCGCAGACGTGGCAGCTCACTGTGCCATTGTGGAATGTCCCTGGCCTAAAGAGTGGAATTGGTCCACATGCACCAATCCTCACTAAAAACCTACACAGCGCAGGTGGGAGGAAAAATCCTACAGTGATGGAGCTCCATTCTGATCTTCGCAAGCAAAGAACCAGCCATCCATCCATATCGTATAGGGCTCTCAGACCCTCATTTTGGGTTGAACCCTATTTAATACAATGCTTTCTCAAGAATCAGAGTTCTGATATTAAGGATCAGACTTATGTATGTTCAGCATTCCTTTCCATATCAGAAATGGACATAGTTTTCAAGGGTACTGCAGTTAGGTCATGGTTTTCTGTCCTTGTTTTCCCACTGTTCTAGCTGCCGGATCCTACCTGCCTGTGACATGAAGGGACTGTATTGCAGAGTGGGTTCCACAACTTATTATTTCCTATCAACAAGGCTAAATTGGGCAACTCATGGGATTTTAAATATTTTAGGGAGGCATCTGGATAAACTAATGCATTTGAAAACAGGAGAAGGAAGTAAAGGTGGAAATAAAAAGGGTAAGGTAAACAGTCAGAAAGCAAGGAGCAGGAGCAAGTCATCTCTCAAGCTGCCTCACCAGACAACAGGATCATGACTGATTTGTCTCAGACCTCAATTCTTCTTCTGTGCCAGTCTAACGGGCCCTCAATTTCCCAACCTTTCAAAAAACCCTTCTTCTCTTAAATACCTTTAGCGAATCCCAGAGATTCATTGCCTTCCGTGAGAAGAAATTCCTCTCACCTCAGTTTTAAATGGCCATTCCCTTTTCTGGTACATATGTCCATAGTCAGGCACATAGTTTGAGTCTTTCCCACTTATTCCAACATCTCCCTGTCACTTAGGATTTTATATGCTTCATAAAGTTCACCACTCATTCTTGTACATTTCATAGAACTATTTCCAGTCAATTGCCTTAGAACGACACTCACATCCCAGGAATTAGCAAAGTCAATCTCTTCTGGATTTCCTCCAAACCTAATATATTCTTTTTTAAAACATAGGGACTGAAACAGTACACAGTACTCCAGAGAAGCAATAACAAAAGGCTGCAAAAAAGGTGCAGGAAATGCTGTTGTACAATGTACACAAAAGTCGATTCTAACTGGACAAGGATCAAACAGTGAGACTGCTGGATCTAGCAATGGGAATCAAACAGACACAGACAGAAGTTGTAACAGGAGGGGGGATTATATGTGACAGTGCTCACAGTGAAACAAAGGATCAAAATAAAGATTATGAAGAATGTACATATGACGAAGTTCAAAATAATAAAGGAATGCTGTGTCTGAGGGATGAGACTGGAAATGAGAAAAGTAAGCTAGAACAAAAGATGAAAAAGAACAACAGTGGAAAGCATTAAAAAGATGGACCAAGAATACGTATTGTAACACAAAACAAGAAAAAAAGCCAACAATTACAATAATTAGAAAATTACAAAATGAAACCAAGAAAATAGAGAAGTATAATAAATGATAAGAAAATACCTCTTCACATTTTCTACGAATGAGGGTATCAAATGTTGCTTTACAGCTAATTAAGTTTTTTTGTTAAATGTGGTTACTGCTGTCATAGAGTGACGTTGTTATACAGAGACACAGAAACATTCCATGCCAATGATCAATTATCTATTTAAACTAATCCTACAGCAACCCCATTTTTAATTCTCTCATATTCTCATCAATTCCCCCCCCCCATCTAGACTCTACCTCTCACCTACACTGGGGGCAATTTAGAGTGGCCAGTTAATTTTTAAACCCACTTCGGTGAGGAAAGCGGAGAGCACCAGGAGGAAACCCACACAATCACAGCGAGAACATGCAAGCTCTATACAGACAGCACATGAGGATTGAACCTGGGTCTCTGGTACCACAAGGCAGAGAAAACAATATCACCTGGTAAGAACTGGTGCATGGCAATTGAAGAGGGCCAAAGTGATTTACTATAATGGTATTATTTAAATGTTAAATATTGTAGAGGATATCAGAAATAAGGTCTTGCTCGTCTTCAAAATACATCCACCTGAAAGAACGATACTGGAACCCACTGATGAAATCCATGCATACCACCACTGACAATGTAGTCTCTATGAATGTCTAAACCTAATTCAAAAGGGTTAGGAAAATTGTAAGAAAAAAGAGGCAAGCAAGCAGCAACTTAAATTTATCAAAAAATATTAACAGAAACAATAAAATACCCCACATTATGAAGAAGATAAACCTCTAAGGCAGACACACAATAAGTAGTAATGATGAAATTTTAATTGATGACTATATTGCTGTATCAGAATGATTAATGTTGCAGTCATGACATAAGAAAACATCGAAAGAAAAGATAGAGGAGATGATTGATAAACTAATCTAAGGTAGAGACAATAAAATATTAACATACGAGGGGTGATAGATAAGTTCGTGGCCAATTTTAGAAAACCTAGCACATTTATTTTTCCTACATTTACACACTTAGCCCAGCGGTCCTGGAGCATAGGGATCCTTCTTTGTAGAAGTCGGCGTCTTGGACCTCCAGAAAGTGGTCCACAGCAGGGGTGATTGATAAGTTTGTGGCCTAAGGTAGAAGGAGATGAGTTATTAACTTCAACCTTACTGCATTTTCACTCAGAGTAGAACTGCATCTGCATGTAACAAGAGCTGTATTACTCATCTCCTTCTACCTTAGGCCACAAACTTATCAATCACCCATGCTGTGGACCACCTGGAGGTCCAAGATGCTCTTGTTCCATGCATGTGCAGTTCAACTCTTTGAATGATAATGCAGAAAGTTTGAAGTTAATAACTCATCTCCTGTTACCTTAGGCCACAAACTTATCAATCACCCCTGCTGTGGACCACTTCTACAATGAAGGGATCCGTATGCTCCACGACCGCTGGACTAAGTGTGTACCTGTAGGAGGGGACTATGTTGAAAAATAAATGTAAACACGAGGAAATCTGCAGATGCTGGAAATTAAGGCAACACACACAAAATGCTGGTGGAACACAGCAGGCCAGGTAGCATCCATAGGAAGAAGCACAGCCAACGTTTTGGGCTCTCACAGCTACATGAACAACCCACCCTGTCTCTTGCAAAAATGCCATCCCCTTCTTGCGATTCCTCTGTCTCTGCCGCATCTGCTCTCAGGATGAGGCCTTTCATTCCAGGACAAAGGAGATGTCTTCCTCCACCATCAACTCTGCTCTCAAACGCATCTCTCCCATTTCACGCACATCTGCTCTCACCCCATCCTCCCGCCACCCCACTAGGGATAGGGTTCCCCTTGTCCTCACCTACCATCCCACTAGCCTCCGGGTCCAACATATAATTCTCCATAACTTCCGCCACCTCCAACGGGATCCCACCACCGAGCACATCTTCCCCCCCCCACTTTCCGCAGGGATCGCTCCCTACACAACTCCCTTGTCCATTCGTCCCCCCCATCCCTTCCCACCGATCTCCCTCCCGGCACTTATTCGTGTAAGCGGAACAAGTGCTACACATGCCCTTACACTTCCTCCCTTACCACCATTCAGGGCCCCAAACAGTCCTTCCAGGTGAGGCGACACTTCACCCGTGAGTCGGCTGGGGTGATATACTGCGTCTGTTGCTCCTGGTGTGGTCTTCTATATATTGGCAAGACCCGACGCAGACTGGGAGATCGTTTTGCTGAACACCTACGCTCTGTCCACCAGAGAAAGCAGGATCTCCCAGTGGCCACACATTTTAATTCCACGTCCCATTCCCATTCTGATATGTCAATCCACGGCCTCCTCTACTGTCAAGATGAAGCCACACTCAGGCTGGAGGAACAACACCTTATATTCCGTCTGGGTAGCCTCCAACCTGATGGCATGAACACTGACTTCTCTAACTTCTGTTAATGCCCCTCCTTCCATTCTTATCCCATCCCTTATTAATTAATTAATTTTCCCCTTTTTTTCTCTCCTTGCCTGCTCTCCATCTTCCTCTGGTGCTCCCCTCCCCCTTCCTTTCTCCCTAGGCCTCCCGTCCCATGATCCTTTCCCTTCTCCATCCTTGTATCCCTTTTGCCAATCAACTTTCCAGCTCTTAGCTCTATCTCTCCCCCTCCTGTCTTCTCTTATCATTTCAGATCTCCCCCTTCCCCTCCCACTTGCAAATCTTTTACTATCCTATCTCTTCTTTCAGTTAGTCCTGACGAAGGGTCTTGGCCCAATACATCGACTGTGCTTCTTCTTCTAGATGCTGCCTGGCCTGCTGCCTTCACCAGCATTTTGTGTGTGTTGCTTGAAAAATAAATGTGCTACGTTTTCTAAAATTGATTTCTCTACCTTAGGCCACAAACGTATCACTCACTCCTCGTAAAATGCCCAGGCAGACAGGAGACATACATATCATAAGAAGATGGGTAAGAGATAAAGGAAACATTATTGTATTTTGCAAACAAAATTATTTAAAAAGGGAATCATGCCAGAAGACAAATTTCCTATATTTAAGAAAGCTAAGGAAGTAAATTCAGAATAATTATCTGAACTCTAAAGACAATACAATCCTTATTCATAGAAGTGACAGAAAAATATACGGCAAATGAAGATGTAATAGGACAGACTCTAAAAGAGGTTACGCTTGAGCAGCCTTATTGAAATGTCTGAAGACAGTAGCAGAAAATATATATTATGGAATGATATTTTGTCTTTGAATTTTCAAAAAGCTTTTATTGTAGGCTTGTGACTAAAGTCATAAAAAGCAGAATCAGCGTATTTTATTTCACTTAAGCGTACTAATGAAATAGCTATTGAAAAACTTACAATTTCTTTTACATTATATTTTAATTTACCAGATATTAATAAACATATTTGTAAAGATACCTATTCAGTTATTTTTCCACTTCCTGTGGAAAATTAAGTTCTTATGCACTTTTATTAACCTTTGATAAGCCTATATTTTGATCTTTTTAATTATGTTCATTCTTTGATATTCCATTTGCATTTCATCTTTTCCTCTATATTAAGCTTCTTCCATAAACCCAAGACTGCATCAGAAATATTCCACTAATTGAAAAGTGAAAGTTAAGCTGGAAGAGCATACTCTAAATCTTTGAATAACGAAATCAACAGCTTGGTAAAGGACACAAACTATGACCACATTTAAATTACAATTACAGCACAATAAATTAATTTTGTTTAGACTTCTTTATGTTTGATTTTCCTTCAATATCTTTGGCGCTGAAGGCATTTACCTCACACTGCAATCCCTGCAGACTTACAGAATCATAAATGTTACTGTGCATTAATGAAATGCTTTGGGTCATTGGTCTGGCACTGATGCTAGTTCTTCAGTTGAAACTATCTAAATTAAATTAATTTATTTTTCTTTTCCATTAACATGTTTATTGTATTCTTCTTTTGCAAGTATTTAATCTATTCCTCTAACTTTTATTAAAGCTTGCGTCAATTGTAGCCTCAGTTGTAATTCATTTCAGGTCAAAAACAAGTCATTCCAATCTTTTGCATGGGGTGATTAGGGAATAATGGGAGTGGAGTAGGAATGGAAAAGAGAGAGAAAATATTTGCAGATTTATTTCCTGGAATAATCATTCAAACCTGGGGCTTCATTATGAGGGATATTGCAAGCAATATCATTTTTGTATGGTTTGGGGATAAGGATTCTTGTGCTTTCTTGCTCCATTTTCAGATATATTACTCATCTATTTGATGATGCCCACCGCAATATTGGCAATCTCTGTGTTAAGGCTGTTCAGGTAATGGGAACTCGCAACTACAAAATTCACAAGTCGCTACCCAAAAATTTGAGATACAGAATAAAATTCTCTCTTTTCAGAAAGATAGTTTGACTGGGAAAGTGTGCATGCAATCAATAAGCCTTTGTGGGCCTTGTATGGGAGATGCACAGACACATTTAAAGACCCTTCTCATTTGATAACTCCTAGTATGAAATTCATTCTATAATTCTGGTTTATGACCTCCTGATACCAATTTATCAACATGTAAAAACAACCTAAAATGATTGACCACTTAGAATTCTTCATAACTGAACGTGTCTACAATATCTCCCAGGCTCAGTAGAATGTCCTTTTTTTGTACTGAATCTTCATTATAATCCTCCCATGGCTCACTGCCCTTCCTACAATGTAGTGAGCAAAAGTATGGTTGTGGCCTAAATAACATATGGCACAATTACAGCATCACTTCCTTGCACCAATGGTTTATTTTGTTTATGCCTGCTCCAATTGAACTTTCAATTTATCTGACACGCACAAAGTCCCATTTGTCCATCTCACTTATTCTGGTCAAACTTTAATTTTAAAAGCTTTAACCATGTTTTCAAGTGTTCAGTAGCATTATTTTATTGATTTACTGAATGTGGGCAACACTGAAAAGGCCAGCATTTAACAGTTATCTGTAAATGCTTTGGAAAAGTGCTGGTAAACCACCTTTTCTGAATGGCTGCAATTCCTGAGGAGAGGTGCTCTTTACAAGTGCTCTTGCTTACAGAGTTCCAAAAGGAGGGAGCATGTTGAAGGAATGATGATATTTTTCATATTTTGCTACAACCCAGGACACTCTATGCATCCAACCAAATGGAGAGAATTCCAACACATTCCTGACTTGTGTGGAAAGTTGAGTAACTCATCACAGGACACCAGCCTCTTCGGTGTTGCTAGACTTTGGCAGTTTGGTTAAACATGGTGGTAATAGTGGTCAATCTTACTGGTGAACATTGAAGTACCCCAGGCACAGAACATTCTGCTCTCTTATTCTTCCATGCTAACAAGGGTAGCAACAAATTTATTAGCTGGAGAGTGCACTTTGAAGGTAATAATATGCAGAATATTTTCTTACTCACACTTAAGTTGATTCTAGGATTCATCATGGGTTCCAGAGATAGCCTTCTAATTACCCCTTCCTGAATACATACAGTATACAATGGGTCTTGACTGTGGGACAACATGTATTTGTATAACTCGATGGAGTAATCAGAGACACTGCTTGAGGACAAAAGGTGATCTGGTCTGTAAAGCAGCTTTCACTTATGAGGAAGTCTTTGCATGATCAACTGGGTATGGGTATACCTTTGCCTATATTAGGCAGCTGTAACAACTGGGAGGCTATTTCTCATCTCTTGATGTAGTGGATCAAAACAATAAGCAGTTTGTTGGAGGGTTATTGAGAATCAGCTTCCTTGGTGTAAGATGCAGTCACATTTAAACTAGTTTGGTAAGGACTACAAATTTTCTTCTTTAATGGACATTGATAAGCCAAATGTGTTTTTAGAACTATCTGGCAGATTTATGGTCATCGCTACTGATAACAGGCTTTTATTATGGATTTATTAAATTAACTGACTTTTAAATATCCAGCTAAAGGATTGTAACTCATTTTGATCTAGTCCAGTGATCTAACACTTTATTATCCTTTCTGCACTGCTGCTCTGTAGCTCTCTAAAATCTCTGTGCTTTTCTAATTCTGAGCTTGAGGATTTGAACTGCTCCCTTATAAGAAGTCACATCTAGGCCCACACTCTGAGCTATCCTCCCAAAATCTCTCCAACATTCTCCTCTTCTCACAATCCTCAAACCCCCTCCTCTGACCAAGCACTTGGCAACTTCTCTCTACAAGTCTCACTATGTCAAAAGTGTTTGATTGGGCTCCTGTGGGAAAACCTCGTTGTTTTACTATATGGAAGGTGCAATACAAATACAAATTGTAAGAGGATGTCCTTTGATGTAATGACATTCTTCAATATTAAGATACATTCTGAACTCCATAATATTGTACCCAATGATTCTACCATGAACAAAAAAGATGCAGTAAACCAATGCGTGTTGCTAGGCAGTGCTGGTATTAAAATATTTTATGGAATCACTGAAGCTTAATGCTTTTCCTCAGCCTGAATTCAATATTTTTTTTCATAATTGTTAACACTTTCAAACTACGTAAGGGTAGTGAAATGCAGCCAAACATAACATTTTGTAATCTTTTTGCACCTGCTGCTGCACAAGTCACCACTCATGAACATATAAAAAGGGAAGTCGTTGTTCTTTTCCAGATGGAGAACCAATACAACTAACTTATTGAATATATTATGTACTTGATACACTTGAGGTTGTGGATCAATCAGTGAATGGTTTACTGGAGGGTAGCATAGAATCCAACTGTGTGCTTCAGTCACACAGATCAGCCTTGGTAAGAACCACAGATTTCCTTCCTTGATTCACTTTAGTGAACTAAATCTATCTTTATGTCTATCTGATATATAATGGTCGTTTCAACACATGGTAGATTTTTATTCTGGTTTTATTCAGTTAGCTGATTTTAATATCCCTAGCTGTTGTCAAAAGATTTGCACTTGGGTTGTTTGGGTGTAGAGAGGTTGTAAACAGGTGGTATGAGGGCATAAAGCTCCTACAAAGGGCAAGAAGTTGGCAGCTGGAGAAGAAGGAGGAAAATGTGAATTATTCACTTTGGAAGGGAGAATGAAAAAGAAGATCATTATTTAAATGGAGTGAGACAAAATGTTATGGTACATAGGGTTTGGTGGGGGGGTCATAGAACACAAAATATGAAAGTTTAACATGAAAGTAGAGCCAATTATTGGGGGGGGGGCTAACAGAATGATAGTCTTTTATACATGGAGCACAGAGTATAAAAGTATGAAAATTTTGATGTAGCTTAATAGATGCTACTGTGACTACACCAGGAAATTTGGTTTCATAGAAAGATGAGCTTGCAATGGAGGCAATGCAGATGATTAACTAGGTTCACTCCTGGCATGATGAGGATGAACAAAGTTCAGCAGCTTAGGCTTATACTGATTGGAGTTTACAAGAAGGAAGAGGGATCCTATTGAAGTATATAACATTCTATGGGAGCTTGACAGAATAATTGAAGGTTTTTCAGTAAACAGAGTCATTAGAAAAATCTAACTTCTGTCTACTTGTGAGCAAGCTTTCTGCACTGCCCCATTCAAGTTAGGATTCAAAGTGATAGGAAGAGATTTTTTGTTAGATGAGACACCATTTTAAATTTCAGTTACTGATACTGCAAAAACAATTTATTCAGACCATTGCTTCCATCACTGTAAGCTAATAATGGAATCAGGTTTAATATCACTGGCATATGTCATGAAATTTGTTGTTTTGTGGCAGCAGTACCTTGCAATACATAATAATATAAAAACTAAATTACAAAAGAAATATATTTTAAACAATTAAATCAAGTAAGCAGTGCAAAAATAGAACCAAAAAAAATAATGATAATATTGAGGCAGTGTATACGGGTTCATTGTCCATTCAGAAATCTGATAGCAGAGGAGAAGAAGCTGATCCTGAAATGTTGAGTGTGTGCCTTCAGGCTCCTGTACCTCCTTCTTGATGGTAGCAATGAGAAGAGGGCATGTCCTGGGTAATGGGTATCCTTAATGATAGGTGCCACCTTTCTGAAACATCACCTTCTGAAGACGTCTTCAATGCTGGGCAGCTAGTGCCCATGATGGAACTGACTGAGTCTGCAATTTTTCCGCAGCTTTTTCTGATCCTGTGCAGTAGCCCCTCCACACTAGATGCTGATGAAACAAGTTAGAATGCTCTCCATTCTGTAAAAATTCGCTAATGTATTTGGTGGCATACCAAGTCTTCTCAAACTCCTAATGAAAATTAATTGCTGTCACATGCTTTCTTTGCATATTATGAATTACAAGTTCTATTTAGTTTGTATCTAATTCAACCCTTAACTCTGCTAATTATTTAAAATATACTCATTATAAAAACTTGTTAAATACACAAATAGTCATTCAATTGTTATGCAGGTAGTAAAACCATTTTAAGGAAGCAACTTAAAAATTTGTACATACCTACTCTTTGACATTGCATTATTTTTTCACACACTCCATCACCATTTTCTAGCAGAGCTTTGGTTGTCTGGATCATCTACAATATATAAAAACAACACAAAGTGAATTACTATCTTGACCCACACATTTAAGTCACTTTAAAACCATTCCTGCCTGAAAATAACAGTATAAGATATAATGAGGATGTGCACACCATTTTAACTGTGACTCTGACTGTAGGTCCACAATCTCCAGCCCCTGAATGATGCTTTACTGTAAAATAAATGCAGTCGCAAGAATTTTAGGGTGATGGTAAAAGAGCAAGGGAGAGACCATTAGTAGAGCAGGTGCATCCTGGTTTCATGCCTTCCCAAACTTCTCAGAACTATGACAGTTCCCTCAACCTCAATGCCACCAATATGTACACTCAATGAATCATCCTTTCCTATTTACACCATACCTAATGTCTTCCCTCCCTTGCCTTCTCCTTTCAGCATTCAAAGTAGTTCTCTATGCAAAAACAGAAGAGGCAACAATGCATATTTTCTCTTCTTTCCTCAATGTTAGAACACTCCTTCTGTATTAATAAACTAATTTATTCATGTTTGTTTTTCAATTTGTTTATTACTACTTACGACACATTACTACTTTTACATCTGAGATATTGAATGTCGGCTTTGGGGAATACTTCTGTTCAGTTCAAAAGTGAAACTTCAACAATCACTTTATTTCCACTTCCGAATTCAACTTACTGTTTTTGATTCTGTATTTTAAATGTAATGGACAGGTTGTGGGCAGGGAATGCTGCAGATGTGATTTGGGGAGGGAAACCTTACTGAAGGAAGGGCATGTCTGCCTCATCAGCGAGTTGCCAGTGGTTGTAGGAAGATCACTCTGAGATGTTTCATTTTGTTTCAAAGGTCAGGAGTGGTCACCAGTCACCCGTGAGCCACATTGGAAAATATGGTCTCAGAGTCACTGCCAGCCTTAGCATATGAATACGTTCACCTCCCTCCATTCTATATTCCCTCCTCCCTTGCTTTCCTTTCTTGTCTCCCTCCTCTCTCATTTCACCTTTAATGTTACAGCGATGTGAAGGGGCCATTGGTGGGGGCAGGGGCTTGTGATCTGCTAAGAAGAAATCCTGCAGCAGTTCTCATGAGTGTCAACTGGGAGGACTCCCCCTCGAAATGGCTGCACAGGTTGTTAGGGTGGTAAAGAAGCCATATGGCATGCTTGCCTGTATTGGTCAAGACATGAGTTCAAGAGTCAGAAAGTTTTATTGCAGCTTTACAAAACTCTAGTAAGGCTGCATTTGCAGTACAGCATTTAATTTGGGTGCCCGTTATTGGGAGGAATGTGGAGGCTTTGGAGAGGGTGCATAAGAGGTTTATCAAGATGCCGCTACAAGGACAAAGCTGGGTGGTTTTCTACAGAGTGGCAGAGGCCATGAGGAAACATGACAGAAGTTTATAAGATTGTGAGAGACATAGATGGAACAGTCAGCTGTCATCTTTTTCCTAGGGTTGAATATCTAATATTGGAGGGTATGAACTTGAGTTAAAAGGTGTAAGTTCAAAGGAAATGTGTGGGAGAAGTTTATTTTCCACAGAGAGTGGTGAGTGTCTGCTAGAGTGGTGAGTGCCAGAGGTGGAAACATGACAGGAGTGTTTAAGAATGTGCAGAGGATGGACATATATGGACATCATGGGAGCAGAAGGGATTAACTTAGTGAGGCATTTAACCACTAGTTTAATTAATCTGGCCAAAGTTGAGGGACTAAGGAGCTGTCCTGTGCTGTACTGTTTGTTCTTTGTTCATGTTCTAACTTCAGCTCAGATTCTTCTTTCTGCAGATGGGGAAGGGACAACAGCAGCCTTTGGATGCAGCCACATTGTACTCACGCATAGGCCAGGCTGGGTTAGAGTGGCTAGCAACCAGTTAAATAACAAATTTTTACCAGTTTTATTTCAGGTATCAACCTCAAATATTGCCTTTAATTGTCTCATGACTGATGCTGCCTACCCTGATGAGTATTTCCAGCCTGCATGAGAATAGGCCACGTGGTTACACAGCACTGAAAATGGCCCTTTGGCCCAACTTGCCCATGCCAACCAAGTTGTCCACTTGAGCTAGTCCTATTTTCCAGTGTTTGGGGCATACTATGCTCAACATTTCCTATCCAATGAGCTTCCTCTCCTTGTCCTGTTATTATTTGATTACAAGTCTATGTAGGTTATTGGTAAACTCTACTTGGAGGACTTTTCATGGGCCTTAAAGAGCAGGAGTGCTTCTTTTGGTTCCTGAGGAAGTGTTGGACTTTCACTGGGCTTGTAAGATAAAGCTGGGATGGTTGTACATATTGCTTAGGTATCTCACAAGCTGGAAGAGCTAAGTATTCTAGTGTGCTACTGATGAAAACTTCCAGCATAGCCATCCATGCTCTGAATAACAGAAAGGAAGTCCTTGATGAGATCCAGATGAACATCAATATTTAACAAATATCAATCATTCACAAAATCGGTTGAAAAAGAGGCAAATCACAAGATGAGAAGAAAACTTTACTTCATTATCAATCCATCATAGTAGCTGGAATATCACAAATTATGACAAGATATTAAAAAAATGCCTGATGTTCCTCTTAAAAACAGTCAAAAGAGAATCCCATCACTGTAATTCTTCCCAGCAAAACCTGGCAATGTAGTTTTGCTAATGTGTCTCTTGTGAAAATTAACTCTGCGTAGGTTTAAATCTATTAATAAACTATAGCTGCTCCACCTCCATGTTGTCTTGGCTGACTTCTGAAACTCTTGCAGGTTTCAACCTGTTTCCAAATGGCCAGTTTCCTAATCATGTTCCCCACTCCCATTTCTATCCATTGATTGGGTATTTTGCCTGGTATAAGTTAATTGTTTGGTATTTAGTGGTCCAATTCATGTTTTTTCCTGTTTATTTGGTTGTCATTCATATTTTATTGTTCCTTTCATCTTCACTTACTGCTTCACCCCTTGTTATGATTCATTCTCAGAACTATAAAGCAGTTCATAGCGCTGAAACAATTTTTTTAAATTCTAAAATCTTTTAGAACACAGGCATCATCCAACTATTTTGATCATTCATGTAATCTTTAACTAAGGGCTTCCTCAAATGAAAAAAAGTAATTGTTTCAGTTTAAAATGTAAAGTTTTAAAGGTTCTAAATTTTTACAGAGTACTATGGCATGAACTGAAGCTCTCCAGTATTTGTATGGACTGCACCATGAGTTGGAAAACAAGCAGAGAGCAAGGAGGGCAAGAGAAGCTGCTTGAGGAATTGGAATTGGTTTATTATTGTTACATATACCGAGATACAGTGAAAAGTTCCCTTGCGTACTGTTCATACAGATCAGATCATTACACAGTGTATTGAGGTAGTACAAGGTAAAGTTACAAAATGCAGAATAAAGAACAACAACAGAGAAGGTACAGTGCAGGTAGTGAATAAAGTGCAAGGTCATAAAGAGGCAGTAAACAGTAAATCTTATCATACGTGTGTCCAGGCTTTTGTATCTTCCGGAAAAGCGACATGGTCTGACAGCTGGTGCCTGCAAACATGCAGGATATCTAAGGTGCAGTACTCTTCCCTGAACCTTGGTGTGGAACAGTGCATGAGACTTCTCTGCTGAAGTTTGGCAGCTGCCATAACGTAGAGGCACAACAGTCATTAATGTGATGATTTCCATGGTGCTCTTTCTGAACAATGACTAAGGGAATCAGCAACTTCTCAAGTTTGCTGTCCACTGATGTATGACAGTGATTACTTATGCTCTGCACTTCATTCTCTCCTGTCGGATAGCAGCAGGCAGAGTCGAGTTTTGCACACCAATACTTTGCTATACAGTAAATGCAATATACCTTTATTCTTCTATCTGCATTTCAGCCACCATGGGAAATGACCTTGCTTTGACTTGGGTGTGCTGTCCCCAAACAGGTAGGTCCATTCATTTATTATGTGTCGTGTCTTGACCATGATTGTTCTTGGCAAATTGTTCTACAGAATTGATTTGCCATTGCCTTCTTCTGGGCAGTGTCTTCACAAGACGGGTGACCCCAGCCATTATCAATACTCTTCAGAGATTGTCTGCCTGGCGTCAGTGGTTGCTCAACCAGGATTTGTGATCCGCACCAGCTGCTTATACAACCAGCGACCAATTGCTCCCACAGTTTCATGTGACTGTGATCGGTGAGGGGGAGGGAGGCTAAGGCCTTGCCCAAGGGTGTTCTGCAGGCTAGTGAAGGGAAGATGGGCCTTACGTCTCCTTTGGTAGAGATTTATCTCCAAGCTGCCACCCAAAAAACAAGTAAATAGCATACATAAATGGAATGCCATACAAAGTGTTATAGAGCAAGCCACTGCATACAGAAATAACAACCTAGCTCATATCAAGCAAACACAGACTTGACAGAGGTGTCTTTTGTATGATGTTAAGCCAAGTTCTGTCTGTCCACTTAAGCTACTATTTCAAAGAATGACAGGGGAATTTCTGCGTCCTGGCCAATAGTTAGCTTTTAATTAACATCTTTAAAATATAAATTAAAAGCACAGTGTGCAGATGGTGATAATCTGAAACGAAAACAAAAAGTAAAGTCCAGATAAAGTCTTCACTGGAAGAAACATTAATTCAGTTTACTCGCCACAGATGTTGTCTGATTTGCCTGTTCTGTTACTATAAAACTAAAATATACTGTATTAAGTGGTAACCATTGCAATGCTGTTTTTAGACCATGCTGGGTACAACAGTGAAGCACTATACAGTATGTTCTTTAATAACAGTAACAACCTGCATTAAATATACTGAAATATCCTCAACCATTTCAAAGGAGTACCTCTGAACAAAACAAACTTCTATTAGCTGAAAGCAACACAAAACTAAAGTTTATAACTCTTGATTTTTTTTCTTTATTTCAGATTACCATTCTTGTCCATCCTGAATGTTTCCTAAAAATAACCTAGAAACACCATTTCTGTAAAATACATAGAAGAGATAATAGGTTGCACTACCAGAGAAATATGTGAAGCTCAAGGAATTCGTTAATTCTTAAAAACATTAAATTACAAAAGTAAAACTGAACTTTATCTTGAATCTGTCTATTGAAAGAATTCAGATTAGCAAACTAACAAAAGCCACTCTTCCCACTCCCACCCCTATCAGCATGTGCCTGGCACCTTTTACTCACTCTCTGTATTTTGTTTTAAGACATCAGTAAATGGTTTTAATAGTAGCAGTTTTAATTAAGTGTTTAACTAATGCAAAAAATAAACTTGTGTTATTTACAAGAGAATCAAATTTAAAACTAATGACTATTAATATTATAAATAAGTAATTTTTTTAGGGTTGTGAGGTCAATTGTTATGGTTTTGGAGATTACCCATTTTAAACAAGACGTGGATTAACCCTTCAAATCTGGGAACTAATCTGCTAATTGGATAAATTCATTGATCCCTTGCCTAAACTAATAATGTAAATATTTTTGACACCATTGCTCTGGAAGCCTTCTTTTCACAGTTCTCGAAGTTGGATATAAAGATAATAAATACTTAATATATTTCTTAAGTATGGTTTGTTTCATATATATTTACCATTTAATTGTGCAAAACCAAATTTGTACACCAAATTTCAGATAAATTCCAACTTGCTTTTAATACAGGTTAATTCAGTTCCACTGACAGAATTAAATTCCCCCAGTAACTTATCAAACTTAGTTAGCTAATGAGGCCAAAGCAAATATTAATTAAATAAAATACCCCACTGAAATAAACAGAAGATTAAATTTACTCATAGCTCTTTATATCTAATTTTTGAAAAAAATTGACTACTAAGTGTCAAATTGAAAAATGTTGCAGTGAATATAAATGAGAAATTACTCTCTTCAACGAAGAGGTCATTAATGACCTTTCTTTGAAAGTATCATGCTGGAGTGGTTTTGCTGCATGCAGACACTTCAATGACAGAGGATTATCTATTTATGATGCATCTGTGAGAATATTTCTTTTTCTCACTTCACTTAATAGGCACATGACAGAGATTTCAGGAATCCTACTTCATGGTAAGAGCTTAATATATTGAGCTGTTCAGCTACTGCACAGAGTCTTGTCATCTTCAGAAGTTTTCTGATGATTCTGCCATAGTTGGATGCATCAGCAAGGGAGATGAGGCTGAGTACAGGGCTACTGTAGGAAACTTTGTCACATGGTGTGAGCAGAATTATCTGCAGCTTAATGTGAAGAAGACTAAGGAGCTGGTGGCAGACCTGAGGAGAGCTAAGGTACTGGTGACCCGTTTCCATCCAGGGGGTCAGGGTGGACATGGTGGAGGATTACAAATACCTGGGGATACGAATTGACAATAAACTGGACTGGTCAAAGAACACTGAGGCTGTCTACAAGAAGGGTCAGAGCCGTCTCTATTTCCTGAGGAGACTGAGGTCCTTTAACATCTGCCGGACGATGCTGAGGATGTTCTACGAGTCTGTGGTGGCCAGTGCTATCATGTTTGTTGTTGTGTGTTGGGGCAGCAGGTTGAAGGTAGCAGACACCAAAAGAATCAACAAACTCATTCGTAAGGCCAGTGATGTTGTAGGGATGGAACTGGACTCTCTGACGGTGGTGTCTGAAAAGAGGACGCTGTCCAAGTTGCATGCCATCTTGGACAATGTCTCCCATCCACTACATAATGTACTGGTTGGGCACAGGAGTACATTCAGCCAGAGACTCATTCCACCGAGATGCAACACAGAGCGTCATAGGAAGTCATTCCTGCCTGTGGCCATCAAACTTTACAACTCCTCCCTTGGAGGGTCAGACACCCTGAGCCAATAGGCTGGTCCTGGACTTATTTCCTGGCATAATTTACATACTACTATTTAACTATTTATAGTTTTATTACTATTTATTATTTATGGTGCAACTGTAACGAAAACCAATTTCTCCCGGGATCAATAAGGTATGACTATGACTATGACTATGACTATGAGAAAAGTGAACACGCTGTGCAGATCTATGCAGAAGCAGAACATTTTTAATTGATATCGACATTGACTGAATGACAGTCATTCTTACTTAGAATTCTGTGGTCTAGCTTCTATGGCCATGAATGGTTCTAAGCATATTTTCAATGAGGTTTTGGGAAAATATCATTGTAGTTACACAGTGGCAGTGTCTCCTCCCTTGGGCAGGTCCTTCTAAAATCTAGTGACCAGAACTGGTTGCAATAGCTCCGTGTTTTATAAAAGTTTAAAATTTCCTCAATAGATTCGTATTTGAGGCTTCTGTATATAAACTTCAGGGTTCAGAAACACTTTGCTGCTTTTAATTTCTTCTGCCCTTTGTCAACCCAAACTGACACTTTGTGAGTGCAGGCTGAGTTGACAAAGATGGAGAGGAAGTAATAGAGACAACTAAACACTTTGTCCTAGCTTGGTGAAAAAAATCCATGGGTCCTTTGTGCTTGTTAGAAGTGAAGAGTAGTAAATGCAGGAAAAATAAACATTTCAGTGTAGATCTGGTGGGGTTAGAAAGGAACCCAAGGCTTAATAATAGAAAGATTAGAGACAAAATGAGGAAAAATACTTCTGCACAAAGAATGGCAGGGTCTTGGAACTCATCATAATTTAAAAAATGCTTGGATGTCACTGCAAAGAATGTGACTTGCAGTATCAATGATCTAGGGCAGTGTTAGGACAGGTCTTGGAAGCACTTTTTTTGAACAACAAAGATATAATGAACTGAATAGTCTCCTTCTGTGTTGTAAATTTCTTTTGTTTTCTTGTTCACCAGGATTATCCCAGAGTATGAAGCAATTGTGGAAGCGCAGAGCAGGGCTTTGTTAGTATTTGAAATAATCTATACAGATTGAACAATACATTACTCAGCATATCCATAACATATGCTCAGCTCTCTGCCCAAAGTTGAGAGCAGTACTAGGAGAATGCCTAGCTCAAATGAAATTGCAGTTTTACAGTGAAAAAGGATACCAAAGATGGATTAGAGCAGGGGTTGCCAACCTGGGCTCCACAGATCCCTTGCTTAATGGTACCGGTCCATGGCATTAAAAAGGTTGGGAACCTTTGGATTAGAGGAAATGGCTGACTAAATCAAAAGCTGCAACATCATTGTGACCACAAGAGAGAAGAAGACTAGGAGGTTAAGATTTCAAATGTTAAGTTGAAAACAATTTGATGGTGCTTATTTTTTTCTGGGGTAGATGCAAACAGAATGAGAGGAACAAGGAGATGAGAGTGATAAGGAAAGAATCGGAGATCGCCACAGCAGTGATTGAGAATATTGGAACAGGATCAGAAAATCCTGCACAGTTATGAAAATTGGCAAGAGAATTTATAAATATTTAGGAAAGAAAGAAAAAAGGCAACTAATATTTTTAATATATCATTTGAAATGCTGGCAGTGAGATCTGCATCACTTCAGAGGAACCCATTGATAAAGGAGTGGGTGATTTTCAAATATGATCAGAATGGCCTTTAGAATTCATTAACAGGGGAGCAGGTAGATTCCTACTTTACTGAACCATAGCAGACGAGTCTAGACCATCCAATGCAACCAAGTGCAACCTGTAACATCTTCAGAATTTTCATGATGCATCTTTGAAACATCTTAGCTGTTTCCGGTAACTTTGACCCACTTCAATGACTTGAAGCTAAGAATGAAAAGATATAATTTTCAAAAAATCAGTGATGTTGCTTCAATTTAATGATATCTCTCTCTTTGTCACTCACTTCTTAAACTTCAAACCTGACTAACAGCAATCCACAATTGAGAACATCCCCAGTACTGTCCTGCAACTACACATCAAAACATCTACAAGTTTTAATTCAAGGAAGTCTGGATACCTATCCTGAACATACATCAGGATGCTTTAAATCAGGTACTATGCTAATGCTTTCTTTCTTTTTTGAAACAAAGGGAACCTTCAGGTTATTGATTCCCTGGCACACTCCTGGCCAACGTTCAGTCCCTGGACAACAAGCTTTGTGAATTGAGAGCCAGAACCTCCTACCAGCATGAAACAAAGGAATGCAACGTTTTGTGCTTCGTGGAGACCTGGTTGATAGTGGAGATACCGGATCATACCATCGAGCCCGCTGGATTCTCCCTGTTCTGGGTGGACACGTTGAAAAACCTCTCTGGGAAGAGTAAAGGAGGAGGGGTATGCTTCATGGTCAACAATGCTTGGTGTGACCCCCGGAATGTGCAAACACTCAAACCCTTTTGTTCTCCAGACCTGGAATACCTGGTGCTGCTGTGCAGGCCCTACTGGTTGTCTGGAGAGTTCACAGCTGTTATCATCACAGCGATGTACATTCCGCCGCAGGCTGATACTGACCTGGCTGTCAAGGAACTGTATGAGATCATCAACACACTGGAGACTGCACACCCAGAGGCTGTCTTCATCGTCGCCGGTGACTTTAATCGAGCGTCGTTGACAAAAGTCTCTCTGAAGTTTTGTCAGCACATCCAGGTGAGTACTCGTGGAGATAACACATTTGACCACTGCTACACTCTCTTCCGCAACGCTTACAAAGCTCTCCTTCGCCCAGCTTTTGGAAAATCAGATCACTCTTCGATCCTGCTTTTGCCGACATATAGGCAGAAGCTGAAACAAGAGGCGGCCATAGTTAAAACCGTCCGCTGTTGGTCCGACCAGACAGCATCCATGCTGCAGGACTGCTTCAATGACATCGGCTGGAATGTCTTCCATAATGAGGATGTCCCTGAGTTCACTGATGGGGACCTGAGTCGCCCTAACCACAAACTGTTCCAGCTGCTACCATCCAGGAAATGGTAGCGTAGCATAAAAGCCAGGACCCACAGGCTCCGGGACAGCTTCTTCCACCAGGCCATCAGACTGATAAACTCACGCTGATTTGAGTGTATTCTATGTTACATTGACTGTTCTATTTATTATAAGTTATTATAAATTACTATGATTGCACATTGCACATTTAGACGGAGACATAACCATAGAACCATAGAACATTACAGCACAGAAACAGGCCTTTTGGCTCTTGGCTGTGCTGAACTATTTTTCTGCTTAGTCCCACTGACCTGCACCTGGACCATATCCCTCCATACACCTCTCATCCATGTACCTGTCCAAGTTTTTCTTAAATTTTAAAAGTGAGCCCGCATTTACCACTTCATCTGGCAGCTCATTCCACACTCCCACCACTCTCTGTGTGAAGAAGCCCCCCCAATGTTCCCTTTAAACTTTTCCCCCTTCACCCTTAACCCATGTCCTCTGGTTTTTTTCTCCCCTTGCCTCAGTGGAAAAAGCCTGCTTGCATTCACTCTATCTATACCCATCATAATTTTATATACCTCTGTCAAATCTCCCCTCATTCTTCTACTTTCCAGGGAATAAAGTCTTAACCTATTCAACCTTTCTCTGTAACTGAGTTTCTCAAGTCCCAGCAACATCCTTGTAAACCTTCTCTGCACTCTTTCAACCTTATTCATACCCTTCCTGTAAATTGGTGACCAAAACTGCACATAATACTCCAAATTCGGCCTCACCAATGCCTTATACAACCTCATCATAACATTCCAACTCTTATACTCAATACTTTGATTTATAAAGGCCAATGTACCAAAAGCTCTCTTTACGACCCTATCTACCTGTGATGCCACTTTTAAGGAATTTTGTATCTGTATTCCCGGATCCCTCTGTTCTACTGCACTCCTCAGTGCCTTACCATTTACCCTGTATGTTCTACCTTGGTTTGTCCTTTCAAAGTGCAATACCTCACAATTGTCTCTATGAAACTCCATCTGCCATTTTTCAGCCCATTTTTCCAGCTGGTCCAAATCCCTCTGCAAGCTTTGAAAACCTTCCTCACTGTCCACTACACCTCCAATCTTTGTATCATCAGCAAATTTGCTGATCCAATTTACCACATTATCATCCAGATCATTGATATAGATGACAAATAACAATGGACCCAGCACTGATCCCTGTGGCACAACATTAGTCACAAGCCTCCACTCAGAGAAGCAATCCTCCACTGTCACTCTCTGGCTTCTTCCATTGAGCCAATGTCTAATCCAATTTACCACCTCTCCATGTATACCTAGCGATCAAATCTTCCTAACTAACCTCCCATGCGGGACCTTGTCAAAGGCCTTACTGAAGTCCATGTAGACAACATCCACTGCCTTCCCTTCATCCACTTTCCTGGTAACATCCTCAAAAAACTCTAACAGATTTGTTAAACATGACCTACCATGTACAAAGCCATGTTGACTCTCCCTAATAAGTCCCTGTCTATCCAAATATTTGTAGATCCTATCTCTTAGTACTCCTTCCAATAACTTACCTACTACCGACGTCAAATTTACTGGCCTATAATTTCCCGGATTACTTTTAGAGCCTTTTTTAAACAACGGAACAACATGAGCTATCGAGCTATCCTCCAATCCTCTGGCACCTCACCCGCAGATGCTGACATTTTAAAAAAACATACAGATTTTACTCCTCATGTATGTGAAGGATGTAAGAAATAAAATTCAATTGGCCCAGTGACTTCAATGGAACATTGAAATAAAATTAGATAATAGTGTCACTAAATTGCTCCAAGTCTTTCACCATTTTGAATATGCTAATTTAGAGGCTTCCTATAGAAATTCCCAGTAAGGACTTTAAGAGAGCCTTGATTACTAATCAAACAGCCACTTACATTCTTGAAAATTTTGTGGCACATTTATAGGTGAGAATTTTTTTCTCTATTTAGAAATGTCGTCTTTGGGTAAATAGATGGTGAGTCTGAGACATACTCAAACCCCATTTTTAGGTAACTCGTAATTTATTCACAAATGTTATGTTTGACAATATGCCAGATATTTGGTTTATTAGCAAAGTCCAGTAGAGAAATGGGCAGTTGTAACATGGATAGTAAATTGGTTAAAGGATAGACCTAAAATGATAGCTCTGTTTTTCTTCCCACAGATGCTTCATGACTTGATAAGTGTTTCTGGCATTTTCTGTTATTATTTTAGATTTCCAATATCTGCAGTTTATTTTTCTCTCTAAAAAGAGAGGATTGTTAAGATGGGCTGTTTTGCAAATTGTAAAAAGGAATACCTAGCAGTTTCCCAAAATTGATGGCAACTTTATTGTGCTTTGATCCAAGTTAATGATTTAGAAGCCACAGGAGATGATTTGGATATGTTCCAGATAATACAAAAGTGTCTAGACCGCCTTAAAAATAGAGTAAACCAAAAAGATTTCAAGGATATTTAGACAGACAGCTGAGAATGTGTAGTGACTAAAATTCACAGCAGCAAAGCATGAAGAGATAGCAGCACAGCATCTGCAGATTTTCTCTTGTTTGTGCATGAAGAGATATATTTGTTAGGGAGATGGAGGAGAGAAAATACATATTAAATAATATAATTTAAAAATAGATGTATAAATACAGAGAGAGGGGCAGAAAGGGAGTAGTTGATTTAAAGTTGTAGGAACAAAAGGCTTGGTGTATAAAGCTACTATGTTATGCTAACCCTACATAAAATGCTACTTTATCCCAAGCTGAAGTATTACATTGAATTCCTGACATTACACTTCAAGATGGCCAAGAAAACGTTGAAGATTTACTAGAATAATCCCATGAAAGAGGAGTTGCAGTCATGAGCTAGTCAAGTCCAGTCGTTTATTGTCATTTATCTATATACTGTACATGTATACCAACAAAAGTGACAACATTTTTTCTGAACCAGGATGTAAAACACCGTAGCACACAAAACACACATATAACATTCAATAACATAAAAAAGTTAGAACTAAATCTACAAATTTTTAGGTATGTACAAATCACACACCAAAAAATGCGACTGTTCGCTGAAGAGGCAAGAGGAAACTTGCAGAGGTACTTAAAGTCATTAAGGAGTTAGAAATGACTGAAAGATCAGTAACAATGGGAAATTACATAGAGGTAAGGTGGAGAAAACATTGATCCATAACAATTATCAGTAGGCACAAAATGTTGGAGGAGCTCAGCATGTCAGGGGAGTAAACAGTTAATGTTTTGAAGCAAAATCCTGGCACAAAACTCCAATTGCTGATTTTCCTTCATAGATGGTGCCGAACGCACTGAGTGCCTCCAGCATTTAGAATGTTTTGATCCAGATTTCCAGCATCCACGTCTTTCTTCTGTCCTACATAACGAGTAGTTTGGATTTGAATGTACACAGCTTAACCTCTCAAAAGAAAACTGAAATTCTCACAACAGAAGAGAATCAGCAATAAGAAAATAATGCAAGGGGGGAAACCATAATAGCCATTTTTATGGTCACAGAATTCATCTTGGCAACCTCTCAACAATCAGAAAACAAGCTGTTGGAGGAGTTTAGTAGGTCAGGCAGCAACATCAGAGCCAAGTGGATAGTCAACATTTTGGGTTGCAACCTTTCTCTGGATTACTTCACATCTTAAGCACATTTTGGTATATTTTTGGACTGGAAATGTCAACCGGCAACTTCCTTCCTGACCCACTGAGTTCCTCCAGCAGTTTGTTTTTTGCTCCAGATTCCAGCTTCTGCTGTCTCTTCTGTCTTCTATTAATAAACATAAATTTGAATAAAATTAATCAAATCGAAAATGAGTAACAACTTTATACATAGTTTTCACTATGATTAAGGATATTTTGATAAAAAAGTGAGAATGTTATGGCGCCCTGTACATTCTTTTTGATTGAAGAACTCTATATTTTTAGATCAGTACAAATCATACTCTTGGCAGAAATGTCCTATGTGAGTTGATCTAAATCCTTGTGCCATAGCTTGAGACATGTTTAAACATCAATATTTATAATATAAATATCATTTGTCAATACTTTTCCTGTCAGATGGTAAATTCAGGCTTCCTGTTGCTGTATGGAGCTACTGTCTCCTGGATTCCACATTGATCATTAATAAATAACACTGCATCCTCTGTCTTACTATCAACTAACTGTAAGACAATTTTCAAGCACTGCCTAGATGTTAGATTTATGTAATGTCTCTATCACTCTTCCAATATGTGCTCACTCTGCTTTCTTCTCACTTCTCTTTTAGCTCTCCATCCGGTGATGCTATGTAACTTCAAACTTTGTTTCCCACTTTCAAGTCGGACTTAAAATCTTCATTCCTCCTGTCCCTGCTAGAATGTGCACACCAGATTTCTCTCTTCACTGACTTGCATTTCACTGCCATTCCTGTAGATTTAGGTAGTGTTTTAACATTTTTATGCCCCTCCTCTGATGGTCCTCAAAACCTGCATTGTAATTTCACAAACTGCTCTTTGATGTGCATTGTAATGTGTTCTGCCTGTGCATGGATCTACCTCTTTTTGTTTTGCCTGGCCAAGCCTCTCAATGCATCCCAGGTTAAATATTAAATATGTCCAAACCACTGATTCTATGAGCTCAGCCATCTGTCCTTGCTGTGATAAACCCTTTGAACCAGATCATGCTTTGCTCTGGCCCATTCCTCGCACTTACCACACCCACTGTTTCTACAGCTGCACTTACTTTTGGCAGCCCCATGGGTACAAGTGAACTGTCTTGGCCAGCCTACAAAGCAGCGAGCGGGCCTCAGGCAGCAATTCTTGAGATCTCATTTCCGGACTACCTGATGATCTATCAGTGCACTGAAAGGTCATTGAACTTAGCTCTGTCTCTAACTGTCTCCACTTCTGATCTCCTTGTGTTCTCCTCAATAATTCCAAAAAATCCTATCATCCGAGGCAAATAAGAATCCAAATGCATGTGTCTTCTTCTTTCTAATATTTCCCTGTAAATTTAGAGATACCTTGGCTTTACTTGCTTTTGGTCCTCTTTTGAGCACCAAGTAGTTAATAATTTTTTTAGGAGCATAAATTAGCCATTTACCCCTCGAGTATGTTTGTGCCATTCAACAAAACCATACTCATATAACCCCTGTCATCTTCTCAGCTTTTCCCTGTGTTTCTTACAGTATGTTATGATTTAAAATGAACAGTGATCGAGTATCAACTGCTGCATTGGATGTAGTGGTGGTGGTGAAGTTATTAGATGAGATCCTTGATCGAGAGTTCAGAGTTCAAATCCCAAAATGCCAGCTTCAAATCTAACTACTAACAAATAAATAAAATTGCAATAAGAACTAATGCCAAGCAAGGTAATCATGAACCACTAATAATTGTTAAAAATTCAACTTGTTCACTAATATCTAGGCAATCTGTCATTGTACCCAGTATGGGCAGTATGAGACAACAGAAACATGTTAATACAATTGACTTTTAAATAAAATGGGTAATAACTGCTGCCTTTGCCAGTGTTGTCCACATCCTGTGAATGAATCAAAAGGAACAAAAGGGTATTCCAAATTTCTACCATCCTCCACATGTCGAGACTTTAGTCTGATTTTGTGACTATACACCCTTACAGGACTCCCCAGTCACTGCAGATAGTCTCCCTTGATCAATACTCAGCTGTCCTTCCTTTTGTGTGGACACAAATCAAAACCCCTTTACAACACCACTGTAAAACTTATGTCCCAATATTCCACTTAAATGGGTCTTCAAAGTATATGTAGTCCCACTATTGCAAAAGATCCTCGCAGCCTTCTTTCTTGCTATGGGCCCGTTTTACATAGAAAACCTACATCACAATACAAGCCCTTTGGCCCACGATGCTGTGCCGAACATGTACTTACTAAAAACATGCCAAACATGTTTGCATGTGAATTTTCTCTGGAGTTTGCGGGATTGGTTTGCAGAGATTATCTTCTCTGATAGATTTGAGGCCCCTGAGATCTATGTTCAAATAAGTGGTTGCACTGAAAATGAATCATCATTTTAAAATGCCTTCAAATTAAGTCCTGTGAATAACATGCACTCCAATATAGATCAACTTTCCTTCTTGCATGATGATTCTTCAAGCACACTTAGCCTACTGACATCTATAAATGTAAAACCTAGCAGAACCAGATCCACGAGAACCATAATACCGAATTGAGGATCTAACTCTAGTTCACCTCCACATTAAAAACCCAAGCTACTTCCAGATTTTAAAACAGAACCCACTTTTACACTCTTCAGCCCATCTGCCATAATTTTCCTGCCTATAATATCCAAAGCTCTCATAGCCTCCACTCATGAGCTCCAGCTTATTAAAAACTTTTCCACCTATATCCTATCCAGAGAAATTCCACCAGTTTATCACCTACCTTCTTTCTTCAGCTTCTATTCCCTCAAAATTCAAATTCAAAATTCTCTCTGGTCACTTTCTCTGCAATATCCTTCACTCACATAAACCTTGCATCTTTCTATGTAAAAAACATTAAAGTGTATGTAAAAAAGTACATGTGAATATGTAATATAACAGCATTCAACAGCCATTTTGGTAATAAAATATATAACTTTGTCCTGAGGTCTCCTCGAAATAATGTTAAAGAGATTTTTGAAGCACTTGAAGGCAGGTTCACAACTATACTACAACTTGTAACAAGGAGTGCAACAGCCACAGACATACATCCAGTCTGAATAAATATCCGTTTGAAGAAACCCTCCTCTGCACCTAGTGAGCATTACTAATCAGTGTCACTTACCACGTGACTGCAGGAGTAATCAGCTGGGTCAAAAATGGCCCAGGTGTCGAAGATTCTCTTGAGTAAAGGGTGTATTACTAAATCTGCACAGGAAGTAGCAAGTAAACAAAAAGAAGTCCTATAGGCTAAATAGTAGACCAAAAGAAACAATGGTTATAGAAAATCTGAACACAGATTAATTCAATAAAAAGGAAAAAGGATAAAATGGTAGCTGGAGCTTAATAACTACAAGAGTGACCTGGTTTTACACAATTGAACATGCAAGTTACTTACAACCTAAATGAAACAATAGATGTATTCTTCCTGGATTCCTTTGAAAAGGAAATCATGTGTGGGAACACTGCCGTAAAAGTGTAAGAAGACTTTTATTGGCCTTGGAGATTGCCCTGCGTATGTATCACATGATCACTGATCTGATAGCCCCATGGAAAGTCAAAGCTCTTCCCTTCATAAGAAGTTATACAGATGTTGGAAGACTATTTTAGTCAACCTCCATTTGAGTAGGGATCTACAAATCAGCACAAAAATCATATAATAGCAAAGTTTGTGACTCCACTGTGGTGCTGGAAGATCTCTTGAGGAAAATTAAACAGCCACTGATCATGTATTCTTGCATGGTTAAGAAACCAAGGCCTTTCTTCTGCTCAGTCCCTCACTGTAGAAGAAGATTACAGATGGCAACAATACAGATGAGAGATGTAAAAGTAGGGAGAAATGAAGTGCTTCCATTACATCTGCCCACAGCTGCACCTTCCATCGACACCTGACTTCTTTTTCTCTCTGTCAAAGTCGCTTCCGCTAAATGCTTCTCCCTTAATGCATTTCAGTAAGTTTCTAAATGTACTGTACATGTATATACTTCACGAGACCATAACCTCTCCCCACGTTCAGTCCCACCAGTTCTAGTGTGAATTTCCTCTCCCTCCTCCAACATTGCTGCATCCTGGATCTGGCACTTCTGCTTTGTAATATCTGAGCATCCCTTGGCCCTGATTACTAACTGACATCCATTTAATGTTATGTCATCTGGAACTTGGGAAAAAAAATTACAAATCAATCAGAAAAAGTAAGAGAGGGGAATAAATGGTTCAGTCTTTCAAAGGCACAAGGGACTAAATAACTAGAAATGGCTTGAAACAACAATCCAGCATGATCAGAACAATAATATTGTTCACAGGATTTATTTGGTTGTTTGCCAAAGTTTAAGAGTTGCATCAGAGGAACCTGCACAGAATTTTGGTCCTTCTGTCTTTACCCTTAATCCACTTCTAAGTAGGTCAGAAATAATTCCTCCCCCCCCCCCAAGTGATTTTGTTATAATACAATTTCATTTTTCCTTTAGGATGGCTCCAGACTTACTGGACTCCAGAAAATCAAGTTACAGGCTGGCATTGCACAATTTCCAGTCTGCAGAATGCATACCAGGGATCAAATGGCTCCATGGCAGTGATCCACAGCACAGCCTGTTTGAATTTCTATCTCCCTGTGTTTGTAGTGGAACCACTATAAGACTCAAGGGGGCACTTCAAATAATTGCAGATACCCAAGAAGCATAGCGGAGTACTATGATAGCAGGGGAAATGGATTTTAATTCTGTTTGATATCATACTCAATATTCTACATTATAGATTTGTCTTGGCATAATTTAATTACTGTAAAAATGAAGAAGCACAAGATATTTATTTATCTAGAATAAATAGAAATTACTGCATTTTAAAATATCTGATTCAAGCTTTTATACAATTCATGCATTAAAAGCATACATCATCAATGGTTACTTCACCTTTAGAGTTTTCCAGCAAAGGCAACACAGTATGCAAGAAGCTTAGAACAGATTACTAGAGTTTGCTTATCTGAATGCAGTAATATGAGTATATTTTTCAATGACCCTTGCATAACACACAGTGGTCAATTTTCCCACCATCTAGAATGCTTTTAGCATTTGGGAGGAAACTTGTATACTTGAACTTTTGGAGAACATTCAAACTCCATTCAGCTAGCATCTGAGATCAGGATTGAATTTAGGTCACTGGAGCTATGCAGCAACAACAGCACTAACTGGCTCTGGTGTTAGGAGCTTGTCCTTTACAAACAATTTTTAATGCTAAAAATAACCAAATAATTTAAGTAGTATTGCAATGCAAATCAAATTATAAAATTTGAGGTTCATGTAAACATTCTCTCAATAACTAAGTTAATAACTGCACATACACAAAATAGTAAAAAGAAAACAGCCACGAGATAAATTAACTTACACAGAACATGTGACCATATGACTGGTATTTGTATAAAGAAGTATTTGTGCATCAGACATTGCTTTAAGATGAATTTTTGATTAACTAATCAATTTCTGCTCCTTCACATTCAATCTCTTGCATGTTCTGAGGTACCATAAAGTTCTGGGCTAGCAACCAGAATGCTGGATCATTGATCCAGAAACAACAGTTCTAATTGCACCACAGAACCTGAGCAATTTAAATTCAATTCAATAAATCTGAGATTTAGTGTTAGTTGCCCAAATGATTAAACCAGATTGTAATTAAATTTTAATCTTTAGAAAATGGACATAGAAGGATATCAGCAGAGTACAAGCCCTTCAGCTCACGATGTACTTACCTTTCAACCCACTCCAAAATCAATCTTACACTCCCCTCCTACACACACTGCCTTATACGATGTGAAATTTATTGTTTTGTAGCAGCAGTACAATGTAAAGACATAAAATTACTATAAATTACAAAACAAACAAACAGAACAAAAAATAATGAGGTAATATTCATGGATGGCGGGGAGGGCTGTGCTCGTGATGAAGCTAGCTCAGTCAACAACCCCTCTGCAGCCTCCTGCGATCCTGTGTGTTGGAGACTCTACCAGGCTGCAACCAGACCGAATGCTCTCCACCAAACATCTGCAGAAATTTACAAGTCTTTGATGACATAACAAATCTCTTTAAACTCCTAACAAGATAGAGTTGCTGGTGTGTCTCTTCATGACTGCATCAAATTGTTTTGTCCAGGACAGATCCTCAGAGATGTTGATACACAGGAACTTAAAGTTGCTCACCCTTACCACCACTGAACCCTCACAATCAGTTCCTTGGTCTTGCAGACATTAATTGCAAATGTTGCTGCAACTCCATTCAACCGGTCAATTTGCCTCACTCGTGCATTCCTTCTCATTGCCATCTGAGATTTTACCTACAACAGTGGTGTCATTTGCAAAATGGCATTGGAGCTGTACTTAGCCACACTGTCATGAGATTATGAAATCAGAGTCACGGAGTCATGTGGCAAAGAAGCACAGTTAGTTAATTCTTCAGCGCAATTTGACTATGCTGACCCAGATGCCTCTCTATGCTAACCCCAATTTGCCAGCATTCAGCCTAAATAACTCTATTCCATTACATGTACCTGTCCAGATGCTTTTTAAATACTGTAACTGTACTTAGCCTCTACCACCTCCTCAAGCAGCTTGCCTCATTACATCCAGTATGCCCTGTGTGAAAAACTATGCTCTAGTGAAATCCATTTAGCCTGTCCGATCTCTCTTTGTAACCGAAGCCTTCTATTCCAGGGAGCATTTGGAGAATCTCTTCTGATCTTGCTCTAGCCTACTGCATTACTATATCCTATCTATAGTGTGCTGATCAAGGCTGCACACAGTATTCCAGGAACAGCTGAATCAATGTTTGCAACATGATGTCTCAATGCTTATACTTAGTAACTCAGATGAAGGTAGGCAATGAAATGCCTTTTTACTGCGCCATTAATCTGTATTGTTATTTTCAGGGAGCTAACAACTTGTACCACAAAGTCCATCCACACATCAACACGTCTTAGGTCTCTGTTATTTACTGCATATGCCCTGCCAGTATTAGATTACACTTTTTGGATTAGATTCCTCCACACATAAAGACTGAATGTTAAAGCCTAGTGGGACACCAGTGGCAAGAGGCCTCAGGCAATGCATGCTCATGTCTCGCCTCCACTCTGTCCTGAAAATCTTTGTCAGGGGGTGAATTCAGGGGTGCAAACAGTGAGATGAGATGTTCAGATTTCTGTGTGCTTCAAAGAGTCTCCTAAATTCCTGAACACAGGCATAGTCAATTCAAATTGTTTTCTTCAATCTTGCCATCGCAGGAATTAGTCTAGTGAAAAGCATTTCCTCCCTTAGGTAAGAACACCAAAACTGCATTCAGTACTCCATGATTGCTCGTTCTAAGATTCTATGTGATTTAAGTAAGATATCATTGCTCTTGTACTCAAAACTTCTTCAATGAATGTAAACATATGATTTACTTCTTAAATCCTACCAGCAGCTGTATATTTGCTTTCAATGCCTAGAATACAGGGACAACAAGATCCCTTTGTACATTAACACTTCCCTTTCTATCATTTATCACCTGTCAAATAAAACCCCGATTTCAATTTTGTCTACCAAAGTGTATAACTTCACATTCATCCACATTAACTGTAACTGTCAATCACTCGCCCACTCATTCAATTTGTCTAAATTGCCTGAAGCCTCTTTGCATCCTCCTCACATCTCACAATCCCACCTAATTCAGCAAATGCAGGGTGATTACATTCAGCTCCTCTATATCATTGATATATAATATGAATAGCCGGGGCCTAAGAATTAATGCCTGTAGTACTCCTCTCGTCACTGTGTGCTACCCCTAAAAAGATACATTTATTTCTACTTTCTATTTCCTGTCAATGTCTATATATTACCCCAACTCCCATACACTTTGTTATTGCACATCAACTTCTTTTGTAGAATTTATCAAGGTCATCTGAAAATCCAGATGGATTACCTAGTTGTTCCTTAACTATTCTACCAATTACATCCTCAAAAAGCTTCAGTAGTTTGGTTAAACATGATCTTCCCTTCATAAGTCCAAGTTGACCATGTCTAATCTCATTGATATTTTCTAAGTGTTCTGTCATAACATTCATTATTCCATAAGAAACTGCAAGGTAAGAAGACTCTGATGCGAGTGATATACAGGGCCCTGAACAGAGGCCAGGTTGTGGGATATAAATTTCAAAGAGAAATAGAAAAGATATGTAATAAGGACAATGTTATGATAGTCACATGGGGGATTTCAATATGCAGGGTGATTGGGAAAATCAGGTTGGTGCTGGATGCCAAAAGAGGGAAATTTGTAGATTGCCTTCAAGATGGCTTTTTAGAACAGCTTGTGGTCGAGCCCACTAAGGGAAAGGCAATTCTGGATTGGAACTCTTAGGTGACAGTGATCATAAAATGATAAAATTCACCCTGCCGTTTGAGAGGGAGAAGATAAAGTCAGATATATTAGTATTACAGTGCAGCTCCTCCTTCTGAGGGAGGAGCTGGCCAAAGTTGATTGGAAGGGGACTAGCAGGATGACAGCAGAACAACAATGGCTGGAGTTTCCGGGGGTAACCGGTGGTGCGGGATAGATACATCCCAAAAATGAAGAAGGATGAAGCAACCATGGCTGACAAGGAAAGTCACAGTCAGCATAAAAGCAAGTGGGAAGTTAGAGGATCGGGAAGTTTTTAAAAATCAATGGAAGGCAACAAAAAAACAGTAAGGGAAGAAAAGAAGAAATATGAAGGTAAACTAGCCAGTATTATCAAATAGGATACCAAATATTTTTCAGAAAAATAAAGAGTAAAAGAGAGGTGAGAGTGGATATTGGATCCACTCAAAATAATGCTGGAAAGGTAGTAATGGGGGACAAAGAAATGGCAGACGAACTTTTTGCATCAGTATTCACTGTGGAAGACATTAGCAGTATGCCAGAAATTTGAGAGTGCCGGTGGGGGGGGGGGGGGCAGAAGTAAGTGTAGCTGCTATTACTAAGGTGCTTGAGAAGCTGAAAGGTCTGAAGGTAGATAAGCCACCTACACCACAGGGTTCTGAACTCACTTTCAAAGAATTTTCATCTCATGTTCTCGATATTTATTGTTTATTAACTTCTTTTTTTCTGTTTGTTTTTGCACAGATTGATGTTCTTTGTCCTGTTGGGTGTGGTGTTTCATTTATTGTATTATGGTTCTTTGATTTACTGTGTATGCCCACAAGAAAATGAATCTTAGGGTTGTATTTGGAGACATAAATGTACTTTGATAATACATTTACTTTTAACTTTGAACTTTAAGTGCCTCCTCTTTGTATCTAATTTCTTCTATTCACAATGGATGGTTTACTTTCTTTGTTGTGTTCTGTGTCAGATATGGATATATATCAGAATCAGAATCAGGTTTATTATCACCGGCATGGTGAAATTCATTAACTTAGCAACTGCAGTTCAATGCAATACATAATCTAGCAGAGAAAAGAAAAAAAATAATAGTAATAATAAATAAAATAAAAATAATAATAATAAATAAAGAAGTAAATCAATTACATATTTTGAATAGATCTTTTTAAGTGCAAAAAAAAGAAATACTGTATATTTTTTAAAAAGTGAGTTAGTGTCCAAATATTCAACGTTTACTTAGGAATCGGATGGCAGAGGGGAAGAAGCTGTTCTTGAATCACTGAGTGTGTGCCTTCAGGCTTCTGTACCTCCTACCTGATGGTAACAGTGAGAAAAGGGGACTGGAGGTCCTCAATAATGGACGCTGCCTTTCTGAGACACTGCTCCCTAAAGATGTCCGATGGGGCTGACTTGTTTAATGCTCTCCACGGTACAACTATAGAAGTTTTTGGGTGTATTTGTTGACATGCCAAATCTCATCAAACTCCTATTGAAGTATAGCCGCTGTCTTGCCTTCTTTATAACTATGTCGATATGTTGGGACCAGGTTAGATCCTCAGATATCTTGACACCCAGAAACTTGAAGCAGCTGACTCTCTCCACTTCTGATCCCTCTATGATGATTGGTATGTGTTCCTTCGTCTTACCCTTCCTGAAGTCCACAATCAGCTCTTTCATCTTACTGATGTTGAGTGCCAGGTTGTTGCTGTGGCACCACTCCACTAGTTGGCATATCTCACTCCTGTACGCCCTCTTGTCATCACCTGAGATTCTACCAACAATATTTGTATTGTCAGCAAATTTGTAGATGGTATTTGAGCTATGCCTAGCCACACAGTCATGTGTATATAGAGAGTAGAGCAGTGGGCTAAGCACACACCCCTGAGGTGCGCCAGTGTTGATCTTCAGCAAGGAGGAGATGTTATCACCAATCTGCACAGATTGTGGTCTTCCGATTAGGAAGTTGAGGATCCAATTGCAGAGGGAGGTACAGAGGCCCAGGTTCTGCAATAACTCAGGATTGTGGGAATTAAATGCTGAGCTATAGTTTATGAACAGCATCCTGACATAGGTGTTTATGTTGTCCAGGTGATCTAAAGCCATGTGGAGAGCCATTGAGATTGCGTCTGCCTTTGACCTATTGTGGCGATAGGCAAATTGCAATGGGTCCCGGTCCTTGCTGAGGCAAGAGTTCAGTCTAGTCATGACCAACCTCTCAAAGCATTTCATCACTGTTGATGTGAGTGCTACTGGGCGATAGTCATTAAGGCAGCCCACATTATTCTTCTTAGGCACCGGTATAATTGTTGCCTTTTTGAAGCAAGTGGGTACTTCCACCCGTAGCAGTGAGAGGTTGAAAGTGTCCTTGAATACTCCCGCTAGTTGGCTCATACAGGTTTTCAGAGCCTTACCAGGTGGCCCATCGGGCCTTCCGCCTTGTGAGGGTTCACTCTCTTTAAAGACAGCCTAACATTTGGCCTCTGAGACGGAGATCACAGGTGCAGCAGGGATCTTCACAGCTGGTAGTGAAGCATCGCTGCCATTCATGCTATTGGGTTTCATTTTGTAGGAAGTAATGTCTTGCAGACCCTGCCAGAGTTGCTGTGCATCCAACGTCGCCTCCAACCTCGTTCGAAATAGTCGCTTGCAGTTCCTGCATTCATGTCTTCAATGTTAGCCATTGCCACCTACTGTTGTGATATTAATGAAGGTTCCCAGTTTTTCAGAGCCAACTCATTCCTCATATCTTTGTTGTTTCCTTTGTTTAGATTTGGACCCCGATTTTCGATTGAACAGCTTCACTTTCCATTCTAATGAAATTCCTATCAGTCCTCTTCACTAAAGGATAAGGAGGACTAATTTGCCATGATCATCCCTGACCTTGATTAGAACTGCTTCTGTGTAAGACAGGGCTTGAAACCCAAGAAATACAGGAACAAAAAACAATTCTTGCTGTTGTTCATTGATTTTGATCATTTTAGCTTCATAGAAATAACCAAGTACCTCCCTCTGCAATTGGATCCTTGACTTTCTCATCAAGAAACTAGTCAGTGTGGATGGGAAATAACATCTTCTTGCTGACAGTTAACTCTGGCACACTGCAAAGGCTTAGCTTACTGCTCTACTCTTTCTACACCCATGACGATGTAACTGGGCACCAATTATAAACTTGCCAATGACACAAATAATGTTCTATTTTTCCGAGGAATCTGCGTCTCTGAAGATCTATCCAGGGCCCGACATATTGATAAATTACAAAGAAAGAACAACAGTTGTTATACGTCATTAGGAGTTTGAGAAGACTTGGTATGTCACCAAATACTCTCGCAAATTTCTATAGATGTACCGTGGAGAACATTCTGACCAGTTGCATCACCATTTGGCATGGAGGGACCACCGCACAAGATCAGAAAAAGAAACCTCAGCCAGCTCTATCATGTGCACCAGCCTCCCCAGTATCGAGAACACCTTGATGCCTCAAAAAGGGGACACCCATCATTAAAGACCCTCATTACCCAGAGCATAACCTCTCATTGCTACCACCTAGAAGGTGGTACAGGAACCTGAAGACATATGTTTAATGCTTTAGAAATAACTTCTCCCCTGTGCCAACAGATTTCTGAATGGACAATGAACCCATGTACATTAACTCACTATTCTATTTTTTCTTTCTAGCTCTCTTTTTGCACTATTTATTTATTTTATATATATATATATTCTTATCGTAATTTATAGTTTTTTATTATGCTGCCGCAGAATAACAAATTTCTCGACATATGCCAGTGATATTAAACCTGATTCTGAAAGAAACTCTTACTTTCGTAGGGAGTTTTACAGCCTCAGGAGATATTCACTTTAATTTTTAAATTAAATGTCTCAAGAGAAATAAAATCAATAAAGTGCCTTACAATTGTTAGAGATTTTTCAATTTGTCTCTTCTATTTCGAAACAAATGACAATCAATCACACCATTAATGTATTTTTTAGGTAATTCAGCAAGCTTATACTGTGTGTCATTGAACCAAAAAGATCATCTTTGATCACATTTTAGCTGAACTCCTTCAGGATAGTAAGAGGTTTACCAATTCAATTTGGGAACAACATGAAGAAATTCTGTAATAAAGAAATTATAACTGAGTAAAGAGTTAGTAGCTTAAGGAGAAGAAAAAGGCTGGAATTTTAAAAAGTGAATGGGAAAGAATTGCCAGGTCACATCTCAATGTAGTCCTCTGTTGCTATGGCAGGGGTCTCCAACCTTTTTTGCAATGCGGACCGGTTTATTATTGACAATATTCTTGCGGACCGGCCGACCCAGGGGTTGGAGGTGTAGGGTTGCCAACGGACAAGAGTAGCTGTCAAATACGTTGTGTTTACCCAGAGAAAGACTACAATGACCATGAAGCCTTGCGCGGGCACCAGTGCACATGCGTGACTTGCGCATGCATGTACATGCTGATTTTTTTCTACAAATCGTTTTTGGCGATTCTGTTCGGCGGTGGGGGTGTTAATCACGACCAGAATATAGGTGATAAGTGGCTAATACACTCAATTTCGTTTCTAAAAGGGTTTATCTAATGAATTTAATATTAAACACACAGCGCATATTTTCCTCGCATGAATATAGTGATAAGTCAATTATCAGGGGAGGACAGGGGAGCTTGAATTAAGTGTTGAACGAACTTCCAGTAAAAGTGGTAGAGGCAGGTTCGATATTATCATTTAAAGAAAAATTGGATAGGTATATGGACAGGAAAGGAATGGAGGGTTATGGGCTGAGTGCAGGTCGGTGGGAGTAGTGTTCAGCGCGGACTAGAAGGGCAGAGATAGCCTGTTTCCATGCTGTAATTGTTATATGGTTTATATAAGTCAACAGCATCATAACATTCTAAGCAACGTTTGGATATAGCGCATATTTTCCCCGTTTGAACATATAAAATCATTGCAACACACCAATATCGCTGAATCAGTGGGAGCCCTGAGCTTGATTTCCTGGAACAATACAGTCCCATCGAGGGGTGATGGGAGACAGCGATACTCGAAGGGGGTTCCTTATGTCCAGTCTATTCCGCAATTTAGTTTTCGTTACATTCATTGCAGAGATATGTTGGAAATGGAAGCAACGTTTTCAGTGCTTTCGTGGCTGTCTCAGGATACCTAGCCTTGACTTTGATCCAGAATGCCGGCAGAGATGTTATGTCAAACATACTTTTCAGCCCGCTGTCATTTGCAAGCTCGAGGAGTTGATCTCCTTCCTGCGCTGAAATGGATGACGCGTGGGTAATGACCTCGCATGCATTCAAGCTCAACAGTGGGCATGACAGGGAATGAGGAAAGGTGCAGCTGACTCATATCGCCAAATCACATTGTTTCCTCGCGGCCCGGTAGCACATGCTTTGCAGCCTGGTGGTTAGGGACCACTGTGCTATGGGACTTTCTTCTACTCTCAGAAACTCATTCTGTTCCACATTATCCTTGCCCCTATTCAAATCCTTTTATACCTCTTCCCCAGCACCATGCACATTTTCTCATCAAGAATTGTTTCTTCTTATTGTTATCTCAACCAACAGATAATGACAAGTATAAACTATCCTCAATCATCCTTGTCACCGTCTCCACTTTAACATCACTCCTTATAGTGAAGGTGTAGTAATGGTTAAGAATATTAATAATCATAAAACAATTACAGGGATACAAAAGAAAATAATCAGCTGGGTTACCAAAAAATACAGATACTTGAAATCTTGAATAAATCAGAATATGATGCAAATATGCAGTATTTGTGGAAAAAGAAACAGACTTAATATTTTGTCAATGACCATTCATTAGAAGGTCACTGTCCTGATAAAAAGCTCTTGACCCAGGAGGTTTACTCAGTTCTTCTCTCCACGAGTCTTGCTTGACCTGCTGAGAATATCTAGCATTTTCTGTTCTCTCTTTTCTTAAATATACACAGATAGTTGAGACTTTGTATCTGTAGTTTGGACTCCCAAAGGGAATGGTTACAACAGATACTGTAGATGTAGGGGGGTGTGCAAACACAAATGTAGAAAGTCATGCTGCAGCTGTATAAAACTGATTAGGCTGCATTTAGAATTTTGTTTGCAGTTTTAGTCACAGCATGACAGGAAGGACGTGGAGGCTTTGGAGAGGGTGCAGAACAGGTTGTTGCTTTAAGGTGAAGCTGAACAAACTTTGGGTTGTGTTCTCTGGAGTGCTGGACGCTAAGGAGTGACCTGATGAATTAAAAGAGGCATGGATATTCAGAGTCTTTTACACAAGGTGGAAATGCCAAATACCAAAGGGCATAGGTTTAAGATGAGAGGAGGATTATTCAAAGGATATGTATGAGTTAAGTTTTATTTTTTTTCCACAGAGTGGTAGGTGCTTGGAACAAGCTGCCATTGAGGTGGTAGAAGCAGGTATGAATACACTTGATGCACAAGAGGAATTTAGATAGATACATGAATAGGCAGGAAAAAGAGGGATATGAACAACGAGCAGGTAGCTGAACGGCTGGCTCAGATATGTGGGCAGTAGGGCCTGTTTCTGTGCTGTACAGTTCTATGAGATTTTTTTTTAAATGGTGTATATAGAAATTGCAATGTCTCTTTAAATTGCAAGTGTTTCCTTACACTTACAGAATTTGGTGCACACATCACAATTACAAAAATCTAACCATGAATGTGTTAATCCTTAATTAGCTTCCTAAGATTTTCTTACCATTAATTAAAGAAACATAATTACAATAATTCCCAATAGCCAAGTCCTAACACCATTCACTTTCAATCTTGAAGACTGCAATAATTGCACTAATTTTGCAATACTGGTTTCTCTGCTGCCATTAACCTGTTTCTCCTGTTTATCATAATAAGTGCAATTTCCACTCCAGCAGTTGGTTGGCCATGCCACAGCATTAAAATAACTTCTGCAGCTACTGAAATATCTCGTGAAAGAGGCTGTAACATGAATATTGCACACTAGATACAAGCAGCCATGTGGTCACTGAATTGGAGGATGCAAATACTAGTGGGGCATCCCCTTTAAAGGAAAACAAGACGGAAAGCTCAAAGTGCAAAGTTAAAACTGGGTGTATTGTGCTTAAGTTGTTTAAAGAAGTTAGGTAAAATCCTGAAAGAACTTGCCGACTCTTAATAAGCAAGCTGCACTATGTAAATATCAAATAGTTGTTTAATGTTTGTCAAAGGGAACACCTCAAAACGTTTAACCCAATCACTAAAATCAAGAGATTCTGAAGAGCTGGAAATCCAAAGCCGCAGACACAAATGCTAGAGGAACTAAGCAGATTAGGCAGTATTCATAGAAATGAATACACAGCCAACATTTCAGACCGAGGCCCTTCAAAAGGACTGGAAAGGAGTGGCCATCATTTTTTGGGGCAGGTTAGCTCTCCTTAAGCACCTCAGGTAGTATAGTAACACACGCAAGCTGCTGTGAGTTCACAAGGTCACAAGACAAAGGAGCAGAAGTAGGCCATTCGGCCCATCGAGTCTGCTCTGCAGCTCCCCTATGAGTTAAGTTATTCACCCATCCAGTTCCAATTTCCGGCTTTTTCCCCATATTCCTTGACACCCTGACTAATTAGATACCTGTCAATCTCCTCCTTAAACACCCTCAATGATCGGGCCTCCACAGCTGTATGTGGCAACGAATTCCACAAATCCACGACCCTCTGGCTAAAAAAATTTCTCCTCATCTCTGTTTTAACTGGGTACCCTCTAATTCTAAGACTATGGTCTCTTGTCCTGGACTCACCCACCAAGGGAAACAATCTTTCCACATCTACTCTGTCCAAGCCTTTCAACATTCGAAATGTTTCTATGAGATCCCCTCTCATTCCTCTATACTCTAATGAATACAGTACAAGAGCCGACAAATGCTCCTCATATGTTAGCCCCTGCATTCCAGGAATCATCCTCTCATTCTTCTCTGAACTCTCTCCAACATCAGTACATCCTTTCTAAGATAGGGGTCCCAAAACTGGACACAGTATTCCAAATGAGGTCTCACTAATGCCCCATAGAGCCTCATCAACACCTCCTTACTCTTATACACTATTCCTCTTGAAATGAATGCCAACATAGCATTCGCTTTCCTTACTGCCGATCCAACTTGGTGGTTAACCTTTAGGGTATCCTGCACGAGGACCCCCAAGTCCCTTTGCACTTCTGATTTTTGAATTTTCTCCCCATCTAAATAATAATCTGCCTGATTATTTCTTCTTCCAAAATGTACAACCGTACATTTGTCAACGTTGTATCTCATCTGCCATTTCTCTGCCCACTCTCCTAAACTGACTAAGTCTCTCTGCAACCTTTCCGTTTCTTCAACATTTCCTGCTCCTCCACCTATCTTGGTGTCATCTGCAAACTTAGCCACAAAACCATTTAATCCATAATCCAAATCATCGATATACATCGTAAAAAGAAGCGGCCCCAACACCGACCCCTTTGGAACACCATTAGTAACCGGCAACCAATCAGAATAGGATCCCTTTATTCCCACCCTTTGCTTTCTGCCTATCAGCCAATGCTCCACCCATTTCAATATCTTTCCTATAATTCCATGGGCTCTCAACTTATTAAGCAGCCTCTTAAGCAGCACCTTATCGAAGGCCTTTTGAAAATCCAAATACAGGTGTCCCCCGCTTTTCGAACGTTCGCTTTACGAAACCTCACTGTTACAAAAGACCTACATTAGTACCCTATTTTCGCTTTCAGAAGGTGTTTTCACTGTTATGAAAAAAAAATTCTGCGCGCAATAAAAGGCAGTGCGCCCCGAGCAGCTGCTCTGCCCTGGATTCTCACCGGCATTGCTTTAACACGTGCCTGTGAGCAGCTGTTTGCAAGATGAGTTCTATGGTATAGGAAAAGCCTGAAAGAGCTCATAAGGGTGTTACACTTATGGTAAAACTAGACATAATTAAGTGTTTTGATCGTGGTGAACGAAGTAAGGACAACGTGAGTTTGGCTTGTGGAAGCTGACGACGACGATGTTGAAGAGGTTTTGGCATCCCATCGCCAAGAACTGACAGATGAAGAGCTGATGCAATTGGAAGAAAAAAGGATAACAATCGAAACCGAATGAGTAATGATAAAGTATGACTTTAATTTTGAAAGGGTACGTCAGTTCAGGGGATATTTGCAGGATGGTTTGAGTCCTTATTAAAGAACTGTGTGATAGAAAAATGCGCGAGGCTCAGCAGTCAAGCAATCCACATCAGCCACAGCAGACGACGAACCTCGGCCTTCAACATCGAGGCGGGCAATCATAGGAGAAGATGAGCTGCCTGCTCTAATGGAAACAGGTGATGAGATGACACCCCAGTGTCCCACCACCCCAACCCCCAGGCCACGGACAGATACCGATTCATGGAGAATGCAAAGGTAGCCGGGAGGCACACAACACATCTTTAAGAAAAAAGCCGAAATAAACCTGCTAATTAATTAGGTGCCACCGACACGTAATTGTCAGCCCAGATCAGAGACGACGCAATCGGAAATCGGCACTGATCTGGGCCGACAATTATGGGTGGCACCTAATTAATTAGCATGTCCGTTTCGGCTTTTTTCTTAAAGATGTGCTGCGGACCTCCCGGCTACCGCTGGACCCCTGCGTTCTTCGCGGTAATGTATCACTCAGCGGCCTGGAGGGTGGGGGGCCACTGCACCACCCAAACTCCGACAACTCAGTCTAACACACCATCATCAGTGTGCTCGCTGTCTTCCCGACTCCCGTAAGTGATACTACACTGTACATACATTATTTCTACTTTATATCAGCTGTGTATTTTTACGTGTTATTTGGTATGATTTGGCAGTTTCATAGCTTAAAGGTTACTGGAGAGCGCTTGCGCGTGTTTTTGCCAACAGCGCTTGCGTGAGATTTTCTGCTGACGGCGCTTGCGTGAGGTTTTCTGCCGACGGCGCTTGCGTGAGATTTTCGCTCCAGAGAACAGGTCAGTAATGATTGTGGAAAAGTATTTCTACTTTATATAGGCTGTGTATTTATCATATCATTCCCACTTTTACTATATGTTACTGCTATTTTAGGTTTTATGTGTTATTTGGCATGATTTGGTAGGTTATTTTTGGGTCTGCGAACGCTCACAAAATTTTCCCATATAAATAAATGGTAATTGCTTCTTCGCTTTACGACATTTCGGCTTACGAACCGTTTCACAGGAACGCTCTACCTTCGGATGGTGGGGGAAACCTGTACAAAACATCCACAGCCTCTCCCTTGTCAATCTTATTTGAGATTATCTCAAAAAATTCCAGTAGGTTGGAGAGGCAGGATCTTCCCTTCATGAAACCATGCTGGCTTCGGCCTATCTTGTCATGCACCTCGAGGTACTTCATAACCTTGTCCTTGAGGATTGACTCCAATATCTTTCCAACTACCAAGTTCAGGCCAGGCAGTATCTATGGAAAAGAATAAACAGTCAGTGTTTGTAGAAACATCAACAGTTTACTCTTTTTCATAGATGCTGCCTGGCTTGCTGAGTTCCTCCAGCAATCTGCGTGTGTTGCTTGAATTTCCAGCATCTGCAGATTTTCTCATGTCAGGTGGAATAGCCTTTCCTACTATCAAAGTTGTGTTGACGGACCAAGAAGTTCCTCGGTGATGTTCATCCCCAAAAACTTGAAACGGGAGACCCTTTTCACTATCTCACCATTTATGGATAGTGGGGCTTGTTCAGGAAATTCCCATATTTACATGCAACAAGTGACTTTGATAATCTATAACACTCAAAGGCCATTGGCAAACCAGGGTGTAACATTATTCAGCGTCAAAACAGCCCTCAGAAAGAAGATGCTTTTCCAGTTTTACTGTCTTGGCTTAGATGCTTCTATATCTCTCACTAGATGGCAGGAGATTGACAATGTCCAGGATTGGATAGGTCTTTAATGATGTTACGAGCACACTGTAGACACTGAGAGTTGTAGATTGTTTCCATGTCCTGTAGTTGAGTCCCAGTGATGTGCTATCCTAATCAGCAGTTGAAGTGCTTTGTGATCTTTCTTACTGCAGCTAGAGTACCACACTGTCATTCTGTGTGACAGTATGCTCTCTGTCACACATTCATAAAAGTTGGCCAGCAATTTTTGGGGCAGGTTAATGCTCCTTGAGCACCTCAAGTAGTATAATCGCTGTTGTGTCTTCCCTACTATCGAGGTTGTGTTTTCCCTACTATCGAGGTTGTGTCTTCCCTACTATCGGGGTTGTGTCTTCCCTACTATCGAGGTTGTGTTTTCCCTACTATCGAGGTTGTGTTTTCCCTACTATTGAGGTTGTATTGACAGATCAAGAGAGCTCTTCGGTGATGTTCATCCCCAAAAATGTGAAACTGGAGACCCTTTCCACTACCTCACCATTAACGAACAGTGGGGCTTTTTCAGGACCTCTTGCCTTCCTGAAGTCAATTAACATTTCTTTTGTCGTCTTACTGTTGGGTGATAGGTTGTGGTTCCTACACCAATCAGATAGTTTCAGCAACACACACAAAATGCTGGAGGAACTTTTTTTTTCTCCTCAGCTTTTTCTCCCCAGTCCTGCCGAAGGGTTTCGGCCCAAAACGTCGACTGTACTTTTTTCCTTAGATGCTGCCTGGCTTGCTGAGCTCCTCCAGCATTTTGTTTGTGTTGCTTGGATTTCCAGCATCTGCAAATTTACTCTTGTTTGTGAGATAGTTTCAGCACCTCCCTTCTATATGCTATTGTTTGTGATGAGGCCAACTGTAATTACAGTTGTGCCGTTTGCAAATTTGATGATTGAGTTTGTATAATGAGCAGGAGTGCAGTCATAAATGAAGAGAGAGTAGAGAAGGGTGCTCAGGACACACCCCTGTGGAGCACCGGTTTTCAGGGTTGGGGGGTGGGGTTGATGTGCACTTTTCTAGTTTCAACATCTGGGAACGGTTAGTGAGGAAGTCCAAAATCAATTACAGGTTGTTACGCCTAGATCTAAATTATGGAGCTTGACGTTCAGCTTGCTTGGTAGTATGGTGTCAAAAGCCGAGCTGTAACCAATAAAAAGCATTCTGACATAGGTGTCTTTGTGCTCCAGTTGGTTCAAGAGAGTATGAAAGGCAATAGAAATGGCATTTTCAGTTGAGCAAACTGATGCTGGTCCAAGGAAACCGGGATTACATCCTTGATGTGGGACATGAAGTATGCCAGAACCATAGCCTGGTACAGCGAAAGATTGCAAGTACCTGTCAGAACTTCTGCCAACTGGTTGGCGCAGTCCCTGAGGACCCATCTGGGTATGCTGTCTGGTCCTGCTGCTCTGCGTGCATTGACATTACAGAGTGTACGCCTCACCTCGTGAATGTTCAGCGTCCGTGCAGTTCCTCCATCTGATGTTAAGACCCTTATCACTGGTTCCTTATTGTCCATATCAAAATGAGCAAAAAAGTTGTTTAGATCTTCAGCTAGTTTGGTGTCATCATGAGCAGAATAGGGGAGCTTTTCTTTGTAATCTGAAGTGGGTTTGATGCCTTCCCAAGCATGTTGGGGATCAGTGGCCTTATAGGAACATGTCTCAATCTGTGTCTTATGTCTAAACTTGGCAGTCCTGATGCCTTTCTTAAGATTTGATATGGCCTCACTTATGCTTAAGCATCACCAGATCAAACATGGAGGTACCTTCATGAACTCTCACAGCCTCCGATGCCCTGTGGTTTCGGGCTCTGAGGCCGACATGAGAGCATCCTTCAGGAGAGTGAACCCATGGAAAGCATCCAGCTCATTCAGGGTATCTAGCCAAGTACTAAAGACCTGTGCAGATCATCTGGCTGGAGTATTCACTGACATCTTTAACCTCTCACTTCGGCAGTCTGAGGTACCCACCTGCTTCGGGCAGGCTTCAGTTATATTGGTCATAAGAATGTGGTAACCTGCATCAGTAACGAACATCCAGCAGCACTTACATAAACTGTGGTGAAATGCTCTGAGAGGTTGGTGATAAAACTCCTGCCTGAGAAAGCAACTTGGATCCACTCCAAAGTGCCTACCATCACAACAGGTCAACAGCGGATGCCATATCATTGGATCTTCACTCAATGCTGGAACATCTGGACAGCAAAGGTACATACATCAGAATGGTCTTCATTGAATACAACTTGACATTCTCTATTAACGTCCCCACAAATCATTAAGCTTCAAAATCTTGGCTACAATATCTCCTTGTGCAACTGGATCCTCGAGTTCCTCACTTGTAAACCTCAGTCAGTTCAGATTGGCAACAATATCTCCTCCACAATCTCCATCAGCACAGGTACACCACAAGGCAGCGTGTCTAGCCCCCTTTTCTACTAGCTTTATACTTAAGTCTGTGAGACTGAGCACAACTCTACTACCATATTTAAGCTTGACGACAACTGCACTATTGTTTGCCGAATCAAAGGTGGTGACGAATCAGCATGTGGGAGGGAGATTGAAATTCTGGCTGAGTATTGCCACAACAACCTCATACTCAAAGTCAACAAGACCAAGGAGCTGATTATTGACTTCAGGAGGAGGAAATTGGAGGTCCATGAGCCAGTCCTCTTCAGAGGAACAGAGGTGGGCAGGGTCAGCAACTTTAAATTCCTCAGTGTTATCATTTTAGAGGATCTGGCCTGGGTCCAAGTGTGTATGTGCCCAGCTGAGCCTCGACTTGGAAGACTGCAAAAATTCAGCATGCCATCTGAAACTTTGACAAACCTCTATAGATGTGTAGTGGAGAGTATATTGACTGCTTGCATCACGGCTTGGTGTGGAAATACCAATGCCCTTGCATGGAAAAGCCTACAAGAAGTAGTGAAACAGCTCAGTTCATTATGGGTAAAGCTCCTGCCACCACTGAGTACATGTACACAAAACACTGTTGTAGGAAGGCAGCATCCATCTAGAAGCCCCACCATCCAGGCCATGCTTTCCTCTCGCTGCTGCCGTCGAGAAAAAGGTACACGAGCCTGAGGATTCACACCACCAGGTTCGGGAACAGATATTACCCTTCAAACATTTGGCTCTTTAACCAAAGGGGATAACTTCACTCATGCATCACTGAACTGGACTTAGTTTTTAGGACTCTTCATCTCATATTCTCAATATCTATTGCTTATTTATTTCTTATTATTATCATCATTATTTCTTTTTATTCTCTCTTTTTGTATTTGCACAGTTTATTGCTTTTTTGTTTGCACATTGGTTGTTGTCCATCTTATTGGATGTGGTCTTTCATTGAATCTATTGTGTTTCTTGTATTTACAGTGATTGCCCACAAAAAAATGAATCTCAGGTTTGTATATGGTGCCATGTATGTACTTTGATAATAAAAGTTTCTTTAAAACTTGAACTAAAGAAGGGTCTTGGCCCCAAACGTTGACTGTTAATTCATTTCCATTGATGCTGCCTGGCCTGCTGAGTTCCTTCAGCATTTTGTGTGTGTAACTCAATAACTACTACCTTATCAAAACAATCGTGTCATGATCATTCCTGTCAGTAGACAAATAGTCCATTAATCGCCAATTCTTCATGGTTGCACTTTAGCACCTGGACAAATTCAAACAGTAAAATCTGTTATCACATGTTCATAGGAAGAGCTACAGCAGAGAAAATGACCCTGTGTGTCCACACTGATTACTAGCAGCTCATTTACACTTACACTGTATTAATCCTATTGTATTTATTCCCCAAGCATTCTCCAGAGTCCATCCATTTACCATGAGGGCAATTAACTGTGGTAATTAGATCTACTATGCCACGTGTCCTTGGGACATGGAGAGAAATTACAGGACTGAGAGAAAGCCTATGAAGTGACAAGGATGTGGCAAACTCCACATTGACAGCACACAAAGTCAGGATTGAACTGGGGCACTGGCAGTGTGAGACAGCAGCTGTACTTGCTACATCATGGTGCCACTCTTCATGGAGCAGTTCTTATAAACCTTTTGGAGGCTTGAAGAAAACAATCTTTGATACACAACCTAAGTACATGACATAGAGTTGAATTACCACTTAAAAGGCTTGAACTGCTTGACGGTCAGGCAAATGTCACTGTGAAGTTAAATCTGAACCACACACAAGACTACTTCAGCAGTTAAAAAGAAGTCTGAAAATTGTTCTTGTTAATCTCTTTAACATATGCATGTAGGATTCAGCCCAATTATAACACAAAATTATTTATATTCCTGCCCATCATTCAAGCTGCACATGCAAATTACCTCCAGAATGACTGAAGCAATAACAACCAGTCAGCTGCAGGCTGAGTTGATTAAAAGATCTGTGAGACAGTTGTGCTGTTTGACTACCGCAAGAGTTTTCAATTACAATGTTTTTCTTTGCAGGTATTATACAGTATGTCTTTACCATTTGCAATGGAAAATAAAGTGGTCAGCTTTATGCTTTACAAGGAGATAAAGTATGAAGTATGCAACTGTCGGCATTTAATCAAGCACACTAATTTAGCTACTTTGGATGCATGCAATGGAAGGAAAATTAATTCTAGAGCTTTGCAAAAATAGGTAAAATATGTATTTTTTGTCAATAATACAAGAAGTTTAATAAGGCATCTATTGAAGTGATGGGGAAATAAGTTTTCTCACATAAAAATACTTACCACCTCGTATGCAGTGACTACTTTCTTCAGTACCTCAGGGATCATTCCTTGGGGCTCCATTGATGGGTAGTCATCTTTCAGGTTCAGTACAACAATTGGAATGTTATCACTGTTCAGCAGTGTTGACAATGCCATAAAGCACTGTATTAGATTAGAAACTGGGGATACACCACATAGTTCTTTGAAAGAAGCTACGGCGACCTGAAAAAAGAAATATAAATTTAATGACATTAAAATATATTTTACTCTGCCTATCACTTACCATGGAATGGATATACCTGAATTTCAACAGGAGTAGTGATTCCCTAAAAGACCAAGAATAAAACTCACCAACAGCGCTCCCTGAAGCTGAATTTCTGCAGCTCAAATAGCAAAACAAAAAGTCACAAGTCTTAAGTTTATGTCTCTAATGGTGTACAATCCATGGCCGGCATAACATTCAGCAAGAACAAATGCTCCTTGAAACACTCAACATTTGTTGTACCACTGGAAATTTCCATTTGTTCATTTTGGAATGTTTGAAAATTATGACTTTCTTGTTATGTTTGGACATGCTAGTTATAAAACCAGAAGTCGTCAGGGAACTTATTTGATGGTTGAAGTGCTATATCAAATGGCCCTCTGTCCTGGAATGCATCCAATTTCCCAGTCAAACAGATGAAGCAGTAATGAGGTTGGAGAGATCTGACTGCATGATTTACAACATAAAAAGGTACAGGACAGTGTTAAGTATAATCATCCAGAGTTGGTGTAGAACAGTTCTAGAGTCTGTGTCAGTGGTGGAATGGGGATGACAGGTGAATTAATATAAACTTAATATTGAGAACTGTGACTCAAAGTAGGAGAGGAAATGATCAGAAAAAAATGGATGTGTGGGATATACTGTGAAAGGATGCTGGCAACAGAATTCAGGGTGGGTCAGTGAGAAATAACAACCAGCCAGTAGAATAGCTAAATATGGAGGTGACAAAGGGATGGATATGAGTTTCAAAAATAATATGGATTAAGACAGAGATAGTCATTATGAACTGAAGTTTAGATGTTTAGTTCAAATTTTTACCAGCCGGTTTGCTATATGAATTGGTATTTTCTAAATCGCCTTCAATTGCATAGTATGGTTAGGACAACCAACCACCGGTGGGAGTCATCAGAATTAAATCCACATCCATTTAATTTTCAATGTATAAGACCATAAGACACATAGAATCAGGCCATTCAGCCCATCAAGTCTGCTCCACCATTCCATCATGTCTGATTTATTATCCCTCTCAACACCGTTCTCCTGCCTTCTCCCCATAACCTTCTGACACTCTGGCTAATCGAGAACCTATCAACCTCTGTTTTAAATATACCCAATGATTTGGCCACTAAAGCTGTCTGTGGCAATGAATTCCACAGATTCACCACTCTCTGGCTAAAGTAATACCTTCCTATCACTGTTCTAAATGGACATCCCTCCATTCTCTCTCTGGTCCAGGACTCACCCACAAGAGGAAACATCCTCCTCACATCCACTCTGTATGGGGCCTTCAATATTTCATAGGTTTCAATGAGATACCTCACTCATTCTTCTAAACTCTAGAGTGTACAGGCCCAGAACCAGCAAATGCTCCTCATTGGTTAAATCTTTCATCGCTGGAATCATTCTTATAAGCCTCCGCTGGACCATCTCCAATGCCAGCATATCTTTCTTAAATAAGGGACCCAAAACTGCTCACAATCCTCCAATTGTGATCTGACCAATGCCTTATAAACACTCAGAATCATATCCGTTCTCTTATATTCTAATCTTCTCAAAATAAATAATGTTGCATACACTTCCTTTCACTATATTCCACCAAGCATTTCTTTGCCCATTCCTCCTATCTGTCCAAGTCCTTCTGCAGACTCCCTCCTTTCTCAATATCAACTGCTCCCCCCGCCTACCTTTGTATCACCTGCAAACTGGGCCATAAAGCCGTCAATTCTATTCTCCTAATTAATGACATGAAACAATGATGAATGACAAGGGAAGTCAAAGCCAACAGAAAAGCTAAAGGGAGGGAATACAATAGACCTAAATTAATGGGAAGTTAGAGCATGATAGGCCTTTAAAAACCAACAGAAGTCAACTAAAAAAGTCACAAAGAGGGAAAAGATAGAATATGAAGGTAAGCTAGACAAAGGAGGATACCAGAAGTTTCTTTAGATATATTATGAGTAAAAGAGAGACAACAGTGGATATTGAACTGCTGGAAAATGATGCTGGAGAGGTAATCGCAAACACGAGAAATTCTGCAGATGCTGGAAATTCAAGTAACACACATCAAGATTGCTGGTGAACGCAGCAGGCCAGGCAGCATCTCTAGGAAGAGGTGCAGTCGACGTTTCCAGCCAAGACCCTTCGTCAGGACTAACTGAAGGAAGAGCTAGTAAGAGATTTGAAAGTGGGAGGGGGAGGGGGAGATCCAAAATGATAGGAGAAGACAGGAGGGGGTGGGATGGAGCCAAGAGCTGGACAGTTGATTGGCAAAAGGGATATGAGAAGATCATGGGACAGGAAGCCCAGGGAGAAAGAAAAGGCGGGGGGGGGGAACCCAGAGGATGGGCAAGGGGTATACTGTAGTGAGAGGGGCAGAGGGAGAAAAAGGAGAGAGAGAAAAAAAAATGTGTGTATATAAATAAATAATGGATGGGGTACGAGGGGGAGGTGAGGCATTAGCGGAAGTTTGAAAAGTCAATGTTCATGCCATCAGGTTGGAGGCTACTCAGATGGAATATAAGGTGTTGTACCTCCAACCTGAGAGTGGCTTCATCTTTACAGTAGAGGAGGCCGTGGATAGACATATCAGGATGGGAATGGGACGTGGAATTAAAATTTGTGGCCACTGGGAGACCCCGCTTTCTCTGGTGGACAGAGCGTAGGTGTTCAGTGAAACGATCTCCCAGTCTGCGTTGGGTCTCGCCAATATATAGAAGGCCACATCGGGAGCACCGGATGCAGTATATAACCCCAGCCAACTCACAGGTGAAGTGTCGCCTCACCTGGAAGGACTGTCTGGGACCCTGAATGGTGGTAAGGGAGGAAGTGTAAGGGCATATGTAGCACTTGTTCCGCTTACAAGGATAAGTGCCAGGAGGGAGATTGGTGGGGAGGGATGGGGGGGGGGACGAATGGACAAGGGAGTCCTGTAGGGAACAATCCCTGCAGAAAGCAGAGAGATGGGTGGAGGGAAAGATGTGCTTAGTGGTGGGATCCTGTTGGAGGTGGCGGAAGTTACGGAGAATAATACGTTGGACCTGGAGGCTGGTGGGGTGGTAGGTGAGGACAAGTTAGGACTGTCTCTAACATGGACAATAAAATCAAAGGTACACCTTTATTGATGGTTCACAACAACTTCTTTAGTTCTAAAAACTTTTTAAAAATCTGAAAATGTCCTGAAAGAAAAAAAATAACAAAAGCAATTTCTTTAGATCTCACCACCTGAGGCTGTCAGACACTCACACGTCATGGGAACCTAGGTGAATTTCCAGCAAGAATACAGATACAGAGGATTCTGGTTAATTGGGCACATCGGGGCCAGTATATTTTGGCTCAGTTAAGCACCTGCCTCAATTAGCTGAAGTTTCATGGAAATAGTTAAAAATGTATAACAAGACAAACTACCGTTTAACTAACAAATTATGCCTTTAAATGAAATATAGAACAAATTAGAATACTATTAATACTACTGTAATAATATAAAATGGAGTATTAATTCTTAATAGTTATCAACAGAGGAGTTGATCCAGTGTATGCTGACATGTTTTTGATTGACTGCAAATGAACAAAATTAGCACAGAAACCTAATGCAGATAATGGGCGGCCTTCAAATGATGCTTTTGATGATTGCATCCTCCTAATCTTCATTTTCATTGTAACATTCAAGATGATTGTCAATACTTTCAAATTCTTTGGAGTTCCTAATTTGACGAAGTTGTGAAATTGTTCCATTTTCACTCCTGGCTGTTTCTGGCATCTCTAACCCTAGATAGTTGAAATCGCAGTGAGCAAGTCAGTTACTGCTCATTTTTCACCAACTATCAGGGACAACAATACTGTTTTTTGAACACAAGCACATGCCTCTTTTCACACTGTCTTCTGTAAAAATGCTATTCATTTTTCTCAGTTCCTTCATCTCCTCCCTATCTATTGCCAGGATGTAGCTTTCCTTTCAAGGATGTCAGGGATGTCAGGGATGTCCTCCTTCTTCAAAAATGGGGTTTCCCTTCCTCCACCACTGAAGCTGTCCTCACCCACATCTTCTTCATTTCCCGAACATCCTTCCTGGTGAGGCAACACTTCGCCTACAAATCTCCTGGGGTCGTCTATTGCAGGGGTCCCCAACCTTCTTTGCACAGCGGACCGGTTTATTACTGACAATATTCTTGCGGACCGGCTGACCGGGACCGGGGGGCGGGGGGGGGGGGATTCCCAGCAGATAAGATGAGCAGTCAAATATTTTGTGTTTACCCTGAGAAAGACTACAATGACCATGAAGCCTTGCGTGGGCACCTGTATGCGCATGCGTGTACGTGCCGATTTTTTTCTCTACAAATTGTTTTTGGCGATTCTGTTCCGGGGGGGGGGGTGTTAATCACGACCGGAATATAGGTGATAAGTGCCTAATACACTCAATTTCGTTTCCAAAAGGGTTTATCTAACGAATTTAATATTAAACATACAGCGCATATTTTCCTCGCATGAATATAGTAATAAGTCAATTATCAGGGGAGGGCAGGGGAGCTTGAAGAAAGTGTTGAACAAACTTCCAGTAGAAGTGATTGAGGCAGGTTCGATATTATCATTTAAAGAAAAATTGGATAGGTATACGGACAGGAAAAGAATGGAGGGTTATGGGCTGAGTCCAAGTCGGGGTCGGTGGGACTAGGTGAGAGTAAGCGTTCGGCACGGACTAGAAGGGCCAAGATCGCCTGTTTCCGTGCTGTAATTATTATACGGTTATATAAGTCACTTATAAGTCAATAGCATCTTAAGTAACTTTTGGATATTAAACACAAAGCGCATATTTTCCCCGTATGAACATATAAAATCATTGCAACAGACCAACATCGCTGAAACAGTGGGAGCCCTGGGCTTGTTTCTCTGCAACAAGACGGTCCTATCGAGGGGTGATGGGAGACAGCGATACTCGAAGGAGGTTCCTTATGTCCAGTCTATTCCGCAATTTAGTTTTCGTTGCATTCATTGCAGAGATATGTTGGAAATGGAAGCAACGTTTTCAGTGCTTTTGTGACTATCTCAGGATATTTAGCCTTGACTGTGATCCAGAATGCTGGCAGAGATGTTATGTCAAACATACTTTTCAGCCCGCCGTCATTTGCAAGCTCGAGGAGTTGATCTCCTTCCCGCGCTGACATGGATGACGCGCGGGTAATGACCTCGCATGTATTCAAGTTCAACAGTGACCGTGACAGGGAATGAGGAAAGGTGCAGCTGACTCATATCGTTTCCTCGCGGCCCGGTAGCACATGCTTTGCGGCCCGGTGGTTGGGGACCGCTGGTCTATTGTGTCTGGTGCTCCCGAAGAGACCTGTCATAAATTGGGGAACAGCTTCACTGAGCACCTCTGCTCCATCCGTCAAAAGCGGAACTTCCTGGTGGCCAAACACTTTAATTTCAATTCCTATTCCAACCTGTTAGTCCATGGCCTTAACTCATTACAAGATGAGGCCACCCTGTTTTCCAGCATCTGTAGAATTTCTTGTGTTTACGACATACAACTGATGTTCTTTCAAAACCGTTTGCTTTCAGCACAGTGTAGTGTCCAATATGCATGCGACTGACACTAGTTAGAAACTGTTTGGTAACAGTCTCCTATCCCAAATAAACAATGGAAATCTCAGCTGTTTTCTCAATTAGTTTTTTGTCTTTGAGATGTCCCAAATAAGCATTTGCCCAATTAACAGATGGACCAATTAATCAGAATCCACAATAACTAACACTTGCAGAAGGTATGGAAATACTGACTGATGTAAAGTAGATCAAGAATGTAAAGTAAGATGACAAAAATGAAATGTATTTGTAAACTATTTAATAATTTACACCATTAACTATAACTTTGAATCTAAGAAATAAAATAATGGGAAAAAAGTTAGTATTTTGTCATCTTATATTACGGCATAAACCCAGGAGCATAATAATCATTCAGAATTCCATTCAAAAGAATTGGAAATTGTGTAGAACACTCTAAAGAACAATCAGAATGCTGTAGCTGTGAACATTATACATTATAAATACTATCTTAAATTATATCTTGATTTAATCTATAAAACCACATTAATTATTATTACAGTACATCCTGAATCACGGTAAACCCTGTGGCCTCTGTAATACATACTGTACATGCTTCTTGAAGACATAGCCTATCTTTGGAATTACATGGTATAGCTTCATTTTGGCAGAAGTTAATATATTTAAATGAAGATATTATCTTGTACCACAAGGGATTACCATCCAATTGTTGAACTGTAACTATAGATTTCTTCAAATAGATTCCACCTTTCATTTGAGAGTTTCAACTCTCAGGTGAGAATTGGAAAAAAAATCCTAATAGCAAAAAACAGAGCAGGCAAGTATGATTAACTGATCTCTATTTCAAAGAGTACCTTATCACAGACAAAACAGTGCCTTCTGTTCTTTAAGGTTCTTTACTGTCTTTCTCAACTGCTTGAAGATATTTTTCACTTTAAAATGTTGTACCATTCATCAAACTGATCTGTTTCAATACATCATATTCAACAACAGTTTACAGAATACCACTGTTATACATGTTGTCTGACACGAACGTTATGAAAAGGTAAAGGGCATTTAGCACTCAATATTATGTTACAGTCATTCTCCTATACATCTGAAATGTTGCATTTAGAAAGACATTACTACACTCTGGGTCATTGTTTCATGTTCGGCAATTTCATAATAGCAACATGACCTTGTTTACAATGCAGACAGAATAACAGAAACAATCTCAAATATATTGTATAAGGACCAATTCATCACACTGTACTATAATAGGTATCACGTCACAGCAATATTATTATAAAGAAAAGTCACTGCGACAAAATGTTGCTGAAATTTTAACATCTGACATGAATCTTGAGTGTCAAATGTTCTACTTACTGAGGGAGGTCTTCGCCATGACCCTGACCGCAATTTACATAATGTAGATGTTATTGAGTGCCTTGATTAGCAAACAAAAACCAGACTATCCCAACAACTTTCACATCCTTGCTGGGGACTTCAATTAGGCTAACTTGAATAAATCTCTGCCCAATTATCATAAGCATATCACCTGCAGCACCAGGGGTCACAATACACTTGACCACGGTTACATCACCATCAAGAATGCCTACTATTCTATCCCTAGAATCTATTCCTGGAAATTTGATCATCTGGCTGTCCTCCTCCTCCTACTACTTACAGGCAGAGGCTAAAGAGCAAGGCACCAGAGGTAAGGACAATAAAGAGGAGATTGCAGGAGGCAGAGGAACAGCTACAGCATTGCTTAAAGTCGGTGGACTGTGCCATGTTCAATGACTCATCAGGGAACCTGAATGAATACGCCACAGTTGTCACGGACTTGGTAAAGATACTTGTGGACGAGTGTGTCCCCACAAAATCATTCCAAGTCTTCTCCAAACAGAAACCCAGCATGGATCAAGGGATCCACATTCTGCTAATAGTATTCAGTTCTGGTGACTAAGAAAAGTGCAAGAGGTCCAGGTATGAACCCCAGAAAGCAACCTCACATTCCAAGAGTCAATTCCTGACCAAGCCTGAACCACTGAGGAGTGCTCACAGCTATGGCAGGACTTGAATGCTGTCACCTTCTACAAAGTAAAACCAAATGACATATTCTATCTGACAACAAGGTTTCACCCCCAGATAAGCTCAATGCCTTTTATGCTTGCTTTGACCAAGAGAATACGGAAGCAGCTTCATGAACTCCCACAGTCTCTGACGACCCTGTGATTTCAGTCTCTGAGGCCGACGTGACAGTATCCTTCGGGAAGGTGAACTCACATAAAGCATCTGGCCCAGACTGTGTTCCTGGTCAAGTACAGAAGACCTGTGCTAATCATCTGGCTGGAGTCCTGACGAAGGGTCTCGGCCTGAAACGTCGACTGCGCCTCTTCCTATAGATGCTGCCTGGCCTGCTGCGTTCACCAGCAACTTTGATGTGTGTTGATCTGGCTGGAGTGTTTACTGACATCTTTAACCTCTTGCTTCAGTAGTCTGAGGCATGCACCTGCTTCAAGTTGGCTTCAATAATACCAGTGCCCAAGAATGTGGTAATCTTCCTTAATAACTATTGTCCAGTAGCACTTGCATCCACTGTGATGAAGTGAATTGAGAGGTTGGTCATGAGACAAATCAATTCTTGGAGTGACTTGGATCTGCTCCAATTTGCCTACCAACATAACAGGTCAATAGCAGAAATAATTTTATTGGCTCTTTACTCAGTCCTGAAATATCTGGACAGTGGAGTTGCATATAGTAGGGTGCTCTTCACTGGCCACAGCTCTACATTTAACACTATCATCCCATGCACAGATTCGTCATGGCATCTTGTGATAGATATTCACTCTGCTTTATTTTTGCTAAGCTTGATTTTAAAATAGCAGCTGCCATTTGAAAGGTCACAAACAGCTGTAAGTAAACGCGCAACTAACATTTTGTTTAACTTCTGCTTGCAAATAGACATCAGTCTTCAGTTCTTAAGATGTGAATGAAAATCACTCTTCACAGAACAGCTTTGTAAACTGGCTCTGTATTTTGAACACGTTCTGTATGTAGAGTCACTGAACCTCCTTTATTAATGCTTGAGACTGTTCAATTTGGGTTGTTTCAAACAGACAAGCTGACTCTTTGTCATGGTCCCATCCGTGAAGTCCGCATTCTGGTTCACAGTCCGGTCCGTGGATTCCATATTCTGGCTATTTCTTTTTCCTTTGTTCCATTGGGCGCCTTAATTGAGGCACCCGATTCTCGATTCCGGCTGGCAACATAGATAGCTCTGGGGTCCAGTGATTCCTTGCTGGACCGTCATCGTCAGTAACCTCGTCAGAATCCCCCTCATTAACCCACCGGAGTGGGACGAGAGCCGCTGTCAGTAGTTCCTTGGCCGTGTCTAGGGCTTGCTGCTACTTGGAGCCTTTTCGCGTCAAGATAAAGAACAGTCTAACGTTGTGTGGTTTTGTCTCTCTGTGTTCTCTCCTCCGCTGGGTAGGTCCGGCTGTTCGCTGCTACCCTCGGGGGGGAACAGCCTCAGTGTTTTGTGCCCTGTGTCTAAGAAGAGACCCAGCTCTATGTCCTATGTCCAAGGAGGAGTCCCGGCTCAGTGTTCTGTATCCTGTGTCCAAGGAGGAGTCCCAGCTCGGTGTTCCATCCCCTGTGTCTAAGAAGAGTCCCGGTTCTAAGTCCTGTGTCCAAGGAAGAGTCCCGGCTCAGTGTTCCATCTCCTGTATCTAAGAAGAGTCCCAGCTCTATATCCTGTGTCCAAGGAGGAGCCCCGGCTCAGTGTTCTGTATCCTATGTCTAAGTCAAGTCTGAGCCTAGTCCAATTCGAGAGCCAAGTTTCAAGTCCAAGTCGAGAGCCAAGTTCTCAGTCCAAGTCGAGAGTCAAGTCAAAGCCAAGTCCGAATCTAGTCCAAGCCCAGTCTGAGTCAAGGAAGTCCTAGTTCTAGTCAAGAGCCAAGTGTAGACCCAGGTACCGAGTCCCTGCCATGACCCGAGTTCCAAGTCATGACCTGAGTTCCCTGTCAAGTTCAAGTCCCAAGTCCAAGTCCAGGTTTTCCGGTTTGTCACTCTTCGTCTACCTTCGTGTTATCATTTTGTCCTCGCTCCTTGGCTTCCCTAGCATTCTTAATAAATGTAGTCCAGTTCCTAGTACTTCAGTGTCTGTGTCTTGCATTTGGGTCTACTTCCATCGCCTCCTTATGACACTCTTAAGTTGCTTAGCTCAAGGAAGCTTGTAGAACAGATGGATAATATAATGTAGCATATCAAGAACTGGTATGTTTATAGTTTGAAAGGTTTATGTATTCAAAGAAAATAGCTTTATGGTAATTAGCTAAGATAAGAGTTGCTGACTTGTCTCCAAAAAATGCTTTTAGACCATTTGTGTTTAAAGGATATCTGAGAAAATATCACCTGCTTATGAAGTCTCCCAAGTGGCTGAAAAACATATAAATGTAGACAGCAGTTCAGGCTTATTAGGAAAGAAACATGGAAGAACTGGAATCCATTCCTCCAGCTTCAGTTTCTGTGAAAGACAACTTGTTCGTCTGCATTTTTGGTATGTCTTTTTAGTTTAGAGGAATTGTACCTGTGTTTTGGAAATCCTTAAATGTTTGAGAAATGCTTTGTGCTTTGTGCCTTGGAAATGGTTTATGTTTTTGAAATGGTTTGTAATTGTAATTGGGAAATGTTTAAGATAGAAACCCTCTGGGAGCTTTAACTATGTTTCAAGAATGTGATGAAGAACATCTTCAAGGAGTGATCTTCAAAAAGGCCGTATCCATCCCCCATTGCCCAAGACATGCCCTCTTCTCATTGCTACAATCAGGGAGGAAGTACAGGAACCTGATGACATACACTCAATGATTCAGGAACAACTTTTTCCTCCCTACTATCTGATTTCTGAATACACATTGAACCCTTACTACTTTTCTTCCTCTTTGTGCATTACTTACTTAATTTAATTTAACCATATTATATATATATATATGTATTGCCCCATAACAACAAATTTCATAACAATGCTAGTGATGTTAAACCTGATTCTGATTTTGCTTGGATTTAAATGTGTATCACTGAAAATAAATGAACTGTGTTTTAAACTACTTTGTTAGCTGAAATTATCTTCTTCTAGGTAAGAAGAGGGGACCTACCACTCAAATGATCGGCATTGGCTGCTAAACTCACTGTGGAGAGTAAAAAAGGGAAATAAATGAGTCTTTGAAGATTGGGTAGCTACAGTATAATTTTCATTTAGTGAGAGGGGGCAATTTATATCTGATGGTGCTTAAGGTCTTTGAGTTTAGAGCTGCGCAATCAGCAAAATCAATACTATCTCAATCTCAAACTTCTATAGATGCACAGTAGAGAGTATCCTGATTGGTTGCATAAAGGCCTGGTATGGAAACACCAGCGCTGATGATTGGAAAAGCCAATGAAAAGTTGTGGAAACAGCACAGTCCATTCAGGAAAAACCCTCCCCCACTATTGAGCACATCTACAAGGAGAGCTGCCACAAGAAAGCAGCATCCATCACCAAGAATCTCCAGCAAGGACAACCACTATCCAGGCGATGCTGTCTTCTTGTTGCTTCTGCCAGCTAGGAGGTATAGCAGCCTTAAATCCAACACCAGCAGGTTAAGGAATATCAGGCTGTTGTACCAGCATGGGCAACATCACACATCCTAAAACTGAACTGATTCCACAGCCTATGGATTCACTCTCAATGACCCTACCACTCTTGTTCTCAATATTATTTATTTATTATTAATTTGTTAGTATCTGCACGGTTCATCTTCTTTTGCACACTAATTCTTTGTCTATCTGTCTGTGTAGTTTTTCACTGATTTTATTGTGTTTCTTTGTATCTACTGTGAACGCCCATGGAAGAAAATGGATCTCACTATAGTATATGGTGACATAAGCATTCTTTGATAATAAAATTTACTTTGAATTTTGAACATTGAACTTCATTTCATCACCATACTGTAGTTAGACACAGGAACTGTGTACAAATTTCTTACATTCAAATTACTAACTCAAACACCAGGGAAACCAGCATCCAGTTGTTAACTCTGCTCCTTAGACCTAATCTCAAACAGGGTAGGAGAAGACTGGGTCACCACTGCTTAACTCTGAATAACAGTGAAAAACAAATGATAATATGCAAATTCTGGGTATGAAACAACAACTGAGATGGAACTTAGCCACTTCCATATTGAGTGGACAGTGATTTTCCACTCAGAGAAACACCCACAGTGTTAACCTGCTTGACTGAACTGAATAGTTATTTTTAAATTTCTGTTTCACTTTCTTAGAGTAATTTGAATATGATTCCCAGATACGTGGGCAGTTTTTAGGTATGTGTATGTGGGTGAGTGAAGAACACAAGATTAAAGTTTTGTTTTAGCTAGGTCAAAAACATAGAAACATAGAAAACCTACAGCACAATACAGGCCCTTCAGCCGACAATGCTGTCCCGACCATGTACTTACCTTAGAAATTACCTAGGGTTATCCATAGCCCTTTATTTTTCTAAGCTCCATGTACCTATCCAGGAGCCTCTTAAAAGACCCTATTGTATCCGCTCCCACCACAGTCACTGTCAGCCCATTCCATACACTCACCACTCTCTGTGTAAAAAACGTATCCCTGACATACCCTCTGTAATTACTTCCAAGCACCTTAAAACTGTGCCCTTTCATGTTAGCTATTTCCGCCCTGGGAAAAAGCCTCTGACTATCCACACGATCAATGCCTCTCATCATCTTATACACCTCGACCAGGTCACCTCTCATCCATCGCTCCAAGGAGAGAAGGCCAAGTTCATTCAAACTATTCTCACAAGGCATGCTCCCCAATGCAGGCAACAGCCTTGTAAATCTCCTCTGCACCCTTTCTATAATAGAAGTTTCCATATCCTTTCTGTAGTGAGGTTACCAGAGCTGAGCACAGTACTCCAAGCGGGGTCTGACCAGGGTCCTGTAAAGCTGTAATATTACCTCTCAGCTCTTGAGCTCAATCCCACGGTTGATGAAGGCAAATGTACCATATGCCTTCTTAACCACACAGTCAACCTGCACAGCAGATTTGAGTGTCCTATTGATATGGATCCCAAGAACCCTCTGATCTGCCACACTGCCAAGAGTCTTACCATAAATACTATATTCTGCCTTCATATTTGACCTACCAAAATGAACCACCTCACACTTATCTGGGTTGAACTCCATCTGCCACCTCTCAGGCCAGTTTTACATCCTATCAATGTCCCATTGTAACCTCTGACAGCCTGCCACATTATCCACGACACCCCCAACCTTTGTGTCATCAGCAAGTTTACTAACCCATCCCTCCACTTCCTCATCCAGGTCATTCATAAAAATCACAAAGAGAAGAGGTTCCAGAATAAATCCCTGAGGCACACCACTGGTCACCAACCTCCATGCAGGATATGACCCATCTACAACCAATCTTTGCCTTCTGTGGGCAAGCCAATTCTGGATCCACAAATCAAGGTCCCCTTGGATCCCATGTCTCCTTACTTTCTCAATAAGCCTTGCATGGGGTACCTTATCAAATGCCATGCTGAAATCCATATACACTGCATCTACTGTTCTACTTCCATCAACGTGTTTACTCACATCCTCAAAAAATTCAATCACGCTCGTAAGGCACGATCTGCCTTTGACAAAGCCATGCGGACTATTCCTAATCATATTATGTCTCTCCAAATGTTTATAAATCCTATCTCTCAGGATCTTCTGCATCAATTTACCAACGACTGAAGTAAGACTCATTGGTCTATAATTCCCTGGGCTATTTCTACTCCCTTTCTTGAATAAGGGAATAACATCTGCAACCCTCCAATCCTCTCTCTAATCCTCTGGAACCTTTCCTGTCCCCACTGATGTTGCAAGGATCATTGCCAGAGGCTCAGCAATCTCCTCCCTCGCCTCCCACAGTAGCCTGGCGTATATCTCATCCGGTCCCGGTGACTTATTCAACTTGATGCTTTCCAAAAGCTCCAGCACATTCTCTTTCTTAATGTCTATATGTTCAAGCTTTTCAGTCCACTGCAAGTCATCCCTACAAACATCAAGGTCCTTTTCCATAGTGAATATTGAACCAAAGTAAGCTATCATATAATATTTTTTCTGTTACTTTAGGAACATATCACTGGACCAACTTTCTCCCCAGATTTCAGAAGCCATGGAATATTCCACTTCCTAAAGTTTGCAGTCACCTGTACCACAGATAATCACGTTTCTCCCAATGATATCCCTGATGTAGTCTCAAAATGGGAGGCTAACAAAAAACTGCTGAAATGCCAGGCCCAAGAAAACCTGCTGATGAGGGTGAAGCTCCCCCAGGATTACCACCTGTTAAGTCTGCTTTTTTAATTGAATCTCTTCGGCATTCACACATTATCTAATTCAGCCAAGTTTTATTTCATCACAGAAGTAAGCTTAAAAAATAAAGTTATTAAAAAATTAGAAGTTAAAACTTCAAATGCAAGTATGCAAACATACACAGACACTCAAAAAAATTAAACTGACTTAAAATTAAATCTGATAACTTTCCTTAACCCTCACAGTTGATTTCTCCCACTGAGCCTGATGGGCTTGTTATGCCTATCATAGGTTAGCCTCGTGGAGATTCCGTGGTCTTTTGCAGCCCAGGATTTGGGGAATTCTTGAAGTTCACCTCCCTCGGGTGTTGCAGCACAGGTGTTCTGAGGCTGTAACACAGCCTTTATTTTAGTTATATCAGCTGACAGATCAGTGTGAATATTGGCAGAAGACTTCCCCCTTCAGTTAAAGCTAAAACCTGCCCTTAATGATTTAATCATTTTGACCAAACATCAATTTAATCATATATTAATTTAACATACAAGGTGTAGCTGCATTCTTTTTTGAAGGAGAAATCTAGTTGAGGTCCCCCCTACCTGCACGGTTAGATATTAAAGGCTCTGCTGCACATCCAGTTTTCCGGAGAACATTTATTATTCAAATCATGATTCCATATCAATCTTTGATTTCTTTTCACTGTTTGGGAATTTACAGTATGCAAATTAGTGGAATATTTATCTTTACAGTAACAAAATGTAACTGCAAATATATGTAAGTGTAACTTTATTGTATACGACAGTAAACAGCAACAACACTTTAAATATACAGTGAAAATTTCTTGTATTTGTGGCTATCTGTGCCATAAGGGATATATCGAATGTTCTCAAGTTATTCAGAGAACCAAGGCATGTTTATTAGTGACAGTTTTTGCTGATTGTAATGATCATGAGAAATATGTAATACTCATGCACTTCTGGGTCATAAGTGGCTAAGCAGAGGCATTTAAGGCAATGGGAAAGTACTAGAACTCCTGAGCGAGAGGGGCTTTTTCTTGATTTTGGTAGAGCCTTGCAATCAATCTATTCACTTAAACATCAATATCAGTCAACTGACCATTTGAACACGTGAATTGTACAGAAATACAAGCACCTACCTCCACAGAATAGTTATGTCATTATTGTATTCACTCAGAAACATTATATTGTTAAACACTATGTTCTGATGCACAAATCACTGACAGCAATTTTATAGAAAATAATAGTCCAATTTAATAAAAAATATTTTCATTATATTCAAGGAATACAAACATTTTAATTCCTGTCTGTATTCTTTGTACATCTGACAACATGGAAATTTATCGAATCAGAAGGGACTAATGGATATATCAAACTCTCCAGAAGTTTAAATTATAAGTTCAAATTATATTATATGCAGAAATAGGCCATAAGTTCAAACTGATTTGTGCTGATACTTATTTTCCAGCAATACTGAATCAATGTGTGGTTCTCTTATTCATTCAATCACCCAACATTCAATAAAATATCATTGCTAACTGGATGTTAGCTTTAAGCATTTAATTCCTTCACTTCACTTCAGTACTATGTTTGGAGTTACAGTCACCAACAAACATGCTTCCCCTTTCTTAGTCCTAACTAGTTACTTTTACACTTCCACAGATGTAGTTCAGTAGTAACCTTTGCTGAGACACCGAAATTGGTCTTATCTGCTATCGAGTTAAAAATCAACCACATTGTTTCTGTGGTATCCAGTCATATCCCAAAAGATGTACATTAGTCATGGAAGAAATGAAGGTCAGATTATAAAGTCACTAAAATCAATGTACCTAAGGAGAAAAAAGAAATTCCCCAATTCTGAGGAAGGGTCACTAACCCAAAACATTAACTGGTTTCTCTTTTCACATAATGCTGCTACAACTATTATATATTTTCCAGGTTCCAGCATTTACAGTTTTACTTGTTTTGTAATGTACCTGAATCAAATTGGAAGAAACTCATAATGTGAGAACACAAAATTCAGCTGTCAGACCTCTGAGAAAATTGACCACAGGCTATGGAGAGACTATGTCACATTCTGAGAAAAGGTTTAAAATAGCTACTTGGTCAATGACTCATAAGTATAAGTGTAAAAAGGAGCAGTAGCAAGCCACCTAACTCATGAGTCTAATCCACCATTGATATGATTATGATTCCTCTAATCACAAGCGTCAACCCCACAATACAGTTCAGCCCCCATAATCACTTTTTTAAATGTGTTCATTCACAGGATGTTGGTTATATAGAACATAGAACAATACAGCATAATACAGGCCCTTCCTCCTATGATGTCGTGCCGACCTTTAGTCCACTCCAAGATCAATGTAACCCTTCCATCCTACATAGCACTCCATTTTATTTTCATCCATGTGCCTAAGAGTCTTTTCAATGTCCCTAATGTATCTACCGGTATTCCACGCACCTATCACTCTCTGTGGAAAAACCTACCTCCGACATTCCACCTATACTTTCATCCAAACAACTTAAAGTTATGCCCCTTGTATAAGCCATTTCTGCTTTGGGAAAAAGAGTTTCTGGCTGTCCACGTATTCTATGCCAAAGTTCTGCTACAAAGACTGACACTGATTGTCCACTCCCAAATGATCCTCAGACAAGTTAAAAATAACCACATTTTTCAGTCTAAAGTTACATTTAGGCTAGACTTAGTGGGGAAAGGAGAAGAAAATATTTATAGATTTACAAGCACGGGGTGAAAGAGACGTCTTAGACAAATAACACTAAGCCCACATACTGTAAATGAGTATATTTTTATATATTACAAAGGTTATATAGGTGATTGGTTATAAAGGACTGAGTAAAATGGTGGAATTCCTAATCTGAAAGACATTAGTGAAGCAGAAAACTTGATACAGGAATCTAGCAGCTTCATTATTACCTCATCAAAATGTTTTTTAGACTTTCTTTTAGAAAATTTAATTACTCAAATTAAAGTCTTCATCAAACATTGTGGGATAAACAAAATTTACCACCAGGTGAAAGAAAGATTAAGAATACTGACAAAAAAGCTTGATCAGTGGACTAGCTTCAAAGAACTATTTAAAGAAGAGACGAGTAGAGGGGCTGAAATGTTTCAAGGCCCAATTCTATTCTCAAATGTACTGCTTAAATCAATACAATTACCTCACAGAAGATGGGAGGAATTCTCTTATATAGGGAGGGGCAGATATGAAATCCTCCTGTTAGGTTTTTCCTTCAGTAACAGGTCTCTCTTTGTTATTTCAATGTATTGAGCCACGTAATGGTTCTTCCTGCTCACTTTTTAACTGTGTGCTTCTGCACTCTCCATTGATAGGCATGGCCAGCATCTGACTTTGTCCATGTTCTGTTACACCAATGCTCTGAAGCAGAGGGTTAGACAAAGACTGAGAAAAAACAATTGAACTACTAGTAGGCAGATTTGGCTCACTCTCACAAACCTGCGACATTTTTTCTTAAGCAACAGGACTGGAGGCCTAAGAAGGGATAACTGTCTACCTACTTTTGGTTGGTGAATTAATTTCGTATGATATTAAAACATTCAAATATAATGAAGATTTTATATAATGCTGGAAGTCATCTTTTAATCGTGAGTACTCTTTGAAATTTATGTCTACAGGAAAAAAGCACTAAGAATTTTGTAAAAGTGGGTGAATGAACAAGAAAATTGTTTTATTTGTTGCTTAGCAACATTAAGAATTATCCACGGACAAATAAGCACATCATGCCTTGGATACCTCACTACATCCACCATGGGCAAAAAAATGAGTAATTAGCACAGAAAAAATATTTGATTTTTATGTCTAAGTGAAAGTGTATTGAATAAAAGTAAAAGCCAGTCACATTTTGCAGTTAATGCACATTATTTCATTATGTAATAATCTGTTGCTAAAGAAAAACTATAGTGGCTAATTTAAGTAGTTGAACAGTGACAGAAGAAATTAATGCATGAACATAGTTTTTTGCATGAACAGCAGAAAAATTAGAGATAAATTAAAAAGAAAAAACACATCAAATGAATTTCAACAACATAACACAAGGGTATAAAGAACATAGAGCTCTTGAAATTTGGTGTAAAATAGTGGCATGGATTGAAAGTTTTGGTGAAGAGGCCAAAAATAAAAGAGGTAGGATAAAAGTGTACATATTGGATTGGCAAGCTGAGAATGACAGCTGGAGACACTGGAGGGATCAGTGCTCGGGTCCCAAACATTTCAAATTTACATCAATGATTTGACTCTGCTTTTTTCCATAGATGCCGCCTGGCCTGCAGAGTTCCTCCAGCATTTTGCATGTGTTGGTTGTAAGATGACGGTTATCCTGCCTTTGAAATCTAGAACTAGAACTCACTGTCTCAAAATCTCTGTTATATCATTGGAACTAAACAAGGACAAATTTCTGCATTCTAAAGGTAGTATATCTTATGGAAATCACAACACCAGATGTTTATGTGTACCCAAAGTTTGATTGTATTAAAAACAGTCATTCCTAACAGCCGTTCCTACAGAATAAGGAAATTAAGAGATTTGGAGAAATGCAAGAAAAATCATATTTGAGACAGAAGTTTAGCCATAAAGGCAGAGCAGGATGAGAGGCAAACAACTTGGGCCTGCTCTACCATTCAATATGACCAAGGCCAATGCTTTACTTTAATGGTATATCCACGCACACTCCCCAAAATCTGAAAATATTTTGTATCTGCGTATTCATCTATCTCTCCCATAACTTCATTTAGCAATCTGTCTTCCACTACTCTTTGTGGTAAAAAAGTCACACAAGTACACCACACTCTAACTGAAGAAATTTCTTATGGTTTCAGTCCCAAATGTCTTATCCAATTCCCTGACACTGTGACTCCTTGTTCCAGATCACCACACCAACCACACTCCCCACACCCACTTGCTATCCTCATCACAACTAGTCTCTCCAGTTTTGTCTTTTTTTTGTAAACTTCAAGGAGTTCCTATCTGATTCTTTTAAACTCTGGAGGATACAGACCTGGCTCACCTAATCTCCCCTCGTACAGCAGATCTACTATTCTTGGAATCAGTCTGGTGAACCTATGCTTCATTCCCTCAGTGCCAAGTATATCCTCTCTCTGTAAGAAGACCAGAACTGCACACGTTATTCAGGTGTGGTCTTTTGTAATGAAGGCCATCTTAACTGCTTGCTCAGCTACATGTATACACTCAGTGAACACGGACACTCAAGTGCCTTTGTAGATCAACATTTTTGAGCCCTGAGGAAGGGTCTTGGCCCGAAACATCGAGCGTTTACTATTTTCCATAGATGCTGTCTGGCCTGCTGAGTTTTTTTTGTGTGTGTTGCTTTGGACCTTTCCAATCTGTCACCATTTAAATCACATTCTTTCTTTCTAATTTCCCTACAAGGTGGACGGGTTCACATTTATCCACAATGTACTGCATTTGCCGACTCACTCAAGTTGCTATGAAATCTCCTCTGAACAATTCACAATCCTACTCAGCTTTGTGTCATTTGCCATGTTATATATATTACATTTGGTTTCCTCATCCAAATCACTTCTGTACCCTACTTGTCACTGCCTATCAATGAAGTCCCAATTATTCCAGCTTTGTTTTGTTTCCTCAATTAATGGTCAACCCATACCAGTATATTACCCAAAATCCTATATGCTTTAATTCTCTACAACTACCTCTGAAGTGGGAATTAAACTGGAAGGGCTTGTTCTCTGAGATAGTTGAACCAAATATTATGCCCAGATGTAAGGCTCTTGACATAAGAGGCAGAGGTCAGAACTTAGAGCAGGGTGGAATGAAGAATTAAAGTGAAACGTGAACTCTACCAAAGTATTCCACAAAAGTGGCACGTAATCCGAATCTGTTTTCTCCAATGTAAAGGAGACCACATCGTGAGCATCAAATACAATACGTTAGGTTGAAAAAACTACAAGTGAATCGTTGTTTTGCCTGGAAGGAATGTTTGGCTGCTGAGAAAGAGAGATGAAAAGATCCAAAAAGCCAGGAATTCCAGAAAAAGATCCCACAAAAGGGGAAATGGTTGTTAAAAAAAGTGAAAGTCTTAACTATGGAGTTGCAAAATAAATAGTCCCTTTGTAATGCAGGAGGTGTGCCTGGTGGTGGAATCTGAAGGTGGCAGGAATATAAGGAGGATGATCCATTGAACGTAAAGACTGGTGGGTTGGCAAGGGAACAGAGGGGAACTCTATCTTTCCTCTGGGGGTAAGATGAGCGTATGAGCAAAAATGCAGGATAAAGAAACAATCATTGATCAATTATTTTCTTCATAAATCTGAGAAATAATTGCACCAGGTGCTTCTATCCAAACCTACCATTTATTCCTTTCACTTATTTATTTAAAAGCTGTGGATGTTGTTGCCACTTAACATGCACCACATTTGCTTCAAATTGAAGAGGAAATCAAGGACAACTCCCCGATTGTTGTAGTCATATAATGCAAGAACATTAACAAAGAACAAAAAGCAGACACATTCTTTACTAAAGTCCAGTAGTCTCATGGTTAGTTACTGAAACACTTCTTTAAAAATAATACCAAGTTTTATTTGTCCATCTATTTGCATTTAAGTTCCCAGTGGTCTCAGTGGGATTCAAACTCATCTCTCTGGATTAACAGTGCCAACCTCTGGCTGTTAGTCCAATAATTTAATCACTATTCTCACAAAATGCTGGAGGAACAAAGCAGGTCAGGCAACATCTATGGAGAGGAATAATTAGCTGACATTTCAGGTTGATGTTACCTGGGTTTCATCTCCTAAGTTACAGAGAAAGTTTGAACAAGTTGGGTCTTTATTCTTTGGAGCGTAGAAGGTTGAGGGGGGACTTGATAGAGGTATTTAAAATTATGAGGGGGATAGATAGAGTTGACGTGGATAGGCTTTTTTCATTGAGAGTGGGGGAAAATTCAAACAAGAGGACATGAGCTGAGAGTTAAAGGGCAAAAGTTTAGGGGTGACATGAGGGGGAACCTCTTTTCTCAGAGAGTGGTAGCTGCATGGAACGAGCTTCCAGCAGAAGTGGTTGAGGCAGGTTTGATGTTGTCATTTAAAGTTAAATTGGATAGATATATGGACAGGAAAGGAATGGAGGGTTATGGGCTGAGTGCAGGTTGGTGGGACTGGGTGAGAGTAAGCGTTCGGCACGGACTAGAAGGGCCGAGATGGCCTGTTTCCGTGCTGTAATTGTTATATGGTTGAGACTGTTCATCAGACTGGAAAGGAAGGGGACAGGAGTCAAAATAAGAAGGTGGGGGCAAGGATAGAGTACAAGCTGGCAGAATGATAGGTGAAACCAGGTGAGGGAGATGATGGCTGGGTGGGGGAGGGGATGAAACACGTGGCAGGGAGGTGAGGGTTAGAAGAAATAAAGGGCTGAACAGATAGAAATCTAATAGGAGGAGTGGAACAAGGAAGGGAGGGAAGGAGGAGGGGCACCAGTTGAAGATGATGGGCAGGTGAGGAGAAGGGAGCAAGAGGAGAGCCAGAATAGGCAATGGAAAAAGAGAGGAGGTAGGGGAGAAATTATGTGTAGGAGAAATTGATGTTCTTGCCATCAGGTTGGAGGCAACTCAGATGGAATATAAGATGTTGCTCCTTCAACCTGAGAGTGGCCTCATCATAAGAGTAGAGGAGGCCATGAACCAACAAGGCAGAATGGGAATGGGAAGTCGATTTGAAATCACTGGCCATGGGAAATCCTGCCTGTTGTGGTGGATGGAGTGAAGGTACTCGACAAGGTGGTCACTCAATCTACGCTATGTCTCACCAACTGGGGAGGCCGTATCAGGCATCAAATACAATAGGTGATCCTGACAGACTATTTCCTAGTGGCCGCCCATTTCAATATGACTTCATTCCCCTCCACCACTCACCACATTCCACCTCACCTATCATCTGCGAACTTGTACTCCTTCCCCTCCCCTCAGCTTCTGATTCTGGCTTCTCCCCACTTTTATTCAGTCCCAATGAAAGGTCTCTGACTGAAACATCAACTCTTTATATATCTTCATAGATGCTGAATTCCTCCAGCATTTTGTATGTGTTGCTCCGGATTTCCAACATCCATAGAATATCTTGTGTTTAAGTACTACACTACCCATTTTACACTACCTTGCATTACACATCATCAGCCACATTGGCCCATTCTACCAGACAGACTGTATTCTATTAGTCTTTTGTTGTAACCTTGTGGTTCCAAGTTTTGTGTCTTCTGCAGATTTGCGAAGAACGTCCTACACATCTAAAACTACTGTGTGATACCTGTACCTCTAGTCCGACAACACACTCAACTATTGTTTCCTGTTGTTTAAACAATTTTCTACCCATGCCTGTATCATTACTTCTGTTCAATTGTCTTCAATCTTAATGACAAGCCTATAATGTAAGATTTACTCAAACTATTTTTTTGAAAATCCATATCCAACATTTCAAATGCATTTGCTGCATTGACTTTCTTGGTAACTTTATCAAAATGGTTTAGTTATCTTTACAGAACTTTATTTGAATTTAAAAGACCATCTACAGTGATTAGTTAATTGTGGAGTGTCAGGAACATTGAAGACTTAATTATCTTATTGTCGAGAAACTTGAAATTTCCCAGCGAATATGGTGTTGTACCTCAGCAAATTAGGGGATCTACTAGAGGGGACTACACTACATAGAAATCTACAGCATATTACAGGCCCTTCGACTCACAATGTTGTGCCGACTATATAACCTACTCTAGAAACTGCCGAGAATCTCCCTACCAGATACTCTATTTTTCTAAGCTCCACATACACATCTCAGAATCAGGTTTATTATCACCGGCATGTGACGTGAAATTTGTTAACTTTGCAGCAGCAGATCAATGCAATACATAATCTAGCAGAGAAAAAAAATAATAAATAGAATTAAAAATAATAAACAAGTAAATCAATTACAGTATGCATATATTGAATAGATTTTAAACAACATGCAAAAACAGAAACACTGTATTTAAAAAAAAAGTGAGGTAGTGTCCAAAGATTCAATGTCCATGTAGGAATCGGATGATAGAGGGGAAGAAGCTGTTCCTGAAACGCTGAGTGTGTGCTTTCAGGCTTCTGTACCTCCTACCTGATGAGTGGGAAAAGGGCATGCCTTGGGTGCTGGAGGTCCTTAATAATGGACGCTGCCTTTCTGAGACACCGCTCCCTGAGGCTATCTAAGAGTCTCTTAAAAGACTGAAATATCTTTTTATATAGCTGCAGCATGGAATAGGCCCTTATGGCCTATCTAGTCTCGCTGCCAGCAACCCACCAATTTAACCTCAGCTTAATCACAGGACAGTTTTTAATTACCAATTAACCTACTAACTGCTACGTCTTTGGACTGTGGGAGGAAACCAGAGCACCCGAAGGAAACCCACACATTCCACTGGGAAGATGTACAAACTCCTTAAGGACATTGGGATTCAAACTTCGACACTCCAAGCTGTAGTAGCATCACGCTAACAGTTATGCTACTGTGTATATGCCACTTATTTCTGAAGCACATCAAACTTAATCTCCCTGTCCTGATCTCTCCTCAAATTTCATAGGCTGCAGAATCTTGTGGCAAAGGAAGAACTTACTATTAATAAGCCTTAATAATTAATCTTTCTGGAATAATCAGACCAACTTAATAACGGCAAATTAAATTAAAGCCATATGTATTCATGGGGAACAAGACTAGCAAATAAAGACATCTGAGGCATAACCTGTCAAGGCCATAGCATAAAAAATAGCTCGTTAGGGGTTATAAGGCATTCATTATTGGAACACAAATGAAGTTCTTTGTTTGAAAGTGACTGACATGACTGGATTCGGATGCTTCATTGATCTGAGCTCATCTTAGATTCTGTCATAGTTGTTCAATTTCAATGGTATCACAAAGGAGTGGCTTAACTTGCATAACTGTGAGAAGATTTGTTTAAGAATATCATAGATAAATGGTATTTTATCAGTTGTTATTTCTTTTTATGTATCCTTTTCAGTTCTTTGTCATAGTTTTGCAGTATAAAAAGGGGTAAGTTTTCTAATTAACCTTGGGCTCTATGTGATCACATTAAATGCACTAGGGAAGGGGTTCTTTGTCTGATGTATATGGATGAATGTTCCTATAAAAAGGTGAAAAATACATTTCTGGAAGTGGGGGAAAGAAAAATTACAGTTGTGAAGACTGCTCAGCTGTATAATCCAGCTACAGACAAATATGTGGTACTTCTCTGAAGTGTCCAAAATTATGAAGCCCCTAAATGAAGTAAATAGGAAGAATCTATTTCCTTCACCAAAAAACAGTATGTCCTCTAGTTAAAATTAGAGAAGGCTGAGAAGTAATATTTTTTGGTTACAAGTGGTAGAACTCACTGCAGTAAAGAATGGTCACAGTAGAAACCATCAAAGCATTAAAAAAGAAACACCTGAATAAGCATCTGATGTGTACTCCCAACAATGAAACAAAATTAGTCCCTACAGTTCATTTTTCAGCGGATATGGATACAATGGTCCAAGTGGTCTCCTCTGTCTCATGGACTTCAAAGATCAGTTGTCTTGTAAAATTAGTTCTCGTTCACTAAATGCCTTAAGGAAGGGAACTTTTAATAATAAATTTTCACTTTAAACCAAGCATCAGTTTGGCATATAGAGGTATTTTATTGTTTATCACTCGGATTTTTCGACAAAATTATCCTTGGCTAGGGTAAATCTGGTTTATTGCAATAGGAGGTAGTTAACTAATAGATTGATTCTTCCATTGTCAAACCTTTGAAGATGTGCAGAATCTTTAATCAACCAGTTAATTATCCATGAAAATATTCTTCATTGGTAACTAATGTTTCCATTAAAATAAATCTTATTACCTTTTTAATCGTTAAAAACTACTCTGATAAATGATTACGCATGGAACATTAACTTGTCTTTTTTCTTTACAATCATTGGGTATTTTCTCACAAACATAAACAGAATGCCCAACTCAGTGCCATGCAATCCTCATATAATTTGTCTGCTAACAGTCTCGATTTTCAAACATGGTAGTTTAATAGCCAGAAATTACTATGTAATCAGTGACAGATGAACTGAGATGTGGTCTGTTGTTGAAAGGAGATATTACGTAGAACTTGGATGCTATTCTGCAGAGATTAAGAAATTGAAGTTCATTTCTGACTACTGCAGCAATTTTCCTGACCATTCAACAGAAAAGGAAACTGTCTATCTGGATTTCTGGATATTAAAGCAATCAAGCTATAAAAGATTTCTGGATATTAAAGCGATCAAGGTATACAAGAGAGTGCAGAAAAATTGTGATGAGGTGGATCAACTATAATTTTATTGAACAGTGGAGTAGGCTCAAGGGGCTGAGTCATCTACTACTGGGCTTAAGCCCCAAGAGCTAGAAAATAAAATGATTCAATTCTTGTTATACTTAGACAGATCAATTTTTGCATACACAAACATACCTGCATGTTTTCTCGAAGATCAGTTGCTTCCCGCAATTGCTGGACAATAGTCTTGAACACTTCATCTATAGATTTTATCAAGATCGTTCTCATGCTAGCATACTCTCTTGACTTTTTAGCTTTTCTCACAGAAAGACCACGTTTGTGAGGCTTCCCTCCACCTCTTCGGTTAGTGATGGCCACATGGACAAATAACGAAGCAAATGGTAGAACTTCGCCAGTCAGTGACTGAAGTGGCACATGTCTGAATCCTGGTTGTAAGCATTCAAAAGGGATTGTATACTGAGCAATAAACTCATCTCCAATGTAGTCATCATCCAGAACAACAAATCGTACCATTGCCAGCTCAGGGAGGTTAATCTGGAATTCAAAACTCTCATCAAAAATAGGGTTCTCTCCATTTTGGTTAACAGTTTTAGTCCTTTGTTCTGCGCAGTCTGCAGGTATTCCATGGATTTCGACATACACATAGGGATCAACAATGTCCCCTTTAGAACCTGAGCCTTTGGGTTTTGGAAAGTTTTGGCCACTAATGATTTTAATGTGGAGTAATTGAGGAGAAACACCTGGCACTGAATCTTTAGTATTGGCACTAAAATAGGACACCTCTTCTCTCATGATGGCAGGACGAAGTACATACCCACAATTCCCATTTTGACGGAACCAACCGATATTGAGGTCCATCATTAAACCGGGTGTCTGGTAATTCATTGCAACTACTTGGCAACCACATTTCCAAAAGTCCTGAGGATTCATGTTACTCGAATCTATCCTCATCGGATTTGGATATATTCTGGCAAGAAAACGTTTATTATAATTCACAAAGTCCTTTGGGTATTCATTAGCTAGTTTACTAGCAATTACTTCATTGAATGAACAAAATTCCCAGAATTTCTGATTTTGAAGCGATTCTGTGAAGTCCTTAAATAGTACAGATTTACAAAGACTCACCATGTCTGAGAGCTCTTTGCAGAGCAGAAATCTTTTGGGAGCTACATTCTGTTGATCTATATTATCACCTGTGGTCTTTCGTGACATTTCTGCTCCTTCATCTTCATCTGTAATGTCACCCTCAAGACCTGTGCAATTTTCTGGCAGCTTTTTCGCCTTTAATAAAATTTTGTACTTAAGGACTTCAGGGGAGGGCAAATAATTGTCTTCAACAGATGGTGGCTCTGTATACAGTTTGTCTCCCAAGATCTTTTTTATATGTTGGATCATCACTTTCTGCTGTTTAACTGAACAGTGATTTTCCAGACATAAAATCAAAGGATATTCTGATGCAACAAAAGCATATTTGTTAATTACATCGATGACACGATGGAAGACTATCTGAGATGTCATTGTGTGGCCTGTGTAGATGATGGGCTCATTGTCAGGACCATCCCATGCATCCACTTCAACACTTCTGCAGCCCATTTTCAGGGCACGGATATATCCTGTAATATCTGAGGGGCCTCGGAACTGGTCCTCAATTAAGTAGGTGTTGTGTGATGCATTAATGTAATAATGAGACACTGGCTGTGTCATATCCTGACAAACCTTCTTGTGCTCTGGATCAAATATATGGCATTCAGGTGAAATGAGGTACTTAGTAAAACCATCTAAGGAAAGCCAACCATTTTCTTGTCCTTCCTTTGATGGCTCATACTTCTGAATAATGTTCATGCTCACTTGTTCTGTAACATGTGGCATTCCCTGCTCTGCCTCCAAAAACATCATCAGGTCCTTGGTATCTAGAAATTCTTTATTGCTTGAAAATTGGACTAACAAAAAATATATTTCTGGTCTCGTACAAAGCTCATGATATACTTCTATAAGTTCCTCTTTGAAAACATCTGTTCCTGTTTTTCCTTTTGCTTTGTGTAATTCTTTGAATTTCAATTCAATTTTGGTATTTTTTAGCCCAGAGTTTAGACTTTTAATAAGCTGCACAGCTTTGTTAAATGATATGTATCCTACATCCTTTGTATCAGCTGTGGCAAAAACATCTGAAAGCCACGATGCCCGCATGATATTGTGGCTACTCACTATCATATCCAATGTGTGCTTCCCATAAGAGATCAGGTACCGTAAGCCAGTAACCCAAATATTTGCTACATCTGCAGAATTAGCTACAAGGTCCAGTGACTCATAGTTTTCTCCATATATTATTGAAAATGCACAATCTTCTGAAATATGGTCATAAATAGCATTGGTGCGGAACATTTCGGTATTTCTGCCCGTTCGAACCTCTTTGATTGACGTTATGTCAATTTTCGCTTTATCCGATTCTTTCTTTGAAGGATCCCATCTGAGGGATTGCATGTCTGCATCCAAAAGGAAATAACGATGGTACACTCTAGAATTTGAACGAATCTTTTTAAGTTCAGAGCCTTCAATCATGGAATTGATACAGTCACTAGCACTACTGATCTTCTTTTCTGTTGGCATACTGCTGAAGGAGACTGTTTTCTTTCTCTCCCTTCGTTGTCTGTTGCCATCCTGAAAAGAAAAAAAAAGGTTTATAAATAGAAGTGCTTACGTCCAGGTTTCTTCAACCCATGAACACTACCTCACTATTCCCCTTTTGTACAACAGTATATAAGAGGTTCAGTTGTTGCTCAGACCATACATCAGAACGGCAAAGAAGTGTGTTCTAAATGACTTTGACCATGGAATGATTGTTGGTGCCAGACAGATGTTTTGTTTATCTCAGAAACTTATGATATCTTGACATTTTCATGTAGAACAGTCTCTAGAGTTTACAGAGAATGGCATGAAAAACAAAATAATCAGTGAATGGCAGTTCTGGGGGCAAAAGAGCAATCTCTCACACTAGTTTTGATCTGCATACTATCTACTCAAACACAGAAAGCCAATCTCATTCATATTGAATTAAAAGTAGAAAGAAAGTAAGATCCTTGGATGCAAAACTGTTACCAGAGGCCAACTTGGATGTACATTTGTAAAACAACAAAGAGTTACTGACCTAGTATCGCAGACAGCAATGTTTCAACCAATGCTAAACCATGATGGAACAAATGATCATCATTTGCTTCTATTTTCTATAACATTCTGCAATAGTGTGTACAGCACACCAGCCTGATAGGCATAAATTTCACCAGAGCACGCCAATAATACCATCTAGCTAACGCTATGAACTTCAACAATAAAGCATGAGACTTGTATTGCAAATTTTGTTTGTATTTTAGTAAATCCTTCTTCAAAATAATTGTCCGTTTCTCTGACAGGAATGATGAAGAATGGAAAACAAAACTCTCCAAGTATAAAATTACTGGTGTAATAGATTTTATACTGTTTTTACTTTCTTGCTTTTCATTCATCTTTCTTTGCACAGGTGTATAAAAGGTGATGTTTCATCATGTACTGTACCTCAAAAAAACAAAATTTTCTGCAGCATTCCTAGACTGTTTAAGATGGTAAACTATAGAAAATCTTCCCATTTAATATAAATTACAATTTTTCCACATTTGCATAATGATTAAAAGTGCATTACTGTGATCTTTTTGCCATAAATTAACCAGTACTGCCAGTGCTAACAGTTCAGGAAATCAACAAAAAGTCTGAAATTATTTGCTCAATGCACACACAATGTCACTTATTTAATTTCCCTATTGTGAAATGGGATAATAGCAGTATAATTCAATTTACATTTTTTTCTATATGAAGCCTGCAACACCTCTATTCTAACTCACTGGGTTTCACAAAAATAAAACAGAGGTCCAGCAGTTGCCATTTTTAATCAGCCCAGAGCATAATGAACTGCGCCAAGGAAGCAAAAAAAAATCTAAAATAAACTAGTAACTGGCTTCAAAGGCCCAACATTTTAAAAACAAAAAATAAACCTCAGATGGTAATCTGAAAAAAAGGAAACCAAGGCAGTGATACACTTAAACACAAATTATTTGGTATTTACTCTCCATTGATTTACAAATCTAGATAAGTACCATAATTAAAGGGAATGGTGTTCAAATATTTGGCAAACAATTTTTCAGGAGACACTAAATGCACCATTACTGTTAAAAGCAAAATCCGTCAGATAATTGATTTCATACAACTGGTGTGTGGGAAATCACGAGCTTTTGCATGTCATTTGGTGTTTTCTTTTTAAACTCAGCTGTATCAAATATCAATGATTTGGATTTTCACGGCATTAGCAGCACAATTTTAACAAGTTATCTCTGAACTGGAAACAGCCAAACTTTAAGCCTGATGCAAAGTGTGAGAAGCTAGGGATGGGGAGTTTGCTACAATACAGCTGTAGATAAGACCTTCATACACCTGGACTGAGGTTTTGAGGATACACGCCAATTGCATGCGAAAGGGTGGAAGCTGATGAGGCTCCCTGGGTGATACGCGGTTGCTTTAATTACCATCCTCTGAAATTAAAAACATTCTGTACTTCTGGGAAATGCTGAGAGTCCCAGACCCGAGGGCTTGTGCAACACTCACAACATGCTGGAGGAACTCAGCAGGTCGGGCAGCATCCGTGGAAACAATCAGTCAACGTTTCGGGCCGGAACCCTTCGTCAGGACTGAAGGGGGAAGGGGCAGAGGCCCTAAAAAGAAGGTGGGGGGAGGGTGGGAAGGAGAAGGCTGGTAGGTTCCAGGTGAAAAACCAGTAAGGGGAAAGATAAAGGGGTGGGGGAGGGGAAGCAGGAAAGGTGAAGAAGGAATAGGGGAAAACACAATGGGTAGTAGAAGGAGGTGGAACCATAAGAGAGGTTATAGGCAGCTGGGGGAGGGGGCAGACTGAAACTGGGATAGGGGAAGGGAGGGGGAGAGAATTACTGGAAGTTGGAGAATTCAATGTTCATCCAAGGAGCTGGAGACTACCCAGACGGTATATGAGGTGTTGCTCCTCCAACCTGAGTTAAGCCTCATCATGGCAGTAGAGGAGGCAATGTATGGACATATCCGAATCAATGATGTCCTCACCTGCATCTCCTCCATTTCCTGCACTTCGGTCCTCACCCCATCCTCCCGTCACCACAGCAGGGACAGAGTTCTCCTTGTCCTCACCTACCACCCCACCAGGCTAAACTCAGGTTGGAGGAGCAACACTTCATATACCGTCTGGGTAGTCTCCAGCCCCTTGGGATGAACATTGAATTCTCCAACTTCTGGTAATTCCCTCCTCCTCCCTTCTCCTATCCCAGTTTCAGTCTGCCCCCTCCCCCAGCTGCCTATCACCTCCCTCATGGTTCCACCTCCTTCTACTACCCACTGTGCTTTCTCCTATTCCTTTTTCATCTTTCCTGCCTATCAACTCCCTGTCTCCCCTCCCCCACCCCTTTATCTTTCCCCTTACTGGTTTTTCACCTGGAACCTACCAGCCTTCTCCTTCCCACCCTCCCCCCCACCTTCTTTATAGGGCCTCTGCCCCTTCCCTCTTCAGTCCTGACGAAGGGTTCCGGCCCGAAACGTTGACTGATCGTTTCCACGGATGCTGCCCGACCTGCTGAGTTCCTCTAGCGTGTTGTGAGTGTTGCTTTGACCCCAGCATCTGCAGAGTATTTTGTGTTTGTATCCCGAGGGCTTGTATCTTCTGACTTGACTGATAATATGCAAATTTGATTGGACACCTTGACAAATGAGCAATCAGGTGCCTGCTCCAAAAAGTTTAGGGAACTGACCTCAAGATAACGTTTTTCTCCAGGCCAAGAAGTCGAGTGAAGTCATTGTTGACTTTGAATGTCACTATTCATCAGGTTTTGATATCTATCTGTCTCCTGGGATGCCATTGTTCAGGCAAATGAGGAGCAGGGATGGACCTTTGTCTCTGTCTCCTCCTGCAGGCAGCACCTCATTGCCATTCCTTCCCCCCATCCCCCCCCATGCAGAGTAGGAATGCCTAAAGCTGTCTAATGCTATTCCCAAGACACTTGTTCATGTTTTCCAAGATTTTCCCCAGTCCAAATTTATAGCTGCATAAATACCACAGATGTGGATTGGTGGTAATTTTAAAATGTAATTCACAAATGGCCACTATATTTCAAAATTAAACTGCAAAGTTTAAAGATTTTGTTCCTATTTTCAAGTTCCTTCAAAAGCCTCCTATCACGTCTTCAGTGAATGGATCCTTCCACAGAGTTCCTCGTGAAAGCATCCGTGAGATTTGCCTGTCAAATTTTCAGGCTCTTCCAAAGAGACTGTGCTTTTGTTTTGCTTTCATTAACAAGTTCCAAAATAACTTGAAAAACAAGGGTTAAAGTTCATAACTCCTCCTGTTTCTGACACACCCAATGAGCAAGTAACATTGTGAAACTGACAAACAGCCTCAAAGGAACTAGATGACAATTAGATTAAAAGGAGAAGCTGACAATTGCCAACACATCAATTTTGCTGTATTTAACCACCACCTTGTCTTAAACCTGCTTTTTAATGGAAGTTAAGATTCAATGCCATAGGTTGTAAGATTAATTTTAAGTACAGGACTTGACTAACTTGTATTTCTCACATCTGAATTATACGATCATTTATCCCACTGTACGTGACCTGTCTGATAACTCTGTCCATAAAACAGCAGTTACTACACTACAAAAATAATAATGATCTGTCAAGTGCTTTGGAACTGCCTAAAGATGTGACAGGTACTAAATAAATGTAAGAATTTCCTCTTCAATAAAAAAATCACTAAAATTTACAGCACAGACTAGACCTTAGGTTTTGACCCACAGCCTCGCCATTTCTGGTTCTTCAAATGCTCATTCAGGTTATGTCCGAAATGTGATGAAAGTTTCTGCTCCCATGACCATTTCAGGTTCCACATACTCACAAGATAAAAAAAACATACATTTTCTCAGCTCTCCTTCACCATCCCCTATCCCTCCACGACCTCTCACCAACCTAACTAAATCTATGACCACTAGTTACCAACTTCTTCTGTTAAGAGATCCATTTAAAAGCCTTTTATAATTTTACAGACAATTAAATCTCCGCTCAGACGTTTCTGTTGCAAAGCAAACCAAACAGCCCAGACAGTGTTTGCTCATAATGATAAATCTCCAGTCATGGCAATATCCTCGTAAATCTCCTCGATATCTGTGCTCTGCAGGACTTGGACTGCAAGATTCATATACACTTTTTAGTACCTTGTCATTCATCATGCAGTCCTTACACTGTTTTCCTTCCTCAAATGTTTAATCTGACACTTCTATTGACTGAATTATATTTGCCAATTTTAAATTCACTGTTCACTATCTTATGGTACTTTCTTCCTTGTTGTTAATCATACCAGCATTGGTTTCATTGGCAAACTTGTTAATTATGACCTTACATTCAAATCCAAATCAGTTATCTAAAGCTTGAAAAATCAAAGAAATTTACAGGGGACCCTGCAGAAACACATTGCAGACAGCCCTAAGACAGTGAAGTTCCAAACTACCTTTCTGAACCAATGGTAGAAACCAACGAATAATGTTAAATGAAAATTCTAGTTACCAGTGGCTGTATGATACTTACTACTTTCAGAGGAAATACAGGGATTTAGAGTACTGTACTTTAGTATGTTGTAGCATGACCTGAATCTCTTGCCATCCTATCAGGGATATGGTTCTCTTGTCCTCACCTATCACCGCACCAGCCTCTTTGTCCAGCACATAATTCTCAGAAACCTCTGCCATCTCTAAAGGGATCCCACCACTAACCACACCTCCCCCCCCCCAACTTTCTGCTTTCTGCGGAGATCGCTCACTACGCCACTCCCTTGTCCATTCGTTCCTCCCTACTGATCTCCCTCCTGGCATTTATCGTAGCAAGCGGAACAAGTACTACATCTCCTCCCTCACTGCCATTCAGTGCCCTAAACAGTCCTTCCAGGTGAGGTGACACTTCATCTGTGAATCTTTTGAGATCATATACTGTGTCCGGTGCTCCCGGTGTGGCTTCCTGTATATCGGTGAGACCCGATGTAGATTGGGAGAATGCTTCGTCACGCACCTATGCTATGTTCACATGCAAAAGCCGGATCTCCCAGTGGCCACCCATATTAATTCCACTTCCCATTCCCATTCCAATATGTCTATCCATGGCCCCCTACACTGCCGTGGTGAGGCCACACTTAGGTTGGAGGGACAACACTTTATATTCTGTTTGGGTGGCCTCCAACCTGATGGCATGAACATCGATTTCTCGAACTTCTGGTAGTGCCCCCACCCGTGTTCTTCACCATTTCCCATCCCCCATTCCCTCTCTCACTTCATCTCCTTGCCCGCCCATCATCTTCCTCTTGTGCTCCTCCCCACCCCTTTTCTTTTTTCCATGGCCTTCTGTCTCTTTCACCAATCAGCTTTCCAGCTCTTCACTTTATCCCTCCCCCTCCAGGTTTCACTCTCCCCGCCCCCACCTTTTAAATCTACTGCTTAGCTTTTTCTCTCCGGTCCTGCTGAAGGGTTTCAGCCCGAAACATTGACTGTACATTTTTCTATAGCTGCTGCCTGGCCTGCTGAGTTCTTCCAACATCTTGTGTGTGTTGCTTGGATTTCCAACATCTGCAGATTTTTTTCTTGTTTGTGACAAAACTGATTCTAGTTTTTATTGCTGTCTTTAATTCTGAGATCATAGTATGCTTTCTTAAATGGGAAACTACTATATGTTAAGAGTTAACTCAGCAGAAGTTGCAGTAATTATTTTATTGGTCACAAAGAAACATGCTTGATAGCAGAGACAAGCTACTCAATTTTAAACTCAAAAAGCAATGAGACCAGATTTTGAACTGAATACAGAACTATTTTCCATTTCCTTCTCCTTCCAGCCAAGGCAAGTTCAGCTCAGCTGCATGTTGGTACAGTCACAATGCATTCCATTTTGATCCAATGAAGCTTTCAGCACCTAAAGCTTTCCACCACAATGTTTGTAAAGGGCATGAAAAGGGAAGGGAACAGATTAAAAGGTATACACATGCACCCAGATGAGATACAAACAAATATGACAACAGGGCTGTGTGAATCAGATGCAACAAAGCCAGTAAAACTGGCTAGGCAAGGTACGAATCCTATAAACAACACACAAATTGAGGATTATGAATAAGGAACAGTTACAGTAAGGTATTTGGGATTTAATTTAATTTTAATAAGATAAATCTGCTGAAGGAACCGCGAGTCTAAGCAGTGTAGATGAAGGTAAAGGTATAGTTAACATTTCAGTCCAAAACCCCACATCAGGACTGAGAGGGTATGGGGAAGATAACCTGTACAAATAGGTGAGAGAAAGAAAGAAACAGAAAGCGAGAGAGAGAAAGAGAGAGAGAGAGAGAGAGATATGGATGAGGTAGGGATGATGGGCAGATGAAGGCAGGCGCAGAAGGGGAGAAAGAATAGGCTGGATGGTGAAAAATGGAACCAAAAAAGGGAGGGATGATGGTCAGATTGAACCAGATGGAGGTGATTGGAAACGTAGGCCGTGGGAGAAGAAACACAGGTGGATAGGTTGTGAGTGATGGAACAAAACAGAAGGGAAAATGTGCATCATGATGTATATCCATACGGAGGTTTTAAAAGTACAAAATGTTGTAAATCTTAAAATCTTGACCATGACAGCTATGTTATCAAAATAGACACAGAGCATGACATGACCACAAGGTATCATTCACTTCACAAATTAAATTGAAACAATGACAGCAATATCTCGTATCTGAAATTTACAGAAATATTTGTGCTTCCATCGTGATGTGATATTAAAGCTCTATGTGTAACCAGGCAACATTTTGAAGCATACAGCCAATACCACAGAACCAAGCAATGGCATTTGATCGATAACATCATTTGTCGCAGACAGGACACTTGTGATTTCAAGATCACTACAGCCAAGTATGGAGAGGAACGATGGACTGAACATCATCTGGTTAGATCAATCTTCTCACTGCACTTCATCCAACTGCAGTGAAAGAAACCAAAAATAATTCAACAGCATCTTGATACAACAGCATCATAAATATCGAGAGCGATTTGCAAATGGTCTTTATGATGCACTAGCATCCCATAGGCCCCTGAATGGAGGCGTAGCACAGAGGAGGGATCAACACAAGATGCCAGTGGTAAAATCAGCAAAGTCAGCCCTAAGACCAAAAAGAAAAGAGCTCATCATGATTGGTTTGATGAAAATGACAAAAATATCATTAGGTTAGTGAAAGAGAAGAAGAAGGTATTTCCCACATGGCAGAACGAGGTTTCTTTCATCCTGAAATGCGATCTCTTCAAACATCTTCAGAGGCAAGCACAGACTGCACTAAGCAAAATGCAAACTGAATGGTGGGAGGGAAGGGCAGAGGAAACACCAAAAACTTTTAAGATGCTCTTCAGTGCTAGCAGAGCAATCTATGGACCACACAAACTACGAACCACACTCCTTCTGTCAGCAGATGGCACAGTCCTGCTCTGAGAGAAGAAGAGCATTAATAACAGGTGAAGAGAGCAGTTCAGTTATCTGCTTGTTTATTTATTTATTTATTGAGCTATAGTGTGGAATAGCCCTTCCAGCCCTTCGAGCTGTACCGCATACCGACCACTGATTTAACCCTCGCCTAATCACCAGGCAATTTACCAATTGACGTACCAACCAGCAGGTCTTTGGACTGTGGGAGAAAACTGGAGCACCCAGAGGAATCCCATGCGGTCACAGGGAGAACGTACAAACTTCTTACAGATAGTAGTGAGTATTGAATCCGGGTGACTGGTACTGTAAAAGAATGTGCTAACCACTATGATACCATTCAATAGGTCCTCTACCGTAGACCGGGTTGCACTCAATTAGATCCCAAAGAAACCCACTGCCAACAATGTCTACCTCCCTCCTACAATGGTTGAGGTCAAAAAAACCATTGATCGCTTAAGTTCTGGAAGAAAAGGACAGAATCCCTGCTGTAATCTTCAAGTCAATGGGTCTATAGCATTCTGACAAACATCTGGGAAGATGAAGACATGCCCAATGAATTCAGAGATGCTTTGATCGTACCTTTTCAAGAACAAAGGCAGCAAAGCTGACTGCGTTAACTACTGTGGCACCTTGCTGCTGTTGATCACCAGGAACATGCTAGCCGAAGTCATTCTCAATCGCCTAATCACCACCATATCAGAGAAGAACTGCCAAAGACACAGTGTGGGTTCCCCCTAAAAGAAGCACTATTGATATGATGTTCACTGTCTGTCAGGTTCAAGAAAAATGCACTGAGCAGAACCTGAATCTGTACATTGCTTTCATAGGTTTAACCAAGGTCTTTGACACAGTTAACAGAGAACTGCTCTGGACAATCTCGTCAAAGTAGGGATGCCCATGCAAGTTCGTCAATCTTACTAGCTTCTTTAACAAGTGATGTGACTGATGTTACCCTCTCAAAGGGGGAAGCCTCAGAGCCGTTCAATACACCAAATGGTGTGAATCAAGGGTGTGTGCGGGACCTCGTGCTGCTCAAAATCCTTTTCACATGCATAATCAACCACATAGTCAGAGATCTTGAACATGAGGTGTACTTACAGTACAGACTTGATGGATTGTTGTTTGACCTGCATGGCCTAAAATCCAAATGTAAGCAGTTAAAAGAGTCATCCATGAAGCACTCTATGCAGATGATTGAGCTCTAGTGCCCCACATGGAGTAAAATCTGCAACTGGTTACTGACAGGTTTGCAGAAGCCTCGTGTCTGTTTGGCCTCACCATCAGTCTGGACAAAATGGAGGCCTTAGTTCAGCCTGCTCCTGGATCCGCTGCTATGCTGCCTTCCATAACCACTGAAGGCAAAACACTGAGAGCAGTAAAGAAAATTAAATCGGTAGTGTCATCTCTGAGTGTTAGTTCCTTGGATAAAGAAATCAAAGCCTCAATTTTCAAAGCCAGTCAAACCCTGGGCCACCTGGGATCACGTGTGCTAAGCCAGCATAATATCCAGATGTCCACTAAGATCAACTTGTACAAAGCTGTTGTCCTCACTGGCCTCCTGTATGGTTGTGAAACATGGACCATGTACAAAAGGCAACTCAGCTGAGGGAGCACTTCCACATCCGCAGCCTGAGATCTATTATGGGTATCCAGTGACATGACTGAATTACAAACCTGGACAAAGGCAAAGACTATGAGTATTGAAGCCATGATCCAGAAGCCACAGCTTTGTTGGACCAGACATGTCCCTAAGCAACTTCTCCATGGCCAGTTATCATGGGGGAAGTAGAAACCGTGGTAGGCCTCATAAGAGGTAGAATGACTGAGTGAAAACCAGCATTGCTTAAAGTGTGTTTGCTCTCTGGCAGCTGGAACATAGGACACAAGACAGAACTAGTTGGCACACCTTCAGTAAACTTGCTCACGGCAATTTAGAAGATGGGCATCACGTGGACCTGAGACAGCCCAACAGAAGAGGAAACCAGGAAAACTCCCTTGCCTATGCCTTTCAAGAAATGGCCTGTACAGACACCTCCAAGCACACATCAGACGAGCTGCACAAACACAATCATCATCGTCAAAATCGATGGACAACCAACACAGCCAATTTAAACTTATGAATGTAATCTTCTTTTAAAATAGGTTGGGAGTATTTTTACAAAGTAACATCAAAGCAACACCTCTGACCTATTATTCAACATTTTAACAGACAGAAAGTAATGAATTAAACTTGGAAAATCACCAAGACCAGAAAATTTGCAGATGCTGGAAATCCAAGCAACACACACACACAAAGTGCTTGAAGAACTCAGCAGGCCAGGCAGCATCTATGGAAAAGAGTGACCAGTCGATGTTTCAGGCTGAGGCCCTTCATAAGACTGGAACAAGATGAGAAGTTAGAACAAGAGTTAGAGCACTCTTTTCCATAAATGCTGCCTGGTCTGCCAAGTTCCTCCAGCATTTTGTGTGTTGGAAAATCATCACTTAATTTTCCTACTGATAATTTAAAGATTGGAATAACAGTCCTCACCAAAGAATAATACACCTTAAACTGGCCAATGAAGCACTCTAATATTACAAAACATTTTCAGTTTCTAAAGAAGTGAATAAGACTACTTTTTTCTCCAAATTTAATCTTCTATTGGACCTTCTTCTCCTGACAGTTTTCCTCAAGTTAATAGTTAAAAGTGACATTAAAAATCTTACTGCAAAAGCAAAATAAGCAAAGTAGATTTATTTAAGAGTCATTACCTACTAAGATTTTAAAAAATAATTCTGGACAACTTTAAGTGAAATGACATCTATGTGGGTTGTGCAATCTATTATTGCAACTAGCATGTGTGTAAACAACTATTAAAATAGAATCCAAACTGTGATTAATAGGAGGCAGTGAGAAGCTGATTTATGTAACAAAAATAACCTGTGGACTACATGAATGAACGATATAACAGATGGTGAGTAGTAACACTAGTCATTGCAAAATCCACCTGAAGAACAAAGTACTCATAGCAATGTTTAACATATAAAAACATGACCGAGATTCAAAAGAAAATACTTCGAGCATCCTGTATTCTCAGACACCAAAAACCAGATTATGGCCATCATCTCCCATCCTAGAGTCATACTGAACTGCGCCTGCTGTTGTGAAATTCTTTTAATTCAGGGGATCGCTATCCATGGTGTCAACTGGGGGGCAGTCTTACAAAAGTACAAATGTAAATGAGAAAGGAAAACAAGTTGTGAAGTACTTCATCATAAGGTGTTCTTGTATCAGAGACCTGGAACCCTATGCTCATTGAATTCAAAAGTAATTCCAAAAGGTGCAAATTGACTTTTTAAATGCTTTAGTAAACCACTTGTACTATTCTGTGCCTTTGCCATACAGAAATATATTCTGACCTGATCTAATGTGTTGCTCTTAACTTTGGATACAGTAGCAGATGAAGGATATATTAGTTTTAAGAAAACACAGGTCACAACCATCACAATTATATCTTGATTTAGAGTGTTAAATTTAACAGCAAAGCACAAGTTTAGCTAAGAATTAGTAGCCGTTGGAAGGTTGAGCTAATTAAGGAATATAAAATGGCAACATAATTGGAAAATGTGTAAACAGATCCTTTCTAAGAAATTCTATTACACATAGCTTATTTTTATGTCTCATGTGATGAAATCAATTGCCACATATAGTTAGACTTCTATGCACACTCAAAACCCCCGATGGAATTGAATTCTTTGCTTCCAAATATACAACGCATTAACTCATTGAAGCTGGTGGTCACGCAGCAATAATGTCAAAGTGTAGTGCATGTTTGCTGCTGTCGCTACAACACTGAACAGGACATAAATGATGAGGAGACAGATCTGCCCTGACTAATAAGATGGGCTTTCATCAGGATTAGGGCAGCTTGCCTGAATCTGTGATGAAGAGGCAGTTAAACTGGAACTACTGCTGGCAAGCACTGACGATGACAATGGAATCTCCAAAAGAACATAAATCTCTGTATGCTACAGTCAAGTCCATATTGTTTCTTTGGGGAAAACCAAACCCTACAACACAATGCTTGATAGCAATTCCGCTAAATGTCCATTGGAAAAGCAAATCAACTGCTGCTCCTGTGTCCATCTCACAATTTCCTATCAGGTCATCAAATTTATCTCTGCCACTTGTTCCTTTTGTTCCTGGTTAACTTAAACAATATACCTAGGTTTAAAATCAAGAAGCAACATTGTGCAGAGTAGTGCAATCTACAGTTTATTACACCATCACACACTGGATTCTACATTAACTGGAATTTTGAAACTTGGTATCGATAAATATCATAATCTACAGTTTATTACACCATCACACACTGGATTCTACATTAACTGGAATTTTGAAACTTGATATCGATAAATATCATAATCTACAGTTTATTACACCATCACACACTGGATTCTACATTAACTGGAATTTTGAAACTTGATATCGATAAATATCATGACAGAGCTTCAAGGGATTGAGAGTTTCAAAAGATTAGTCAATTACAACTCAGCTTTGGAGTAAAGACCACTGACAGAGTGGACTTTCTTGTTCTTTGTTATGTTTGAGTTTGATCGTGTTCATGTCTTCAAATGAGATGTACGAATTCAAGAGATTTTTACAAGAGAAAACACTCTGAAAAATTAGGCTAAATTGAAATAAGGCAGGAAAAGTTATAATTGAAAGAAAAGTGGCTCAGGTAATCAGCTGCAGTTTGTCAGTAATCTTGAACAGTTTCGAGTCTTCCCCAGGGAACAAACAAGTTCCATTTTACAGACATCCATAAGTCAGTTTTGTCTTTAAATCGAAAAATGAACAAAAGTCGTTCCATATGTTAAGAAAGAGCAACTACAAAAAGTAGAGGGAGAACGTAATCGAGTTCTGCCTTTCGTAGGAACAGAAGCATATACTTACATTGGTTTTTTTGAATTCAGTAATATTATGGGAATTTAAATGTACACGAGTCATAAATTAAGTGTTTGTAACCTGAGTATGGCTTATAATCTCAAACATTCAGTAGGACCAAAGATACAGGCTTCATTCATTTTCAGATTCATGATAATCTATAATGAATGCAGCACACATCATTTTCAGGCCTCTTAAAGAACAGTCACCTTCAGAATGTGGGTCAAATTATTACTTTTTTTAGTTGATCCAAAGAAAGGAATAAGCTGACTTCTTGATAGTTAAACTGTGGTGTGTAGTGGTTGTACTTGGTTAGCAAGTTCAGGAGCATTAAGTGTCAACAACATACTACAGCACTGGAGTGACCATCCCTAGCAAGGTGGCAACATTTCTCATGGCCTGTGAAGAATCAGCTAGATATTGGGAATATTCAGCAAATCACAGTTTATTTGTGGAGGAACAAAGAAGGCCTGTATTTCATCAGAACTGAGAATAGTTAGAAATAAGTAGGTTTGAGGTACAGAGAAAAGGACAACAAAAAACAAGGTTCGTGACAAGTTGTGGAGGCAAAATGACAAAAGAGCTGATAGTGACACATTAAGAACAACCAGATTTTCATTAGGTTGCCTGCACTGGTGCTGTCCCACTTGAAAGGCGAGATACTTAAGCAGGTCTAGGTCAGGGGATCCCTTTAAGCTAATTCAAACTCATTTTAAATCTCAAACTTACCTTCCCAACTGTTACAGCCCCACTAATGGCAGTTTAAAATCATTAGTTGTGTGCCTCCACCCACTAATTTCTTAACCACCCCTTTCAATCCACTAATTGGCCAGTCCCAGGGCCTAACCTGTGATCTTGAGACCTCACTCATCCAACAGCTGCCAACCCCCAGGCTCCATCTGATGACAGTTCTCATCTCCCAGACCTCAAAAACACACCCTCAGGCACAATCAACAATAACTCTCAGCCCCAGACTCCTGTCATCAACCATTCCCAATTTACAATCCTTCATAATCCTCCGACCTTGATCATCTCCTCCCCTCCATAAATCATCCCTCTCCCCAGCCACCAAACTATATATCCTCTATATCACAGCCGTATCTATATGTGAGGCAACTTTCAGGGATCTGTGGGCACGTACTCCCAGATCCCTCTGCTCCTCCACACTACCAAGTATCCTGCCATTTACTTTGTACTCTGCCTTGGAGTTTGTCCTTCCAAAGTGTACCACCTCACACTTCTCCAGGTTGAACTCCAGCTGCCACTTCTCAGCCCACTTCTGCATCCTATCAATGTCTCTCTTCAATCTTCGACAATCCTCTACACTATCTACAACACCACCAACCTTTGTGTTGTCTGCAAACTTGCCAACCCACCCTTCTACCCCCACATCCAGATTGTTAATAAAAATCACGAGAAGTAGAGGTCCCAGAACAGATCCTTGTGGGACACCACTAGTCACAACCCTCCAATCTGAATGTACTCCCTCCAGCACGACCCTTTGCCTTCTGCAGGCAAGCCAATTCTGAATCCACCTGGCCAAACGTCCCTGGATCCCATGCCTTCTGACTTTCTGAATAAGCCTACCCTGTAGAACCTTGTCAAATGCCTTACTAAAATCCATATAGATCACATCCACTGCACTACCATCATCTATATGCCTGGTCACCTCCTCAAAGAACTCTATTAGGCTTGTTAGACACGATCTGCCCTTCACAAAGCCGTGCTGACTGTCCCTGATCAGACCATGATTCTCTAAATGCCCATAGATCCTATCTCTAAGAATCTTTTCCAACAGCTTTCCCACCACAGACGTAAGGCTCACTGGTCTATAATTACCCAGACTATCCCTACTACTTTTTTGAACAAGGGGACAACATTTGCCTCCCTCCAATCCTCCGGTACCGTTCCCGTGGACAACAAGAACATGAAGATCCTAGCCAGAGGCTCAGCAATCTCTTCCCTCGCCTCTGGAGTGGCCTGGGGAATATTCCGTTGGGCCCCAGGGACTTATCCGTCCTAACATATTTTAACAACTCCAACACCTCCTCTCCCTTAATATCAACATGCTCCAGAACATCAACCTCACTCATATTGTCCTCACTGTCATCAAGTTCCCTCTCATTGGTGAAAACCGAAGAGAAGTATTCATTGAGGACCTCGCTCACTTCCACAGCCTCCAGGCACATCTTCCCACCTTTATCTCTAATCGGTCCTACCTTCACTCCTGTCATCCTTTTCTTCTTCACATAATTGAATAATGCCTTGGGGTTTTCCTTTACCCTACTCGCCAAGGCCTTCTCATGCCCCCTTCTTGCTCTTCTCAGCCCCTTCTTAAGCTCCTTTCTTCCTACCCTATATTCCTCAATAGACCCATCTGATCCTTGCTTCCTAAACCTCATGTATGCTGCCTTCTTCCACCTGACTAGATTTTCCACCTCACTTGTCACCCATGGTTCCTTCACCCTACCATTCTTTATCTTCCTCACTTCTTTATTTAAAGAAAAGAAACTTCCCCAGTATTCAAGACAGAATATTTCTTTGAAAAAGTTCATTAATTTCATTGTGCAATTTGAGGCATCTCTCCTTATTACTCTTAAAAATAAGACTTTTTTCAGATGGCAATGAAGTGGCACATAAGAATGAGGCAGATCAGCTGATTGAGTAGTGTCACAACAACAACCTCGTACTCAACATCATAAAGATCAAGGAAAGGATTGTGAACTTGAGGAAAGGGATTCCTTAAAGTTCCAATCTTTTTCATAGTTATAAATTAACATACGTTAACCACTTTTGCCCATAAAGCATTTTGTACACTCAACGGCCACTTTATTAGGTATGCTTATACACTTGCTCATAAATGCAAAAATGTAATCAACCAATTATGTGGCAGCAATTCAATGCATAAAAGCATGCTGACATGGTCAAGTGGTTCAGTTGTTGTTCAGAGCAAACATCAGAATGGGGGAGAAATGTGACCTAAGTGACTTTACCTGTGGAATGATTGTTGGTGCCAGGTGGAATGGTTTAAGCATCTTGGAAACTGCTGATCTGGGATTTTCATGCAGAACAAACTCTAGAGTTTACAGAGAATAGTGTAAACTACAGAAAAAAATCCAGTGAGCAGCAGTTCTGTGGGCAGAAACACCTTGTTAATGAGAGAGATCAGCGGAGAATGGGCAGAATGGTTCAAGCTGACAGGCAGGCAACAGGAACTCAAATAACCATATGTTACAACAGTGGTGTGCAGGACATCTGTGAATGCACAACACATTGACTCTTGAATTGGATGGGCTACAGCAGCAGAATGCCTCCAACATACACTCAGTAGCCACTTTATCAGCGACAGGCGGTACCTAATAAAGTAGACAATGAGTATATATCTACCATTCAGAATGAGGGATGGGGAAGGGTGGGACTGGGGATGAGGAAGAGCAGGGGAGACTTCTACTCTTTGATTTTATTGGAGACTGTCTAATTTCACCGTCATATCCTCTGGTTCTGTTCTCATAGTTAATTAAGGTATCAAAACTTCCTTTGTCTAAATTGACACTCCAGACCATGGGCTTCCTTCATTTCCTATGAAAATAAGTTTAGCATTTAAACTTCCTTCCAGGACCGGGATGCTGAATTGTATAAAACTTTCCTTGACAATTTTCTGTTACTTTCTCTAAAAATTTGGGCAGTATCATCAAAATCATATACTTTAAGTCTCAAATCATTTCCCAGGGTATTCATTCACAGGTAGCAAAATTACTTCTTTTAATTTTCAGTCGTATTCCAACTGAATAAAGGAAAATATTCTTGCTCTTGAGTTAAACAACAGAGGACTCAAGCATTATTTTAGCACATTACCTGAGCCTCATACAAACAATCTACAACTGGTTTTTGAGGTATGATAAAAACGAATCTGAAATATAACTTAGTATTGATATCAATTTCACCCCGAGTGCATTATTACAAGACACAATTGTTAATTATTCCCAAATAATCCTTATTCTAACGTGGTCCTTTTCTTATTGTGTGCATATTTATTTACTGTTTTAATGACACAAATAATATCAAAATTCACCTTGTCTCTGCATAATGGTAAAGCTCTTAACACTTATTAAAAAATAAGGACTTATACAATTAAAAAGTACAGTGCAATTTTAAAACTCCTGAAAATAACTCAAATTATGCATACAACATAATTTTGGGGCAGGTACTACCTTTATAAATCTTCTGACCCAACACAACAAAATAGGTAACAATTGATTGCAGGCATTTATATGGTATACGGTGACAAGATATAAAGAGAAACACTAACAACAGATATCCTCACTGTAAGAGAAGAGGCTTACTTGTTCACAAATTCTTGGAGTTAGTCTTGTTAACCTGGAACAGTCTGCTCAAAAACCAGAAATAGCCTGGTAAAATAAGGGTGTTTAATTTTGGGAGCCTCTAGTGTTACTAGTGACAGATGCAGCCAAAAGAAATGCTGACAGTTTAAGAACCAACCACCTGTTCCTTTTCTTTGACCTGCATTGCTCTGCTCGTCACTGATCTGTGTGAACAACAATGTAATCTGTGGTGATATTCTCAAGCATATCAAAGCAGCAACCATGGATGCACAATTTCTGCAACAGAGTCTGTTATGAAAGTAAAGTTAACCCTGGAGTTTATCAGGCACCACTTGCATACTTGCTAGGGAAACAGGATGCAACAGCAGATACACAGTTGGAGAAGACACGTAGCTAGGGATTTCCACAGCGCACACTTCTATCAGGCCGATAATAAGAGCAGAAGGCTTGATGAGATGTCAAGAATGGAGGCAATGAGCACAATCCTAACAACTCTTACCAATATGCTCACTCAAGCTGTAAAGATCTGACTTTCACCATCCTACAGCAATGAAGCTGAGTACTGTTATCATCCTTCTGTTGCTATCATTCCAGTGCTTCTGTTGTTTCACTGATGATCAATGGCTTTGTAATTGAATTGCAGTTTCCTTGCACGTTGCTGCCAAAATAGGATTTATTGGAACCCTAATCTTGTAGCCTTGGATCTTTCAGAACACGAATGATTATCGCCACTCTCACCACTTTAAAGCTTGCTGATGCAGCCATGTCGTATACAAATTAACAGAGCCAGTTCTTTAAAACGTTTGCCCAGTTTTATGTGGAATTTTTGCTGAACATCTGCACTGTGTTAACATCTGTATCATGGGTATTTTTGTGTAAAATAGGATGAAAAACAAGTTTCCCCATACCCTTCAATTTGTGTTTAACAAGCCAAAGTAAAAACAGATAAACTGGATTATTAAACAACATCTCAGAGTATATGTTAACCTTCAATAAACTACAAAACATTAGTTCAAGACAAATTTCTCCCCTCACCCCAGGGTCTACATCCAAATGTATCTGTATTTCTGATCTCAGTAAAAGAACATGCTTCAGGGAACCTTGGCTGCTGGCAGATTCTTTGCTACAGGCGGAGATCATCTTCCTAGAAATCCCACTTGTCAATCTGGGGATTATGTACCTGCAACGTTTTTGCCTGCCCTGGATCCCTTCTGACTTCTCTGGTTTGGTGTTATTGGGCCACTAGTGTTAGGATACACAGCCAATAATAGCCTAGAAAAGCAAATCCAGAGACCTAAAATCTGCCAGCCATCTCAATCCCTGAGAAATCCAGGTCTATTTGTTTCTAGATCAGGAGAAGAAATGGGGGGGGGGGGGGGGAATCTGCCTCATTGGCACACGAAATGAATTTTCTTCCTCTCCATTGATACTTCTGAGTTTCCTAATACATGCACATTCAAAAGAAATCTTAACATTTTGGAGTAATGTTTACCAATATTTTCTTGACAGAAATTAATATTTTGCATGAAGTTGTTTGCAAAAGCTGTTAAAATTATTTTTAACAAATCCAAATAGGAACTCACAGCAAGCATTTTTTTAAGCGGTCAAACCTGCAGAGACATGAAGACATTCCACTCAACACTAATTTTCAATTTCCCCTGCATGTGGTAACTCATTTGCTTCCCAGCTTAGCAATTTCCTCTAATTACAACTCCATTCAAAATACTAGTAATAGCAGAAGAAAACAGTAGATTCTGCAGATACTGTACTGGAAATCCAGAGCAACACACACAAAATGATGGAGGAATTCAGCAGGTCAGACCGCATCGTTGAGAATGTATAAGCAGCTGAGGTTTTGGGCCAAAATCCTTAAGGATTAGAAAGGAAGGGGGGAGGCTTTAGAATAAAAAGGTAGAGGATTGAATTGACTTTATTTTTTATATCCTTCACATACATGAGGAGTAAAAATCTTTACGTTTTCTCTATCTAAATGTGCAATGTGCAATTTATAGTAATTGGTAATAATTAGTTAGAACAGTCAATATAGCATGGAAATACAATTTTGTCAATGTGAATTTATCAGCCTGATGGCCTGGTAGAAGAAACTGTCCCGGAGCCTGTTGGTCCTGGCTATGATGCTGCGGTACCATTTCCCAGATAGTAGCAGCTGGAACAGTTTGTGGCTGGGATGACTCGAGTCCCTAATGATCTTTCGGGCCCTTTTTATGCACCTGTCACGGTAAATGTCCGGAATAGTGGGAAGTTCACATCCACTATAGTAGGATGCGAAGGAGGACGAGCTAGAAAATAATAGGTAAATCCAGGTGAGTGGGAACGGTAAAGGGCTGGAGAAGAAGGAATCTGATAGGAAAGGAGAGTGAACTACAGGAGAAAGGGAAGAAGGAGGGGCACCAGAGGAGGTAACAGGCAGATGAGGAGAAGAGGTAAGAGGCCAGAGTAGGGAACAGAAGAACAGGGAACGGGCAAGGGAATTTTTTTTCTAAACGAGGAGAAATCGATGTTCATGTTATCATGTTCCACCCAGACGGAACATGAGGTGTTGCTCATCGTGGCTTCATTGTGACATGGACCAGCATGTCAAAATTAAAATGGTTGGCCACTGGGATGGATGGAGTGGAGGTGTTTAATAAAGCTGCCCCCCAGTTTATAGCAGATTTCACCAATGCAGAAGAGGCCGCATCAAAAAGCACCGGACACAGTACACAACCCCAACAGCTGAAGTGTTACCTCACTTGGAAGGCCCTGAATGGAGATAAGGGGGGGAGGTAAAGATGTGGTAGGGTCCTGCTGAAGATTGAAGTTGGAGACAAAGTTAATGAAATTGACGAGCTCAGCAGATTATTGTTGATACTTTTATTTTGAGATTGAATGAAGGAAAATAACCCACCTCAACTGAATCAAAAATGTCATAAGATCGGGTGGAAGGGGAGAGTCGGAGAAAATAGGAACATCAGAAAGGAGAAAAGAATGTTTGAGGCAAAAAGAGGGATGGGGAAGAAAATAATGGGAAAAGCGTGGAAGAGAAATGGATAAGAGAAAGAGGGACGATTCCTCATGGTATGCAGTCAAAAGCAAGAAGACATAGGTTTAAGGTAAGAGGAGGTAGATTTAAAGGGGATCTGACAGGTAAGATTTTACATGAGAGCAGTTAATATGCAGAAATCGTTGCCACAGGAAGTAATGGAATCAGATGTAGCCACTACATTTAAGGAACAGTTAGGCATAAAAGGACAGATTTTATGTAGATAAATGGGATTATTGTAAAATGTACATAAAGGGCAGCGTGAACATGTTGGGCCGAAAGTCCCATTACCATGATGTACCACTCTATGACTCAGTGGAGAAGCTGGAAAAGCTAAGGTTAAAAGTTTCAGATGAGACCCAAGCTTCAGTTTTAAAACACCTATACTAGTCTCCAACATTAGTCCAATTCCTCAACAGGGTACTCAGTATGAACACCAGCTGCGAAATACCACACGGAAATTCCTCACTTCAATAGGAGAAGCACAGGAACTAGAACTGACACTATTGTACTCAAATCATCTAAATGCCTTGTAATCCCACTCACAGAAATTCACCCTCAGCAACAAGAGGTAACATGCTATATACTGTCAACCTGTTGTACTCCTACAACATTCATCCCATTCAATTCAATGGAATAGATTTCAGACGCAGAATAATTTGCAGGATTTACAGCATATTTTGCACTACTAAGGTTGAATTTCTGGGAATTCTTCTTTTTCAGTCACAGATCTGCTAAGTTTATTTTGAAATCTGCCATGCTTCAGAGAAAGTAAACTTGATTACATTAAAAAAACAGAATTATTGCTCAATCATTACCAGTTATAAATTTGGTTATTTGACTGCAAATCAAATATCTGGAGTATATTAAGGCCAGTAAATCTCTGTACAATCATGTAGCTTTGGCACCAAGCTTGTCAATTTCTTCAAAATGTTTGAAACAACTTGCATTATAACGGCTGCCAATCAATTGTCAAATGGGTGCAGAACTGCTTTATTTGTAAAGTCAAGTTGGTGCCATACACAGGCACTAAATTGTAACATATAAAGAGGGATAAATTCATTCCTGTTCCAAATCTTTCATTTAAATAAACGTTAGTTATCACTGCAAGTGACAGGAAAAACAAAGAATTAATTATCCAAGTCTCTATAAACTTCAACTTAAAATTTACTGTAACTAGACAAACCATGGCATCTTAAAGACTGCTGTTGTTTAATAGGCTGCTTAATTATAAATAGTGATATCCAGTTCAAAAGGAATAAAATTCTTTGTGGTATGTCAATCCTATTTACAAAGATCCTCGTCATAGCAAGAAAGCTTGCTACTGAAACATTTAGTTATGATGACTGAACAAGCATTTGCAGCATAGATCGTGAATGCAGGATGAAAACATTGTACATACACCATTATTGTCATAGAGATAGACAGCACAAAAACAAGCCCAGTGGTCCATGCTGACTAAGATGCTCCATCTAGTTCCATTTGCCAACAAATGTTGCAACTCCATAAAACTTTGGCTAGACACCACTTGGAGTATTGTAACAACTCACACAAAATGCTTGAGGAACTCAGCAGGTCAGGCAGCATCTAGGAAAAGAGTACACTCGGCGTTTTTGGGCCGAAACCCTTTGGCAGGACAGACTCTTTTCCTAGATGCTGCCTGACCTGCTGAGTTCCCCCAGTATTTTGTGTGTGTTGCTCAGATTTCCAGCATCTGCAGATTTTCTCTTGTTTGTGACTTGGAGAATTGTGTTCAGTTCTAGTTGCCTCATTATAGGAAGGATCTGAAAGCTTTAGGGAGCATGTGGAGGACATTTATCAGGATGCTGCCTACATTAGAGAACATGTTTTATAAAGGAAGATTGAAGAAACTACAACTTTTCTCTTTGAAGCAAAGAGGATGAGGGGTGACTTAATGTATAAGATGATAAGAAGCATAGATTAAGAGTGGATAGCCAGTGTCTTTTTCCCAGCGCGGCAATGGCTTCTAGGAGGGCATAATTTGAAGGTGACAGGAGGGAAGTATAGGGGAGGATATCAGAGATACATTTTATTTTTACATAGAGAAGTAAGTGTGTGGAATGCACTGCTGTTGCTATGGTAGAAGCAGATACATCAAGGGCATTTAAGAGACTCCAAAATCAGCCCATAGATGAAACAAAAATTGTTATCTACGTGGAAGGGAAGGGTTAGATTGATCTTGGAGCAGGTTAAAAGAGCGTCACAACATTGTGGGACAAAGGTCCAGTACTGATCTAAGTTCTATATTCTTTGTTCACCTACACACTGGGGGCTACTTACAGTAGCCAAGTAATCTACCAACCCACACATCTTTCAGATATTGGAGGAATCCGAAACATCCAGGGCACCCAGGGAGAACATAGAGACTCCACACAGAGAGTGTCCAAGGTCAGGATTGATCCCAAGTCTCTGGGGCTGTGGGGTAATAGCTCCTCTAGCTGTGTTCTGTGAAACCTTGCTGTGTTTCTCTAGCACTGGCTATTTTAATTTCAGATTTACAGCATCCTTTTTTTAAATCATTTCTACTTAACTCTGAACAAATTGTAATTATTTCTAGGTAAATTTGTTCCTAATGGAAAGCTGGAACAGAGATTTTTATTTAATATTCATGGTATTGACAACTTCTGGCATTAGATGCACACCTAATTAAGTCATTTTTTTCTGCTATGACTGCTCTCACCCACACAAATTCTACCATTTGAATGAAAGTTTGCAGCATGTTCTTTGTTGATTGTTTCACTACACTGAGACATATACTCCTGCCATTGGAAAGAGTTTGATCAGCCTGTAGTCTGTTCTGAAGTATCTCAGTTGCCATCCGAAGTCCACTGAGTGTACCTAAACTAACAGTATTTCACCACTTAGGTAGAAGTGCAACGGGTTGTGACAGCACTAGAAATACTGGGCACCTAGCAGAGCTGCTGCCTCACAACTCCAGGTTCGACCCTGAGTTCAGGCACAATCTGTTTGTTGTTTGCACAGTCTCACTGTGACCACCTGTGTTTCCTCACTTTGCTCTAATTGTCTCCCACATCCCGATGACCCTGTGACTTTAGGTCAACATGAGAGCATCCTTCAGAAGAGTGAACCCATGGAAAGAATCCCGCCCTAATGGGGTTAGGGTTAGCTAACCCTAACCCGAACGATTACTAAAGATCTGTGCTGATCAACTAGCTGGAGCATTCACTCATATCTTTCACCTCATGCTTTGGCAGTCTGAGGTACCTACCTGCTTAAAGCAGGCCTGAATCTTGCCAGTGCCTGAGAAGAACATGGTAACCTGCCTCAGTGATCATTGTCCAGTAACACTCACATCCACTGTGAAGTGTTGGTGATGAAACATATCAACCCTTGCCTGAGAAGCAACTTGGATCCAATCTGCCCATTGGCACAACAGCAAATGCCATTTCTTTGGCTGTTCATTCAACCCTGTAACATCTGGACAGCAAAGGTGTATACATCAGGTTGCTCTTTATCAATTACATTACCAATAGCTGTACTGGTCCAATCACATATTCACTACAGCCAAGAAAGCTTACCAACATCTCTAATTTGGTATATGCCTGTAAACTTTTACCAATTTTGATTGATGCACTATAGAAATAGTCGTATCTGGATGCATCATTGTGTGGCAACTGCTCTATCCACAGCCACAAGAAACTGCAGAGTTGTGGATATAGCTCAGCACAGTAAAGAAATCAGTCTTCCTTCCATGAACTCTGTCTACTCTTCTCACTGCCTCAATAAAGCATCCAGCATAATCAAAGACCTCACCCACCCCACATATTCTATTTTCTCTGCTCTCCCATCTGGCTGACGATAGAAAAGCCTGAAAGCACATCCCAGCAGGCTAGAGAACAGCTTTTACCCCACTGTCATAAGCCTACTGAATGGTTCCCTAGGATGACAAGATGGACTCTTGACCTCACAATCTGACTCATTATGATCATGCACCTTGTTATTGAACTGCGCTTTGTCTGCAGCTGTTACACATCATTCTTTATTGTTTTATCTTGTACTACCTCAATGCACTGTGTAATGAATTCATCTCTACGAACAGAATGCAAGACAAGTTTTATTATTGTCGACATGCGGGACAATAATAAAGCAATTCTAATTCCAGGTACTTATCTCACTGAAAAGCATGTCCACGTCACCTCCATTAAATCTGGATGTTCTCTCCCACCCCTCTGCAATCTCATTTTCCTCCATGATGGCCGACTGCCATATTGTGTGTTGAGAGGTCCGACATTCTTTGGAGAATGTGCCTTTAAGATCTGATGAGCTTTTGATTGCCACAAAGAAAAGAATTAGGAGATGCACTAAATTGTGTGATTCCCAAAGGAATCTCATTCAAGTCCCATTTTAGCACATATTTTGAGGTGTTAATCATCTTAATGCCATTTCAAATGTCTTTTTGGTGCAATTTCACAGTGGGTATTAACACCCTAGACAGCTCGAAGAGTGAAATCCAATTTTCAGGCTTAAGTTTTTAAAGTATGAATTGATAAAAATGTGATACTTTTGATGGTATCTGTGGGACATCACAAGTCTGGATCACATAAAAATGATATTGATCAGTGCAGAGTACACAGAAGGGCCAAGAAAGTTTGGCTGGATGCCATGGGACAAAGTAGCCTTCATATAACCTTGTCCATGCTCCATCAGCACCACTGATTAAATCCACTTTGATTTCTGAAATTTCCCACTGCTCCCACTTCTTCTCATGCAATGAAGCCTACTCTTTCATCCCATAAACATATGGCAATTTTATAAGCTTTCATTTCAGTTAAAGACACAAAATGGAAGATTTCATTTGAGGTCAACACATGGCATTAGTAAGGACGAACCATAGGATTTTACAAATGAATTCCAATGTAGACTGATTACAAGTACAAATAGCATTTTGGCTAGTAAATGACAGATTAATGATCAGCAGAATATCCACATTATTACTCATTCTTCCTAAACTATTTGAACAATAGATCAGAACTCTGGTCTTTGAGATTCTAGAGGATTTACGTGTGCTTGATGAGAATGGAATAACAATTGCCACGTTCCTTTGTTGCACTTAGCTGATTCTCTGGTAAAAAAAAATCAGAAACCAATGTAATAACCTGTCCAAGCAAAAGGATCTTTGTTATAGCATAAGCCAACAAATATATACAGAACTGGGTCATCTCCTATGGCCTTAGGCATGGTAGAAGGGAAAAATATATCATCAGTGCATACCTTCTACAGATAGAAAGTATTTTCTGTAAAAATGTGTATAATTCATTATCAATGCAAGTTAGTGATAAACCAAATGTTCTCAGAATTGAAAATGTATTTAAGACTTGGAAGCATAGTGATATATCATTTGACTGTCATGATGTGATACATGTCCCCAACACTGTGTCATTGAATTTAAAACTATTTGAAATGGCTTTTATGAATTGCCTAAGTTATGCAAATCTATAATCAGCGGAAAGAATATAAGAAAGCTTACAATTGACGCATTTGGAGAAAACACTGTATTTGCTAATAGTATACCCCAGTCACCTTCCAGTTAGCCTCTTTCCCTTCTCCTCACCTTTTTATTAAGGAATTTCCCTCCTTTCTTCTCAGCCTTGAAGAAGAGTCTCAGCCAAAAATGTCTACTGCTTATTCTTTTCCACAGATACTGCCTGACCTGCTGAGTTCTTCCAGCGTTTTGGGTGTGTTGCATTGGATTTCCAATATCTGAAGACTTCTTTGTGTTTGTGATACCTCAGTTTTCTTTAGAATAGTAAGATTTTTCAATACAAAGTCAATAAAAACCTCATCCACACTAGTGCAGTACAGTAGTTGTGGGAGGATGGGAATCTAGGTGCCTGTGGCGACCCACTTTCTGGCACCCACGAACCGGCTCACGAAACAGCGCGCGCAGGCAGAGGGCCGGCAGCAAAAAGGGCGCCAGGCCATCTTTACCAGCAGGGAGAAAATCCTGCGCGCAGAAAGGGTCTGGGAATATGCATTCCCCACAGTAGTCCCACCCAGGGAGGGCGGGAATGGGAAGGCTTTAAAGCGGGCCGCGAAGTTTGAATAAATCTCTTTCATCGCAACTCTAACTCACCGACTCCGTGTGGTTATCCTAGCGCTGTGTGTAGCACATCGCTACAATTGGTAACCCCGACGGCCCAAACGATATTTGGACCAGAGATGACCGACGCTGCATCTGTTCACGCAGTTTCGTTAAAACTGCCAAGCTTCTGGACGCTGCGACCCCATTTATGGTTCGAACGAGCAGAAGCACAATTCCACATTCGGCAGATAACCTCGGAGTCCACTCGCTACTACTACGTGCTGAGCTCCCTCGACCAGGAGACTGCTGCACAAGTTGAGGAGTTTATACAGTCGCCCCCGGAGGACGGCAAATACACAGCATTCAAAGCCCTGCTCATAAGGACTTTCGGACTCTAACAACGCGAACGAGCACGCCGCTTAATGCACCTGGATGGTTTGGGAGACAGGCCGCCGTCAGCATTAATGAACGAGATGCTGGCCCTGGCTGAAGGACACAAACCCTCCCTCATGTTTGAGCAGGCGTTCCTAGAGCAACTGCCCGAGGACATATGCCTGCTGCTGTCCGACGCAGATTTCAGCAACCCCCGGGAGGTGGCGGCCCGAGCAGATGTGCTGTGGAATGCCAGGAAAGAGAGAGGGGCATCCGTCGCACAGATCACCAAGCCGCGTGCCCAACAACAGACCAGACCAGGCCCGGCAGCAGAGCCTACAAAACCCGGCGACGGGAGTGAGGAGCCCAACGAACAATGGTGTTTCTACCACCAGCGGTGGGGCACGGAGGCCCGCCGCTGCAGACCGCCCTGCAAATTCCCGGGAAACGCCAGGGCCAGCCGCCGCTGATGGCTACGGCGGCTGGCCATCAGGACAGCCTCCTGTACGTCTGGGACAAGCAGTCGGGATGCTGCTTTTTGGTCGACACCAGAGCGGAGATCAGCGTCTTACCTCCAACGAGTTACGACACCTGCAACAGAGAACCGGGACCCACCCTGAGGGCCGCTAATGGCAGCACAATACGAACCTACGGCACCCGCACGGTGCGGCTACAGTTCAGCTCCAGCCGGTTCACGTGGGACTTAACACTGGCCGCCGTGGCCCAACCACTGCTGGGGGCAGATTTTCTACGAGCCCACAGCCTGCTGGTCGACTTGCAAGGGAAGCGATTAGTCCACGCCAAGACTTTTCAAACGTTCTCCCTGGGTGAAGCACAGTTGCCAGCCCCACACCTGGACTTCATCACGCTGTCCGACGATGAATTCACCACGGTCCTGGCGGATTTCCCATCAGTACTGACACCGCAGTTCACGGCAGCCATGCCCAGACACGGAGTACAGCACCACATCCCGACCCAGGGACCACCCCTCCACGCCCGTGCTCGAAGGCTTCCCCCGGACAAGCTCCGACTGGCGAAGGAGGAGTTCAAGAAGATGGAGGAATTAGGGATCATACGACGGTCCGACAGCCCATGGGCCTCCCCACTTCACATGGTGCCCAAGGCAACGGGGGGCTGGAGACCATGCGGTGACTACCGCAGACTGAACGAGGCTACACGCCAGACCGCTACCCTGTGCCGCACATTCAAGACTTCGCAGCAAACCTACACGGCGCAAGGATCTTTTCCAAGGTAGACCTCGTCCGGGGATACCATCAAATCCCTGTACATCCGGACGACATCCCCAAAACAGCACTTATCACCCCGTTCGGACTTTTCGAATTCCTCCGAATGCCGTTTGGTCTAAAGAATGCCGCACAGACTTTCCAGCGGCTAATGGACGTGGTGGGATGTGACCTGGACTTTGCATTCATCTATTCGGACGACATCCTCATAGCCAGCAGTAGTCGGCAGGAGCATCTGTCCCACCTCCGCCAGCTCTACTCCCGCCTGAGTGAATTCAGCCTTAAATCAATCCAGCCAAATGCCACTTCGGACTCGATATCACCGACTTCCTGGGCCACAGAATTACTAAAGACGGGGCAACCCCGCTGCCCGCCAAGGTAGACGCGGTCCGCCACTTCCCCCAACCCAACACAATCAAAGGCTTGCAGGAATTCGTGGGTATGGTGAATTTCTACCACCGTTTCCTCCCCTCAGCAGCCCGAACCATGCGCCCCTTGTTCACTCTAATGTCGGGTAAGGGCAAGGACATTACCTGGAACGAAGAGGCCGCAACCGCTTTCGTTAAAACCAAAGAAGCCTTGGCAAACGCCGCGATGCTAGTGCACCCCAGAACGGACGTTCTGGATACTGCCCTCACGGTGGACGCATCCAACACAGCAGTCGGTGGAGTGCTGGAACAACTCATCGAGGGTCGCTGGCAACCCCTGGCGTTCTTCAGCAAACACCTACGACCACCTGAACTCAAATACAGTGCTTTCGACCGGGAGCTATTGGCACTATGCCTGGCAATCCGGCATTTCAGGTACTTCTTAGAAGGTAGGCCCTTCACCGTGTTCACAGACCACAAACCGCTTACCTTTGCGTTCACTAAGGTGTCCGACCCCTGGTCGTCTCGCCAGCAGCGACATCTGCCCTACATCTCCGAGTACACGACAGACATCCGGCATGTCTCTGGAAAGAACAACGTCGTGGCGGACGCACTTTCCAGACCTACCATACAGGCCCTGTCCCAGGGGGTGGACTATGCAGCGCTGGCAGAGGCACAGCAGGCAGACGCTGAGATCCCCAGTTACAGGACTGCAGTCTCCGGTTTGCAGCTCCAAGACCTCCCCGTAGGCCCAGGTGAGAGGACCCTACTATGTGACGTAGCTACTGGCCAACCCCGCCCCGTCGTCCCAGCAGCCTGGCGCCGGCGGGTGTTCGAATCCATTCACAACTTAGCGCACCCCTCCATCAGGACAACTGTCCGGCTGGTCTCCAAAAGGTTCGTGTGGCATGGACTTCGTAAACAGGTCAGTGAATGGGCCAAAACGTGTATGCAGTGCCAAACGGCCAAGGTGCAGCGGCACACCAAGGCTCCACCGCAGCGGTTCGAACCCACCCGCCGGAGGTTCGACCACATCCATGTGGATATCGTGGGGCCCCTGCCAGTGTCACGAGGAGCGCGGTACCTCCTAACTATGATAGACCGGTTCACCAGATGGCCAGAGGCAGTCCCGCTCAGCGACACCACCTCCGAATCCTGCGCCCGAGCACTGATCGCAACCTGGGTAGCACGCTTTGGGGTACCGGCCCACATTACCTCCGACAGGGGCGCCCAGTTCACCTCCAGCCTGTGGTCGGCTATGGCCAGACTTTTAGGAACACAGCTACACCACACAACTGCCTACCACCCACAGTCGAACGGACTAGTGGAGCGCTTCCACCGTCACCTGAAATCGGCTCTCATGGCCCGCCTGGAGGGGCCTAACTGGGTGGACGAATTTCCCTGGGTCCTGCTCGGAATCCGCACGGCGCCCAAAGAGGATCTACACACCTCGTCGGCCGAGTTGGTGTACGGCGCGCCCCTGGTCGTCCCAGGAGAGTTCATACCAGCCCCAAGGGGGCAAGAGGAAGAACCCACAGCAGTCCTGGACAGACTACAGGAGAGGCTCGGTAACCTGGCCCCCGTACCCACTTCACAGCACGGACAGAGCCGACCTGCGTACCCAAAGACCTGCAGAACTGTAAGTTTCTTTTTGTACGACGGGGCGGACACCGGGCACCGCTACAGCGGCCCTACAAGGGGCCGTTTAAGGTGATCAGGAACAACGGGTCCACATTCGTGCTGGACATTGGGGGGAGAGAGGAGGTTTTCACGGTGGACCGACTCAAACCGGCCCATGTGGACTTGGCGCAACCGGTCCAGGCTCAGGCACCGCAGCGCAGGGGCAGACCTCCCAAACAGAGGCCGATCCAGACTGTGGACATTGGGGGAGGTATCGCCGGTTCTGGGGGGGGAGGTTATGTGGCGACCCACTTTCTGGCACCCACGAACCGGCTCACGAAACAGCGCGCGCAGGCAGAGGGCCGGCAGCAAAAAGGGCGCCAGGCCATCTTCACCAGCAGGGGGAAAATCCCGCGCGCAGAAAGGGTCTGGGAATATGCATTCCCCACAGTAGTCCCGCCCAGGGAGGGCGGGAACGGGAAGGCTTTAAAGCAGGCCGCGAAGTTTGAATAAATCTCTTTCATCGCAACTCTAACTCACCGACTCCGTGTGGTTATTCTAGCGCTGTGTGTAGCACATCGCTACATGCCTCTACTGACATATTGACAAATCAGGCATCAGGCTAATGCTGAAGATTTGTGGTTAGATAGGCTAATTAATCCTACAATAGGAGGGCACATGCCAGAAGCTGGTGTTCTTCTCCTTGCTCTACTACAATAAACACAAAATAATTCTGATAGGGCAGTACAGATACAAACGTACATTCAGGAGACCAAACATTTCTGTTCCTTTTAAAGAAGAACTAGTAGATCCTACAAAACATAGCATTTGTTCAGATCCTTTATGCCTATACATTACATTCAGGGAAAATGATTTATTCATTTAAAAAAAATCAAACAGCAGAGATTGACTTCCACCTAACTACAGCCCCACCCAAAAAGGCAACATACAATACAGCACAGCAGGAGCGCTTTCAGACAAGGGCTGCATCAGTTCAAGGAGGAAACTCACCACTACTGTTCCAGCCAATTGCTGCCAAATGAAGCTACTGAATAAAAGAGATTGAGCTATATTCTGTGTTTTCCCAGTGTTAGCTGCCTGTCTTTCAACAAAGGAACAGGAAGACAGTATGTAGAAATAACTTCCCAATAAACAGAAGCAGGAGAACTATGCTGTTTAAAATGGAACTATTTCCAAACCATTGGATTAAACAGGTTTACTTCCATCTGCTAGCAGTATAGCACCATGGTTAAAGAGATGCTAACATTTGTTAATTTGAGTTTAAATATTATTAAAAAAGAAAGCCATCAAAGATGTGATGGGAGGTGAGGAACTCGATACAATAGCTATCACTAGAGAGGTAATACTGAGCAAACTTGTGGGCCTGTAGATAGATAATTCCCCCGGTCCTGATGGAATGCATCCCAAGGTACTGAAAGAAATGACAGAGGTTATAGTACAGGCTTTGGTGATAATTTATCAAAATTCTCTGGATCCTGGGCAGGTCCTGGCAGATTAGAAGCCACTGTTCAAAAAAGGATGTAGACAAAATGCAGGTAACTATAGGCCAGTTAGTTTAACATCTATAGTTGGGAAATGCTTGAAAGTATCATTAAAGCAGAAATAACAAGGCATCTGGAAAGAAATGGATCCATCAGGCAGACACAGCATGGATTTAGCAAAGCCAGATCCTGTTTGACAAACTTACTGGAGTTCTTTGAGGATATTACGAGTGCAGTGGATTGGTGGTGGGGGGGGACGGGACAGATGACTTTACTTACTTGGATTTCTAGAAGGCGTTTGATGAAGTGCTGCATAAAGGACTGATCCATAAGGTGAGGATACATAGACTTGGGGGTGATGTATTAGCATGGATAGAGTATTGGGTAACTATTAGAAACCAGAGAGCTAGGACAGTGGGTGTTACTCTGGTTGGCAATCAAAGGTGAGCAGTGTGCCACAGGGGTCAGTGCTGGGCCTGCAACTATTCATAATGTACGAGGGGTGATTGATAAGTTTGTGGCCTAAGGTAGAAGGAGTCAATTTTAGAAAACCTAGCACATTTATTTTTCAAAATAGTCCCCTCCTACATGTACACACTTAGTCCAGCGGTCGTGGAGCATACGGATCCCTTCTTTGTAGAAGTGGTCCACAGCAGGAGCGATTGATAAGTTTGTGGTCTAAGGCAGAAGGAGATGAGTTATTAACTTCAAACTTTCTGCATTATCACTCAAAGAGCTGAACTGCACGTGCATGTAACGAGAGCATCTTGGACCTCCAGGTGGTCCACAGCAGGGATGATTGATAAGTTTGTGGCCTTAGGTAGAAGGAGATGAGTTATACAGCTCTTGTTACATGCACATGCAGTTCATTTTTGAGTGAAAATGCAGAAAGTTTGAAGTTAATAACATCTCCTTCTACCTTAGGCCATGACCTTATCAATCACTCCTATTGTGGACCACATCTACAAAGGAGGGATCCGTATGCTCCACGACCGCTACACTAAGTGTGTAAATGTAGGAAAAATAAATGTGCTAGGTTTTCTAAAATTGATTCCTTCTACCTTAGGCCACAAACTTATCAATCACCCCTCATACATTAATGATTTGGAAGAGGGGACCGAGTGTAGTGTATCTAAGTTTGCTGATGATAGTAAATTGAGTGGAAAAGCAAATTGTGCAGAAGATATGGAGAGAGTGAAGAGAGATATAGAAAGGTTAAGTGAGTGGGCAAGGGTCTGGCAGACAGAATACAATGTTGGTAAATGTGAGGTCATCCACTTTGGAAGGAAAAATGGAAGAGCAGATTATTATTTAAATGGTAAAAATGCAGCATGCTGCTGGCAAGATGGACTTGGGAGTGCTTGTGCATAAATCACAAAAGGTTGGTTTGCAGGTGCAGCAGGCTATCAAGAAGGCAAATGAGATGTTGGCCTTCATTGCTAGAGGGATTAAATCTAGAGCAAGGAGGTTATGCTGCAATTGTACAGGAGGTGGTCTCCTTATTTGAGGAAGGAAATACTGGCTTTGGAAGCGGTGCAGAGGAGGTTCACTAGGTTGATTCCAGAGATGAGGGGATTAGACTATGAGGAGAGATAGTCGCCTGGGACTGTACTCACTGAAATGAGAGGAGATCTTATAGAAACATATAAAATTAAGAAAGAGATAGTGATAGAGGCAGGACAGTTGTTTCCACCGAGAGGTCGGACTAAAACTAGGGGACATAGCTTCAAGATGTGTGGGAGTAAATTAGGACAGAGATGAGGAGGAACTGCTTTTCCCATTGGGTGGTGTATTTGTGGAATTCTCTGCCCAATGAAGCAGTGGAGGTAACCTCAGTAAATATAGTTAAGACAGGGTTGGATAGATTTTTGCATAGTCGGAGAATTAAGGGTTATGGAGAAAAGGCAGGAAGGCGGAGATGATTCCGTGGCCAGATCAGCCATGATCTTAATGAATGACGGAGTGGGCTCGACGGGCCAGATGGTCGACTCCTGCTCCTATTTCTTATGCTCTTCTGCTGGATCTTGAAATTAAAAGCAAATAAAGTTGGCAATAATTATTTCTAAGTTTCTGACATGGTGAAGACAATAATTTAAGATTAAAGTTATGTCATTGTTATCCTACTTAGCTAATAAGAAACAAATATGAATATGGCTTCTCATGCTTTCTCTGCTGTTCAATAAGATCACAGCTGACCTTCTACTCCTTAGGAGAGTTTGGTAGGTGTGGATTATGTTTTATGGAGGTATGATTCCAACCTAAAAAACAACTGCTCCTGGATTAAATCCATGGAATTTCCTCCCTAATGTTAAGGGACTACCTTCATCATGTGGACTATAACATTTAAAATCTCTAAAACATATCACAATATCCGTAGGGGAAACCACAAATGTGCACTGAATACAGAATTTGCCAAGGATATGGATATTGAAGATTTTTTTAGACTGCTCCTCAATGCAGAGCTCCACTCCTTCATATCTATTTCTTTAATACTGTGTGTGTAGAGTTTCAAAATGCCCAGGAAGAAATATCCAGTATACCAGAGCAATTTAAACAAAACACCATAATTATTCACCCATGCAGTATAGAAAAGTCTCTTTGAAAGTGTGTTTCATTGCTCAAGTTTATGTTCATAAAATATAATAAATTCTATGTAAGCTATGCACAGACTGTTCTACCTTGCCCAGTCAGACTAGTCAATCACTTAAACTAAAATCACTTAATTCTAAATGTCAAAACAACAGTGAAATTTATTCTTTGTGTTCTGGATACCTTATTAGTATTTCATCAGGTTCAACGGAATTCTTGTGCGTTAAAGGCTGAGGAGATTTAGGCTTACTGGCTTTATCAACAGATTTGTTATGACCCCTAGCTTGTATGCCTTCCTTTTCCCTTGCAAAAAGTATGAACAAAGAAGCTGAAACTACAGTTTGAGTAGAAAGCAATTTCATTGCTCAACAAGTTTCTGGTACAGGTGTCCCCCGCTTTTCGAACGTTCGCTTTACAAAACCTCACTGTTACGAAAGACCTACATTAGTACCCTGTTTTCGCTTTCAGAAGGTGTTTTCACTGTTACGAAAAAAATTCAGCACGTGATAAAAATTAGCGCGCGAAAAAATCAGTGCGCGATAAAAGACAGCGTGCCCCGAGCAGCCGCTCTCCCCCGGATTCGGAACTGCTTTGCTTTAACACATGCCTGTGAGCAGCAATTTGCAAGATGAGTTCTATGGTATTGGAAAAGCCTGAAAGAGCTCGTAAAGGTGTTACACTTAGGGTAAAACTAGACATAATTAAGCATTTTGATCATGGTGAACGAAGTAAGGACAACGTGAGCTTGGCTTGTGGAAGCTGACGAACATGATGTTGAAGAGGTTTTGGCATCCCATCACCAAGAACTGACAGATGAAGAGCTGATGCAATTGGAAGAAAAAAGGATAACAATGGAAACCGAAGGAGTAATGATAAAGTACAACTTTAATTTTGAAAGGGTACATCAGCTTAGGGGATATTTGCAGGATGGTTTGAGTCCTTATTAAAGAACTGTGTGATAGAAAAATGTGCAAGGCTCAGCAGTCAAGCAAGCCTTCCATATCAGCCACAGCAGACGATGAACCTCGACCTTCGACATCGAGGCGGGCAGAGATAGAAGAAGATGAGCTGCCTGCTCTAATGGAGACAGGTGACGAGATAACACCCCAGTGTCCCACCACCCCAACCCCCAGGCCATGGACAGATACTGATTCATGGAGAATGCAAAGGTAGCCGGGAGGCACACAGAACATCTTTAAGAAAAAAGCCGAAATAAACATGCTAATTAATTAGGTGCTGCCAACACGTAATTGTCGGCTCAGATCAGAGACGACGCAATCGGAAATCGGCACTGATCTGGGCCGACAATTACGGGCGGCACCTAATTAATTAGCATGTTTGTTTCGGCTTTTTTCTTAAAGATGTGCTGTGTACCTCCCGGCTACTGCTGGACCCCTGCGTTCTTCGCAGCAATGTATCGCTCAGCGGCCTGGAGGGTGGGGGCCACTGCACCACCCCAGCCTGCGATAAGTCTAACACACCATCATCAGTGTGCTCGGCAAGCTGCCTTCCCGATTCCCATAACTGATACTACACTGTACATACATTATTTCTACTTCATATAGGCCGTGTATTTTTACGTGTTATTTGGTATGATTTGGCAGCTTCATAGCTTAAAGGTTACTGGAGAGAGTGTTTCTGCCGAGAGCGCTTGCGTGAGATTTTCTGCCAATGGCGCTTGCGTGCGATTTTCGTTATGGACAGCAGCGCAGTAATGATAGTGGAAAAGTATTTCTACTTTATATAGGCTGTGTATTTATCATATCATTCCTGCTTTTACTATGTGTTACTGTTATTTTAGGTTTTATGTGTTGTTTGGCATGATTTGGTAGGTTATTTTTGGGTCTGTGAACGCTCACAAAATTTTCCCATATAAATAAATGGTAATTGCTTCTTCGCTTTACGACATTCCGGCTTATGAACCGTTTCATAGGAACGCTCTACCTTCGGATGGCGGGGGAGACCTGTATACCAAATACAAATAGATGCTTTTGAAAAATAAATTATAAAATTGTTTAATATTCCAAGAAATGTTGACAGTTGCATGAGCATTCCACATACATCAATACTGGATAAACAAGTTTATTATAGGATATTCCATAGTTTATCTGCTTCTTATTTGTTAATCAAGAGTACATTTGATAGAAATGCTTTCAAGTACCATTTTTAATATAATAATTCTGCTAATCTAATTTCAATACACTAATGATGCTGACAAGATGTTTATTACCATACTTACATTATAAATTATTTATCACCCTGTGGAACTAATTATTGTAGGTTAGTGATCTGTGATTTAGCAGCCCCAGCTAAAAGCAGAGTAGTTTTCTGAAATAAGCCTATTAGAGCCACTATGAAATGGATCTAAGTTTATTTTAAAACCTGCAGTACAGATGAAATGTTGCATTTCCCCCACATTTAATTTCCCATGCTTTTTAAAAATATACACCTTCTCTTTAATATGCCATGGAATTGACACTGAAATCTACAATATACTTGAAATAGAATATCAGCAAATGCCGCAGAGGAAAAGAGTAGTACAGTTACTTCTTTAATAAATTGATTTGTTTTCAACTGTTACCCCAATATTCTCCTGATTTACGAATGTTGTTGCTGCATATTTTAACACATCAAGTTCATGATCCCAGCTGTGTACACCGTCCTGCCTAGTGTAGTGAGCCTTTTTGCTTGGGGCAAAAGCAAGGTACCGTTTTGTCTTCTCTTCCCTGGCAGAGGAACCCTGGAATACTTTCTCAGCAGCTGCCCAGAAACATTGGGAGAAGGCCACTACCGCTGGTACCACGACCAGGTGCTGAAGGCAGTTCCTGAAAATATCTCTTCAGCCATTAACAACAGTAAGCATCTCCGCCAACCCAGAGCCTTTGTCAGAGCAGGAAACCAATCACAGCTTCAACCCAGGTCACCAACAGGCTTGTTTGCCATGCCGTATGACTGGCAACTAAAAGTCACTCTTGGCAAGTAGTTAAAGTTCCCTGACTTCATTTCATCATCATAACTGAGGGTCGACATGGGCATTCTGTCAGAAACCTCAAAGCAGGTGGTCATGGCAGAACTGACAGTACCTTGGAAAGTTTGGTTTGAGGAGGTGTTTGAGTGAAAGAAGGCCAAATGCTGGGAGCTGGTACAGCAGGGCCAGGGGTGGAGGACACGTTGTGAGCCTATAGAGGTGGGGTGTAGAGGTTTTACTGGCTACTTGCTCTGCAGAACCTACTCTATCCTTGGAGTAAAAGGGACTGTAAAGAGAAAAGCAGTCAGGACCATGATAGAGTTTCCTGAGCGAGCCTCTAGATGGCTCAAGAGCTGTGATTCATGGACCAATATTGCTGGGTTACAAGCTGGGGCCTGATCAACCCTGGCTGGATCACCTGGTCAAGAGTGCCTGATATTGAAAGACCCGAAACACCTGATGACCCCAGGTTACATCACTGATGAAGTGTCCCAGTGCATCCTGGAATGTATCTCAGCACTGGAAGAGATTTATGGAAATCAAAATTCTGCTTCAGCTTTTAATTACATTTAGAGAATATACATTGTGTGTGTATTCAAAAGGGATTGTGCTATTGAAATCTATCTTTGCAAATAAGTCATGGCTGTTAAACTATTTTGCATTGGTTTTCCAACAGAAGACAGTAATAGTTAGAGACCTGAAGTGAGGTACCCAAAACAATCTGTTCATTTTGGATAATGTTTGCAATCAAGGACTGTTGCCTGTGGTTCACAACATGCAAAATAACGCTGACTGAAACAACGGAATAATAAAACCCGATTTTAATTAAGGGGAATACTACTGTTCAGGCAAGGTGTTATTTAGTTCCTAACTCAGAAAGGGAATGTACTGATTTATCAAGCAAGCTAAAAGGAATGGCTGAGAATGGGTATAAACCTGGTAATGCTCAGTTACATCAGATTAGCATCTTGTGAGAATCATAACAATGCTTGTAATTTATCACATAGCAGCTGGTGATAATGATTCAGCAATTCCCACTTTTTCTTGCTCAGAATCCGAATTTAAATACATACATCAGGTTGGGGTGAGATTAATTTCTGGCAAGGTCTTAATTTTATATTCAATGAGAGCTCAAATCCAGATTCATTTATTATTTCTTGACTTTTCTAATAATGCCTTGTATGATTAACCCTTTGGTTATTTAATTTCAGCTGCCTTCCATTCTTTCTTAGATCTTCTCTCTTGTCCTTTTCTCTATCTCCCTTTTCCCTAGCATTATGGTTTTCTGAAACATAACTGCATTAACTTTTTTTCTGTATTGTTGATGGATATCAAACTGAAATGATAGCCCTGTTTTTTCCCACTTCAGACAATGGCATGGGGCAACATAGTGACATGGGTCCGGACCTGATTTTGCGTATATGTAGTATGTGTAAAGTTTGAATGTTCTTCTTGTCACCAGGTGGATTTCCTTGGGCTGCTCCCCACAACCCAAGCAAGATAAGTGGTTAATTGGCCGCTTTGAATTGGTACCAGTGTGTTGATGAGTCATGGAAATTGGGGGAAATTGGAAAGGATGTAGGAGTATAAAAGGTATAATAAAAGAAAGCCGTTCTTTGACCTGCTGAGTACTTCCAACTTTTCCTGAATGTATTTCCAGTGGCAATTATGTTGCTGAATTGATATTTCTTGAATTTTTCTGGTGCACTGGTACTATTCATTACGAGATGAAGTATAATGTATTGCATTGTACTGCTGCTGCTAAGGTAAAAAATTTCACAACATGTGCCAGTGATATTCAACCTGATTCTGAGATTAATAATCTGGATACCCAGGACAAAATCCAAGGTTTGAATCCCACCAAGGCAGATGGTGATAAATTCAATGCTAACCATAAAATATCTAATGATAACCATGAAAACTATAGTCAATTATTGAACAGACCCATCTGTTTTACTAACATCCCAGAAGGGGAGGGAAATTTGCTATCCTTACCTGGTCTGGCTTACACGTCTCCTGATTCACAGGAATGTGGCTGGCCCTCTAAACTGATCTAGCAAGACAGTCATTTGTAATAAACTGCTAGAAAGCTACTTCAACAAAAAACCAGATGAATCATCAAGAATCAGCCTAGGCAATGGAAATGGCAATGGCAAAATCTGCCTTTCTACCTTGTAGGGTCTTGCTTACCAACATTTGTCAGCCTGCAACAAAGCAGGGAGAGCTGTGTCTCACACGAGTCGAGCAACAGCCTGACATAGTCATAATCACGGGATCATGATCACGACCTTCTTCATTTGTCAGGATATCCAGGTGGACAGACCCAGCAGAGGTGGCAACGCACTATGTACAGTTGTGAGGGAGCTACCCTGGGAGTCCTTAATTTTGAGGATCCCATGAAATTCCATGGTATTAGCTTAAATTTGGTCAAGGAAATCTATTTCTGATAGCCACCAATCGTCTCCGCCCAGCTGACGAATCAATACTGAACCATGTAGAGCACCACTTGGAGAAAGTATTGCAAGTAGCAATGGTGAAAAATGTGTATGTGTGTGGGGGGAGGGCGAGAGAGTTCACTGCCCGTCAAATCGATTGGCTCAGTCATCACATTACTGACTGAGCTGGCTGAGTCACTCAAGGGGTAACAGGGTAATAGAAATGTGAAATAAGATGTCAGCTCAGCTAAAAACTTCAAATACAGATCCCACGCCTGGGGTGACAGAAGATATCAGGCTGAGGTGGGTGAAATTAGAAACACACAGTCATAAACTTTCTGGTTGGGAGAGCAGCTCAAGGGATTGAACTAGTGTTGGATAAATATTTAATGTGACCTTAGAATCATAATCATGTTTGTTATCACTGACATGACATGAAATGTGTTGTTTTGTGCCAGTGGTACAGTGCAAGACATAAAAATTACTACAAGTTACAAAAATACATAGTGCAAAAGAGGAATAATGGGGTCGTGTTCATGGGTTTATGGGCCATTCAGATATCTAACTAAAATAATTTAAATTATTCCAAGAATTTATATGGGTATTGTATTAAGAAATGATTAAAAATACTTTTTAAGGTCAGTTAGGCCAGTTTTACTGTCCACCCCTACTAGCCCTTGAAAAGGTGGTGATGAGCCACCATCTTGAACTGCTGCAGTCTTTCTGGTGAAGCTTCACCCACAGTGCTGTTGAGCAAGGAATGCCAGGATTTAGATTCAGCAACAACAAGGGACTAGTGATATACTTCCAAGTCAAGACAGTCCATGACTTGGAGTGGAATCTACAATGATACCACTACTTCCCTTGACTTTCCCTAATGTAACCATCCCTAATAATACTGAGCTACTCAATAGGCAAACATCAATTTGCCAGCTCATTTACATGACTGCTTTAAGCAACCTCTGTAAAGGCTAATGTTTCTGTAGTGACTATATTGGTGGCTAACATCACTTAATGGTAACACACATCAAAGTTGCTGGTGAACACAGCAGGCCAAGCAGCATCTGTAGGAAGAGGTGCAGTCGACGTTTCAGGCTGAGACCCTTCGTGTATAAAATGTGACGAGGGGTCTCGGCCTGAAACGTCGACTGCACCTCTTCCTACAGATGCTGTCTGGCCTGCTGCGTTCACCAGCAACTTTTATGTGTGTTGCTTGAATTTCCAGCATCTGCAGAATTCCTGTTGTTTATCACTTAAAGGTCTCGGGGTACTTGGAGGCACATGATGTCAGCAAGGTTTCCTCAAGGGAAAATCATGTCTGACAAATCAGTTGGAATTCTTTGAAGAAGTAACAAGCAGGATAGACAAAGGAGAATTGTTTGATGTTGTGTGCTTGGATTTTCAGAAGGCCTTTAACAAGGTGCCATACATGAGACTGCTTAACAAGCTATGAGCCCATGGTTATTACAAAAAAGCTTCTAGTATGGATAAAGCAGTGGCTGATTGGCAGGAGGCACAGAGTGATAATAAAGGGAGCCTTTTCTGGCTGGCTGCTAGTGACTAGTGGTGTCCACAGGGGTCTGTGTTGGGACCAACTCTTTTTATGTTATATGTCAACGATGGGTGATAGAATTGATGGCTTTGTTGCAAATTTTACAGATGATATAAAGATAGCTGGAGGGCAGGTAATTTTGAGGAAGTAGAGAGGCTACAGAAGCACTTAGATAGATTGGGCGAATGGCCAAAGAAATGGCAGATGGAATACAGTGTTGGGAGGTGTATGGTCATGCACTTTGGTGGAAGGAATGAGAGGGTTGACTATTTTCTAAATAGAGAGAAAATACAAAAAAAATGAGATGCAAAGGGACATGGGAGCCCTTGTGTAGGATTCCCTAAAGGTTAATTTGCAGGTTGAGTATGTGGTGAGGAAGGCAAATGTGATCTTAATACCCATTTCAAGAGGACTAGAATATAAAAGATAGAATGTTGAAACTTTATAAAGCAATGGTGAAGCCTCACTTGGAATACTGTGAGCAGGTTTGGGCCCTTTTATCTTAGAAATGATGTGCTGAAACTGGAGAGGACTCAAAGGAGGTTCACAAAAATGATTCCAGGATTAAATGGCTTGTCATATGAAGAGTATTTAATGGCTCTGGGCCCGTATTCACCAAAATTCAGAAGAAGAATTCATTGAAACCTATTGAATGGTGAAAGGCCTTGATAGAGTGGATGTGGAGAGGATGTTTCCAATTGTGGGAGAGTTGAAGGCCAGATGACACAACCTCAGAATAGAGGGGTGTCCTTTTAGAATAGAGGTGAGGAGGGATTTCTTTAGCCAGAGAGTGGTGAGTTTGTGGAATTCTTTGCCACAGGCAGCTGTGGATGTCAAGTCTTCTGTGTATTTAGGGCAGAGATTGATTCTTGATTGGTCAGTGCATAAAGGGTTACAGGGAGAAAGCAGGAGACTGGGGCTGAGAGGAAAATTGGATCAGCCATGATGAAATGGCAAAGCAGACTTGATGAGCCAAATGACCTAATTATGCTCCTATATCTTATGGTCTTAAAGAGATACAACACTGAAACAGACTCTTCAGCCTACCAAAATTGTCCCGACGAGCAGATAATTTATGCTAATTCTACTGTACACAAGTCCCATATTTATTCTGACCATATCCTCAACAACTCCCTCTCACATTCTACCACTCACCCAGACACTAGCAATTTTCACTGTGACCAATAAAGTAAACAATCTGCTTGCCTTTGCGGTACGGGAGAAAAGTGGTTTATCTCGAGGAAACCCACACAGTCACAGAGAGAACATACACACCTCACACAAGGAGTACTCAAGGTAAGGATTGAATCTGTGTCTCTGGTGATGTGAGGCTAATCATCTGCATTATTTAAAGAAGAGGAGCATTATGGCGACAGCAGCTGTGGTCAGCCATTCTGAAATTTATTCTAACCTATAAAGATTTCAAGAATGTATAGCAGGGACAAGAACAGGTTCCATTGCTGTACAAAATGACACTGGAGGTGGTGAAGGAGAAGGTGCAATATGAGATGGATAATGTGCTTCTATCAGAATCAGGAAGTCTTCCAGAAACACATTATGAAAGAATTGAAAGGACTAATCAATGTCATGGGCCACAACCAATAGACCAACATGCAATGGGACGAATAGTTCAGTGACTGGTCAAAGTCAGTGAGTGCATCTTCAAATGTCATACACCACTAATTGCAAACACTGCTCAAAGCAATTCCCTCTACTGATTGATTAACAATCCCCATAAATCAAGGTTAACACATATACTTTGACTTGCAAATTTGATTTGAAATGTTTAGTTTGTTTCCAATTTTACTTTTGGCTTGTCGCCAAGCAGTGATGTAATGATAAAGCAACAGGGAAGCAGATAAGACTGTTGGCAAAGAAAAAAATTAAAGCTGTGTGTGAATGCCTTACACCATTAACCATGTACAAGTTTTCAGCAAATGATGAGCACAAGGCTGATAACGTGTGATGTTAGGAAGATGGAATCAAGTCATCATTAAGATGAAACCGAAATGGAGTTAGAAAGTTTGCTTGTAGCAGACTAAAATACCATGGTTGCAACTGGATCAGTTTGAGAAAATGAATGAGAATGGAATGGTGATAAGGTTCAGCATCTTATGCTATAAGCTGATCAATTCAGCCTTCTCTTTTTATCAGATGGCTAAACTTTCTGACAGAAAGAAATAAGACAAGAGTGACAGAGCTGTGTTTGTCAAAACACACAGGAAATGACTCTGTGTGACAGAAATTTACCCTCTACCGTATGCACGGAAACCACAGTGCGTAACATAATGTGGAACTTTGGTTCCATTGCAGTTAATGGTCTGATGAGCAGTAATCTGGCACGGCATGGCTCAATTCCAGCAGTACACAGAGGCATAAACTAATTCCTGTGCTTTTATGTCATAATTCCCTTGTTTTTACTGGAAAACATCACTATAAATGTCAGGCAGGCCCTAACAATAAGGCAATGTGCCTGGAATAGAGTTACAGAGGTAAATAATATAGGATGTCCTTTGGAACCTGGATGAAGCATAGATTCAGGTTGCAAAGGACACTGTACCATGAAGGGATTGCTGCAAGTCCAATCTCCTGAGAATTTTCATGCTGTGGAGAAAGAGATGATGGCTACCCCTCACAACATTTCCCAGACCACAGCTTCGTGAAAGAAATAGTTGAGAGAAAGCTCTTTATGTCACAGACAATAGACAATAGACAATAGGTGCAGAAGTAGACCATTCGGCCCTTCGAGCCTGCACCACCATTCTGAGATCATGGCTGATCATCTACTATCAATACCCGGTTCCTGCCTTGTCCCCATAACCCTTGATTCCCCTATCCATAAGGTACCTATCTAGCTCCTTCTTGAAAGCATCCAGAGAATTGGCCTCCACTGCCTTCTGAGGCAGCGCGTTCCACACCTCCACAACTCTCTGGGAGAAGAAGTTCCTCCTCAACTCTGTCCTAAATGACCTACCCCTTATTCTTAAACCATGCCCTCTGGTACTGGACTCTCCCAGCATCTGGAACATATTTCCTGCCTCTATCTTGTCCAATCCCTTAATAATCTTATATGTCTCAATCAGATCCCCCCTCAATCTCCTAATTCCAGCGTGTACAAGCCCAGTCTCTCCAACCTCTCTGCGTAAGACAGTCTGGACATCCCAGGAATTAACCTAGTGAACCTACGCTGCACCTCCACCACAGCCAGGATGTCCTTCCTTAACCCTGGAGACCAAAACTGCACACAATACTCCAGGTGTGGTCTCACCAGGGACCTGTACAAATGCAAAAGGATTCGCTTGCTCTTGTACTCAATTCCCTTTGTAATAAAGGCCAACATTCCATTAGCCTTCTTCACTGCCTGCTGCACTTGCTCATTCACCTTCAGAGACTGATGAACAAGTACTCCTAGATCTCTTTGTATTTCTCCCTTACCTAACTCCACACCGTTCAGATAATAATCTGCCTTCCTGTTCTTGCTCCCAAAGTGAATAACCTCAGACTTATTCACATTAAACGCCATCTGCCAAGTTTCTGCCCACTCACCCAGCCTATCCAAGTCACCTTGAATTCTCCTAACATCCTCATCACATGTCACACTGCCACCCAGCTTAGTATCATCAGCAAACTTGCTGATGTTATTCACAATGCCTTCCTCTAAATCATTGACATAAATTGTTAACAGCTGTGGTCCCAATACCGAGCCCTGTGGCACCCCACTAGTCACCACCTGCCATTCCGAGAAACACCCATTTACTGCTACCCTTTGCTTTCTATCTGCCAACCAGTTTTCTATCCATGTCAATATCCTCCCCCCAATGCCATGAGCTCTGATTTTACCCACCAATCTCCTATGTGGTACCTTATCAAATGCCTTCTGAAAGTCAAGGTACACCACATCTACTGGATCTCCTGCGTCTATCTTCCTGGTTACATCCTCCAAAAACTCCAATAGATTAGTCAAGCATGATTTGCCCTTGGTAAATCCATGCTGGCTTGGCCCAATCCTATCACTGCTATAAGGTATGCCGCTATTTCATCTTTAATAATGGACTCTAGCATCTTCCCCACTACTGATGTTAGGCTAACAGGGCGATAGTTCTCTGTTTTCTCCCTCCCTCCTTTCTTAAAAAGTGGGATAACATTAGCCATTCGCCAATCCTCAGGAACTGATCCTGAATCTAAGGAACATTGGAAAATGATCACCAATGCATCCACAATTTCCAGAGCCACCTCCTTTAGTACCCTAGGATGCAGACCATCTGGACCCGGGGATTTGTTAGCCTTCAGTCCCATCAGTCTACTCATCACCATTTCCTTCCTAATGTCAATCTGTTTCAGTTCCTCTGCTATCCTATGTCCTTGGCTCATCCATACATCTGGGAGATTGCTTGTGTCTTCCCTAGTGAAGACAGATCCAAGGTACTTATTAAATTCATCTGCCATTTCTCTGTTTCCCATAACAATTTCTCCCAATTCATTCTTCAAAGGCCCAATATTGTTCTTAACAATCTTCCTTCTCTTCACATACCTAAAAAAACTTTTGCTATCCTCCTTTATATTCCTAGCTAGCTTGCATTCATACCTCATTTTTTCTCCCCGTATTGCCTTTTTAGTTAAGTTCTGTTGCTCCTTAAAAATTTCCCAATCATCCGTCTTCCCACTCACCTTAGCTCTGTTATACTTCTTTTTTAATGCTATGCTATCTCTGACTTCCTTTGTCAACCACTGTGGCCACTTTCCCCACTTTGAATCCTTCCTTCTCCGGGGGATGAACTGAATTTGCACCTTGTCCATTATTCTCTAGAATACCTGCCATTGCTGTTCCACTGTCTTCTCTGCTAGGATATCCGACCAGTCAACTTTGGCCAGCTCCTCCCTCATGGCTCCATAGTCTCCTTTGTTCAACTGCAATACTGACATTTCTGATCTGCCCTTATCCCTCTCAACTTACAGATAAAAACTTATCATATTATGGTCACTACCTCCTAATGGCTCCCTTTACTTCAAGATCACTTATCAAATCCTGTTCATTGCACAACACTAAATCCAGAATAGCCTTATCCCTGGTCGGCTTTCGTACAAGCTGCTCCAAAAATGCATCCCATAGGCACTCTACAAACTCCCTATCCTGGGGTCCAGTACCAACCTGATTTTCCCAGTTCACCTGCATGTTGAAATCCCCGATAACTACTGCGACATTTCCTTTGCCACATGCCATTGTTAACTCCCTATTCAACTTGCACCCAATATCCATGCTACTGTTTGGGGGCCTGTAGATAACATCTATTAGGGTCTTTTTGCCCTTACTGTTCCTCAGTTCTATCCACACTGACTCTACTTCTCCTGATTCTATGTCCCCCCTTGCAAGGGACTGAGTCTCATTCCTCACCAACAGGGCCACCCCACCCCCTCTGCCCACCTTTCTGTCCCTTCGATAGCATGTATACCCTTGTACATTCAATTCCCAGGTCTGATCCCCCTGCAGCCATGTCTCTGTTATCCCAACAACATCATAGTTACCCATTCGCACCTGAGCTTCAAGCTCACCCGCCTTATTTCTGACACTTCATGCATTCAGATATAGACTTTTTAACCCATTTCTCCTCTCTCTGTTTAAATCGCTGCCTATTGTGCATAACCCAGCTCCCCGAACTCTCACCAGGCTATACATAGAAACATAGAAACATAGAAAATAGGTGCAGGAGTAGGCCATTCGGCCCTTCGAGCCTGCACCGCCATTTATTATGATCATGGCTGATCATCCAACTCAGAACCCTGCACCAGCCTTCCCTCCATACCCCCTGATCCCCGTAGCCACAAGGGCCATATCTAACTCCCTCTTAAATATAGCCAATGAACTGGCCTCAGCTGTTTCCTGTGGCAGAGAATTCCACAGATTCACCACTCTCTGTGTGAAGAAGTTTTTCCTAATCTCAGTCCTAAAAGGCTTCCCCTTTATCCTCAGACTGTCACCCCTCGTTCTGGACTTCCCCAACATCGGGAACAATCTTCCTGCATCTAGCCTGTCCAATCTCTTTAGGATTTTATACGTTTCAATCAGATCCCCCCTCAATCTTCTAAATTCCAACGAGTACAAGCCCAGTTCATCCAGTCTTTCTTCATATGAAAGTCCTGCCATCCCAGGAATCAATCTGGTGAACCTTCTTTGTCCTCCCTCTATGGCAAAGATGTCTTTCCTCAGATTAGGGGATCAAAACTGCACACAATACTCCAGGTGTGGTCTCACCAAGGCCTTGTACAACTGCAGTAGTACCTCCCTGCTCCTGTACTCGAAGCCTCTTGCTATAAATGCCAGCATACCATTCGCCTTTTTCACCGCCTGCTGTACCTGCATGCCCACTTTCAATGACTGGTGTATAATGACACCCAGGTCTCGTTGCACCTCCCCTTTTCCTAATCGGCCACCATTCAGATAATAATCTGTTCTCCTATTTTTGCCACCAAAGTGGATAACTTCACACTTATCCACATTAAATTGCATCTGCCATGAATTTGCCCACTCACCCAACCTATCCAAGTCACTCTGCATCCTCTTAGCATCCTCCTCACAGCTAACACTGCCACCCAGCTTCGTGTCATCCGCAAACTTGGAGATGCTGCATTTAATTCCCTCATCCAAGTCATTAATATATATTGTAAACAACTGGGGTCCCAGCACTGAGCTTTGCGGTACCCCACTAGTCACCGCCTGCCATTCTGTCTGCTAACCAATTCTCTATCCACATCAATACCTTACCCCCAATACCGTGTGCTTTAAGTTTGCACACTAATCTCCTGTGTGGGACCTTGTCAAAAGCCTTTTGAAAATCCAAATATACCACATCCACTGGATCTCCCCTATGCACTCTACTAGTTACATCCTCAAAAAATTCTATGAGATTCGTCAGACATGATTTTCCTTTCACAAATCCATGCTGACTTTGTCCGATGATTTCACCGCTTTCCAAATGTGCTGTTATCACATCTTTGATAACTGACTCCAGCAGTTTACCCACCACCAACATCAGGCTAACCGGTCTATAATTCCCCGGTTTCTCTCTCCCTCCTTTTTTAAAAAGTGGGGTTACATTAGCCACCCTCCAATCCTCAGGAACTAGTCCAGAATCTAACGAGTTTTGAAAAATTATCACTAATGCATCCACTATTTCTTGGGCTACTTCCTTAAGCACTCTGGGATGCCCCTTGAATTTTGTTGTCCTTCTTAAATTTACTTACTCTTTCTGTACATTTAACTCCATGCTCCGTCAGACCATCCCTCTGCACATGTATCCTCCTTATCACTCGTTCCGCCTCATCTTTTTCTACTTCACACTTAATATTCCGGAACCGTGTAATCCCCACCTGTCCTTTATACGTCATCTTGCTATCCTCTCTCACATTCTGGATCCCTGCCCCCTGCTAACTTAGATTACCACCCCCCAAGCAGCACTAGCAAACTTCCCTGCAAGAACGTTAGTACCCCTCCAGTTCAGGTGTAAACCGTCCCGTCGGAACAGATCCCACCTTCCCTGGAACAAAGCCCAATTACCTAAAAACCTGAAGCCCTCCCTCCTGCACCATCCTCTCAGCCACGTATTGATCTGTATAATCCTTCTGTTCCTCGCTTCACTCCCACGTAGCACAAGTAGCAATCCTGAGATTGTTACCCTGGAGGTCCTGCCCTTCAGCTTCGCACCTAACTCCCTGAACTCACTACGCAGGACCCCCTCACTCTTCCTACCCACATCGTTGGTCCCTACATGGACCACAACATCTGGATTCTCGCCCTCCCTCTCGAGAATAACCTGCACCCGATCTGAGACGTCCCGGACCCCGGCACCAGGGAGGCAACATACCATCCGAAACTCCCGATCTCCCCCACAAAATCTCCTATCTGCCCCCCTGACTACAGAATCCCCTATCACTACCCCTATCACAGGAAACAGAAAGTATTCCAGTGTAAAATAATGAAAGATTACCTCAGGATTATTCATTAGAAATTACTCATTTAAGATCAATGCTGAAAGACATATCATGACATCACTCAATATGCTAAGTAACATCTTACTGGGAACTGTACCTCATTTCTGCTGATTTCAGGTACAATACTAAATACCTCTCGACAATGCAGACTCGTAAAACGATTCCATACTGGCTGTCATTATCCACCTGCTCTTCTACATTCCACATCACTCATTTGGTTTAAGTGCCGAATAGAGCAGTCCCACTCACTCTGGAGAGCAGGACTTCTGTCTATCTTTGGCCCAAGGCTATAACAGGGTTAGGGGCTAAGAGGTCTTAAGAAAGTCTGAATTTGGCCTTCATAATGTTAGCGGGCAATTCCCCCACAATGCTTGTAGTAAATTTTTCTCACCTTGGACCTGACTCATGCTATTAAATAGACTTAAGGCAACACATGGGCAATTGTCAATAGATACATTGATTAAACAAGTTATTGCATGTTCTGCACATAATAAAAACAGCAGTTAATCTGACCCATTGATTAGTATGCAAGCAGCTAATTCTCCTGTCCTTGAGAATCACTGACCATCTGAAAATCCTATTCCTCTCACATGAAATGCCTCATGTGAGATGACCAACTAAATCAAGAGTCTCTGTAAAATAACCTTTCCTTCAAACCTTTCATAATGTAGAGTGCCCCAAAATTCAGTCTACAATCTACCATATCAAGATTTTCTGCAAAAACAGATGGCTGTTACCAAAGATATGGGTGTCATTTCTAAATAGTTTGTACCATATTTGCCTGATGTTTCTCTTCGCAATACAAATAGAAACAGATTTGCAAAGTTTCCGAACAGTACTAAATCTGTCAGTGCAGTGCGTAATTTCGAATATCTACAATAACTGCAACCCTTTTGGATTTAGTAAAGTAGTTATGACTAAGCATTTTAACAGTATGCTGAGAACTGACCCAATTAAAGCAGTTACAGAGGGCAGCCAGAGTAGAATTCTCACTGTCATTTAAATTCGTGCAAAGGAATTCTGAAGTGTTGACACATCAATTATTTCAGATTATTTTTGAGCCAAGGAAGGGAAACAGCTAAATGCAATCTTACTCTTATTTTGTTGTGAGGCATTGGGATAGATCAGATTTGAGAGGCCAAGAAAAAATATTACACACATAAGAAATTGTTCCATCTCTTTGTATCGGATGTCCAGTTTGACCTTCATAATTGCAATCAATTTGCTTTTACCACCTAGAGGAACTGCATGACAAACAACTCTCTCTAGAAGCTCACCTCTTGCTTTGTCCAGCCTTGTGGGACACTGCTAAACTTTTCTCAGCTGACAAGCCCAATGGTTTACAGTGGCCTTTGACAATGAGAAGCTGCAAGGATAATTGTCTCTGCTGCGTTCATCTCAAGTCATTGATCATTAAAAAATGATAGGAAAGATCAACTACTCAATTTAGTATTGTAAGTACTCTAACGGAACACAAACCCTTTGCAATGAAGTGCACAGGAGAATCCATGAACAATCTCCACAATTTCCTCAGGGAGGATTAGAAATCAACAATAAATTGGCCTGCAACACACATCAAAGTTGCTGGTGAACGCAGCAGGCCAGGCAGCATCTCTAGGAGGAGGTACAGCTGACGTTTCAGGCCGAGACCCTTCGTTAGGACTAACTGAAGGAAGAGCTAGTAAGAGATTTGAAAGTGGGAGGGGGAGGGGGAGATCCAAAATGATAGGAGAAGACAGGAGGGGGAGGGAGGGAGCCATTGGCCTGTCTCATCTTCAGCTCCTATATCCCAAAACAGGGTAATTAAAAACAACCAGATTGGCTAAGCATATCAACTGAGAACAAAAAAATAATCCTCCTGCCAATTCCCCCATGGTCATCAACCCCTAGTATTTGTTATGCAAGGTTTTAATCCCCTCAGATTTTCCATTTTGTTATTGAATTCCTCATGCTTTGTGCCCCATCCCCCCACTTCTGTTGAAGAGCCATAGGCAAGGATCAATGCTTCCTGCTGCCCAAGTTGTACAGAAAGCAGCAGACAAACAGGTATGAATATTTGTCAGGAGGGTAGGCAGACACCTCTAGAGCTGTATAATGTCACATTTGGAGAAGCCCAGTAGCAGTATCTACTGAACTTTTGGTAACACAATGCAGACATCCCACCCTGCAAAAACTCATTTCAGGGAGGTAGCACCCCCGCCTCCCGCAACCCCATATCCCCCTCCCCCGCCGACCTCCAAGGGTGTATGTAATACTTTGTTTAGTGATTTTGTCTAATCTGTAAACCAAGAAGGCAAGCCAACAGCTATACTTCATTAGGAGTTTGAAGAGATTTGGTATGCCAACAAATACATTCAAAAACTTCTATAGATGTACCGTGGAGAGCATTCTGACGGGCTGCATCACTGTCTGGTATGGGGGCGAGGGGCTACTGCACAGGACCAAAAGAAGCTCTGGGGGGTTGTAAATTTAGTCCACTCCTTCTTGGGTGCAGGCCTACAATGTACTCAGGACATCTTTAAGGAGAGCTGTCAAGGCAGCGTCCATTATTAAGGACCTCCAGCACCCAGGGCATACCCTTTTCCCACTGTTATCATCAGGTAGAAAGTAGAGCAGCCTGAAAGCACACACTCAGCGATTCAGGAACAGCTTCTTCCCTTCTGCCGTCTGATTCCTAAATGGACATTGAACCCTTGGATACTACCTCATTCTTAATATATAGTATTTCTGGTTTTTGCACAATATTTAATCTATTCAATATACGTATACTGTAATTTATTTATTTTTTATTATTATTTTATTTTGGTTTCTCCTTCAATATTATGTATTGCATTGAACTGCTGCTGCTAAGTTAACAAATTTCGCGTCACATGCTGGTGATAATAAACCTGATTCTGATTATTATGTGTTTACACAGAACTTGGGAAAACTCAGTTTCCAGACACTATTCTGGAGAAGACAGGTTATACAAAGGACTTTCAATGTTTCCTTGTGTAGACTTCAGTGAGTGGCTAGAATACGTAAAGGACCAAATACAATGTGTGAATGTTTGTCTCACCTTTATTTCTACTTGAGATAAAATAGAGTGTGCAATTTTGCAGGCTAAGTTTAATCATGCATATGGGACCCTGGGATTCAATTGTGTAAATAAGGCCAAACTACAATTAAATACAGGCTTGAAATAGTAAGTTATATTCATTATGTCACAGTGTTGGGTGGGCCTGAGATCTATTGAAAAAACTCTGCGTCAAACCACAGAGTTATGTCCACGTATTAAAATACACCCACCAGCAACCCCCTCCATTGAATGCACATATTTTAAGTATTTAGAAACAATTAAACAAATAGTTAATCTCATCAATATGTTGTATCATTTGTCTGACTGCACCGAGGAAGTATTAGAACATAGAACATAGAAATCCACAGCAAATTACAGACCCTTCAGCTCACAATGTTGTGCTGACCAGGTAACCGGCCCTAAAAACTGCCTAGACTTACCCTGCTGCATCACCCTCAATTTTTCTAAGCTCCATGTACCTATCTAAGAGTCTCTTAAAAGCCCCTATTGTATCCACTTCCACCACCATTGCTGGCAGTGCATTCCACGCACCCACCACTCTCTGTGTGAAAAACTTAACCCTGACATTCCCTCTGTACCTACTTCCAAACACTTTAAAGCTATGCCCCTTTGTGTTAGCCATTTCAGCCCTGGGAAAAAGCCTCTGGCTGTCCACATGATATTATCTTCTAAATGTTCTTTTTAAGTTATCTTGAATCTTTACGAGCCATAAAGTATTGTTATTCCTCCAAGTTGGTAGGATTTTTTGTTTGTACTTTAACATAGAAACTCTGAAGAATGCAGTCAAGTATAAACTGGACAGAGCTGAAAGCCTGAGTTAAGAATGCCAAAACCAGTACTTCCATGTAATTAAGTAAGGTGTTGGTGAAGAGCATCAAAGTTTATGGAACTGTTTTCACCGAAAAAATTGCATTAATATAGTGTGTTTTATCTCTATTTATGCCAAAAATTAGAATCACAGAATAGAACATGGAAGATTTATGTTCTATAATGAGGTCACTACAGGTCACAGGTCTTCCAATTGCGCATCCACTAAATGTGCTGTTTATTTAATCTCCTCCTACACAACAAATCCACCAAAACTGGAACAGGTCCAGTGAATCTCCACAGCACTCTCTGTATGGCAAGTTTATCCTTTCTTAAGTATGGAAGTCAAAATAAAGATCTATGGAACTGAACTCATTTAGGCAGAGAGCAGTCTGTCATGCTCAGGAGTTTCCAAAGGAAGGTGGATAGTCTTATGGTTGTCAAGAGATGAGTTTCTCGATGCAGATACCCAGCCTCTAACTTGTTCATACAGCCACAGTGTTGTAGTTGGTTCAGGCAACTTTCTGGTCAATGGTAAGCCCTGATGTATCAATAGCAGGAAACTAAACAAGGGTAATGCAAAGGTAGCGCCAAGGATACGAAAATCGACTCTTGTTGGAGTGGCAAATTCCATGGCAGGCAATAACTATCCAATGTAACTTCCATCCAGTAGCTTCCTTGACACTGGGTGTTTCAGAGTACAGAAATGCAGTATCTCCTCTTTCAAGATGCCATTTGGGGAAACATTCTATATTTCAGTTTTGCTTTTAGTGCAGCAAACACATCAGATTTAGAATCATGTCAACAGTAGCAGGAAGAGAATCTAAAGAGTGACTAGGAAGGGTATTAAATGCCCTTTAGAAATTTGAAAATGGATATCGATTTAAGAACTGAGTTTCTGAGCACACTACCAGAACGACCAGAGGTCGTTTTGGGATAATAGGACAATACAAATAAATAGGAACAAAACCCTGAAGCCATGAGTGTACATGCTGATGCAGTATATGTACTGGAGGAATGTGAGTGGTGCTGTAAATAGTAGTGATTTAGAAATAGAAACACCAGGCTGGTAATGAGGAAAATCTGAAGATATTCATCACAAAGCTTTTTTTTTCTCTTAACAATCTCTTCCAATCTACTTCAGGAGTGCCTCCTGTATCAGGCAGGCTATGTCCTACATACAGATAAAGGCCATTCATCTATTCTAGTCAGTTCAACAATTCAATGACAGCATAACTGGCCTCTATCCTAACTATGTACTATATATCTACCTTTGTCCAATTTTTAAAATATTTTTGATTTACAAAAACTAACAACCTCTTCTTTAACAGTGACAATTAATCTGGCTTTCATTTCTGTTTACAGAAGTCAATCCGAGACTTCTACCTCCTTTGTATTATCTCACTGTATTCCCAGCTCTACTTCATAGACAGTCAAAAAGATTTACAACAGTATATACGCAAGAGTAGGGAGCTATCAGTTTTGCTTAATACTCTGAACTTCAATCAAATTACTCCTTATAAATTCCAAGCAATACAACTTTAGGTTGCATAATCTCTAATCATATTTTGACTCCTGGCATGCAGGGTTTATTTTGGTAATATTGTACTTTCGGTGGCGGCCTTATTCCTTCAAAATATGTGTTGTCCACAGTACTCCGGCTTAGATATAAACAGACTTTGTTTAACTAATATAACCATCCCTGTGTGTTTCAGTCCTTTAAACACAGAGATTGATATTTCAGTAGTCTTTTTTATTATTTCCTGTATCTCTGTGATATTTTAATGATGTGCTTGGATACCAGAGCCTCTTTGGACCTCTGCTGTTTCTAGCAAGGTTTGTTATTGTTGTCTCCTTATAATGTCTCCGTGTATCAAGCTATATTTCTTCCCACCAAAATAGGTCTGCTGTACAGCTATGCAATTTCTGCATCAAGACACTAAATCATATGCACATATCTCTGCAAGGTCACTTGGATAACTTTCATTGTCTCCCATCACCATCTTCTATCATTACAGCTCACCGCTGAAAAGTTGCTGCTTTTCCAATCACACTAGTCAGTAAGAATTGTAAGTCTGCAAGAGCCAGCACAACACAGTTTTTGCCATGTTCAGACCCAGCAATAAGATATACAAGTTCAACTTTATTGGTTTTAATAGGTATTCATACACTGGATATAGAAGCCATAAAAAATTAGTAGTAGCACAGTGCATTCCAAGACAAGAATAAACATGTTAACATAAATTTAGATTATATATGTTTCAAGATATATGCTCAGATGAAATAGTACAAATCTTTCAACTTAAGTAGTTTAAACTGGTAGAACATTTCCTCTTACTTTTAAAAATAATTACTAAATGGACAAAGCCTTGTAGTGTAAAAATATGACCATGAACCAAAGGATTTGGGAAGGTTGAGGTTTTAGGTTAAGGATGAGATTTCAGGGTATTTGGAGGCATACAACAATATAGGCCAAAGTCAGCACAGTTTCCTTAAAAGAAATCTTGCCTTACAAATATTAGGAATTCTCTGAGAAAGTAATGGGCTGACTGTTTTCTTTATTGTATTTTCAGATCGCCTTTGATAAGGAGCCACACAAGCAAGATAAGAGCCCATGGTATTACAGAAAAGATATGAGTAGGGACAGAAGATTGGCTGACTGACAAAGAGTGGGAATAAAGGGAGCCCTTTCTGGTTGGCTGCTGGTGTCTAGTGGTGTTCCTCAGGGGTCGGTCTAGGGTCCACTACTTTTCACATTATATGTTAATGAACAGGGCAGTTGAATTGATGGCTACATAGCCAAATTTGCAGATGAAGGACTTGAGCAGATTAGGGGAATGGGCAATGAAGTGGCAGATGTAATACAGTGCATGGAAATGAATGGTCATGCACTTTGGTACAAGGAATAAAGGTTTTCTAAACAGGAAGTGAAGTCAGGAATCAGAGGCGTAAAGGGATTTGGGAGTCCCAGTGCAGGATTTCCTAATGGTTAACTTGCAGTTTGAGTTCATAGTAAGAAAGGCAAATGCAATGTTAGCATCCACTTCGAGAAGACTAGAATACAGAAGCAAGGATATAATGCTGAAGCTTTATAAGGCATTAGTTAGATCACATTTCTACACTAGATTAATTGGAGTATTGTGAGCAATTCTGGGCCTCATATCTAACAAAGCGTGTGCAGGCATTGAAGAGAGTCCAGAGGAGGGTTTTAAGTGTTCCTGGAAATGAAAGGGTTAACATATTAGGGCCTTTTGATGACTTTGGGTCTGTACTCCTGCAGTGTAGAAGAATGGGGGAGGGGGGGGGAAATACTCATTGAAATATTGAAAGGGCCAGACAGAATGAATGTAGGAGAGTCTAGGGCCACAGGGCACAGCCTCAGAATAGAGGTACATTCCTTTAGTACAGCAATGAGCAGGAATTTCTTTAGCCAGAGTATGCTGAGTCAGCCACAGAAGGTTGTGAGTGTAAAGCAGAAGTTGATAGCTTCTTGATCAGTAAGAGCATCAAAGGTTATGGGGAGAAGGCAAGAGAAAGGGGTTGAGAAAGAAAAGTAATCTGTCATGATCAAATGGGATAGCAGACTTGAGAGGCCAAATGGTCTAATTCTGCTCATTTTTTTTGAGTCTTATAGTTTTATGGTCTTATGAAAAGCTAAGGTTATCACCTGTAGTCTATGTTAAGTTGGATTTCCTCAACAAGCTTAGTAAAATTAACAGCAGGAGTTACTGGGATAGAAAAAAAGGCAAAAGGAACAAGGTTTGCTATTGCTGCTCACTGTCATAGGATTCTTACAGGAAATGTACGGTTGTTTTTGCACAAAACTGCTCCAAATTTCTACCTTCTGTGTGTAGAAATGTTACCTCACTTTACTCCTAAAAGGCCTGGCTCCAAATTCTTATCTTGCCAACAAATTGACATAGGGTGGATAGAAACTAGCTATCATTTTGGCATAGTATCTTGAATACTTAAGCAAATCACTCATTAATCTTATGAATTCCATGCAATACAAATCTAGCTTGTGTAAAGATGAGAAGTCCAATTGCCATGTTTCCATATTGATTGAGCCTATCGCCACTTACCATGTACAGTCAAAGATGAGATGCTAGAAGGCCTCTGTTGTTTAAATAACATATTTCTAATATGCTGCATTACAATTACAGTTTGTGCAGGTTCAGTATGTCACCTTAAACTTTCACAAACATCTGTAGATGCACAGTGGAGAATTTCCTAACTGGTTGTGTCACAGCCTGGTATGAAAATATCCATGCTCCTGAACGGAAAAGACTACAAAAACTGTTGGACACAGTCCAGTCCATCACAGGAAAAGCCCTCCCATCATTGAGCACACCACAAGGAGAACTGCCACAAGAAAGCAGTGAGCCTCGTCAAGAACCCCTGCCATCCAGGCCATGCTCTCCTCTCGCTGCTGCTTCGGGGAAGTGGTAAAGGAGCCATATGCCTTAGACTACCAGGTTCAGGAACAGTAATTACCCTTCAACCATCAGGCTCCTGAACCCGTGTGGATAACATCACTCACCTCAACTCTGAACAGATTCCACAATCTACAAACTCACTTTCAAGAACTCTACAACTCAGGTTCTCAGTATTATTTATTTTCTTTTTTTTATTTGCACGTGTAATGCCTGGTTCATATTTTTTACTGTTATGCTGTTCTGTGCAAGCTGCTTGTTTGGGTTACTGTTGAAGATAAGAGATAGGAGAATTGTGTGCCATCCAGTCAGGATGGCTGGATCAAGGGGAGGTTTCTCCAGTGAGGGACACTAAGGATGGGCTTGCAGCTTTTGTTCGAGAGGAGATGAAGAGAGAAGATGCTGGAGAGAAGAGATTGTAGGATACGACCTGGAGCGGGCTGTGATTCGATGAAGCCCGGGGTGAGATCGAAGGAGAATTGACAACGGAACCAGAGTATTTCACACAGTTTGCCTTTTTTTGCACGAGTTATTTGTCAGTTTTTGTGCATAGTTTATTTGTATTTCTCCATTCTACTGTGAATACTTGCAAGATAATTAATCTCAATGTAGTATATGGTGCAGACTTTGATTTAAAAAAACTACTTTGAACTTCGAAATCAATTTGCATCTGTACTGGAGCATGATCTGTTGCATCATTATGCACATCCCCACGGAGGCCAGGGGTAGATAGAAAGTGCACCACGCTTAATAGATACTAGCCATTCAAAATTAATCTAACCAGATCTTGACTTTTGTCCCAAAATGGGACAATTTCCTTCGAAAATTACTTGACAATCTGCAATAGCAGCTGGAACTAAATAGTTCAGTGAATTGTGATCTCAAATGATACTCAGTAACCACTGGCTTGTAAAGGTTGACCTAAATAGCCTTTTAGGCACAAGTACACAGCGGCATAAGAGACCAAAGCTGTACACTGCTTGAGTGGCTGTTCCAGGTGGCAAACTGGAGTGCTAGGGTCATAATTAACATATGGCTGTCAGATCTAATGAGTACGTAGCAGAGCTTGTTTGAGCTGCTCTATTTATTTTCTGAATAGTTCATCATCTATAAATAGATCTAAATCTGATTTTTTATATAAAGTATCAGCACATCATAGTGTTCGAAGCAATTAACTATTCTAAGCATGGGTAAACAAATCATTTCATCCCACTGCCTTATGGGACTTGAAAGTATTTTCTATGAATAGGATAGTTACCTTCTGAAGTACGATTATTCACATAAGTAAAAACTCATCTCTACAACACGGTGCTTTTCATGCTAAGCACAAGCCTTTTCTCAATGGACAGAATTAACATGAGTCAATTCCAATATAATTTGCACTAGAAACCCAAATTTTCCATTCAAAAATTAATGACTATGAGAAAATAAACATCTACTATCAATATCTTCAATAATCGTATTCCATCAGTTATTAAATTCTGAATATTAGTATTCTGAAATAATAGCAGCCAATTAAAATATTTACAGTAAATAAGCTCCAGTAAGTTGTAGTCAATGGTAAATTCCGCACTGGAGCCACATCAAGTATAAAAGCACTTTGTACGACAATAATACCAGCCACAAGACATTGCTGCAGTAGCTCAATGTACAATTGAGAGCAATGTACATCTTCATCTCCTCCACTAATGGCTTTTCCAACACCATAATGATCAGATGTTGGAACCTTTGCTGATGACGACTCAACTGCCCACATTAGCAAGATTGGGATCAGAATCACACATGAACCCTTTCCACCATTCTGTAACAAAGGAAGATATTCTCCACTTGTCCTGCTATATATATTTCCAACTGTCTTTAGCTTGCATCAGCTTCTTGATTGGCACCTATGCATCGCATTAAAGCATTCATCATCTTCAAAACCTGCAGACTGTGGTTTTAGGCTTTACCCCATGCTAAATGCACTACTATCACCAGCAGATTCCACTCTGTAACCTTTAACACTTAGGAGGAAATGAATTTTGATGCTTGGGAACAGCAACTCCTAAAATTCATTGTCACTGGGGAAATATTCTGAAATTCCCTACCTACAACACAGTAGTTCCTGATCAATACAAGAATCTTCCAATTTAACATATGCACTGTTTCACTTAAAATAGTGTATGCTATTGAAGTTTGGTTTACAGTGCTGAACCTGGTGGTTGTTTGAAAAATATATATCTGTAAAATTTTGTTCTGTTGCACTTTACTTCAAGGTGATGGTAGGGGTAGAGGGACACAATTCTATTATGAAATATTATAATTCTATTATAAAATACTCTCCTAAGTAATGTTAAACATGAAATATTTGGTGGTTTTATACTTTCACATTTAATTCAAGAGAATCCCATACAAAAACCAAGCAGGACTAGCCTCAGTCAGGGATTCTAAGGAAGCTGGCACCTAACTCAAAGTCTCATGGTTTTGCAGTGATATTATTTGTTAGGTTATAAGACAACGCAACATGGAAACAGGACCTTTGACCCAGTTCATCCATGCCAACCACAATGCCCACCAAGCTAATCCCATTAGCCTGCATTTGGCCCATATCCATGTAAAGCCCTCCTATCCATGTACTTATCTAAAGGTTGTTTTAATGTTGTTATTGTACCTGTCTCAACTATTTCCTGTGGCAGCACATTCTATACGCATGCCATTCTCTAGCAAGAAGAAGTTGCCTTTCAGGTTCCTTTAAAATTTTTCACAGGTCATCTTTAAACCTATGCTTTCTAGATTTAATTTCCCTTCCCTGGGGAAAAAAAAAATGTGTGTTCACCCTAGGTAGGCACCCTCTATAGGGTTCTCCCTCAATCTCCTATGTTCCAGAGAATAAAGTCTTACTAGAGCCCAACCTCTCATTATAACCTCTCAGGCTCTCAGTCCTGGCAGCATCCTCTCAAATCCTCTCTGTACTTTTTCTAGTTTAATGATGTCTTTCCTATAACAGAGCGATCAAAACTGTACACAGTTTTATCAGTGGTATCAACAATGTCTCGTACAGATGCTTGATGAATAATTGTATATTTATATAAATTTGTAGCTGAAAATAGAATAGACAACTATATACTAAATTCCCTTTCCATACCTTCACCAGCTATGCAATAAACCAATCTAAAGCACTTCATAACGCAGAATGGAAAAGAATCTGTCAAAACTGTCTTCAAGACTAAAAGCAGTTATAAAGTTAAGATTTTAGGAGGAAACAGTTGTTACTTGCCACAAGTTCAAGTTTATTGTCATTCAACCATACACATATATACCCCCAAACAAGATAACATTCCTCTGAACCAAGGTGGACAACACAGTACACATAACTCATAGAGTAATATTACCACAAACCAATTAAACAAATAATAAGGTGCATATATGATACAAGTTAAAAAGTAAACAATATAATGCCACTGGCACAAGGGTTCAGAAAGATATGTTAAGAATGATTGCTCTTCTATCAGAAACAGGCTCCTGTCCAGCTTTTCCACAAATGCTTTGGGAAGAGAAGTATAATAAGAAGTTCGAGCTGCAGCAATAACAATCGTCCTGCATAGTGATATAGATCCCAGTTCACATGGAGTTTAATGGAATAGTTTCAATCAAGCTGATTTTGGAGAATATTCCTTTTTACGTGGTACTTAATGATGGAGAAACAGTTGAAGAGTCTAATGGCGACAGCACACTTGAGGGCTGAAGTAGTGTTTAAGTACCTTTTTCAAGAATATGCAATTTGTTCTCTTGTCAGTGGCTTACCTGCATCTAATATAACCAGGTGGGAGTGAAAAATCATCGCAGGAGATGCAATGGAACAAACCTAAGGGATACAGTTCCTCATACTATGGAAGGAAAATAATAATATGATGATGATCACCTGTACTTAACAGAATGGATACGTGAAGTGATAGAAAATGTAAATCAGAGCTACCTCAGATTTATAGAAGAGAAAAAGATTGATTTAGGACAATGGTAGAAGGGATTGCTGGGTTAATAGAGTAGCAGAGACACACAGTACAGAAATGGGCTTTTTGGTCACCACACCTGTGCCAGCCTTTTTGTCCATCACTAATCCCATTTGACCACATTTGGACTGTATCATTCTGTACCTACCCACCGACGCATTTGTTTATTTGGAGATACAGTGTAGCCACAGTCCTTCTGGCCCAACAAGCCCACACCACCTAATTACACCCAAGTGCACAATTCAGTCCCTATTTAAGCACAAGACATTTGATCAAATACAACACTTAAAATAGTCAGCTGGATCAAGCAAGGCTTGAACTAACTTTGGTACTTGTTAAAAAGAATGCAGAACCAGCTGATAATTTGTTCCACAGAAATATATCAAGCAAATGTTTTTGGGTAGCACACGCAAAATCCTGGAGGAACTCAGCAGGCCAGGCAGCATCTAGAAAAAAAGGACAGTCAACATTACGGGCTGAAATCCTTCAGCAGGACTGGAGAAAAAAGCTGAGGAATAGAAAACTGTGGGGGGAGGGGAGAGAGAAACACAAGGTGATAGGTGAAACCTGGAGGGGGAGGGGTGAAGTAAAGAGCGGGTAAGGATAAAGTATAGAGCTGGGAAGTTGGTGACAGAGACAGAAAGTCATGAAAGAGAGAAAAGGGGGGAAGAAATGAATTGAATTGAATTGACTTTATTTCTTACATCCTTCACATACATAAGGAGTAAAAATCTTTATGTTACATCTCCATCTAAATGTGCAATGTGCAGTTTATAATAATTTGTAATAAATAGTATCTACAACAGGACAGTTAATATAGCAATTGTACCAGCGTGATGGACTGATGGCCTGGTGTAAGAAGCCTGTTGGTCCTGGCTTTTATGCTGTGTTATCATTTCCTGGATGGTAGCAGCTGGAACAGCTTGTGGTTGGAGTGACTCAGGTCCCCAAAGATCCTTCAGGCCCTTTTTACGCACCTGTCTTTGTAAAGGTCCTGAACAGTGGGAAGTTCACATTTACAGATGTGCTGGGCTTAGGGTTGCCAACTTTCTCACTCCCAAATAAGGGACGAAAGTAGCATTCAAATACGGGAGACCTGTGTTTACCCCGAGAAAGACTACCATGACCATGAAGCCTTGCGCGGGCACCTGTGTGCACATGCGTGACGTGCACATGCGTGTACGTGACAATTTTTTTCTACAAATCGGTTTTGGTTTAATCTTCCCGATTCTGTTAAGTGAAACTACACCTTACATACATTATTTCTACTTTATATAGGCTGTGTATTTATCATATACAGTAATTCCTGCTTTTACTATATGTTAGTGTTATTTTAGGTTTTATGCGTTATTGGTATGATTTGGTGGGTTATTTTTTGGGTCTGGGAATGCTCAAACATTTTTCCCATATAAATTAATGGTAATTGTTTCTTTGCTTTATGCCATTTCGGCTTACGAACTGTTTCATAGGAACGCTTTACCTTAGTGGGGGAAATACAGGACAAGGGCGGTCCCGTATGGGACAAACCAATTTAGCCCAATATACAGATGTCCCGGCTAATATGGGACAGTTGGCAACCCTAGCTGGGCTGTCTGCACCACTCTCTGCAGAGTCCTGCGATTGAGAGAAGTACAGTTCCCATACCAGGCAGCGATGCAGCCAGTCAGGATGCTCTCAATTGTGCCCTGTAGAAAGTCCTTAGGATTTGGGGACTCATGCCAAACTTCTTCAAACGTCTGAGGTGAAAGAGATGCTGTTGTGCTTTTTTCACCACACAGCCAATATGTACAGACCACGTGAGTCCATCAGTGAAGTGTATGCCAAGGAATATGAAGCAGTTCATCCTTTCATTTTCAGATTCATTGATGTCAATGGGGTAGCCTGTCAACATTTCTCTTATAGTTCACAATCAGCTCCTTTGTTTTTGTGACATTGAGGGAGAGGTTGTTTTCTTGACACCACTGTGTCAGGGTGATGACTTCTCTGTAGGCTATCTCATTATTATTTGACATAAGGCCTATCAGTGTAGTGTCGTCAACAAATTTAATTAGCAGATTGGAGCTGTTGGTGGCAACACAGTCATGGGTATACAGAGAGTATAGGAGGGGGCTTAGGACACAGCCCTGAGGGCACCTGGTGTTGAGGAGCACCAGAGGGAGGTGATGGGTGGGCAAGGAGATAAAGTGAGAGAGGGAAAAGGGGATGGAAGATGGTGAAGGAGTGGAGGGCTGGTGGGGTGCATAATGGAAATTTGAGAAATCAATGTTCACACCATCAGGTTGGAGGCTACCCAAACAGAACATAAGGTATTGGTCCTCCAAACAATGTGTGGCCTCATCATGACAGTGGAGGAGGCCATGGATGGACATATCGGAATGGGTATGGGAAGAGGAATTAAAATGGGTGGCCACTGGGAGATCCCCCTTGTTCTGGCAGACACAGCGTAGGTGCTCAGCGAAATAGTCTCCCAATCTACGTCGGATCTCACCGAAATAAAGGAGGCCACACCAGGAGCACTGAACACAGCATATGATCTCAACAGACTCACAGGTGAAGTGTCGCCTCATCTGGAAGGACTGTTTAGGGCCCTGAGTGGTGGTGTGGGAGGTGATGTATGGGCAGGTGTAGCAGTTGTTCCACTTGCAAGGATAAAGACCAGGAGGGAGATCAGTGGGGAGGGATGAATGGACAAGGGAGTTGCGCAGGGAGTGATCCCTGTGGAAAGCAGAATGTGGGGGGGGGGCGGGGGGAAGGAGAGATGTGCTTAGTGGTGGGATCCCGCTGGAGGTGGCGGAACTTTCGGAGAATTATGTGCTGGATGTGGAGGCTGGTGGGGTGGTAGGTGAGGACAAGAGGAACCCTATCTCTGATAGGATGGTGGAAGGATGAGGCAAGAATAGGAGAGCATGAAATGGAAGAGACACATTTGAGGGCAGCATTGATGGTGGAGGAAGGGAAACCCCTTTCTTTGAAAAGGAGGCCATCTCCTTCGTTCTAGAATGGAAAGCCTCATCCTGATAGCAGATGCAGCGGAGATTGAGGAATTGAGAGAAGAATTTCCAGCATTTGCAGATTTTCTCTTGAAAATGTTTTTGGGTATAACCTGAAATGACAAGTGTCCACACAGATACTAAGTTTAGGAATCATCCTGTGCCCCTGTAAAACCAGTGCCAGAATAATGAGATGCTGGTCACAACTCCACGTGTAGTTCTCCCGAAGAAACAAATGACCAAACTGCACATCCTGTCACAAACAGGAGAAAATCCGTAGATGCTGCAAATCCAAAGCAGCATAAGCAAAATGCAGGAAGAACTCAGAAGGCCAGGCAGCAGTTACGGAAAATACTGTTAACTCGTGTTTACTCTTTTCCTTAGATGCTGCCTGGCCTTCTGAGTTCCTCCTGCATTGTGTGCGTGTTGCTCTGCATTTCCTGCCAAGCTGCAGCAGCCTTCAGGCATGTCTCTGGGAGGCTGCTGAAGTGGCCAATCATGATTCCTGTTCATCTGCCACTGTTTATGCAAATGTAGGTCAAGGTGCCCAGAAGCTTCAAAGTACATTACAACTAGAGACTATTAATTTTCCAATCTCCACAGACTTTCTGAACGGACTCTGGTGAATGAATGAGGCAAACCTCACAGTGTTACATGGCATGACTATTTCTAGGGCACCTGTGCACAACATTCCAACACCCAGCTACAACCTATGCAAAATCGTCAGTAATATTTCCAAACTGTGCTTGTTAAGATTCCAAACCAGACTAACCACAGGGAGCTACCTTCATCAGGTACTGTGGATAATTAGGCTATATAATTCAGCTTCAATCCAAGACAGGGCAGAATGGTGAAGTTGCAGGAGATCACGTTCAGACTGCATTGAGCATTTTTGTCAATGGAATAGAGCAGAATTATTATTATTTTCCATGGATTTAACTTGTGTTTTCATTCCTTCATGAAATTTGAGTCCTTATTTAAGCTGGACTCAATGTAATTGAAGGTGGTTGCTTGCTTAAAAAGGTAATGTGCTTGTAAAGATTTACAGCTTACTTGATGGCATATCAATTAAGGGCTTTAAAATGCATTCTGTACATTGCAGTAGTCCACTGTTGAGGAGCCAGGATCAGTGGAATTACCACCTAAATGGATGCCCAAACTCCAACTGCTAAGCATCATACTGAGCAAGTGCAGCATTTTTTAGACAGGATACGATTTTAGCAAGTTTCAGTTATAAACTCTTAATCAGGCCTTGTCGTTTTTGTCTGGTCTAGAAAGGCCTCAATGATCTCAAATTTTGTTTGGGCTAAAATCTGATAGTGGCATTGTACTTTGGCTGAGATGCCACTTGAACGTCAAGAACTGCTCAGTCGAAGACAGGTCTAATTTTCTGGACATTCAAGGAATTTTCGGATTGTGTATACCCAGCACAACAGCTGGTTAGCCCACTTTGATTGCATCAATGATTAGTGCATCCCGCCAGGTTTTTGAAATGCATCCAAATTCTATGGTATTTATGCAGTTTTGCAAGCCATTGTGTTCCTTTGAGCTAGAGGGATACTTTCTCTGTTGCCTGCTTTCACTTCATTCAAATTGTAATTTCTAATTCAGTTCATTAACATAGGCGCACCAGTGTATTACAGAGAGATTAGTCACTGTCCATTCAAAGGTAAGTCACTCATTAGGCATATCTTGTTAAACAATCCTTTTATCCTTCTTCAATTTGCAGTTCGGGCATTTTAAATTCTGTAAATTGACATTATGGATTGGTGACAAGAGTTTGATTGATGATAGTTTAATGCCATGGGTGTGTGCTGTAGACTTACAACACATTGCTGGTCCTGGACTTATTTTCTGGCATAATTTACATATTACTATTTAATTATTTATAGTTTTATTACTATTTAATTATTTATGGTGCGACTGTAACGAAAACCAATTTCCCCCGGGATCAATAAAGTATGACTATGACTATGACTATTTACCCCAGTAATAGACTTGGGATCGAGTTTGGAGAGTGCAGCAGGCAATCTACCCAAATGGCGTGCTGCTGGAACAACCCTAAACTCTCACTTCTTAAAAACCAACATGGCATTTTAAAATGTGTATGTAAATTCCCACTTCTTAAAAATATTACATTGACATTGAAAAAAACAAACAAAATCTGTACAGAACAGGAAGAATAACATGTAAGAATAATCCACATAATTGTACACACAGACGTGTAATCCTATTGGCATGCAGTTACCCTGTAAAATTAACCATATAAACCTGTAAAATTCTTATCATTCACATCCACACATGGCTCCCATATCTATCCAAGCAATAAAAGATAGTTTGACAGCAGCAACAACCACCAAAACAAAACAGGTATGAGAGACTAACCATAATAGGTGTACATGGCAAAGTGGAGAAGATGTCACAAAGGAACTTAAGGTAAAATAATAAAAAGATTAAACATTCAAAATGACTTAAAGAAAGCTTTTTTGAGAGTTTCAGCTATTGTCTAAATATTAAAACTACTTTGGACAACTTCAACAATATAAATCCAAAATAAATATGAACTAAACAGTTGTAACAGTGCAGTTGATAAGGGAAAAGATAATACAGCCTTTGAAACTTGCAAATAAATACTGTTTCATACCTGCAGCTGCAATGAACCATGTATCAAGGAGGATACCCAAATATCTAGCAGTGCCAGAAGTGGCTGTTAGCCTCTGATCACTGCTAAGATTCTGATTAGCACAGTGTTACCCTCAAACTGAAAGTCTGTAGAAACACCACAATGTAGGAAGTTCCTAGACTGCTCTGACCTTGAACTTCTTATATATGACTGACAGCTGCAATGTAGAACCAAGACAGCTGCAAAATTAACCCCACATTTACTTAGGTCTAAAGTATTTTCTGCATCTCAACTAAAATTAAAACATATCTCTGACAAATCCACATTCTAACATGTAGAGCTTTATTTTCAGCAAGCAAAAATACAGTGGCATGGAAATTCCACTGTTTTGCTGAATTTTTGTGAATGCTATTTAATAACATTAAAATACTTCATTTCAGGGCTTTGTACACTCATGCCTCAAAAGGGTTTAAGGGGTTGATTGTACCCAGTCCATTGTCACGGAGTTAACGGTGACCATTTTGTTTTCGGCACTTATCCTTGTAAGCGGAACAACTGCTACACATGCCCTTACACTTCCTCCCTCACCACCATTCAGGGCCCCAGACAGTCCTTCCAGGTGAGGCGACACTTCACCTGTGAGTCAGCTGGGGTGATATACTGCGTCCGGTGCTCCCGATGTGGCCTTCTATATATTGGCGAGACCCGACGCAGGCTGGGAGACCATTTCACTGAACACCTACGCTCTGTCCAACAGAGAAAGCAGGATCTCCCAGTGGCCACACATTTTAATTCCACGTCCCATTCCCATTCCGATATGTCTATCCACGGCCTCCTCTACTGTCAAGATAAAGCCACACTCAGGTTGGAGGAACAACACCTTATATTCCATCTGGGTAGCCTCCAACCTGATGGCATGAACATTGACTTCTCTAACTTCCATTAATGCCCCACCTCCCCTTCATACCCCATCCATTATTTATTTATTTGTTTATTTTTTATTATATATATTTTTTTCTCTCTCTCTTTTTCTCCCTCTGTCCATCCCACTATACTCCTTGCCCATCCTTTGGGTTCCCTCCTCCCCCTTTCTTTCTCCCTAGGCCTCCCATCCCATGATCCTCTCATATCCCTTTTGCCAATAACCTTCCAGCTCTTAGCTTCATCCCTCCCCCTCCTGTCTTCTCCTACCATTTCGGATCTCCCCCTCCCCTTCCCACTTCCAAATCTCTTACTATCTCTTCTTTCAGTTAGTCCTGACGAAGGGTCTCAGCCCAAAACGTCGACTGTACCTCTTCCTAGAGATGCTGCCTGACCTGCTGCATTCACCAGCAATTTTTATGTGTGTTGCTTGAAATTCCAGCATCTGCAGATTTCCTCATGTTTGTTTTCTAATCTGCTTATCCTAATTACTGACTCAACCAATGTGATTACCTTCCCAACTCTCCCCAATCCACTTCACAAAGATTGCATGCCTTGTCCCCCCTATCCTCTACAACCCTCCTTATTGCAAATCTATCTTTTGCCCACCTTTAACCCTCTTCTCCTGACCCACATTACATTACTGACCACTATCCCACAATCCAGTGGTCAGAAGATTTTTATTTTGTGTTATAATGACCAGGTTCTTGTAGATGAAAAGATAATGGATAAACTTAAACACACATGACTGGATATTCTGCATAATTGCTTGGGCATTATGCACAACAGAACAGACCTACTGGAAAAGGCCTTGCCAGAAATTGTCACAACAGTTCCAGCATCCACAAGCTCTTCCTGTCTTCGACAGGACCCAAAATCAGAGTTCTAGAATACTGCACTTAATACAACCATGAGAAAACATTTATTACCAGGATCACAGGGGTTCAGTAAGAAGGCTACACCATAAGTTCTTGTCTATAATTCAAGTTTAAATGGACAAACAAAAGATAGTTTTTTTAATTGACAAGTAAACTTGATTGAAGGCAAAATCAGATTATAGCTCAAGCATCAAATGGTTACTCATACAGGCAACAAAAAACATTGCAAATGTCCGGTGATGTGGTTAGCCACCAGAGCACACTTGTTCAAAGACTCAAGAATCCAAATGAGGCACATCAAGGGAGTGCAGCAGGTATGAACAGGAACAATGTATGAAAAAAATGACTACACTGAACCCTCAACTATTTGTAAATTGAACTGAGAAGACAGACAATAAAGAAAGTCACAAAGTTCACAAGCAGCACAGGCTCAGACTTTTATTATTGACCCCCAATATCCGAGAATCAGCGCTGAGAGACAATCCAAACAGTTGTCCCTGGTTAACCTTTTATCATATTCTTTCAATGGTAACCTGTGATCATTCATTAAAAAATTGCAAGAAAGAGAAGGAACATTTTCCATCAACAAAAGCAGCTCATCAGAATAAAAAATTTATTCAGATAGCTCATTATCAATAGCTGCTTACCCAACAGGCACAGTGTGGGTAAGCTGATGTGGATGATATTGAAATGGGGAAGGAAAGAAGACCAAAGGCATATAGAAATAAAACAACTTAAAGAAAGTAATCTATACAATTAATTTAAAATATAGAGCTTGAAAATTTATTGTAAAATTCCCATGCAGAATATGAGACTAAAGAATAGGAAATGCACATGGAACAATACATTGAAACAGACATAAAAGGCACAAAAAGAAGTAAACACCAACAAATAAAAAAATTCAAAAGAAAAAGTAATGAATGTGTTGCTCCAATTTTAGCTAACGCTCTGGTGTTGTGGCTGCAGTGTACATTATACCATCTATTATCTGAGGTCAAGGAAATGTTAACCTTCAGGCTTCATCTCCACCTATCTCTAAACTTAATCTAACATTACTTGGCTGGTGAGCAAGAGAACTGCAGTAGGGAAAGGAAGTTTAGGGCATTGGAGCACAGGGAGGATTTGAGGAATCTCACACATCTCCCGTGTTCACATTTGGTTTTCATTCTAAGCATCTCTAGTATTCTGCTCTCCTTATTTACCAGGTAAACCTTTTTAGCTTCCTTTAAAAACTGAAAGGTTTCTATGACACCACGTATTTAACAAAATGGGATCAATAGAAGAACATCTTGACTAGTTTCCACTTAAAACAATGCCAACCCTTCCTCCTCCAAGAAAACCATGAAAGCACAACTTAGAAATGCAAACAACCTCCATTTTTCCTTCTGTGATCATCTGGGGTAATAACTCAAATACAACGGATTCTGGAAGTTATCATACTGACAGGGTACTTAGCAAAGGGAGCACAATGTTTAAAGTTATACAGTATAGAAACGGGCCCTTCAGCCTAACTCTCCATACCAACCTAGTTGCTTACCTGAGCCAGTCCCATTTGCCCATGCTTGGTCCATATGCCTTTCAACCTTTCCAGTTCATGTACGTGGCCAAATTCTTTTTAAAACATTATAATTATACCTATGTCTACCACTTCCTTTGCTATCCAATACCCTTTTGTGAAGAAGTTGTCCCTTGTGTCTCATTGAAATTTTTGCCCTTTTAGTTTAAACCCATGTCCACTTGCTTTAGACTCCACTACCCTCGGGGGGGGGGGGGCGGAATCTGTGACCGTTCATCTGATCTATTTCCCTCAAGATCTTATATACCTCTATAAAGACATCCTTTATTTCTCCATACAGGGAAAATAACAGCCTTTTCAGTCTTTCATAACTGTAGCCCTCCAGTCCCAGTAACATTGTTGTGCATCTATTCTGTATTCTCAATGACATCCAGTTTAATGACATCCTTTCTTTGATCCATCAACCAGAACCACACAGAATACTCCACCAACATCCTACACAGTTGTAAAGTTATGTTCTAACTTCTTTGCTCAATGCCCTTACCAACAAAGGCAAGCATGTTTCCTGTCTTCACCACCTTGTTCATCTATGTCAGGACTTTCAGAGAACTATGTACTTGTACCCCCTGATCTCTGTCTAAAACACTCTCCAGAGCCCTGCCATTCACTGTGTAATTCATGTCATTCTGACGCCCACTTTCCCAGTTGTTTTGGATTCTACTGAGATCTTAATTAACTATTACCACTATATCACCAATTTTATTGTCATCCAAATGCTTACTATGTCAACTAGATTCTAATCTAATTTTTTAATATGGATGACAAAAAAACAGCAGAGTCAGCACTGTGGTCTCAAGCCTCCAATCTAAAAAAAACAACCCCCTGTGATACACTGACTCCTATGATCGATCCAGTTTTGGATCCACTTGACTAACTCACCCTAGATCCTATGTGATCCAACCTTCTGGACCTACCACTTGGGATCATACCAAAGCCTTGCTGAAGTTCATATACCAGAGGTTCCCAACCTGGGATCTACGGAACCCTTGATTAGGGGTTCAAGGGGGTCCATGGCATAAAAATGGTTGGAAACCCCTGATGTAGACAATGTCCTTTTGATGTACAGTGAGTCTACGGGTTTAAGCCCATAGTTCTTTGAAAGTGGCTGCAATTTTTTATTGGGCAGCAAAACAGGCATGTAACATCCTTGCCTTTATTAGTTGATACAATGAGTTCAAGAGTTGGGAAGTTATGTTGCAGCTTTAGGTGCAGAAGTTAAGTGGCATCTGGGGCATTACATTCAATTCTGGTTGCCCCATTATTGGAAGGATGTGGAAGCTTAGGTGAGGGTGCAGAAAAGGTTTACCAGGATGCTGCCTAGACTAGAGGGCATGTATTATAAGGAGAGACTGGACAAACTTGGGTTGTTTTCTTTGAAGTTGCAGAGGTTGAAAAGATATATGTTAGAAGTTTATAAGATTATGAAAGGCAGCAAGCATGTTCTCACAGGGTCAAGATGCCTAACACTGGAGGGTATGATTTAAGATGAGAGGGGTAAGTTCAAAGGAGATGTGCAGGGCATTTTTTTTTACAGACAGAGAGTGGTGGATGCCTGGAATAGCTCTGCCAGGTGTGATAATGGATGCAAATACAATTAAGGTGCTTCATCCTCTTCAATAAGCACATGAATGTGCAAAGAGTGGAGCAATATGGACATTGTGTAAGTAGCAAGGATTAGTTTAGTTAGGATTTAATTACTAGTTTAATTAGTTTGGTACGATATCATGGGCTGAAGAGCCTGTTCATGTGCTGTACTATTCTATCCTATGTTCTAATATCTATTCCTCTGCCCTTATTACCCTCTTGGTCACCTCTTCAAAAAAACACAATGAAACTCATGAGACCTAAGTTCCCATGCACAAATCTATGCTTACCATTCCTATTCAGCCCTCGTCCTCCCAAATGCAAGAAGATCTTGTTTCTCAGAATCCTCTCCAATAACTCAGCCACCACTGATGTTAGGCTCACCAGTCTGTACTTCCCTGGCTTGTCCTTGCAGCCCTTCTTAAATAAAGGAACACCATTTGCCACCTTTGTCTTGCATTATCTCACCCCTGGCTAATGACAATACAATTATCTCCGCCCCAGCAATTTATACCCCACCTTCCCATAATGTCCAAGGATACACTCAGGCACTGCGGTATATCTGCCTTGCTGTGCTTTAAGATGACCAGCACCTTCTCTTTTGCATTGTGTAACTCTGTGGTTAAACACCATGTTGTGAAATCTAACACTCAATGTGGTGCAGCATGTACTTCCTCTTACTGTAAAACTTTCTGGTCGAGTTCTTTAACCAGACTGCTTCTCTGTACTATATTTCCACCATTCGCTAAAAATAAACTTGCTATTTTTAAATTCATTATTTCTATTTACAATTTTATCGTAATTCCATATATAGCACACATTTGGTCTTCCAGGCTGTACTTTGATGTCTCCAATCCACACAAGGTGCTGGTCATGTAACTTTAATCTGGGACCCATAAGCATTGCTGCTTCCGTCTCTTCCTTCTTCCTCATACTGAATTGTCTATGTGGACTTTAGCAAGGTCCCTAGTGTGGGTTGACCCAAAAAATTAAGTTGCATGGTGAGTTGGTAAGTTGTATTCAAAATTGGTTTGGTCATAGAAAAGAGAGGGCATTGGTAAGAAGGGTGTTTTTTTTTCACTTAAAACCTGTGACCAGTAGTATTACGCAAAGATCACTGCTGGGACATCTGCTGTTTGTAATATATGTGAAGGACTTGGATGAAAATGTTGGTCGTCTGAATAGTAAGTTTGTTGATAATACTAAAACTAAGTTGTAGGTACAAAAGAAGATTATCGAAAGATATAACAGGGTATAGATCAGTTGGAATTTTGGGCAGAGAAATGGCAAAGTCAGTTTAATCCAGTCAAATGAGAAATGTTGCACTTTAGAAGGTCAGATTTAAAAGTAAAGTATAGAGTAAATACAGGACTCTCAGGAGAACTGATGTACAGAGAGATCTTAGGCTGTAAATCTATAGATTCCTGAAAGTGGCAACGCAAGTGGAAAGGATAATAAATGTATCATACAGCACCCTTGTCTTCATCAGTTGGGATATTGAGAATAAAACATAGCAAATCAAGTTACAGCTATACAAGACATTTGTTAGACCATATTTGGAGTACTGTGTACAGTTATGGATGCCACACTACAGGAAGCATGTGGATGCTTTGGAATGGGTGCAGGAGACGTTCACCAGGTGTTGCTGTATAAGCTAAAAGGACAGTTTAGACAAACTTGGACAGTTTTTTTTTCTGGAGCATCGGAGGATGAAGGGACGACCTGATGTAAAATTATGAGGGGCTTTAGTTACGGTAGATAAGAAGAGTCAAAAAGTCTAAAACTAAAGGGTTTGGCTTTAAGGTGAGAGGACGAAAGTTTAAAGGAGATGTGTGAGAAAGGTAGGTGCCTGGAATGTGCTGCCAGGGAAATGGTGGAAATGGAGAGCAAAGGGAGCTAGCAGCTAAGTCAGGTCTCCAAGTCTCTGATCTGTTTTCCTGGCTACATTATTTATGTGTCCAGTCCATTTAAGTTCCTGGTCAATAGTGATACCAGGGATACTGATGATGGTAGAAGTAAGAATACTAATACCATTGAAAATCATGGGGAAGGGGAAAGATTAGACTTCTTGTACATGGTATTACCTGACACGTACACCAATTTTATCAGTACAAGATTTAATGTGCTGTACACAGGCACAGATGGCTTTGTTAACTGTAGGGTTTTGAATGGAAATGTACATAGCACCATTCACAACCTTAAGAGGTTAATGAATTACAACAATGAATTATTACATATGTTCCACTACAGAAAATGCAACAAGTATTCTGCAAGAACCGATGCAGGATAAATCAAGTGTGAAGCTAATAGAACAACAACAGGGACTTTGGCAGTAGGTTTGCTGCTGAAGCATGAGAAGGGATTTGATTTTTCCAACCCGCTATTTGGCTGTCAGCTCCTGGCGTGGAATAGGAATGAAAGGTTGTTTATCAAACTAGAGAGAACTGTACTGTGGTTCCGCAGGGACGAGTAATGCTTTTCTTAAAATATATCAATGAGTTAGATTTGGATGTGCAAGCCACAATTTCCAAATCTGCATATTGACAGATGCCAAAGATTGGCTAGTGGAATGGATAGACAGATGGCAGGTTAAATTTAAGAAATGTGAAGTGCTGCCTTTTGGTGAGAAGAATAGAAAATGACAATGTAAACTAGAGCATAGAGTTGTAAAGGGGTGCAAGAAAAGAGATATTTGCAGATATATTTGCACAGTCCACCTTAAGCAGTAGCACTGATTCCGAAAGAGGTTTTAAAAGCTATCCAGCATATTAAGCTTCATAAATGGGACATCAAGTACAGGAGCAAGCAATAAATGTTTTAGGAACAACAAGAATTTACTTACGGGCTTCACACCTTAAAAACAGGTTAGAGTACACAAAAGGGGTTTACTAAAACTGTTTCAGGGATAAGGGACTTTAGCTGATACTGTTTTCCTTGGAAGGTACAAAGAGACAATGAAGATATTTAAAGCCATTAACGGAATAGACAAATACACAGCGACTGGTTCTAGTGGTGGTGGGGTCAAGAATTTGGGAATTCAGAATGAAAGTAATTGGTCAAAGAACTAAGTGTGTCATGAAGAAAAATACACAAGAGAGTAGTCAGGACCTGGACTGCACTGTTAGAGGTAGGGGTGGAGGCAGATTCAACTGTACCATTCAAAATGAAGTTGAATAAAGTACCTGAAAAGAAAACATTTGCAGGGTCACAGAATGATGTTGGTAAAGTGAGATGAATGAGGTGGGTTCTGTTTACATAAAGCAGGGGTGGACCACACAATGTGAATGATCTGCTTCCATGTTATAACCATTCCTTGTGATTCAGTGAAGTTTTGACAGGACTCAAGAGAGTCCTCCAGATTGCCCATCTATGAGTAACAAGCATTCACCACCCTTATTTACATGCTACCAACAGCATGAAGTCCTCCGGATTCTCTTGACCTCCATTCAATTAGGGATATTTCTTTTATTCTCTACATCTCTCACACAACTACAACTCAAACATGCTCAGTTTCTCAGTGTGAAAAGGGTTGATGAAAAGTCACTTTCTCTCTCCAAAGATGCTGCACCATCTGCTGAATATTTCCAACATCTTCTGTTTTTACTTCTTGATTCAGGGTCTGTCAGCCAGGTCACTTCTAGCTTTGGAGGTCAAAACAATAACAGCACAGTCTGGATACCAGCAAATCATTCCACTCAGTCCCCTGGGGGCGGGTAGGAGTTATAAACACAAGAAGTTCTGCAGATGCTGGAATCCAGATGAAGGGTGTCAGCCTGAAATGTTCATTGTTTATTCCTTTCTATAATTGTTACCCGATCTGCTCAGTTCCTCCAGCATTTTGTGTATATTGCTTCAAGAGGATCACTAATCCAAATTCCATCATTGCCTCTTGTCATTACATTTACTTGTGCACCATTGTTGACATCCTAAACTGCTCCTTTGATTGTTCTGGGCAGTAGTCCGTGGAAAAACTGTCTGGAGAGGGAGCTTCACCAAGTCATCAAGAACCTCTTTAAAAGGTAAAGATGAGAACGGAGCAGCACTCTACTCAATGGACATGAGAAAATCTGCAGATGTGGAAATCCAAAGCGCTACTCCCAAAATGCTGGGGGAACTCAGCAGGCCAGGCAGCAGCTATGAAAAAGAGTAAACAGTCTGCGACCCTTCATCAGGATTGGAAAGGAAGAGGAGAAGTCAGAGTTACTCTTACATTGCTGCATTTTGTGTGTGTTTCTATTCAATGGACTGTAGTCACAGGGGAACATTGTCAGGTTAATACATACAATAAATTATATGACATTGTTGGTTATATAAACAATTCTCAGGACAGCAGCAATGTCCATTGGTGTTCCTATTTAAGATTCATAACATCCTTTAGCGTTCAGAGATGCCACAATGGTGCTGCAATTTCCTGTATTGCCTGCTATGCCCAACCTAGAAAGACCGCTAATGCTTTTTGGCAATTCACTTAGGGGAAAACCTTGATTGTACCTGGACAGAATGTTTTCTAATATAAGTGATTACCTCATTGCACTAGGGAATGTGAATATAAAATAATTTGACTGATACCATAGTCACTATATTATTCAAACAAAATTATGATCCTGTATGTGAAACTGATTCCCATTTTTGGATTTATCTCAACTGCTTGATCTGCTCTTACAATCAATATTATGGCCACCTTTGAAAGGAGTTTTTACAAGAGGCTAACAAATATGAGTGAGATTTATAATTTGTGCTTGTTGTCTGAGAAGGCACTTCTAACACTGAAATATAATCAGTTCTTCTGCACTAAGTATGTTGAAATTGTTGTACAATGGCTTAAATGTATCTTGTTTGAAGTTCCATGAGGGATTTCTCATCAATGAATGTGTATGCACTTCAATAGTCCCAACTGCATCCTCAGCCGACTGAACACAAGAACATAAGTGGAAGCAGGCCATTTGGTTTCCCCAAGTTGTGGTATCAGTGATCAGTATGATCACTGCTGATCTTTTAACTCAGTCCCAATTCCCTCTTCTAATATCCAATTCTCTTAAATACCCCAAAATCTGTTTCTGAAGTTCTTGCTGAGCTGATCAATGGAACCTATTTTTATCTATATTGACAACAATGGTGAAAATCCACAATTGATTTTGAACAGCAGGACAAAACTTTCAGGCTAATGACTACTTTGAAAGGCAGAAACTTTGTCCAAGGAGATTGCACATTTTGTGAAAATTACAGCACTTTTTTTTTAAAGGGTATCCTTTATCAGGAAATACTGAAGTATTGTGACAAGCCATTTAAGTTATTAGATCCACAATTCATGCCTGCAGAGCCATATGTGAGTGAATATTATGTATCAGCTAGGTTCACTAACCCAATTACTGGTGTTTAATGTGAGCAGTAATAATTGGAATGTGGAAAAGGGCATTTGAAATGTATCATAGACTGTAAATTTACATAGTCCCTTATTGCCTATGCAGACATCTCTCCCAGCTGAGAGTTTTGCTGTCAATGAAGAAAGAGATGTCTTGGTAGCCTTTGTTACTCTTCTGCTCGCATTTGTCTTCGGGTTCTACAATATGGCCCCCAGGCTATCTGGGAACAGGATCTTCTACTGGATGATTAAGAACTTATTTACAGAGTCAAAGTAAGAAGATGACAGCTTTCCACTAAATAGATCACAGTCATATATGAGTCATGATGGATGGGCACTCTTTTTCCCGGCTCTAAGATGCTGGACAGCTACCTACACCTATCCCAAAGCCTCCGGTGATAAACTGCTGCCTGTGGCATCACCACTGCGGTACCCACTGATGGAATAGTTCAGCAAGCTCAATGCTGAACAACAAAACATAGTCTATTAGCTACAAGCAAGCTCAATGGACCTTGCAGGAGTTTGAGCAGCCTGCAGCCACTTCCAACTCAGAATGCTTAATGTCAGCAGCATCCCTTCAAAAGGCAAGAAAAGGAAAAACAGTACGTAATGGCAACATAGTCCTAGTTATTCTGAGACAATTTAACAATGGTCGTGTCAACCTCTGAGCTCCAATCAATGTCAGTATGAGCAGGAACCTATGTTCCACGATTAATGACCTCATTAGTCAGGTAATGCCAGGTAATGAGCCAAGTGGCACTCTCCACATTCCAGCATTAATATTACCAACATTCAACACCAATAAGTCAGGCAGGCCAATTGGCATTGCAGACACAAGTGTCTGATCTAATTTCATTTCACACCATTTCACCCAGAAATGATTGTTAGCACAATCTATTTAATATACAATCAATTTACAATCTCATAACATCTTAAAATGACACACAATCCAATTGTGAGCCTTGTGTCAATGTGTTTGGCCTCATTATCCTGGACATCCAACCTCACTACAGCCAACGATCACAAACACAACTCATGTGCAAAGGTAAAAAAAGTGCAGCCCAGTAAGCAACCATACAACCTTCTATGCCAGTTCTCTCATAGCCAAATGCAGATGGCATGTGAAAAACAGAAGTAAAAGAACTACATTTAAGACAAGAATCTTCAATCTCCATTTCTTAATTGCTATTGTTAAACAGTAAGATGTATGTCACATAGCATTATTTCAACAAAAGATTCTGTAAAATGATAAAGATTGTGCACAGTTCTATCCCCAAGTGTGCATCAATTACTAACTTTAGTATATTTTTTGTTGTTTCATCAAGCATGCTTTCCTTCCCCTTTCTTCTGACCCTTGCACTAATTCTACCACACCCTAAAGTTATTCCACATTTGAGGTTAGTCTTTGTTTTTAACTGAAGAATGACTCTCAGCCCAAAATAAGGGTGACTCCCTTGTTAAACTTCTTGCAGCTGAACCTCAACAACTCAGCAATACAAGCTTCTTCGCCTACATTTCTATTGTCCTGCTCCCACTCTTCTGACACAATTTCAGCTGCCTCTTTGATGGCAAGTTCTTTCATTCAAGAGCAGTCAACTTGCTACTTTCTTTATTGGCTAAATACAGGCCAAGCTCACTGGTCAAAGTTTCTGTGTACATTAGAAGCCACTCATATCATGAAGTTCAATAAAAGCACCCTCCTCCTGGCACAGTCATTTCGAACACTGGCCATATTGTTCAATGAGTGAGTATATTACACACCACTTTTACAGTATGATGCAGCAAACTTGGTAAAACAATTTGGAGAAGCATAACAAGTAATATTAGGCATAAGGATTTGTAACAGAAAATTGCTTAATTAACATTTACAGTGTACTTTAGTTTTGTGTCAAAACATAAATGGTATACACTCAGTGATCACTTTATTGGATACACCTGCTCGTTAATACAAATATTTAATCAGCCTATCATGTGGAAGAAACTCAATGCATAAAAACATGTAGATACAGTCAACAATTGTTGTTCAGACCATACATCAGCAGGGGGAAGAAATGTGATCTAAGTGACTTTGACCATAGAATGATTGTTTCCACCACATGGGGTGGTTTGAGTATCTCTAAAACTGCTGGTCTCCTGAGACTTACACACAAAACAGTCTCTAGAGCAGGGGCTCCTAACCTGGTCCAGGGACGCCTCAGTTAATGGTAAGGGTCCATGGCATAAAAAAAGGCTGGGAACCCCTGATCTAGAGTTCACAGATAATGGTGCGAAAAACAAAAAAAAACATCCAGTAAGCATCAGTTCTGTGGGCAAAAACGCCTTGTTAATGAGAGAGGTCAGAGTAAAATGGCCAGACTAGTTCAAGCTGACAGGAAGGTGACAGTAACACAAGTAACCACATGTTATGATAGTTGTGTGCAGAAGAACACTTTTGAAAGCCCAACATGTTGAACCTTGAAGTGGATAGGCTACAATAGAAGACCACAAACATACACTCAGTGGCCACTTTATTCAGTACCTTCTGCATATGTATATGCAAAATTTACTAATCAATATCTTGGGCATTCATAAAAGACTGCTAATCAGTTTTAAAATTCATAATTTTATTTGAAAAATGTTAAAACTAGAATTTGACACCTGTACCATCACTTAAATCAAGCAGGAAGACACAATTGACAGTAATTACACATACCAGTATAGGGAACTGGCACGCTTGCATAAAATAAACAAAATGAAGTCAAATAACAGATTGGGTTTTAAAGTGAGCACACCATGAAATGCTGTACAATGCAGAGTTTAAGTGAGACTATAGCTATCAAGATAAATTGAAAACGTTCTGAATGTTGGACTGTTGGACAGAAGGAATCATTGTTGTTTATTACAATTCATGGGTACACCATCAGTTAATAAACGTAACCCATTCTGTCAAAGAAAAGAATGAACAATAACTTAAACAGATGTTAACTCCACATATAAACTCCTAACAGCTTTATAAAAACTGTCAATTTATTTTTACAGGGTGCAATTCTTCTTGAAGTATTTCTACCACATTGTGATACCACCAGATTTACAATTAGTTTAATTTGTTAGATATTATTTGAAGAAATCTGATTCTTGAGAAGAAAATTATCATCTTTTGGCAAAGGAACTAAAACAAACAATGCCCTACAATGACTTTTCTTAAACAACAACCCTAAAAAGTTTATATAGCACTAGCTCAGGTATTTACATCATCCACCAATTTTTTTAAAAAAACCCACACTCTTTTGCACATCATTCTTATCAAGCTAGATTTTCAATTTTCTCCAAAAAAAAACCCTTTGTTTGGCTAATGTGAATTATAAGGTGGAAGAAATAAACACCCAATGCAAAAAAAAAATTCAATGACTATTTGCTTTCCTATTTTGCTTTCATCTTCATCATCTGATGCTGTGGCACAACATTACACTCTAAGTATGATTCTTTTCCCCTTCAGAATGTAAAAGAAAGCATCCTATTTTCCAACGTTCATTAGCCTGTTACTAGAAAAATAAAGTTGAATAAAACTGAATCCAATTCACCAACTGAAACCTTGAAAAAATCAAGTAAAATAACAAAAGGGATGCTCTTAAATCTTATATCATGTCAGCTACAATTTTAAACAAATGCACAGTGCCTTGTAAAAGTATTCAGCCCCCAACCCTTTGGTCACATAAATGAGTGTTACAACCAGAGATTTTAATCAATTTAACTTTTTATTTATGATTTATGCTTCTCTATTATCATTTCCTTGACTTGCCTTGAGTGCTCTTTTGTCTTCATTTTGGTTTGGTCTATTGAAAATCTAGCACACTGATGGACCTTACAGAAAGAGGGGTTAGTTATTCTTATGAATTCATTGAAAACAGGTGGTCCTCCAATTTTCTACAACAACAAATTAGGTGAGTTGGTAAGTTAACACAGTATGTACTTACAGAAATTAGCATTGTAACTTTCCTCAGTTAGGGTATGAATAATTTTTCTAGCCTCATAATTTTGGTTTTTAATTTGTAGCTAATTCTTGACAGGTTTTGAAATTTTCCTTTTGATTTGACATGATGCACAATGTTTTGTACATTGAATTAAAAAATCCCACTTCAATATATTTTAAATTTAGAAATGAGACTTTAAAATGTGAAAATAGTTGTGGGGGCTGATTTTTTCAAGGCACTGTATAAAAACAGGCTTAGCAACCTTCTGTAGCAAAATCTAAAATTCAATAGAAGTTAAAATTAACAGAATTGAAAACCCAAGAGATGTTTTTTAAAAAAAAAATCAAAACCTACCCCATCTTGAAAGAAACAATTATTTTTGAGTTAGTAAAAAATGACTAACTTGAGATGAATGCCAAAAGAAAACTTCTACCTTTATGTCTAAATAAGTTTATATTCATAAATGATCATATGAATAACAAAATGCAGCAAGATCTGGACCATGGCCAGGCCGGATTGATAGGTAACCAGCAATGTTCCTACCACACAGGTGCCAGGCCACGATGATACCCAACAAAAGAAAATCCAGCTATCATTCCTTGACATTCGGTGGTATTACCATTACTGAATCCCCCAATATCAATATCCTGGGGGTTACTACTTAAATGAAACAGAACTGGATAGCCATGTATAAGTTGTGGCTACAAGAGCAGGTCAGAGGCGAGGAATTCAGTGGCAAGTAACTCACCTCCTGACCTCAAAGCCTCTCCACCATCTACAAGGTTCATGTCAAGAGTGTGATGGAATACCATCTACCAGCCTGGATGACAGCAGCTTCAGCAACACTCAAAAAGCTCTGCAATATAGAGGACACAATAAGCTGCTTGATAGGCACTCCATGCACACCTATTCATTCACTCCACTATTGACAAACAGTAGCAGCAGTTGGTGTCATCTAAGGATGCACAACTAACCATGACACTGAGGACAGTACCTTCAAAACGTACCAGCTAGAAGGACAAAGATCGCAGAAACACGGGAACACCACTATATTGCCCTCTAAGTCACTAGATCAAAGTCCTGGAATTCTCTCACTAACAGCATTGTGACATACATACATATATCCCGAGAACTACAGAAGTTCAAGAAGGCAGCTCACTGTCACCTTCGCCAGGACAGGTAGGGTGGCAAGTGGGTTTATTATTGTCACACGTGGTGGGGTACACTGAAAATCTTCATTCTGCATGCCACCCATAAAGATCATTTTATCACATTGAGGTAGTACAAGGGAAAAACAACACGGAATGTTACTAAATGCTATCTCAGCCTGTAAGGTCAATATCCCTTGAATGAATCTTAAAAAAGGTAGTCTTCACTTAAAACAAACCATTAACACCAATAGTGAAAGGGAAAGAATTTGAAAGCGGCCTTTACAGTCGTACTCCATGAATAATTTCCAGAAGTTACAGTGTGTAAAAATATCCCCAGCACAGTCTTTAAAAATATTACCCAGGTTTCTGTAAATAATGAGCAATACATCATCAATCAATTCTCAAAGTTACCACTTTTCCACTTTCAGGGCTACATTATACCAGCATGTTAATGCTTAAAATTAACACTGTTTTCAGCAGAATATCAAAATGAATAAACAGTCAACTTTTCAGGCTAAGATCCTTCATCAGGACTGGAAAGGAAGAGGGAAAGAAGCCAGAATAAGATGGTGGGGGGAGGGGAAGTAGTACAAGCTAGAAGGTGATAGGTGAAGCCAGGTGGGTGCAGGACAGGTGGGGGGGGGGAGTAAGAAACTGAGAAATGATAGGTGGAAAAGGTAAAGGGATGGAGAAGAAGGAATCTGATAGGAGAGGAGAGTGGACCATAGGAGAAAGGGAAGCAGGAGGGGCATTAGGGGGAGATGATAGGCAAATGAGGAGAGGAAAAGAGGTAAGAGGGGGGCCAGAGTGGGGAATTGAATTAGAAGGAAGGGGCAAGGAAAAAATTACCAGAAGATGGAGAAATTGATGTTCATCCCATCAGGTTGGAGGCTACCTAAATGGAATATGGCCCCTCCAACCTGAGAGTGGCCTCATTGTGGCAGTACAGGAAGCCATGGACCAATATGTCAGACTGGAAATGGGGATGGAATTAAAATAGCACACACAAATGCTGGAGAAACACAGCAGGCCAGGCAGCATCTATGGAAAAAACTATACAGTCAATGTTTCAGGCCAAGTCCCTTTGTTTTTGTTTATTTTTTTCCATAGATACTGCCTGACCTGCTGAGTTCCTCCAGCATTTTGCATGTGTTGCTTGGATTTCCAGCATTTACAAATTTTCTTGTCTTTGGAATTAAAATGATTGACCACCATGGAACTCTGCTTTTTGAGGATGAGCAACAGTGCTCAACAAAACGGTCCCCCATTGTACAGGAGGCCGCATTGAAAGCACCAAATACAGTAGACAACCCCATCAGGTTGACGGGTAAGGTGTTGTCTCACCTGGAAGGACTGTTTGGGGCTCTGAATGGAGGTGATGGAGGAGGTGAATAAACAGGTGTAGCAGTTCTTCCACTTGCAGAGATGTGCCAGGAGGGAGATTAGTGGGGGGGGATGGATGGACAAGGGATTCACATAGGGAGCGATCCCTGCAGAAAGCGGAGAGCTGGGGGTAGTGGGAAGGTAAAGATATGTTTGGTGGTAGGGTCTCATTGAAGATAGCTAAAGTTGCAGAGAATGATGTCCTGGATGCAGAACTCATGGGTGGTAGGTGATGACAAGAGAAACTCTATCCCTGTTCAGGTAGTGAGAAGATCTTGACTATACCTCTTTCCACCCTCTATCCTGTAAAAATGTCACTGCTTTTCTCAGTTCCTTGGTCTCTACTGCATCTGTTCTCAGGATGAAGCTTTCCTTTCCAGCATATCAAAGCTGTCCTACTTCTTCAAAGAACAAGGTTTCCCTTCATCCACCATTGTTGCTGCCCTCAACCTCATTTCTTCCATTTCCCAAATATTCTCGTGTCCTTACCTACCCCCCCAAGAGCCTCCACATCCAACACATCATACTTCACTAAAAGCAGGATATTCCAATGCCTTGCCATTTCAATTCCAATCCCCACTCCCATTTCGAGATGTCGGTCCATGGCCTCCTTTACTACTATGATGAGGCCACTCTCAGCTTGGTGGAGCAACACCTCATATTCAATCTGATTGCAACCTATTGCATGAACATCAATTTCTCCTGCTTCTGGTAAATATTTCCCCTCGCCCCCCTCACTTCAATTCCCCACTCTACTATCTCTTTACCTCTTCTCTTCTCCTCACCTGCCTACCTCTCCCACCTCCCAGCTTCTTAATTCATCCTTCCTCCCACACCCAACAGCCTTCACCAATCAACTTTTACTCCTTCCCCTTCAGCCACCATCTTGTTCTGGTGTCTTTCCAGTCCTAATGAAGGGTCTCGGCCCAAAACGCCAACTGTTTATTAATTTCCATAAATGCTACCTGACCTGCTGTGTTCCACCAGTATTTTGTGTGTGTTACTCTAGATTTGCAGCATCTGCGGAATCTCTTGAACTTCAGCAGACTATGACTTGTTGACTGTAAGTGGCAATACTAAATGCTTTCCAGTAACGTATTAACCACACCATATCTTAACCGATGCTAACTTAAATATAACAGAAAATAATCTCTTATGCAGCATATTTAGGACATTGTGTACCAATATGGAAAGTGTGTGCGCAGCCAGTAATTACCTTCCTGATTTGTGCAATCTTCCATAACAGAAAACTGCTCATTTACAGAACCACTCAGTAACTCCCCACGGAAAAGCTGAGATCTGAATACTGCGCACACACATTCACTTTCTCCGTGATGCTGGAGAATTTCAATGTGCTAGAGCCGTGAACCATGGGCTTGATATAACTATCTGTACTTTCTGATTCAAGTACATTAAAATGATAATACTGCAAATCTAAACATTTTTGGAATATGAATAAAGAACAGAGCAATGGGACTAACTAATTGTTCTTTGAAACGGCCTCGCCAATAGCTGAGCAAATTCTACTATTCAGTGATCCCTTGATTTAAATTGGCTATCTCATTTCTGGAGCAGTGGCTAAGTTTCTCAGATATGTCACCACCAAATTCCCATAGGTACTCATATTTAAAGTAAAATTAATGTTAAACTAAGGAGTAAAAACTCCAATACAAATTAATGACATTGTGCATAGGAAATGATACTACTAGCAATCTGATATTTAAAATGAAGTATTATCTTTCCTAATTTAAAGAATTAGGTGACAAATGTTTGCTTTATGATGCAAACATTTCAGGCCCGAAACGTCGACTGTACCTCTTCCTAGAGATGCTGCCTGGCCTGCTGCATTTACCAGCAACTTTTATGTGTGATCTTGTTTAGCCCCCTTATTTTCTGCACATTGTATTGATAACATTTAAAAATTGTAATGTTGTTTCCTGTTTTTACTGAAAGTCTTAGCATCCTTTGGTCACAATAGAAGCAAACTCTACAATAATACAATAGCGAAAAGGGAGAGCTATATAAATAAATACGGATACAATAAAAATTAACATTAAAGGTGTTTAATTTTTGCTGAACCTCTAGCGGTACTAGGTCAAATAAGAAATCTTGGTTAGAGTTTTGCTCTGAAGATCAAATTGAAAGTGGAAAAGGCAGCAGAACTTGGATGTCAAAGTTAAATTGTATTGTTAAATCAGATTAAGATTTAGTTTTTTTTCAAAATACTTCAAAGACTTCCTTTACGATTGCAAGCCAATAAAGCTTATAGCAGTGTTGTATGCATTGCATACCTGCAACTTGACCCCATTTTCCAGGTGGCAAGTGCTACAATACAACCAGTGATGAAGTAACCATCTTTAGTCCTTCTAAAGTAGTAACCACGGGTTGTGATAGTGGAGATTAACTTCCTAATTTGAGAAATATGGCATGACAGGCAAAGAGAAATATCCTTCCTATTCCCAGAAAACATTAACAAAGTTCAACAAAAGAGATGGTTACTTAATCCAGGGGTCCCCAACCTTTCTTGCACTGCGGACTGGTTTAATATTGACAATATTCTTGCGGACCGGCCGACCGGGGGGGAGGGTTGCCAAAGGACAAGAGTAGCAGTCCAATACGTTGTGTTTACCCCGAGAAAGGCTACCATGACCATGAGGCCTTGCACGGGCACCTATGTGCGCATGCGCGTACATGCCCATTTTTTTCTACAAATCGTTTTTGGCGATTCTGTTCAGTGAAACTACACTGTACATACATTATTTCTACTTTATATAGGCTGTGTATTTATCATATCATTCCTGCTTTTACTATATGTTACTGTTATTTTAGGTTTTATGTAACATAGTGCATGAATATAGTGATAAGTCAATTATAAGTCACTTATAAGTCAATAGGATCATAACATTTTAAGTAACGTTTGGATATTAAACACACAGTGCATATTTTCCCCGTATGAACATACAAAATCATTGCAACACACCAATATCGCTGAATTGGTGGGAGCTCTGGGCTTGTTTTCCTGCAACAAGACGGTGCCATCGAGGGGTGATGGGAGACAGCGATACTCGAAGGGGGTTCCTTATGTCCAGTCTATTCCGCAATTTAGTTTTCGTTGCATTCACTGCAAAAAACCCTGCTTCGCAGAGATATGTTGGAAATGGAAGCAACGTTTTTAGTGATTTTGTGGCTATCTCAGGATATTTAGCCTTGACTTTGATCCGAAATGCCGGCAGAGATGTTATGTCAAACACACTTTTCAGCCCACCATCATTTACAAGCTCGAGGAGTTGATCTTCCCACACTGACATGGGTGACGCGTGCGTTCAAGCTCAACAGTGGGCGTGACAGGGAATGAGGAAAAGTGCAGCTGACTCATATCGCCAAATCATACCGTTTCCTCATGGCCCGGTAGCACATGCTTTGCAGCCCGCTACCAGTCCGCGGCCCGATGGTTGGGGACCGCTGACTTAATCAACATCTGCTGTTACATTTTATCTTTGCATCAACTACTTTTTCACTGTGATATATCAAAAGAGTAATTTTATTATTAGTACATTGTTAGATAATTACTTTTGTCAATAAAATATAGCTAATTCCCCCTCCCAAAATTAACTGCACTGCTGTCTCTTTAAATGCCTATAATGAACCTAGCCAAAACTTAAAGGGTAAATCCAGAAGTGAAAACAAAAGTACCATCTCTTTTTAAACCTGTTAACATATTGCTTGGAAACAGATAGCAACCTTTTTTTTATAGATCACTCTTTAGATGACATCCTAAAATTTCATTCCAGTGCAAGTGACACAATAAATGTGTTTGCATAGAGTGTATTTTAATCATTTGGAGCACGGAGAGTAGAAGTAAAGTAGCACTAGAGTTTAATTTTTCTTAACCAATAACTTCATGTGATCAGAGACATAATTTAGAAGAAAACTATGGCTGCATAATTTTGTAGATTAATGGCCCAAGTAGGGAAGACACGCTGGGTTAAACAGAATCAATTGAGAACAGATTAGGACCACAGTATCTAATTAACTTCTGCATCATGCTTTCAGTGACCAATTGGTGGTAATTACATTTACTGTGCTGAAATATCACTGCAGCGTTCAGTCACTTGAGTGTCATGTGCCATTTCAGCAGAGCTTACAGAGCTTGTGGGCAGATTTTAAATGGAAAGTTATTAGTAGTTAAAATCAGTGCTGGAAATTATTCCACTTGTGTCTGGGGGTTAAAGAAAGCAGTGCAGTCACAGATGAGATGGATATCCAGCTTTCCACTGAAGGCTGTGGTATGCCAGGTGGAAATAAGGATGAGTTCCTTTACTTGCTAGGAGCAAGCACGTTAAAGGTGACAGTGGGAGGTCAATCACATACAAGCAGACCCAACCAAAGAAAATGTGCTAAATTCTTACCAGCCTTACATAGATGATCAAGGTCAAATCCAAGCAGTTCCACTAATCTCATATACAATAAGCCAGTTCCTTAACTGCCAACTATTTTAATTAATCAGGACTTACTATGTCCTACCATACCCTTGTCACTGTTCTACATTCATATCTCACAGCTTATACACACTGTTATGCCAGCCTTGAAGGCACACTGCCCAGTTATGGCACACACACTTCATTGCTCTTGACACACTTTGAGCCACAAACACTCTTAACAGCAGTAAACTAGCAGGGGATACTTGCTCCAACTGTTTGACTACTTGCATGAAAGAGACCTGTTTGTTATTGGACTGACTGACACAAAGTCAGCGATCAGTGGTGGTACAACGTTGACTGAAACTGCTTACAACTAATCAGGTTATTACAATCCATCTGGTACTTAGCACATCATCTCCCCTGGTTCACTCCTCTCGTATGACACCACAATATCCCCTTTCAAACAGCCACAAGCTCCTTCCTAGCACAGTTAAAAGAGTGATTTGGGGGCAACACGACAGTATAGTGGTTAGCACAATGCTTTACTGTACCAGTGACTGGGTTCAATTCTCACTGTTGCCTGTAAGGAGTTTGTAAGTTCTCCCCATGACCGCATGGGTTTCCTCTAAGTGCTCTAGTTGCCTCCCACATTCCAAAGATGTACCAGTTGATGGGTTAATCGGTCATTGTAAATTGTCCTGTGACTCAATCAATCAATCAATCAATAAATAAATAAAGTGGCGTCCTGCCATTCGGTCTGAACATAGAACATAGAATAGTACAGCACAGTACAGGCCCTTTGGCCCACAATGTTGTGCCGACCCTTAAACCCTGCCTCCCATATAACCCCACCTTAAATTCCTCCATATACCTGTTTAGTAGCCTCATAGAAACAGTCTGACAGCCACGAGCCTAGTAGTGCTTTCAAATAACATCAATGCACTGATGCCCAAATCCCAAAACTCCAGTCCTCATTACAACCTTGGTACACATGGGCCAAAGAGCTGAATTCCAGGGGTGAGGTGACATTAATTGGCCTTGAATCAAGACAATATTTGACTCAGTGTGATACACCCTATTGGCCATATCTCTAACAACATCACTCACATAACTGGTGGCTCCAAGGTAAGCCAAATTCTCATAACCATAAATGATCCCAGTGAAAATTGAAGTAAGCGCTGATCAAGGGGAAGAACAGTCCAATAAGTCAATGGTGTTGGATATGACTGCAAGGAGTTTCATTGGACAGTGTGACAGTGTTCCAATAATCTTCAGCTACTTTATCAAATGGCATGCCTTTCATTATAACAGTAGACTTGGGATGATTACACAATAGTCAAACCCATGTACAATTCCTCAGAAATGAAATTGTCCATGCCTGCATGCAATAAGATTTAGACAAAATCTGCACATAAACAGCAAGTAACACTTGTGCCACAATAGTGTCAGGTAATGACCACCCAATAATGTTGAGTTTAACCACCTATTCAATGGCATTAACATCTCTAACTCCAATGCCATCAACATTCTGCTGCCCCCTATTAACCAAAAACTCAACTGGGCCAGTCAGTACTATGGCTACAAGTGCAATTCAAAGGCTGGATATCCTAAAGCTCTTTCAAACTTCTGCAAAGCATGAATCAAGAGTATCTTAAAATAATCCAAACTGATGAATGAATGCAGCTTGAACAACACCTGAACATATCAATACAGTCAATGTAACCTAAAACTATTCCCACCTCCCCCACCCCCCATCAACCATCTTAAACATTCATTTCTTCTATGACCAGCAGGTAGCACTGAAATGCACACCATCTACTGAACTGCACTGAAGTTACTCACCAAGGCTATTCTGATCACACTTCCTAAATGCATGAGTTGGATATTCCTTAGTCACACACTTTACCGGCTTGCTGTCAGCATAACCAAGGCAAGTAACTGCTGTGTATTTTGTACATAATAAGTATTGCTGTCACTGTGCACCAATAAAGAAGGGCAGGATCATGAAAGTTGTATCAAATTAGTTGATTTCTTTGTCCTTGATGGTGCTGGACTTCCTCAGGTGGAGTTAAAGTTGCTCATGTAGATAAACTGAGCAACATTCTATCACACTCTTGGCATGTATGCTATAAATGGGGGGCAGCCCTTGATGTGTCGGGAGGTGAATCATTCAGTAGAAGAACCCAGCCTCTGGCCTACTTATGTATCCAGAATATGTGTGGTTGGTTAAGTGCACTCCTAGCTTATGGCAACCTCCCCTCCCACCAACTGGTAGTTGATAATGTGGAATGTGGTTATTGTAATGTCATTCAGTGTCTAGTGTAGGTAGTTAGACAATATTACATTGGAGATGGCCATTAAGTGGCATTTTAGGGATCTGAATATTACTTGATAAACATGCCTACATAGCCTCTAGATTTTGGCAGATATAGATATGAGATAGTTTCCTTGCTGAGAATTTACAAATCGAATTGAATTTTATGCTATCATCAGTGAACCTGCTCACACCTGCCCTTATGATGGAAGAAAGATCATTGATAAACCAGCTGAAAATGGTCAGGCTTCGGAGATTGTCTCAAGGAATTCCTTTGGTGATATTCTAGGTTTGGGATTTATTGACCTCCAGTAACATAACTCTCTCCTTTGAGTAAGGGAGGACTCCGGTCTCTGGATTGTTTAGAATGCAAAGCATGTTGCTGATTAAATCAATTACCCAGCAATGTCACAAAGAACACTGCTTTAATTATTTACTGTGTACATCAACAGAAGAAGATGTGAAGAGATTTTAGAACAGTCTATTAAAACATTATGTACCCTACAGAAAAATACCTAATTGAAAAATGAAATTAGCTTTCTGTCAATACAAAAATGTTTAAACAACAGGATGCTGTGGTTAATGCTAATATGATTCACTGAGTCTTCTAAGAATAAGAAAAGTAGAAGTCCTACTAATATTGATATTTACACAAAAACAAGTAAACCCTTCATATATAACTTCCAAAAGAGTAATTTTTTAAAACATTGAATTACTATTGGGATTCAATGAAAAAATAGTGCAATGGTAATGTAAGACTGGAGTAAATGAGTGGTTGCTGACTGGCATGGACTTGGAGGATAGTTCTGTGCTATAACCCAATCTTGAAACAAAAGTCTTCAGAAAACACCATTCATATCCTCCTTTGATCTGTACAAATGAGCATATACTAGAATTCATCAGCTGAGTGATACCCAAATTGATGCTTTGTAAATTATTTTTTTCCTCAATGAATATGTATTTATTAAGAACTGTTAATTATATGTCATATCTTTTATGTCCAAGATCTAAAATTGGGCAGCTAGTAATTTTTTATTTCTATTAATAATGGAAAAAACAGAAAGCAAATGTTGCAAAGATTGGTTTGTCATGAATTAACAACAAAATTGGACAGATTGTTTCGTATCCAAATGACAACAGATACCCCACAGTGTAATAAAAGCTGCAAATTTATTTTAATAGGAGTCAAAATTATACATTTTGATTTTTAAATATGGCATGTCTTGATTTACGAATCTCTCAGAAATAACCTTCATCATATATTTAGAACACAGAACAGCAGAGCACAGCACAGCACAGTACAGGCCATCTGGCCCACTATATTGTGCTAACCTTTTAGCCTATGTATGCTAAGGTCAATTTAATGCTTCTTTCCCATACAGCCCTTCATTTTCTTTTCATCAATTTGCCTAATGAGGAGACTCTTAAATGTCCTTATTGTATCTGCCTCTATCATCATCCCTGAAGTGCATTCCATGCACCCACCACTCTGTGAGAAAAAACCTGTCTCAGAATCTCCCCTATACTTTCCTCCAATCACCTTAAAAATTATGCTGTCTTGTTCTTAGTCATTCCTCTTCCGCACTCTCACTAGAACTTCTGCATCATTCTTATGAAGCAACCAGAAATAAACATAATACTCCAAGTGTGGTCTAGCCTGTTTTATTGCATTGTAACATTATCTCGTGACTCTTGGACTCAATCCCCTGACTAATGAAGGCCAACATCCACTTTCTTAGCCACCCTATCAACTTGCTTGGCAACTTTGAGGGACCTATGGACATGGACTCCACACTGCTAAGAATCCTGCCATAAACCCTGTATACTACCTTCAAGTTCGCCCTTCTAAAGCATAACACTTCACACTTCCAGAATGAACTCCATCTGCCACTTCTCCATATACACCATATCCACTGCTTTACCTTCGTCAATTTGTTTCATCACTTCCTCAAAGAATTCAATCAGGCTCATGAGGCACAACGTGTCCCTCACTAAGCCATCCTGACTATCCCTAATCAGACTATACTTCTTCAAATGCTTGTATATCCTGTCTCTAAGAACCCTCTCCAATAGTTTGTCCATCACTGATATAAGACTCACTGATCTATAATTGCCACGATTATCTTAATTACCTTTCTTTAACAAATGGATGATATTTGCCACCTTCGACTATTCTGGTACTACTCCTGTGGCCAGTGAAGATGCGAAGATCAGTGCCAAAAGTGCAACAATCTCTTCCCACTCTTCCTGTAGTAACGTGGAGTATATCCCATCCAGCCCTGGGGACTTATCTATTTTAATGTTTTTCAAAAGTTCTGACAATGCATTTTGATCTGCATTATCATTGTTCGTCCCTGAAATTTCCAACTCTATCCAGTACATATACTATTGAGCCTGGTAAACTCACTTTATGGCAAATACTGAGAACATAAATAGAGGTCCCATGGTAGGTACATGAAAATTTGTTATAAGAAATAAATATACAAGCTAAAAAGTGGAAAACCAAGGGGGAATTGTGTGAGTGATTCCTGATATGGATGCCCGACAAAAATACTCCATCATGAAAGAATAATCCTTTGAAATTTTTTCTGCGTACTTTTATAAATGTAATTCTATCTCAGTAAAACCAGTTCAATGATGATTGATGTAGTGTGCAATATTACAGATCTTCAAATGGTAACCACAATCTCAGAAGTAGAGCTTACATGCTATAACAATCCATTTACAGTACCTAATTAGGGGAAACAAATGGGTAAACATTCGGCCACAGGTAACATTCTTGGGATGTTATATTATCCTTACTTTAGATTTTTTTGGGCACTCCCATATCTATTGTGAACACACTCTCAAGAGCCTCTTCCAGAATGGAGAATGGGGATTTAAGCTGTTCAAAGTAGGAAACAAAATTATAGCCTCCTGTACATGTGTTCATTTTCAATTTTGCCACCAGAGGATTTGGAGTTATTCAGTAATTTTGGACAAACACCTCCAGCAAAGACATCTGGAACAGTAAACATGGAGGAAGCAGATCAGCAGGTGAGGAGTGATCACCTTCAGCTATGATCTGCTTCCACTCTTCTCAATCTATTCCCCGATTCACCTCAAGAACATTAAAAACTGTATATAGTGATAACAATATAAACTATAGCAATACCATGGTGGTTAGTGCGACGGGATTACAGCTCAGAGTGTTCAGAGTTCGGATCTGGCATCGTCGATAAGGAGTTTGTACGTTCTCCCCGTGATCACGTGGGTTTCCTCTGGCTGCTTCAGTTTTCTCCCCACAGTCCAACAACGTAATTGTTAGCAGATTAATTGATCATTGTAAGTTGTCCTGTGACTAGACTAGGGTTAAATAGGTGGGTTTGCTGGGTGGTGTGGCTTATTGAGCTGGGAGATCCTGTTCCGTATTTTAAATCAAAATAAAATAAAAATAAGATGTTACATTTCTCTCATACAAAAGTAGCGGTTAAAAAATAGTCCTGCCTCTATGCTAAGAAATACAGTACACTGAAAAGAAAGGGCAAGCACAAAAAAAAGCAAAATAATTTGTAATGTCTTTTTTTTCAGAACAGACATGGGAAGCAAAATTCTGTTTCCCAGGTCTGTTCCATGCAAACCAGAATTTTAAATTGGGGAATTATATAAACAATATTATACAACATCAAATTAACCATATTCTTTCACTTTTGTGGTTAAATATTTGCTTTCAAGTTAGGTGATCAATGAACAAAAGTGACAACATCCTACTCCAGAAAATGTTTTGCTAGATTCCTGGAAACACTCAGCAGACCAGATTAAATGTGTTGATTAAAATACACATTTGCATTTTCTAATTCCTGATTCCTTTGGGTCCTTTACTTGTCCAAGTTCAATGATGATCACTGCAGTGTGCAATGGTGTGATATGACAGATTTCCAAATAATAAATCTACAATCTCAGAAGTAGTGTTCATATGCCCATTGTTAACATCACACTCTTGGGATGTTTTATTATTCTTACTTCAGATTTTAGTACACTCCCCGATGTATATATGAAACCATTTTCAGGAGCCTCGTTTGTCTGACGCACGACTGTGTTGCCAAATCCAGCTCAAGCCATGTCATCAAGTTTGCAGATGACACAACAGTGGTTGGCCTTACTAAGAGAGGAAGTGGAATGGCTGGTAGACTGGTGTGAGAACAACCTCAGGCTAAATGTGGAAAAGACCATTGCGGACTTCAGGAAGGTGCAAACAAATCAACCCCTTTTGCGGATACACGGCTCCTCTGTGGAGAGAATTAGGTGCACCAAGTTCCTGGGAGCTCACATCACAGGGGAACATCCTGATCAAAATCATCCTACACGATCAGAACATCCTGACAAGTTGCATCTCCACCTGATATGGGAGCAGTTGAGCATCGGACCTGAAGTCCCTACAAAGGACTGTGTGAACAGCTGAGAGGATCATAGCGGTCCCCTGCCATCCATCGGAGACATTAATCAGAAGTGCTGCACATGCAGGGCCCTTAGTACTATTATGGATCCCACCCATCCATCCAGCATCCTCTTTGACTTTTTACCGTCAGGCAGGAGACTAGGATGCACAAAAACTAGAACGGTCAGGATGAGAAACATTTATTTATGTGTGATTCATCTGTAGACTTTATCCTTACCTTCATAAGTTATTGTGTGTTATATGCTTTACACCCTAGTTTGAAGAAACATCTTGCTTCTATATACATTATATACATGTATGTAGTTAAATGACAATAAACTTGACCTGTCGTGTGGACTTGATGAAGAATGGGGAAATACACAGGGAACAATGGTTCTTATAAAATGTACTAACAGCCACGTTATTATTTTTGTTAATAACTTCATTACTTAAGCCATTACAATTTAGAAAGTAAACCTTACTAAAATGACAATACAATTATAGTAATTTTCAATTGCAATTGATGTATCTCATTGGCATCTCTATCTAATCCTTTTGTTCCCCCTCACAGTATATTTCTCACATTACCAAATAACTCCACAGATCAACTGACGTGGCAGAGTTAAGAAATAAAAGAAAATGCAGCTTTCTAGCACAAGTGCTACATTCTGTTAAAAGTGTTATCCACAGTGGACTTAAAAGACAGTACACGAGAATCCAACAAAATGAGTTCCATGAATTTGTATTAAACTCAGTACTCAAGTGCATTGTGCTTTTAAATGGATGTTAATTATTTATATTTGGGACTTTAATAACAATATAAATCCATTGAAAGGTGTATACCTTTGTTGAACTAGAACTAGAATGTATTAAGTACAAAATTCCCAAGTCAGACAAGGACATAATTGAGTTCAGTAAACATAATATATAATTCTGATCTTACTAAACAGACAGAAGAATTCCTGTTGTTTGCAGAAAAATATGCTGACAGATACACGAATTATACAATGAACTTAATTACACTACAAGGGAAAATGTGCAGGAAAAAAATAGTAAATTAGATCAGCTAGGAAAATAGTACCTAATGTTTATTCAACTGCTGCTGGTACGAAATAATCTGTTGTGTTCAAAGGTTTATACTTAGAATAAATCCACTAACTATTTTATTATGTCTGCTAGAGGCCTATAAATGTTCTTAATCTCAAAGATCTGAAAAAAGAATGAGGAAAACCGTCATAGTAGTCTACAAGATCAAATAAACAACAAGCTTATCAATTATGAAAGGAATGAAAAGACCAGGTTGTGCTATTAAATAGTCTCAATGCAAAATGGCAAACATGTTCTAAATCTGATCCACACATAGGCTAGCATTTGCCAATGCCAAAGATAAGGCTAAAACTGGAAATGTGAAAGAAGAAATAAGTTGCTGGAGACACTCAGAGAATCAGGCAGCATTTGTGTGGAGAGAAACAGAGTTAATGCCTCAGGTTATTGGTGTTTCACCACAGCTAAAAATAACTTCCAATAATTTTCAAGATACAAGGTAGGGGGAAGGGGAGAAAAGAGGGAAAGTGAATCAAAATCAGGTTTATTATCACTGACAGATATCATGAGATTTATTCTTATCCCACAGAGAGTGGTGGTGTGTGGAATGCACTGCTGACCCTTCATCAGGACTGGAAAGGAGGAGGGCAGAGCCAGAATAAAGAGTTGGATGAGGGAGGGGAATGAAGTAAGAAGCTGCGTGGAAAAGATAAAGGGTTGAAGAAGATGGAATCCGATAGGAGAGGACAGTACACCATGAAAGGAAGGAAAAGAATAGGGGCATCAGAGGGAGGTGATGCACAGGTGAGGAGCAGAGAAAGGGTGAGACAATGGGAAATTGAAAAAGAGAGAAAGAAAGAGGGGGGAGAAATTACTAGGTTGTTTATATCAATGATCATGCAATCAGGTTGGAGTCTATCCAGCCCAGAATATGAGGTATTGCTCTTCCATCCTGAGTTTAACGTTATCATGGACAGACATGACAGAATGGAAATAAGGTACAACTTCAAGATAATGGATGAAATATGGCAATCAGAAACTAAGCAAACTCCACCAATTATCACTCATATCTGGATGTAGCTTCTTGACTTCCAACTATTCTTAAGGGCAGCAGGGATAATCTGGGTAATTATAGAGCTGTGGGTTTAACATCAAAGGCTGTCAAGTTATGGGTAAAAGAATCTGGGTACAGCATTAATCCACACCCAGAATAGCGGGGGTAATCAGGGAAATGATGGTTTAGTTAGAGGAAGACCTTGTCTGACCAATGTGATTGCATTTTTCTTAGGGAATAACAATACATTGTCTTGAAGAAGGGTCTCGGCCCAAAATGTCAACTGCTTATACTTTTCTATAAATGCTGCCAGATCTGCTGAGTTCCTTCAGCATGTTGTGTGTGTTGTTTTGGACTTCCAGCATCTGCAGTCTTTCTCATTTTAACAAAATATAGTGATGAAGATAGTGTGGTTAATACAAGTCCAAAATGTCGGAATCCGTGTAATCCAGGGCATGTTAGTAAACTGGATCCAAAATTGGCTTAGTAATAGAACAGAGGGTGATGGCAAAAGTTGTATTTTGTGATGAGAAGCTTGTGACTAGTAGTAGAAAACTGGAATCTTTACTGTGGTAAGATATGGTAATGACTTGGATATAAACAAAGGAGTGTGATTAGCAAGTTTGTTGATAACATGAAAATTGGTGGTGATACCGAGGAGGTCGGTCTAAGGCTACAGGCTAAATTTCAAAAACAGTGGCCTAGTCACACCTGGAGTATTGTGTGCAGTTCTGGTCACCAGCCTATAGAAAGGACATGATTCCACTGGAGAGGATACTAAGGAAATGGTGCTTGGTTGCAGCATTTAGTACTTGGAGGAAACTGGATAGCAGCACACATCAAAGTTGCTGGTGAACGCAGCAGGCCAGGCAGCATCTCTAGGAAGAGGTACAGTCGACGTTTCAGGCCGAGACCCTTCATCAGGACTAACTGCAGGAAGAGTTAGTAAGAGATTTGAAAGATTGGGTTTGTTTTCCTTGAAGAGAAGTAGTCCATATAAATATACAAAATTATGAGGGGCATAGATAAGTAAACCATAAGAAATTCTTCCCCTTAGCAGAGGTATTTAAAAGTAAAGGACATCAATTTTGAGTACAGTAGTAAGAAGTTTAGCAGGGATTTGAAGAGGATGATTTTTCAACCCAAAGAGTGGTTGGAATCTGGAGTACACTGCCTGAGGACATTGAGTGGTAACCTCATGTTCTCTTAGCAACACCGGAAGCCATTCATCCTAAGGAAACCCCATCAATCCCATTCTCCCATGAATTTCCTTGTAACCCATTCTCTTTCACATGCCCATCAACTCCACCACCTCCACTCCCATACTTGCAGTAATTTACATCAGTCAATTAACTGAGCAACCAACATATCATTAAGATGTGGAAGGAAATTAGAGTACTCTGGGGAAATCCATGCAGACATCAGGGAGAACATGCAAACTCCACATGGAGAATACTGATGGTCAGAATTGAACTTGGGTCGATGGAGCTATAGGTTAGCAGCTCTGCCTGCTGCGTAACTGTGCGAAATAGAAATAAAGCAATGAAAATAAATAAAAATGTAACAGCACATTTTTAATGAGCAATTTTGTGATCAGAAATGGTACAACAACCAAAGAGCATTCCAAGATGGTAGAATACATTGTTGGATATTTGTCTGTCGAAATAGTACTTGGAAAATAATTGTGTAATTTACCTTTGATTATATTGTTATCTACATAACCATATTAAGTAATTATGCTCTAATTTCCTATTTTCATTCAAATATAAATTAATAGTAAACAATAGATTGTTTCTCTCAAATTTCAAATATATATAATAAATTTCCAAAATATCAATTTAATACAGAAAACTGTTCAAGTAACATCAGAATATTTTTTACATAGACCAATAGCCTCTTTTTCCTTTCTACGTCACCTTCGTGGAGTAACTTCCTTACACTTTTAAAATTTAAAGCTGTTGAGCAAAAGAAGGAGTACCAAAACTGTTTGATCCCACTGATATGTAGTGCAATAACTGTCATCACCAAAAGCAAGAGAATATCATACAGAAATTTTACTTTAAATAAACAACTGCCTTTGCAAATATGGACAATTTGCCAATGACATTAAGCTATTTGTCAGATGGGTTTTGTGGTGAACATTTCAGTTAAATTATGGGTTTAAATTGTTAGGCAGTCATCACTATGTGGGACTTTTTCATCTATGCAAAATAGTTAAAACATAACTACTGTGGCTGAGCTTGAAGGATCCCTGCAAACTCCTGCATCAGAACTAGCAGTTTTAAAGAAAAACTGAGATGCTTAATTCTTCAGTTTTATGTCACAGACTTATTTTTCACTAATACATACTGAAAGACAAGCCTAAGGATTGCATAAAGCTCTTTGCAGCTGCTGTAATGTAGCAAACATGACAGTGAGGTTTTGCATTGTTCCCACAAATAGCACTGAGATGATAAGCAGATAATGTGTTTTAATTGATATTGAATGAAGAACTGGTCAGGACAATGTGGACAACTCCCTTACTCTTCTCTTTAACCATGACAAGAACATTGCTTTGAAGTAAATCCTTCTGAAGGCTGATCATATCTATGAGCCCTAGCAGGAGCATCACAATTTTCAAAGAAAAGGTTTTTTTTAAAACGTTTCCAGACAGAATTAAGTTTCCTTCCTCCACTGATGCAGGAATTCAAGTCCTGTTACAGCTGGTTTTCAATCGCATTTTGCCACAAATCTAGAGCTGAAGCTCGTGGGCACCTACAACAGGCAAGTGATCCCAGAACAAGAAAGTCAGTTGCAGTCAGATCTTTTCAGTGGCACAAACCTCTCTCCGTCAGTGATGCACTCCATTTAGCAAGCTCAATAGAGAATGCCCCAGTTACTAATACAATGAGTGAAGGAGTCATGTGTTTGTTGGGTTAACAGCCAAGAATGCTCTGTCTCCTGCAAATCATCCACATCGTGGGTGACAGCATAACATAGTACTATAATTTATTCCATTGATAGCTTATCACTAAAGAATGTAACTTTATTTCTGATACTGTATTAGAAAATCCACTCAGTTTTCTGTCCATAAAGATTACATACTTAATATTCTTTTAATTTTTTTCTTTCAAGTGATGAGGGCTTCAAGGGCCGAGCTAATGGTTAATTGTCCATCCCTAATTGCACTTGAGAAAGTGGTGGGAAGCTGCCTAGTTAAACTGTTGCAGTCCTTAAGGTGTGGGTGTACCAATGATGCCATTAGAATCAGAATCAGGTTTATTATCATTCACTTACTTGACATGAAATTTGTTGTTTTGTTCACCAGCACAGTGCAAAGAGATAAGAATTACTAAAATTTACAAAAATAAACAAATAAGGCAAAAATAAGATGAGCGTATATATATAGATTCATGGATTATTATGACCGTTCCAAGACTTTGACCCAGAGACACTGAAGGAATAGTGATATATTTCCAAGTCAGAATGGTGTATGTCTTGGAGGGCAACTTCCAGGTGGTGTTTCCATGTTTTCCTGTCCGTTTGCTTTCAGCTGGTAGAGGTTGTGGGTTTCAGAGATGGTGTCTGAATGGTCTTTATGAATTGTGGCCATACATCCTCCAGATGATAAAAATGCTGTACATCAAGCAGGCCCCTATGGCCGATAAGCTTCTTGAATGTCAATGAAGCAGCACTCATCCAGGGAAGTGGGCCACATTCAGCACAACTCTTGACTTGAGCCTTGTAGATGATGGACAGGCTTTGGGGAGTTAAGAGGCGAGTTACTCACCATAGGAGTCCAAGCTCTGACCCAGTCTTAATCAATTTCACATTGTGTATCTGGCTAATCCAGTTCAGTATCTGGTTAAGGGTATCAGATATTAATAATGGGGTTCAGTGATGGTAAAGCCATTGATAGCTGGATTTTCCCTTGTGTGACACAAATGTTATTGGATATTGTCCAGATTTGTTGCATTAGCATGTGGATTACATCATTTGAGGAGTGGCAACAGTGCTGAACATTGTGCAATCATCAGTGAACATCCCTACTCTAGCCTTACAATAAGGTCATTGATGAAGCAACTGAAAACGTCTGGGCTTCGTACACTATCCTGCATAATGAATTCCAATATTGTATAAAACTTGTTACATTAAAGAGCATTATCAAATAGTAGAAAATTTATAACACAAGAGACCACTCAATTCATTGTATCTGCGCTGTTCAAAAGGTCCATAGCCCTACATGTCTCAAGTCCTCACATACAAATCCAAACTTTTTTTTAAATGAAGGCAAAGTTTCTGTCTCTATTATCCTTTTAGACAATGAGTTCATCCTCTGTGTGAAAATAATTTTCTCCTCATCTCTATTTGTTTAGCCCCAACTTTTTGACTCTTCTGCAAAACAAAACTGGCCTTATTTACTCTCTGTCTTAGCCCACCATTGGTAGATAAGCTAAATCTCTCCTCAGTTTTCTCTGGCTCAAAGCAAGCACATCCAACTGATCCAATCTTTGCTCACAGTTAATAGTTTCCAGTCCTCACACATCCCTGAAAAGAAAATGGGACTGAGCAATCAGTACGGTTTTATGAAGGAAAATATATAACTCACTAGCATTCTTTGCACATATAACTACAGGTCGACCTTCACTAATCCGGCACCACTGGGACCTGAGGAGTGCCGGATTAGTGAAAATGCCGAATTACAGAAGGATCACATTAAGCTTAATCAGTGCCGGATTATTGAAAGAACCGGATTACAGGTAGTTGGATTAATGAAGGTCGACCTGTAGTAGAATGCAGGTGAAGGACAATTGTACAGAGAGAACACCTAAACCTAGAGTAATGTATGCAGCATACATTATCAACCAGGGTGTTAAAAATAGAAATCAGGAATTTATGATACAGCTGTATAAAAGCTAGTTGGGCTACATTTGGAGTACTGTGTAAAGCTCTGGTTGTCTCATTGCAGAAGAATGTGGAAGCTTTAGAGATAATTCATAAGAGAGTCACCAAATATTGCAACCTATCATCTGTCATTCCATAACCTCAACCCTCTCTATCACTTCTTTATACTGACTACCTTCCCTCTGGACTTGCAGTCCTGACCCAAAACGACAACCATCTCTTTCTTCACAGATGCTGTGTGACATCCTGAATTCCTCAAGCATTTTGTTTTATGACTAACTGGTGTTGTACATTTCTCCAAAACTTCTCTATTCCTGCATTAGCTTTGTCCTCAACTAATAAAAATATCCAGCATGCCTTTTTAATATCTTCATCCACCTGTTCTGATTCAAGGATCTGTGGATGTTCACTGCAAATCCTTCCTTTCCTTCACACTTTTAAATATTCTTCCACTGCACCTCCATAAATTCATTACCTCCCATTCCAGTAGATTAAGTTCCTTTTGCCACTTTTCTCTGCAACAGAACATTTACATCCTCTTGAGGAAAGAAACTTTTTCTTCACTGTCAACTGCATAGATAATTCTTGTATCATTCACAAACGGCAATTAAGTAAAAATCATTAAATTATTTGACATGAGGCAAGGGATTAAAGTCAGACTTGTGAAACCTCACAGGTTACAGCCTTCCATTTATAAAATAATCTATCAATCACTATCCTTTGCTTCTTGCCAGTTAGCCAATTTAGGGTCTAATCCGCCAGTCTCCCTCCATGTAACTCCACTTGTAATAATCCAAAAGTCCTGGTCAAACTCCCTAGACTACAAATACATTGCCCTCATCAACCCTCCATGTTACCTCTTCAAAATAATTGCTATTGATGTGATCCTCTCTAAACTAATCCATGTTGACTATGTCCTTGATTGATCCTGTCTTACAAAATATAGGTTTGCAGTGTCACTCAGAGTGCACTTCAATAATTTCCATTCCATTTAAGTTAAACTAATTGAGCTATAATAACTTGGTTTATCACCACCTCCCCTTTTAAATGGCAAAAGTCGATATTCAATGTTATTTGTGTGTCTTCTCCAGCTGATGCCTTCACTCCACAGGAAAATGACAGAACTGTTATTTCCCTAAAGTCAGTCTGCTTGGTGGACAGCATGGTTGGACAGATGTTCCTACAGTGTCTTGACAGATTTAAAAGTATGACTGCTTCATACTGTTGTCCCCTTTCCTTCTATGTAAAATGATCTAGCTCCTCCAGAAATTCTGTGTTTGCACTCCACAAAAGAGGGCATAATTCTACAGCAGTCTGTATTACATGATAAAGGTGTAGGGAAGAAAATTCCCTGGCATGCTTAGTGAGAATGTTCCTTATTAATGCTGAAGCAATCAAAATGCCTCAGGAATTGTTGCAATTGCACTTATGGAACTCTCAAAAACTCTCTTATCTCAGCTATACAGAAAGTCGGAACACCCAGGGTGTTCCTATCATTGCAACATGGTATGATGTCAAAGCTGAGAAAAACCAAGAATAATAAAACAAAATATTGATATGGGAATAAAAACAGAGAAAAAAATAAAGCCAGAACAAACTGACAAACTTCTATAGATGTGTAGTGAAAAAGTATATTGACTGGCAGTATTACAGCCTGGTGTGGAAACACCAATGCCCTTGAACGGAAGATCCAACAAAAAGTAGTAGATATGGCTCAGTCCATCACAGGTAAAACCCTCCCCACCTTTGAGCGTATCTACATGAAACATTGATGCAGGAAAACAGCATCCATCATCAGGGACTCCCAACACCCAGAACATGCTCTCTTCTCGCTGCTGCCATCAGAAAAAAGGTACAGGAGCCTCAGGACTTACACCACCAGGTTCAGGAACAGTTAATACCCCTTAATCATCAGGCTCTTGAACCAAAGAAGATAACTTCACTCAACTTCACTTGACCCCTTTACTGTTAGGTTCCCACAAGAACTCTTCACTTTCAAGAACTCTTCATCTCATGCTCTCGATAGTTATTACTTATTTATTCATTATTGTTATTCTTTCTTTTTGGACTGTCTTTTGTACACTGACTGAATACTCAAGTTGTTCTTTCAGTGATTCTACTATGGTTATTATTTTGTTATGGATTTATTGAGTATATCCACAAATACATGAATCTTAAGGTTGTATATAGTGATATATATGTACTTTGATAAAAAAAATTACTTTGAACTTTGAAACCTTCTACAGGCATACAAAAAATACCTGTAGAAAAATTATATTTTACAAAAAATAATCTTCTGGTCAAATGGCTCACAATGATTGATGGATATTAATGGCATATCAGAGTTGGTAATAATATTTACCCCCATCTTCAGGCCTCTATTCCTACCATGCAAACTATTATTCCCTGGTCAAGGAAGCAAGGAAATAACTTACTCACAAACCTTAGCTAATGCAATTAGCTAAATTTACTGGGCACCATAGTGGCATAGTGGTTAGCATGATGCTATTATAGCTCAGGGCGTTACGGAGTTCAGAGTTCAATTCCGGCACCGTTCTGTAAGGAGTCTCTCTACATCCTCCCTGTGGAATATTTGGGTTTTGCACAGGTGCTCTAGTTTCTTCCTACAGTCCAAAGTTGTACCGGGTATGTCAATTGGTTATTCCAAATTGCCCCATGGTTAGGTTATGGTTAATCAGTGCTGTGGGGGTTGCAGGGGCAGCATGGCTCAAAGGGCCAGGACCGTGGGCTGTACCACTAAGTTGATTAATTATTAATCTCATTTGAAATACTCTTACCACTTCTCATCCTGAACAGTGATGAATGACAGAGAAATTATGATGCATCTTTTCACAGTTGTTGAAATGATCGCATCAGCAGAATTCCTATCAAAGAGACTGTAATGACATAAGGCAAATGTCTTCATTTCACAATGCTTCCTTATTTAATGTCATTTCCCTGGTAAATCTGTTTCCCATACTGCTGCAAGGCCTAGGAGTTGAAAAATTCCTGGGCAGAAAGGCAAACAGCAGCCAGCAGCACACATTTAGAGAGGCAAAATACATTACCGCCAAGGACTTACAAGTATCATATATTTGAAAAAGGATGTAACAACAAGGCCAAATGATGCAAGATACAAGTATGCAAAGCTGCAAGGTTTTCAATAATATATAGATAATTATTATCCCTCATGTAATTAGTTAACAATGTAATTTGGGGATGCTGGTTTCACTTTTCCAAGTAAAGGCTGTGGGAACAATGTCAAGCATTAGGAAACCATGGACATCTGTCACAATTTCCTGTATATTCTGGTGACAGGCAAAGTTCCCTACTGCTGAAATATACATAGAAAATAGAGAGTATTGAGGGAAAATCCAGCAGGATCACTTTCCACATGGATTCTCCTGTCCGTTCTCAGAAGAGTTTCCTGACACAGTGGAAAAATTGCATAAGCTAAGTTTACTTGGCTGTTCCACCAAAACTAAAGGATGATGAGGAGGAAGACATACTCCCTGTATGAAATTTCCCTGTCCAAGTACTCCATCAATTATAATCTTGCAGAATCTCACAGTGCTTTGCCCCCACTCTTCTCTATACACACCACTGTATGGCTAAGCACAGCTCCAATTCCAGCTTCAAATTCACTGCTGTTATCACAGCAAGACAAGAAAATGGCTGCGTGGTGCTGCTGCAACAACAACCTCTTGATCAACATCCACAAATCTAACCAGCTCATTGTTTACGGCAGGAAGGGGAAGGGCAGCAAACATATGCCAGTCTACACTGGTGGAATCAGCAGCAGAGAGCATCAGAAGTTTTAAATTACTGGGTGTTAAAATATCAAACAACCTATCCTGGGCCCAGCACATAGATGTAATCATAAGGAAAGCAAACCATCACCTTTACTTTATGGAGGTTAAGAAGGTTTGGCTTATCATCAAACACTCCAACAAACTGTTGAAAGTATCCTGACCAGTTGCATCATAGTCTGGTATGGTTGCGCACCCCTTATCCAAAGTTCCAAAATCCAAAAACCTCCAAAAACCGAAACTTTTTTGAGCACTGACACGACGTCACAAATGGAAAATTCCACAAGGTGCTGGGGAGGTTCCCAGGGGATGTGCAAGTCTCTGCGCACCACAGACAGTTCTGCGAAGTGACCTCACGTATGTAATGAACAGAAATTAATGAAAACTTGAAAAACCCTGCATAAAGCTATAAAAGATCTCGATCGTGCATTGAAAGAGTGGATTTGTCAGCGTCAGAGCGAACATATGGCACTTAACGGTATGCTGATTGTGAAACAAACAAAGGTCTTTCATAACGAATTGAAAACTGAATGCAATTGTGAATATTCAGCAGACTGGTTGAGGAAATTTAAGAAAAGGCACAGCATTACATTTTTAAAGATTTGTGGTGGTAAATCATCTGCTGATCATAAAGCAGCACAGGAATTCATTAATGAGTTTACCAAAATCGTCACTGATGAAATTCTAACACGCTCAATGGTTACATCAGTAGATATGTGTGATGAACTAATGAAGACAAAGACTGCTTTCTGGTAGCACATAAATTTAGAGTCAGGAACAATGGTGATGCCAAGCAGCTACTGACTGTCCACCTGGGTGACTGAGGTAGTGATAGCTTACCTTTCTGATGGTTCAATGTACACATTGTTGTTTCATTCACAAAATTATTTAAAATATTATATAAAACTACCTTCATGGTATATGTATAAGCTGTAAATGTAATGTAAATGGATTTTGTGTAAATTTGGGTCCCATCCCCAAGATATCTCATTATATAGATTCAATATTCTAAAATCTGAAAAAATTCTGAAATCTGGAGCACTTCTGGCTCCAACCATTTTGGAGAAGCGGAGCTCAACCTGTACAACAACTCAAATGCACAGGAACATAATAAAATGCAAAGAATCATGGCCTCTGCCCAATACATCAGCTTCTTCCCTTCAGCTATTCACTACAGTTTAGCAACACTATGACCTCATTGATCAAGTTGCACAAAAACTGCCTTTTTTGTCCTAATTGTGTTATTGTTAAAATCAGAGGCATTTATGTTTTCCTTATGAATGCTGCTTATATGATGCTATAAATCTGTGATGCTGCTGTAAATAAGTTTTTTCAAATAACTAAATGATTACAGAGCAGGCACTACATTCACCTTGGGCCCGGCTGCTATCTATACAGATTGCACACTCTCCATGCATGGGTTTCCTCCAGCACTCTATTTTCCTCTTGCACCCCGAAGTCTTGTAGGTTTATTGGTTATCTAGGCACTATAAATTGTCCCTCATGCAGGTGAGTAGCATAATATGGGGGTGGGGGTGATAGTGGATAGGAATATGGCAAGAATAAAATGGGGTTAGTCTGGAGGATTGGTTAAATGACGGCTTGATGGTCAGTGCTGACTCAGTGGGTCAATCAGCCAGATTCCTGGCTCCAGGCAATGAAGCAGGCCACTTTGCCAAACTAGTCTGTTACAGCTCTTTGCAAAGCAATCCAGAAAGTCATAATACCCTGGCTTCTCCACTTAGTCTTTCAAATTTTATTTCCTGTCATGTACTCATCCAGTTCTGTTTTGAAAGCCACAGCTGCTTTTGCTGTGTAAATGAACTCTTCCCCACTTTACTTTTGCTTTTTTCACCAATCATTTAAAATTTTTGTCCTCTGATATTTGATTCTTCCACCAATGTAGTTTATAGTTTCATATGGAACTAAAATGTGGCAAAATAAAAAAAACTGTGGTACCGAAGACATCAAAATTCTAAAAGAAATGCCTGGAGAGTATAAAGTCAAAAAGGCTTGAAGAAAATATTGTTATAAAACAAAGTGACTTAGTATCAGAAAAGATAATTCTGCAGTGTATCAATTGCATTCATGACAATGAACTGAAGTATGTAATTAATTCAAACACCTACAATGCCTGTGTTTGATCTGTGTGGAATATCATCTTTCTGGAAAGAAGCTAAGTTAACAACATCGTCCTTGATATACTTTTATTTGCCAGAACCATACAGCTAGAACAGAGGTTTGGTGAGAATTCCAGAGGTTTGGTGAGAATAAATGCATTGTGTGGCATCAGGAGGCCACGGTAAAACTGAATTCAAGAGACACCAAAGAGAAAATACTCCAGTAGTTGGAGACATGCAAGTATCTCAAAGGCTGTCAAATGTTAATTATCTCAGCCTTAGGATATCAGTGCAAGAGTTCCTGGCCACAAAAAAAAACTTCAAATGTTTCATCAAAGTCCTTCTTTCCTTCATAAAGTTTGAAGTTGAGATGTTTGTTGATGGTTGCATGAAGTTCAATTTTATTTTCATATTTTGGTGGGGTCTCAATTGTTTAGAAACTCAAATGGATCAGTCATGTAATTATAATGGCTATACCAGCAAGTCAGATGATGGGTACCCCATGGTGAATGACTCAACAGGTAATATTTCAAAGCCAATCCACTATCTGCAGTAAAAGCTCTTCATTTGCCTGGATGTATGTCTGTCAAGAAGCTCTGCATCATCCCGGATCAAATAGACTGCTTAACTAGTACCCTAAACAGATATTCGTTCTGCTATTGGCATACATTGGCTGCTTTGTGTACCATCTACAAAATGTTTTATGGTTACTGGCCCAGGCCACTCTGTTGGCACTTTCCAAACCATGCCTCAATAGAACACAAACACCTGCAGGGTCCTCTCTAAGTTGCACATCATACTGACTTGGAAATATAGGGCCGACTTGGAAACTAGGGCCGATACAGCTTGGCACTGGTGTCGTTACAGAGCAATGAGTGGTTAAGTGCCTTGCTCAAGGCCACTGGTGACTCACTACAGGAAGAATGTGGAAACCACAGAAAGGGTGCAGAGGAGATCTACAAGGATGTTGCCTGGATTGGGGAGCATGCCTTATGAGAATAGGTTGAGTGAACTTGGCCTTTTCTCCTTGGAGCAACAGGGGATGAGAGGTGACCTGATAGAGGTGTATAAGATGATGAGAGGCATTGATCGTGTGGATAGTCAGAGGCTTTTTCCCAGGGCTGAAATGGTTGCCACAAGAGGACACAGGTTTAAGGTGCTGGGGAGTAGGTACAGAGGAGATGTCAGGGGTAGGTTTTTTACTCAGAGAGTGGTGAGTGCATGGAATGGGCTGCCAGCAACAATGGTGGAGGCGGATACGATAGGGTCTCTGAAGAGACTTATAGATAGGTACATGGACCTTAGTAAAATAGAGGGCTATAGGTAAGCCTAGTAATTTCTAAGTAGGGACATGTTAGGCACAACTCTGTGGGCCGAAGGGCCTGTACTGTGCTGTAGGTTTTCTATGTTTCTATATTTCTAGAGAGAAATATGCTAAAGTGGAACTGAAAGGTTTTCAATGGCACACTTCATGCAAGGCTTCTTACATGCATGCTGCATAATTCTGTCAGTGGTACAGATTAACTATGAGTAATTGATGTGCTCAATCCTGCACTACTTCTCTGTACCCCTGAAAGAAGCACCCAACAGCCACCACTATTGTAAATCTTTGGAGCTTAGGATCAATTGTATGGAAGAAGGTTTGAATAGGCGTGGAAGTGGAGGATGCACGGCGTGTCAATGATGACTGAAAAAAATTCAGCAGATATTGTAATTCTGAAACAATTTTATTCTTTCTTCAATGATGACCTTAAGATTTTGCGAGAGGATAGTCATTTGTGGGGCCCACTAGAAAGATAGAGGTTTCACATAAATCATGCAAAGATATAAATGAGTGCATTGCATTTTATATAGCCTATGTGGATTTAGGCAAGGCTTTGACAAGATCCCACGTGGAAGCAGAGTCCTAAAAAGTTAGAGCCCATGGGATGGGATCCAAAGCAAATGAGTAAATTAGGTCCAAAATTAGATCTGAGAGGTGATGGTGCAGTTTGCTTTTGTGATTGGAAGTTTGTGACCATTGATGTAATAGGTATTCGTTAATCTCCTGAGACCATGGATTTGCACCTTGGAAGGTTTCCAGGGCGCAGGCCTGGGCAAAGTTGTATGGCAATTGCCCATGCTATAAGTCTCCTCTCTCCACGCCACTGCTGTTGTCCAAGGGAGGGGCACTAGGGCTGATACAGCTTGGCACCGGTGTCGTTACAGAGCAATGTGTGGTAAGGTGCCTTGCTCAAGGCCACAACACGCTGTCTCAGCTGACGCTCAAACTAGCAACCTTCAGATCACTAGACCGATGCCTTAACCAGTTGGCCACGCACCAACACATTGATGTACCACAGAATTAATAATGGCACCCTCTCTGTTTGTTATATACATTAACTTCAATATTAATGTCAGAGATATGATAAGGAAAATTGCAAATAAAATAACAATTGGTGGGTTGTGGATAATAAGTGGAATAGCCTCAGGCTACCAAAGATATAGATTAAGCTAATAAATTGGGCAGAGCATTGGCAGATAGAATGTAACCCTGATAACTGCAGGTGATGCATACACAATGAATGGACGGGCATTCAGAAGTATCACGTAAGAGAGGAATCTAGGCGTACAAGACCAAAGATCCCTGAAGTTGGCAGCACAGGATAGGGTGGTAAAGGGAGCATACAAGATGCTAGCTGTCATTAGTCATGGCACAGAACTTAAGAGTAGGCAAAGTGTGGTACACATTTATAAAACATTGGTTCTGTCACATTTAGAATATTGTATGCCATTTTGATCATCAATTGCACAACTGTTAGCAGTCTATACTGCAGGACAGAACTAAACTTGCAAGACTATATCTGTCTTCCATTATAATCACAGCTTTAATCCATTTATCCTATCTCCTACTTTCTACGGTCAATTTTTATTCCAACTGATAATATGCCATTAACTCCATCAGGTACTCAAATCTGAAGTACAGTGTATTGAGTTGCATTTTATAAGACAAGCTTTCAAATGACTGGACTGCAGGAGCAAAATAGCTTAATCTTCATTCTCCTGACCTTACTGAATTTACACTAATGTTACAATGAATCATAAGTAGATTTTAATCTTGCTGTTATTTTGATGTCAAATTTCAGTAACATTATAAACTGCCTCTTAAAGCTACCAAACCAATTGCTACATACTCCCAACCATCCAGTAATTTCAATCTCATTTTGGCTCACCATTAGCTTTAAATAAATTTATTGAAGGGTTAGCAAACATTTCAATATCTATATTATTCCACATATAAGAATTATGTACAAATGGAAATACAGAGATGCTTATCAGTTGCGGGTAATGGAAGTCTTTAACACGATGCAAACTTAATTGCTCAGTTTAAGTCATTCCCTGGGTGGGTACTTACACACAAGATCACATTGAAAGCACTGCAACTTACCGTGCATGCCTGAGGAGTGGATACATCTCACAACTATAATGAGATGATCTAGTAACAGTGCCAAGAAGAACTAACAACAATTCCTCATTGGTCTTGCCTCATTGTAGTCTGCAATATGATCTAACACATCAACCTTCAACACTGTTTAGCTCAATTCTTTAGCTCTCACTTAGTTACACTCTTGCTAATTCCTGATGAATATTCTAGAAATAGTTTCCTTTCTTGACCGCACACTATTACTTATGGAGTCACACAGTTCCAAATTTAAACGCCATCACACACATACATGGGATGCAACTGTACATAATACCCAAAGATAAAGCTTCAATCTGTGTGTCTCACAGCGCTCAGCTCCATCTCTATCTCTGCAGCTTCTCTTCTGTATCTTCCACTGCCACAATGCCAGTAATCTGCTTATACAGTATCCTCAATTGGATAAACTGCAATATCCTCCAATTAAATGCTTAAGGTTTCACTTTCAGCTCCAGCCTCAAATAGTATAATTTAAAGCTAAGCAGTTACTGACCTGATATCTTTTCCACTACTGAGGCAATTGCCTATACCTCCATTATACTGACAACTTCATTCCACATTCTTCCAATTCGCTCTTGTCACCTCCCAACTAATTAGCCCAAAAGTTTTCTTTCCTGGCCTTCTGAGTCCTACCCTCCACCAGCATCAGCTCATCCAATTCTCTGATGTTCAAACTATTTCTCTCAGCAGAAACAGTTTAGCCAATAGTCTCAAACTCCCAATGCCTCAGATTAAAATTGTCAGGTTTATGTTTAAATTTCTTGTATCAAAATAATGCAGTCACACTTGCAAAAAATGCATTGTCAAGATTGCAGATCTGTAAATTGTCAGTAGAAGAACAATGCCATAAAAATATTGGGGATTTTGAAGATTCTTATCACTGGATTTCCTCTAATGATATAACAGCGATACTTCATTGGATGAATATGTGGGGAAAAAATGAAAAAAGTTAATGGAAGTTTACATTTGACTGAAGATTTACTGAAATGTGGTTCATTAAAGTAGGCAAATAGAGATAAAATTTCAGTTGTCAATATTTTCTGTAAAAACATTGTATGAGATGAGATTCATTAAGATCTTTTTGAAGTAAGGCTATAGCATAAGGAGCAGAATTAAGCCATTCAGGCCATCAAGACTGCTCAACCATTTCATCATGGCCGATCCAGTTCCCTCCCAACCCCATTCTCCTGCCTTCTCCCCATAACCTTTCATGCCATGACTAATCAAGAACCCATCATCCTCCACTTAAAAATACACGTAATGACCAGGCCTCCTCAGCCACCTGTGGCAACAAATTCCACCAATTCACCACCGGCTGGCTAAAGAAACTCCTCATCTCCATTTTAAATGGACATCCCTCTATCTATTTTGGGGCTGTGCCCTCTTGTCCTGGACTCCCCCACTATTGGCTATTGGAAACATCCTCTTCACATTCACTGTATCTAGGCCTTTCAATAATCGATAGGGTTCAAAGAGATCCCCCTTATTCTTCTAAACTCCCACAAGTACAGGCCCAGGGCCATCAAACACTCCTCACACGATCAGCCTTTCTTTCCCGGAATCATTCTCGTGAATCTCCTCTGAACCCTCTTCAAAGTCAGTATGTCCTTTCCCAATCTGCTCACAATACTCCACGTGAGGACGTACCAGTACCTTATAAATCCTCAGCATTATTACATCCTTGCTTTTATATTCCAGTCCTCTCAAAACGAATGTTGACATTGCATTTGCCTTCTTTACCACCGACTCAACCTGTAAGTTAACCTTCAGTGAATACTGCAGCACTCCCCAGTCCATTTGCACCTTAGATATTTGAATCTTCTCCCTATTTAGAAAATAGTCTACGTTTTTATTCCTTCTACCACAAGTGCATGATCATACACTTCCCTCTTCTTTGCCTGTTCTCCTAATCTGTCTTAAATCCTTCTACAGCCTCTCTGCTTTCTCAACACTACCTGCCTATCTACCTATCTTCATATCATCCACAAGACCATCAATTCCATCATCCAAATCAATAATGTACAATGGAAAAAGCGGTCCCAACACCGACCCCTGTGGAACACCAGAAGTCACCAGGAGCCAAACAGAAAAGGCTCCCTTTATTCCCACTCTTTGCCTCCTGCCTATCACCAATGCTCTATCTATGCTTGTATCTTTCCTGCAATACCTTGTTGCCCGAGATGAGGTGCCAGAAGACAGGAGTACAGCTCATGTCCATTGCTCATAATAGGGAAACAGGGATAAGCCTGGAAACTGCAAGTGGTAGGAAAGTTGTGAAGAAGATTCTGAGAGACAGGATTTATGCTCAATTAGAAAAAGTGAGGATAGTCTAGAAGTCGGCATGATTTTGTATAGGGGCAATCTTGTCTCACATAGTTGACGGAGTTTTTGAAAAGGTATTGTAACTTCAAAAAAATTATGAATGTAGAGCACAGATGGTTTATATGCACTTTAGCAAGGGTTCTGACAGAGTCCTGCGTGATAGGCTGGTCCAAAAGGTTAAAGAACAAGGAATCTAAGGTATGTTGGTAAACTGGATACAAAATTAGCACTGATAGGGAGGTGGGGGAAGAAGTGCAAATGTCATACTGCAGCTGTAGAAAACTTTGGTTCGAGTGCTGTCTACAGTTCTGGTAATCAGAGTACAAGTATATGGTGGCAATAGAGAGAGTATTGATGAGCGTCACCAGGATGGTGCTGAAAATAAAGGACTGAGGTTATAAAGAGAGAGTGGCTAGGCTAGGTTTATTCTCACGGGAGTTCAGTGGCTGAGTATGACCTTACAGAAATTTATAAAATTATCAGGGCCAAAGATAGAATCTTTTTCATGGGAAATGGGAGTCTTGAATGATAGAACACAAGTTTAAGATAAAAGGGGAGAAACTTAAAGATATGAGGTGTACATTTTTTATACAGAGGCTATTGAATATCTAGAATGAGCTGCTGGAGGAGATGATGAAGTGAGATATAATTACAATGCTTAAAAAAGCTTTTGGACAGGTAGTTGAGAGAAAGAATGCAGGCGAATGGGATGTGTGTAATGGCATGGAGGATGGCATAGACAAAGTGTGCCAAAAGGTCCCATTTCTGTAATGTACAATTCTATGATTTTATGATACATATAAATTGGATTAGGATTTGGTTTGATCTCATATGATTAAAGATTTTTTAAAATATCTTTTTTCTAATGAAAATTAAAAACTATTCATTTCAAGGCTAATTTAGAAGCTGATGTGTTACAGCACAATTTAATTGAATTTCCAGCATCTGCAGAATTCACTACTGCGAAGCCTCTTCCGGTGATGCCTACACCGAAGAAGTTTAGATCCTCTCTTCGACGGGAGTTCAGTGAAACCATCTCTCACTGCTCCCCATCTGTGATTTCTTCGGCTCTTCAACTTTTCCCCCTCCAGCTTTCAAATCCCTTACTCACTCTTCCTTCAGTTCGTCCTGACGAAGGGTCTCGGCCTGAAACGTCGACTGCGCCTCTTCCTATAGATGCTGCCTGGCCTGCTGCGTTCACCAGCAACTTTTATGTGTGCTGCTTGAATTTCCAGCATCTGCAGAATTCACTACTGCGAAGCCTCTTCCGGTGATGCCTACACCGAAGAAGTTTAGATCCTCTCTTCGACGGGAGTTCAGTGAAACCATCTCTCACTGCTCCCCATCTGTGATTTCTTCGGCTCTTCAACTTTTCCCCCTCCAGCTTTCAAATCCCTTACTCACTCTTCCTTCAGTTAGTCCTGACGAAGGGTCTCGGCCTGAAACGTCGACTGCACCTCTTCCTATAGATGCTGCCTGGCCTGCTGCGTTCACCAGCAACTTTTATGTGTGCTGCAGGAAGAATTTCATGTTGTTTCAATTGTTTCCATGATCACAATGTACAAGTTTTGATAAAAAGGAATGGAATAAAAGCAGAATGAGACCGTTAACATCTGTTGTTTAGAAAGGAATATATAATTCAGAGGGCATTGTTCTCAATGTTCAGCATGCCCTAATAATTATCACTGTCAAAGATGTATTTAAGGCAATAAAAATCCAAAGCTGTAGAAAGGACCAAGAATGGAAAGAAATAGCGAGCCTCAATCCTTCTTGGGAGAGAGATACCTTGGTACTATTGTCAATTCACTGCTTAGTGAAAATACAGTAGCTTAGAAATTCAACTGCGCAGCAGTTGCTTCTGATACACTATTCCACTGAACTGAAATATAAACCCACCAATATAGCAGGACTTCATAGCACAAAATGTGACTCTGAATTACACACGTGCCCAACTCATACTAGTACATTCACATAAAATAGCAATGGAATCACGTAATGTAATTATAATCAGATTCCTGAGCAATAACAGGAGTGCTATGTATTTGGTGATCTTCCCCAGATAACCCTCCGAATATTGACCTCTACTATCATGATCTACAATCCAGCATGAGAGATGCAGGTGCCAGTTTTCAGATCTGTTTAAACACACCTCACAACAATCCACCCCAACTGTCCCAAACCCTTTCCACCTGTGACTCCAGAAGTTATATTGTTGCATGGCACGCACGCGCACACACACACACACACACACACACACACACACACACACACATATATATGCGAGTCTTTATATACAGCCATACAAGCAGTGCTCACCAATATCAATCAGGTGTACGACCCTCAGACGGCACCATTTTTTACACGTTTGCATGCAAGTTGAAGTTCAAGATTAACAAGTTTTCCTGGAGTTGGTCTCATATGAATAAAAGAAGATGCTGCAAGTTTTTAGTTTACCAACAGATTTTTCAGCTTTTTTCAGATTTTAAAAGCCGTCAACTTATTAAAATTAACTGCTGCAGACCACTTGAACCATGATGAATTCAAATAAAGTACCAAAGTTTACTGGTCAGGGTCAACAGTTGGAGAATTAATATGACACCAAATTATCACTCAAATTAAGCAGTCCCAATTAAGCAACAGATTTTAATGAAGGAATTCTTATACATTCAATCCCAAAAATGTCATTATTTTAAAATACATCTATCCATTCCTCTGCAATGTTTTTTATAACTTCAGTGTGTGGGATCACACCTTCAGCTGACAGAAAGTTCCACTGGGAGGCACTTACAATTTGTAATACACACAACAGTGTGTTACAGACTTGTGAGCTAGCACAAAGCACTGCAGATAGTGGGAATGTACTGCAGGTCAGATGCCTGCATCTATTTGTTCTACCTTTGAGCTCACCATTGAACCCAAGCAACTAAATACATGATATATTGGTCACACAACTTTATGCCGGCATTAAGCATTGCCACCCTTGTTTATTTTACTTTAATTAAAAACACAAAAATACTGTAATACATTAATATTAAAAATTAATATTCAACCATTCCTAAACTTCTGTTAAAGCAGCACAGCAGAATGCCTGCAGGGCGAATGCAGGGTCCATTGTAATCCTGGGTCAGATAGAGAACATTCTGTCCAATTCTTTCACTTAAGATCAAACTGAAAATACAAATCTCAATTTTTAAAAATGAAGATCAAATTTTACCGTTAGTATAGAAATTGCATCAGTAGCCTCATCTAATCTCTTCTCTTTAGCCCATTCTAAATCAAAATCAACTTGTCAATGTTTTTACAGTGCAAATTAAGAGGTGAGGACTGATACCAAATTGAATTTTGTGATTGTGGTCACAAGAAGTCAGGCAGCAAAATACAAAGCATAAGAATAAAAGTATGTCAAAGACTGATAAGATGTAGTAACTAGTGCTTTATGGCCAGCCTCGCTGTGGCTTCTTTTCTCCATGTCTAAGAAAGAACAATGTTAAATGCTTTCACCAATACCTGTTTTGAACAAGAAAGCCATGGCAGGTCTATATTCATAACTTAAGTCATTAGTTTGAAGAGGAACCTTTGAAATCCATGTGAACCTCAGTCTGTCAAGACCCACAGTACAATTACAACTCCCGTCTGAGAGAGGTAAGTGGATAGATTACCTGGTAAAAACTGCTGCGCGAGGAAACCACAGAAAAGTATCAAATTATTTCTGCGAATCTAGCACAAGCAGAAATGAGCTGTGCGATAATGCACCAAACCATAACCAGAAAGCAGTACCACAACACTCTTAAGAAACCTCCAGTGATCTAGCTTTCCACCAGCAATATTGACATTCTGCTGGCTAGTTGATCAGCCAGATATCAAGATTCAACATATTTATAGCATCAAGAATCCTAGACATGTGTTGCATACTTTCATGTAAAGTCTAACTTCAAAGGATGGAAAATGATCAAAAATCACTCATTTCCCTTGTACCAAAGGTATTCCACAGTACCAGAGAAGTGACAAAGGTGGAAATTTACTGCAGCACGTTTGCAGTGCACCTCTGTGCTCTAACATTCTGCGTAAAACACTTTAAAATATTAAAAGTCTTAACAAACACATTTTGCAGAAATATGTGAAGAAATTAATTTTAAGTTATCTCAAAGTGTTAAACTTGGTAAAATTCACAATAACAGCACATTGCACAACATTTTGTAATATTTAGCATACTTGATTTCACACAGTCAATTTCTGAGGCGCTTCATTATTTTAATGAAATCAATTTTAAACCTAATGCATATCCAGTTTATTTCAGCATACTAGCCAGTGACACATCTGACTATAAGGTGAACTTCTGACTTTTACTACAGTCTAAACATAGCTGTCTCAGCTTGCCTAATGTAGAAAACATCATCAATGCTTTTAGTACCTCTAGATTTCCCTATGGCAATGACCTACTGCCTGGCCTCTTCCATATTCAATGAACTTAAGCTCAGAAACTCTGCTGCCTGTATAACTTCATCAAGACACATTGGACCTAAAGATGCTAACCTACTTTTGCTTCCAATCTGGACTTCAATGGACCAAGATTCCCAAGGTTCCTCTTCAGACTAATGCAGCAAATTTAACTTTAAATTTCGTTCTTTATTTTTATATCCCTCCATGGGCTTTGCCCTTCTTATCTCATTAAGCTCCTCCAGCCTTACAACCCTCCATGTTGCTCTAAATGTTGTCATTCGTACAACCCCATTTACTATTGCACAACTTTTCAGTTGCTTTGGTTCAAAACTTCATATTTATTCTTTAAGATATTATTTTCTCCATTAGAAGTCTCCTTAAAACTCTATCTTATCTCCAAACTATTTCTCAGTTATTCTGCTATGCAACTCAATTTTGCTTAGTGATGATCCTGTGACATTCTTGTTAAAAGGAATACATAAATGCAAGTGGCTGTTGTTTGGTCCAGACTATTAGACATCCCCTGTCATCATCATGAAGCTGACCACTTCGGGACCAGGAAATTGTCATCATTGCGGCAATAACCTTTGTGTACCATCTGTAAGACCAGTGGGAATGATCTAGAAAATTCATAGGTTGAGATCTGAAAAAATATGTAGGTTTGGGCTACATCCAAGACTTAAACATGTACACATACAATATGTATACATGTTGGAAACATACTTGTTCAAAGGAATAAAACTGTCCACGCTGGAAATCTGAAGCAAAAACAGAAAGACAAACTGGAAACACCAAGCAAATCATGTAGCATCAGTGGAAAGAATAGTAGAATTAACACTAACGTTTGTTGCTACTTTGTTAGAACCACACTAGTGCAGCCAAAAATATCTAAGGGCTAAATATGGGTACTTCAGAATCTAGATAGAGTTAACTGCATTCCCAATTTTCAAAAAAAAATGAAATTGGGCATGTGATCTCATTACTCATACACACATAGCAAATGCTATACAGTCTATGCATATATCTGTACATTGATGTTACCAAGATCATAGGAAAAACCAAACATGATATAGTTTGACAATGCAGGTGTCTTGCCAATACATTCAAGTACAATTAGTTCTACTGTCAATGTCTGCAAGGCAATTTATTATTGAAATTGTATTAGTAAAATACGATAACCCCAATCTCCTGCCAGCCAATTGTTACTGAGAAATAAGAAAAGAAATTTCTAGCAATTTGGGGAATCAGACAAAACAAAACAATAAGAACTTATTTTTAAATAACTTGAAGATTATTTGAAACTCATGAAAATTGTGTTTTTCTATGGTAGAATTAATCAGTTAATTTTCAACCCCAAAATTTGGATCATGCAAGATATTAAAAAAAACTCAAACCACAACCCACACTGCCAATTTCTGGTTTTAACAGCAGCGGTACTTTCAAAGTCCAACCCTGCGCCCCCAACGTGAGAGGTGGAAATGGGTAAGGCTGGCCAACAAGGCTCTGGTGAAACTGAATAGACTAATACCTTGTACAGTGGATGCAGTGGATTACAGAAACATTGGTGAACTCCAACCATCCCATCAGCTTCAGAGGACGATGTAGACAGAAGGCCATCGATGGCCAGTGCTCCACTGGAGTTAAAGGCACAAGACAAGAAGACCACTGATTGACATCCAACCCATTCCTGTGAAATGGGTTACTTACTTAAATAGTTCAATTGGAATGCCTGCCTCAAATTTTATCTCACCTCCAACTTTACAGTTGAAGCGCTTCCTCCAGCTCCTGCCTCCCAAATGACAATATCAGAAATCTCCTTCTTGTGAATACAGTCCTCTCCTTAACTCCAGAACATGACATACTTAAGCTTCACCTCTAAATCTGCTACTCTTTGCCGAGGTTTCCTCTGGAATGTTTTAACAAAAATGACAAGTAGAAATTAACCCAGAATATACAAAGCTTTTTTAACCAAAATTGAAGTAATCAACAACTAAACAGAAGACCAAAAGTTCAGTATTTAAGGTTGTTAGTAAAAGTTCAGTATATAAGGCTTACTGTACTACAGAACATTGTTACAATGCTCATTAGGACAGTCTGGCGCTGAGGAAACAGAACCATCCTGTTTCCAAATTGATCCACATAGAAACTACAGTATTTTAAGGACAGATTTAATGATAATGGGTTTTTGTACTCTACTAGAACTATTGTGCACGAATAACAGACAAATCAGGGAAAAAAAGTATTGAAAAGTAGTATTTCACTTTTAGTGGCAGCTATTTTGAAAAGTCAGCAGGTATATTTGCTTCCAGGGAGGAAATAGCTTAAAACTATACAGATAAATTTCATACTTGTACCTCCCACTTATGTCTATTCTAGACCTATTTCATACTTGTTTGAAACATTGAAATCATGCCATTAAATGGCATCTGTGAAATATTTTATTTGGTAGCTACTTTCCTTCAACATCCATGCAGTGCTTCTCTGTTACTCATTGCTCCATGCTAGGGACGCAATTGATTATGATCTGCAAAGTCTGCTACAGAATAGATGAGTCTGGGGTCTGGGGCTGAGGTTTAAATTTTATGGAGCCGACAATCTTGAAGTTTAGATAGTGCCTGACTCTATAAATATTATAAAACTTACTGCCTTTATAAGCTAAAGGATATGTGATTAGCTTGCCAAACAATCTTATGACAACAACTGACTTTGATATAATGAAAGGAATGAAACAATAATTTATATTTACAAAGGGTGAATTTAATCCAACTTGTCCATGTGAAATCTACAGCTATGCAATTAAAAATGGTTTTAAAGAATCCTGTCTAATTCCATCACGCTTGCTCTTATTTCTACTGCTTATCTTTTAAAGCAGCTGAGTATCTCTCTATCAAAATAAACAACCTTAGAGGTATTTGTGGTATTTTTTTACTTGGAGCAACAATTACACAGATTTTGACTCACAAAAAGGGAAGGAAAGGCCGTCATCAATTTTAAAATTACCACTGTGGGCCAAGAATTGCGCTGCTCTTCCTCATTCTCTATGAGATAAATAAAGAGAATTTATTTCTCTATACATTTATCTTGAGGTGGTACAAGAAGTGCAGCACTGCAGCAGCAGTGTAAGGTATTCTCTCTCCATAGTTGTAATCAACCTCAAGGAAAGGAATGAGCTTGATTGCAATAATTACAGAAGGGTCTCCCTGCTATCTGCCAGAGGAAAGCTTACAGCATTCTTCTCAAGCACCACCTTCCAATGGTCTAAGAACAATTCCTAATGGTAACATAATTGATTTTGTCCATTATGAGGCGCAATGGACATGATTATTGCACTACAAATTAAGAAAAATGTAAAGTGCAATACCACTCACTTTATGTGGCCCTTCTGACCACACTAAAGCCATTGACTCCATCAACAGAGAGGACTCACCGAGGATCCTTCAGAAATTTGACTGGATTTGGAAACCTCTTACCATCCTACATTTGCTCTACAATGACATACAGGTGTTAATGATAATGCATGGGTACGTAACAGTCCGACTGTCGATATAGTCAATGATTAAGCAACACCATTTTATGTACCAACCTCTTTTTGGAAACATCAACCCTCTTGAAATCCTCCTGTCTGCTCACCACTATCAAGTTTTCAAATGGAGTATGATTGATCAACAAGAAGCTGATCAATCTTTGACTTCTGTACTTGAACCAAGATCAACTGCACTTCAGTTTTCAGACAACACTTCCTCCTATGCACATTCAGAAGGCTAACTCTAAGTTCCCATAGACCCCTATGCTGAAGCACATGAGAGAACAGATTTTACTCTAACCAGCCAGATGAAAAAGTCCTCAACCAATCTGTTCCCACATAATGCCCTCTGCCCTCCAAAAGCAAGATCTACAACAAGACCCAAAATCCTGACAACATCAACAAGTCAGCTGGTTTGAATCATACCAAGCACAAAGAAAGATGGCTCTGGTGGCTGCAGGTCAATCACCTCAGCCACAGAATATTACTACAGGAGTTCCTCAGCGTAGTTTCCAAGGTTAAACCATCTCCAGCTGCTTCATCAATTAACTTCTTTCATTTGTAAAGTTAGAAGTTCACTGATGATTGCACAATGTTCAGGATAGCTCCTCAAATAATGAAGCAGTCCATATCCAAAAGCAGCAAAGTCTGGCAAATATCCAGGCCTCTGCTGAGAGGTGGCAATAAACATTCACGCACAGGTGAAAGCCTATCCAACAAGAGAAAATCCAGCATTCGCTCTCTGACACTCAATGACTATCACTGAAGCTCCCATTATCAATAACCTGAGCATTACTGGATTAGCACTCTATATATAATGTGACTACACGAGCAAGTCAGAAGGAAGTAATTCCTTAAAGCCTGTGCATAAAGCTCAAATCATGACTGTAATGGAATGCTCTCCACTTGCCAGGATGGATACAGGTTCAACTATACTCAAGCAGCTTGACAACATGCAGGACATAGCAGCCTACTTGAAAGGAATCCCCTCATCAATCACCAACACACAGAAGTAGCATTTTGTACCACTTACGCAGCAACTTACATGTTTCCTTCGATAGAAGTTTCCAGACCCAAAACCTGTACCAGTTAGAAGCACAAGGACAGAAAAAGCATGAGAACTCCTCCACCTAGAAGCTGCTCTCCAAGCCACATACCATTCTGACTTGGAAATACACACTGCTCCTTCACTGTCACTGGGTTAAAATCCCGGAAACTCTCTCCCTAACACCATTGTGGATTTATCCACACCTCAAGTACCGTAGCTGTTCAAGAAGCCAGCTCACCCACCGCCAATGAGCAGTCTCAAGGGCAATGAATGATGGGTGATTAAATGCTGGTTCGGCCTGTGAAGATCCAAAACCTTCACTAACTTTTTTTAAAAAGGATGATAAAATTCATCATCACCTCTAATGTGTCAACAAAGCCTCTGGCCAGCTGAGGAAAATAATGTTTGAAAATCCAGATCTCAAACCTGGCAATAAGCTTATGATCTATCTAACATGAATGATCCCTTCCATCCTCCATGCTTCAGAGACATGGAACACAAAGTTTGCACCTGAAAGCACTGAGAAATAACAATGCCATCCCTACAAATTCATCCAAATCTACTGGCAGGACAGGGAAACCAATGCCACTACCCTCTCCCACTGATTGTATTCAACTAGCTCTGTGATTCTTGCCAGCCAGGACTCAGAAAACAGGAAAAAAGACCCCGGAAGGACTTTCACAAATTTTCTTTACAAAAATTGTATCATCTACATTCAAGCCCATAATTTCTCAAAAAGGAAAAGCACTTGGGAAGGCACTAAGCACCTTGAGTCTCTGCAACATCTGTATGGGACACCATGCACAAAGCATGGAAGATGAAAGCAACAGTCCTGATGACCCATCCACTCACCTGCACATGACTATAATTTTCCCCACCTGTAGCAGAGTCTACAATCCTAAATAGACCTCTTCAGTCACCTCAGAACGGGTCATCCTTGACCCTGAAGGAATGCTTACATATAGCAAAGGCACTTCATTACCATGTCTCAGATTTTCAGTTTCATTTACTTCTGTTTAGCTAAGATACTTGTGCATTTAGCATTACCAACTAGGGGTGAATTTCCAAGTACCCAATTCTACCTCTTACAAGACAGATTTTCAGTAGGTGGCAAATTTACATATCACATTCTGAACCATCAAACATACAGATCAAGAGTTACAGATCATGCTATCCTACTAATTATAGCTTAAAACAGAAGCTAAAAGATGCAGTTCAGAAAAAAAAATCAAAACCCTTTGCAGAAGGCAATCGAGGATTTCTGTTCAATACATCCATATTATTCTCTCAAATTTTCCAATACCTGATAGTACACTGAAAGATAATAAAATCTATTGAGTGTGTAAATATTCAGTAATTTGGTCAACAAGGCAATGGCATTCATAAAATATGAAATGTTTTAAATATTGTCACATTTAAATTCATCTGGAATATGTCAAGTACTGAGAACTATAACAGCAGTGCTTTAATCAACTACTCTCAAATTAATGATTAGCAAAGGCAAATGTTACTAGAATCAACACTTGTCTGGCAGGGCACCAACATATTACAGCTGCTAATTCGATCAACAGTCAAATCCTTCTGAGGTAATTCAGTATGACAGTCAATACACAGCTTATTTCTCAAGTTTTTGCTATTTTTGCTTTTATAATTGTGAGAAACACAAACCGGTTGGTCTGCAAAAAGAAATTCCAGAGGATCCAGATCAAACTGATTCTATTCCTTTGTAAACCTATCAACAAGCTTGGAAAGCCCATATAAAAGTGGCAGCCCCAAAATTGCCAGCCATTCTATGCCAGAAACTTCCAATCTGCATTATTTTATCAGTATTCAGAGAATGCAGAAGACTGTGAACTTGTTGCAAAAGCACTGGTAAATGTCTCTGAGGGGCCTAGTTAAGTATAGAGTCATAGAAAAATAAAGCATAGAAACAGACTCTTAAGCACATCTAGTCCATGCCAAACCATTTAAACATTTATAAAGTCATTTACAAAATAAAAACATCGTAGATGCTGGAGATTCTAATTCTCTGATAGCTAAACATGAAGTATGGCTTTACCAGATTTCGAAGATATCTTCTAGCCTTTTCATAGGCAGGGCTTGTTCTGGCCCATGTATGTTGATGGAATTAGATAACACAGACCCAACCACTACCCAAGGCCTTTCTACTTTGAAATAGGACAGCTTCAGGCTGCAAGTTACCACCAACACATCTGGAACAGTCGATACTTCTCAGACAGGTCAGCAACAAGAGTGGATAGATCACTGCTGGCAACAAGTTGTGAGTTTTAGATTTTTCTTAAAAGCAACTAACAAAACTAGTTTCCAATATGATATCTCGCAATTTCACTGTTATTTCATGTAATTAGAGTAGCTGAGCTATCAAATATAGGACTTACAGTAATCATTTAATATTGATTAGTACTGATTTAATTTTTTTTACACATACATTCTGTACAAGTAACTAGTCACTGACATTTTGAGGCAGTTACTTCTAACTTCTTGCTCAGTTGTTAAATGGCATTCATTTTGAGAGGACTAGAATATAAAAGCAAGGATGTAATGCTGAGGCTTTGTAAGACATTGGTCAGACCACACATTAGGAGTATTGTTGACAGTTTTGGGCCCTTAATCTAAGAAAGGATCTGTTGGCATAAGAGAGGAGGTTCATGAGAATGATTCCAGGAAAGAAAGGGGTACCACTTGAGGAGTGTTTGATGGCTCTGGGCTTGCTGGAGTTTAGAAGAATGAGGAAAGAACTCATGGAAACATAATGAATAGTTAAAGGCTGAGATAGAGTGGGTGTTTTTTATAGTGGGGAAGTCTGATACCCACAGTACCAGTGGTGAGGACCAGGAAGGTATGGTCAAAGGAGGAGGAGGAGCACTTACAGCACTGCTGTGAGTCGGTGGACTCACAGTGATTGATCTTCAAACTTGACTGAACACATTACATTTGTCACCAGCTTCATCAGGACCTGTGCGGATGAGCATGTGCCTTCAAGAACATAATAAGCATACCAAAACCAAAAGCCATGGCTGAACCAGGAGATTCATAGCCTGCTGAGGGCTAGATCTGTGGCAATCAAGACCGGTGATCCAGAACTATACAAGGTCTAGTTATGACCTATGGAAAGCTATTTTAAGAGCAACAAAACAATTCTGATTGAGATTAGAGACAGAATTGGATGCACATCAGCTCTGGCAGGGTTTGCAGACCATTACTCCCTACAGAGTGAAACCGAATATCATGAATGGCTGTGAATTATACACGCTTCCAAAGGGAGAATAAAACCACACCTGGTGAATGCCTGCAGCATCTGATAATCCTGTTACCTCTGTCTCAGAGGCCCACATCAGAATATCTTTCAAGAGGGCAAACCCTTGCAAGGAGAATGGCCCTAATGGCATACGTGGTAGGGCATTGAAAACCTGGGCTAACCAACTGGCGGGATTGTTCAAGTATATCTTCAATCTCTCACTGTTGCAGTAGAAATTCCCACCTGTTTCAAAAGGGTGACAATCGTACCAGTGCCCAAGAAGAGCAGGTGAGCTGCCTCAATGACTATCACTCACATCCACTGTGATGAAGTGCTTTGAGAGATTAGTCATGGCTAGAATCAACTCCTGTTTAAGCAAGGACCAGGACCCACAACAATCTGCCTATTACCACAAAAGGTTTACGGCAGATAAAAATTCATTGACTCTCCACTTGGTCTTGGATCACCTACGTAGCAATACCTACATCAGGTGCAGTGTTCAACACAATCATACCTTCAGTTCTAACTAGCAAGCTCCAAAACCTTGGCCTCCATCCTCCCTCTATAAATGGATCCTTGACTTCCTCACCTCACAGTCAGTTCAGATTGGAAATAACATCTCCTCCTTGCTGATAAACAACAGTGGCACACCTCAAGGATGAATATTTAGCCCAGTACCCTACTGTCTCTATACCCATGACTGTGTAGCTAGGCACAGCTCAAATGCCATTTATAAATTTGCCAATGACACAACTATTATTGGCAGGATTTCAGATGGTGATGATGAGACATACAGGAGCAAGAGTGGTGATGCTCAATATCAGTAAGAACAAGGAAGTGATTGCAGACTTCAGGAAGGGGAAGTCAAGGGAACACATGCTAGTCTTTATCAAGGGACAAGCAGTGGAAAGGGTGAGTAGTTTCAAGTTCCTGGGTGTCAGTATCTTGGAAGATCTATCCTGGGCCCAACAAATTAATGCAATTACAAAGAAGGCACAACAACAGCTATATTTCATTTGGTGTTTGAGGAAACTTGGTATACTTTATACTTATACTTTATTGTCGCCAAACAATTGATACTAGAATGTACAATCATCACAGCGATATTTGATTCTGCACTTCCCGCTCCCTGGATTACAAATCGATAGTAAATATTAAAAATTTAAATTATATATCATTAATAGAAAACAGAAAAATAGGAAGTAAGGTAGTGCAAAAATAAACTGAGAAACAAGTCCGGATATTTGGAGCGTATAGCCCAGATCCGGGTCAGGATCCGTTCAGCAGTCTTATCACAGTTGGAAAGAAGCTGTTCCCAAATCTGGCCGTACGAGTCTTCAAGCTCCTGAGCCTTCTCCCGAAGGGAAGAGGAACGAAAAGTCTGTTGGTTGGGTGGGCTGTGTCCTTGATTATCCTGGCAGCACTGCAACGACAGCGTGCGGTGTAAAGTGAGTCCAAGGACGGAAGATTGGTTTGTGTGATGTGCTGGGCTGTGTTCACTATCTTCTGCAGCTTCTTCCGGTCTTGGACAGGACAACTGCCATACAAGGTTGTGATGCACCCTAGAAGAATGCTTCCTACAGTGCATCTATAAAAATTAGTGAGAGCTTTAAGGGATAGGCCAAATTTCTTTAGTTTTCTCAGGAAGTAAAGGTGCTGGTGGGCCTTCTTGGCAGTGGACTCTATGTCACCAAAGACACTAGTAAATTTCCACCAATGCTGAGGAGAGCATACTAACTGGATGCATCACCATCTGGTATGGAGGAGCCACTGCACATCATCAGAAAAAGCTGAAGAATATTGTAAATTCAGCCAGCTCCATCATGGGTACTAACCTCACCAGCATCGAGAACAGCTTTAAAAGGTGATGCCTCAAAAAGACAGTATCCATCATTAAGGATGTCCATTACCCAGGACGTGCCCTCTTCTGATTGTTATCGTCAAGGAGGAGGTACTGAAGCTGAAGACCCATACTCAATGTTTCTGGAACAAAGCCTTCCCCTCCTCCATCTGATTTCAAAATAGACGATGAACCCATAAACACTACCTTACTTTATTCTCCTCTCCATTTGCACTTATTTAAATTTATATTCTATATATTTATTATTGTAATTTATAGTTTTATAATTATGTATTGCATTGTAATGTTGCCATTAAGCAACAAATTGCATGACATATGCCAGTGATATTAAACCTAATTCTGATTCTGAAATTCTGATCCGCTGAACTCCGTATCTAATTCATTTTTAAAAATCCTTATTGGCTGTTTCCAACACCCTTACAAACAGTGAATCCCAGATCATAAGTTTCAAGTGTAATGAAGTTTCTACATGTTCTCATCAATAGTTCATGCCATTCTGTGTATCTATGACAAAGGCAATCAATCTTTTCAATCATTCTGGAGATTTTCCAAACTGAATTTGTGGTGCTCCGTTACTGTACTCTTGATCAGCCAGAATTCGATCATTCCACTACCAGCGGCCCTGAATTCAGATGCCAAGACCCCATATTCTAAAAACTTGCCGTCACACAATTTCTCTTTTCTTTATGATGCCGTTTAATACCTTCTTTTTTGACTAAACATTTGGAGACCTTCTCTAACACTGTTTTGCATGCCTCTGTTAAAAATTCATTTGATTCTGCTCCTGCAAGATTTCTTAGAATGTTTTGCTAGTTAAGAGCCTTGTATAACTACAGCTTTATTTTAAATTCAAATATTTATTCCATTTTCCTTTCCAAGATGCAGTGATGTCTGTCTCAACTATTTCCCTTAAACAAGGCATTCCATGCTCCAGAAACCATGCATTTAAATATTTTTCACCTAAACTAACTCTGAGCAATGATCTGTTCTCTGCTTCATTAGGTAAAAATCACAATTTTCAAGTATCGTAACTACCTATCATTGGCAATATCCAAGAAACCTACAATGAAAAATTTTGTCTAAAGTCCTCTCTATAATGATTCATCCAAAACAATATGCAATAGTCTTAACAGCGGTCTGTTTATTAATTTATGATTTTTAATCAATTTATTATTTAAGCATGCAAGTGATATTGTCAAAAGGACTTAAATGAATATTTTAGGGAATGTGTACTATCACAACAAATTAGTCCATGGTGCTCCCAGTGCACTAATCAACATCAGATGTTGAAATAAAATCAGTTAAATAGATTTAGCTACAATGTTTACTTTGTAAAAACTGGGACTATATTGGTAAAGTAATCTGGTTGCTCTGAGGCAGTTTGAGTCCTCACAAGGGCATATAATATATTACACAAATACAAGTTTATCTTTCTTCTGATTTGCTACTCCTTGTTTGCTAATTGCTGCTTTAATCTGTCAAAACAAAACATGTAATCATTTACAAAGTTTCCCTGTGAGTTTTGGAGTGCTTTTAACAAGATACCCATCTTTGTTCAAGTTAGCACATTAAAAGAATAAGAAACACTTTTTATCATTTATAATAATCTTTTAGATAAACATAATACAGTGCCTTGAAAAAGCATTCAGCCACCCACAATGATATTGATATTTTACTGTCTCATTCTCTAAATTTAAAACATATTGAAGTAGGATTTTTGAGCTTATCCACATAACATTGTGCATGATAACAAATCAAAAGAAAAAATCCAAAAGCTATCAACAATTTACTGAAAATTAAAAGCCAAAATTGTGAGGCTAAAAATGTATTCATCACTTTTATAATTACTAGACAAACCTTCCTCAGTGCAATAATTACTTCACCAACTCAACCAATTTGCTGGTGTAGAAAATTGGAGTATCATCTGTTTTCAATGAATTCATCAAAATACACCCCCCCCCCCTTTGTAAGGTCCAATGCTATGGTAGATTTTCAACAGACCAAAACCAAAATGAAGACAAAAGAACATTCAAGACAAATCAGGGAAATGATAATAGAGAAGCACAAATCTGGGGAGAGTACAAGACCTTCTCAAAGGCACTGAACATACTTCAGAGTTCAGTGCAGTCCACTGTGAAAGAGTGGATAAAAATATGAAACCACAAACACATTGCCTAGGTCAAGCCACCCCTCCAAACTTAGTTGCTAGAGAAGAATGGAAATTGTAAGAGATGCTACTGTGAAGCCAACAGTAACACTCCGAGTGAGCTGCAGAAGTCACTGTCTGCAACTGGAGATGATATTCATGGCTCTACAATCTCTAAGGCCTTGCACAAAAAGGGTACTTATGGAAGAGTGGCAAGGAAGAAGACCTGGATTAAAAAAAAATCCTTGCACATAAAGACTTCGCACAGCATTATGAGGAATATACTGTAAAGATGTCTTGTGGTTGAATGAGACTAAAGTGGAACTTCTTGGGCTCAAACACTTGCGGTATGTGTTATGTAAATTTAACACTACACTTCAGCCAGGTAACACCATCCCTACTGTAAAGTACGGTGGAGATAGAATCGTCCTATGGTGATGCGTTTCAGCAGCAGGAACTAGAAACCTGGTCAGGATTAATGGGAAGATTAATCCTGCTAAATACAGAGACACTCTGGATAAAAAACCTACTAGCCTCTGCCAGAAAGCTTAAACTGTGGAGGAAGTTTGTCTTTCAGCAGGACATTGACCCAAAGCAAGAGCAATCATGGAGTGGCTTCAAATTAAGAAAATTGATGTCCGTGAGAGGCCTAGTCAGAGTCCAATCAGACAAGAATTCAAGATTGCTCTCCACCGCTGTTCCCCAACAAACCTGGCACAACTTGTGCAATTTTGCAAGATGAAATGGGCCAATCTTGCTCCATCATCTTGTGCAAAGCTAATAGAGACTTATCCAAAAAGACTACTGGCTGTAATAGCTGCGAGAGGTGGTTCACCTGAGCAAAAGGAGATGAATAGTTTTGAACTGCCAACATTGTTGTTGAATTTTTGTTTTTCATGCTTTGCAATTTTTTTTGGACTTCACTGTCCAAAAAAATTCTCAGTTAAATTGATCAAAATCCTTGGTTGTAATATTCATTTATGTGAACAAAGAGTTTGGGATGAATACATTTCAAGACTCTGTAGCTAAAATCTGGGGAAGTCAACACATTGCTCTGTTTCAACAATAAGAAGCCCTTGGCACTGAAGGCCATATTCTTTGGCAAATTAATATGTTTTAATCAGCAGACACTGAAATACACTTCCACTTTTCTAGGTCTACTTCTTCCAACTCTGATTACCATGTTCCCTGTAAGATCAATCTTTGATATGATCATTGATTGCTGTTAAAATTAACAAGCTGGTTTTTGTTTGAAAAATGCCTTTACATTTATTGTTATATTTTTCAGTTTGGTACAGCATGGATGAGATATGTCATGTACTACATACGATGCACAGGATTGAGTGCTGACTTGCTAATTCAAACTTACTTCCTTTAGTTTTAGTAACATGCTACATGAAAAATCAGGTAAAATACTAGCAAAAGAGAAGTTGTTACACAATGCAACCACATCCTCTTCGGAAGAGTCAGAACTGGTTTGTGCAACTAATCCAGGGTTGCATACAGACGCTTGATACTTGTTTTCATTAAATAAAATGTAGGTGGGAAAATTTAATAAGTTTCTTAAACTTGTATATTTAATTTCTTCCGAAAGTATGCAGGAATCAATAATAATGATCTTAAGTTTTCTACAATTAATTTATTTACCTTTATTTTAGAAAATCAAACATGCTATTTGGTTTGAAACTTAGTCATTTATGACACCAGGTTCATTGCTCAAGTGAAAGGCTAGTCCACTAACGTTTCCTAAAAGGTACTGATAGCAATCAATTTTTGCTGCAGAACTCATCTGCAGAGCAAGATCTTACAGGAAACTGTTTGAACAAACACTCAAGGGAACTGAAGATTTTAATAGCAGCAACTGAACAAATATTTCAATTGCAGCACAAAGCTAATAATTAGAGTCCTAAGTATCAAAGGAACATAATGGAAATAAACATTTTGCATTTATTTACCACCTTATCACACTATAATTCAACTGCATGCTGCAGGCTACTTTTGGTGGACATGATGCACAATGTTTTGTAGATTAGCTCAAAAAAGTCCTACTTCAATATATTTTCACTTTAGAAAATGAAACAGTAAAATGTGAAAATAGCAGTGGGGGCTGAATACTTTTTCCAGGCACTGTAGTTTTGCTTCTTGAAGTAGATTCTGTGAAGAATAATGTCCAGGTAACTTTCCATTCAGCAAATACCCTTTCCCTTAAAGGGTATTTTCCCCTTAAAGTCCACTGAAACGGGCAGATAGAGCCTGATCCTAAAGCAGCAGCAGAATAAACAAAACCACAGCAGCATCCTAAAATATCAACCCAGATTATATTAAGTACGAAAGCATGCTTTGAACACATATCAAAGTTGAATTTTTTGAAAGCAGATTGTCAACCATTTTTCATAACATTAACACAATGTTGATACTGACAACAATGTTTTGTCAGCAAGACCAAGGAGCTGATTAATGACTTCATGAGGAGGAAACTGGACGTCCATGAGCCAGTTGTTATCACGGGATCAGAGGTGAAGAGGGTCAGCAACTTTAAACTCCTTCCTGCTATCATCTCAAAAGATCTGTCCTGGATCTAGCACCTGAGTGCTATTACAAAGAAAGCATGGCAATGGCTCTACTTTCTTAGAGGTTTGCATAGATCCAGCATATCATCTAAAACGTTGACCAAATTTGAAGATGTGTGATGGTAAGTACATTGACTGGTTGCATCACGCCTGGTATGGAAACATCAATGTCCTTGATCAGAAAAGCCTATAAAAATTGATGGATACCGTCCAGTCTATCATGGGTAAAACCCTCCCCACCATTGAGCATATCTACATAGAGTGCTGTCACAGCAAAGCAGCATCCATCATCAAGGATCTTCGCCCATTCTAGGCCGTGCTCTCCTCTTGCTGCTGCCATCAGCAAGGTGGCATTGAAGCCTCAGGACCCACACCCCCAGGTTCAGAAACAGTTATTACCCCTCAACCATCAGGGGATAACTTCACTCATGCCAACTCTGAACTGAACACAACCTATGGACTCATCTCGTGTTCTCGATATTTATTAGTTTTTTCCTGTTTGTATTCGCACAGTTTGTTGTCTTTTGCACGTTGGTTGTGTGTCCGTCTTGTGTGCGGTCTGTCATTGATTCTATTGTGTTTCTTTGTACTTACTGTGAATGGCCACAAAAAAATGAATTTCTGGGTTGTATGTGGTAACATGTACATTAATAATAAATTTACTTTGAACTAGAAAGAAGTAAATAACACAAATATGTAAAGTGAAACCAACTGGATATTTCTAATCATAAGCGGCAACCTAATCCCATGGTTTTGAATGATGTAGACATCCACAAGGCAGAACTTGATTACAGTGTTCATCTGAGCTCAAGAGAAGTTAATGACATTCACTAACAATCATTTTAAGGTTAGTACCAATCACCCGAGGGTGGCTAAGAAAACTCTTATTGATTGCTCAGTACAGGAAGCACAAGATGAATTGACCATGACCTCTAGGAATACATTCCATAAACATGCCTATCACATAATAATTTCCCCTTACACAACATTGAAAGGTTTGAGTTCTTCCCCAACACTGCACAGAAGTCATGTAATCTTATACACAGTAGGTGCTCCTGGCATATCTACTTTATATGCTATCCAGAAGCAATCATATCACTTTGTGGCATTTGGCAAAGACATGCAGATAGCACAGGAAGAACAGAGCTGTGACAGGAAGCAAATTCTCTCCACTTTCACTGAAAGGTCTGCCCTCTGTATTAGGCACTGAAGCAGATGAAGGCACAGCACAGTAGCACAGTTGCAGTTGCCTCAAAGCTCCAGCGACCCAGATCAGGTGCCAGCTTCAGCTACTGTCAGTGTGAGTGTGCATGTAACCATGTTGGGTTGCCCCAGGTGCTCCAGTTTACTCCCACACCCCAAAGGCATGCTGGCAGATTAACTGGCTGTTGTTAATTACCCTGAGTGTAGGTAGGTGTTGGGAGAATAGGTGTTGATGAACATATGAGAGAGAACAAGTGAATAGCTAACAGAGAAATAAGTAGGAGGAATAAATTTGTGGGCCAAATGGTTTCCTTCAATTTAATGAGAAAATAAGCAATATTTATCAGATAAAGCCATGGTGTGAATTTATACTTACACGTTCAGCCATTCCATAAGCCAACAGTTTGGGCCTACACCTGAAATCTGTAATAGTTAAAAGTACCACTTTTAAGGTCTGGACAGGTACCATTCTTTTTCCCCTTATGCAATTGCCTGCAGGATGACGTTGTACCACTGCATTGCACACTGGAATTTGTGTAGTGATTGTAATTGATACCCTGCACTGACGCCTTCCAAAATTATTGAACCCTCAGGAACCAGGAGATAAATCATTCAGTGGAGCCATCAAGATTGTCCAAAATGAGCTCATATTAAAGGCAAAAAATTGAAAGAACAGCAGGCTGGACTACTAAGAAATTAACTTATTAACTCTTTGAAGTTTCTAAGCGATTAAACCTAACAGAAAATCATGAATCATTACATTGATTATCATAACTTCCTAAAGATATACATTGATAATGAAAGGTTAATTCAAAACTTCACCTATTAGATATCTATTCATGGTTTGATGGTTTACCTTTTAATGAGAAATCTGCGCTCTGACTCAAAAATACACATTCACATGGAGCTCTAAAGTTAGGAAGAGAACACGTTTTGCAAACTGAAGATTAACACAAAAAAATCAAAACAACTGCAGCCATTGGAAGTCTTAAACAAAACCAGAATACTTATCAGGTCAGACATTACCCATGGAAAGAGAAACAGAGTTAATGTTTCAGGTCAACCACATTTCATCAGAACTTGGTCAAATCTGACATTAACCTTCCAGTTAAAGACAGCACTGGGAAAAAGAAAAGCAATTTTTTCGAACCTCCATTGCATTAGGCTGCAGCAAGTTACAGTAAAAAAGAAACAGTATATTCTTCCTATTACAAAAGAGTACAAAATTTCAAAACTATTAGCAAGTTAGAAACGCTATTAGCCTTTGGTATGTTGCTTGTCAAGGTCACCGTTATGCTGTTGGTGTTACAACTAAGATGAAAATTAATTAATTTACGTAAATAAAATAATTTTCTTTTCACTTTACCCTAGTCAAAGCAATTACAAAACAGAATTTTCCATTGAGCTTCTGGAACTCTGTGGAAGAGACTTAAACAATGCTTGCACATTTGGCTGTATCCAAGAATGCTAAAAGACCTGGCACTTGTGGGAACAGTTGCTGAGAAGATACACTCAATGCATTTACAACAATCACATGTTTTTTTTGCAAAAGTTTAATATTTTTGTGAACACTACTTAAAAAAATAACCTTGAAGTTGTTTGCAGGTGGCAGTTTCAGGACCCTACCAATGTCAAATTGAGGGAGTGGTAGAACTCCTGCCAAAAGTTAAAAGAGCTCAAGTTCCACTCCAGAAATTGAATAAATCACAAACAGTGCAGTTCGACACAGAACGCTGTTCTTCAGATAAGATTCAAGACCAAAGTCACCCCGCTTCCCTGAATGAGTACAAAATATTTCATTTCTTTATTAAAAAGGTGAATGATTGTACTCTACTGAATAATATTCAGCCCTCAATTAATAATCAAAGAACCAATTGTCTGGTCATGTCTTTTTGCTAGAAATTACACACACACACACACACACCTTAAAATGCCAAATAACATTACAGTGCAAATTAAATAGCTTATTTTCATTGGTGAAGGCTCCATTTAAGGAAGTGAAATGTTGACAGGAAGGTTTCAGAATGGCAGCAAATCATTATTTAGTAAAATGTACAATGTTATCCAGCTAGCCTTCACTTAAAAGTAAACTCTGTCAAGAATTATATTTTTGATCCAGCACTTAATATTAGCTTTGAAGAATGACTCAATCTTCATGCCTGAAAAGTGGACAGCATTCATCTGTCTTACTTTCTATGCACTGCACAGGCAAATGATAAACTTGATTCATGCAACTGTAACATAATATAAAACAAGATCACTTGCTTTTTATGGATTCTATTCAAGTAACTCGGAATTAAAATTTTAAAAAACTCATTGAAAAATAATACCAAGAACTAGAACAGGTTAAATGAAGCAATACAGCATGACTCTTACTTTTAGCGAAGTTGATCTTTGTGCAACACAAAATGATAATAAACCTCCGGAGTCTCATTTCACTTCTTTTAAAACTTAATCTTGAACTTTTATACTTCTCTGTTTCTTGCCAATGTTATTTCCCAGACACTTAACACTTATCTATAATTTTTAAATTTTGCTACTCAATCCAACATTCACTATGTAGACTTCAATTACAGTAAATTCCACTTAAAACAACGCAATATCTTGGTTACAAAGTACCTCATACAATATGGAGAAGTTAAACATGAGAAGGACATTCATAACATCCAGTCAGATTCATACATCCTCTTAAGTATTTTTAGTTCACAGATAATAGTCCAGAGTAGTAATTCCATTAGCGATTTTAACCAACCCCACCAAGGGTCAATGTGCAAATGATTTGCTAACCACCTCTTTATCACATTCAGCAGTTTTACTAATAGTTTCTTTTTACTTAATATTCCTTAGTTAATCCCAAAAGACACAATTTACAACTAAAAATTCTACAGTATCTCTTATCTTATTTTGTTTTAAAAGCTTTTAAATTGACAACCTCTCCTCCTCCACTCTCACCCTGAACACCGGCGTGCCACAAGGCTGTGTGCTGAGCCCTCTTCTGTACTACCTTTTCACCTACGACTGCATTCCTGCACACAGTTCTAACTTCATAATCAAGTTCGCAGACGACACCACGGTAGTTGGCCTGATCTGAGGGGATGACGAGACGGCCTACAGGGATGAGGTCCAGCACCTGGCCGTGTGGTGTGCTGACAACAACCTGGCCCTTAACATCCAGAAGACCAAGGAGATCATTGTGGACTTCAGGCATGCTAGGAGCCACACTCACATCCCCATCTACATCAACGGAGCTGTAGTGGAGCATGTATCAAGCTTCAAATTCCTTGGTGTCCACATCTCTGAGGATCTCACCTGGTCCCAGAACTCCTCCATCCTGATCAAAAAGGCGCAATGGCGCCTTTATTTCCTGCGGAGCATCAAGAAAGCTCACCTGTTTCCCAGGATACTGACGGACTTTTACTGCTGTACCATTGAGAGCATACTCACCAACTGCATCTCAGTGTGGTATGGCAATTGTCCTGTATCGGACCGTAAAGCACTCCAGCGAGTGGTGAAAACTGCCCAACGGATTATCGGCACCCAATTGCCCACCATTGAGAACATCTACCATAAACACTGCCTGGGCAGGGCAAAAAGCATTATCAAGGATGCATCTCACCCTAACCATGGACTTTTTACTCTCCTCCCATCCGGTAGGCGCTACAGGAGCCTCCGCTCCCGAACCAGCAGGCACAGGAAGAGCTTCTTCCCTGAGGCTATGACCCTGCTGAACCTCACATCACAGCGCTGAGCAGTACTGCACCCATATTGTACTGTCTCAGTACTTTTATATTTGTGTGCTGTAGCACTGACTTTTTATTCACAGTTATTTTGTAAATAACACTATTCTTTGCATTTCTAGTCAGATGCTAACTGCATTTTATTGGCTTTGTATCTGCACTCGGCACAATGACTATAAAGTTGAATCTAATCTAATAAGGCGCATTGTTGGAAATGCAGTTGCTGAGAGAGTTTGCTGCCGATTCTCGAGTCAGGGAACTTGAAATAAAAAGCAACACTTCAGACTGACTGTAACATCAAAATAACAACATTTAGTTTCCCCTCTTGCTGTGGAAGGAGCAGTAAGTCTCTCCCTTGTTAGTGAAAGCCTGTGTGATGTCAAAATGTTGGAATGAACTATTAGTTTTTGATGTACTGTAGATCATGGTCTTTCTTTAGGGCTTTGCTGTTGCTTGCATGGTGGGTGGTGGGAACGCTGATGCTTTCTGCTAGAATAATTGGGGGAGGGGAGGGGGAGGGTTGATGCTACTTTCAAGGATGTCTGTGAAAAGTAAGAATTTCAGGTTGCATAGTGTATACATTCTCTGATATTAAATGGAACTACTGAACTACTGAACTAGAACATTAAAAGTAATATCAGCCAGTAAACAGTCACACTAAAAATTCTGGGTTACCTTTCATATTGAATTTACTTCTCTGTTCAAAGTACAGTGCAATTTAGCTACGTATAAGTATGTACAGATGTTTCAACTACATATGGTTTCATCCAGTTATTGTAATCATCACTTACAAGGTTCATATTTGAATAATGAGAAAGATGAGAATCTACTTATCTATCAAACAGTATTCCACTATCAAGATAATAACAGAAAACACTGGAAGTACTCAGCAGACCTGAATCAACTTCTCAGGTTGAAGATCTTAAGTCATTGCTGGAAAAGGGATATCCTGAGATGGCTTAACTTCCAGTTATGACAAAGGGCAGTCAACCTGAAACATTTACTAGTGCACTTTCCACAGATGTTGCCTCAACTTCTACTTTTATTTCAGACATCCAGCATCTGCAGCTTTCTTTGAATTTCAATTGCACTGCTGAAGGAATGCAAGACAGTTAAATCTACTGGCAATTAAAGTGGTAGAAGCAAATGGAATTAACAAAACGCTTAGGCAGGTACACCAAAATGACAATATGGTCTTGGCAAGTAGGATTAAGGAGAGTAGCATTTAGACATAAGAACATGCAGGGTATTGGAAAATACGGATCATGTGCAAGCAGATAGGTTTAGTTTAATCTGGTATCATGGTCAGCAGATATTACGGCCAAAGGGCCTAGTCCTGTTTTGTACTGTTCTATGTTCTAAAAGTGCATTAATGTTGCATATTAATGTCTCTGAGTTAAAAACATTCTTTCTGTCTTGAAAAGAGTTAGGAATCCCCAATCCTATACTAAACCAATACATTTAACAGCCTCTAACAATTTCTCTATTTCAAGCTAAAATCATTATGTTATTTAGTCCACTGACTGCACAGGCTCCCACAGGGATCAATCCCATCAGTGTCACTGTCCCATTCTTTCCCCATTCCCTTAAAATATTTTTTTACTTAAGTTCCTTTTGAAATTTGTGATCAATTCTATTCCCACCATCTTAACAAAGCAGAGAGCTCCATATAATAACTGCTCTCCATGTAAGGAAAAAGCAGATTTCACTGCACTCTCTTGTATCACTTACTCGTCATTATAAATCTGTGCCCCTAATTCTTGAACCATCCACTAATGGAAACAGCTTTAGCTGTCTGTTTATTCTATCAAACTGTCTTGATATTGTATAGCTTTATTTCAAATGTTCTCTCAATCTTCTTTGCTTAATAGACAGTCTAACCTTCAAACTGAAATTCCTTATCCCTGGAACTATTTTGGTAAATCTTTTCTGTACCCTCTGCAGACCTTCACAAATGCAATACTCCACCTGTGACCTAAGCACGATTTTCTAAACATTGAACATAACTTCCCTGTTTTTGTACTCATTGCCACATATTACTCAGCTCAGGATACTGCAGAGAAGCCACTTCAAGAAGCAGATGGTCAAGAATGGGGCATACATTTATAATGATGTTCTTCCAACATGCCCTGTCACCTTCTAAAATGTTGTGAGGACGTGCTGGTATTTTTGTATTTTTGCACATTTTATTCCATATCCATACTTCAACCACAAATTTAATTTTATATAACTCTTAATTTTTTATAATTGCTGAATGTTTTGTCGCATATCCCACCGGCACATCTCTGTTTTTCAGCAAATCCTATAGAACAGTGCCATTTTAGGTGTCACCTCTTCATACTTATTCTGATTAAGGTGTATTACTTTATTTTCCTTCAGAAATGCTCAGCTCATTAAATTAGCTTTTCTATTTCCTCCTGTCCTTGCCATTGCCACCGCCACCATACCTCGCGTTGAGGCGATAGAACATCATTCTACCTTCCTCACACATTAATTATCTATTTTCAAGCGATCTATTCCTTCATCTACTTTCAAGGAATGATCTGAGCACTGACCCATGGAGAACAATATGATCTAACTCTCTCTGTCTCTGCTTTGCAGAAGTTTCTGTGAATCATAACTCAATAACAACATTTGTTTTATCAAAAACTTTTTATAAGAACACAAGAAAAGAAAAAGAGTAGGTGTAGGCCATAAGGCTCCTTGAAGCTGTTCTGATGTACAGTAAAATTGTGGCTGGTCTGATCTTGACAGCACTTTCTACAATGTTCTGGAAAAAATACTAAAGTTCCTGTATTCCAAGTGTCCATCCATCTTTTGAGGCAGATGAATTCCAAAGATTCATAGCTTTGTGCAAGGAGGATCCTCTTCATCGTTGTTTTAAATTGGAAACCGCTTATACAAAAAAAATTATTCCCCCCTCCCCACCACACCCCCAGGTTCTACCTTCTACTATGAAGGGAAACATCCTCACTGCTTTTACTGTGCCACATTTCCCACAGAATCATTCTTTCAAAATATCACTTCTCATTTTTCTAAATACCAAGAACATATAGTATTCCAGCTGTGAATTCATCAACAAGTACAATATTACTCTTGTATTCCAACTTATTTGCAGGATTCCATTTGCCTTCCTAAATACTTAAATTTATGTGCATCCTATTTAAAAATGCAAACACGAGGAAATCTGCAGATGCTGAAATTTCAAGCAGCACCCATAAAAGTTGCTGGTGAACGCGGCAGGCCAGGAGGCATCTCTAGGAAGAGGTACAGTCGACGTTTCGGGCCAAGACCCTTCGTCAGGACAAAGGGTCTCGGCCTGAAACGTCGACTGTACCTCTTCCTAGAGATGCTGCCTGGCCTGCTGCGTTCACCAGCAACCTTTATGTGTGTTGTCTGCATCCTATTTGTTGTATTTCACCCAGATTGGTTTAAAATGTTGCTGCCTCATCTTTTTTTATTTAAACAATATCCTGGTTTTCTGCTCATACCCTCTTCTCATTACTACCACCAGGGAGGAGGTACAAAACCTGAAGATTTTGGATCAGCTTCTTCCCCTTTGCCATCAGATTTCAGAATGGTCCATGAACACTACTTCACTATTCCTCTTTTGAACTATCTACTTATTTATTTATTTGTTTACCATTGCAATTCATAATTTTTATGTGTTGTACTGTACTGATGCCAGAAAACAACAAATTTCATGACATATATCAGTGACATACCAGATTCTGATTCAGATTCAAAAATGGTAACCCTCACGTTATCCTCCATCTACCAAAGTTTTCCCCACTACCTTAACCTATTGTTTTTCCTTCACAGTTTCTTTGTCTTTCTCTCAGCTCTTTTCAGCATTCCTGGCAGCCAGCAGCAATACCAACTTGCTTTGCCACCTATCTTTGTGCTGCTGACATAACTGCAACAATACACTTGTTCCTTCCATCTCAAAGTTCAGAGTAAACTTATTATCAAAGTACATATGTTAGCATATACTAACTTGAGTTTCATTTTCTTGCAGGCATTTACAGGAAAAAAGCAACACAACTTTACAAAAAAAACTATACATAAACAAAGACTGGCAGACACCAATGGAAAAAGACAAAACTGCAAATAAAAACAGTGAGAACATGAGCTGTGGTACTGGAAAGTGCACCTGTAGATTGTAGAATTAGTTCAAACTAGTGGCGAATGAAATTATCCACGCTTGTTCAGGAGCCTGATGGTTGTAGGATAATAACTGTTCCTGAACCTTGGGGTGTTGGACTTAAAACTTCTGTACCACCTGCCTGATGACAGTGGCGGGAAGAGAGAACGGTCTCGATGGTGGAGATCTTTGATGATGGATGCTGCTTTCTTGTGGCAGGGCTCCTTATAAATGTAGTCATCTGGAAGGCTTCATCTGTGATGCACTGGGCTGTATCCACCACTTTCTGTAGTCTTTTCCATCTTCTCATCATTGTAGACTGTAAATAGTTGAGGCAGCAATGCTCTGCGGTAACCCACTAACTACAACTTGCCAACCTGAAAGTGATCTATTTCTCCAAACTTTTTTTGTTTTCCATTAACTAACTAATGCTCTGTCCAAGCTGATATTAAACCCAATGCTATGGATGCTATGGATCTGCAGTAATTAATACTGGTCTAGTATAACTAGTCCATGCAGCATCAGACTGGCAACAAGAGTGTCAATGCTTGAAAGGGTCAGGAAATACATTGCCAATATATATGACTGCAATGTGCACAAAACATTGGTATACAAGCTTTTCACAAACTTCATTTAAAATGCTTGCATGTCTGCAGTCATTACTAAACTATAAGTTACTAGCTTTAAGTATGTTCCACTGTTTTTCTCAATTCTCAAAATCACCAAGGTTAATCAGGCAATATTTTATACACTAACGTAGTAATAATTTCCAGCAAATTATTTTGGGAGATGCTTCCCTACTCAGGATGGGAAATTTAAAAACCTATCAAAAGATAGTCTAGTATGTACCGGCCTTATGTACCTGCAATAATCATTCACAAAACAACACTGCTAAAGACCTATGCACCTACAATAATCATTCACAAAACTGCTAAAGACCTGAAAACCAGATTAGTTTCAATCAAATACATCAATGTTGAAAGAAGCAAGGTGAGGGAACCAAAGGGCTAAGAAGTAGAAACAGAATATGTGGAATATTTTAAACACCATTAAATTATATAAATCTTTTGTTCTTCTTGAAAGCTGTCAGAATTGCACCACTATTACTGAAAAATATTAATTGAATGTCATTGAATTCCATTTTATCTGTGACTGGTTATGCATTTATAAGCAACTTCCATATACTGTGCCTGCCAGAGCATCTCAAAGTGCTTTATAATTGACATGGCATCTCAAGCCTCCCTCTGTACTCATTGTTGAAATGCAGGACATACAACAGCCGATTTACACACAAACCTAAACATAATAACAACTTAATGGTCTGCTTTTGTAATTTTGTGTGAATTGTGAGACCATGAACACACTGATACCTTCTGCTCTTCTTTGAAAAAAAAGGTAAACATTAATGCAAACGAAGGCACCATCAGCAATGGGGAATTTCCTCAGCAATGCTTGAGAGAATAGATTTTTAATCTCAAGTATCTTGAATTGGGGATTTGAGGCAGGGAACTGCAGGGAATTGAACTCAGAACCTTCCTAGTCAGGCAAGAATGATAATGACCAAGATACAGCTAATGAAATTTGGTTTGACTTTTAAAGATCGTGAGATATGCATCATGTTTATAATATATTCATAAAATTAAAAAATCTCAAAGCTATTGAACTAACAGCGTGGTACAAATATCCGAGAAAAATTCCACTTCAAATGTATACAGCTAACTATATTCAACCCAATCATAAATCATAATCGATAATTCCGATGGGCCTCACCATTTACCTCGGAGTGCCTTACTTTCCAATGGAAATCTCACCTGTATAAAGAGTGCTGATATAAAATGTTCACCACGTCAGGATCGATCTTACCTTGATGATGCTGCTCCTCCGAGGGATGCCTGTTTTTCCATCTTGGGATGGTGCTGTTGCTGGTGAAGGTGTGTGTGTGTCTGCTCTGGGACCTATCGCTGCAGTCACCGGCTCTTCTCCCACACAGTCTCCGTTAGATACAGCTTCAACTCCTTCCTTTTTGGCCCAGGAGGGCGAAACAGAACACGAAGGCACCAGAGACGGGACACCACGTTCCGCCTTTCCTTCCGCCATGGCTTTCTTTTTTTCAAAAAACAACTTACAAAAACAAAACTAAACAGGGCAAGGTAGACTTTCAATTCTTTAAATTAAAAGAAGAGAAACGGCGATTGTCTACAACGTGCATGGTATATAAATTATACTGCTAAATTGCAAGAAAATATCCAAATACGTGTTGAAAACCTCCCGCTATAATAGTGACAGTCCCTCTTGCACACGAACCAACTGCTGCCACCAACCGAAATTCTTCTCAGCTCGCAACACGGGAACAAAACGTATCACAAAGCCGCAACATTTACATTTCTGCGCCTCTGATGTTATCTCGACCAATCCATAAGAGGGATGCACTAGAGTTGCAGATGCAGGATTTCAATACCCAAGCAAGTAATGCAGCGAGCTCCAGCTGCACTCGCCTTGACAGTCCAGGACTCCGGTTGCGTCTGTTTCCCCGGTGACAGGCTCGCGCTCCACCTCGCTGATTGACAGCTCTCGCCTTGTTTTTTCGCACTCTTGCAAAGGGGCGGGACCTCGAGATGTCAATCATCGGGCAGGCCGCCGGCTCCTGCCAACAAGGAAGCACCTGATCGTAACAATCCCCCCTGGCCCCGCCCCTGCACACACACCTTCTTCCTGTCACAGAAGAGCGCGCTGCCAGTCATGCTTCCAATTGGAGGAAGAAGAGAACAAAGGAAGAAAATGATTGGCTATTGCATCACAATTGCGAACGTTTTATCGCAAGGCTGCTGCTGTTGGTATTGACTAATAAGCCTAACTGGGCGAGTAACATTGAAACTGTCTTAGACTGAGAGAGAAGAACTGAAAATATTTTAATTCGTTTTAGCGTGTGATGATAGTAAAGTGCATTTGAGCAGTTTGTCACCGATGTGACTTGCTTTATGCGTGAGAGTGCAAGCAGTTACAGATTCAGGGGTGTTCACATTTCGGATGGCCCGTTCTAGGCCCAGCACTTAGATGCAATCACGGCAAAGCCGCCAGCTTCTGCATAAAAGCTTGGCATGCCACTACATTTTCTAACAAACTTCTACAGATGTACCGTCGAAAACATCCTGACTGGTTGCATAATGACCTAATCAAAGAGCCACCACCATAAGGGTCTTTGCCCTCTTCTCACTTCTACCATTAAACGGGAGGTAGAAAGCCTGAGGACCCCATCACTAGGTGCAGGAACAGTTAGTTTCTTATGATCATCAGGTTCTTGAACTTACTTGTACAACCCTGTACCTTAGCAATGGAATCCTATGAACCGCCTCTTACACTGGCAATGCTTGTTTCTGAATGTCCTTTTGTTTTGTACTGACTTCTCTCTATTCAGATATAATGTATATACATTATGTTTCATTGTTAGTGTTTTCTCTGTACCAACATGCTTGTGATGCTGCTGCTTTTTTTCATTGTACCGATATTTTTGCAATACTTGTGCACATATTTAAACTCAACTTGACGTCTTGGGAAAGTAACTTCCTGCAATAAATTTTAAATAAAAGCAGAAACTGCTGAACAACACTCATCAGTTTAGATAGCATATGTAGAGAAAGAAACAAAGTTTTGAATTGGGGAAAAAGAAAAAAAACGTAATTTTAAACTGCAGAATAAGAGGTAGGAGGGAATGCTGAGGTCAGTTCATATGAGTAAATGAGGCAATTAGAGGGTGATTATGCTTCTTTATCTGTGTTAAGTCTTGCATTATGTCTATGCCGTGTGTTGTCTGTATCATTTTAGGGTCATGGGACAAAGCAAGCAGGTCTCACTGTACCGAGAGAACTGAGCTCAAATCACAAATAGACAACTTACAATACAAATAGCCAGTTCTGATATGGAAAGGAAAAGTAAGCTACCTGCAGTTGTAGAATTCAGTAATGAGTCTGGAGGACTGCAGTGTGCCAGATGGCTGATGAGGTATTGTTCCTCAGACTCGGTAGGTCTTTACTTAGTAATGCAGAAGACAAGTTATAGTGGGATGGAGAATTAAAATGGCAAGCAACTGAAAACTCACAGTCATTTTCATAGATTGTGCATATGTGCTCTACGAAGTGATGACTCAACTTTGATCCACTAGATATGAATAATGCTGCCCCATTAGCCTTTTATACCTGTTAATGACATTTTGAAGTTCCATTCTCTGTTTAATTCATCAGTTTTGAAGATTTGAGGATTTAAAACTAGAAGATTTTAAGAGTTGATAGTAAGTGTCCAGGAGTTAGGGTGAAGGGTAAGCCTGGCAAGTTTAGCGAACCCTAGCTGATAGGTATTAAGAAATCATAAATTGGGTCTAAGAGGTCAGGATTGAGCAAATCCCTCGATGACTACAAAAAGTGAAAGAATACTCTTAAGCAGCAAATCAGAATGGCAAAGAGAGGACATGAGATGCATCTGGCAGGTAAGGTTAAAGATAATCTCAAGAGATTCTATAGCTATATGGAGAGTAGGATGGTGGCTACAGAGAGAACAGGTCCCTTTAGAGAACAACAAGGCTGTCTATGTCTTGAGCCCTGGGAGATAGGTGTGATTTTTAATGAGTATTTCTTCTTGATGTTTACCGAGGATAAAATTATGGTTGCCTGAGAAATAAGGGAAAGAAGTATAGATGTTTTTTGGGACATTCACATTACCAGGGAGGAGGAATTTGCAGCCTTACAGCGCATTTGGTATGCCTGACTGAATGCATTCTTGAACAATGAGGGAGGCTGGAGATGTAACTGAGGAGCCAATATGGAGATTATTGCTTCAGCACTAGCCACTGGTGAAGTTCCCAACGACTGGAAGGTGGCCGATGTTGTTCCATTGCTTAAAAGGGGTCGCAAGGCTAAGGCAGGGAACTGCAGGCTGCTTAGCCTGACATCAGTAGTGGGGAGGTTACTGAAGAAAATTTTGGGGGACAGCATCTACAAGTATTTGGATAGTCAGAATCTGATGAGGAGGAGTCAGCATAGTTTTGTGCATGGAGAGTTAGTTTTGCTTGACAAACATTTTACAGTTTTCTGAATAGGTAATCTAAAAGATGGCTGAAGGGAGCATAGTGGATGTAGTCTATATAAACTTAAGCAAGGTTAGCTCCCATTGAATCCAGGAAGAGCTAGATAGGCAGATTCAAAATGGATTCGTAGGTACAAAGCAGAGCATGATGGATGAAGGTTCTTGAAATCGTGGCTAGTGACGACTGGTAGTTGGTGTTAAGACAGTTGGGATTTCTTATTTATATAAAGGATATAGATGTGAATGTGAAATGCTTGATCAGTACATTTGTGGATGTTTTTGATAGTGAAGTAGGTTATTCTGGAGTATTGTGTGCAGTTTTGGTCCCCTAATCTGAGGAAAGACATCCTTGCCATAGAGGGAGTACAAAGAAGGTTCACCAGATTGATTCCTGGGATGGCAGGACTTTCATATGATGAAAGACTGGATGAACTAGGTTTATACTCATTGGAATTTAGAAGATTGAGGGGGGATCTAATTGAAATGTATAAAATCCTAAAGGGATTGGACAGGCTAGATGCAGGAAGATTGTTCCCAATGTTGGGGAAGTCCAGAACAAGGGGTCACAGTTTGAGGATAAAGGGGAAGCCTTTTAGGACAGAGATTAGGAAAAATTTCTTCACACAGCGAGTGGTGAATCTGTGGAATTCTCTGCCACAGGAAACGGTTGAGGCCAGTTCATTGGCTATATTTAAGAGGGAGTTAGATATGGCCCTTGTGGCTAAAGGGATCAGGGGGTATGGAGGGAAGGCTGGTGCAGGGTTTTGAGTTGGATGATCAGCCATGATCATACTGAATGGCGGTGCAGGCTCGAAGGGCCAAATGGCCTACTCCTGCACCTATTTTCTATGTTTCTATATTTTAGATTACAGGGGAATCTCAATCAGTTAGGTAAGTGGGCTGTGGAATGACAAATGGATTTTAATGTCAATAAGTGTAAGGTGATTTCTTAATATCTGTCAGCTAGGGTTCGCTAAACTTGCCAGGTTTACCCTTCACCCTAACTCCTGAACAGTTACTATCAACTTTTAAAAGTGCTGACAGTGCTCCTTACCAACTTTATTTTCTGAATTGTAAAAATTATATTGATTTTAATATTCCTTACGTTCTATTTAATACTTACCTCCCTGTTTTGTCTGCTTTTATTATCTTTTGGATTTTACTCACTTTCCATTATCTCCACTGTTCTTGCAGTTATTATGCATTTTCTTAATGTTTAATAGAGTCCATCACCTCTTTCAGGGAAGGAACCCTTCCTTCCTTATCCAGTCAGCTTAGATGTGACTTTAAACACACTAGTGTATAGGTCATTAGGCAAGAACAATAAATTTGGCATTTTTAGTGGCGTCTGTTACCCATGAATAAACAATAAAAAGTGAATTTCAGTGATCCATTTTTTTTCTGAAAATCTAAGCTCTTGCCTTAAGGATATCATTTGGCTCTCTATCATTACATTCATTTTTTATCACCTCCAAATGAACCATAAAATATTGTGAAACAAAATGATCCAATTCAAAGAGAAATTTCTGGAAAAAAATCAGAGAGAGATACAGAGTTAAAATTTCAGTTCAATGACCTTTCATTAGGACTGGAACATGTTGGAAGTGTTCCTGTAACCTACACCAGTTAATGAAGCTGTGATGTATGCAAAGTCAAATGTTAAATTGGCACAATATTCCTGTCGAATTTAATGTAGACATCTATAAAAGAAAGGTTATTGTTACCTGGAAATAAATACAAAGTAGTTGTGATTTTCATCCCAATTGAATGCAACCACCTGATTAGCAGCACATGTTTGGGAGCTGCACTATCTAGTTAGTACATACTGTATGATGGGGAATGAGACTAAAATAACTAAAGATTTAAAGAATTGTGTAACTTAAATGTAACAATACATGCACAGGTTAACACTCGTGTTAACCACAGTAGGAATCTTTGGTTTTATAACTACATCATGCAGAATATGCTGAGAACTGAGACAATATGTAAATAATATTTCATTAAATTAGCCTTGTGCAGCAACTGTTAATACAATAAATTGCCAATTTGTTATTTAAAAAGTGAACCAATGCAAAAACAAATCTGCCTAATCTGTAAATTGATGGAAACAAGGATATTTGAGCAATTGACAGACCACACAATGATTTGTATGAGAAAGATAATGATAAACAATGGTCGAACTAGGTGCTGACCTTGGTGAAGTTAAAAGATCATTTGGAGTTTTCAGTACCGGTGACATTTTTAACCACCAGAACTAATGAAATTTAAAGTTTGATTGAGTATCACTTGTCTGAGTATTGGGGAATTAGGCTAAGCACATGGGGAAAAAGATGCACACAGACTTAAAGGCACAGGGAGAAAGCGAACAGTTTGAAGATAATGCCGCCTGTGTGCAAGGGGCTCCAGTGACCAGGGCAGTCAGCTATTTGTTAACTATCAACTATTATGCGCAGAGAGGTACAGAATGTCCTACTAAATAAACACGCAATCTTTTATTCAAGCTGCCATTGCTGTTTATTTCATCTTGAAGCAAAACTGCCTTTAGAATATTCATTTGTAAAACTGCTTTTGATGTAACTTTGATATATCCTAGCAATTATTTTAAGTTTGATGCAGTTAATGTGTTACATTTATTTTCAAAATCAGACAATTTTACTGTAAATTACAGGAGAACTTGCTATGTTTTGTAACTCCAAAACATAAAACTAATTGAAAGGAAACAGGGAGCCAGGACTGTAGTGTCTTAGTTTCATTTTTACTTTAAGCGAGACGTGCTCATAGGACATGATGGTGTGATGATATATGCTATTCACATACTTTTACATATAACCTGTAATGAACTATTTAAATGAACAAGAATGACAAATCAAATAGTATATTCACAATATTACTCAAATATTATTGAAATATAAATACACAACACTCCTCCCTACTTAGCTATAAACTCCATCTCAATATAAGAGAGCATTTCAGCTTATATTGTATACCACATAATACAAGCACTATATAGGCATCCACAGCATAATAAATTTTAAATTGACCCATTCAGGCCTGAAGAGTTAAACACTGTGGAGGCTCTCCTACTCTTGTGGGATAACATCTTTCTTGATAAGGGGGATCACTCTGTGACTGCAGGAAGTGGTTCTGACAGCTCTAGACACCTTTCCTCTCCAACAATTAACTCTGCTCTCCTTAATTGATTGATGCGTTGACTCCAGGTGATATCAGAGAGAGATCCAGTTCTGACAGTAATCATTCCAAGTGCTCACTTTTGATCGCATCTGTAGACCCTCGCCAGGGCTGCTTGTCCAGGAGTGAAACAATGAACATCCTTTTTGAGGGGCCTTTAATTTGTCTCAGCTATTCGCTCTGCATACTCCTACTGAGATTGGGTTTGAGGAGATCCAAGCGTGAATGCAAGGGACAACCCAAGAACAGCATAGCTAGTGAGTTTTTGGTTGTGGAGTGTGCTGCACTGTGATATGCAAGGAAAAATTTGGCAAACTTCTGATTCAGTATCAGTGTAGTGTAGTTCTGCTGATAGCGTTCTAACTGCACTCTTCAGACTCTGGACAAATCTTTTCGTCAAGCCATTGTAGCTGGCTGGTAAAGTACAGATATAATCTGTCTTATTCCATTCACTTTTAGCAATGACTGAAACTGTTCCACAACCAACTGTGGTATATTGTCGCTGACTAAGTGTCCTGGAACACCAGTCCTTGAAAAGAGGCTTCTCAACAAATCAACAGTGTACGGGGCTGTAGTGGAGGCTACTGGGAATACTTCTGGCCACTTCGTAGCTGCATCCACTGCTACACTGCTACCAATAAAGTTGGTACCAATAAAACCCGTGAATGGTCAGCAAAATCTAAATGAAGCCTCTGCCCGTGCATTGCCGGCTATTCCTAGGGTTGGAGGGGTGCAGCTATTGGCATCATCTGGGCATGCTGGCATCCCAAACAGTGCCTGATGAGCTGCTCGATCTGCTGATTTATCCCAACCCACCTAATAGCTCCTCTAAAATTTAGCACACGGCTTTAATGGTAAAACAACTCTCAAACCCCACCTAAGGTAAATCCTGTCAAGGCCAAGTTCATCCTGGTGCTGTTAAAAATGGGCGAGCTGAGGCTTCCGTTGCATATTCCAGTCTCTTGGGTAGCCATGTAGACCTAAGAAAGTGTGGAGTCTTTTCTGGCTTCCTGGGGTCCTTTCGATCACTTCCACTGTTCTAGGGAAAATACATCAAGAGGAGTGTACTCTTTGGTAAATTTTTAAGGTATTTCCTTTTCCAAGGGTAAATGGGACAATCCATCAGCATTTCCATGATCAGTCATCCTCTTGAATTTGATCTTGTAGTTGTGTCCTCCAAGAAACAGAGCCCATCTCAGTATTCATGCTGCTGCTGTTAATGGGACACCCTTCTGTGGATTGAAAATGGATACTAAGGGTTGATGATTAGTAGTGAGGGAAACTCTTTCCCATACAAGTACTGGTTGAAACTAGGCTCAAGACCTCTCTCTCAATCTGTGCATAATTTTCTCTGGAGCGGTAAGGGCATGTGATACAAAGGCCGTGGAACATTCACTTCATCACCCTTAATGTGTGACATGACTGCACCTACACCATAAAGCAAGGCATCCTAGGCAAGCTTCCCTGGACAATGTGGATCACAACCTGTAAGTACAGTGTCTGACATCACCGTTTCTTTTACCTTTCTGAAAGCCACCTCACACTGCTTTGCCCATTGCCATTTCTTCCTGATCTGTAGTAATGAGTTCAAGGGGTGGAGCACAGTAACCAGGTTTGGCAAGAACCTGTTACAGTAATTCACAAATCCTAAAAAGGGCCACATCCTTTAACCTTGGGCACCAACAATGGGTTGAATTTTCTCAACCCACCGGAGTAAATTTTATGTGTCAATGCTTGGTTTAAAGAATTCACATCTGTTGCATCAGTCTCTGAGCCTACAATCTCCTAATCTTTTTAACACTGTCTTGAGGTTTTAGAGATGTTCCTTGTCACCCTTACCAGTAACAATGATATCACCCAGGTAACATTAAGTTCCTGGACTGCCTGGTCCATTGGGTTCCGCCAGTGTGCAGCTGCAGATGCTACTCCAAATATAAGCCTATTATAGCGATAAAGCCCTTTGTGTTTATGATGAGAAACACTTTGGACTCTTCTTCCTTTTCCATCTGTAGGTAAGCCTCAGCTAAGTCTGCTTTGCTGAAGTGTTCCCTTCCAGAAAGGTTTCAAAGATATAGTATCTATCCTGGGCAGATGGTGTTGATCTACCTTCATTACTGGTTGATGGTGACCTTAAAATCACCACAGATCCTGACAGAACCATCCTTCTTGGCTACTGGGCCCACTACCATTGCCCATGAGCTCCAGTCATCCTTGGGAAGAATTCTTTCAGTCTCCAAGCAAACTGGCTCATGGAAGGTATAAGGAACCAGATGTGATTTGCAAAACATGGGTGTGGCATTTTCATTTAACACTATTTCACCTTTGATATGTTTGAGTTTTCCAATACCACCCTTGACCACTGCCATGGCATCATCCAATAGCTTGCTTAATTTGCTTTCATTTAACTCTTTTGCAGGAGATGTGGTATGCAAATGGTGGCTAGATCTTGAATCAAGTTGTAGTTGTCTCTGCCAATCACATCTCCAGAATGTTGGCCCTCCTGTTTTTACCACAACAAATGCAATGTTTCTTGGTGGTTGTTGTATTTTACTGTTACGAATGTCAATCCCACAGGTATTATTATTTCTCCAGTATAAGTTCTTTGTTGGATATGTGCAAGTTCCAGTTCAGTACATTTGAAATGCCGTTCAAACTCATTTTGTGGAATGACTGAAACAGTTGAGCCAGTGTCTAATTCAATTTTAATTAATTTGCATTCACTTCTGGTGTAAGCCATATTGCTCATCTCTTGTTAGTTTTTATATTGTGAATCTCAAGGCTACTCAGTCCTGAATCACTCGCAGCATTATCAGATTTTTCATCAACAGCATGCAGGTTAGTGATCTTTTTGAAACTGCAACATAACTTCTTATCTTTTCCTCTTCACTGTGCAGTCCATTTATTTTTGTCTTCCCAACGTGTTGTTTGCATGTGCCCAACTTTGTTGCATTTTCTGCGAGTTTTGCCCTTAAACTTGTGTTGGACTCTCAGTATACTAGATGGACTGTTAACTGTTAATAGCTTGTTATCAAAATGGCTCCTCTGAAGTGTTATATTAAAATGCCTTCTCATAATGTTAACTGCTGAGCAAAGGGTTCTCTGTAACTGCAATGTTTGGGTTATACAGCGTGATACTGGGAATTGAATTCATCTGTTAGCCAATGGAAGTCATGTTCTGTAACTTGTATATGTGTGCTGAGTTGAGGAGCGCGGGCTTTTTGGGGAGGCGAGCCGAGAGGACGGATGTGTAAGGAACGGACAGTGGTTCCCGGGCGGCGGACACCAACCTCAGGGGTTCGGAGGGTGGCCGGAGTCTCGGAAGGACATTGTGGATGAAATCGGAGGTGTGAGCTCCAATGTATTAAAATATTATGTGCACAAGACTGATAAGTTACTTATGTGGCGCCTTTTCTTGTAGTTGTTTCTACTAACCCATCACCAGAAATTTGCTATAAAGTATAATTCTTTACTCACACTTTGTATATTGTTTCATATTTGCATCGTGGCTGATCATTGGGCGACTCACACCTTATCCACACCAAAGCAATTGGCGGGGTTGACGGCTATTCACCCTAGGCAATGGGGGGGGGTCAGTGGGGCAAAGACCCTTACATTTTGGGGCTCGTCCGGGATTTGAATTCTGCAGGATAAGGGGTAAGTCGCCTGGGCTGAATTAAAAGGGATGGACGTGGATAAGATCGAACTTTGGTGTGAGATCGAGGATGTCCCGATTACTCATGCCCGCGTATTAAGCGGGGTGGATATACGTACCCCGGATGATATGTTAATTCGGTGTTTGAGTACAGTCAGAGCTATCGGTAAGGTTGAGATTGTAAGCAGAAAGATTGGTAAAGCGGGCGACTCAGCCTTTGTGCTGGTACAGACGGGTGCTGGCGTCAAGGACTTGGGACTGCCGCCATGTATCGGTGACCTCGGTGAGGCGGGGCCACGGGGACGCGACGTGTCAACGAGGCACTGTGTGGTGTGCCCAGTCGAAGCCCAGGGTGGTGCGGCCGGGTGAAGTAGCGAGAGTGATGGGGATCCCTAGATTCCCGGGGGTGCCTGAAGGTGAAGCCCTTTTAGTGGACACCCCGGAAGATCTGGAAGGGGAGTCGAGATTCCCTGCTGGGGTGCTGGTGAGACCCGAGCTGCAGAAGCCCTCGGTGGTACAGGCACGCAGGCTAGTGGTGATCGTCAGGAACACTACGGCATGGGAGGTCACCTTCAAGCGAGAGATGCCTCCGGCGCATTTGTTCCCGGTGACGGTGATGCATAGCGCCCCCGTGAGGCCAGTTGGAGAAGAGCAGACGGGAAAAAGGCCTAAGTTGACTGCTGAAGCTTTTAACTTTGGGGCATCACCTGTACCGGAGGGTTGGAAGCGGAGGCTGGTGGAGAAGATGTTGATGATGTCAGATATTTTTTCCCTTGACGAATTTAATGTGGGTTGTTCCAGGAGCACTCGCCACACCATATGGGTGACTGAGGATACTCCATTTAGAGAACGATTACGACGACTGGCTCCTGCAGATGTGGAAGACGTGCGGCAGCATTTGGGCAAGTTGAAGGAGGCTGGGGTCATCACGGAGTCCCGAAGTCTGTATGCGTCCCCTATCGCCGTGGCCCAGAAGAAGAATGAGAAGGTTTGTATATGTGTGGACTATAGAACACTGAACAGGTGCACGGTCCCAGATCAGTACACAGTCCCCCGGGTGGAAAGTGTGCTAGCCTGTCTGAGTGGGGCGAAGTGCTTTAGCGTGCTGGATTTGAGGAGTGGGTATTACCAGATCCCGATGAGTGAGGCTGATAAGGAGAAGACGGCCTTCATTTGCCCTTTGGGCTTTTACCAGTTCGAATGGATGCCCCAGGGCATATCGGGGGCCCCTGCCACCTTACAGAGGGTCATGGAGAAGACAGTGGGGGATATGAATCTGCTGGAAGTGTTGGTATATTTGGATGATCTCATAGTATTTGTATCCACCTTGGAAGAACACGAAGCAAGGCTAATGAAGGTGCTCACCCAGATGAAGCAGGAAGGGTTGAAGCTTTCCCTGAACAAGTGACAGTTCTGTCAGACGTCTGTTAGCTATGTCGGACACATTGTCTCGCGGATTGGTGTAGCGACCGACCCGGCTAAGATCGAAGCCGTGACCACCTGGCCAAGGCCCCAGACCATGAGTGCTCTGCGCTCGTTCCTAGGGTTCTGTGTGTACTATCGGAGATTCGTGAAAGGCTACGTCAAGGTGAGTCATCCCTTGAACCAGCTTCTGCCCGGCTACCCTCCCCTGGGACAGAGGGAGAAGGGGACCGAAAGGATGGGAGGTGGGAGAATATTTGAACCCGTCAGAGCCACTCGGACAGAGATGGGATGACAAATGTGAAGCAGCTTTCCAGTCACTGAAGGAGATGCTGACTCAGGCGCCGGTGCTGGCTTTTGCAGACCCCTGATTGCCTTATGTGCTACACACTGACGCCAGTCATGAGGGGTTAAGGGCCATTCTGTATCAGGATCAGGGCACTGGCCTGAGGCCTGTAGCGTTTGTCAGCCGCAGTTTGTCACCTTCAGAGAGAAACTATCCCACTCACAAGTTGGAGTTCCTGGTAGTGAAATGGGTGGTGGTGGATAAGCTGAGTGGCTATCTCTACGGGGCCAAGTTTGAGGTGTGGACCGACAACAACCCGCTCACTTACATCTTGACCTCGGCGAAACTGGATGCCACAGGCCATCGGTGGCTGGCAGCTTTGTCTTCATATGATTTCAGCCTGAAGTACCGGCCGGGGAGCCGGAATGTTGATGCGGATGCGCTGTCCCGACGGGGTCATGAGGAGCTGGGGAAGGACAAGGAGGGGGAGAGTCTTCCTGCATCCGGGGTGAAGGCCATGTGTCAGTTTGTTGTCACCGTGCAGGCTGAGGAGAAGGAGAGGCCAGACTGAGCAGTAGACTCATTGGGGGCATCCGATGACGCCCTGCCTCCAGTGTACTGTGACATGACTGCACTGAAGACCACGCAGCTGCCGGGGTTAAGCCCTGGGGAAGTGGCCGCTGCGCAGCGAGATGACCCAGACAGTGGCCCTGTCTGGCACACCATGGAAGAGGGGGATGTGACATGGGCGGAGAAGGCTAAGCACGGTCCCATGTCCCTGTTACCGAAAGAATGGTTTCAATTGAGGTTGAAGAACCAAATGTTATACTGGGTAACGTCACCCCTGGAACGACCTCAGTGTTGGCAGCTGGTCCTGCCGGAGAAGTATTGAAAGGTTGTGTTGAAGTCCCTCCATGATGACTCTGGACATCTGGGGGTGGAAAAGACCTATGGATTGCTCAAGGATCAGTTTTACTGGCCCCGAATGAGGATGGAGTTTGAGGAGTACTGCAAGTCCTGCATTCGTTGCATCTGGCGGAAGACACTGCCTGGGCAGGCTGCCCCTTTGTCCCACTTGCAGTGTGCAGGGCCCCTGGACCTGGTGTGTATGGATTTCCTGTCCATAGAACCCGATGCCAGCAACACGGCAAATGTCTTGGTCATCATGGACCACTACACCAGGTATGCTCAACCTTTTTCTACCAAGGATCAGAGGGCAACTACAGTGGCGAAGGTGCTATGGGAGAAGTATTTTGTGCATTATGGCCTTCCTTGGCAGATCCATAGTGACCAGGGACGAGACTTTGAGAGCAAACTCATCTATGAGTTGCTGGGCATGCTGGGGGTTGAGAAATCGAGGACCACGCCCTGTCATCTGCAGGGTGATCCCCAGCTGGAAAGGTTCAATTGGACGCTACTAGACATGCTCGGGACTCTGGAGATCAGCAAAAAGAATCGTTGGAGTCGACATATTGGGCATCTTGTTCACTGTTACAACTGTACACGCAATGAAGCTACTGGTCACTCGCCCTATTTTCTTATGTTTGGGCGCGAGGCAGGGTTGCCCATTGACCTTAGTTCCGCACTGATGCGGGTGAGGTGTCGCCGAAGCCTTACTTGAAGTATGTGTCTGATATGAGGCAAGAACTGAAAAGAGCTTATGAGTTGGCTGGGGAGGCTGCCGCCCGGCAGAATGAGGGAAATAAGAGGAGGTACGACCGGAAAGTAAAGTTCTCTCAACTCCTGCTGGGAGACCGAGTCTTCATTAGGAATCTGGGATTACCGGGAAAACACAAGCTGGCTGATCGCTGGGCAGCCACGCCCTATGTGGTGGAGAGTCAGATGCCAAACCTGCCGGTTTTCCGGGTACGGCCTGAGGATGGAAAGGGGCCTGTCAAGATTCTCCATCGCAATCACCTGTTGCCCCTGGGGCAAGATGTGCAGGTAGATAGAGCAGGAGCCTGAAGAGGTGGCTGCACCCAGTGTCAGGACTCTGTGTCCCTGCAGGGTGGAGGACGTGCCTACCCCAGGAGAGATGGGCCCGGGCACAGCCCCTGTGAGGGATACAGATTCAGAAGATGATGACTGGGATGATTGGTACATTCTGCTGTTCGCTGATGCTCCCGGGATGAAGGAAGAGACTCCTGACCTTTCCTCCACTGGGGTTAGAAGGGGCTAGTGAGGGGCAGTCCGTGGCACCGGAGGGTGCTGGAGGAGAGGATGTAGGGCCTGGACCAGAGATAGAGGGTTCCGAGGTGCAGAGGGGCTTGGGTGACCGCTCGGGGGAGTATTTGTCTCGTAGTTTCAAAGGGTCCCCTGTAGTATCCAAGGCAGAAGGGGTAGATGAGGGGGTACGTAGGCCCCAGAGGAGTTGGAAACCCCCAGAGAGTTTGGCCTACGTAGCACCCGGGGAGCAAGGTGATCTCTACTGTGTTGGGGAGTCAGATCACTGTTTTCTGCATGTGGATTGGGCTGTGTGTTCTGCAGGAAGGGATGGCGAATTATCTGAGTGTCGTGAGGGCATGACTTATTTCGGTGGGGGGAGAACGTAGGGCTCTCAGTATACTAGATGGACTGTTAACTGTTAATAGCTTATTATCAAAATGGCTCCTCTAAAGTGTTATATTAAAATGCCTTCTCATAATAACAAGCAACACACATAAAAATTGAGTCCTGACGAAGGGTCTCGGCCTGAAACATAGAAACATAGAAAATAGGTGCAGGAGTAGGCCATTCGGCCCTTCGAGCCTGCACCGCCATTTATTATGATCATGGCTGATCATCCAACTCAGAACCCTGCACCAGCCTTCCCTCCATACCCCCTGATCCCCGTAGCCACAAGGGCCATATCTAACTCCCTCTTAAATATAGCCAATGAACTGGCCTCAACTGTTTCCTGTGGCAGAGAATTCCACAGATTCACCACTCTCTGTGTGAAGAAGTTTTTCCTAATCTCTGTCCTAAAAGGCTTCCCCTTTATCCTCAAACTGTGATCCCTCGTTCTGGACTTCCCCAACATTGGGAACAATCTTCCTGCATCTAGCCTGTCCAATCCCTTTCGGATTTTATACGTTTCAATCAGATCCCCCCTCAATCTTCTAAATTCCAATGAGTACAAGCCCAGTTCATCCAGTCTTTCTTCATATGAAAGTCCTGCCATCCCAGGAATCAATCTGGTGAACCTTCTTTGTACTCCCTCTATGGCAAGGATGTCTTTCCTCAGATTAGGGGACCAAAACTGCACACAATACTCCAGGTGTGGTATCACCAAGGCCTTGTACAACTGCAGTAGTACCTCCCTGCTCCTGTACTCGAATCCTCTCGCTATAAATGCCAGCATACCATTCGCCTTTTTCACCGCCTGCTGTACCTGCATGCCCACTTTCAATGACTGGTGTATAATGACACCCAGGTCTCGTTGCACCTCCCCTTTTCCTAATCGGCCACCATCCAGATAATAATCTGTTTTCCTATTTTTGCCACCAAAGTGGATAACTTCACATTTATCCACATTAAATTGCATCTGCCATGAATTTGCCCACTCACCCAACCTATCCAAGTCACCCTGCATCCTCTTAGCATCCTCCTCACAGCTAACACTGCTGCCCAGCTTCGTGTCATCCGCAAACTTGGAGATGCTGCATTTAATTCCCTCATCCAAGTCATTAACATATATTGTAAACAACTGGGGTCCCAGCACTGAGCCTTGCGGTACCCCACTAGTCACTGCCTGCCATTCTGAAAAGGTCCCGTTTATTCCCACTCTTTGCTTCCTGTCTGCTAACCAGTTCTCTATCCACATCAATACCTTACCCCCAATACCGTGTGCTTTAAGTTTGCACACTAATCTCCTGTGTGGGACCTTGTCAAAAGCCTTTTGAAAATCCAAATATACCACATCCGCTGGTTCTCCCCTATCCACTCTACTAGTTACATCCTCAAAAAATTCTATGAGATTCATCAGACATGATTTTCCTTTCACAAATCCATGCTGACTTTGTCCGATGATTTCACCGCTTTCCAAATGTGCTGTTATCACATCTTTGATAACTGACTCCAGCAGTTTCCCCACCACCGACGTTAGGCTAACCGGTCTATAATTCCCCGGTTTCTCTCTCCCTCCTTTTCTAAAAAGTGGGGTTACATTAGCCGCCCTCCAATCCTCAGGAACTAGTCCAAAATCTAACGAGTTTTGAAAAATTATCACTAATGCATCCACTATTTCTTGGGCTACTTCCTTAAGCACTCTGGGATGCAGACCATCTGGCCCTGGGGATTTATCTGCCTTTAATCCCTTCAATTTACCCAACACCTCTTCCCTACTAACATGTATTACACTCAGTTCCTCCATCTCACTGGACCCTCGGTCCCCTACTATTTCTGGAAGATTATTTATGTCCTCCTTAGTGAAGAGAGAACCAAAGTAATTATTCAATTGGTCTGCCATGTCCTTGCTCCCCATAATCAATTCACCTGTTTCTGTCTGTAGGGGACCTACATTTGTCTTTACCAGTCTTTTCCTTTTTACATATCTATAAAAGCTTTCACAGTCAGTTTTTATGTTCCTTGCCAGTTTCTCTCATAATCTTTTTTCCCCTTCCTAATTAAGCCCTTTGTCCTCCTCTGCTGAACTCTGAATTTCTCCCAGTCCTCAGGTGAGCCACTTTTTCTGGCTAATTTGTATGCTTCTTCTTTGGAATTGATACTATCCCTAATTTCTCTTGTCAGCCACGGGTGCACTACCTTCCTTGATTTATTCCTTTGCCAAACTGGGATGAACAAATGTTGTAGTTCATCCATGCAATCCTTAAATGCTTGCCATTGCATATCCACCTTCAATCCTTTAAGTGTCATTTGCCAGTCTATCTTAGCTAATTCACGTCTCATACCTTCAAAGTTACCCCTCTTTAAGTTCAGAACCTTTGTTTCTGAATTAACTATGTCACTCTCCATCTTAATGAAGAATTCCACCATATTATTGTCACTCTTACCCAAGGGGCCTCTCACGACAAGATTGCTAATTAACCCTTCCTCATTGCTCAAAACCCAGTCTAGAATAGCCTGCTCTCTAGTTGGTTCCTCGACATGTTGGTTCAAAAAACCATCCCGCATACATTCCAAGAAATCCTCTTCCTCAGCACCTTTACCAATTTGGTTCACCCAATCTACATGTAGATCGAAGTCACCCATTATAACTGCTGTTCCTTTATTGCACACATTTCTAATTTCCTGTTGAATACCATCTCCGACCTCACTACTACTGTTAGGTGGCCTGTACACAACTCCCACCAGCGTTTTCTGCCCCTTAGTGTTATGCAGCTCTACCCATATCGATTCCACATCTTCCCGGCTTATGTCCTTCCTTTCTATTGCGTTAATCTCATCTTTAACCAGCAACGCCACCCCACCTCCTTTTCTTTCATGTCTATCCCTCCTGAATATTGAATATCCCTGAACGTTGAGCTCCCATCCTTGGTCACCCTGGAGCCATGTCTCTGTGATCCCAACTATATCATAATCATTAATAACAATCTGCACTTTCAATTCATCCACCTTGTTACAAATGCTCCTTGCATTGACACACAAAGCCTTCAGGCACTCTTTTACAACTCTCTTAGCCCTTATACAATTATGTTGAAAAGAGGCCCTTTTTGATGCTTGCCCTGGATTTATCAGCCTGCCACTTTTACTTTTCTCCTTACTACTTTTTGCTTCTACCCTCACTTTACACCCCTCTGTCTCTCTGCACTGGTTCCCATCTCCCTGTTGTGAACTAACCTCCTCTCGCCTAGCCTCTTTAATTTGATTCCCACCCCCCAACCATTCCAGTTTAAAGTCACTCAGTAGCCCTCGCTAATCTCCTTGCCAGGATATTGGTCCCCCTAGGATTCAAGTGTAACCCGTCCTTTTTGTACAGGTCACGCCTGCACCAAAAGAGATCCCAATGATCCAAAAACTTGAATCCCTACCTCCTGCTCCAATCCCTCGGCCACGCATTTATCCTCCACCTCATCGCATTCCTACTCTCACCGTCGCGTGGCACAGGCAGTAATCCCGAGATTACTACCTTTGCAGTCCTTTTTCTCAACTCCCTTCCTAGCTCCCTATATTCTCCTTTCAGGACCTCTTCCCTTTTCCTACCTATGTCATTGGTACCTATATGTACCACGACCTCTGGCTCCTCACCCTCCCACTTCAGGATATCTTGAACATGATCAGAAATATCCCGGACCCTGGCACCAGGGAGGCAAACTACCATCCAGGTCTCTGGACTGCGTCCACAGAATCGCCTATCTGACCCCCTTACTATCGAGTCCCCTATTACAACTGCCCCCCTCTTCTTTTCCCTACCCTTCTGAGCTACAGAGCCGGACTCTGTGCCGGATGCACGGCCACTGTCGCTTCCCCCAGGTAAGCTGTCCCCCCCAACAGTACTCAAACAGGTGTACCTATTGTTAAGGGGCACAGCCACCGGGGTACTCTCTATTACCTGACTCTTCCCCTTCCCCCTCCTAACCGTGACCCACTTGTCTGCCTCCCGTGGCCCCAGTGTGACCACCTGCCTGTAACTCCTCTCTATCAACTCCTCACTATCCCTGACCAGACGAAGGTCATCGAGCTGCAGCTCCAGTTCCGTAACGCGGTCCCTTAGGAGCTGATTCTCGATGCCCTTGGCGCAGATGTAGACATCCGGGAGGCTTGGAGACTCCAGGGCCTCCCACATCCGACACCGAGAACAACAAACTGCCCTCACACTCATACTGCCCCTCTCCTCAAATAACAACAGAAAATGAATACAAAACCTTCCTCGCCTCGCTCGTTTCCGCCTAAGCCCGTTGAGGCGAAGCCCTTAAGTCTTCACTCTGCTCCCGGCTCACTCCGCCGCCCGCAAACTACGCTGCCCGCTGTATGAGGCTCTGTTCCTTTTAAATCTGCCACGCTGCACTGCCCAACGTCACACGCCTGCGCAGTCCCGCCTCTCTGAACGCCGTTGGAGAAAAAAAACCGAAAATTTCAAAAATGTCTTCCTCCACACTCCCACTCTGACTCCTAGACTTCCTTCTTCGAATCAAACCCGAAGCATGATTTCTGCCCTTTTAAATCTGCCGACTGCACCTCTTCCTAGAGATGCTGCCTGGCCTGCTGCGTTCACCAGCAACTTTTATGTGTGTTGCTTGAATTTCCAGCATCTGCAGAATTCCTGTTGTTTGGCCTCTCATAATGTTAACTGCTGAGCAAAGGGTTCTCTGTAACTGCAATGTTTGGGTTATACAGTGTGATACTGGAAATTGTATTCATCTGTTAGCCAATGGAAGTCATGTTCTGTATCTTGTATATGTGTGCTGAGTTGAGGAGCGCGGGCTTTTTGGGGAGGCGAGCCGAGAGGACGGATGTGTGGGGAACGGACAGTGGTTCCCGGGCAGCGGATACCGGACCTCGGGGTTCAGAGGGTGGCCATAGTCTCGGAAGGATGTTGTGGATGGACTCAGAGGAGTGAGCGCCAACGTATTAAAATATTATGTGCACAAGACTGGTAAGTTACTTATGTGGTGCCTTTTTTTTATAGTTGTTTCTACTAACCCATCACCAGAAATTTGCCAAAAAGTATAATTCTTTACTCACACTTTGTATATTGTTTCATATTTGTGTCGTGGCTGATCATTGGGCGACTCACACCTTATCCTCACCAAAGCAATTGCACTGTTTGGCGGGGTTGACGGCTATTCACCCTAGGCAACAGGGTGTCAGTGGGGCAAAGACCCTTACACCTGCATTGTTCTGGTGTATGTGAGCCCCTGCCACAATGATAACACAATTTGTTTGGCCAGGCAGGTTTATGTTTAGATGTGGTAATTTTGCTAATGATCCACTTTCATTCCTGACTGCAACTCAGTTGCATCTCTATCTGCTGTTTCCATTGATACAGCTATTTCAATTGCACTTTTAAAAGTAAGTAGTACTTTAGTTAGGAGCCATTCTTGAATGCTTCCTTATAAGATTCTGCAAACTAAATGATCATCTAGTACATCACTAAGCCCATCACCAAATTGATAATGCTCAGACAACTTCTTCAATTCAGCCACTTACGCTGAAATAGACTCCCTGTCCCTTTGATTCCACTTTTGAAATCTAAAACATTCTCCAATCAACAATAGTTTTGGTTCTAAATGTTTCTACATTATTTGCTCAATATTAGCAAAGCTACTTTCAGCTGCTTTGGTTGGAGCAGTTAAACTTCTCAGCAAACTGTATGCCTTTAAACTCAAGGCACTCAGCAAACTGGTTCTTTCTTCTCATTTGGGTATTTCATTTGTTTCAAAATACTGCTTAGTATACATATTCTAGTTATCTTTTGCACAATTGAAGATGGCTATCTTTCTGACGTGGCTAAAAATTTCTGCCATTCTTTTTTTAAATTTACGATTATTATCATCCAGTATTCACTGTTTATGAATGCATGAACTGGTCTGTTTTCTTTTTTTTTAATTCCACCATGTCTTTCCTTCTGAAGAACACTTAATACAATTTTCTTTTAACCTGAAGGTCTTGCTGTACTCTTCTTTTAAGCTCAAAGATCTAGCTATATTTCTGCAGGTAGGTAGTCGGTTTGGGTTCATTTAAAACTTCCTCATTGACACAGTTATGCTTCGTAACTCTAAAACATAAAACTAATCTAAAGGAAACACGGAACTGTGAATGTGTGCCTTAGTTTTGTTTTTACTTTAAACGAAGTGTGTACATAAAATTTGGTGGTGCAAGACATATAACCCGTAATTAATTATTTAACTGAAAAAGAATGCTTAATCAAACAACGTATTTACAATATTACTCAAATATTACTGAAACATTAAATACACAACAGAACTCATATAAATATATGAAGCATTGAGGGGAATATTACCAACAATACCAAGTGCAAACTACAAAATACTTCCTTTTGTATCCCAGCAACAAGGTCAATGTTCCATTCACCTTTATGATGAATACTTATAACTATTCTCAATCTCAATGGCTCTGCACAGGGCTTTAGACCACCTGGCAACGCAAGCACCTGTGTCAGGATGCTGTTCATTGCTATAGCTCAGCATTTAATACCATCATCGGTGGGAGGAGAAGATGGCGGCGCAGCTCTCTGGTGAAAATGATATCGTATCTGTTAAATAGGGGCCGTGGACAATTCTGATTTGATGGAGAATGGACTTGAAAGCACAGAGGAACATCTGGAGAAATTTCTGAAATGCCAGTTCGCTGCTGTCGTTACTGCATGGTCGGGAATCTTTCAGAGGGTAGGCCTCAAAATCCCCGGCCTTGCCTGCTTTTGGCGACCAAGAAGGAGGTCGAATCATTCGGACAGAGATGGCGCTCAGTACTCGGTGTTGGAGAGCTGATCAGAGCTCGAAGTTTTCGGATGACTCAGAGTCGGATTGTGGTCGGCATGGCAGGGAGAGTTTTTCTTCCTTCTTCCGTCTGTGTGAGATGTGGGATATTTGAGAAACTTTGAACTTTACTGTGCTCACGGACTTCTTCATCAAGTTATGGTATTGTTACACTGTTTGTAACTATATGTTATAATTATGTGGTTTTGTCAGTTTTTTCAGTCTTGGTTTGTCCTGTGTTTTGTGATATCACACCAGAGGAAATAATGTATCATTTCTTAATGCATGCATTACTAAATGACAATAAAAGAGGACTACATGTGTTCATAATCATCATCATCATTCCCACAATCCTGATTGAGAAGTTGCAGAACCTAGATCTCTGTACCTGTCTCTGCAATTTATTCCTCGACTTCCTAACCAGAAGACCACAATCTGTGTGGATTGGTGATAACATATCCTCCTCGCTGACAATCAACACTAGTGCACCTCAGGGGTGTGTGTGCTTAGCCCACTGCTCTACTCTCTATATACCCATGACTGTGTGGCTAGGCATAGCTCAAATACCATCTATAAATTTGCTGACGATACAATCATTGTTGATAGAATCTCAGGTGGTGGCGAGAGGGCATACAGGAGTGAGATATGCCAACTAGTGAAGTGGTGCCACAGCAACAACCTGGCACTCAATATCAAAAAGACAAAACAGCTGGTTGTGGACTTCAGGAAGGGTAAGATGAAGGAACACATACCAATCTTCACAGAGGGATCGGAAGTGGAGAGTGTGAGCAGATTCAAGTTCCTGGGTGTCAAGATACCTGAGGATCTAACCTGATCCCGACATATCGATGTAGTTATAAAGAATGCAAGACAGTGGCTATACTTCATTAGGAATTTGAAGAGATTTGGCATGTCAACAAATACACTCAGAAACCTCTGTAGATGTACCATGGAGAGCATTCTGACAGGCTGCATCACTGTCTGACATGGGGGGAGGGGGCTACGGCACAGGACTGAAAGAAGCTGCAGAGGGTCGTAAATCTAGTCAGCTCCATCTTGGGTACTAGCCTTCAAAGTACCCAGGACATCTTCAGGGAGCGGTGTCTCAGAAAGGCGGCGTCCATTATTAAGGACCTCCAGTATCCTTTCCTCATTGTTACCATCAGGTAGGAGGTACAGAAGCCTGAAGGCACTCACTCAGCGATTCAGGAACAGCTTCTTCCCCTCTGCCATCTGATGCAAAAATTGGACACTACCTCACTTCTTTTGGTATACAGTATTTCTGGTTTTTTGCACATATTTTTAATTGATTTAATATACGTATACTGTAATTGATTCTTACTTATTTTTTATCATTATTATTTTTTCTCTCTTCTGTATTATGTATTGCATTGAACTGCTGCTGCTAAGTTAACAAATTTCACGTCACATGCCGGTGATAATAAGCCTGATTCTGATATGGCCTCTTGCATATGTGCCCAGAGCAACGCCTTCACGTGGTGTCCTTGTCTTTTTTGAGTTTTCTATGTCATGGCGCGAATGAGCGTCCAACAGTATAACTGGGCGGGCAGGCAGGCTGGGCTCATTAGCCTTGGCTGGTAGCCAGCCTAGAAGAAGGACAACACTGATTCCAAACGTGGGCTGATGAGACTCATTAGCCTTGTCAGGCAGTCTGTCTAGGAGAAGGAAAACTCTGATACTTTCTTTCTTTCTTTCTTTATTAATCTTTTTATTGATTTAGAAAGAGCATACATACAAACAAGAGGGGAATTATCTCAAATATATATATCAATAACAATACAAACAGTAAGTGAAATAGACATTATCAAAATCATACATGGTATTAAGCAAATACGTAATATATAATAAAAAAGAAAGACAACTAATTCTCTTATCAATTCATAGATAGAGAAAAAAAACTTTAAATTTTTGAAATGAGAAGAGAAAAAAAACCCCCACTACACTATAAGGAAAAAAGGGAAAACAAAGGGGACTGGGCAGTCCATTCTGAGGATACGACTTTATGATCAAATCTAAAACTTCGAAAAGAAATAATTGGAAGAGTAATAAATCAAATCAAATGAAAATATTGAATAAAAGGGTCGCCAGATTTGCTCAAATTTAAAGGATGTATCAAATGTCCGACTTCTTATTTTCTCTAAACTTAAACAGGACATAACGGAGGAAAGACAAAAAAAGACAGTAGGTGGATTAGGATCCTTCCACATCAATAAAATGGCTCTCCTAGCCAATAAAGTCGATTGGAACTTTGAGACTTTTTTTTACCGTGCCCATGGTCTGCTCTTTATCAAATTATGGTATTGCTTTGCACTGCTGTAACTATATGTTATAATTATGTGGTTTTGTCAGTGTTAGTCTTTGGTTTCTCCTGTTTTGTTTTGTGATATCACTCTGGAGGAACATTGTATCGTTTCTTAATGCATGCAGTTCTAGATGACAATAAATGAGGACTGAGTGTCCTCATAATCTAATCTAATATGTTAAGCGGAAACAGGAATATTTCCTGCTTCCGATGGGATAATCCTAAAGATTTTCATAAGTAAATTAGGTTGTAGGTCCAGATCCAAGACTTTTGATGGCATTTTAAAAACATCTCTCCAAAAATTATCTAGCTTTATATGAGACCTAAACATATGAGTTAAAGTGGCCACCTCAATATTACATCCGTCACAAATAGGATTAATGCTGGAAAAAATATGTGCTAGTTTATCCTTTGACATATGGGCCTGATGCACTACCTTGAACTGTATCAGGGAATGACGGGCACAAATAGATGAATTATTCACCAAATGAAAAATTTTACTCCATTGATTATCTGAAAATGACTCTTGAAATTCCAATTCTCAAGCACGTTTAATTTTATTGTTAGATATCATTCGTAAATACAATAACTGTTTATAAATTATAGCTATCAACCCTTTTTGAAGTGGTTTAAGCTGAAAATGAGCATCTGTCATACTAGCTGGATAAGCAGAAGGGTAATTTGGCAGCAAACCACGTAAGAAATTCCTAATTTGTAAATATCTAAAAAAGTGTACATTAGATAAATCGTATTTATCCACTAACTGAGAAAAAGACATTAAACAATCCCCTGAAAACAAATCTGAAAAGTTGTTATTCCCTTGGTTTTCCAAATTAAAAAGGCCTTATCCAAAATTGATGGTTTAAAAAAATTGATGGCTATTACTAGAAAGAACAGAATTATTTAACTCAAAAAAATTACGAACTGAAACCAAATTCTTAATGTATGTTTAATAATAGGATTAAAATCTTGTCTACTAATCTTAGAAAACAAAAATGGAAGAGGAGCTCCCAGTAAAGAGGCCAAAGAGAACCCCCTCACCGAGTTTTCCTCCAATTCCAACCATAAAGGATATTTATGTATGTCCGAATAATGAATCCAAAAAGTAATGTATCCAATATTAATTGCCCAATAATACATTCTAAAATTTGGCAAAGCCATACCACCATCCTTTTTAAATTTCAACAATAATGTGATGTGATTTCTGCAGGGATGTGATGTTGAGGCTCTATAAGGTGGTGGTGAGACCTCACTTGGAGTACTGTGGGCAGTTTTGGTCTCCTTATTTAATAAAGGATGTGCTGACATTGGAGAGGGTACAGAGAAGATTCACTAGAATGATTCCGGGAATAAGAGGGTTAACATATGAGGAACGTTTGTCTGCTCTTGGACTGTATTCCTTGGAGTTTAGAAGAATGAGGGGAGACGTCATAGAAACATTTCAAATGTTAAAAGGCATGGACAGAGTGGATGTGGCAAAGTTGTTTCCCATGATGGGGGAGTCTAGTACGAGAGGGCATGACTTCAGGATTGAAGGGCGCCCTTTCAGAACAGAAATGCGAAAAAATTTTTTTAGTCAGAGGGTGGTGAATCTATGGAATTTGTTGCCACGGGCAGCAGTGGAGGCCGAGTCATTGGGTCTATTTAAGGCAGAGATTGATAGGTATCTGAGTAGCCAGGGCATCAAAGGTTATGGTGAGAAGGCGGGGCAGTGGGACTAACTAGGATAAAATGGATCGGCTCATGATAAAATGGCGGAGCAGACTCGATGGGCCGAATGGCCTACTTCTGCTCCTTTGTCTTATGGTCTTATGGTCTTAATAAGGGTTTACTCAATCTAGGATTTTTATTATTCCAAATATAAAATAAGATTATAGAGTCTATTCCGTCAAAAAAACGTTTTAGGAACAAAGGAAGGAACTGCCTGAAATATATATAGGAATTTCGGTAGAACTATCATTTTAATAGCATTAATTTGACTTATTAATGATAATGTCATAGGTAACCATTTAGAAAGCATTTGTTGGGTGTAATCAATTAATGGGAGAAAATTATATTTATAAAGGTCCTTAAAATTTTTAGTAATTTTAATACCAAGATAAGTAATTTTTAGCAATACTAAAAGGTACTTGATAATTTTGATCCCAGTAATTATTAATGGGAAATAACTCACTTTTATGTAAATTTAAATTATATCCAGAAAAACTACTGAATTCAGAAAATATAGATAACATAGAAGGAATAGATTTCCTAGGATCTGAAATATAAACTAACAGGTCATCTGCATACAACAAAACCTTGTGTACTTTGTCCCCTCTCTTAATACCCTGAACAGTATTAGAATCTCTAAGAGCAATAGCAAGGGGTTCTAAAGCCAAGTTAAATAATAAAGGGCTAAGAGGACATCCCTGCCTAGTACCCCTGTATAATCTAAAGTAAGGATATTTTTGATTATTAGTTATAACCGCAGCCATAGGGGCGTGATAGATCAAATTGATCCAGGAAATAAATCCCGGACTCCGGTATTTAACCTACAGCCTTGCATTCGCCGCAGGTGTTGCAGCTCACTGTGCTATTGTGGGACGTTCCCAGCCTAAAGAGTCAAATCGATCCGTGTGCATCAATCCTCACTATAAACCTACGCAGTGCAGGTGGGAAGAAAAGTCCTACAGCAACGGAGTTCCCTTCTGATCTTCGCAAGCGAAGAACCAGCCATCATCATCTTCGTCAATAGTTAAAATGTTTGAAAGCTCATGCATTGAAGAAATTGTGTACTTAGAGTCATGTATCTAGTACAAGACTTCCCAACCTTTTTTATGCCATGAAACCCTACCATTTACCGAGGTTGGGACCCCAGGTTGGGAACCCGATTCTAGATCCTCCACAATCATCAGCATTCTGTATCTATCAAGTCCTTGTTTTGCCTCTCCAGATCACATAAATATACAAAGATGTAATTGCATCTCCACTTTTCTGAGTATTTTTCCAAACGCTTGTGACCTCCATTAAAATGTTCCTGTCTTCCTCCTTCTAGTGTTGGCATATTTTATTGCTTTTGCCTTTGCCAAATAGAAATTATTTATATACAGTACATCAAGAGGAAATGATACAACATTTACATTAACTACCAAACTTCACTACTGGTTGGGCCATATGGCACATTGACAGGTGATACCTTCCATGTTTCTTGAAACTTAAATTAATTTCCATGCTAAGCTGCTTCTTACACTATATACTTGGTTTTTAACAAGCCTCGTGTGGGACAATTCATAGTAGTCCTTAGAAAAATCAATACACAACTATATCTACTGCATCTCCTTTCTCTTTACATTCAGTCACATTGCCAAAGCCCAAGTATATCTGTAAAATTTAACTCATTTTAATAAATTCAAGTCAACAATCTTCATTTATCCCCCCCTTTCACTAAATTGTAAGGATTAGAATACTTTATACTTTATTGTCGCCAAACAATTGATACTAGAACGTACAATCATCACAGTGATATTTGATTCTGTGCTTCGCGCTCCCTGGAGTACAAATTGATAGTAAATATTAAAAATTTAAATTATAAATCATAAATAGAAAAGGGAAAGTAAGGTAGTGCAAAAAAAAACGGAGAGGCAGGTCCAGCTATTTGGAGGGTACGGCCCAGATCCGGGTCAGGATTCGTTCAGCAGTCTTATCACAGTTGGAAAGAAGCTGTTCCCAAATCTGGCAGTACGAGTCTTCAAACTCCTGAGCCTTCTCCTGGAGGGAAGAGGGACAAAAAGTGTGTTGGTTGGGTGGGTCATGTCCTTGATTATCCTGGCAGCACTGCTCCGACAGTGCGCGGTGTAAAGTGAGTCCAAGGACGGAAGATTGGTTTGTGTGATGTGCTGGGCTGTGTTCACGATCTTCTGCAGCTTCTTCCGGTCTTGGACAGGACAACTTCCACCCTAGAAGAACGCTTATGGATTATTATGGATGCTGGAAATCTGAAATAAAAACAGAAAATGATGGACATACTTAACTGGTCAGTTCATACTTCTGGAGACAGACATAAATGTAATACTTTACAATGATGACTAGAAAAATATATTAAATATGCTTTAAGGAACAAAGAATGAAATGTAGGAGGATAAAGCAAAATGGAAAGTTGAAAGGGTTGACAACAAGGGGTATTAAATGACAAAAGGTGTGAGAGTTGAGACCTATAATGTGCTTGAATTGAAATAATATTAGTAAATAATAGTAATCCAAAGAAAGAAAATGGAAAGGGAGTGAAGAGTGCAAGAAGATGAAAAGTTAACGGAAATACTGTGACGATAGAAATGACACTGGAAGGTGATGATAAAGTATTTGAAAAAATGCATCAAGAATAAATAAATATAAAAGTAAATCATTTCAAGAACTATGGCAGCAAAATAGAAATTGGAAGGAATGATGAAAATATTGATGAACAATATTATAAGGCACGAGGTATTTAGAAAAGATAGAAAGATGAAAGGAATAGGAGAATAGAAGGTTAAGCAAAATAATCATGACTGTGGTAGCAAAGATTAACATCAATTACAGGAGTTTGATATTTACTTTAAATGAATTCCTCCTACGTATGAATTCTATGACTCTATCTGCCATATTTTACTGCTTTATCAATATTCTTATGTGATCCTGTTTGAATCTTTTAGGAATTGCTGTTTATAAATGCATTATTTTCATTACTCTTATACAGATGTATTGTTGAAAGTATTATAACTGGTTGCATCCTGGTCTTATACAGCAATTCGAATGTGCAAGAGGCTTCAGAGAGTCGTGAACTCAGCCCAATATATCATGGGCACATCCCACTCACCACTGGTAGAATTTAAAGGAGGTGCTGCCTGAAGAAGGCAGTATCTATCATCAAATATCCCTACCATCCTGGCCATGCCACCTTCTTCCACCTACCACTGGGCAAGAAGTACAGAAGCCTAATGTCCCACCAGTTTCAAGAACAGCTACTTCCCTTCAACCATTCGATTCTTGAGCCAGTTTAACAATAACATGACCACTTTGATCATTTAGCATTGAAATGGATGGTTTTGTTCATTATGTTCTTTCTCATAAATATAGTGCATAATTTATGTTTTTCTTATGAATATTGTTTACATGATACTATGTGTCTGTGATGCTGCTGCAGTTGAGCTTTTCATTGCACCTGTGCATACGTGTACTTGTACAAAGCTCAACTTTGAAAAATATTGCCTTGCTATAATTTGCTTAATCTTCAAATGATATTTATCTGCTCAATATATTAACAATAATTCCCTATTTCTCATCCTTAGTCAGTTTTCCTATGGCTTTAAGTGGTACATATTTTTATCAAAAACTTCACATTCAAAAATTTATAAAATTTGTTAAGTCAAATGCAAAAGAAAACTCTGCAATTCTTCATTAATATTCTCCATCATTTCCAAATACAGGTAAAGAACCATTACATCTGTAGGCATAGAATTAAATTGCCATGAATACATACACTAGATAAAACAAAAAAATTGTTTAGTATGTTTTTTGTTAAGTGCTATGTACATTCAGTGGCCACTAATTAGATACATCTGTACAACTGCTTATTAATGTAAATATGTTATCAGCCAATCATGTGGCAGCAACTCAATGCATACAGTATAAGCATACAGACATGGCCAAGAGGTTCAGTTGTTGTTCAGACCAAACATCAGAATGGGGAAGAAATGTGATCTAAGTGACCTTGACTGTGGAATGATTGATGGTGCCAAATGTGCTGATTTGAGTATCTCAGAAGCTGCTGGTCTCCTGACATTTTCATGCACAACAGTCTCCAGAGTTTACAGAAAATGGTGCAAAAAACATCCAGTGAGCAGCAGTCTGTGGGTGAAAATACGTTATTAATGAGAGAGGTCAGAGGAGAATGGCCAGTTTGGTTCAAGCTGACAAGAAGGCGACGACAGTGGTGTGCGGAAGAGCATCTCTGAATGCACATTACATTGTACCTTGAAGTGGATGGGCTACAGAAGACCATGAACATAGACTCAATGGTGACATTATTAGGTACAGTAGATACCTAACAAAGTGGCCACTTAGTGTATATGCACAATTTGAAACTAATGTTTATGAAAGGCAGAAAATGGAAGATTTGTTCCACCAGTGTGTAGTTCTGACATATTTCAAGGACAAGTTAAGATCAGAGTGAAAATAGTTCATAACTGCTCCAAACCTGTGCTATTTATATCAGAGCATCAATTCAAAGAACCATGAAGCAGCTCAGCAACTGAGCTTATTCTGAAATAGACAGAGAAATGGTTGTTAAAATTTAACAGCCAATAGTTTTTCTCTCTACCTACACAGAGATTTTCAGAAACATCTAAAGGAATTCCATGGGAAGCTTTTTTGCTGAACAGTTATTAATTTATTTCCCAAACATACAATGTATTAATACGATAATGAAAATGGCAGTGTAACTTATACTTCATGTTAAATGAGCATTTAGCAATTTTAATTTTGATTCTCTTCCTAGAAACCCACTTTTAAGGTTTCTAAAAAAATCAACTGAAGCACAGGACTTGAAATATCCACTACATTAAGTGCTAGGAACTCTCATGGTAATAGTTGGACCTCTACATCAGGTTGGAGATATGTTGTTTCATTGTGTGAATCTCACCAGTATAAAGTTAACGAATATGCTTTGAGCATTCAACTGTACTGAAAATTACAAAGAAGACTTATTTAAATCTGCTAAGCAGATATCTAAAATCAACCTTAGAACCTCTGATCTGACTGGCTTAATTTTGTTTTAAATTGCTTAACGTTATACTGTATATAATCACCCTCAAAAAGCCGGACAAACCTATTTCAGCTAATTACAACCTTCTTGGTCTACTTTCAAGTACCATTAAAATGATGGAAACTGTTGTCAACAATGCTATCAAGCAGAACTTCCTCATCAATAATCTACTTATTGATGCCCATGTTGGGTTTCACCAGGACCATTTAGCTCCAGACCTCATCACAACTTTGCAGTAAAATTAAATTCAAAAGGCTTCAAATAAAAAGCACTTGGCAAATGAATTCAGAAATCTCCAGAGGAGAAAGAAGAGGATGGAATCCATGATATGTGAGATATGAATCTGGAGTGACAAATAATCTAAACTTGCTGATTTACATCCCTTGTTCTTTCTGTCCCTCTCCCATATCTCTGCAATTTTAAATATTTCATTTCTAATTTTATGTTGTTCGACCACCACTTTCTCAAGAAAACTGACTTTCCCTCCATATAAACTACTTGACCTCTTGTATCTTTCCAACAAGATCTTTTTGTAGCTTGTGTTGTACTTTCTCCTTAAAACCCATTGACTACAATTTTACCTGGGCTAATTAGTGCCAAACTTGTCATAATTCCATTTTAGCCATCAGTCTCAACTCACCTCACCTCTGGAATTCGGTTCTTTGGTGTATGAATCAAGCTGCAATGAAGTCTAAAGATAATAGAACCCAAAATGAGAATTATTGAGTAGATTTTTATTAAGCTTATCTTAAAGATTTGGGTGTTGCTTGCAAAGCCAGTATGTACTATCCATCCCTAATTGTTCCTGCAAAGATAATATTATGCTGCTTTCTTGAACTGCTGCATTCCTTTTCCTGAAGGTAGTCCGGCAGTGCTGTTGATAGGGACTTCTAGGATATAGACCTACTTATAATAAAGGACCAACAGTTGCTACATAGCTTGCCGTTTTCCTCCAAGTCACATAACAATTGCCCTTATTCTCTTAGTTTGGGTTTAGAGTGGGTAAGTAACTGCAGTGCATTTGTAAATGGTACACTCAGCAGTCACAATGTATGTGGTGATGAGTTGGTTTATAAATCACATGGGCTACATTGTCCAGGATGGTATTAATTTTACTGATATCCAGGTATATAGAGCAGGGTTTATTAACCAGGGTTCTGCCAGATGTTGTGATTAAAAAAAAACTTTGATTTTTGAATTTGCACAACGTGCAATGCTAGCGCTTGCAGTGGTGGGCAGTGACCGAGCAGCCCCGTTAGCAATTTCATTAGAGGTCTCAGTCCAGTATGGCCGTGTGCAATCGGACTGTACTTATTTGGTTGAGTCCATTCTTAATTTTTGACGCGAGATAGGGGAAGCCATTGATAACTGGTGAGCGTTGTATTGCACAGATGGCAGAATGGTAGGCTGATGAGGAACGTGAAGTGCATTTTCTAAACATTAAATGGACTCGACCAACTTGGGCTGTGATATCAGCCTCTCTCTCCCAAACTACTTCCCCAACTTCCCCTTATGCACCGCTGGCTGACTTATGGGAGCGAATAAACGAACAAACTCTAATGATGTAGTAGAAAATTGGAGGAAAATTTTCATTCTAAAAAAGGAATTTTTATGCTTCTTTATTCAACTGCTGGCCTGCCACTTTGTTGTTGCTGTAAACGTTAAAAAAGGTGGATTGTGTAAATTAGAAGTGAATTGTGTTGTGAAATTTTCATATTTTTTGCAGTTTTCTTGCTTAGTTATTATGCCATTCTTCATTGGCAACAACTGACACAAAAAAGTCCACCTTTATAATGAAAGCTACTTATCAATGGGTTTTATACGGACTGGTGATCCAAGTTGTCCTATTCCATTGTGCTTAGTCTGTGGGAATCAACTTTCAAATGCAGCAATGGCTCCAGCAAAATTGAAAAAGACACTTAACTACAAATCACAGCCATGTGACGTGTAAAAGTGCTGATTATTTTAAATGGTTATTGGATTCTCAAAACACACAGAGTAAAGCTTTTATTAACAAAGTCACAGTTAGTAAAAAGACTCAGGAAGCATGTTATTTAGTAGCAGACCTTATTACCCAAAAAAGGAAAAGTTACACAGTTGGTGAGAACCTAATAATGTCACCATGTAATATTATAGTGGGTAAAGTACTAGGACAAGATGCAATACGAGAAATTGAAAAGGTTTCACTCTCAAACAGTATGAAAAGTTGATGTACTGATGACATGTCACATGATGCTGAAGAGGTTTTGTGTGATAAACCGAAAAACAATAGCTTCACTATCCAGGTTGACGAGTCAACAGATATCACCAATAAATGTCATGTTGTAGTAATTGTAGGATTTGTAGATAATGGTGAAATTCAAGAAAACTTATTCTGTTGCAAAGAGCTCCCAAAACAAGCAAAGGCCAAGATATATTTAATGTTTGGTCTTCATATCTGGAAACAAAAGGTCTGTCTTGGAGAAACTGTTGGCATCTATACTGATGGTGCCCCATCACGGTTGGCTCCATGAGAGGTTTTGCTTCTCTTGTAAAATAAGAAAATCCTGACATTGTCATAACACATTGCTTCGACATTGCAAATAAATTAATTAAAATCAACTTACAATTTTTAGTTAAATTAAATCTACTGAGCCTATCTTTAGAAAAGTTAAATCCCATTTTGGCTGAAAATTTTAAAAATTTATGAATGCTAAAGAAAGAGATTAAATTCAAGAAAGGTAAGCTAAGCTTAACTAGCTTTTTTTTCAAAACAGATTGGCTAAAAATTCATTCTCTACTCAAAAGAGCAATGATAGTTATTTTTAGATTACTGTAGCTACAACTTACTGATCACGCCAACGTACAGTAAGCTGTAGATATAATAATTTTTATGCAGGGGTTCTCTGAGACCTGAACATTATTTCAAGGGTTCTTCCAGGCCAAAAAGGTTGAGAAAGGCTGATACAGAGGTAATCCATGCTCCTGATTTGTGCCTTGTAGATGATGGAAAGGTCTTCGGTTGTTATTAGGTGAGTCACACCACTGGATATCAAATATCAGACCTGCTCTTGGAGCTGCAATGTTTATGAGTGCTAAGCAGCAGAAACTGCATACATACATCTACTGATGCTTCTGGACACAACTTCAGTGATGTTCCTGGAATCATCGGGTGTTTCGGGTCTTTCGACATCATACAACCTCCTCCAGGTGACCCAGCCGGGGCTGATCAGACCCCAGCTTGTGTTCAGATGGCTAGCTACTTATGATTCCATGGCTCCCCTCTTTTGAGCCACAGCCATCTTAAGGCCCTCTCTGTCGCAGAGCATGCAATAGACAGATCTAAGCAATAGATTTGATCAAAGCTCTGCAGTCCAAGTACGTCTGGTCATGAATGATGTAAATAAATTCCAAAAGGAAGGAGGAGGTTCCAAGGACATGCTTTGCCAGATGTTCTAGTTTCCTTCAATATCCCAAGAATGTCCTGGCAGTTTAGCCAGTTATTGTAAAATCACCCCTTGATGCAAATAAGTAGCAAAAGAATTAACACAGGGTTGATGAATATGTGGAGGGTTTACTGGGGTCCAGAGAAAAGTAGGGGTGTGAATGGGATGACGGAGTTGTTCTGTAAGGAGCTGGCATGTTCCCTCTGAACCAAATTGCTGAATTTTGTGACACAATGAGTAAGTTTGCTGCTGCATTTTTGCCAAATAAAATGTATTATCTGTTGTTATGAAACCTGCTCATTTTCACAAAGAAAATGAATATGTCCTCATCATAAATTTATTTAATGATAAATAAGATCATGTACAATGTTCATTATGAAACGAATCTTTGTCTGTAATTAGTCTTTAGAAATATTCTCATGTACCTTATACATTTTCTTTCAACTTTAAATTGATCTGTGAAACAGTGTTGCTCAGTTTTTACATATTGAAATGCGCAACAGCTTAATATAGTCCACACCGTGATGGCTTTAAAATTTCTGACTCATTGATTAAATAAAGCAAAATTAATCCATAGTTTGAAATTCCAAACTATGGTAATGTCCAACCAAAATACAATAATAAAAAATTTACCCAATCTTGTTATTTTCACATCTCAATTATATCTTCATCTGAAAGTGGTATAAAACAAAACTGCTCCCAAGGATGCCAGTCAAGCAGGATATTCATAATTATATTAGATAGCTGTTGTATTGATCTGCCTTTAGAAAATCAGGCACTCTGAATTATACGTTAGCTATCTCCCCATAAAAATACAGTTGCACCTTCCACATTTTTGAAAGACAACTTAGATGTTGAACTAACCAAACTGAATGTATGCTACCTAAGTGCTTGTAGAAAATAATGCAACCTATTTTTCATTTTTAACTGTATAGTTATAAAAGGCTTAGGTATTTGTAGTGATGTGATCCACCTCCTGGCAACTTTCATCTGAGGTTTTGCTGCAGGGTATTTTTTGGGATGAAATAGGGATAGCTCCAATTTCTCTCTCTCTCTTTCTCTATCTGTCTATCTATATCTATTTCTCTATCTGAAAGACCTACCAATGCTCACCGCTCACCACTAAAATGGAGACAAGAAGGCTGCAACTAGTGGGGCACTGTCTACGCCACTCTGAGCATGGACTCCCATATGATGAACCCTGGGCGCCCTCCCAAGACTATGGTCAACGTGCTCCTAGAAGACAGCGGCACGGCTAATGTAGATGAACTGAACACACTGATGAGGGAGAGGGAGAAGTGGAGAGCCTGCCATCATGCCCGATGCCGTAGTAGTAGTAGTAGAAAGACCGCCCAACTAGGATATTCAGCCAGAGTGCAGAAGATAATAAGTGTGCAAATGCAAAAAGAAGAAACAATATAAACGAATAAACAAAAAATATCAAGACCATGAGGTGAATGGTCCTTGAAAGTGAATCCATTGGTTGTGGAAACATTTCAATGATGGGGAAAGTGAAGCTGAGTGAAGTTATCCCCTTTTGTTCAAGAGCCTGATGGTTGAGTTGTAGTAACTATTCCTGAAACTGGCAGTATGAGTTCTAGTGGAGCAGGTCAATGGTCAGTCAAATTTGTGGAGAGCTATTGTTTCAAGTCATTGATTTTTTATTAGATATGGAAAAAAATAAGAGGTTAAAATATTTTATGATGGAGAGGAAGGGGAGAAAGACGAGAGATGATAATTTAAGGCCATCGAGGTGGCAAACGATAAATGAATAAAAGAAGTGAATGTTCCAGTAAGAGTCAAATAAATACTGTTCAGTCAAAAAGAAATGTAAATATTTCAGAATAATTACCAGAAAGATAAAAAAGATTGAAGGAAATAAAAAATGAAAATGCTGATAAAGCCTACTTTGACAAAATTGAACTCAGAATTATGTCTGTTAGGCTGAAATATGACATTCAGAAGTTGAGGTATTGTTCTTTGAGCTTATGATGGAACAAAATAGGAAGTTAAAGACATAAGCCAGAACATCGGTGGCACAAAAGTAAAAGTGATTTGAAACTGGAAGCTTATGGTCACACCTACAAAGCACGCAAAGCTGTTCTAGAAAATGGTCATCAATTTCCATTCTGTTCAATTTAGTGGTGTTAGTTAGTGACTTCTTCATAGTCTAAGCAACATACAATTCATTAGATTCTGTCAGCAATAACAAATAAAGAATATTTTGGGAAACCTTTGAATTTGTATCTATGTAATAAGATCAAAAGACAAGGATAAAGACAAAGTTAAACACAGAAATTTGATATGAAAGTAAATATTATATGGTCAGATTATTTTAAAAGGGAAATGTCCTAGTACTTTATTGAGAACAACATATTGAAAATACTAGAGGGAAAGGTAAAAGACATCTGCTCTGAAATTCATGCCTGGTTAAGCAGAGCTACATATTGCATCAGCGAATTGTGCACTATTTCCAAGGCACAGTACATTGACACCACATCTAGCAAGGGGGGTGAACCTCCAGGGTAATCTTGGTTAAGACAAGTAAACAGCTTATTGTCATTGGAAAACAAGACAATCTCAAATATATGTTAAATTGATAGTGTGGAGCTGGCCAACATTGTTTTTAAGAGTCCACTACTGCAAAATTCAAATATTGCAGGAAGCCCAAGGCATCATATACTTTAGATCAAGTCTTTCTAAAAGTACTTTCCAATTGCACTCTCCGCCCACAATAATGGAGGGCTTAGACGACAAGAGGTAGATTTTGGATCTGTGTGTGGGTGGTGGGGGTGAGGGTGGCAGTGGCTAGCTATTGGGTGAGTGGTGTTGGTATAGCAATTAGGGTGTGGGGATGGGCAGCGTTGGGTTTATGGGGGTGAAGGGCAGGCTCATAACCGAGGACAATGATTGACAGAAAGGATTGTGGGGCCGAGAAAAGGAGCCATGTCCAGGAACATGAATACAATTTTTAAGATCCATCTGAGGCAGGTTTGCAGCATTGGTTGGATTTACTCATTTTAAGCAAAGGTGAAGCAGGCCTCTCACCCCTATTGCCCATTCTGTTTGCAAGCTATGCATACGCAGTTGAAAACTGTGAAAGTAGTATTTAAGTGCAACTCTCACTTCCCTACAAGCTATTAAACAAGTTTTTGTTGCATTGGTGCACCAGATGCAAAGATAACCCAAAGAAAAACTATAGTTGAAGTAATATACTCATTTTTCACAGAAATAATTTCTTAATGAAATTAATTAATAAAAGTAGGCACCACAGTAGCGTAGTGGTTAGCGCAACGCTATTACAGCTCAGGCACTGGAGTTCAGAGTTCAATTTGGGTGCCGTCTGTAAGGTGTTTATAAGTTCTCTCTGTGACTGTGTGGCTTTCCTCCGGGTGCTCTGGTTTCCTCCCATAGTCCAAAGAGGTAGGGTTAGTAGCTTAATTGGTCATTGTAAAATTGTCCTGTAATTAGGCCAGGGTTAAATAGGTGGGTTGCCAGGTGGTGTAGCTGATTGGGCTGGAAGGGCCTGTTCTGCACAGTATCTCTAAATAAATTAACTAAATAAATGAAATTGGTTTGCATTGATTTGAATGAGATGCTATACAATAGTATTTTCAGGCCACATTTTAAAAAAATTTCATTAGAGGCTCACAATCAAAGACAATGGAAAGAAAGGTTAAAGACAAGAATTGACTGGCTCCACTTTTGTTATGAACTGAAAGCACTTTGGTGAAGAAGCAACTTTGAAATGTTGAAGACTACATCAGTATGAATTGGCACAGAGGTAATAATTCTTTTTGAGCAAAGGTATAGGGATCATACTACAAAGCTTTTTTGGATATTTTAAACCTGTGTGTAAGATTACATCAAGGCATGATCTTTATTAATACAGCAAATGATTCAACACAATACTGTAGATTTTTGTAAATAAATTGGCAGAGGCACTTTAAGTTAAAGGGAAATCATAACAACTCACTTCGTTGTCAATCAAACGCAAAACATAAAGCACATTAAAAAAACTCTATGTCATTACATCATCACATTAGACCAGCCACTTAAAGCCCATTCAATTGTCAGTGGTTGTGAACAATACATATGTTTCCACCCCTTACATTACCCTATGATAATAAAATTGCTAAGAAAATAATCCCTGTACTATTGAAACTATTATTTCCGATGTTCATTACCTATGTTTTTACCTAATATTAAAACATAAGAGATAGGAACAGGTGTAGATCATTGGCCCCCTCATGCTGTTTCTGTTATTCAACAAGATTAAGGCCAACTTTCTGCAGTAACAATATTTTCCTTCAATATTCCCAAATTTCCCTGATATCTTTCATATCCAGAAATCTATCATTCTCTGTTTTCAAAGCATGCTATTACGGAGTTTTCACAAACCTCTGTGGTAAAGAATTCCAAAGACATTGCCCTTTGAGTAAAGAAATATCTGTTCCTTTCAGTACTTAATAAAAGGCTTGACTAGGAGAGAATCCTCTCCACATTTACCCTGTCCAGACTTCTAAGAATTTTGTACCAGCACCTCCACCATCTTAATTTGATTTAGTTCCTTTCGCAAACAATTGAGTTACTACCGTGCTTGTATTCTCTATTTTGACCCAAGGAAATGGGGGGCATCATATGCGGGAACATTTTTTCCCTTATCTCAATACACATAGTATACGAGAATAGTCACGCCTTTCTAAAAAGTGCGACGTGTATCAGTTCAATTCATGATTAGACAGGAATGTTCCTGGAATGACTGTTATGCATTTCTATAGGTCCTGTCTGACCTGCTGAGTTCCACCAGCATCTTGCGTGTGTTGCTCTGGATTTCCAGTACCTGCAGAATCTCTTGTGTTTATGGGTACGAAATTTTCAGGCAAACAATTAGCTACTGTGCTTACTGTCTTGTAAACTCAAGTATAAAATTGCAAACATAGTAAATAATTTTACTTTTCATGACAAGGGTAATGATGTGAATCCTTCATAATTTCAATTTGCTTATCAGAATGCAACAGAGGTGCAGGAAAATACATTCTAACAGAGAAGAGTGATATGGAGCTGTGTAATGTCTACAATTTAAACAATTGATTGTATCAAATTATAATGTTCAAGAGATTATTTTGTTACAAGTTTTATCCCAATTCTATCATAAAGGATTAACAATAAAAATAATAATGATCCGTTAGGCACAAAGATATCTGTCTTTACTAACAAGTACCTTTAATGGATCAGTTAGCAAACAAATTAATTTACAAAAGAAAATACCTGTGTGACTACCCACTAAGTTTCCCTGACCCTCTATGAGCAGTCAAAGAAGAGAAAGATAATATCTGGGAAAAGAAGTTTACACTGCCCTGCTCTTCTACTCTATTCCAAGGTAATCTCCACATCTCTGATGTGGGGTCATCCACTTCCACAATGGTTGGTGTCCATAGGGTTATCACTGCCTGTGCTCCCAAACTCCTCCATTCTTATCCTTTCTCTTATCAGATCAATCTATGATATTTCAATTTTGTTGGCTCAAGGTCATCTGACTGACCAGTTTCTTATTGGGTGTGGCCCATGGCTACAAACAGTATTGTTTTAGGACTCTCCCTTCAGCCTTGTGCCTTAGGTGATTTGTTTTGCCTAACTCAGACTGGTTTAAACTAGTCTAACCAAGGCAGCCAAACAATGGACGCAGATGACCAGTTCATTGGCTGTTCCTTCTGCAAACTTCACTTTACATCTGAGAACGGTTTCATAGGAGCAGAAGCTCCTTGTGTCTATGTTAAGTTGCTCTGATTAAGTTATACCGGAGCAAGAATCAATTCACCAAACAGTTTACAAAATGGCAACAGCAAGGGCAGTCTCACAAAATGGCCACCTCCATTCCTGCCACTATGATGGCAAGAACAAAGACACATTTGTTTTGTCTGTTTCCACTGCCATTGCCTTATTCCTGTTCACTGATTTGTAGATTGTAGTTCTTTCTGGCCAACAGTTTGAAATCATGAGCAGAGCTATGTACAATAAACATCATCTTTAAACACAGTTCTGAGTAGTTTCATAGTCTCTCCTGTACTTTTATGGAAGCTCACCATTTTAAGATTTTACGGTGGCTGATTGATTCTTTCATTAGTGGTACCAATTTGTCTGATATTTGTCATAATATGCATTATTAAGACACTAGCCAAGCATTTTATGGAGCCTGCAGTAACAGGGAAGTATTTTACTGAAAAAATGCAGCACTCTGTAGAACTATAACATTTCATATATAATGCAGAGAAGACATATTTCCCAGAATCAAAGCTTTGGTCTGGATCTTACTTTTTTCTCTTGATTTGTGATCTGTATGTGAGAAACTATTTCTGGCTAGTTGTGTTGCCTCCAACTCATTCATTTTTTGTTCCATTAAACATTTGAATCACCTTTGTATAAGGAAGAATAAAAGCCGGATAACAGAGTGAGTATTCCCAGGTGGAATGAATTTTCAGGCTACTGCTGACTGATTTTCTTGCTGAAAGATTTCTGCAAAATCTAAACTTAGAATGGTATGTAAATAAATGTAGTTAAAGACTTTGGCCATTGTTGTTTCACTGGTTATTGAAGGCAAGTGAACTCAACACCCACTTACAGTTGAAGGCATGATACCGAAAAGCCAATCATAGAGGCAGATAGGGGTCATCTAGTACCAATCTATACAAGTACTATTTTCCAATTTTCCAGCACTCAGCATATAACCTTCAATGCTATGGTGTTCTCAATTATGTATTGTTATCTGAACACTTAATTATTGAGCAAATACTTGCCTCGACCAACCTCTATTCCAAATATGAACAATCCTCTGGGTTATAAAAATTATTCCTCAAACCCCTTTGATATCTCCTACCCTTTAACTTAAACCGATGCCTATTGGTCATACTTTGCTAAGTAGAAAAGTTTCTCAGACTATCTATGACCCTCGTAAGTTTATATACTTCGACCAGGTCACTCTTCAGTCTTCTCCACTCCAAAGAAAACAAATGCACAGAACAGCATAGGACCATATTCTTTAGCTCATGATATTTTGCCAAACTAAACAAATTACTGTAGTAATAAAATGCTCAACTAAACTAATCACTTTTGCCTACACAGTGTCCCTATTCTTTTATTTCCTGCACATTCATGAGGCTATCTAAGCGCCTTATGAACACTTCTTTTGCATTTACCTCCGCCACCACTCCTTGCAGCACATTCCAGAAATCCAGCACATCTCTGTGTAAAAAAATTGCTCCACATACGATGTTTCCACTAATTTGTAATGACCAGTGTGCGCAAAAATCTTGTGCTGTGCAATTTTTTACTCAGTGACAACAACATGTGCACATTGAACAATTTCTTCAATAAAAACAGTGTTAATAAGCCAGTTCTAAAATCTGTAGACAAATCATCGCAAACTCCACGTTGCCAACACCATCTGCTTCAGAAACTGGAAAAGGAAGTGTGATTGTGTACAATCATGAAATATACTTTACATGCCAATGAGGTAGAGGGTAACAACTTTTCGTGTGCAGTTTAAATTCTTTTGTGCGCAGGTAGCAAAAGATGTGACATTTCAACCCTGGGAAAAAGATACAGACCATCTATTCTATATATGCTTCTCATAATCTTATAAAACTCTGTCAGATCTCTCCTTAGCCTCCACCACTCCATAGAAAACAGTCCAAGTCTGTTCAGCCTCTCCTTATGGAGCATGTTTGAGCCTCTCAAGGAGCTCCAATCCTACTTATAATGGGGCAACCGGAACTGACACCCAGCAACTTGAAGCTGCTCACTCTCTCCACTTCTGATCCCTCTATGAAGATTGGTATGTGTTCCTTCATCTTACCCTTCCTGATGTCTGTAATCAGCTCTTTCATCTTACTGATGTTGAGTGCTCGGTTGTTGCTGCAACGCCACTCCACTAGTTGGCATATCTCACTCCTGTACGCCCTCTCATTACCACCTGAGATTCGACCAACAATGGTTGTATCATCAGCAAATTTATAGATGGTATTTGGGCTATGCCTAGCCACACAGTCATGTGTATATAGAGAGTAGAGCAGTGAGCTAAGCACACACCCCTGAGGTGAGCCAGAGGAGGATCGTCAGCGAGGAGGATATGTTATCACCAATCTGCACAGATTGTGGTCTTCTGGTTAGGAAGATGAGGATCCAATTGCAGAGGGAGGTACAGAGGCCCAGGTTCTACAACTTCTCAATCAGGATTGTAGGAACGATGGTATTAAATGCCGAGCTATAGTCGATGAACAGTATTCTGACATAGGTGTTTGTGTTGTCCAGGTGGTCTAAAGCCGTATGGAGAGTCATTGGGATTGCATCTGCCATTGATCTATTGTGGCGATAGGCAAATTGCAATGCGTCCAGGTCCTTGCTGAGGCAGGAGTTCAGTCTAGTCATGACCAACCTCTCAAAGCATTTCATCACTGCGATGTGAATGCTATCGGCAATAGTCATTAAGGCAGCCAACATTATTCTTCTTAGGCACTGGTATAATTGTTGCCTTTTTGAATCAAGTGGGTACTTCCACCCGTAGCAGTGAGAGGTTGAAAATGTCCTTGAATACTCCTGCTAGTTGGCTGGCACAGGTTTTCAGAGCCTTACCAGGTACTCCATCGGAAGCTTCCGCCTTGCGAGGGTTCACTCTTTTTGAAGACAGCCTAAGATTAGCCTCTGAGACGGAGATTACAGGGTCATCAGGTGCAGCAGGAATCTTTACAGCTTCAGTTGCTTTCTCCCTTTTAAAGCAGGAATAGAAGGTGTTGAGTTCATCTGGTAGTGAAGCATCACTGCCATTCATGCTATTGGGTTTCGCTTTGTAGGAAATAATGTCTTGCAGACCCTGCCAGAGTTGCCGTACATCAGATGTCACCTCCAACCTCAGTCAAAATTGTCTCTTCATCCTTGAAATAGGCCTCCGCAAATCACACCTGATTTTCTGGTACAGACCTGGGTCACCAGACTTGAATGCCACAAATCTAGCCTTCAGCAGACAACACACCTCCTGCTTCATCCACGGCTTTTGGTTTGAGAATGTACAGTAAGTCTTCGTAGGCACACACTCATCCACAAAGGTTTTAATGAAATCGGTAACAACTGCAGCATACTCATCCAGGTTCAAAGATGAATCGCTGAATACAGTCCAGTCCACCGATTCAAAGAAGTCCTGTAGGTGCTCCTGTGCTTCCCTTGTCCATACCTTCTTGGTCCTCACTGCTGGCACTGCAGTCTTCAGACTCTGCCTATACTCAGGGAGTAGAAGTACAGCCAGGTGATCAGACTTCCCGAAGTGAGGGCATGGAATAGCACGGTATGCATTCTTGATGATGGTGTAACAATAGTCCAGTGTGTTGTTTCCGCTGGTATTACAAGTTATCTGCTGATGGTAGTTGCTTAGTGAGTTTTTTAGACTGGCCTGGTAAAAAATCTCCCAAAACGATTGTGAAGGCGTTAGGGTGCGCTGTTTCATGCATGTTGATCCCACTGCTCAGATTATCTAAAGCGTTCTTGACATTGGCCTGAGGGGGAACGTAAACTGCTACCAAAAATGACCCCAGAGAACTCCCCTGGTAGGTAAAAAAGACGGCACTTAACTGCTAGATATTCCTGGTCTGGTGAGCAGAATTGGGACAGCACAGATATATTTGTGCACCAAGAAGAGTTGATCATGAGGCATACTCCTCCACCTCTAGCTTTGAGAAACTCTATAGATCTATCCTGCCGGTGTACACTTGTAAACCCATCAATCTGAATCGCTGCATCCGGTAGGGAAGGGGTTAACCAGGATTTGATGAAACAAAGGACACATGCGGTCCTAATGTCTGTCTGATTCAGCACCCTAGCTCTGAGATCATCGATTTTATTCACCAGAGACTGCATGTTCACCAGCAAGTTAGTCGGTATAAGGAGTTTAAAACCCTGTTTCCTTGAGCACACTTGTAACCCCGCTCTATACCCATGCTCCCTCTAAGGTGTCCTACATGGGCGCTTCCGACCACAATCAGTGTTGTTTCCGTCAGTTTTAAGCAGCAATAGTTCATTTAAACGCATTTGGTTTGTATTAGGGAGAATAAGACCATAAGATACGAGGGATGATTGATAAGTTCGTGGCCTAAGGTAGAAGGAGATGAGTTATTAACTTCAAACTTTCTGCATTTTCACTCAAGGAGTTGAACTGCACGTGCATGTAATGAGAGCGGTACTACTCATCTCCTTCAACCTTAGGCGACAAACTTATCAATGGCCCCTGATATGAACGCTTTCTTCTAAGATTCTACAAACTAAATAAACTCTCAGTGCATCAATAAGTCCATCACTGAACTGATCATGCTTGGACAATTTCTTCAATTCTGCCACATAAGCCGAAATGTATTCTCCTTCCTAAAGCATTCTGCAATCAACAAGTGTTTTAGTTCTAAATGTTCCTGCATTATGTTCATGATATCATCGAAGTTTATTTCAGCTGGTTTGATTGGAGCAGTTAAACTTTTAAGCAAACTGTATTTTTTTCCACTTATTACACTCAGCAACAGTGGCACTCATTTCTTAGGCTAATCCATTTGTTTTAAAATACTGCTCAATCTGTTCCGTATACAATTTCCAATTATCTGTTGTGCAACCGAACATGTCTATCTTTCCGATGTAGCCAAATATTTCTGCTTTTTAAAAATGTATTATTATTATCACCGAGTATACACTGTTTATGAACCCATGAATGTCATCCGTTTTCTGCCTTTTTTAAACTCGAAATTCTCTCTCCCTTCTGAAGAAGAAAAAAGATGCGCTGTGTTTCAACAGGTAGGGGCAGTCTTGGGTTCATTTTAAAACTTTTCTGTCGCCACTGTTATGTTTTGTAACTTTAGAAACTAATCGGAAAAAAACATGGGAGTTGGGATACATGTGCTTAGTTAATTTTTTTTATTGAGGTGCTCACCTATGACATGATGGTCTAATGACATATGCCACTCACATACTACTTACACATAACCTGTAATGAATTATGTAAACAAAGAATGCTTACTCAAACAATATATTTAGAATATTACTCAAATATTAAATACACTACAGCCACAACATCATAATTCATGTGCTGATCCATGCTCTCATTTCATCACCTTGCCCTTAAAACTTCTAGCATTAAAATGCACACACTTCAACCTATCTGCCCCACTGTGTCCATTACCTAATTCCTGCCTGTTCTTCCTGGTCGTTACAGCCAGCTTCCTCTCAATCCCTCTAGATTCCAACCCTCTGCTTTGGTTCCCACTCCCCTGCCACAAATTATTTTAAATGCTCCAGAGTAGTACAAGTGAATCTCCCAGCAACGGGCTGGTACCTCCAACTAAAGAGGGGAAATGGGGAAAATACAGTTAAAACAGCCTATCTTGCTCCCTCTTCAAAGCTCAAATACTCCTTCAAAGGCAACTTCCTGGTGAATCGCCTCTTCACCCTTTCCAGTGCAACCACACCCTTCCTATAATGTGGAGACCAGAATACACATTGCATTCATTGCATTCCAGTTGCAGCCTAACTAATGATAGTGGTACTGCAACTTTCTGCTCGCAAACCTTGAGGAAACTTTCAGCAGAACTTGACTGCAGGGTAATTTCTAAAACTGATGGGAACTTCTTTGAGAGTAACCAGATATAGGATTATTCTTAAATTTCATTTTGTGTTATTTCAAAATGTAAAGATCTTTGCACTGAAGGAATAAACAACTCAAATTAAATAGTGTCAAAAGTTTATTAAAAGCTGATCAAACATTTGACAAAGTAGTGTTTTAACACTGCAATTACTCACTTTGACATTGCAATTACTATACTACTATAATCCAGCTGGTGTCTTGTTATATAAACCTGACAGTTTTGAATGAATGAAAAAGATTCAGGCCTGTGTTTCATCACAGGCTTGGATTTTTCAGTCAGCAGTGAAATGAAGAAGATAGTCACAGACCTAGAAATATATTTAGTGATCTCTGTGATCAGAACTATTCCTCATTTAAACTTAGTTGCTGTCAATGGGATTACTAGCATTTACCATTGGTGAAGAAATTATTCAGGAAAAACAGCTCACAGTTAGGAAAACCGGCAAAATAAACATTCTAAAAATATTTAAGCACTTTATTAAGTAAAAATAAAGTATGGAAGTATGGAACATAAATAATGCAATTAAGGTCAGAGAAGAAATATCTTGAAATGTTTTAAAATGGTTAAGTAATTTGGCTACTGGATTTTGTAATATTTATCTGAGGGAATTATAATTCATTTATATAACATTTTTAAAGAATAAGAGAATTTACTGAACAATCATTATGGTTCAACATGCCACCAAACCTCACTCACACTTCGTGCAATAGTATTAAGAGTACTTTAAAGTGAAATTGATTTGTAACTAACTAAAATTTCCACTGATTCAACCTACCATTTAAATCTAATGGAGAGCGATATAAAACAGCGCAGTCTCTAGAGGTCAGCTGAATCTCTGAGAGGATTATCAAGATTTTGATACGTGTGAAAATCATGAAGATACTTTCAGTTTCACAATACACAACATTAAAATATGAGTCATTGTACTGTTCAACAGAGACAGATTTTTTTGCTATGAACTTTTGTGTCCCATTCTTATCATTGAGTTGTATTGCCAGATGTTGGGGCAGATTTGAGAAGTTCAGCAGCATTTTAGCTCTGATCATTTAAGCATTTAAGTTCTAATCAGTATCATATTTTATAGACAAGAAAATCTGCAGATACTGGAAATCCAAGTAACACACACAATGCTGGAGGAACTCAGGAGGTCAGGCAGCATCTATGGAAAAGAGTAAACAGTTGACATTACAGGCCTAGACCCTGCATCAGGACTGAAAAAAAAGTTAAAGCAAGAAGGTGGGGGGGAGGGGAGGAAGAGGTGAAAGGTGGTAGATGATAGGTGAAACCAGGAGAGGGGGAGTGGTGAAGTAAAGAACTGGGCAGCGGATAGGTGAGAGATAAAGGGTTGGACAAGGTAGAAGATCATGTAAGAAAGGGAAGGAGGAGGATCTCCAGAGGAAAGTGATGGACAGTTAAGGAGCTAAGGCGAGAGAGGGAAATGGGAATGGGGAATGGTGAAGGGGTGGGGGAGGGATGGAGCGGGCATTATCGGAAGTTCAAGAAATCGATAGTTATGCCATCAAGTTGGGGGCAACCCAGACAGAATATAAACTGTTGCTCCATCAACTTGAGTGGAGCCTCATCGCGGCAGTAGAAGAGGTCATGGAGTGACATTTGGAATGGAAATGGGAAGTAGAATTGAATTGGGTGGCTACCAGGAGACCCCGCTTTTGCTGGTGGACAGAGCGTGGGTGCTCAGCAAAGCAGTCTCCCAATCTGTGTCGGATGTCGCCGATATACAGGCGGCCACGCCAGGAGCACCGGATACAATAGATGATCCCAAAAGACTCACAGGTGAAGTATCACTTCACCTAGAAGGATTGTTTGGGGCCCTGAATGGTATGAGTGAGGATGTGTAGGGGCAGGTATGGCGCTTGTTCTGCTTGCAAGGATATTAGTGAGGAGGGACGGATGGACAAGAGAGTCGTGTAGGGAGCGATCCTTGTGGGAAGTGGAAAATTGGGGGGGGAGAAGGAAAAGTTGTGCATGGTGCTGGGATCCTGTTGGAGATGGTGGAAGTTACAGAGAATTATGTGCTAGACTCGGAGGCTACTGGGATGGTAGGTGAGGACAAGAGGAACACTATCCCTGCTGGGATGGTGGGAGGATAGGGTGAGGGCAGACGTGCACGAAATTGAAGAGATGCAGGTGAGGGAAGCATTGATGTTGGAGGAAGGGAAGCCCCTTTCTTTGAAGAAGGAGGACTTCCCATTAGTTCTGGAATGAAATGCCTCATCCTGAGAGCAGATGCGGCAAAGGTGGAGGTACTGAGAGAATGGCATTTTTAAAGTGACAGGGTGGGAGGAGCTATAGACCAAGAAGCTATAAGAGTCAGTGTATAAATTGCCTCCAGAGATAGAGACAGAGAGATTGAGAAAGGTGTTGGAAATGGATCAGGTATATTTGAGAGCAGGGTGGAAGTTGGAAACAAAATTGATGAAGTCGATGAGCTCAGCATGGGTGCAGAAAGCAGCCCCAATGCAGTCGTCAATGTAGCGACGGAAAAGTTGGGGAGTGATACCAGTGTAGGCTTGGAACATAGACTGTTCCATGTAGCCAACAGAAAGGAAGGAATAGCTGGCTATATCTTTGGTTTGGAGGAAGTGAGAGGAGACGAAGGAGAAATTATTGAGAGTGATGACCATTTCTGCCAGATGGAGAAGAGTGGTGGTGGAGGGAGACAGGTCGGGTCTGTTATCTAGAAAGAAGCGGAGAACTTTAAGGCCCTTCTGATGGGGCATGGAGGTTTATAAGGACTGGACATCCCTGGTGAAAATGAGACAACTGGGGTCAGGGAACTTGAAGTCGTTGAAAAGGTTCAGAGCGTGTGAAGTGTTATGGATGTAGGTGGGAAGGGACTGGGCCAGAGGGGATAAAGCAGAGTCAAGGTATGCAGATATGAGTTCAGTGGGGCAGGAACAAGCTGAAACAATGGGTCTACCTGGACAAGCAGGTTTGTGGATGTTTTATAGCACTGGTTCTCAATACCATAACATATGCCTTGAACCTTACATTACAATTGTATTGCAGCCTTTTGCTTCTTTTTCTGCATTTATCAACAAGTGAGCAAACTGATTCGTCTCTGATTTGCTCCATATTGCACTCTGTTTCAATCTGCTACCAAATGGGCAGGATGAACAAGACAGGATATTGGGTAACTCAAACTTTCCTGCTGAGAGAAATAATCAGATGTTATGATTGCTGCTGCTTAATTCCTGTCAGATACTAGTATCATTCTAGATTTTAATCTAGTATTAAAATTTGGAGCTCCTAATCATCTGGATTTTCCTATTTAGTACCTGTGCAATACTAAGTGGATTTGACTTTAGACCTTAAGGAATCTCTTTGGGTAATATTCTAGTAAGTATGCCTTTTTATTTCCTTATGAGATGTGGGTGTTGCTGGCAGTACCAGCATTTAAGATCCATTCCCAAATCTCTTTGAACATTATGACAGTTATGAGTCATCACATTACTTTGCTTAATTTCTTGCAGCTATCAGTAAACAAACAGCTATGGTAATACAGTGAATGAAACAAACATGTGTAATCCAGTCCCGCTGAAGGGTCTTGGCTTGAAATGTTGATTATTTCTTTCCCTCCATAGATGTTGATTGGGCTATTGAGTTTCTTCAGCATTTTGTGTGTGTTACTCAAGATTTTCAGCGTCGGCAGAAATTCTATGTCTCTAATCCCAAGAAAAATAGCAGAACTTTGTCACAATTTTTGACTGATCCAGACACCAATCCCAAAATCTAAAATACATTGTGGCTACTTTATTAAATACACCTGTATATCTACACTTTAATGCAAATATCTAATTAGCCAATCATGTGGTTGCAATTCAATGCATAAAAGCATGCAGACATGGTCAAGAGGTTCAATTGCTGTTCAGATTAAACATCAAAGTAGGGAAGAAATGTGATCTAAGTGACTTTGACTGTGGAATGATTGTAGATGCCAGGTGGAGTGGTTTGAGTATCTCAGAAACTGCTGATCTCTTGGGAGTTTCACACACAACAGTCTCTAGAGTTTACTGAGAATGGTGCAAAAAGCAAAAAAAAAAATCCATTGAATGGTAGTCCTGTATGTGAAACTATATGTTCATGAGAGAGGTCAGAGAAGAATGGCCAGACTGGTTCAAACTGACAGGAAGGTGACAGTAACTGAAATAACCACTCATTACAACAGTGGCATGCAGAAGAGCATCTCTGAATGATCAGCATGTTGAACCTTGAAGTGGATGGGCTACAACAGCAGAAGACCATGAACATAAATTCAGTGGCCACTTACACTCAGGTACATATGTACCAGAGAAGGTACCTAATAAAGTGGCCACTGAGTATAATCGGACCAACATCAACAACAGTGCTCTTAATTATCTCTTTGGAAGTACTAGAAGAACTGTTTCTTCGCATTTGTAGATCATGAATGATCTTTTGCTGTAATCACAAAGAGTCATAGTATGAAAGTGTGCTCTGAAGCAAAGTGTTTCCAATTGTGAAATTGAGCATAAAAACATGCAGACACTGTTGAATTTTGTGCAGAATAACTTCAAAGTGAAAATTTATCATTGGTATTCCCTCAGTTTCTGTGGAAAGTATTTTCATTTTTCCTGAAACAGATCTGTCACAAATTTAACAAGCTTCATTTGGTACCTTAGCTGGAGATCTGTTTTGGTACATACAGTAGTGTTACAGAGGAAATGTTTGCCCCTTACAATTTGTGTAATGAGTGGTGATAAGTATAGAGTAACTAAAATTTCCAAAGAAGTAATTCACTCAGCTTTCTGAAAATTCAACCTTCTTTATTTTATTCAAATGGAATTTTGTTGATTACTTCTAGTAGGAGGCAATGCATATAGAACAGTGTCTTAAATTTTCCACTTGAGTGCCAATCGTTCTATAGCACAGGGGTCCCCAACCTTTTTTGCACCGCGGACCAGTTTAATATTAACAATATTCTTGCGGGCCGGCTGACTGGGGGGTGGGGTATGTTAATCATGACCAGAATATAGGTGATAAGTCAACTGTAAGTCACTTATAAGTGGCTAATACACTCAATTTCATTTCTAAAAGGGTTTATATAATGAATTTAATATTAAACACACAGCGCATATTTTCCTCGCATGAATATAGTGATAACTCAATTATTAGTCACTTATAGGTCAATAGCATCATAACATTTTAAGTAACGTTTGGATATTAAATACACAGCACATATTTCCTCGTATGAACATATAAAATCATTGCAACACACCAATATCGCTGAATCAGTGGGAGCCCTGGGCTTGTTTCCCTGCAACAAGACGGTGCCATCGAGGGGTGATGGGAGACAGTGATACTCGAAGGGGGTTCCTTATGTCCAGCCTATTCCGCAATTCAGTTTTCTTTGCATTCATTGCAGAAAACCCCACTTCGCATATGATGTTGGAAATGGAAGCAACGTTTTCAGTGCTTTTGTGGCTGTCTCAGGATATTCAGCCTTGACTTTGATCCAGAATGCCAGCAGAGTTGTTACGTCAAACATACTTTTCAGCCCACCGTCATTTGCAAGCTCAAGGAGTTGATCTTCTTGCCGCGCTGACATGGATGATGCGTGGGTAATGACCTCGCGTGCGTTTAAGTTCAACAGTGGGCGTGACAGGGAATGAGGAAAGGTGCAGCTGACATATTGTTTCATATCACTAAATCATATTGTTTCCTCACACGTGCTTTGCGGCCCGGTGGTTGGGTTCCACTGCTATAGCAAAACTGAGTTAACTGTATTCCCCACTAAAACTTAATAATAAATATTTTCTTCTTTAGAGGGTCACTTAAAAATCCAAAGTCCTCCAAGTATATTCATTCATTCTCAAAATGGAATCCCTGTTGGTGATTCAGATCTCCAAATAATTCATACGAAAGTCCTACATCAGAATGTTGGCTATGATGTTCTGCTCTTTGTGATGGGGCTGGATCTTAATTTCATTGTATGTCATCTACTTTTACCACTGTTTTGTTGGGAACCAAGCATAGAAGTGTGGTACAAAATTTTAAGCAAATTCCATAGCAACTCTCTTGGCATCTTTTCTGCCTATTATTACTAACATCTTTTTATCCCATTTCTTTCCCAAAATGAGAATAACCGTGTAGAGATATCTTCACTCTGGGCCAGCTCTTTGTCTTTGCCTGTCCACATTCCTTAAAGATAGATTATCCTTCAGAAGGTAATTTTTTTTCAAAATTCAAAAATTATTTTTAAGTAACTCACATTAAAATCAAGAGAAAAGACTGCAGATGTCGGGATCACTGCTGTCTAGCTGGCAGAATTCCCCCAGCATTTTGTGTATTGCTTTATTTATTTATCTCTTTCCTTTTCTCTCTCTGTCTCTCTGTCTCTCTCTCTCTCTCACACACACACACACACACACACACACACACACACACACACACACACACACACACACATCATAAATAAGAATATTCATGCTTTATTTTCTAATAGCAAAATGCCAGAATCTGCTTTGCTTTAAAACACATCTTTTTTTCAAAGATGAAGTTAAAAGGAATGATTCTAATTTGTAAACACGAGGAATTCTGCAGATGCTGGAAATTCAAGCAACACACATCAAAGTTGCTGGTGAACGCAGCAGGCCAGCCAGCATCTCTAGGAAGAGGTACAGTCGACGTTTTAGGCCGAGACCCTTCGTCAGGACTAACTGAAGGAAGAGCTAGTAAGAGATTTGAAAGTGGGAAGGGGAGGGGGAGATCCAAAATGATAGGAGAAGACAGGAGGGGGAGGGATGGAGCCAAGAGCTGGACAGGTGATAGGCAAAAGGGATACGAGAGGATCATGGGACGGGAGGCCCAGGGAGAAGGAAAAGGGGGAGAGGGGAAAAACCCCAGAGGAGGCAAAAGGGATATGAGAGGATCATGGGACAGGAGGTCCAGGGAGAAGGAAAAGGGGGAGGGGGGGCCGAGGAAGGCCCCCATCCGTTATTTATTTTTATACCACCTCCCCCTCATACCCCATCCATTATTTATTTATATACCACCTCCCCCTCGTACCCCATCCGTTATTTATTTATATATACACATTCTTTCTCTCTCGCTCCTTTTTCTCCCTCTGTCCCTCTGACTATACCCCTTTCCCATCCTCTGGGGTTTTATCCCCCCTCCCCCTTTTCCTTCTCTCTGGGCCTCCTGTCCCATGATCCTCTCGTATCCCCTTTTGCCAATCACCTGTCCAGCTCTTGGCTCCATCCCTCCCCCTCCTGTCTTCTCCAATCATTTTGGATCTCCCTCTCTCTCTCCTATTTTCATATCTCTTACTAGCTCTTCCTCAAGTTAGTCCTGACTAAGGGTCTCGGCCCGAAACGTCGACTGTACATAGAAACATAGAAAATAGGTGCAGAAGTAGGCTATTCGGCCCTTCGAGCTTGCACCGCCATTCAGTACGATCATGGCTGATCATCCAACGCAGAAGCCTGTACCTGCCTTCTCTCCACACCCTCTGATCCCTTTAGCCACAAGGGCCATATCTAACTCCCTCTTAAATATAGCCAATGAACTTCCCTCAACTGTTTCCTGTGGCAGAGAATTCCACAGATTCACCACTCTCTTGGTGAAGAAGTTTTTCCTCATCTCGGTCCTAAGAGGCTTCCCTTTTATCCTCAAACTGTGACCCCTCGTTCTGGACTTCCCTAACATCCGGAACAATCTTCCTGCATCTAGCCTGTCCAATCCCTTTATAATTTTATATGTTTCAATAAGATCCCCCCTCAATCTTCTAAATTCCAGAGAGTATAAGCCTAGCCGATCCAGTCTTTCATCATATGAAAGTCCTGCCATCCCAGGAATCAATCTGGTGAACCTTCTTCATACTCCCTCTATGGCAAGAATGTCTTTCCTCAGATTAGGGGACCAAAACTGCACACAATACTCTAGGTGTGGTCTCACCAAGGCCTTGTACAACTGCAGTAGTACCTCCCTGCTCCTGTACTCAAATCCTCTTGCTATGAATGCCAGCATACCATTCGCCTTTCCACCGCCTGCTGTACCTGCATGCCCACTTGCAATGACTGGTGTACAATGACACCCAGGTCTCGTTGCACCTCCCCTTTTCCTAATCGGCCACCATTCAGATAATAATCTGTTTTCCTGTTCTTGCCACCAATGTAGATAACTTCACATTTATGCACATTAAATTGCATCTGCCATGAATTTGCCCACTCACCTAACCTATCCAAGTCACCCTCCATCCTCTTAGCATCCTCCTCACAGCTAACGCTGCCGCCCAGCTTCGTGTCATCTGCAAACTTAGAGATACTGCATTTAATTCCCTCGTCTAAGTCATTAATATATATTGTAAACAACTGGGGTCCCAGCACTGAGCCTTGCGGTACCCCACTCGTTGTTGCCTGCCATTCTGAAAAGGTCCTGTTTACTCCCACTCTTTGCTTCCTGTCTGCCAACCAATTCTCTATCCACATCAATGCCATACCCCCAATACTGTGTGCTTTAAGTTTGCACACTAATCTCCTGTGTGGGACCTTGTCAAAAGCCTTTTGAATATCCAAATATACCACATCCACTGGTTCTCCCCTATCCACACTACTAGTTACATCCTTAAAAAATTCTATGAAATTCGTCAGACATGATTTTCCTTTCACAAATCCATGCTGACTTTGTCTGATAATTTCACCGCTTTCCAAATGTGCTGTTATCATATCTTTGATAACTGACTCTAGCATTTTCCCCACCACTGATGTCAGGCTTACCGGTCTATAGTTCCCCGGTTTCTCTCTCCTTCCTTTTTCAAAAAGCGGGGTTACATTAGCCACCCTTCAATCCTCAGGAACTAATCCAGAATCTAAAGAGTTTTGAAAAATTATCACTAATGCATCCACTATTTCTTGTGCTACTTCTTTAAGCACTCTGGGGTGCAGACCACCTGGCCCGGGGGATTTATTTGCCTTCAATCCCTTCAATTTACCTAACACCATTTCCCTACTAACATGTATTTCCCTCAGTTCCTCCATCTCACTAGACCCTCGATCCCCTACTATTCCTGGAAGATTATTTATGTCCTCCTTAGTTAAGACAGAACCAAAGTAGTTATTCAATTGGTCTGCCATGTCTTTGTTCCCCATGATCAATTCACCTGTTTCTGACTGTAAGGAACCTACATCTGTCTTAAACAATCTTTTTCTTTTCACATATCTATAAAAGCTTTTACAGTCAGTTTTTATGTTCCCTGCCAGCTTTCTCTCATAATCTTTTTTCCCTTTCCTAATTAAGCCCTTTGTCCTCCTCTGCTGGACTCTGAATTTCTCCCAGTCCTCAGGTGTGCCGCTTTTTCTGGCTAATTTGTATGTTTCTTCTTTGGAATTGATACTATCCCTAATTTCCCTTGTCAGCCACGGGTGCACTACCTTCCCTGGTTTATTCTTTTGCCGAACTGGGATGAACAATTGTTGCAGTTCATCCATGCGATCTTTAAATGTTTGCCATTGCATATCCACCGTCAACTCTTTAAGTATCATTTGCCAGTCTATCTTAGCTAATTCACGTCACGTACCTTCAAAGTTACCCTTCTTTAAGTTCAGAACCTTTGTTACTGAATTAACTATGTCACTCTCCATTTTAATGAAGAATTCCACCATATTATGGTCACTCTCACCCAAAGGGCCTCGCACGACAAGATTGCTAACTAACTCTTCCTCATTGCTCAATACCCAGTCCAGAATGGCCTGCTCTCTAGTTGGTTCCTCGACATGTTGGTTCAGAAAACCATCCCGCATACATTCCAAGAAATCCTCTTCCTCAGCACCCTTACCAATTTGGTTCACCCAATCTATGTGTAGATTGAAGTCGCCCATTATAACTGTTGTTCCTTTATTGCACGCATTTCTAATTTCCTGTTTAATGCCATCCCCAACCTCACTACCACTGTTAGGTGGCCTGTACACAACTCCCACCAGCGTTTTCTGACCCTTAGTGTTATGCAGCTCTACCCATATTGATTCCACATCCTCCGTGCTAATGTCCTTCCTTTCTATTGCGTTAATCTCTTCCCTAACCAACAATGCTACCCCACCTCCTTTTCTTTCATGTCTATCCCTCCTGAATATTGAATATCCCTGAATGTTGAGCTCCCATCCTTGGTCACCCTGGAGCCATGTCTCTGTGATCCCAACTATATTTTATTCATTAATAACTATCTGCATATTCAATTCATCCACCATGCTCACTGGAGTTCAGAAAAACAAGAGATAATCTCATTACATAGGGCTTCATGAGGTAGTACCTACAACAAAATGTCTCTTACCTTAGCCTTATACACCAAATTATACACCAGATTGTACTTGATTATACACCAAATTGTTTCCAAGGATAGATTGGATTATTCTATAATTAAGTAGACAGAGTCTATGCAAATGTTAGTCTCAACGAAACATGCATAATTCTTATAAGGTTTAACAGAGTTGATGCAAAAATGATGGCTGGAGTGCTGAGAATCAAGATTTACATTTGCAAAATAAGCGGTGGCTATTTAGGATTGAAATGAGTAGTTATTTGTTCTCTTTGAAGGCAATAAACCTATGGGATTCTGTAGCTAAGAGAGCGGCTAAAGATGAAAATATTCAAGCTGTAACTTTTGGCTATCAAGGGAACCAAGGATAAGGGTTTAGCAGAGGAAATGCACAAGAGTGAAGAGTCCATTATTCAGTGACAACGAAAGCATGAGAGCCTGCTTCTATTTCTTGCATTTTACTGTAAGGTAGTTTCGAAGACCATATTACAAATAGGCAGCTATAGGTGGACAGCAGCAAAACATTCAGTTGAGCTATCCATACTGACCATTTATTTTGGCAGTGTGAAAGCCCGATGCAAATTGTACTCAAATTTTAAATAAGGCACCTGTACTATTCTCACCTGAAATCTTACAATGGAAAAGGTCCAAAACCTAGATTAATATATCAGGATGTCTGAAATAATTCTCACACTTAAGTTCTAGGAAAATGTAGGAATAAACAGAAGAGGAAATTGTCCATTTACTTACAGGTGTCAGCATAGGTTCATTAATTGCTGCACAATGCTTGTCTATCCCAGTACAGACTTGTAAGATTGATCATGATCAATGTTCATGCAACTTCTTTTTATCTGATGATATGAGATTTTGTCAAGTATTTATGATTAATGAAAACAATAACCTGTTCAGTTAATACACATGAAATGTTGGAGGAACTCAGCAACCTCTATGGAAAAAAAAAGTACAGTCGACCTTCTGGGCTGAGACCCTTCGGCAGGACTGTTCAATTAGTTAATCTGAACTCTTTAGTTTCAATTGTTCATTAGATTTATACTGCTGAATTGATGCATGACGATCCGTGAATACTGTAAAATTATGATCACTGTGGAAAAACACATGATTTCTCTTTTTAAGCAACTAATTTGATTATTATAGGCGATCTAGAGTCAAAGCATGAGAATTTATTGGTCTGCTATGGCAGACAAGTTAATTTCCTGCATGACTCCTATTTTTTATTTTTATTTTTTTTAGTTGTGATTAAAAATGCACATTGGGTTGGAATATGTTACTAAAACATGAAACTCAAGAGAACTCAACTGAGAAGAATGCTTATGACTTAATAATGAAGGAGGCATTATTGGATCCAGTTCAAACACTAAGGTAAGCTAGGTGTACCACATGCCAGTGGGAGAACAGTTGAGGAGCAGTGACTATTAAATTACAAAGTTTAGATTGATAACAGAGACTGGCAATGAGAAGTCCAAAGCAAAACTTCTAATTCATTGAGATAACCTGGCATGATTTAGGTGGAGCTAAGTGCTGGAAGGTTGTAAAGCAATCAGTGATCTTCAAAGAGTATGTTTCAACCATAAACAAGGTAAATCCTTGCCACATAAATGCGAAAAAATCTACAGATGCTGGAAATCCAAGCAACACACAAAATGCTGGAGGAACTCAGCAAGCCAGGCAACATCTATGGAAAAGAGTAAACAGCTGATGTTTCGGCCCAAGACCCTACATCAGGACTGGAAAAAAAGATGAGGAGTCAGAGCATTAAGGTGGAGGGAGGAGAGGAAGAAGAACATGATGGTAGGTGATAGGGGAAGGGGTGAAGTAAAGATCTGGGAAGTCGACCGGTGAAAGGGATAAAGTGCTGGAGAAGGGGAAATCCGATAGAGGGTAGAAGACCATGGAAGAAAGGGAAGGGGGAGGAGCACCAGAGGAAGGTGATGGGCAGGTAAGGAGATAAGGTGAGAGAGGGAAACGGGAATGGGGGAATGGTGAAGAAGGATGGGGCAGTTACCGAAGGTTCGACAAATCAATGTTCATGCCACCAGGTTGGAGGCCACTCAGATGGAATATAAGGTGTTGCTCCTCCAACCTCATTGTGGCAGTAGAGGCCATGGACTGACATGTCAGAATGGAAATGGGAAGTAGAATTGAAATGAGTGGCCACCTGGAGGTTCTGCTTTTTCTGGTAGACAGAGCATAGGTGCTCAGTGAAGCAGTCTCCCATCTATATCGGGTCTCACCGATATACAAGAGGGTACACCTGGAGCACGGATATAGTAGATGACACCAACAGACTCACAGGTAAAATATTGCCTCACGGGAAAGACTGTTTGGAGCTCTGAATGAAAGTGAGAGAGGAGGTATAGGGTTAGGTATGGCACTTGTTCCACTTGCAAGGATAATTACCAGGAGAGAAATCTGTGGGAAGGGATGAAAGTGGGGGTGAGGGCAAGATGTGCTTGGTGGTGGGCTCCTGTTAGAGATGCTGGAAGTTACGGAGAATTATGTGCTGGACGTAGAGGCTAGTAGGTTGGTAGAAACATAGAAAACGTACAGCACAATACAGGTCCTTCGGCCCACGAAGCTGTGCCGAACATGTCCTTACCTTAGAAATTACCTAGGGTTACCCATAACCCTCTATTTTTCTGAGCTCCATGTATCTGTCCAGAAGTCTCTTAAAAGACCCTATCGTATCCGCCTTGGGAAAAAGCCTCTGACTATCCACACGATCAATGCCTCTCATCATCTTATACACCTCAATCAGGTCACCTCTCATCCTCTGTTGCTCCAAGGAAAAAAGGCCGAGTTCACTCAACCTATTTTCATAAGGCATGCTCCCCAATCCAGGCAACATCCTTGAAAATCTCCTATGCACCCTTCCTATGATTTCCACATCCTTCCCATGGTGAGGTGACCAGAACTGAGCACAGTACTCCAAGTGGGGTCTGACCAGGGTCCTATATAGCTGGTAGATGAGGACAAGAGGAACCTTATCCCTGCTGGCATGGCAGGAAGATGGGGTGAGGACAAACATTTCTCAATATGAAAGAGATGTGGGTGAGGGCAGCGTTGATGATGGAAGGAAAGCCCTTTTCTTTCAAGAACCAAGACATCTCATTAGTTCTGGAATGAAAAGCCTCTTTCTGAGAGCAGATGTGGCAGAGACAGAGGAAATGAGAGAAGGGGATGGCATTTTTATAAGTGACAGGGTGGGAAGAGGTATAGTCCAAGTAGCTGTGGGCATCAGTCGGTTTATAAAACATCAGCAGATAAAGTCTCCAGAGGTAAAGGCAGAGAGATTGAGAAAGGGGAGGGAGGTTTTGGAAATGAGTTGTGAGGAGGGTACAAAGAGGCTTAGAAACAATTTTGACAAATTGAGTGTATAAACAAATACACAGGTCAATATAGCATAAATAAATGTTAAGTTATCCATTTTGGTAAAACAAACTGCAAGCCAGAGTATGATTTAAACGGGGAGAGTCCAGGAAATATTGATGTATAAAGGTTGATGGGTGCCTTTATACATCAATCACTTTGAGCAAAGATTCACTTGCAGTAATCAGTTAGGAAATCCAATGGTATGTTGGTCTTTGTAGCAAGAGAATTCAAGCAAAGAAGCAAGGACGTCTTACTATATACACAGGGTGCTGATGAGACCATGTCTGGACTATTGTGCACAGCACAGTTTTGGATAAACTTGCCATGTGTGGAGTGAAATCATTCTTGTGAAAGCTGGGATGTTTTATGTGGAGTGAATGCATCAACTAGGTTTGTGCTAATTTTAGATTTATTGAAAGAAAACAGACTGAATACTGGGAGGATGCTTCCCTTCACGGGGGGGGGGAGGTGGTGGTGGGAGGGTAAAGGTCGAGAATAAAGGGCTGCAGTCTCAGGTATTAGATAAAGTGGTGAACTTGTGGAATTGTCTACAACCAAAGGTGGAGGAAGCCAAGTTGGTCTACGTATTTAGGAAGATAATAGTTTTCTAGACAAAAATTAGATAAGGGATATGCAGTGAGTGGGAATAGTCATTGAGATAGAGAAACAGAAGAAATTCCAGAAGGCTGATCTTGACTCTGTTTTTGATGTTTCTGTCCACACAAAGTATAATGTTAACTAAAACAATTGTAGGAGTTGCAACATCCACCCTTTCATCTCTTCCTTTCTCATCATCCAGAGACCAAAACACTCCTAACATTTAAAACTTTAATTCATTTGCACTTCACAATGTTGGCTCCTCTACATCTTACAAACAAGCTCTTCACAGTTCACCTGAATTCATTCTGTGGGAGTGACCCTTTTGCCTGCCAATTTAAACTTCTTTCCATATCCATAATCCTCTATCCTCTACCCACTCTGAACTGTTTGTGGCTTCCCACATTGCAATGAGTCCCAACACAAGCTTGAAGGATAACACTTCTTCTAAGTACAGCCTTCCGGACACACTATTGAATTTTCCATCTTTATTTTGTTGGACATTTCTTAATGTCTGTTTCAGAGCTGGCCATGCTATTTCCCTTTACGTTAATGTGCCTGAACTGCTGAGTGTTTCTAGCTTTTTCCGCTTTCATTTCAGATATCCAAGACCTGCAAGGTATTTTTTTGAGTTCCAAATTCAGAGCTCTCTCATTGAGAAAAGGCCAATGTTGTCGATGATGATGAAAGAAAAAAGATATATTTTTATATATAATGCATACCAGGTGAATAATTCCATTAAGAACCAATTTGAATTTAGTAAACAGAAAGGAAAAAGAAAATAAAACAAGTAAGGAGAAATTATGAGAAGTAATCAGCAGTTAATATATTAAAAAATCCACAATTCTTCCACAGACAAGTAAATAGAAAACAGCCAGCAAGATGAAGCTGAATAATAGGTGATCTATGCACAGAGTAGAAAGCTAAAAAGTTAAACAAAACCATAAGAAGATTTAAAGTAAAATAAGGAGTTAACATGCAGAAATTTCAATTCATAGAAATCCTGAAAGAATGTCAGTGTTTATTGTAAGGGGTATGGAGTACAAAAGTAGGGAAATTTTGAAGCAAGTTCACAGGGCACAGATGAGACTGCCCCTGGATTACACCATACTGTATTACTCTCTATAATTAAAGAATTGCTTACATAGAAGGCAGCACAGATTTCTGGAATCACTAGTTTGATTCCTGGAATGAAGGGGTTTGCAGATGAAGAATGGTTGATCCTTGTCCTACGGTTATTGGAGTTTAGAAGAACAAGGGGTAATCTATTGAAACATACAGTATACCATTTAGAGAGCACGAACAAGAGAAAATGTGTAGATGCTGGAAATCCAAGCAACATACACAACATCCTGGAGGAACTACAGCAGGTCAGGCAGCATCCATGGAAAAAAGTACAGTCAAAATTTTGGGCCAAACCCCTTTGGAGAAAAAAAAGCTGAGGAGTAGATTTAAAAGGTCGGGGGAGGGAAGAGAGAAACACCAGGTGATAGGTGAAACCTGGAGGGGGAAGGGATGAAGTATAGAGCTGAAAAGTTGATTGGTGAAAGAGACAGAAGGCCATGGAAGAAAGGAAATGGGGGAAGGTGTACCAGAGGGAGCAATGGTGGGCAAGGAGATAAGGTGAGAGAGGGAAAAGGGGATGGGAAATGGTGAAGGAGAGGTAGGTGGGGGGCAGTAAAAGAAGTTTGAGAAATCAATGCTCACGTCAACAGTTTGGAGGCTACCCAAATGGAACATTAGGTGTTGTTCCTCCAACCTAAATGCAGCCCCATCGCAACAGTGGCGGAGGCCATGGATGGACATATCAGAATGGGAATTGGAGTTCAAATGGTTTGCAACTAGGAGATCCTGCTTGTTCTGGTGGACAGAACGTAGATGCTCGGCAAAGTGGTCTCCCAATCTACGTCGGGTCTCACCAATATGTTGGAGGTCATACTGGGAGCACTGAACACAGTAAATGACCCCAACAGACTCATGGGTGAAATGTTGGCACACCTGGAAGGATTGTTTAGGGCACTGAATGGTAGTGAGGGAGAAGATGTAGGGGCACTTGTTCTGCTTGCAAGGATAAGTGCCAGGAGGAAGATCAGTGGGGAGGTACGAATGGACAAGGGGGTCGCATGCAGAAAACAGAAAATGGAGGGGAGGGAAAGATGTACTTGGTGGTGGGATCCTGTTTGAGGTGGTGGAAGTTTCAGAGAATTATGTGCTGGATGTGGAGGCTGGTGATGTAGTCGGTGAGGACAAGAAGTAGGGTGACGGGAGGATGAGGTAAGAGCAGATGTGCGTGAAATGGAAAAGATGCAGTTGAGGTCAGTGTTGATGGTGGAGGAAGGGAAACCCCTTTCCTTGAAAAAGGAGGGCACCTCCTTCATTCTGCAATGAAAAGCCTCATCCTAACAGCAGATGTGGTGGAGACTGAGGAATTGAGAGAAGAGGATAGCGTTTTTACAAGTAGCAGGGTGTGATGAGGTATAATCCAGGTAGCTGTGAAAGTCCGTAGATTTGTAATAGACATCGGTGGGTAAGCTGTCTCTGGAGATAGAGAGAGTGAGATTGAGAAGGGGAAGGGAAGTGTCAGAAATGGATCAGGTGAATTTGAGGACAGGGTGGAAGTTGGAGGCAAAGTGGATGAAGTCAACGAGTTCAGCATGGGTGCAGGAAGCAGCACCAATGCCGTCATTGATGTAATGTAGGAAAAGTGCGGAAGGAGTGAGGTGAAACAGGAGAGAGGAGTTACAGAAGGAGTGAGGTTGGAATATGAGAGCGGAGAGTGATTAGTAGGATGGCCTGAAGGACTTATTTCTGTGCTGTAGTGCTCTATGACTCTATATTCCATGGAAATAAGAAAGGATTTCTTCCCTCAGAGGTCATGAATCTTTGGAACGCTGCACACTAGAGAGCTGTGGAGACAGAATCATTGTATGTGTTCAAAGGAAAGAATAAGAGACATTCATATTTTTAAGGAGTCAGAGGAGAGAGTGGAATTGATCAGCTATGATTTCGCTGAACCAGTGGGCTTGAGCACTGACTAACCTACTTTTACTTGTAATTCTTCTAATTCAGGGTGAGCCGTAATACTGAGTGAGCAGTTTGTACTGTATTTTTTTTTGCCAAGAAAGAGGCTGATGCTAAAATCTTAGCATTAGGAGATAGCAGGTAATGGATGGAAGTAAAAAATAATCAAGTAAAAGTATTAGAAAGACTAGAAGATGCAGAAGGGGTATAGAATACAAAAATATCTTAAATAAAGGGAAGCTTGCAAAATTCAAGAAAATAACAAATGTAAGACCCCTGTTGAAAAAAGGAGTGTACGTACAGTCATAGAGCTTTTGAATACAAATTGAATATTTTGTTGAGGGAGTAAGAAACTTGGTGGAGGAATGTAGCGCATGTTCACATGGAATTTCAGAGGAATTTCATTGTTCCACACGAAATTGGTAGCAACTTTGAGATGTTAAACTTAACCAATTTGAATAAGAAATTGGTTTAAATGCAGAAAACAGAGAGATGTGTAAATGGTTGTTTTCACTTTGGAAGTGGGGTTCCCCAGGATTCATTGCTGGGACTATTGCTTTTTCAATGTATATTAGTGACTACTCAGGGATGGGTGCACATGATAACATTGACAAGTTGGTTGAATGGGCAGACAAGTATTCAAACACTTGGCTGAAGATGTAGGCTTCAGAAAACATTTTAAAAGACTATAGATTAGTAGATTGGTAGAGTGTCAGATAGACATGAGAGGGTGTTTGACTGCTTCAGCCTCAGCAGTTAAAGAGACACAACAGCTTGCACTGGAGATCGTCAAGTTGTTACAATTCTATGATTCTATAATACAACTGATAATCTAAAATGTACAGTATGTTATTCACTCTCTGTTCAGGTTCCTAGGGGTTAGCACTAAGTATAATTTAAAGTGCAACCTTATTACATGTACAAAATAATTACATTAAATGGCGTATGCAAAATTGGCTAACAGACTTCATAAACTTGTTCCACATGGACACCTAGTGATCAAAGTTTGATACTACATTGTGACAGCTGACACAATGGTAAAAGGTAAATATACACAGCAGGTCAGGCAGAAGGAAATATATCTAATTTTTCAGATTGATGATCTTACATTAGAACAAGAAAACATTAAAAATTGAATGTATTTCTTAGCTGCAGAGGAAAGGGAGGGGTGGAAAGAACAAAGGGAATATTTGTAATAGGGTGGAGACCAACTGAGCCAATGACACAGATGCTAGTGGCAATGTCTGAAGTAGAGCGGTGAAGGCATGTAAATCACAACTAATCTGTCTACAAGAGAGTAATTAGAAGGAGATGACAGAGTACGGGGAGAGGAAAATAGAACAGTGAAATATAGAATGTAGTGGTTAGCTTAACACTTCTACAGTGCCAGTGACCCAAGTTTAATGCTGCTGCTGTCTGTGAGCAGCTTGTACGTTCTTCCCATAACCAACACACACAGATTGCTGGTGGAACGCAGCAGGCCAGGCAACATCTATAGGAAGAAGTACAGTCTACGTTTCGGGCCGAGACCCTTCGTCAGGACTAACTGAAAGAAGAGATAGGAAGAGATTTGAAAGTGGGAGGGGGAGGGGGAGATCTGAAATGATAGGAGAAGACAGGAGGCGGAGGGATGGTGCCAAGAGCTGGACAGTTGATTGGCAAAAGGGATACAAGGCTGAAGAAGGGAGAGGATCATGGGACGGGAGGCCTAGAGAGAAAGAAAAGTGGGAGGGGAGCACCAGAGGAAGATGGAGAGAAGGCAAGGAGTTATTGTGAGAGGGAGAAAAAAGGGGAGAAAGTAATAATAAATAAATAAATGAACGAATGAATAAATGAATGAATAAATAAATAAATAAACAAATATCTAAGGGATGAGGTAAGAAGGGGAGGAGGGGCATTAATTGAAGTTAGAGAAGTCAACGTTCATGTCATCAGGTTGGAGGCTACCCAGATGGAATATAAGGTGTTGTTCCTCCAACCTGAGTGTGGCTTCATGTTTACAGTAGAGGAGGCCGTGGATAGACATATCAGAATGGGAATGGGACGTGGAATTAAAATGTGTGGCCACTGGGAGATCCTGCTTTCTCTGGCGGACAGAACGTAGGTGTTCAGCGAAACGGTCTCCCAGTCTGCGTCGGGTCTCGCCAATATATAGAAGGCCACATCAGGAGCACCGGACGCAGTATATCACACCAGCTGACTCACAGGTGAAGTGTCACCTCACCTGGAAGGACTGCCTGGGGCCCTGAATGGCGGTGAGGGAGGAAGTGTAAAGGCATGTGTAGCACTTGTTCCGCTTACAAAGATAAGTGCCGGGAGGGAGATTGGAGGGAAGGGATGGGGGGGATGAATGGACAAGGGAGTCGCGTAGGGAGCAATCCCTGCGGAAATCAGAAACAGGGTGTTCCCCTCCCCCTTTCTTTCTCCCTAGGCTTCCCATCCCATGATCCTCTCCCTTCTCCAGCCTTGTATCCCTTTTGCCAATCAACTTTCCAGCTCTTAGCTCATCCCTCCCCCTCCTGTCTTCTCCTATCATTTCGGATCTCCACCTTCCCCTCCCACTTTCTTTCTTTCTTTTTAAATCTTTTTATTGAATAAGTATACAAAAAGGTAAGCCATATAAACATTAATACAATGTTAAAATATAATAAAATTCCAGAAGGTATCAATACCAAAAAAAATACTACAAACAATGTAATTTAAACATAAGAAACCAAGATAACATAATAGTATACTAAATTTTATATATATCAATAGAAAAAAGAAAAAAAAAAACCCCCAAAAAAACCCACCGTGCAACTAACTAAAAGCAAAGCAAAGCAATGGGCTAACTTGAAACCAAACAGAGTTAAACTTAAAATCACGTCCTCAATCCCGACCTCCATTAAAAACAGTGAAAAAAAAACAAGAAGGGTATATATTACATTAAATGAAAATATCGAATAAAAGGTCCCCAAATCTGTTCAAATTTAAATGAAGAATCATAAAGGTTACTTCTAATTTTCTCCAGATTCAAACATAAAATCGTCTGAGAGAACCAAAAAAAGGTAGTTGGAGCATTAAGCTCTTTCCAATGTTGTAAAATACATCTTTTCGCCATTAAAGTAAGAAATGCAATCATTCTACGGGCTGAAGGGGGAAGATTACTAGAAATTTTAGGTAGTCCAAAGATAGCAGTAATAGGGTGAGGAGAGATATCTATATTTAATACCTTAGAAATAATATTAAAAATATCTCTCCAAAAAGTTTCCAAAGTAGGGCAAGACCAAAACATATGAGTTAAAGAGGCTATCTGCCCCGAACATCTATCACAAAAAGGATTAATATGCGAGTAAAAACGCGCTAACTTATCTTTGGACATATGTGCTCTATGAACCACTTTAAATTGAATTAGGGAATGTTTAGCACAAATAGAGGAAGTATTAACTAATTGTAAAATCTGCCCCCAATCATCCACAGAAATGGTAAGCCCCAATTCCTGTTCCCAATCTACCCTAATCTTATCAAATGGAGCTTTCCTAAGTTTCATAATAATATTATAAATCATAGCCGATGCAGCTTTCTGACATGGATTGAGGTTAATTATCGAATCTAAAATATATGTAGAAGGAAGCATTGGAAAGGAAGAAAGTATAGTACTTAGGAAATTTCTAACTTGTAAATATCTAAAAAAATGTATTCTTGATAAGTTATATTTATTAGATAATTGTTCAAAAGACATAAGGGAACCATCTAAAAATAAATCCAAAAACCGTAAAATACCCTTAGTCTTCCAAGTTTGAAAAGCGCGATCCGTAAAAGAGGGAGGAAAAAATATGCTACCTAAAATAGGAATCGCTAACCCGAATTGATTAAGATCAAAAAATTTTCTGAATTGAAACCAAATGCGCAAAGCATATTTAACTATCGGGTTAGACACCTGCTTAAGGCGTTTCGAATCAAAAGGGAGAGAGGAGCCTAAAATGGAGCCAAGTGTATAACCCTGAACAGATTGTATCCCCTCCCACTTTCAAATGTCTTACTATCTCTTCTTTCAGTTAGTCCTGACCAAGGGTCTCGGCCCGAAACATCGACTGTACCTCTTCCTATAGATGCTGCCTGGCCTGCTGCATTCACCAGCATTTTGTGTGTGTTGTTTGAGTTTCTAGCATCTGCAGATTTCCTCGTGTTTGCGCTTCCCATAATCGTATGGGTTTTGTCTGGGTGCTCCAGTTTCATCCCACATTCCAAAGACATAAAATCTAATCTTTCATCTTTAATAGTGCAGTGACTGAAGATCATAATTTTTTTTTAAATATGGTGGAAATATCCAACATGTCATGCGACATCTGAGGAGAGAGACAAATAGAATTAAATTTGCAGGATGTTCATGACTTTTCATTTAAACTGTCTATGACTTGGAAGGACTAGCTATATGAAAATTAATCTTCATAGTTGTGATTCATCTTCCTTCTTGTCCTGAAGCATCAACTGCTTATCCTTTTCCACAGATGCTGTCTGACCTGCTGAATTCCTTCAGCATTTTGTATGTGTTACTACTAGTGGTTGTGACTTGGTTAGCTGGAATATGAGATGCTATTTCCCGAAGGTCCACTGGGTTTGATTGAAGCAGAGTAAGATGCCAAAGAAGGAATGAAGGAGGCCAAAGGCACAGAGATCAGAGTGAGAGTGGAATGCAAAGATGTGACAGAACACTGGAGGTTCAGATCAGACTTTGTGGACTAAGCAGAAATACTCAGCAAAGCACATACCTAAACTGCAGCTGGCTTCTTCAAAATAGAACACACACAGAGCACAAAATGTTTTACACTAACTTGGAGGAAGGGTAAGGATGGTGTGTTCAGGTTCTTGGATGGTGTTTACGTGGAAAGGCACTCTAAGAAAGGAGACCAGAGGGTGAACCAATGAGTTATTTATCATTTTCTTGGAGATACAGCACAGTAACATACCCTTCCAGACCAATGAGCACCCACAGCACAATTAGACTCATGTGACCAGTTAACCTACTAACCAGTACATCTTTGGAGGAATAGAGGAGTGAAGTTATAGAGGAATGGTCTCTGCACAATTCCGAATGATGAGATGAGGGATTATGCAGAAGGCTTCAATGTGAAGATTGGTGATGTGGAAGGTAGGAAAGCTCTGCATGTGGGAGGGTGGTGTGAGTAAATTGCAGGAAATGGAACTAATGTGACTAAGGGATCTCTCAAATTAAAGGGAGGGAAGATATCTTAAATGCACTGCTGTGGAAAGTCACATCATTAAAGCAGATATGACGGAACTAGAGTAACTAACATATGGAAAGAAATCTTTGCAGAAAGCAGAGCATGCAGAGATGTAACTGTGGGAGTTTGTGGGATTGTAATGGACATGTTCACTAACTTAGTCCTAAAATAGAGAGTAGCTGAAAAAGAGAAATAAAGTTCAAAGTAAGTTTATTATCAAAGTACATAAACATCACCATATACAACCCCGAGATTCATTTTCTTGTGGACATTCACAGTAAATAGAAGAACCAAAATAGAATCAATGGAAGACTACCCCCAACAAGATGGGTAAAAAAAAAAATGTGCAAAAGACAACAAACTGTGCAAATACAAAAAAAGGAAATATTATTAATAATAACAATAATAATGCAAATAAATAAATAAAGCAATAAATATCGAGAACGTGAGAGGAAAAGTCTGTGAAAGTGAGTCCACAGATTGTGGGAACAGTTTAGTGATGGGACAAGTGAAGTTGAGTGAAGTTATCCCTGCTGGTTCAACAGCCTGATGGTTGAGGGGTAATAATTATTCCTGAACCTGATGATGTAGGTCCTGAAGCTCCTGTACCTGCTTCTCAATAGCAGCAGCAAGAAGAGTGTGTGGCCTGGATATGGATGCTGCTTTCCTGTGACAGCACTCCATATATATGTGCTCCCTGGTGAAGAAGGCTTTACCTGTGATGGACTGGACTATATCCACTACTTTTTCATAGGCTATTCTATTCAAGGGCATTGGTGTTTCCAGTCAAAATACTTTCCAGCACACATCTGTAGAAGTTTTTCAAAGTTTTAGATGTAATGCTGAATCTTCGCAAATTTCTAAGAAAATAGAGGTACTGTCATGCTTTCTTTGTAATGCATTTACGTGCTGGACCCAGGTCAGATCTTCTGAAATGGTAGCATCGAGGAAATTTAAGATTGCTGGCCCACTCCACCTCTGATTCTCCAATGAGGCCTGGTTCATGGTCCTCTGATTTACTCCTCCTGGAGTTAATAATCAGCTCCTTGGTCTTGCTGACAGATAATGACAGGTTGTTGTTGTGGCACCACTCAGCCTGATTTTCAGTTTCCCTCCTGTGCTGATTTGTCACCATCTTTGATTCAGTAAACAGTAAGAAATCAATCATGTGGAGATGAATGCAGGTGGAAATTGACAGCAAACATAATGAATCTGAATTCTGAGATTTTTTATAAAACAGCATCAATACAGCCGTCAGTGCACAAGAAAAAGAGTGAAGGAAGTGGCCCGAGTAGAATCACAGAGTCATGCGGCAATACAGCACCGAACTGCCATCAGCCCAAGTCATCCATACCGATCAAGGTGCCTACCTGAACCCATCCCATTTGCCTATGTTTGGCTCATATCCTTCTGTACATGTATCTATCTTTTAAATGTTGTAATTTTACCTCCTTTTATCTCCCTGGAAGCCTGTTCTATATATCCTCCGTCCTCTGTGTAAAAAATCATGCCCCTCAATTTTCCCTTTAAATACTTTGATGACATTTTAAACCTATCCTCTTTAGTTTTAGACTCATCAATCCTAGGGAACAGAGAAGAACTGAACCAAGTACTGTAACACTGAAAGTTACACATAGTTCAGACTGTTGTGGGTTCTTATAGCTACAGCTTGGATTTAGAGGATGTGAATGGAATTAAAGGAGAACTTCAGGCACGTGAAGAAACATGAAGGCGAAGGAGCCTTGGTTGGGTCTCTGTTCAATGAAGAAGTGAAGTATAAGATAGACCTGTAGAGGGATTTGACATCTATTATGAAAGTAAACCAGTTGAGACCAGAAAATTGTAGAAGTAATAGGGGACTTCAGAGGTGTCACAGATATGTGGAAAGGAGCTGAGCAAGAGGAGAATTAGGGTGCGAAGAAAAAGTCCTGTTGAACAAGAAATGGACTGAAATAATGGGTCTATCAGGACAGTGCCTGTGAAACCTTTCACATAAAAGTGGGCTGTGTGTAGTAGGGGATCTGAGTCTGGAGGCAATGGAGGGACAATCTCCATCTGAAATGAGGTCAGTAATCTCATTCTTTGAGAGACAACGGTTTGATGCTCAGTGATGAGGGTATACCTCAGAGAGAGGTATGAGGATATGTTAGAGAGCTGAATTTCAGGTTAATTTACCAAAAAAAAACTGATTTTGTAATTGGGTTTGAAGACAATGAAGAAGGTGCAGAGAGGCTTCAGGGAAATATAGACTGGTTATGTTAAAAGGAGAGAACATGACAGAGGGAATATAATGTGGGAAAAAGCAAGGTTGTCTATCTCGGTAACAAAAAATAGAAAGGCTGTGTATTTTTAGTGAGAGAATGAAAAAATGTTATTGTTCAGTGGGACCTGTGTGTCCTTGTACCCAAATCACTAAAGGTAAACATGCAGGTCTAGCAAGTGCTAAGCAAGGCATATAGTATGTTGGCCATTAATGTAACAGAGCTGAGAGATATTGCTGTGACCAAAGCCCAAAGCACCCCTTACATGGCCTATCAAATTACTAAGGACCAGAATACAATTTTATGATGTGTGTTAATATCAATTCTACTTCACAATTAAATTTCAGACTCAAATCTATCATTAAAACATATGTTAAACAATATAATTTCAAAAATGATGTAATAACACTGCTAAAATGTATTAGGAATTTAGGATTTTGTAAGCAAGCATTTGTTGATTTAAAAAAATCACATGCAATCATACTGAAGGTCTTAAGTTATTGTCCTCCTGGCAAGCCATCAAGTTCATTAATATCCTTCAAGGAAGGAAACCTGCCATCCTTATTCAGTTTGGAGGTACTGGTGTCAAGGGGTTATAAAGTAACTGACAAGTTTGTGCAGGCATAAGTCTGTGAGCAAGAGACAGAAACCCAACACCTAGTTCCTTGATCTATGGTTATAGAAGTCAAGGTGCTGAAGTATGAAATGGTTCCGCAGAGTATTACTATCTCCAAGGGACCATTTCCATACACAGACCAGGACACATTTATGCCTTGGGATCACCTGTTGCAGTTGCTAAGGAGACACCAGAGGTGGCTGTGTGCTGCTGGATTGGAGGCTGGCTTCTCCCATCAGTGCTGCTCTCTAGTGTTCACTCAGTGGGAGACAAGCTGGATTGTGTTCATCTGCAGCTGCACTTGCATGAAATACAGAACTGCTCCAGGCAGTTCTTGCAGAAATGTGGCTCCAGGACAACATCCAAGCACAATCCCTCAAGATATGGGGGAGTAGATTTAGGACAGAGATGAGGAGGAATTGCTTTTCCAGTGGTAAATCTGTGGGATCCTCTGCCCAATGAAGCAGTGGAGGCTACCTCATTAAGTATATTTAAGACAAGGTTGGATAGATTTTTGCATAGTAGGGGAATTAAAGGTCACGGGAAAAAGCCAGTTGAGTGGATCAGCCATGATTTTATTGAATGGCGGAGCAGGCCTGACGGGTCAGATGACCTACTTATGCTCTTAATCAATCTACAGGCCATGACACTCAGTGTCTTGGGTTATATTATTTTTTAAAAATATTTTTTGTAACTATGTTATTCTGTTATCATAATTATATGTGCTACATATGCTGTGTGTGACTGTTGGTTCTGTGTTTTGCACCTTGGCCACAGAGGAACGCTGTTTCATTTAGCTGTATTCTTCTGTGTGGATAATGACTATTAAACCTGAACTTGAACTTCAACATATCTCCATACTGTAACTTGGGAAAGCTTCAAGCTAACCCTGAGAGCTAGTCACTGTCTCTGCCAGTCCTATGGTGCAACAGATGTCTTTCTGCCATATGTCTCAGCTGCACATCCAACCTTTGCTGACACTGACTTTGCAAAGCTATTTCCTCAAAACAATTTCAATCATACAAGAACAGTTGCTGACACTTTACTGCCTGCTTCTCTGGTACCATGTAAAATATTTTATAATATAATTGAACTTCTAAAAAATAATCCTCCTTACGAAGGGTCTCGGCCCAAAACGTCAACTGTACCTCTTCCAATAAATGCTGCCTGGCCTGCTGCGTTCCACCAGCATTTTGTGTGTGTTGCTTGAACTTCCAGCATCTGCAGATTTCCTCATGTTTGCGTTTTTAAATTCACTACTGCGAAGCCTCTCCCAGTGATGCCTACACTGAAGAAGTTCAAATCTTCTTTTCAACGGGAGTTCAGTGAAACCCTCTCTCACTGCTCCCCATCTATAATTTCTTTGGCCTTTCAACTTTTCGACCACATTTTGACTCAGACACACTACTACAGCCATATATCCTTCCTTGGAACGTGTCTCCGCCGCCAACTTACTCCAGTTGGCTTCAGGATTCGTTTTCGAGCCTCTCAATTTGGACCTTCTGAGGATTCCAGGTACTCACATTTTATGGACTCTGCCTCCTGTCGCATCTCCCGTCAAGCTCTGAAGGCGACCCTCTCTGCCATGAGGAGGTACTTGGCGTCCCTATCCGAGTCCTTTCCACACCTCCAGGACACTTTCTTCACCATTTGTAATAGACCTGCCCATTATTTCATCCTCCATTGGATCCATGCCTGCAATCGCCGTTTCTTTGACTTTGTCATTTTAGGCAAGGATCGCAAGATCTTACATCTGCAGACCCCAGAGCCTGCTGGCTCCGATGCTAGCAGACATGAACTTCGGATTGCAGCCCCTGCCATCGATCTCGGTGGCTCCAGCAACCCAGGGCATATTCAAAACCCGGACTCCAACACCATCAGTGCAGGCTCCAACGACTATGGACACCTTTAAAGCGATTGCACAACCTCCAACTGTGACTCCAGCCTTGAACTCCAGGCTGGGTCTTCATGTGCTGCTATTGTGACTCCCGGCTCCCCTTCCCCCACCATCATTCTGCAACCCCGTCTCCCCCAGATCCCACCATCAGCTCCTGGGCCCTCAGAGGCTCCATCTTCTTCTCACCCCAACCCTCCCCTCTCCACTGACACCCCCAGCCTCCCCCCTCCCCCCTCGGATCCCAGCTCTCATCCGTGCCGGGTCTTTACCATCCCTCCGACCTTCAACTCTCTGAGGCAGAGTGCTCTGTCGTCAGCAAGGGCCTTACCTTTGTTCCCCTTCGCCCACGCCTCAGCGAGTTCTGCGTGCGCCGTGACGCTGAACTCTCCTTCTGCCAGCTCCGTCTTCGAGCCTACTTCTTCGGCAAGGACTCTCCCACCTCCACCGATGACCCTTCAAAAGTCCTGACGAAGGGTCTCAGCCCGAAACGTCGACTGTACCCCTTCCAATAGATGCTGCCTGGCCTGCTGCGTTCACCAGCATTTTGTGTGTGATCTTCCTTACTGGATAGTTTTTCATTTCCAGCTCAGCACCCACTGAAGCAAAATGTTCCTTTATAAATTTGTTATGCATCTGCAGTATGAAAGCTGGTAAGTGAGTTGGAAATGATTTTGCAGCGTTTGTCATTATCATACTACCTTCATACACAGATCAGAGTTTCCTATATTAATAGATTTATCTGTAGCCCCTACTCATTATTATCTCATACACGCTGTGATAATGGCAGAACATTCCAGTCCACAGAGTCCAACTTCTTTTAAATAGTTCTCAAGCTGATTTCAAGGTTCTGCTTAAGCTTAAGAACTTTCATTGCAAATATGTAATTAACAGAATTGATTCATAACTTAAGTGCCAAAATTCTAATATAGAAAATAAATATTTTGATGCATAGTAATATAATAGGCTCAGCAATTTGAATATTGGATTTAGTAAAAAAGGAATTAAATGAGCTATTCCATTAAAAAATTTGTAAGTATGTTTACAGCATAAATGAATCAAGGGAACAATCTAGTGTACTTACCAGGCAGGCTTTATGTAATGCTCCTTCACTGCTTAACCTTATTCAGTTGCCTTCTTGATGTATCATGAAGTTATATGCATTTATTTTGAAGTGTGGGGAATATTACAAGGCTTATAACTAAATCATGACTTTTTTGCCAATTTCTTTGTAAAGAATAGGAAGCTGAAATAGGTATCACTAAAATGTCAAGGATGCAAACATGACATCCCAAATTAATTTTATGCAAATATCATGCTGTTTCCCGTTATTTTACATTTTCCGGGCATTAATAAAAGTATGGCTCCTAGTAAGATATGACACATATAACCTGATGTTGGATTGAACTGCATGATAAATAAGAAGTAAAAAGAAGGGAATGACCAAGTGCTGATAACAGGGAGAACATCAGATAATGAGGCACTGTTAATTTTTAGATTCAATTTCTTACTTATGATTCATGTAATTAATCTCAGTGACATTTAGATTATATGTTATGTTACTAGAGTATTTATTTAGCAATGTAAATCAGTGATGAAGAGACATATCTTCAAATTTTACTATGGTACCTAGAGAACTTAAATTTGATTAATTCAATAATTTCAAATAAAAAGCTGTTATCAGTTAACTGTTAAACTACTGGATTATTAAAAAACCCACCTAGTTCATTAATGTCCCTAAGGGAAGGAAATCTATATCCTTACTCAGCCTGGGCTAAATGTGCTATACAGTGAAGTGGCTGATTTGGAGGAACTCAGCAGGTCAGGTGGCATTTATGGAAATGAATAAACAGTCAACGTTTCAGACTGAGCTCCTTCTTCAGGACTGGAAATCTTGGGGGAAGACTCCAAAATAAAAAGGTGAGGGACTAAAAGGAGCTAGAAGGTAATAGATGAAGCTATGTGGGTACAAAAGGTAAAGGGCTGGAAAGGAAGGAATCTAATAGGGGAGGAGAATAGACCACAGGAGAAAGGGAAAGAACAGAGGATCCAGGGGAAGTTGATAGGCAGATGAGAAAAGGCTTGAATGGGGAATAGAAAAAAAGGGGAGGGGGAGGGAAAAATTAAGGAATCAATTGGAAACCTGATATAATTACACTTATAGAATCATATCTTTCAAGTAATGTCACTGATTTTTCAAAAGAAATTAAGAATCAGGAGCAGGAGACACCATGTGGTCCTTGTGACATTCATCAGGATCATGTCAGACCTTCTGCCTCAAACCAATTTTTATGCACTATCCCCAGATTCCTTTATTCCATCAGGTTTGGAGATCTATTGATCTCAGTTTCAAATCAACTTAATGACACACCTTGCACATCTGTCCTGGGGTGAAGAATTTCAGTTTCACCAACTTGGGCATGAAGAAATGGCCTACCTCTTATTCTGAAAATGCAATGCCTGGTTCTAAACTGTTCAACCATGGAAAATATTCTCTCTATAACCAGTCTGTTGAGCCCTGTAATCATTTTTGTAAGTTTCAATCAGATATATTCTCATTCTTCTAAAGTCAATAAGATACAAGGATTGTATTTAATGGCTCTTCGTACGTCAAACCCACCAGCTGAGGAACCAACCTGGTGAATCTTCACTGCACTATCTCTGTAGTAAGTACATGCAGTTTTTATGCAAGTTTACTCAATAACCCTTGCATAGTTTCATGAAGCATCTGTCGAATAGCAATCAGAAACACAAAATACTCTGCAGATGTTGGGGTCACAGCAACACTCACAACACGCTGGAGGAACTCAGCAGGTCAGGCAGTATCCGAGGAAACGATCAGTCAACGTTTTGGGCCGGAACCCTTCGTCAGGACTGTAGAGGGAAGGGGCAGAGGCCCTATAAAGAAGGTGGGGGGAGGGTGGGAAGAAGAAGGCTGGTAGGTTCCAGGTGAAGAACCAGTAAGGGGAAAGATAAAGGGGTGGGGGAGGGGAAGCAGGGAGGGGATAGGCAGGAAGGGTGAAGAAGGAATAGGGGAAAACACAATGGCTAGTAGAAGGAGGCGGAACCATGAGGGAGGTGATAGGCAGCTGGGGGAGGGGGCAGAGTGAAACTGGGATAGGGGAAGGGAGGGGGAGGGAATTACCGGAAGTTGGAAAATTATATGTTCATACCAAGGGGCTGGAGACTACCTAGACGGTATATGAGGTGTTGCTCCTCCAACCTGAGTTTAGCCTCATCATGGCAGTAGAGGAGGCCACGTATGGACATATCTGAATGGGAATGGGAAGCAGAGTTGAAGTGGGTGGCAACTGGGAGATCCTGTCTGTTGTGGCAGACGGAGCAGAGGTGCTCGACGAAATGGTCCCCCAGTCTGCGTCATTTCACTGATGTAGAGGAGGCCGCACCGGGAGTACTGGATGCAATATATGACCCCAACAGACTCACAAGTGAAGTGTTGCCTCACCTGGAAGGACTGTTTGGGGCCCTGAATGGTGGCAAGAGAGGAGGTGTAGGGACAGGTGTAGCACTTACGCTTACAGGGATAAGTGCTGGGTGGGAGATCCGTGGGGAAGGATGTGTGGATCAGGGAGTCGCGGAGGGACCGATCCCTGCGGAAAGCGGAGAAGGGTGGAGAGGAAAAGATGTGAATAGTGGTGGGGTCCTGTTGAAGGTGGCAGAAGTTGCGGAGGATAATGTGCTGGATCCGGAGGCTGGTGGGGTGGTAGGTGAGGACAAGGGGAACTCTGTCCCTGTTGTGGTGGCGGGAGGATGGGGTGAGGGCCGAAGTACGGGAAATGGAGGAGATGGGGGTGAGGGCATCATTGATGACGGCAGAAGGGAAACTACAATCCTTAAAGAAAGAGGACATTTGAGATGTCCTGCAATAGAAAGCCTCATCCTGGGAGCAGATGCGGCGGAGATGGAGGAACTGGGAATAGGGAATGGCATTTTTGCATGTGGTGGAGTGGGAAGAGGTATAGTCGAGGTAGTTAGGAGAGTCAGTGGGCTTGTAGAAGATGTCAGTGGACAGTCTGTCTCCAGAGATGGAAACCGAGAGATCGAGAAAGGGGAGAGAAGTGTCCGAGATAGACCAAGTGAATTTGAGGGCTGGGTGGAAGTTTGAAGTAAAGTCGATTAAATCGACGAGCTCAGCATGGGTGCAGGAAGCAGCACCAATGTAGTCATCAATGTAGCGAAGGAAAAGTTGGAGAGCAGTACCAGAATAGGTTTGGAGCACAGACTGTTCCACATAACCAATGAAGAGGCAGGCATAGCTGGGGTCCATGCGAGTGCCCATAGCTACACCCTTGGTCTGATGAAAGTGGTAAGAGCCAAAAGAGAAGTTATTAAGTGTGAGTACCAGTTCCGCCAATTGGAGGAGGGTAGTGGTGGTGGGAAACTGGTGAGGTCTGTTGTCCAGAAAGTAGCGGAGGGCTTTGAGGCCTTCATGATGGGGAATGGAGGTGTATAAGGATTGGACATCCATAGTAAAAATGAGGTCAGGACTGGGGAACTAGAAGTTACTGAAGAGGTGGAGGGCATGGGATGTATCCTGGATGTAGGTGGGGAAGGACTGAACTATGGTGACAAAATGGAGTCCAGGTAGGCAGATACATGTTTGGTGGGACAGGAGCAGACAGAAACTATGGGTTTACCGTGTCAGTCAGGCTTGTGGATCTTAGGGAGGAGGTAAAACTGAGCGGTACGGTGTGTGGGAATTATGAGTTTAGCGGTTGAGGATGGAAGGTCTCTGGAGTTGATAAGAGCGGTGATGGTACGGGAGACAACGGTTTGATGTTTTTTGGTGGGGTCCTGTTCCAGGGGTATGTAAGAGGAGGTGTCAGAGAGCTGCCGTTTGGCCTCAGTGAGGTAGAGGTCCGTCCGTCAGACTACTACGGCACCACCTTTGTCAGCGGGTTTGATGGTGAGGTTGGGATTAGTGCGGAGAGAGTGGAGGGCAGTGCGTTCAGAGGGAGTGAGGTTGGAACAGGAGAGAGGAGCGGTGAAGTTGAGACGGTTGATGTCTCGGCGACAGTTGGAGATGGAAAGATCGAGTACAGGTAGAAGGCCTGGGCGGGGTGTCCAGGAGGAGGAGGGTTGAAGACAGGAGAAGGAGTCATCAGTAGCAATTAGATGTCTTTATCCTTGATGATGTTAAAATGGCTTCTCATAAATATGCTTTTAACTTACTCTTTTTTGGGCTCAGGCAATTTTTAGAAAGATTAGTTTTTTTTGCCATTTCCTAATTTCTCTAGATAATCTAGTAAGAGCTGACTTCTTGAACCATTGTTTCAAGTCAGGATATTCCCAAGATGCTATTCAATAGGAAGTTCAGTATTTAGAGCCTATGATAACGAAGGACTAGCAATTTCAAATCAAGATGGACATCTAATTGGAGAGGAACCACCCTTCTCCTTTTTGACAGTGGAGGCTACAACCTCGTGAAATGCTGTTTGATAGCCTGAGTGACTCACTATAGCTATTGTGCACCACTGGTTAAGGGGATGAATGTTTAGAATGGTTGATGGGTTGCCAATGAAGCAACCTGCTTTTTCCTGGATGGTGTTTAGTTTTTCTATGATTTGTTCGAGTTGCACTCATCCAAACATGTGGACATCTGTGAGGAGATGATTTATGAGTAAGTGGGTCTCTAGCTACTGTCAATGACTCCTTCACTTTGCAATTGAAAACAGAAGTGGATTTTTGTCAGGTATAAAAATTAATGGAACGTGCCCTTGGCTTTGCAAAGTAAAATTTGCTCTTTCTCAAAACCATACCATTCATGATTTCACCCCTTGACAGTCTAACATTGCCCTTGCTTTAGCAGTCAGCCCAAACCACTATTGCTTGTGCAAGGATGTCACAATACAAAGACAGGTACATCAGCCTGGAAGCTCCTCAGTATCATTCTCCAGGTTAGCTGAATCTTGTGTAATTGAATTATGCTTGCTGGTCTTACATGGATTGATCCTGTAAATCTGACCAGAAACGAGCTTCTGCCCATTACTCCTTATCATCCAACTGTTCCATGGCCCATGCTCCTCCTACTATTGGTAAACTGGTAAATTGTCAACGTGGTTTAATGCAGTCACATTTATTGAGATACAGTCTTGCATGTTGTCTTCCTATAGAGCTATTTGTTACAACGATGCATTAAGATAGTAAAAGTCAAAACAATAACAGAGTACAGAATAGGGTGTTACAGAACAGAGAAAGTGCAGAGAAAAGCAGCAAGGTGCAAGGTCAAAGCAAGGTAGATAGCGAGGTCAAAAATCCATCTTATTGTATGAGGGAACCTTTCAATAGTCTTATAGTAGGAGGGTAGAACCTGTCTTGAGTCTGGTGATACATGCTTTCAGGCTATTGATATTCTGCCCAACAGGTGAAGATAGAAGAGATAATGTACTTTTGGATATTTAATTCCATAAGACATAAGATCATAGCGCATAGGAACAGAATTAGGCCATTTGGCTGATTGAGTCTTCTCCGCTGTGTCATCGTGGCTGATCCTGATTCCCAACCACCCTACAACCATATTTCTGTAATGTACAATAAATCATATCCCCTTGCACTGATTTGTGCTACAAGTTCACTGACCATGATTTGAATACCCAGGACATTCGGACACTCATTGAATCTAGTAATCTTTGTGTCTTTTGCATTTGACTTTTTAAAAACTTTTTCTTTGGTCTTGACGTCACTTACATCTGCCTTTCTGCAAGGATTCCCATTCCCTTGCCGTATTAGTTTAAACCCTCCTCAACACCTCTAGCAAACAATCCCCCTAGAACATTAATATCAATCCTTCCCAGGTGTAGCCTGGTTTGTACTGGTCCCACTTCCTCCAGAACTAGTTCCAATGATCCAGGAATCCGAAGCCCTTCCTCCTGCACCACTGTTCAAGCAATATATTCATACTAACTATTCTGCTAGCTTGTGGCACAGACAGAAATTCACACACAAAATGCTGGAAAATCTCAGCATGCATCTATGAAGAAGAATGAACATGAAGGATTCTAATGAAGGGTCCGGGCCCAAAATAGTCTGTATATTCCCCTCCATTAATGCTGTCTGAGTTGCCAAGTTCCTCCAGCATTTTGTGTATGTTGCTCGATTTCCAGGCAGGACAGAATCTTTCCTCATCCTGAGATTATTATCTTTGAGATCCTATTTTTAAATTTATCTCTTAGCTCTCTATATTTGGCTTGTAGGACCTCAACACACTTTTTTTCCTATATTGTTAGTAGTTATAAGCACCATGTCAACTGGCTGTTTTAGAATGCCTTACAGCCACTCCAAGATACCTAATCCTTGTACATGGGAGGCAACACAACAACCTAGAGTCTTACTTGCAGCCACAGAAGCTCCTGTCTATTCCCCTTCTCAAGGAACCCCCAATCACACTATCTCTGCCACTTTTTTTTTCTACATTCCTGTGTGGCAGAGTCACTGATGGTGCCATTCTCTTGAATACTGCTGCCTTCTCCAGATAAGCCATCTCTCCCAACAGTATCCAAAGAGTATCCTGTTTTTGAGGGAGATGAATGCAGGGGATTCCTGCACTACCATCCTGCTACTGCTTTGCCAGTTGCTCACCCATTCCCCATCCTTCCCTGGGCCCTTAAACTGTGGTGTGAACAACTCAATAAATGTGTTACCCTCACATTCCAGCATTGAGGATACTCCAAAGTAAATTCATGCACGGCTTGATTGCCATCATGTGGTCTGTCAGGAACTGCAGTTGGGCACACTTCCTGCACATGTAAGGTCTATGGTCACTAGGAACTACGGCACTCTCCCCGAGTTCCCCCATCATGCAGGAGGTGCATGAGACAGATCTGAGCTCACCTGCTATGACTGAAAAATCTTTCAGGAAAAAATAAGAAACTTACCTTAGTGTTGATACCCTCTTCGCTGAAGACTGCTCTTCACCAAAAATCAACAGCACTTTCACTATGCAGGAGCCCCTCTCAAAATGGCCACTTTGCATTTTCTATCGAGAGATTAAAAAAATAAATATATTGATGAAATAAAGGGGAATTGGTGTAATATATACTTAAAATTGCAAATAATGTCATATTTTCATAGTCATAGAGAAATACAGCACAGTAAAAAACCATTCAGCCCATCTAGTCCATGCTGAAACCATTAAAACTGCCTACTCCCATTGACCTGCACTGGAAACATAGACCTCCATATCCCTATTACCCATGTACTTATTCAAACTTCTCTTAAATGTTGAAATCAAGCTCATGTGCACCACTTGTGCTGGCAGCTCCTTCCACACTTTCATGACCCTCTAAGTGAAGGAGTTTCCACTCAAGTTCCCCTTAAACTTCTCACCTTTCACTCTTAACCCATGTCCTCTGGTTGTAGTCCTCAGCGGAAAATCCTGCTCGTCTTTACTCTATCTATGTCCCTTATAATTTTTCTCTGAGGGCAGCTCCCAATCGTATGTTTATGTGCATCTGTTTCCGAATTTACTACAACTGCTGTCAGCCCCGGACTCCCACTCTCCTGGTTTATCTGTCGCAGAGAAATGAAAATCATGAATTCCACCGTACTTCAAGAGATGAAAATAAAATTAGCCAGCAACACACAAAGGAGAATAGCAGATTGGAGCATGTCTAAGTGAAATGTGGGTTATCATTTCAGATATGGCCCTTGATCAGTTTGGGGTGGTTGGGAGGAGACTCTATGTAACCCTTAGTTTAGGTTTTCCAAACCAAATGCTTATTCCTGTTATTATGACATCTGTTGAATAATCCTGATGAATTATCAAATTATCCAATGTATGCCCAAATTGTCACCGCTGATCCATAAAAGATAAGCAAGAAATTCAGAATTTATATTATTCAAATCACCCACTGCTAACCTCTGCAGAGTGCTTACTTTGTTCCAAGCCTTGTCCTTGAAAGTTTCTTCTGCAGCTTTTCCCCCATAGAAATTCAATATACACTCTTATTTGCCATTAAATTTGGCAGCTGTTACTTTTCCAAGACTAAAATGAAATGGTGCAACCTTAGTTCAGAAGTTCCACTGGCATTCAAAAAATATCTCACTGTAGATACAATAGTAGGCAAGGAAATGGACATGTCCAAATTGTTTTGTTACACCAACAACATGACGAAGGATCCCAGACCCGAAACAGAAACTGTTTCTCTTTTCACATTAGTGTAACAATTGGCAGTTTCCAGCATTTTCTCTTTGTATTGCATTATCCATCAAAACTTAATACTGACCCACGTAAGTAGAAAATACAAGAAATGCTCAAAAGTTAGAAAGAAGTATGTTTTAAGGACCATGTTAAAGGAGGAAATAAGAGTAGTAAGGCAGCTTGAGCTGCAAGGAAAATTCCAGAGCAGGGCCAGCCAAATGCATGCATGTTGATGGTTAAGTAATTAAAATCATGGACGTGCAAGAGACCAAAATGGGAGAAGTACAGAGATTTTACAGAGTTTTAAGGCTAAAAGAAGATATAGAGACACAAGGGTGAGAATTTTAAAACTTACATGCTTCTGGACTCAGTATTAATTAGAGTCAGTCCAAATGAGGTTTATCATTGCTGATACGTGTCACGAAATTTGTTGTGTTGTGACAGCAGTACAATACAAGACATTAAAAATTACCATATATTATATTAAAACAAATAAATAGCGAAAAAGAGGAATAGTCAGTTAGTGAGGAATAATGGGTTTATGGACTATTCAAAAATCTGATGGCAGAGGGGAGGAAGCAGTTCCTAAAATGTTGAGTGTGCATCTTCACCCTCCTGTACCTCCTCCTTGATGGTTGTAACAAGAAGAAGGCATGCCCTGGATGGTGAGGATCCTTAATGATAGATACCAACTTCTTGAGGAACTGTCTTTTTGAGGACGTCCCAGATGGTAGGGAGGCTTGTGCATGTGATGGAGCTGGCTGAGTCTACAACCCTTTGCAGCCTCTTTCAATCTTGTGTATTGGAGCCTCCATACCCGATGGTATGGATCGGGTATCTGACTGCTACCATTTTAGTTCCTCCTCAGCCTTACAAAGAGTTTACCTCCATGTCACCCAATGTTTTTAAGGTCCATTTAGGATAAAACAGAGGGAACAAGAGGGAATTTATTTGGATGGCCAGTGGACATTTTGAGTGCAGAAACTACCTATACTGAAGGAAATTACTCTTCTCTCCATGGTCAGAGGCATCATTGAAATGCCAGTCATCTTGGCAAAGGCTGGACAAAGTCTACCATATACACTCATTAATGATGATCAGAACATCTCCTTTATAATCAATGGAAGATGTCTTCATCAGATTGCCATTAAGTTATCTGGATGCAGCTAATATGTACAGCTTGCTCCATTTGTTTTGTATGAAATGAGATGTACCCTGTTTCTCCATTACTAGGGCCTAACAGGAAGTATCAGAGCATAAGGAGTTAAGATGAGTGGCAACTGTTAGTCTCTATCATTACAAGTGATGACTATTGATCTCTGTTATGCTTCTGGATGTTCCACTCAATGCAGTGTTAGAGAGGTCACACAGACTCTTAATTTTCTCTCAGGGAGCAGCAGGTGGCATCCAAGTCAGTGAGATTTGCCAACAGTTTTGACTTCTCCTTGGTGGAAATATCGATCAACTGCATTTTAACAGTATAAGGTCTCTGTTGGGTTAACTGGGATCTGTTCATTGATATTCGAGTTAGTAATCCCTAAATGTGCAGGTTGCTATGAATCATGAGAAGGATCCTATGATGATCAAAGCCATATTTCCTTTAATTAGTTATGTATTTTGGTGAAATGTTTGAGCAGTTTGTAATCAGTTCTGAAGTTACTTCATGTTCTCTCAATGTCAGTATCATATCTCTTTAAATCTTAAGTAACTATTGCACTCCTGGTTCTCCTGTTCCTCTTCCATGATAGTAATTCTTTGAAGCCTTGATGCTCAAATTCATGATATTACTGACTGAGATGGGTATTGCTAAATGATTTACATAATTGGGTGCAAATTTAACATTCAGAAAATATCATATGTTAATGTGGATAATGATTTGTCCAATTTCATATTTGGCTCAATTCCATCTGGGAACAGTGACTAATATGAATCACCCAGGGTAAAATCAATTTTGGATTGTGTAAACATTGAGTAAAATAATTCCGTGATCTAGTTTCTAGACAAATAGATCTTGGTGCATAACTGCTTTCTCTATTGTGTACTCTGGTTGTACATCAGGAAAAGATTCATTACAGTCAACTTTTATTATGAATCATCTTTGACAAAACATTGAAGTATAAGTTTTTATGTTTGTGTGACTGCTGATTTTGACATCTGCAACATGTGTGCTGGTAGTCGTTCTGTAATTCAGCATTTTTTAAAGCTAAAAAATGATTTTTGCTAAAACATATTTGCAGAGAAGCTGCATGGAAGGTGACATCGGGGACAATCTTTTTATCTTATGCAGTGATGCATGTTGTACTGTGCTGGATTTATTTATAGTGTTGCAGTTTTGCATAATATCTGGGTAACCTTTGGCTTCTGCTGAAATCTATTGCACTAATGCCATTCTTGACTGTTACAAAACTTGGAACTGTACTCTATTATTGCCACTGGTCCCACATTATGCTCCAATTCACACCATGATACTTCCTCCCTTTATGCTGCTCACTAGCTCTCGTATAAATGGCTAAGTCCTCATTTATTTTTCAGTCAGATTTCTCCAAGTAGAGCCCTTTCAAATAGTAATTTCATAAATCCTAATATCCTATCTGTCATAAGGGGGGCGCTGGTGGCGGACCCAAATGCAAGACACAGACACTGAAGTACTAGGAACAGGACAGGACTAGAGTTAAAGATGTGACTGGATGCAGACTAGCAGCTGGGACATGAACACAGATTTAAGCTAGGACATTGGCTAGGCAAGCAGGACCAGGACTAGGAACTAGGAACTAGGAGCCTGGGCTTGGACTCCGAGCCAGAGACTGGACAAGGACCCAAAACCTGGGTCTTGACTTGGGCTTGGAATCCTGGAACTAGGCGAGGACATAATGTGGCTACAGGACTGGACATGGCTTGGAATCTTCATGGCTTGGCCTCTTCATGACTTAGACTCTTCATGGCTTGGGTTCTGATTCCAAGCCAGAGATTGACAAGGACCCAGAACCTGGGTCTTGACCCAGGCTCGGACTCCGGAACTAGGCGAAGACATGACATGGTCCTGGGAGGCAGGACTAGGCAAGGCGACAGGACAGAACGAGAGACTCCGGGCAAGACAAGGGAACTCCAGCACAGGACGAGGCACATGGACAGGACAAGAACAACAAGCCTTGGCTTAGACAGGACGAGGTTCTTGGACATGGCTTGGACAGGATGAGGGAACTCCAGCACCGGGCTGGGAGTGGCATATTGGCAGGACGAGACACCTGGACAGGATGAGAACACAAAGCCTTGACTTGGTCGAGAGAGACAGAAATACAGAGCCTTGGTCAAGGGAGACAGGAACGCAGAGCCTTGGTAATCTTGAGAGACAGGAACATGGAACACAGAGCCAGAACCCCTCCTTGGAAACAGGACGTAGGGCCGGGACCCATACACACTAAGAGACAGAACTCCACTCAAGATAGTGGCAAACGGCTGGACCTACCCAGCAGAGGCAAGGGCACAAACAAACGGTTCCCAACACAAGGTAGCGGCAAACGGCCGGACCTACCTACAAAGGCGTGGACACAGAGATGGATCCCAATACTAGGTAGCGGCAAATGGCTGGACCTACCTAGTGAAGGCGTGGACACAGAGACAGTTCAAAACAATGATAGACACTTTCTTATCTTGCTCTGGCGGTTGAACTTGACAGCAGTGCAGGCAAGGGTTACAGGTGAAGCAAGGCTTCAGACACTGGTTGCAGGGCGAGACTTCAGGAGGAAGGGGCAGAGAAGGGATTCAGACAGGGGGTTTGGACAAGAACAATCCAGCAACTGAAGCTAAATCAAGGAGCTATTTATGTAGCCAGCCCAAAATGTGAATCAGCTGCCTGAATTAGAGCACCCAACAGAAAAAAGGGGAAACCAGAAAGCCTGGAATAAGGAATGATGGACTGGACCGTGAACCGGAATCCGGACTTCACGGACCGGACCACGACACTATCACTGATATAAATACTCAACTAGCTTCCAAAGTTCAAGGTACTCTGTTCTTTCTTAAGAACTAAACCTTATTCTGATGGCTCAACAAGCTCTTACTCAATGTCAGCAAGGCTAATGAGCTGATTATCAACTTGAGGAGAAGGAAACCAGAGGTCCATGAGCCAGTCCTCATCATAGGATCAGAGGTTGGGAGGGTCAGCAACTTTAAATACCTCGATTTTATCATTTTGGAGGACCTGTCCTGGGCCCAACATACAAGTGCAACTACGAAGAAAAACAGCAGTGCTTCTACTCCCTTAGGAGTTTGCGAAGATTCAGCATGACATCTAAAACTCTGACAAACTTCTGTAGCCATGTAGTGAAGAGTATATTGACTGGCTGTATCATAATTTGGTATGGAAACACTAATGCCGTTGAACAGAAAATCCTACAAAAAGTAGTGGATACGGCCCAGTCCATCATGGGAAAGCCCTCCCCAGCATTGAGCACATCTACAGGAATCATCGCAGGAAAGCAGCATCTATCATCAAGGACCTCACCACCTAAGTCATGCTCTCTTCTCACCGTTGCTATCAGGAAAAAGGTATAGGAGCCTCAGGACTCACACAACCAGGTTCAGGAACAGTTATTGCCTATCAACCATCATGCTCTTGAACCAAAGGGGATATCCTCACTCAACTTCACTTGACCCATCATTGAAATGTTCCCACAACCTTCGGACTCACTTTCAAAGACTCTTCAGCTCAGGTTTTCGATACTTATTGTCTATTTATTCAACATAATTATTTCATTCTTTTTGTATTTGCACAGTTTGCTGTCTTTTGCATGCTGGTTGAATGCCCAAGTTGGTGTGGTCGTTCATTGATTCCATTATGATTACTATTCTATTATGGATTTATTGAGTATGCCCACAAGGAAATAAATCTCAGAGTTGTATATGGTGATATATATGTACTTTGATAATAAACTTACTTCGAACTTTGAAGTCTAACATCCTTTAATGGAAGTTGTGGAACTTTTCCATTTCGACACTCTCTGTTGTTAATTGCAATTTATTTTCTCAGGTCCAAGCAAACGCGTTGAGAAAGAATTTATGCTCTGGGGTGGGGACTACTGCTATTTTGCAGAGGGTGAACATTAATTTTCTGACAATTTCTTCTACTCACTATTAAATATTAAGCCATTTGTTCCAGATCAGAATCAGGTTTATCACTGATATAAGCTGTGAAATATAGAAAATATACTATATATTACAATAGGAAATATATTAGTGTAAAAAGAAAGGAAAAATAGTGAGGTGATGTTCATGGGTTTATTTTCTGTTCAGAACTCTAATGGCAGGAGGTGAGGAAGAAGCTGCTCCTAAAAGTTGAGCATGTGTCTCCTGTACCTCATCTCAAATGTTCGTAATGAGAAGAGCACATGTCCTCCTTACAACTCAAGTTCATCAATCCAGACAGCATTCTTGTGAATCTTTTCTGCATTCTCTCTAGCTTAATCATATCTTTCATATTGTGGTGACCAGAACTGCACACTATATTCCAAATATTCTTCAACATTTTATACAACTGTAAAATGATGTCCCAAAGCATCTACTCAATGATGCAAAGATGACACACACCTTCTCTGCTACTCTGTTATACCCACATTGGCATTTTCAGACAACTATTTACTCATGTCCCAAGGTCTGTCTGTTCCACAACACTCTCCTGAACCTTATCATTCACTGTGTACATCCTGACCTGATTTGATTTCCCACAATGAATCACTCTGCACGAGTCTGAATTAATTTCCATCTGCTATTCACTTGTACACTTTCCTGGTTAAGCCAGATCATGCTATAATCTTAGTCAACTTTCTTCATTGCCCACTTCCCCACTACTTTTGGTGCCATCTGCAAATTTATGAATTATGCCACCTACATACTTTTAAAAATTAATTAAAACAATTGCGAATCCAGCTTCAATCCATTCAGTACACCACAGGTTACAGGACCCCAATCTGAAAATATTATCCTCCACTCTATCACTCTCTGCCTTACACCACCAAGCCAACTTTGTATTAAATTGACCCATTTACATTGGGGATCCCCTGTGCTCTGACTTACTGAACCAGACTACCATGTGGGACCTTGTCAAGCACCTTGATAAGGTTCATGCAGAAAATGTCTACCACATTGCCCTCTTGGTTACCCTTTCAAATTTGAAATTCAAATTCAAATACAAAACCAATTCAAATTTGAAAAGCATGATTTCCCACATACAAAGCTACGATGACTATCCCTAATCAGTCCCTACCTTTCCAAATGCAAGTAAATCCTGTATCTCAGAATCCCTTCTAATAATTTTCTCACTCCACATGTCAGCCCAACTGGTCTGTAGTTTCTATCTTATCCCCGATACCCTTCTTAGATAAATGTATAACACTAGCCATCTCCAGGATACACCTATTCAGACTTGGAATTTTCCGCAGTGCTCTTTCGGGATCTGATTAAAATTTCTACAATCACTACTTAATCATGGATTCTGTTTAATTTATACAATTAAAATTTACACTTCTATGCTTATAAAACCTCGATGGAATCTACCCTCTAAAGTCTTTCTTCACAAGGGAAGACAATCCTGAAGATTTAAAACGTCCAGTTTTCATGGAAGCAGTTTAGAGGTTGGGGAATGAGCTTGGTCTGTCAAGGAGAGCTTGTTAATAAGGTACGTTATCCAGAATTTTAAATTTTACCCCTGCGGAAACAAGCACTAGGTCATAAAATTCAATCATTTATCGGTACTACAAATATTTGCAAACTTATAGATCACGTTATTGACCCATATTTGCAACATTTTGCATAAAACTTCAGACTTGCAAAGTTGAAACTTCATTTTTTCAATCTCATAAAATACACCCCCCGGCATATCTCAAATGTTTGCATGTTGTATGTCTGTACACTTCAAAAAGAAATTCAACTTACTTGCCATCACAAAATGGTTACAGCGTCTTTCAGTGAATAATCAATCAGTTTCAAGAAAACATTGCTGGTGTCCTTTTTGCATTGATCACTGATCTTGACAAAATGAATTTCACTTTACTGTGATTTATTTCAAACAATACCTTTTGAAAAGTTTAAGTCACTATCTAAATTAGAACTTCATATTTATATTAGACATATAGATCAGTTTGTAATAATTATTTTAATTGGAAAAAATAGGATTTAACAGATGAAACTGAAATAATGTGCAACATATACTGGCCTACTTGCTTCTGGACTTATACTTCATGTACTTATGCATAGTACATGCAAGAAAAGTTATGAGCTCTAATGTAATGGAGGAGCAGTTGGTGGCAATTGAAGAACGGGAGCTTCAAAGGAATCAATAGCTGTATACCAAGCCTGTCATGTTGATGGTAGATCTCAACAAAGTGAAGACATGTCAAGTGTAACTCAGTTGTAGGTTAAGTCCCACTCCAGAGACTTGATGAAAACCATCTAGATTGTCAATTTACCAAAATACTAAGGAAGTGGTGTATTGTCAGAGAAGTCATCTTTCAAATAAAATGTTAAGTTAAGGTACTGCCTTGTCTCTTAAGTTCCCCCAAATATTATGTTATGGCCAATATTTAACTCTTAACTAGCAGATTAGTTGATGATTATCATAGAACATAGAACAGTACCAGCACAGGAACAAATCCTTTGATCGATGATGTCTGTGCTGACCATGATGCCAATCTAAACTTAACCCACCTGCCTGCACTAGGCCCATATCCCTCTATTCTGTGTCTATTCATGCATATATATTGTTTATTATTATGTTATTATTTATGAGATATTGCTACATGCAAAATTATTACCACATTTTCTACCTTACAACAACGGCTACATATCAAATACCTTATTAGTTGTAAAAACCATAGAGGTTATGAAATATGTCAGATACTTTATACTTTATACTTTATTGTCGCCAAACAATTGGTACTAGAATGTACAATCATCACAGTGATATTTGATTCTGCGCTTCACACTCCCTGGATTACAAATATTAAATATTAAAAATAGTTAAAATTAGTAAATTATAAATCATAAATAGAAAATAGAAAAATGGGAAGTAAGGTAGTGAAAAAAAACCAAGCGGCAGATCCGGATATTTGGAGGGTACGGCCCAGATCCGGGTCAGGATCCGTTCAGCAGTCTTATCACAGTTGGAACACAGCTGTTCCCAATTCTGGCCGTACGAGTCTTCAAGCTCCTGAACCTTCTCCCGGAGGGAAGAGGGACGAAAAGAGGGATAAATGCATATCTTCACTTTTAAGCGATTATAGTTAAATTAAAGTGAAATAAATTTCATGAACAGAAGAGCTTTCCATTACCTTTACACCCTTACCCGACTTTTGCCAAAACACGTGAATAATAATAACTGATGGCAGATTAAGATTCTGTACAATTTCAACAGTACTGTTTTTGGTCTCTCTCCTAACTATGAATGTAAGGTGTCACTGTTTCTTTTTACAATGATATCTGTAAATGCTGCTAAATGTAATAATCTGGTTATCCACTTCATATCTCAAGAACACTGTATTGTTTTCAATTCATTGTTTGGGGTGCTTTCAAAGTTTAAAAAAAAGTGATTTGTGGAACATAATTGCATTTGGTGTGATTTCCAGTTAGGTTTAGCAGTAAAAAGATGAATTAAAAAAAAACAAATATTCTCTACAGATTCTGTTTGACTGATGGATCTTGATGTTTAGTACAGTTCTTGGAAATAATTTCTCCAATCAGTTTTTTTCTGATAATGATAACCTTGATGTTGTTACTTTTGTCCTCTCATAAATATTCTTACCATTAACTAACTCAATGAATGTTAGAAAACACACTTAGCGTACAATAAGTAATTGCTCTTTCCGATCCCTGTTCAATTAAAAAAATTATTAAATTAGCTGCACCACTTAACCTTATACAAATAACAAAATGGATCAAAACAATTATAATTCAACAAATATCTGATTTGCTCTATTTCTTTAAATGACAGCTTTAAGCTGTTTGTCTTTCCCATCTGTTTTTAGAGGCAGAAATACCTTTGGGTGAGGCTTCTGCCTGAATACTACAAACAAACTTGATGCAAACTCCAAATTGTTTGCTATGCCTCATTAAAGAGAATATAGAATAGTACAGTTCTATTTCACTAATATGATTTTATTAAATATATTTATAGCCAGATCATGATTATATTGGCACATCGTTAGCAAGGAATAGATAGATATGTCAGCTAAACATTTTTCCAGATTCCAAAATTTAGCTGGGTAAAATTACTATTTATCTAAAAATAAATGCTGTATAAGTGGTATGATGATATGGCAGTACACAGCAGGGGTCCCCAACCTTTTTTGCACCGCGGACCGGTTTAGTATTGACAATATTCTTGTGGACCAGCCGACGGGGTGGGGCGGGGGTGGTGTTCAAGTAGAGTTGTCAACTTTCTCACTCCCAAATAAGGGACAAAAGTAGCAGTCAAATACGGGACACTTGTGTTTATCCCAAGAAAGACTACCATGACCATGAAGCCTTGCGCGGGCACCTGTGTGCGCATGCGTGACGTGCGCATACATGATGTGTGCATGTGTGCATGTGCCGATTTTTTTTCTACAAATCGGTTTTGGCTTAATCTTCCTGATTCTGTTAAGTGAATCTACACTGTATATACATTATTTCTACTTTATATAGGCTATGGATTTATCATATCATTCCTGCTTTTACTATATGTTAGTGTTATTTTAGGTTTTATGTGTTATTTGGTATGATTTAGTAGGTTATTTCAAGTTCAACAGTATGCGACAGGGAATGAGGAAAGGTGCAGCTGACTCATATCATTGCATATCGCCAAATCATATCGTTTCCTCGCAGCCCAGTAGCACATGCTTTGCGGCCCGGTGGTTGGGGACCACTGGTATAGAGGTAAAGAGGTGCATTTGGGAGAATGAGCATATTGTTCATGTGATTGTTATTTTACATGTGAAGCTGAGTCCATACCTTCAGAAAATATCACAGTGAAATTTGCAGACAGAGCTCTTCAACATTGGTAATGATTCTTACTTTTCACATTATTGCCTCTAGATTCCTTACTTAGCTCCTTTCCTCATCCTTACCTGTATGCTATTTCACTGTGATATTTTCTGAAGACATGGCTCAGCTTCACACATAAAATGACAATTACATGAACCATCTGCTCAGTTTCCCAAATACTCCTCTTTTACCTCTATACTGCCATATCACCATACCACTTATCCAGCACGTATTTTTAGATAAATTGTAGTTTTAGCCAGCTAAATTTTGGAATATGGCAAAATATTTAGCTGAGATTTCTACTTGTTCCTTGCTGATAATGTGCCAATATAATCTTGATCTGGCTATGAATATATTTAATAAAATCGTATGAGTGAGATAGAGCGGTACTACTTAATGTTCAAGGCATACTCTTTTCTCTGGAAAGGGAAAGGCTAAGTGGTAACCTGATCAAGGTCTATATGATTGCAACAAATTATAACAAAGATGTCATAAACAAACTTCATTCAGAGAGGTCAAATTTAGGCACCATAAATTCAAAGCAGAATTAAGAAGGATTTTTTAAAATAAATTGAGTGACCATAAAACCTTAAGATATAGAATCAGAATTAGGCCATCAGGCCCATCGAGCCTGCTCCAGCATTGAATCATGCTGATCCCTTTTTCCCCTCCTCAGCCTCACCTCCCAGCCTTCTCCCCTAACCTTTGATGCCATGTCTAATCAAGAACTGATCAAGCTCTGCCTTAAATACACCTAACGACCTGGCCTCCACAGCTACCTATGGTAACAAATTCCACAAATTCAACACCCACTGGCTAAAGAAATTTCTCTGCACCTCTGTTTTAAATGGATTTCCCTCTATCCTGAGGCTGTGCCCTCTTATCCTAGACTCTCCCACTAAGTCCTTCTGCAGCCTACCTGTTTCCGCAACACCACCTGCCCCCTCCACCAATCTTTGTATCATCTGCAAACTTGGCAACAGAACCATCCATTTCATCATCTAAATCACTGATATACAGTATAAAAAGAAATGGTCCCAACACTGACCCCTGCAGAACACCACTATTCACTGGTAGCCAACCAGAAAAGGATCCTTTTATTCCCACTCGATGCCTCTAATCAATCAGCCAATGCTCTAACCACGCCAGTAACTTTCCCGTAATGCTATATGCTCTTAACTTAATAAGCAGCCTCATGTGTGCACCTTGTCAAATGCCTTTTGGAAGTCCAAATATACAACATCCACTGAATCCCCTTTACATATCCTGCGTGTAATCTCATCAAAGAATTCTAACAGGTTTGTCAGGCAAGATTTTCCCTTAAGGGTACCATGATGATTTTGTCCTATCTTATCCTGTGTCACCAAGTACTCCATAACTTCATCTTTAACAATTCACCCCAACATCTTCCCAACCACTGAGGTCAGGCTAACCGGTCTATAATTTCCTTTCTGCTGCCTTCCTCCTTTCTTAAGGAGTGGGGTGACATTTTCAATTTTCCAGTCATCTGGCACCATGCCAGAGTCCAATGATTTTTGAAAAATCATTACTAATGCTTCCACAATCTCTAACACTACCTCTCTCAGAACCCTAGTGTGTATTTCATCTGGCGCGGTTGACTTGTGTACCCTTAGGTTTTTCAGCTTTTTGCACACCTTCTGCCTTGTAATAGTAACCGCACTCACTTCTCTTCCCTCACACCCTTCAACACCTGGTGCTCTGCTAGTGTCTTCCACAGTGAAGACTGATGCAAAATATTCAGTTAGTTCATCTGCTATCTCCTTGGCCCCTGTTATTATTTCTCCGGCCTCATTTTCTATTGGTCCTATATCCACTCTCAGCTCTCCTTTATTTTTTACATACTTTAAAAAGCTTTCACTATCCACTTTGATATTATTAACTTTGAGTGGTTAACAACATGAAACTCATAACAGTTGAGATATATGAGGAGATGCTAGATAAATATATAAAAGGGTAACAAATATGAGAATGCACTGATAGAGCTAGATGAAAGAGGTTCACAAGGAATATAAACAACGGCATGAACATTTGGGTTAAATCATCCATTTCTAGAAAAGTGTTTTCCTTTTTCATCAATCTGAAAAATTAATTCTGTGTTCATCTTCACAGATACAATCTGACCTGTTGATCTAACATTTGCTACTTGTGATTTTGATTTTCTGTAGCATTTTGCTTGTGGTCTGTTTCTCAATTATACATGGGTGTCACAATGTGTGCTGGCAATGCGACTACCGAAGTACAGAGGCAAGACAGACTCCTAAAAAAAGACAGTGACCAGGGTTTATTCATAAGAATTCCAACAGATCATCAGTGGCTTGGCCAAGCAACACAGGGGATGTAATATTCTCAAAACTGGAACTAATCGGTTGTCCACTTAAACAATACAAATAACATGGAATTCCTGTGCCTATCAAAATAAACTTAACGTTTAAACAGAAAGCACCAGGAGACTGCACTACAAATAGTGTGTCACTTGAGATAAACACAAGAAACTCTAAATGATTAACAACTCTTATTAAACAACAATTAACCAATTCAGGTGCTAGAAACTCCTCAGAGCCCAATGCTCTCTGGCTCCCAGCAGAGGCCCGAAGAACCCTTTACAGTATTCCTCTCCCTATGGCTGGCACCTGACAGCACAAGGAGACCTGGGAAACTCAAGGTAGGTAGATCAGTGAATAAACCCTAGGAAAATTGAATAAACCCAGGGAACACTGAATGCGTAAACCCCAGAGACCTGGAAGGCCATGGAAGATCTGGATGACCTGGAAAACCTTGATGGACTTGATGACCTGGAGAACCTTAATGACCTTGATGACTTTGAGAACCCTGATGAACCTTGAGGACCATGATGACTTTTTTGACCTTGAGAACCTTGATGAACCTTGACAATCTTAGGAACGTTGATGACCTTGAGAACTGGGGATGCTTAGATGTGGAAAGAGCCTCAAGACCCAGAAAAAGCCTTGAACATAGACTAGGGACACTTGGAATGTAAACTTGGTACATGAACTTGAGAAACTCAGAACATAGACTAGACTCTGAACGTGGACTTGGGAATAGATGACATTCTCAACTAAAGGTGACTGATGTCAAAACACCACTTCAACCTCCACTGGGTCCATTCCTTAGTGGAGTTTTGGTAATGTCGGAACCATAGTGCAGAGGAAAGAAGGACTTCCAAAGCGAGACAACCACTAGAGTTTATTCATAAGCATTCCAACAGAACATTGATGACCCAGCCAAGCGACACCGCAAGATGTAACATTCTCAAAACTAGAAACCTGTGATGGGCACTAATCGGCCATCTGCTTAAGTAATACAAGCAACAGAATCCCTGAACCTGTCAAAATAAACTTAACAAGTTTAAACAAAAAGCATTACAAAGAGTGAGTCACTTGAAAAATAACAGAAGTGCCTCTAAACAATTAATGACTCTCATTAAACAACTATTAACCAATGCAGATGCTCTAAAAAGCTCAACACCCCATGCTCTCTGGCTCCCAGCACAGGCCTGAAGAGCTCTTTACACATGGGATTTATTGGAAATAACAGATACTTTGCCAGAATTGTGATAGGAGGTGCTGAATGGAACATTTGGTGGAAGGTAGGAATGGTGGTATGTGACTTCCGCTATCTTCAGTGTTTCAACATGTTCCTGAACAAGTGAATTGAGGGTCTTGGTGTAATCCTGAATGCTCCTCCTCCATTTTGAGTGGTCACAGGCCAGGGATTCCCATGAGCCAGTGAGAATTTTAAATCATTTTTAGAAGGCTTCAAAAACATCTTTGAAGCAATTCTTCTCTCCTGATAAATTCTTGCTGTGACAGAGCTCATAACAGAATGATTGTTTCAAGCATGCAATTGATGTAGCCCATGACGTGGAGAATGCAAAATATGAATAGAACCTCAGTGCTATGGTTTTGGTTTGGAATAGGTTATTGATATTCCTTCATTAATCTCACTAGTGGACATGGATGGTTTTGCAGAGACAGTATTTGTGGTACCTCTCAACTGCTTTGAGATTCCTGCTGTCAGCAGTCCTCGCAGAAGTATACAGGGGAGTGTAGGAATCTTTGCTGCTTGGTAGCCGTCGTCAAGTTGCATGTAGTATTTTTGTTGTGTGTATTTAGAGGCAGTGCTCCATGTCATTATTGACTCATGCTTTGAAACATGAGAGAATGGATCTTAACTGAACATCCATAAAACAAAGTTCTCCTATTAACCTGTCCGTTGCACAACACTGCACCCTGATAATAAATGCCTATGACAGGATCCTGAAGGATCACCTCTAGTTTGGCAGCATTGCTCTGGCCATCTCAAGAAGTGTGTCCGAAGATCAGACCTCAAACCTAGTACAATTCTATATAATATTCTTCAGACATGTGTCCCCCCCCCCCGCCCCCGTGTCGTTTCACATATCTGCCACATACTGTTGCCAATGCTCTTGGCTACCAACTTCTACCTTCTTGTGAAGAGGATGCATTTCCAATATGTAATATTCCACATGTGTAGAAGATGCTACATTAAAGTTCAGAGTAAAATTTATTATTAGAGTACATATAGTATATCACCACATACAACCCTGAGATTCTATTTTCTGTGGGCACACTCAGCAAATCTATAGAATAGTAACTGTAAACAGCATCAATGAAAGAGCAAGAGCATACAAGACAACAAGCTGTTGAAATGCAACTATAAATAAAATATCAATAAATAAGAAGAGCATGAAATAATCAGAAAAAAAAGAGTCCTTGAAGTAAGGTCATTGCTTGCGGAAACATCTTAATGGATAAAGGACCTGATGCTGCTAAATGTTAAAAACCTTGAAAGATTCAGTGGGCAGCTGTAAGTACATTGAATGTCAAGTACTTTTCCTTCATCACAGAATGAATACCTGGACCACTCTTGCAAAATTACTTAGAACCTTTTTAATCCCTTATGTAATTTTTGAAACCACTCATTCAATCAGGCTATTTACCTAAAATTAGTTATGAATTTAAATGACCTTACTTCACAAACTTTTGAAATGTTAGACGTGTACACTGGAATTAACTCCCAGATCGCTACTTCGTATTTTCTTATTAGCTGATATGCAAACATAATGCAGTAAAATAAATGGAGCATAAACATCTTCATTAAATAATGAGTTTGATAATATAAAACACAAAAAAGTAAAATGTAAACAGACAGTTTTGTCCATCAAGTCCACAGTTTTATTGATAATGTAAACTTTGCTGTATATTCACTCTACAGTTAACCTCCTAATTCAGAGTTCTCTAGTGGATCTATGAGGGAAAATAAAGACATATCCAGAAATAAATCTGATGCTCTATCTGAGAGATGCAACTTTCCATGAGCCAGCATCATCACTTATGCTTCCCTACTTGTCAGGAATTGGAGAGGAGGCTTGACCCAAAAGCAGAGCAATGGAGATAATTTAGCAGTAAATACTACAAAATAACGAGCCTTGGGGGGGGGTCACAAAACAAGAACTAAACACATGGTAACTGTCACAACAACAGATTCGACAGCACAGCAGATACACCAATTGCACTTGTGAATATTTCATTGTGATAGTATTTAACTCCATTCATTCTCACAATACTGTGTCCAAGTATTTATCAAGACTTGGACACAGCAATGCTTCACTGTCTGCTTGCATTCCGCCTTGCCTGAGAAATTGGACTGTTGAGTCAACTGACTCTGAAGACTAGCGGTATTCATTTTATTCTTAATTGTTCTTTTCAGCCGCAGTGTAGTCTTTGTTGACCATTTGAAAGGTTTAGTTAATGGCCCTGTTTGGCCTAGTGTTTATTGTTTCTTTTCCCTTTAACACTGTTCACATTAAAATCTGAACTATCCACCTGCTTCAGTGTCTCTCACTCCACACTTGGGCCATATCCGAAGCCGGTGACAGTAACTGAAGGCTAGGAGCAGCAGGCTGAGGCTGACTGTTTTGACAGATGAAAAAAGGACTATGGATGAGAGCTGGGTTTATATATTTTCTCCTTCAATAGGCTGCCAGTGATGAGTTGGAAACAAGTGGCAGGTGTCTTCTGTTAGCTGGGTAGAGACGGGGAAGTGCCTGCCTGTGCAAGCCTGGTAGGAACCCACCCTCAACCGGCATCTGACAGCCCAGGGTGATAAGAATTGGTTCGGTGGAAGTCCTCAATGAGTGATGGATCAAAAAAGATACTGGCAGCACCAAAGACCTCTCCTCCATACCATGCCCTTCCCAGTCAACCAGGTACTGCACATCCATCCATAATAACATGAATCCATCAACCAGCGAATCATAAACACTGGCCCACCTTCTACCATCCTTGGTTCAGGAGTGCAGGCTCAGGTAGGCTAAGTGGTCCGTTGACAATGTGCAGGAGGCAGGACACATGGAAGGTAAGTATAGTCCTGAGGGATAGTGCAGCTGGAGATGGTAAGATCTGGGTTGATGTGATGAGTAATTTTAAAAGGACCAATGAACAGGGATGAGATCTTGTGAGAGTTGGTGCAGAAGGGCAGATACCACACTGTCAGCCAGACAGGAGTAGTCTGGCAGGGTTCCAACAGCGGTAAGCCTGGTGGTAGTAGGCATTCCAAAAGGGGAGGGTGAGCAGCCCTTGGTACATATTGGCACCAATCACATAAGTAGGAGGGGGTCCTGAAGAGCGAATTTGGGGAGCTAGGTAGAAAGTTGAAAAGCAGGACCTCCAGGTAGCAATCTCTGGCTTTCTGCTGGTGCCATGCACCAGTAAGGGTAAGAATTTATACGGCAAATGAATGCATGGCAGAGGAACTGGTGCAGAGAGCAGGTTTCAGATTTCTGGTTCACTGGGATCTATTCTGGATTGGATGTTGTGTCAAAAACAGGATTTGACTAAGTAAGATTACAGACTTTAAGGTAAAGGGGTCCTTAGGAGGCAGTGATCATAACATGATAAAATTCACAGTGCAATTTGAGAGGAAGCAGCTAAAGTCAAATGTAATATTTTACAGTAGAGTGAAGGGAATTACAAAGGCATGAGAGAGTAGCTGGCCAATGTCGAGTGGAAGGGGACACTAGCGGGGATGACAACGGAGCGGCAATGACTGGAGTTTCTGAGAGCAATTCAGAAGACACAGGATAGATACATCCCAAAAAAGTAGTATTGTAAGGGCAGGATGACACAACCGTGGCTGACGAGGGAAGTAAAAAACCAACATACCTGTAAAATCAAAAGACAGGGTATATAATAGAGCAAAAATTAGTGTGAAGTTTTTGGCTTGGGAGGCTTTTAAAAACCAACAGAAATGAACTAAAGAAGCCATAAGGGGAAAAAAGATGAGATATGAAGATAAGCTAGCCAATAAAATCAAAAAGAATACCAAACGATTTTTCAGAAGTATAAAGAGTAAAAGCAAGGTGAGAGCAGATATCAGACTGCTGGAAAATGACTTTGGAGAGGTAGTGATGGGGTGAAAGAGCTATGACCAGCTGGCAATCTGGATATTGGAAGTTTTGCAAGGATGGGACTTCAATCAGTTCCTAAGTTAAAGGGCAGAACCTCCAGGGTTGTGATCTCAGGATTGCTGCCCATTCAATGCGCATGTGAGGCTAGAACTAGGAAGATTATACAGTTTAATACGTGGCTGAGGAGTTGGTGTAGGAAGAAGGGCATAAGATTTTTGGATCATTTGGTGTCTTCCAGGGAATGTGGATCCTGTACAAAACGGATGGTTTACACCTGAACTGGAGGGGGTTAATGTCCTGATGGGAAGGATTGTTAATGCTGCACAATGCTGTCTTAACTACAGTTGCGGCGGATGGGAACCAGAGTGCCAGAACAGTTGGTGAAGAGGTTGTGGAGGCAGATATTGGTAAGACCTCAGACAATGTTACGAATCCAAAGGTTGAACATGATGTAACTAGTGTCCTGAGTTGCCTATATTTCAATGCCAGAAGTATAGTAGGAAAGGCAGATTGTTGCCTGTGCCATGCACCAGTGAGGGTAGAAACAGGATGATTTGGCAGATAAATGCATGGCTGAGAAGCTGGTGCAGGAGGCAGGGCTTCAGATTCTTGGATCATTGGGATCTCTTCTGGCGGAGGTATGACCTGATCAAAAGTGATGTGTTGCTCCTGAACCCGAGGGGGAGCAATATTCTTGAGGGCAGGTTTGTTAGGGCTGTTGGGGAGGGTTTAAACTAATTCAGCAGGGGGTGGGAACCAGAATGATGGGACTCAGGATAGGACAGATGGTAAAGTAAAGATAGCGTGCAATCAGATTGTTAGGAAGGGCAGGCAGGTGATGGGACATAGCCTCAACCAACAAGGTGAGTATCAGTACATCAGCGATGCAAAATCAAAAAGGGTAGCAAGTACGGTACTCAAGGTGTTGGATCTCAACGTGTGGAATATAAGAAATAAGGTAGATGATCTTGTTGCACTATTACAGCTAGCCAGGTATTATGTCGTGGCCATCACTGAATCGTGGCTGAAGGATGGTTGTAGTTGGGACCTGAATGTCAAAGGTTACACATTATATTGCAGGGATAGGCAGGGGGGTGGTGTGGCTCTACTACTAAAGAATGGCATTAAATCAGTAGAACGATATGACATAGGATTGGAAGATGTGAAATCCTTGTGGGTTGAGTTAAGAAACTGCAAGAGTAAAAGTACCTTGATGGCAGTTATATACAGGCCTCCCAACAGTGGCTGGGAGGTGGACCACAGATTACAGCAGGAAATAGAAAAGGCATGTCAAAAGGGCAATGTTATGATAGTCATGAGAGATTTTAACATGTAGGTCGACTGGGAAAATCAGGTTGGTAATGGATCTCAAGAGAGCGAGTTTGTTGAATGCCTAAGAGATGGCTTTTTAGAGCAGTTTGTCATTGAGCCTACTAGGGGAATCAGCTATACTGGATTGGGTGTTATGTAATGAACCGGAGACGATTAGAGAGCTTAAGGTAAAAGAACCCTTAGGAACCAGTGATCACAATATGATTGAGTTCAACTTGAAATTTGACAGGGAAAAAGTAAAGTCTGATGTAGCAGTATTTCAGTGGAGTGAGGGAAATTACAGTGGTATGAGAGAGGAGTTGGCCAAAGTAAATTGGAAGGAGCAGCTGGCAGGGATGTCAGCAGAGCAGCAATGGCGTGTGTTTCTAGGAATAAGGAAGGTGCAGGACGTGTGTGTGTATTCCAAACATGATGAAATACTCAAATGGCAAAATAGTACAACCATGGTTGACAAGGGAAGGCAAAGTGAATATAAAAACAAAAGAGAGGGCATACAACAAAGCAAAAATTAGTGGGAAGACAGAGGATTGGGAAGTTTTTAAAAACCTACAGAGAGCAACAAAAACAATCATTAGAAGGGAAAGGATGAAATATGAAAGCAAGCTAGCAAATATCAAAGTGGATACTAAAAGCTTTTTCAAGTATGTAAAAAATAAAAGAGATGAGAGTGGATATAGGATCACTAGAAAATGAGGCAGGAGAAATAATATTGGGGGACAAGGAGATGACAGATGAACTAAATGAGTATTTTGCATCAGTCTTCACTGTTGAAGACATGAGCAATATGCCAGATGTTGTAGTGCAGGGGTCCCCAACCTTTTTTGCACCGCGGACCAGTTTAATATTGACAATATTCTTGCAGACTAGCCAACCTGGGGGGCGGGGGTGGGTGGTCAAGTCGGGTTAAACTCACCTTAACATGTCTTTTACAGTTAGTGTTGCCAACTTTCTCACTCCCAAATAAGGGACAAAAGTAGCAGTCAAATCCCGGGACACGTGCTTACCCCAGGAAAGACTACTATGACCATGAAGCCTTGCGCGGGCATCTGTCTGCACATGCGTGTACATGCCGATTTTTTTTCCACAAATCGGTTTTGGCTTAATCTTCCCAACTATACTGTACATACATTATTTCTACTTTATATACACTGTGTATTTATCATATCATTCCTGCTTTTACTATACATTAGTGTTATTTTAGGTTTTATGTGTTATTTGGTAGGTTATTTTTTGGGTCTGGCAACACTCTAAAATTTTTTCCATATAAATTAATGGTAATTGCTTCTGTGCTTTACGCCATTTCGGCACGGAAGGTTTCATAGGAACGCTCTACCTTAGTGGGGGAAATACGGGACAAGGGCGGTCCCGTATGGGACAAACCAATTTAGCCCAATATACGGGATGTCCCGGCAAATACGGGACAGTTGGCAACCCTATGTACAAGTTCAACAGTGCGTGACAGGGAATGAGGAAAGGTGCAGCTGACTCATATCGTTTCCTTGCGGCCCGGTAGCACAAGCTTTCTGGCCTGGTACCGATCTGCGTCCCAGTGGTTGGGGACCGCTGTTGTAGTGTGTGAAGGAAGAGAAGTGAGTGCAGTTACTTTTACAAGGGAGAAGGTGCTCAAAAAGCTGAAAGACCCAAAAGTACATAGTTAACTTGCAGGTTGAGTCAGTGGTAAGGAAGGCAAATGCAATGTTAGCATTCATTTCAAGAGGTCTAGAATACAAGAGCAGGGATGTGTTGCTGAGGCTTTCTAAGACTCTGGTGAGGCTTCACCTTGAGTATTGTGTACAGTTTTGGGCTCCTCATCTTGGAAGAGATGTAATGGCATTGGAGAGGTTCCAGAGGAGGTCCACAAGGACGATTCCAGAAATGAAAGGGTTATCATACGAGCAACGTTTGATGACTCTGGGTCTGTACTCACTGGAGTTTAGAAGGATGAGTGGGGATCTCATTGAAACCTTTCGAATGTTGAAAGGTCGAGACTGAATAGCTGTGGAAAGGTTGTTTCCCATGGTGGGAGGGTCAAGGACAAGAGGATACAGCCTCAAGATGGGGGGGGGGGTGTCCATTCAAAACAGAGATATGGAGAAATCTTTTTAGCCAGGGGTTGGTGAATTAGTGGAACTTGTTGTCATGTGCAGCTGTGGAGGCCAGGTCATTGGGTATATTTAAGGCAGAGATTGATAGGTTTTTGATTGGACATGGCACCAAAGGTAGTCGGAGAAGGCCGGGAAATGAGGTTGAGGTGGAGGAAATAAATGGATCAGCCATGATTGAATGGCAGAGCAGACTTGATGGGCCAAATGGCCTAATACTGCTCCTATGTCTTATGATCTTATGATAACAGTGCTGAAGATGAGGTAGCTGGTTTACAAACAAACAATATGTAATGAGGAGAGGCCACTGATGGGGCAAAATTGCAGTCAACAGGATGGGTTCCAATGTAAAAAGGACAAAATTGAAAAGGGCGCATTCAGGATTGAAGTTGTTATATTTGAATATGTGCAGTATACGGAATAAGGAATTGGTAGGTATGATATTGTAGGCATCACTGAATCATGGCTGAAAGATGATTATAGCTGGGGCTTAATGTTCAAGGATACGCATTGTATCCAAAGGGCAGGCAGGAAGGTAGAGGGTTCAGCATTGCTCTGTTGGTAAAAAAATGAAATCAAGTCATTTGAGAGAGGTGACTATGGGCAGAAGGTGTTGAATCATTGTGGATAGAACTAAGTAACTGCAAGAGTAAAAAGACCCTGATGGAGTTGTATGTAGACCCCCAAACATTAGTAAGGATGTGGCCTACAAATTACAACGGGAGGTAAAAAATGCATGCCAAAGAGGCAATGTTACAATAGTCAAGGGGGACTTCAATATGCAGGTATATTGTCAAAATCAGGTTGGTGCTGGATTCCAAGAGGAGGAATTCTAGAGTACCTACCAGATGGCTTTTTAGAGCAGCTCATTGTTGAACCCACTAGGGGATCAGCTATTCTGGATTGGGTGTTGTGTAATGGTCCAGAATTGTCTGTCTGTATCTTGTTTTACGGCGGTTGGCATCTAGCTTAATGGTGCATTACCGCCACTGGTCCAGAATTGATTAGAGAGCTAAAGATAAAAGAACCTTAAGGGGCAAGTGATCATAATATAATTGAAATCACCTGAAATTTCAGAAGGAGAAGCAAAAGTCAGAAGTATCAGTATTAAATGGAGTAAAGGGAATTTGAGGCATGAGAGTGGAGTTGGCCAGAATTGATTGGAAAAGAACATTAGCAGGGATGATGGCAGAGCAGCAATCATCATCATCATCAGGTGCCATGGCCAGTTTGAGCTTTGACTGCCATGGCCCACACACTCCTGTTTCGGGTCAAGTGGATCAATTCATTGGTATTCATTTCCAGTTCTCTGGCTGCTGTCTCCCCATCATCATTTGTCTTTGCCTTCCTCTTGCTTTCTTCCCTTCAATCTTTCCCATAATTACCATGCATTCTAACTCCCCTTTCCTAATCACATGTCCAATGAAGTCACGTTGGCTTTTCACGATCTCATACATTATTTCTCTTTTTGTGCTTGCTCTGTTCATGACATCCTCATTAGATATTCATTTTGTCCGTGGTATTCTTTGCATCCTCCTCAAAAGCCATATCTCTGCTGCTTCAATTCATTTCCTCATGTTACGAGATATTGTCCAACATTCTGAGCCATATAACATAACTGGATAAATGTAACATTTCAGTGTTCTGAGGCGAGTTATCATGCCTAGTTTAGTGTTGGTCAGTATACTCTTCATTCTCATAAAGGTGTCTTTTGCCATCCCTATTCTTCTTTTGATGTCCATGTCGCACCTGCCATCTGATGTCACCCAGCTTCCTAAGTAGTAAAGGTTCTGTACTTGTTCTGTCTTCCCAGTTTATTCTCAGCCTGCAGATAGGATTCTCCTTCTTTTTGGATATCATTATATATTCTGTCTTTTTGCAATTGATAGATAGACCCATTTTTGCACTTTCTTCAACAACTATATCAATTAAGTTTTGTAGTTCTTCCTCCCGTGACGAGAATACACATAAATTAAGATGTTTGCTGGCCTGGGATAGCACCAGTGGCATCAGCAGTTGGTCTGCCACATGTCCTCAGGGGAGGGAGAGATAAGGAACAATGAAGCAGCATTTGGAGGTGTTAATGAAGGAGCCATCAGTCTGGGTATTGTCAAGATCGGCTCCCCCTTTGAACCCTGAACTGTTTGAAGTGATGGGCAGGCGATCTGGAGATGTGTAATGAAGGGACGGGAGAGAGAGCTGTCTAGAGCAGCTCCCCCTTTGAACCCTGAACTGTTTGAAGTGATGGACAGGCGATACCCCAGCAGGGGGATAAAAAGGGACAGGTTCGCTAAGGCAGGACACACACGACACCCCGAGGTAACGAGACCCTGGAAGCGGTGCGCCTCTCACAAGTCGGTGGAAAGCTCTTGGACGGCTGATCGGGGGATCAGCCTTAAACGCACAGGGTGGAAAGGTACGATCAGCGGGAACCCGGTGTGTGTCCGCCCTTGCTTGGGTGCCGGGTTCACTGCAGAGGATCGACCGCATCTGGAGGAGGGGTCACAGTCTGTGACCCCAGGTGACATCACAAAGGACCCGCCCGAAAGCTGCTTGTGAGCAATATCGCAGGTCTGTGAGTGGAAGCCGTGTTGAGTGATCAGTCATTCTCGTTCTCTCTCTCCCTCCCCCCACGTTGTCCATCGCCATGGCAATGATTACTGCGAACTGAACTAAATTGAACTGGACTTTGTGTTACTTTGAAATTGGTCATTTACCCCTAGACAACGATAGAGCTTGATTGATCCTGTTATCTTAATTCTGTGCACATGTGTGTTTATTATTGCTGAACTGTTGCATTTATTATTCTTTCGATTACTGTGTTGCTTGTTTCTTTAATAAAACTTTCTTAGTTCTAGTAATCCAGACTCCAACTGAGTGATCTATTTCTGCTGGTTTGGCAACCCAGTTACGGGGTACGTAACACTCCGTACTTGCAATTAACACAGTATCATCTGCACATCTAAAATTATTGATGTTTTCACCGTGAATTCTGATTCCCAAGATGTCTCTCATTTTTTGTAATACTGTTTCACTGTACACATAAAACAAATGGGGGAGAAAACACACCCGTCTAATGCCTCTCTTGATTTTTGTAAACTGACTCACTTCTCCATTTATTCTTACAGCAGGAGTTTGTTCCTAGTACAGATTTCTGATTAGGCAGAGGTCTTTCGAATCTAGATCTTGAGTTTCTTGTAATATTTTGAATAACTTATTGTGCTTCACTTTATCAAATGCTCTGTGTAGTCAATAATACAAATAATCTTTTTGCACTTGAATAGCTCGTTCTGATAGTATCCTTAACATCAATATCGCATTTCTTGTACTTCTGTCTTTCATAAAACCACATTGTTCTTTACCTATTTCAGCTTGTATCTTACTTTCAGCTCTTGTCATCAAAATTTTTATAAGTATCTTAGTGATATGACTCATTAAACTTATGGTCCTTATGTAATTCACATTCTATTGCTCCAGGTTTCTTAGGAAGAGTGATAAATACTGATTTTTTTCATCTCTTCTGGTATTATTCCAGTCTCATAAATGTCATTGATTAAATCAGTAAGTTTTACAATTCCATAATCTCCAAGGGCAATAATTTGTTCTATTACTAATCCATCAGGACCTGCTGCTTTTCCTTTCTTCATCTTATTTATTGCATTACGAACTTCAGATTTTAAAATAATTGGACCTTCAATTTTCTTCTTAATTTTTGGTTTTTCACCTCGATCGTCTTCAAACAATTCCTGAATATACTCAGACCATCTGTTCATAATCTCATCTTTTTCCATGATAATAGTACTACCCTTTGCTTTCAAACATCCACCTGAAGAACAGAGGAGCTTTTTACCAGTAATATTCGTGATTTGTTGATGTAACCTTTTTGGATCAGTAACAGGGATTCTTTCTAATTGCTCACATTCCCGGTTTAACCATTCTTCTTTAGCTTTTTGACATAAACTTTTAACTTTTTAATCTAAGGATTTATATTCTATAGGATTTGCTTTCTTCCGTCTCCTTTCTTCCATTAGATTTTTGATTTCATCTGTCGTCCATTTATTCTTTGCGCTTTTTTCTTTTTTAGGAATCACTGACTTTGCTGATTCTACCAGGGCATCCTTTAGAGAGTTAAACTTCATTTCTACATGATTGCTATCATCTTTAACAGATTCTATTTCTGGACTTTGAAATCTATTCCTTACTTCAATTGTAAATTTTTGTCTTAAGTTTTCTTATTTAATTAATTGTGAGTAGTCAAGGGATTGTTCAGGTTTTTGCTTCTTTAGTTTTTGAAGTTTTACTTTTACATGACATATTACTGGGTTATGGTCACTATTACAATCTGCTCCTGGATATGTTTTGCATTGAGTCACTGAGTTTCTAAATCTTTGGTTTATAGTAATAAAGTCAATTTGATTTCTGGTGTTATCACCTGGACTTCTCCAGGTCCGTAAGTGTCTTGAATGGTTTTTAAAGTAGATATTATTCATAATGACCTGATTATTCATCTTGCACCACTCTACCCATCTTTCACCTCTTTCATTTCTTTCCTCTGGTCCAAATTTTCCTGTGGTATTTCCATCAGCACCTTGTCCTACTTTAGCATTTAGATCTCCCATGACAATAACAATATCTTGAGATTTGCATCCATTCTTTGCTTGTTCAAGCTCTTCATAGAATTTATCTATATCCTCATTTGTTCCATCTGTTGTTGGTGCATTTCCTGTATAATTGCTAAATCAAATGGTTGTCCTCTGAATCTAACAAAGAGCACTCTTTCTGATATTGCCCAATGTCCTAAAACACTTTTTGCCTTGTTTTCATCCATAAGATGTTCCACAAAAATAAATTAGTGTTTTATTTCTATTCTAACATGTTCCAGCACCTGTCCAACGAACTTCGCTAATTCCCATGATGTTAATCTTTAGTCTTTCCATTTCATTTATCAGATTGTCCAATCTTCCTGCTCGATATAGGGTTCTTATATTCCAAGTGGCAATAATTTTCTATTGTGTTACTTGAATTTCATAAGCAGTAGCTTGATGACAGTCGGGGATCCCCTGCTGCCCAGAATCAACCCTACCGTGCGAAGCATCTTCAGAATTGTCTTGAAGATCCTCTTGACGCTGTTGTTGTGCGATACATTTTGTGAGTTTGATCATGGTTTTCTTAGCAAATAGATTCTAGGAATCCTAGTACCTAGCAACGTGGTTTGCTATTGCCTTCCGTTGGGTGAACTAAAGAAATCGCCATTTCTCTTCCCAAATGTTCATCCGCCTGTACTATAGCTGTTGACATTTGAGGTCCTAGCTCATCCGCCTTCTCCGTCATAAGTTCAGTTACTGAACCTGCTGGATCCACCACTGGCCTTGGCTCGTATCCTGAGTAGGAACCCTTGCAGGTGCTACTGTTCCAGGTCAGAGCGGCCCTGTGAGCAATGAATGACTAATGGGTAACTCCACTTTCCCCAAAGCTCTGAAAGTCCTCAATCACAGCCTAATCACTGGTTGCAATTTAGAGTCATAGCCAGGACTAAGAGCAGCGATAGAAACATAGAAAACCTACAGCACAATACAGGCCCTTTGGCCCACAATGCTGTGCCGAACATGTACTCACTTTAGAAATTACCTAGGATTACCCATAGCCCTCTATTTTTCTAAGCTCCATGTACCTGTCCAGCAGCCTCTTAAAAGACCCTAGCATGTCCGCCTCCACCACCGTAACTGGCAGCTTATACCATGCACTCACCGCTCTCTGCATAAAAAACTTACCCCTGACATCTCTTCTGTACCTACTTCCAAGCACCTTAAAACTTTGCCCTCTCGTTTTAGCCATTTCAGCCCTGGGAAAAAAGCCTCTGACTATCCACATGATCGATGCCTCTCATCATCTTATACACCTCTGTCAGGTCACTTCTCATCCTCTGCCGCTCCAAGGAAAAAAGGCCGAGTTCACTCAAAAGTCCAATGGCTGGACTTTTTGGAAGCAATTTGGAAGGCACAGGATATTTGCATCCCAAAGAGGAAGAAGTGTTCTAAAGGAAAGATGAAACAACCATAGCTAACAAGAGAAGTCAAAGCCAACATAAAAGCCAAAGAGGGGGCATAAGATAGAGCAAAAATTAATAGGAAGCTACAGGATTGGAGAACTTTTAAAAACCAATGTCATAAAAGGCTGATTTATACTTGTGCATCAAATCAACGCCGTAGGTACGGCGTAGCCGTGAACCCTATGCAGTGCCTACGCAGATCCCTACACGGTAGTCTGAAGTGCATCTCTCCCAAAATGTAACTACACGTCGTGGCAACGCAGACCACAACAACTGTGATTAGTCCGCTTGGTAACATCACACTTCCTCCTACGCTGCAATTGCTTCCCATTGGGCGACTGAAGGGCAGGGAAGGAACTCTGGCTGCAATGCTTTCCATAAAGCTTTACAGACCTCTGAAATTATGGAGGACACATTTTGCTTTTACGAAAAAAGATGCTCGCTTTAAACTTGTTTACCCCGAGAAAGACTACCATGACCATGAAGCCTTGCACGGGCAGGTGTGTGTGCATGTGTGACATGTGAATGCGTGACGTGCATGTGCGTGTACATGCCCGAATTGCAGAGTGACGCAGACACACCAATGCACAAGTATAAATGCTCACAACGGTCTGGCCCACTTGCGTAGGCTATGGTGCAAGCTAGTACGCACAAGTATAAATCAGCCTTAAGGAGGTAAAAATGGAATACGAAAGTAAGCTAGCCAATAATATGAAAGAGGATGCCAAAAGTTTCTTCGGATACATAAAATGTAGAAGAGAGCTGAGAATGGATATTAGACCGCTGAGCAACGATACTGGATAGGTAATAATGGGGGATAAGGAAATGGCGGATGAACTGAATAAGTATTTTGTGTCAGTCTTCACTGTGGATGACACCAGCAATACGGTGGAAGTTCCAAGTTTTAGGGGTCATGAAGAGTGTGAAGTTACCATAATAAGAGAGGTTTCTTGGGAAGCTGAAAGGTCTGAAGGTAGATAAAGTCACCTGGACTAGATGGTGTACACTGCAGGGACCTGAAAGAGGTGGCTAAAGAGATTGTGCAGGTATTAATAATGATCCTTCAAGAACCACTAGATCTTGGAATGGTTCTAGAAGACTGAAAAATTGCAACTATCAGTCTGCTCTTAAAGAGGGGGAGAGGAAGGAGAAAGGAAATTATAAGTCTGACCTCAGTGGTTGGAAAGATGTTGGAATTGATTGCCAAATGGCCTAATTATGCTCCTATGTCTTATGGTCTCTGGGCCTGTATTCATTGGAATTCAGAATGTGAGTGACCTCATTGAAACTTATCGAATGGTGAAAGGCCTTGATAGAGAGGATGCTTCCTGTGGTAGGAGAGTCTAAGACCAGAGGACACAGCCTCAGAATAGAGAGACATACTTTCAGATAGAGATGAGGTGGAATTTCGTTCGCCAGAGAGTGGTGAATCTGTGGAATTCTTGTCACAGGTAGCTGCAGAGGCTAAGTCTTTCAGTACATTTAAGACAGAGGTTGATAGATTCTTGATTAGTCAGGGCATGAAGGGATAGGGGGAAAAGGCAGGAGAGTAGGGCTGAGAGGAAAATTGGATCATCCATGATGAAATGGGGGAGTAGACTCGAATGGACCAAATAGCCTAATTCTGTTCCTATATCTTATGGTCTTATGGAACAGGAAATGGAAGACCAGCAGAATAAGTATTTTGCATAAAACAATATGGAAGGTACTGGCAGTATGTAGGAGGTTTGAGAGTATTGGGGCAGATGTGGGTGTACTTGCTATTACTCAGGAAAAGGTGCTTGGGAAGCTGGAAGTCTGAATGTAGATAACTCACCTGGACTAGAAGGACTGGACCTTAGGGTGCTGAAAGAAGTAGCTGAAGGGATTGTGGAGGCATTAGTAATAATCTTTCAAAAATCACTAGTTTCTGGAATGGTTCTAAAGGACTGGAAAATTGCAAATTTCACTCCAAGAAGGGAGGAAGGCAGAAGGAAGGAATTTACAGAGCAGTTAGCCTGAACTCAGTGATTGGGGAAATATTGGAGTAGATTGTTAAGGATGAGGTTTCTGGGCACTTCGAGGCACATGGTAAAATATGCCAAACTCAGCATGGTATTTTAACAGAAAATTTTGTCTTATAAATCTGTTGGAATTATTTGAAAAAACATAAAACAGGATAGACAAAGAAAATCAATTGATACTTTGCACCTGGATTTTCAGAAAGCCTTTGACAAGGTACCGCACATGAGGCTGCTTAATAAGCTACAACCCCATGGTATTACAGGAAAGATACAAGCATGGATAGAGCATTGGTTGATTGGCAGGAGGCAAAGAATGGGAATAAAGGGAGCCTTTTCTAGTTGGATGCTGGTGATTATTGGTGTTCCCCAGGGGTTGGTGTTGGGATCTCTTCTTTTTACATTGTATGTCAATGGTTCGGATAATGGGATTGATGGCTTTGTGTCCAAGTTTGCAGACAATACAAAGATAGGTGGAGGGATAGGTAGCATTGAGGAAGCAGAGAGGCTGCAAAAAGACTTAGACAGATAAGGTGAATAGGAAAAAAGTGGCAGATGGAATACAGTGTCAGGAAGTGTATGGTCATGCCCTTTAGTAGAAGGAATAATAGTGTAGACTATTTTCAAAATGGGGAGAAAATTAAAAAATCCAACGTACAAAGCAACTTGGGAGTCTTCATGCTGCCTTCCCTGAGGGTTAACTCTCAGTTTGAGTCAGAGATGAGGAAGCCAAATGCAATGTATGTATTTATTTCGAGAGGACTGGAATATAAACATGAGGAGGTAATGCTGAGGATGTATAAGGAGAGGCCTCACTTGAAATATTGTGAGCAGTTTTGGGCCCCTCATCTACGAAAGGAGATGCTGACGTTGGACAGGGTTCAAGAAAGGTTCATGAAAATGATTCCAGGAATGAAAGTCTTATCGTATGAGGAGTGTTTGCTAACTCTGGATCCAGACTTGCTGGATTTAGAATAATGGAGGGTGGGGGCAGGAGGGGGGAGAATCTCATTTAAACCTATTGATTGTTGAAAAGCCTGGGTAGAGTGGATGTGGCTCGGATGTTTCCTATAGTGGAGGAATCTAGGACCAGATGGCACAGCCTCAAAATAGACAGACATCCACTTTGAATGGAGTTGAGGAGGAATTTCTTTAGCCAGAGGGTGGTAAATCTGGAATTCATTACTACAGGTGGTCCTGGAGGTCAGGTCATTGGGTGTATTTAAGGCGGAGGTTGATAGATTCTTGATGTCAGGGAATGAAAGGTTACAGGTAGAAGGCAGGAGAATTGGGTTGAGAGGAAAATGGCTCTGCCATGACGAAATGGCAGACTAGACTCAATGGGCCAAATGGCCTAATTCTGCTCCTGTATCTTCTGGTCTTATAGTAGGCACAGTTGGCTGCTAGGATGGCTCTCAGTGCCCTCTTCCAAGTATTCCAGCATCGGCAAACTAGGACACTGGTGGACAAGATCTTCACTGTTGGCTCCTCTGCTGGAAACAACAGGAGCTGGTAGCCATGAAGCACTTTAAAAGGTGACATATCTGCAGCAGAGGAGGTGTCTAGACTGTGGGCCAGTTCGCCCCAGAACAGATACTACTTCCAGGTGGAAGGATTGGAAGTAGTGGAGCATTGAAGAAACTTCTCCACTTGCTGATCGGCTCTCTTTGATTGACCGATGGTTTGTAGATAATAGGCAAAGGACAAACTCACTGAGGTGTGGAGGAAGGAGCAGAAGGCTCACCCAAAATGGGAGAAGAATAACGGGCCACAGACTGACATAATGTCCTGAAAGAAACTATGGAGATGAGCTACATGTTGAAGAACTAGGTCTATTGTCTCAATGGCTGACGGAAGTTTGGGGAGGGCATTGAAATTTGCTGCTCTACAGAACCAGTCCACTGTTGTCATGATCACCATGGGCCCCATTGGAAGGTGGCAAACCCCTTGGTAAAATCCATGGCAATGTGAGGCCAAGGGTGTGGACAGACAGATGGGGTTGCAAGAACCCAGAGGATCGCAGGTTGGAGGAAATTGACTAGGCACATTGAGGGCAGTGAGTGATGAACTGATGTACAATTGCAATCATGGTGGGCCATCAAAACAGGTGCTGCAGAAAATTCAGTCTGTCATGCATCGAGATGGCCTAAGAGGGGTGAGAAGTGGGCCCACTGGAGTGCCTCAGAGCACACGGCTGTTGATATATACATGGAGGTCATCAGATGTGTCGGCCAGAGCAGGCTCTTGCTCAAGATCCCCATCAGTTGGATCTTGAGCAAGATTAAATGATTGACAAGGATCATGTTACAAGGATGAAATGATGATAAGGATCATCTCCGCTTCAGCTGGGTCGAACTGTCATGACAGGGCATCTATCTTAGTGTTCTTGGAGATGGGTTGGTGGGAGATGGTGAAGTTGAATTGCTTGCCTCGCTGGGTCTGTTGTATGGATATGAGGTTCTGGTAGTTAGTCCAGACCAAGAAGGGCTAGTGTTTCCAATCAGCCAATGTCTCCATTCCTCCAAAGCCCACTGAAAGACAGGTAGCTCCCTGTCTCCTACTCCATAACGGCACTGTATAGGCTTAAAATTGTACGAGAAGAAGTCATGAAAGTGTGTCTTCTTGTCCAGTCCTCGGTGAGAGAAAAGTCCTGGTGCCCATGTTAGATGTATCCATCTCCATCACAAAAAGAACAGAGGGATTTGGATAGCAAAGAATGGGGGTGGTGGAGAAGTGTCTCTTGAGCTCCTTGAAAGTGTGGTCCACAGCAAATCAGCTTGTCCATAAGGCCAGTGGTTTGGTGAAGGAGGTGAGAGGAGCTGTGATTTAGTTGCAGCTCTTGATGAAATGGTGGTAGAAGCTGGAGAAGCCCAAAAAGTACTGTAGATGTTTGAGGGAGCACTTTGGCAGCCATCCAATGATGGCACACACTTTCTCTGGATCCATTGTTATGCCTTGGGGTGAAAGGACATAACCTAGGATAGAAATGCCGAGGATGTGGAACTGGTATTTTTCTAACTTGCAGTACAGCTGGTTTTAGGAGATGTTATAGGACTGAATGGGCATGACAGATGTGGTCTTAGGCATCCTTGGAGAAGATGAAGATGTCATTGAGGTAGACAAGCACGTAACTGTATAGAATGTTTTGGATGATCTCATTGGTAGAGGCTTGGAAAACAGTTCAATGGTTGGAAAGTTGGAAAGGCGGAAAGGCATCACCAAGTAGTGGCAAGTGGATGTTATGAATGGTATATGGAGGAATTTAAGGTGGGGGGATATATGGGAGACAGGGTTTAAGGGTCAGCACAACATTGTGGGCTGAAGGGCCCTTACTGTGCTGTACTGTTCTATGTTCTTTCTGCCACTCACCTCCCTGGCTGCACTCCGCAGATTCAGTTTGGTGAAGATCTGGGCCCCGTAGAGTGTTTCAAATGTGTTATCCATCAAGGGGAGGGGATAATATTTCTTAACGGTGATTTTGCTGAGTCCATGGTAGTCAATGCAGGGACGAAGACCCCCATCTTGCTTTTCAACAAAGAAGAATCTTGCTCTGGCTGGGGACTGGGATGGTCAAATAAAATCCTGCTGCAGCGCTTCAGCAATGTAGTCATTCATGGCTTAGGTCTCAGGAGGGGAGAAGGAGAATAAATGATATTGGGGAGAGTGGTGCCCAGGAGGAGGTCGATCATGCAGTCGTGTGGTCTGTCAGGCAGCAGGGTGCTGGTTTCCCTTTTACTGGAGGCGATGGCTAAGTCATGGTATTCCTGTGGGAATTTGGTGAGGTCCATTGTTTCCTCCATTTCCAAGGATTTGTAGGGTGAAGTCAACTTAGGTTGCATGCACGTGATCTGGCAGGTAGGTGCCCAACTGAGCAATGAATTGAATCACCTGGCAAAGTGAGGGTTGTGAGTGGAAAGCCAGGAGTAACCCAAGATGAGAGGAGTGTTGGGTAAGTTGATAAAAAGGAATTGGATGGACTTACAGTGCTCTCTGTTGTTCAAGTGGACAATTTATGTGCGCATTCTGACCATCGCAGATTCCAAGGGAAGTTTGCCAATCACTGTGATGCAGAAGGGGTGAGAGATAGGCTCGGCAATGAATCCAAACTGCACACACAGAGTGAATCCCATCCTGTAAGTTGCATGCTGTACCAGAATACATCAGAGCCTCCTGTGTGTGTGTGTGTGTGTGTGTGTGTGTGTGTGTGTGTGTGTGTGTGTGGAGGAGGGCAGAGTGAGTTGAGCTATGGTGCTGGAATTAGAGGCCAGGGGTAGCTTACCAAATAGAATGCCCTTCATCTCTACCTGGTGGTGCCGTTTTCCCAGATGCAGTGGCCATTTCAGGCGTGGATAATCGGTGACCCTGCAGTAAGTGCACAAGTTGTTTCTCCACCAATGCTCAAGCTCTTGCGGGGTGGGGAGGGGGGGTGGTTAACGGAGCTCTTGCTACCGGCATGGGTTCTGGAGGCATTCATGATGTGAGTGCTGCAGCCTGAAATGGTTCTGGGAATGGAACTGGGGTTCTGGCTGATGACCTGGAGGGTTATTCCATCAGATACTTATCAATTCAGAGGACCAGAGTGATGAGGATTTTGAGGTTGGTGGGCATCTCCCGGATAGACAGCCTACCTTTCAAATACTCTTAGAGGCCATGATGGTCTTGGGCCAGCAGCATTTCAACATTCCAGCTCCACTCTGCCACAAGGGTCCTGAATTCCACAGTGTAATCCAGCATCGAGTGTGAGATTAATGTAGGCAAATTATCCAGTCAGCTGGCCCACTTCCATTTCCTGGATGGTTGAAAACTGAGCAACTGAGCAGTGAATTTCTTGTATTTATTGCAAATGGTGGTTTTACTGTCCCAGTTAGCAGTGGGCTCAATCAGAGCTCATCCAATCAGGAGAGAAATGACATAGGCAATTGTTACCAGCAAGGATGACAGGGAACATCTCCAAAATCTCAAGACAGTGTTTAAAAAGAGTAGAAGATTATAGGGTCAGAGCATGATGCAAAAAGTGTGCATTCCTTACACCAGGCATCACTTACTGTATTCATGCCATTGATGCACAAGATTTACACAAATGTCCTGAGGAAATTCAAGCAGTGGTGGATGCCCCAAGCCCAAATAATGTGTCAGAGTTGTTGCAATCCTTTTTTAGAATTTGACAATTACTACAACAGGTTCCCGCCAAACCTGGCTACTGTGCTTCACCCCTTGAACTCATTACAACAGATTGGGAAGAAATGGCAATAGACAAAGTAGTGGAAGGTGGCTTTCCAAAAGGCAAAGGAAATCATGATGGCAGACACTGTACTCACACATTATGATCCACATCATCCAGTGAAGTTTGCTTGTGATGCCTCACCTTCCAGAGAGAGTAGATTACGTGGTCGGCACAACATTGTGGACCAAAGGGTCTGTAAATGTGCTGTAAATTTCCATGATCTACATTCTTTTGGTATAGGTGCAATCACTTCATATGTTATCAGTGATGGAAATGAACACCTCATAGCCTTTGCATCACATTTCCTTTTTGCTGCAGAGAAAAATTATGTACAGATTGACAGAGGCCTCAAGTTTAGTTTAGGGTGTAAGATGTTTCAACCAGTATTTGTATGGGAGAGAGTTTACCCTCATTTCTAACTATTGAACACTAGTGCCCATTTTCAATCCACAGAAGGGTATTCCACCAACAGCAGCAGCATGAATACTGAGATGGGCTCTGTTTCTTGGAGGACACAATTACAAGATCAAATTGAAGAGGATGACTAATCATGGAAATGCTGATGAATTGTCCCGTTTACCCTTGGAAAAGGAAATACCGGAAAAATTCACAAAATTTGCTCCTCCTGATGTATTCTCCCTAACACAAATAAAATGTCTCCCTATTATGGCAGGGATGGTCCAAACATAAACCAGAAAAAAATCCCACATTGTCTCATGTCTATGTGGCCACCCAAAATGGTTGGAAAGTTCAGTAGAAATTCCAGTTCTCCTATTTTCACCAGAGCTGGGCAGAATTTGCCCTTGACGGAAGCTATATTATGTAGGGTGTGAGAGTTTTTTTATGATCCAGGCTCAGAGCTAAAGTGTTGGAGGAACTACATGCAGGTTATCTAGGTGTGGTCGAAATAAAAACATTGGCTCAAAGCTTTGTCTGGTAGCCTGCGACAGATTAGCAGCTTGAGCAGCTTGCCATGCACTGTTCAGGATGCCAACACATCGAGAAAAAAGGTGTCCAGAGCAGTCAGAACCACTTCCGGCAGTCCCAGAGTCAACTCCTACAACCACCATGGAGGAGGCCCCAGAACATAAGATTGTTTGACAGCTACAAGTCTCATCTGTCAAACAGAGTGAACCACCAACACCCCCCCCCAAAATCAGGAAAAATGTTATCCAACAAGAGTCAGAATTGCCTGAATTGGGCAATTTAAAATTTACTCTGCTGTAGATGTGCATATAGTAGTTGTATTATATTGTATTCTGTGTGTATAAGACGACTAGAGAGTAATACATTACATTTTTGAGCAACATGCACAAAAAATGCTGGTGAACGCAGCAAGCCAGGCAGCATCTATAGGAAGAGGTACAGTCAACGTTTCGGGTCAAGACCCTTCACCTGGCCTGCTGCGTTCACTAGCATTTTTTGTGTATGTTGCTTGAATTTCCAGCATCTGCAGATTTCCTTGTGTTTGCATTACGTATCTAACTTGAGATGCATTTTATGTTGAGTTGGAGTTTGTGGAGTGTTGTGTATTTAATATATCAGTAATATTGTAAATACATTGTTTGATTAACCGTTCTTCACTTTTAATATAATTCACTGTGGGTTATTTTGTAAAAGAATATAAATGGCATACATTATCAATGGCCACCATGTAGTAAGTGCGCACCTTGCTTGAAGTAAAAAATGAAACTAAGTACATAACTCTCCTGACTCCTTGTTTTCATGCAATTAGTTTTATGTTTTGGAGTTACAAAACATAACAGAGACGAACTACATGCAAAAGAACCAATCCACTACTGTCACGATCACTGTGGCTCCATTGGAAGGTGGCAAACCCATGATGAAATACATGGCGATGTAGGACCATGGTCATAGAGATAGCAGGAGCCCAGTGGCCTGCTGGTTGGAGGAATTCTACTACCTGCACTGAGGGCTGTCAGCGACAAACTGATGCACATCTGCAATCATGTTGGGCCACTAAAGCCGTCATTGCAGAAAATCCAAAGTCCATGGATAGCCAGAGAAGAATGAGGAATAGGATCACTGGAGGGTATCAGAGCACAAGGACGGTGGCAGATACGTACATATGGTTGTCAGGTATGTTGGCTGGAGCTGGCTTGTGCTGTACAGCCAGGCGGATCTGGTTCTCAAGGTCCCAGATGACAGGGATAAGGGTCTGGGAGGATGGAATGATGAGTTGATAAATTGGTCTCTGGTTCAGTTGGGTTGAACTGTTGTGACAGGGTGTCTGTCTTTTTGTTCTTGGAACCAGGTCAGTAGAAGCAAATTGAATTGCTTGAGATGAGGACCCAGTGAGTCTGACATGGTTTGAGTGGGTGGGTCTGTTATGAGGTCAGATATGAGGTTCTGGTGGTCATTCCAGATCAGGAAGGATTTAGTGTTTCCCATCAGCAAACATTTCCATTTATCCAAGGCCTATTTGATAGTGAGGAGCTTCTTTTCTCCTTCTCCATAACAGTGCTGTTTAGGTTTGAAGTTGTACCCATTCAGCCCTCGTTAAGAGAGGATAGCCTCGGCACAGATGTCCAATGAGTTCACATCTATCACAAAAGGTCCAGAGGGATCCACAGAGAGTGAGACAGCCTATGGTACTGGAACAAAGGTCCAGGGAGAGCCTGCTAGCTAGGAGGCCCCTCATCTCTACCTTGAGGTGAGGTTCTTCTGGCCACAGTGGGCATTTGATACATTGGTGGTGGGGGCATGGAGGAGAGGAGGTTTGGGCTCTGTGCTTCAGTTGGAGAATAGGAAGGAACCAGATATTCATATTGGAGGTTTGGGAAACTGCACAAAGAAAATGTTTGAAGAGCATCATCTGCAGGCAAAAAAAACAACAGACACTTTAAAAAACAGAAGCATTTATTTGGACAGCAGGAAATGCAACATGGTAGAAAGTTCTAGTGGCATCTAGTGGCTAGGATGTAGAACTGACCGCAGAGTCTGAAATATTTGTGCCTGCTAAATAAGACAAAGATCTGCCAGGCCTCAATTGGAAAATATACTCTGCCACATACAAAAAAGAACCATGAGTGAATTAGCACCATTAGGATTTAGAGTAAAATCAAAAATTGTTAGTATTAGGGAATCTAAAATAAAAACAGAAAAACAGAAAACAGACATTTATCAGGTCAGGCACCATATGCTTGCAGAGAAACAGAGTTCATCAAAAGAACCTTCATCAGAACCCAAATAAAATTTTAAAAATGACAGGAACAATTTTTTTAATTAGTTTTTTTAATAAGTTTTTACAATGCAGCAAAAAAACAGTAAAAAAAGATTTATACAGTGCAAAACAGACATATCAAATGTACAGTTTGTAACAATTAAGGAAAAGCACCCATAATAGAATCATATAAAGTTATTTACCACCCCAACCTCCAATACCCAACTTCAAGCCAACCTTACAATATATAGAGAAGTTAATCAGAACTTCTATCACCACAGAGCTGTATCTATAAAAAGGAATATTGCCTACTACCTGAGCTATAATATGTTTACATATCAAAAAAAAACTTAAGTCTTAACCGAAAGAAGCTGGAAGTAAGGGGACAGGAATAAATTTGCTGATTTTATAGTATTCTAGTCAATCATTCAGAATTTTACATATTAAACTGTCAGAAGATCACCAACTTTATGATTGGATCTGATGCCTTTACTGGTTCTCAGTCAATCATCCATTTATCTTCTTTTTGTCTTGCCCTCTTCAGATTGCTTCTTTTTTTCCTCTATTTCATTTTGTTAGGAAGTGGTTTGGAGCGCAAAAGAACATTTTGGGAGAGAGCCACCTAGACGATGCTGGTGACATTGTGAGAATCACATTTTTTGATTTCTCTAGTGCCTTCAATACAATCCAGCCACCACTTCTGAGCGAGAAGCTGCAAAGGATGAGCATAGCAAATCCACTAACTTCTGGATTACTGACTACCTGACGGATAAACCCCAACTTGTACAGCTGGGTAGTTCTCTGTCTGAGAGGGTGGTGAGTGGCACTGAAGCACCACAAGGGACTGTCCTGTCTCCATTTCTGCTCATACTGTACACCTCAGACTTTCAGTACAAATCTTGAGTCTTGTCATTTGTAGAAGTTCTCTGATGACTTTGCAGTGGTTGGATGTATTAGAGATAGGCAAGAGTCTGAGTACAGAAGTGTGGTGGACAAGTTTGTGGAGTGGTGTGAGAGGAATCACCTGCTCCTAAATGTGGCCAAAGCCAGGGAGATGCTGATTGATTTTAAGAGGAAGGGGACTGTGATGAGTCCAGTATATATTCTGGGAGAAGAAGTTGTGGTGGTGGAGGAGTACAAATTCTTGGGTGTTCACCCCGACAACAGACTTGACTAGAAAACCAAGGCGTTTACAAGGGAATGAACAGACTATTTCCTAAGGAAGCTAAAATCCTTCAATGTATGCAGCAGGATGTTGGCCGGCTGGTGGCGCAATGGCATCAGCGCTGGACTCCGAAGCGAAGGCTCCTGACTTCGAATCCAAGTCGGGCCACCCCCCAAGCACGCTTTCCATCCGTGCTGGGTTGAGCGTCGAGCTAGCCACTTGGCCTCGTTAAAAAAAGGGTCGAGTCAGGAACGTGCATATCGTGACCCAGTTAATCCAAAAGGAGACCAATCCTGACACTACATGCCAGACAAGAATGGCTGACTCTCTGGTGCGACACGCTAAAAAAAAAGCAGGATGTTGGTGATGTTTCACCAGTCTGTTGTAGCAAGTGCGATCTTCTTTGTGGCATTATGTTGAGGGAGCAGCATCGGTGCTGGTGATGCAAAAAAGATATAAACTCATCAAAAAGCCTGGATCTGTCCTTGAAAACAACCCAGACTCCTTTGAGTTAGTGGTGGAGAGGAGGTCACTGAACAAGCTGATATCCATTATGGACAATCTGACAATCCATGACCTACTTTGAATAAGCAGTGCAGCACCCTTTTGAACAGACTCATTCAGCTGTCACAAGGATTTTTACAGAAAATCTTTCCTACTCGGGATCAATAAAGTAATTATTATTATTAAAAGTGGACCATGTCTCATTTCCTTTCAAACATTCTCTCCTCCCTATAGCTCCCATCATCTCCTTTACTGTCTGGCCTTCTGACCAGACTGTGCCTATCCTAATACCCTTGAGCTCATTGAAAATGTAAAGTTACATAAAATGAAACACACACTTCCCTGAGTAGCGCCATCGTTCCAATGTGCTTCAAGGCCGCCACATTCGTCCCCATGCCGAATAAGTCTTCAGTGTCCTGCCTCAACAACTACTGTCCCGTTGCACTCACATCCATCATCATGAAGTGTTTCGAGAGGCTCCTCATGAGGCACATCAAGACCCTGCTGCCCCCCTCACTGGACCCCCTGCAGTTCACATATCGTCCCAACCACTCAACAGACGACACCACCGCCAGCACCCTCTACCTGGCCCTCACCCACCTGGACAAAAAAGACACGTACGTTCGAATGCTGTTTATAGACTTCAGTTCAGCATTCAACACAATCATTCCACAGCACCTGATTGGAAAGCTGAAACCGCTAGACTTCCTGACTGGGAAACCTCAGTCAGTCCAGATCTGGAGCAGCATCTCCAACACCATCACACTGAGCACGGGGGCCCCCCAGGGCTGTGTGCTCAGTCCACTGCTATTCACTCTGCTGACCCACGACTATGCAGTAATACACAGCTCGAATCACATCATCAAGTTCGCCGATGATACGACCATGGTGGGTCTCATTAATAAGAACAATGAGTCAGCATACAGAGAGGAGGTGCAGCGGCTAACGGACTGGTGCAGAGCTAACAACCTGTCTCTGAATGTGAACAAAACAAAAGAGATGGTTGTTGACTTCAGGAGAGCACGGAGTGAGCACTCTCCGCTGAACATTGATGGCTCCTCCATTGAGATCGTTAAGAGCACCAAATTTCTTGGTGTTCACCTGGCGGAGAATCTCACCTGGTCCCTCAACACCAGCTCCATAGCCAAGAAAGCACATCAGTGTCTCTACTTTCTGTGAAGGCTGAGAGAAGTCCATCTCCTACCCCCATCCTCACCACATTCTACAGAGGATTTCTCGAGAGCATCCTGAGCGGCTGCATCACTGCCTGGTTCGGGAATTGCACCATTTCGGATCGCAAGATCCTGCAGCAGATAGTGAGGTCAGCTGAGAAGATCATCGGGGTCTCTCTTCCTGCCATTACAGACATTTACACTACACACTGCACCCTTAAAGCCAACAGCATTGTGAAGGACCCCATACACCCCTCATACAAACTCTTCTCCCTCTTGCCATCTGGAAAAAGGTACCGAAGCATTCGGGCTCTCATGACCAGACTGTGGAACAGTTTCTTCCCCCAAGCCATCAGACTCCTTAATACCAAGACACTTGACTGACATCTACATCATTTATTATTATATTGTAATTTGTCCTGTACCGTGCCTATTGTCTTGTTTATTATTTATTGTGCTGCCCTACACTGTTTTGTGCACTTTATGTAGTCCTGTGCAGGTCTGTAGTCTAGTGTAGTTTTTGTGCTGTCTTATGTAGTCTAGTGTAGCCTTGTGTTGTCTCACTTAGTCTAGTGTAGTTTTGTGTTGTTTCATGTAGCACCATGGTCCTGGAGGAACGTTGTTTCGTTTTTACTGTGTACTGTACCAGCAGTTTATGGTCGAAATGACAATAAAAAGTGATTTGACTTGACTTGACACCCTTAGCCTTCCTTTCCCTTTCAATCACTTTGGCACTTGATTACCGGGATCGGAATTTTGCTTCTAAGTAGAACTCCGAATTGCACATCACTGTCAGTGCCACGCTTGCATTTTGCCGAACATTGGCCCACACCTCTATTGGGTACAATCACCAACCCAGTGGATCGGGTGAGTTTGTCCCACTTTACTATTTATGCAAATTGCATTAATAAGATGAACATCACGCTTCTGACTTCTAGACCAAAGACTTGTGTGTTTTTTATACTCAATCTCGCAAATGACATTAATTTAAATCCAGGGCTGTATCAGCCAAAATTCCCTTGTATGGTTTGTAACAAAGCTGCTAAAGATGGGCAACAAGCAATTAAGTGTGAAACTTGTAATTTTTGGTTTCATTGTGCATGTATTGAAATGAATGTACAGATTTATAAGATTTTAGTACAGCATCCATCCTACTCCTGGACCTGTTGTAACTGTGGTCTCGCCAATTTTGATTTTTCCCTCTTCACTGTTGATAATATTGAAACTTATAATAGATTTGATTTACTTGCATCTCAGTCCTCGGATCCCTCAGAGTCAGAGTCGGACTTAAATGTCCCCCCAGATATTGGATCCCCTACCAAGGCATCCACACCATACTTTAAAATTAAAGGGAAGAGTCGTAGACCTACAAAGACGTGCAACCAGCAGAAGTTTAAGACTTTAAAAATTATAAACATGAATTGTCAGAGCTTGAGAGCAAAGAAAGCTCATTTTCAAGCCTTGATTAACAATGAAAACCCCGACATAATAGTTGGTACTGAGTCATGGCTCAACAACGATATTGCTTTGGGAGAAATCTTTCCCCCCTACTTCCAGGTTTTTAGGAAAGACAGGAAATCTAGCTCCCATGGTGGGGTGTTTATTGCAGTGAAAAATACTCACATAGTTACTGAAGAGAATACCCTAGACTCAAATTGTGAAATAAAGTGGATTGGTATTCATGTTAAATAGCTAAAACCGGTGTATGTTGGAGCACTCTATCATCCTCCATCATCTGATGTTGATTACCTAAAGGAACTGGATTCGTCTCTTTCAAAAATCCCTCAATCAGCATCTATTTGGCTTCTTGGAGATTTTAATTTGCCTAGTGTGGATTGGGACAACAGTATTGTCCGCCAAGGGGGCAGTTAGTAAACTAATGCTTGATATTGTAGCTGATTTTAATTGGACACAAATTGTTAGACATCCAACTAGAGAAAGTAACGTACTGGATTTATGTTTTATGTCAAATCCAGTTTTAGTTGTGAATCACCATGTCACTGCAGGGATTAGCAACCATGATGTTATTGTAGTGAATGCAAAACTTACTGCAAAATTAATTAAACCCCTAAAAGGAAAATATTTCTGTATAGGAAAGCAGATTTTAGTGGAATTGCAAAACTTGTTAGTGATTTCAACCAGTCACTAACTAAGAAATATTTAGCATCGGTCAGTATTAATATTCTTTGGTCTAACTTCCAAGAGGTCCTTCAAGCAGCAATTGACAAATATGTCCCCTCTAAAATGAGCTCTTCCAGGTTCAAGCAATACGTAGAAAGCAAAGACTCTGTAATAAAGCTAGGAAATCCGGTCATAGTGAAGACTGGCAAAAGTTTAAATCCTTGCGCCGACTTATTGATAGAAACATCAGGAAAGCTCACCATCAGTATGTTAATGAGGTAATAGGCGAGAGCTTAAAGAGTGACAACACCAAACCCTTCTGCAGCTTTACTAAATCTACAAGGCAAGAAGTTTTTGGAATTTCTTCTCTCTCATCCAGGATCCGCATTGTATCTCTTGCTGCAGACAAAGCACAAGCATTTAACCAGCAGTTTTGCTCCGTGTTTACAAGGGAAAATTTGAATGAACTCCCCACTTTAGACCCCCATAATTCCCCAGACTTGCCAGATCTCATTATAACTGTAAAAGGTGTGAAGAAGCTTCTTGAGGAATTACAGCCTAAGAAAGCACCAGGACCTGATCAAATACCAGCTGTGATTCTAAAGAGTTGTGCTTCCAGACTAGCTCCTGTTTTGCAAAAGATATTCCAGAAGTCTATTGATACTGGGACATTACCGGGCGATTGGTTGAAAGCAAATGTCGTTCCAATTTATAAGAAAGGCGAGTGTACAAACCTGGGAAATTACAGACCGGTTTCACTCACTTCTATCCCTTGTAAAATTCTTGAACATATTATTCACTGTCACATTATGGACCATCTAGATGAACACAATGCTGTTACTCATCATCAACATGGATTCCGTCCGGGCAGATCTTGTGACATGCAACTTTCCGGGTTGGTCAACGACTTAGCAAAGATCCTTGACAACCGAAGCCAAGCATACTCGATCATACTCGACTTCAGTAAGGCATTTGACATGGTCCCCCACCAGAGACTGCTAGGTAAGCTTGAACATGTGGGCATTAACAACAGCCTTCTACATTGGTTAAACATGTTCCTTACCAACAGACAGCAACGTGTACTCCTTGAGGGGGCAGAGTCCCCTGAATCTCCAGAAACATCTGGAGTGCCCCAGGGGACCATGTTGGGACCCTTACTTTTTCTCATTTACATCAACGACTTGCCAAATATAGTCAAGTCCAAAGTCAGACTTTTTGCAGATGACTGCATAATCTACCATGAGATAAAAAAATGACCAAAATGCTCAGCTGCTGCAAAACGATGTTGATACATTATGTCAATGGGAGTCTCAATGGCAAATGTCCTTCAACTCATTTAAATGTTATGCTATGCATGTTAGTCACAAAGTTAAACCAATCAACACGACATATGATATGAATGGACAGATTCTTGAAACAGTCACCCACCACCCATATCTTTGTGTTGAAATTAGCAAGGATCTTAACTAGGCATGCCACATCAATCAGATTACAGCCAAAGCAAATACCACGGCCTCCTCTACTGTAAAGATGAAGCCACACTCAGGTTGGAGGAACAACACCTTATATTCCGTCTGGGTAGCCTCCAACCTGATGGTATGAACATCGACTTCTCTAACTTCCGCTAAGGCCCCACCTCCCCCTCGTACCCCATCTGTTACTTATTTTTATGCACACATTCTTTCTCTCACTCTCCTTTTTCTCCCTCTGTCCCTCTGAATATACCTCTTGCCCATCCTCTGGGTCCCCCCCCCTTGTCTTTCTTCCCGGACCTCCTGTCCCATGATCCTCTCGTATCCCCTTTTGCCTATCACTTGTCCAGCTCTTGGCTCTATCCCTCCCTCTCCTGTCTTGTCCTATCATTTTGGATCTCCCCCTCCCCCTCCAACTTTCAAATCCCTTACTCACTCTTCCTTCAGTTAGTCCTGACGAAGGGTCTCGGCCTGAAACGTCGACTGCACCTCTTCCTACAGATGCTGCCTGGCCTGCTGCGTTCACCAGCAACTTTGATGTGTGTTGCTTAAAATGCTGGGTATCCTGAGTAGAAGCCTTCACTCATGTAGTAAATCCATCAAGGACATGGCATATAAGCCACTCGTCCGTCCAAGCTTGAGTATTGCGTGGCCATATGGGGTCCCCATCAAGCTAACAATAAGAAGTCCATTGAAAAAATCCAATGCTGTGCTACTTGCTTTGTGTTAAACGATTACAGCAGGAAAACCAGTCTCACCAATATGCTCTCTAACCTTCAATGGGAATCACTTGAAAACCGACGTATTAAACTACGGTTAATTTTCATTTTCAAAGTTCGCAACATCACTCCATCAAACATCCAAATTCATCACACCGTTCTCAACTCAACAGCAAACTAGACCTCACATATTGGAAACTCCTTCATTCAATAAGATTTGCTACCAGTACTCCCTCTACCCAAGATCAATAAGAGAGTGGAATCTTCTGCTGCCAGACCTGCGCAGTGTTTCTGACATTAATATTTTTAAAGATAGACTCAATCAATTCGATTTAGGGGACTTAGTCAAAAAAAGCTTACTTTCAATTTAACTCCCACTCTGTTCACACTGACTGCGCGTTATAACAGCCGTCCGGCAGTGCTTGCGCAGTACCAAGCAGAAGCAGAAGTACTTCTCTTCTCACCGAACATAGAATATTCACATGTACAAAGTATGTTGTACATAAAAGCAAGTCTTAAAGCTCTGGATGGAGCAAAATTTATTAAGTGTGCCCAGGAAAGTCTTCTTAAGTAATATGTAGATACCACTACAGTATTAGAGAGGAGTAAGCACTAGCCTTCCTGATAGAAAAATGAGTCGGGGCAAGTGATTGAGACCATAGACCATAAGATATAGGATCAGAATTATGCCATTTGACCCATTGAGTCTGCTCTGCCACTTCATCATGGCTGATCCAATTTTCCTCTCAGCCCCAATCTCCTGCCTTCTCCCCATATCCTTTCATGCCCTGACCAATCAAGAATCTATCAACCTCTGTCTTAAATGTACATAAAAACTTAGCCTCCACAGCTGCCTGTGGCAAAGAATTCCACAGGTTTGCCACTCTCTGCCTAAAGAAATTCATCCTCACCTCCATTTTAAAATGACTCCTCTATTCTGAGGCTGTGTCCTCTGGTCTTAGACTCTCCTACTGCAGGAAACATCCTCTTCACATCCACTCTATCAAGGACTTTAACCACTCGATAGGTTTCAATGAGATCATCCCTCATTCTTCTGAATTCTACTGAATACAGGCCCAGAAACATCAAATGGTCTTCATATGACAAGCTGTTCAATCCTGGAATAATTTTCGTGAACCTCCTTTGAACCCTCTCTAGGTTCAGCACATCCTTTCTAAGATAAAGGGCCCAAAACTGCTCACAATATTTCAAGTGAGGCCTCACCAGTGCTTTATGAGGTCTCACCATTACATCCTTGCTTTTGTATTCTAGTCCTCTTGAAATAAATGCTTACCTTGCATTTGCCTTCCTTACCAACGTGCAAATTAACCTTTAGGGAATCCTGCACAAGCACTCCCAAATCTCTTTGCGTCTCATTTTTTTTGTATTTTTTTCACTATTTAGAAAATAGTCAACCCTTTCACTTCTTCTACCAAAGTGTATGACTGTACACTTCCTGACATTGTATTCTATCTACCATTTCTTTACCTACTCTCCTAATCTGTTTGTTCTTCTGTAGCCTCTCTACTTCTTCAAAACTATCTGCCCCTCCACTTATCTTCTTATCAGCTGCAAACTTTGCAACAAAGACAAACCATTTACATATTACAGAAAAAGAACCACACTGCCCTTGTGCCCACAGCTTTGTCTCTTGGGTGATAGGACAATGATACCTAATGTAAGCAAAGACAAATTTACTATTTTAAAGGTGGGTCTCATCACAGTTGCAAGAATTATACAGGTTTCCCCCGCCATCCAAAGGTAGAGCATTCCTATGAAATGGTTTGTAAGCCAGAATGTCGTAAAGTGAAGATGCAATTACCATTTATTTATATGGGAAAAATTTGTGAGCATTCACACACCCAAAAAATAACCTACCAAATCATGCCAAATAACACATAAAACCTAACAGTAACATAAAGTAAAAGCAGGAATGATATGATAAATACACAGCCTATATAAAGTAGAAATTCTTTTCTGCAATCATTGCACTGACCACAGTTGCGAAAATCTCACGCAAGCGCTCTCGGCAGAAACACTCGGCGCAAGCGCTCTCGGCAGAAACACTCTCTCCAGTAATCTTTAAGCTATGAAGCTGCCAAATCATACCAAATAACACATAAAAATGCACAGCCTATATACAGTAGAAATAATGTATGTACAGTGTAGTATCACTTACCAGAATCGGGAAGACAGCGAGCACGCTGATGATTGTGTGTTAGGCTGAATCGTCGGAAGTTGGGGTGGTGGGACACTGGGGTGTCATCTCATCGTCGTCTGTTTCCATCAGGGCAGGCAGGTCATCTTCTTCTATGTCTATATGTCTGTCTGCCTCAATGTCGAAGGTTGAGGTTCGTCGTCTGCTGTGGCTGATGTGGAAGGCTTGAAAAACGACAGTATGCTTGACTGCTTAGCCTTGCGCATTTTTCTATCATACAGTTCTTTGTAAGCACTCAAACCATCCTGCAAATATGCCCTAAATCTATGTACCTTTTCAAAATTAAAATCGTACTTTTCTGCAATCATTGTTGTCAATTGCAGCAAAAATCTCACGCAGTTGCTTCACGTTCAGTTCCTGGATGACTTCACTTTCCGTCCATTCACTACTGCATTCAGTTTCGATTGTTATCCTTTCCTCTTCCAATTGCATCAGCTCTTCATCTATCAGTTCTTGGTCATAGGATGTCAAAACCTCTTCAACATCATCTTCGTCAACTTCCACAAGCCAAACTCACTTTGTCCTTACTTAGTTCACCATGATCGAAACGCTTAATTATGTCTAGTTTTACGCCAAATGTAACACCCTTATGAGCTCTTTTAGGCTTTTCTGATACCTTAGAACTCACCTTGCTAACGGATGCTCAAAATAAACCGACATAAAGCACGGATGCTCACAGGCATGTGTTTAAGCAATGCTGGCTAGAATGCAGTTCCGGGGGGAGGAGCTTGGCTGTTCAGGGTGTGTGCTGCCTTTTTTCATAACAGTGAAAACACCTTCTGTTAGCAAAAACAGGTAACTAATGTAGGTCTTTTGTAATAGCGAGGTGTCGTAAAGCGAAAGTTCGAAAACTGAGGGACACCTGTATTGCAAAACTGGAAAAATCCTAGATGTCCCACTGTGAAGGAATGGACTGAGGAAATGATTAAAATTTCATCATATGAACACATGTTGGGAAAAATTAACAGTGAGGGAAAAGTGCAAGACATATGGGATTACTTTTGGTTGTATGTTAATTTAAAGGTAAATTAGAACTTCTTTCTGTCGCTAAGTTTTATTTGTTTTCCTGTCATGGGATGGCTCTGTAAATATGCTGTACTGTATCTGCTCTATGATATGCTGTGATGCTTTGTAAAATAAGAATAAATAATAATAAAATTTTGAATTATAAAAAGAACCAGTCCCAACACAGAACCCTGTGGAATATAACAACTCACCGGCAGCCAAACAGAAGAGGCTCCTTTATTCCCACTCTTTGCCTCCTGCCAGTCAGCCACTGCTTTATCCATGCTGGAATCTTTCCTTGGGTTTATAGCTTGTTAAGCTGCCTCATGTGTGGCATCTTGTCAAAGGCTTTCTGAAAATCCAAGTACACTACATCAATCATTTTTCCTTTGTCTATCCTGCTTGTTATTTCTTCAAAGAATTCCAACAAATTTATCAGGCGAGACTTTCTCTTGAGGAAACCATGCTGACTATGCCCTATTTTGTCATGTGCCTCCAAGTACTCTGAGACCTCATCCTTAATAATTGACTCCAATATCTTCCCCACCACTGAGGTCAGGCTAACTGCCCTATAGTTCTCTTCCTTCTACCTCTCTCCCTTTTTGAAGAGTGGAGTGATATTTGCAATTTCCAGTTTTCTGGAACTATTCCAGAACCTAATGATTCTTAAAAGAACATTCCACAGTGAAGACTGATGCAAAATACTTATTCAGTTCATCCGCCATTTCCTTGTCCCCCATTACTACCTCTCCAGCATCGTTTTCCAGCGGTCCAATATCCATCCATCCTCTTTTTTACACTTTATGTATCTAAAGAAACTTTTGGTATCTCTTTCATATTACTGGCTAGTCTACTTTCATATTCCATCTTTACTTTCTCAATGACATTTTTAGTTGCCTTCTGTTGGTTTTTAAAAGCTTTCCAATTCTCTGACTTCCCATTAATTTTTGCTCTATTATATGCACTCTCTTTGGCTTTGACCTCTTGTTGGCCACAGTTATGTCATCATTCCTTTAGAATACTTCTTCCTCGTTGGGATGCAAATATCCTGTGCCTTCTGAATTGCTTCCTGAAATTCCAGCTATTTCTGTTCTTCCATCATTCCTACCAGTGTTCTTTTCCAATCAGTTCTAGCCATCTCCAATCTCATGCCTCTGTAATCCCCTTTACTTTACTGTAATACTGTTACATCTGACATTAGCTTCTCAAATTTCAGGGTGAATTTGATCATATTATAATTACCTTCATTCTTTTACCTTAAGCTATCTAATCAATTCTGGTTCATTACAAAACACCCAGTCTAGACTAGCTGATCCCCTGGTGGACTCAACACGAGTTGCTCTAAAAAGCTATCTCACAGGCACTCTAGAAATTTTCTGCTCTGGAATCCAGTACCATTCTGATTTTCCCAATCTACCTGCTTATTGAAGTCCCCCATGATTATTGTAACATTGCATTTTTGGCATAGATTTCGTATCTCGCACTGTAATTCGTAGACTACATCTTTACTATTGTCTTCGGGTCGGTATACAACTCCCATCAAGGCCTTTTTACTCTTGCAATTCCTTAGTTCTATCCACAAGGATTCAACATCTGCCGACCCAAGTCACTGCTTTCAAATGCTTTAATTTCATTTTTTTTTTTACCAACACAGCAATGCCATGCACTCTGTGTTGCTGCCTGTCCTTTCAATACAATGTGTATCCTAGGACATTAAGTTCCCACATCTTCTTTCAGCTATGATTCAGTGATGCCTACGACTGTGTGGAAAACATCATGTGTGGTCCCAGTACCCAAGAAGGGCCAACTGAAACTCTTGAATGACTACCATACAATGGCCCTGAACTCACATCATGAAGACACTAGGAAGGCTGGTCCTGGCTCACCTCTGACCCCTGGTCAAATTAGCCCATGATTCCTTGCAGTTTACCTACCTGGAGCATATGGAGTTGATGATGTTGTCATGCATCTGCTGAACAGAATCTACTCCCATTTGGATAAGCACAGCAGCACTGTGAAGATCATGTCTTTTGATTTCTCAACTGCCTTCAATACCATACAGTCCTCATTGCTGGGGGAAAAGCTCCATTCAATGCCGGTTGGCGCTTGCATTGTATCCTGGATAATGGACTACCTGACTAGCATACCACAGTTTGTGTGGCTTCAGAGCTGTGTGTCAGACATGGCTATAAGCATTGGGGCCCCACAGGGAACTGTACTGGCTCCATTTCTGTTTACCCTGGACTTTAGTTGCAACACTGAATCATCATCTCCAGAAATTCTCTGATAACTCAGCAAAAGTTGGATGAATAAAGGGAGGATAGGAGGATGATTTTGTCAAATACTGCAAGCAGAATCATCTGCAGCTCAATATCAGTTAGAAAAAGGAAATGGTGATGGACTTTAGGAAGACTAAGCCTGCACTGCTCCGTTACTATCGATGGTGAGGACATGGATGTGGTGAGGGCCTCTCCTTCATATGTTCTACCAGTCTGTTGTTGGCAGTACAATCTACTATGCAGTGGTGTGCTGGGGCAATGGCATCAACATGGGTGATGCCAACAGGATTAATAAAATGAATAGAAAGACTGGCTCTGTTATAGGAGTCAAGCTGGACACACTCGAGGTTGTGGTAGAACAAAGGACCCGATGGAAAATCCTGGTAATTCTGGACATTTCTCAACCTCTATATATGCCACCTTGCCTGAACAGAGCAGCACTTTTAGTATAGACTAAGACAACTGCGCTGCAAAAAAACACTATGCGATTCGTTCTTACCCTCGGCCATTAATCTCTATAATGATGATCCACATTTAGTAACTTTTTGCAGAAAGGGAGGAAATAGTGGGTGTTTGCAGATGGAATGTTTTCTGCTTGGAGGTTGGTGATCTATGGTGTTCTGCTGAGATCTGTTCTGGTACCTCTGCTCTTGGTGATTTTTGCAAATGATTTGGATGAGGAAGTAGAAGGGTAGGTTAGGAAGTTTTCAGGTGACACGAAGTTTGGTGTTGTTGTGGAAGTGTAGAAAGCTGTCATCATCAATAATGGTATATTGATAGGACATAGAGCTCTGAGAAGTGGCAGATGGAGTTCAACCCAGAAGTATGAAGTGATTCACTTTTAAAGGTCGAATTTGAAGGCAGAATACAAAGTTATGGTAGAAATCTTGGCAGTGTGGAGTTACCAAGGTATCTTAGGGATCACACTATGGATCCCTCAAATTTGCAAGGCAAGTTGATAAGATAGTTAAGATATGATGTTTTGGCCTTCATTAGTCAGGGGATTGAGTTCAAGAGCCGCAAGTTAATGCTGCAGCTCTGTAAAACCCTGGCTAGACCACACTTAGAATTCTGTGCTTTAAGAAGCATGCAGAGGAAATTTACCAGGATGCTGCTGGATTAGAGAGCATGTCTTATGAAGAAAGATTGAGCGAGCTTATGCTTTTTAATCCCCTCTGGAGAGGAGAATGAGAAGTGATTTGATGGAGGTGTACAAAATGATAAAAAGCGTAGATTGAGTGGCTAGCCAGAGAGTTTTCCTAGGTTGGGTGTGCCTAATACTGGGGTCATACTTTTAAGGTGATTGGAGAAAAGTATAGAGGAGATATCAGAGATGAGTTCTTTACCTTTATCTATCTCCCCCACATACAATGCATATAACATTTTTTTTTGCTTAAATATTCTTCGGAGAAATTTAATTGACAACTTTTTCAATTTCTTTGGACTTCAGTCAACACTTAGAAAGAGGTTGAGCTGAAACTTAAAAAAAAACATTAGGATAGATAAGTCCTTGGGGCTAGATGGGATACATCCCAGGTTACAGTGAGTAATGAGGGAAGAGGTTGCTACACCATTGGCGGTGATCTTTGCGTCCTCACTGACCACAGGAATAGTACCAGATGAATGGAAGGTGGAAGATGTTATTCCTTTATTCAAAAAAGGTAATACGGATAAATCTGGGAATTACACTTTCATCAGTAATGGGTAAATTATTGGAGAAAATTCTTAGAGACAGATTCTTACAGACATTTGGAAAAGCATAGTCTGATTAGGGATAATCAACTTTGCTTTGTAAGGAGCAGGTCATGTCTCATAAGCCTGACTGAATTGAAAAGTGACCAAACAAACTGATGAAGATAGAACAATGGATGTGGGTATATGGATTTTAGTAAGCATTTGATAAGTTTCCCCATGACAGGCTCATTCAGAAAATCAGGTGACATGGGAACCAGGGAAACATGACTACGTAGATTCAGAGCTGGCTTACCCATAGAAGGCAGAAGATTGTTGTAGGTGGAGTGTATTGTGCCGAGAGGTTGGTGACCAGTGGTGTTCTGTTATGGATCCCTGCTCTTTGTGATTTTTATAAATGACTTAAATAAAGAAGTAGAAATGTGGTTTAGCAAGTTTACAGATGGTACGAATGCCGGTAGAGTTGTAGATGGTGTAGAAGATTGCTGAGGGTTACAGGGGGATATTCATGAAATGCAGAGCTGGGCAGAGAAGTAGTGGATGGAGTTAAATCCAGGAAAGTGTGGTGATTCACTCTGGAAGGTCGAATTTGAATGCAGAATACAGGGTTAATGGTAGAATTCTTAGCGGTATGTGGGAACAGAGGGATTTTGGGGTCCATATCAATAGACCCTCAAAGTTGTGTGCTAGTTGATATGGCTATTAAGGAGGCAAATGGTGTGTAGGTCCTCAACAGTCAGGAGATTGAATTCAAGAACTGCGAGGTAATGTTGCAGCTCTATAAAACCCTGGTTATATCACACTAGAAATATTGTGTTCAGTTCTGGTCGCTTCATTCTCGGAAGGATATTGTATCTTTAGAAACAGTGCATAGGAGATTTAACAGGATCCTGCCTGGATTGGAGAGCATGTTGCATGATTATAGGTTGAGCAAGCTAAAACTTTTCTCTTTGGAGTGAAGGAGGATGAGAAATGAGTTGGTAGAGGTGTACAAGATGATGAGGGGAATTGATTGAGTGGATAGCCAAGACTTTTCCCCAGAAGGAAATGGCTAATATGAGGAGGTATAATTTTAAGGTGATTGGAGGTAAGTATAGGGAAGATATCAGAGGTAAGTTTTTTTCTACACAGAGAGTTGTGGGTATGCAAAAAAGGCAGGTACGTTAGGGACATTTAAGAGTCTCTCAGATAGGCACATGTACGATAGAAAAATGGAGAGTTATTTGGAAGTAATTGATCTTTGAGTAAGTTAAAGATCAGAGCTTATAAACTTACCAGGTGGCTGTTCCCAAGCTTCACATAATTTTGCAACTACCCTATTTCCATACTCCTTATAAATTCACCAGGATCCTGTTTCAAGCTTAGCTTTACAAACTCATCAAGACCTGTTCCCAGGATACTTATAAATTTATGGGGGCCACATTCCCATGCTTCCTTTAAACTCAGCAAGGCCTCATTTCCCATGCTCCCTTTAAGTCATTGAGTTTTGTTTTCCGCCCTCTCTTTTAACTCATCTTGTAACTGTCTCAGAGACATGTTTCATTGAGATTTATTTTATATGTTTTTATCATAAATTCATGAATATTTTATCATCTTAAAATATTTTATGTAAGGTTTTATTTAATGTAGAGTTTAATGGGTCACATGACCAGAGTTTAATAAGAGCATGACTGTGGTATTATGGGTCAGAACCAACATGGAAGCAGAGAAAGACATACAGCCCTAAAATAACCTCATTCTGCATGTGGTCCAAAAGGCGAAACTGGTAATTGTTGTTTTTATTTGTTTAATATAATGTTGTTGATGTGCCTTTACATGGACAGTGTGATACATTTTTAGTGACTTTAAACATAGAAACATAGAAAATAGGTGCAGGAATAGGCCATTCGGCTCTTTGAGCCTGCACCGCCATTTATTATGATCATGGGTGATCATCCAACTCAGAACCCCGCCCCAGCCTTCCCTCCATACCCCTGACCTCCGTAGCCACAAGGGCCATATCTAACTCCCTCAAATATAGCCAATGAACTGGCCTCAACTGTTTCCTGTGGCAGAGAATTCCACAGATTCACCACTCTCTGTGTGAAGAAGTTTTTCCTAATCTCGGTCCTAAAAGGCTTCCCTTCTATCCTCAAACTGTGGCCCCTCGTTTTGGACTTCCCCAACATCGGGAACAATCTTCCTGCATCTAGCCTGTCCAATCCCTTTAGGATCTTATACGTTTCAATCAGATCCCTCCTCAATCTTCTAAATTCCAACGAGTACAAGCCCAGTTCATCAAGTTGTTCTTCATATGAAAGTCCTGCCATCCCAGGAATCAATCTGGTGAACCTTCTTTGTACTCCCTCTATGGCAAGGATGTCTTTCCTCAGATTAGGGGACCAAAACTGCACACAATACTCCAGGTGTGGTATCACCAAGGCCTTGTACAACTGCAGTAGTACCTCCCTGCTCCTGTACTCGAATCCTCTCGCTATAAATGCCAGCATACCATTCGCCTTTTTCACCACCTGCTGTACCTGCATGCCCACTTTCAATGACTGGTGTATAATGACACCCAGGTCTCGTTGCACCTCCCCTTTACCTAATCGGCCACCATTCAGATAATAATCTGTTTTCCTATTTTTGCCACCAAAGTGGATAACTTCACATTTATCCACATTAAATTGCATCTGCCATGAATTTGCCCACTCACCCAACCTATCCAAGTCACCCTGCATCCTCTTAGCATCCTCCTCACAGCTAACACTGCCACCCAGCTTCGTGTCATCCGCAAACTTGGAGATGCTGCATTTAATTCCCTCATCCAAGTCATTACTATATATTGTAAACAACTGGGGTCCCAGCACTGAGCCTTGCGGTACCCCACTAGTCACTGCCTGCCATTCTGAAAAGGTCCCGTTTATTCCCACTCTTTGCTTCCTGTCTGTTAACCAATTCTCCACCCACACCAATACCTTACCCCCAATACCGTGTGCTTTAAGTTTGCACACTAATCTCCTGTGTGGGACCTTGTCAAAAGCCTTTTGAAAATCCAAATATACCACATCCACTGGTTCTCCCCTATCCACTCTACTAGTTACATCCTCAAAAAATTCTATGAGATTCGTCAGACATGATTTTCCTTTCACAAATCCATGCTGACTTTGTCCGATCATTTCACCGCTTTCCAAATGTGCTGTTATCACATCTTTGATAACTGACTCCAGCAGTTTCCCCACCACCGACGTTAGGCTAACCGGTCTATAATTCCCTGGTTTCTCTCTCCCTCCCTTTTTAAAAATTGGAGTTACATTAGCCACCCTCCAATCCTCAGGAACTAGTCCAGAATCTAACGAGTTTTGAAAAATTATCACTAATGCATCCACTATTTCTTGGGCTACTTCCTTAAGCACTCTAGGATGCAGACCATCTGGCCCTGGGGATTTATCTGCCTTCAATCCCTTCAATTTACCTAACACCACTTCCCTACTAACATGTATTTCGCTCAGTTCCTCCATCTCACTGGACCCTCTGTCCCCTACTATTTCTGGAAGATTATTTATGTCCTCCTTAGTGAAGACAGAACCAAAGTAATTATTCAGTTGGTCTGCCATGTCCTTGCTCCCCATAATCAATTCACCTGTTTCTGTCTGCAGGGGACCTACATTTGTCTTTACCAGTCTTTTCCTTTTTACATATCTATAAAAGCATTTACAGTCCGTTTTTATGTTCCCTGCCAGTTTTCTCTCATAATCTTTTTTCTCCTTCCTAATTAAGCCCTTTGTCCTCCTCTGCTGAACTCTGAATTTCTCCCAGTCCTCAGGTGAGCCACTTTCTCTGGCTAATTTGTATGCTTCTTCTTTGGAATTGATACTATCCCTAATTTCCCTTGTCAGCCACAGGTGCACTACCTTCCTTGATTTATTCTTTTGCCAAACTGGGATGAACAATTGTTGTAGTTCATCCATGCAACCTTTAAATGCTTGCCATTGCATATCCACCGTCAATCCTTTAAGTGTCATTTGCCAGTCTATCTTAGCTAATTCACGTCTCATACCTTCAAAGTTACCCCTCTTTAAGTTCAGAACCTTTGTTTTTATTTGATTTCAGCACACTTTTGTTGTGCCGACGTGTTTTGGGGCCGTTTATCGGCGGACACTAGCTTGAGAAACTTTAAAAAACTGAGACATGTACGTTTCAAACATTTTATGTCCTTTATTTTCTTGCAGTTTTCATGGTGTCTACTGAAGAAAGAGAGAGAGGGAGAAATAAAAATAAATCTTCAAGGACATCTGTATGTTGCGTGGCCATTATTTCATTGGACCAGTGCAGTTACACATCTCATTCATTGAAAATATCACTGTTCTCAAGTGTAACATCTGAAATAAATTCAATTAAAATGTGTTGGTGTTTTAATAGGGGTAAATTCAAATAGCCTAAAAATCTGCCAATCTGGCACCACCAATGTACTGATAATACAAAACCATTAGAGTTTTACAGTACAGAGATACTTATAGAATTGAAAATGTAGAATGTTCAGCATTGCTGAATGAACAATGTTGATAGACCATGGGAAGAAAGAACTCCACCATGAACGGTCCCAAGCCCAGCTGCGAAAGGAGGATGGTTGGACACGGGGCTAGGAACCCTATCCCATGAAATCCCAATGCTACAGAAATGGCAACAGCGCTCCAAAGACCTCATTCCTGGGTGAGGAAGGATCTTCGCCTCAAAAACATACGAATTTCTGCCTTCCTGTTGTGAAAGCAGAAACCACAGGGATGAACAACCTTCTATAGTCCCAGAACAGAGGACTTTGGTGAGCTGCTGTCGGTGGCTTATGCCCTCTGAGCAGCAGACAGTGTAGGAGAGTAACATGCCTCGACTATTAAAATAGCTGTCACAATGTCACTACAGGAATAAAAGATATCTGCAATGAATTTCCAAAAAAATAGTGGCACATGAAACCTATTTATAAATTACTATATTGTATTTCAGCTTGAAATCAAAATAAAGATTGTTTAAAGAAAGAGAATAATTCTCTTTGATGTGAGGAAAGGAAAACTTGATGACAAAAAGATGGCTTTATCAAGTAAAATAAGGTATCAAACAGGTAAGGTAACTCTGATGATTTCAGAGTATGCTATAAGGTAGGACCAAATTACATTTTAAAGTGTTTATATTATGAAGAGCATATAACTTACAGATGATTGTGCAGAATAGTACAGTAGCAATTACATCTCAAAATAACCAATAAAAATCAACTGAGATAAATAACATTGGCAATGATGAAAGGATTGAAATCTTTCCTTCCACTAAGGCTGTCTGACTGTTAAGTATCTTTAGCAATTTCCATTACCTGCAATCTTCTTTCTACATGAGCAATCAATCCATAGGGGATTGTTGCTTAAAGGGAGTATTAATATGAGCAATTTTTCTGAATTTCACTGAAGCTCAGTTCTATATTTTACACTCACCTGAAGTAATTTTTCTATATAATTAATTAAATTGCTTACACGAACTTCCTGATTAACAACTAGTTGTCATGTTATTTGGCAACTATTCCACATGCTCTCATTTGTATTAGATCAAATTTTTAACTATATTTTATCTAAGCCCTATTATAATGTGAATAGCTGTTTGTGATCACAATGTACGTGTCAATGAATTCTGCCTTTTTTCTATGTACCTATCATATTGCACAAGTGGAAGATAATCACACATTCATTATATTTAACCTTGTAAAGTTCTCTCTCTCACTCAAATGAGAATGTGAAATAAGCCTAGGCCTTAAGATTACTTGTTCAATAACATAACCATTGCACCATCATCAGATCCATTGCAGGCATGGCATAAACATCAGAAATGTAGATTTAATAAATATATAAATTCACAGCAAAGATGAACGACATACAACACCATATGCATGTTACTAGATTTTCCAGGTGACCTTTGACTTCAGAGGATTTCCGATGCCTCAATATGGGTAGGTATCACTGATTTGCAGCCAACTATATTTATTAAACTCCATCTAATGGCTAACGTGAGATAATCAAAGAAGGTACAGGTGTTTTGGAAGGATGAGTCTGTCAAGCGCATAACAGAATACAAGGTTTGAAATACACTTTACGTATGGAAGGTACTACCTAAAAGAGGAACTAGCAACAAATGAAAATCAGAATTAAGCCACTGTAGCAAAGATTTACATGATTGGCATCAAATTGACCAGTAACTATAACCGAACAACCTTCTATAGTCCCAGAACAGAGGACTTTGGTGAGCTGCTGTCAGTGGCTTATGCCCTCTGAGCAGCAGTGTAGCAGAGTAACATGCCTTGACTATTAAAATAGCTGTCACAACGTCACTACAGGAATAAAAGATATCTACAATGAATTTCCAAAAAAATAGTGGCACATGAAACCTACGAGTAGAAAAGATTAACAGTGATAGCTACTTATGAAGACTGCTGAGTATGGCCAACTATTCATAGGTTCAATACTAGCAAACTACTGAGTATTTGCATAACATATAAGAGGGGTTTAGAAAGTACATTTGAAACATACTATTATTCTCTTTTGTGCCTAGATGGGTAATGACCCATCAATAGTGTTTTCTGCACATTCAGCACGACAGCCAGATGACTGCAATAGACATTAAAGCTAATAGGAAGAAAAGTGAGGTTGCTGGGAGAGAGTATTGGGGCCTTAATATGCGAAATGGAGCATGAGTACCAGAGACTTCTGGAGGGGAGAGAAAGGGAGCTCCGAAGTTTACTGAAAGAAAATTAGAAGCCATGGCTAGAGAAATACAGTAGGGAAATCTTGTACGCTTGTGTGGGTGAGGGAGCAACATGGACATCACCATTAAAAGACAGGATTTGGCTTGAATTGTCTTCTCCATGACTGATGATACAGCAATACTACAACAAATTTCATCATCTTACATGGTTCTCAATAATAGAATATAGATGGTAAAGCACAGGAATATAACAATACACCCTGAAGTCCTTCACCTCATCCATTTCAGTGAATCAGAGCTTTCTTGACTGGGGTGAAAAAAATCCAAGGTCAAAATAGAGGATTGGCTATTACATATATAGAACATATAGAATAGTACAGCACAGTACAGGCCCTTCGGCCCACAATGTTGTGCCAACCCTCAAACCCTGCCTCCCATATAACCTCCCACCTTAAATTCCTCCATATACCTGTCTAGTATTCTCTTAAATTTCACTAGTGTATCTGTCTCCACCACTGACTCAGGCAGTGCATTCCATGCACCAACCACTCTCTGAGTAAAAATCCTTCCTCTAATATCCCCCTTAAATTTCCCATCCCTTACCTTAAAGCCATGTTCTCTTGTATTGAGCAGTGGTGCTCTGGGGAAGAGGCACTGGCTGTCCACTCTATCTATTGCTCTTAACATTAATAATTCAGGCCTAACATGAGAGGAAATTTCTTCAACTAGAGGATAGTGAATCTATGAAGCTCTGTACCCAAGAGTGGTGTGGCGACACAGCAGTGAAACAAATTGAAGCTCGATTGTTGGATGTGAAGGGAATAAAAGATATGGGATAACAGGAGAATGGCACTGATGTAAAAGATCACCCACAATTTTGTTGAATGGTGGAGGAGAAGCAAGGGTATGAAAAGCCCAATGCTGTTTCCATTTTTTTGTTTTAAAAGTCAGTATAATACAATTGTAGCCTTCAAGATTGACTCAGCAAAGTTATAGTTCACTATAAATTCAAATTATTAAAACTAGAATTCAATCTGATCACAGATAACTATACTTTTACAATGTAACTGCAAAATGAAAAGGTTCAGAAAAATTGCTGGTGGCATTGTCTACCTAAAGCAATTAAAATGTATTAATTGCAATAGATTCTCTCTCCATTTTTTCTTGACATTTCTTGATTATCACTCAATATTCAGAACATATTCAATCATTAACATTTGAAATAATCTTGAGTGTTTTTTATTTGAAGTCTGGTTATGTCATTATAATGGAAATATTCTGTGGTCAAACTGTTTAAAGAATCATAACATTTCAAAAGAATGTGACATTTTATCAAATTAAAATTCTGTCTCTCCAAATAAGCTTACAGTTCCTAGTCCCTGGTTGCATTTATTATATTCATCAATTAAGTTTGTTCTGACTTTCACTTTCCATCTTTCATGATAATATTTTCATAGATGTCAATTAAAAGACCATGGACTCACAGAGCTACTTGGATTGTATTTCTTTTCCACTGGGAAGGGTTTCTTTTTATTTACTCTTTCTGAAGACACCATATTTTGGGCACTTTCAAACTATACCTAATCACTTTTCCCTTCAGGAGAATAATCCTAACTTCCCTGGTCCCTCAGCACCTGTAAATTTTCATTTCTATTCCCGTTTCAGAAGATTTTTTAGAAACATAGAAACATAGAAAATAGGTGCAGGAGTAGGCCATTCGGCCCTTCGAGCCTGCACCGCCATTTATTATGATCATGGCTGATCATCCAACTCAGAACCCAGCCTTCCCTCCATACCCCCTGACCCCTGTAGCCACAAGGGCCATATCTAACTTCCTTTTAAACATAGCTAATGAACTGGCCTCAACAGTTTGCTGTGGCAGAGAATTCCACAGATTCACCACTCTCTGTGTGAAGAAGTTTTTCCTAACCTCGGTCCTAAAAGGCTTCCCCTCTATCCTCAAACTGTGACCCCTCGTTCTAGACCTCCCCAACATCGGGAACAATCTTCCCGCATCTAGCCTGTCCAATCCCTTTAGGATCTTATACGTTTCAATCAGATCCCCCCTCAATCTTCTAAATTCCAACGAGTACAAGCCCAGTTCATCCAGTCTTTCTTCATATGAAAGACCTGCCATCCCAGGAATCAATCTGGTGAACCTTCTTTGTACTCCCTCTATGGCAAAGATGTCTTTCCTCAGATTAGGGGACCAAAACTGCACACAATACTCCAGGTGTGGTCTCACCAAGGCCTTGTACAACTGCAGTAGTACCTCCCTGCTCCTGTACTCGAATCCTCTCGCTATAAATGCCAGCATACCATTCGCCTTTTTCACCGCCTGCTGTACCTGCATGCCCACTTTCAATGACTGGTGTATAATGACACCCAGGTCTCGTTGCACCTCCCCTTTTCCTAATCGGCCACCATTCAGATAATAATCTGTTTTCCTATTTTTGCCACCAAAGTGGATAACTTCACATTTATCCACATTAAATTGCATCTGCCATGAGTTTGCCCACTCACCCAACCTATCCAAGTCACCCTGCATCCTCTTAGCATCCTCCTCACTGCTAACACTGCCACCCAGCTTTGTGTCATCCGCAAACTTGGAGATGCTGCATTTAATTCCCTCATCCAAGTCATTAATATATATTGTAAACAACTGGGGTCCCAGCACTGAGCCTTGCGGTACCCCACTAGTCACCGCCTGCCATTCTGAAAAGGTCCCGTTTATTCCCACTCTTTGCTTCCTGTCTGCTAACCAATTCTCCACCCACACCAATACCTTACCCCCAATACCGTGTGCTTTAAGTTTGCACACTAATCTCCTATGTGGGACCTTGTCAAAAGCCTTTTGAAAATCCAAATATACCACATCCACTGGTTCTCCCCTATCCACTCTACTAGTTACATCCTCAAAAAATTCTATGAGATTCGTCAGACATGATTTTCCTTTCACAAATCCATGCTGACTTTGTCCGATTATTTCACCGCTTTCCAAATGTGCTGTTATCACATCTTTGATAACTGACTCCAGCAGTTTCCCCACCACCGACGTTAGGCTAACCGGCCTATAATTCCCCGGTTTCTCTCTCCCTCCTTTTTTAAAAAGTGGGGTTACATTAGCCACCCTCCAATCCTCAGGAACTAGTCCAGAATCTAACGAGTTTTGAAAAATTATCACTAATGCATCCACTATTTCTTGGGCCACTTCCTTAAGCACTCTGGGATGCAGACCATCTGGCCCTGGGGATTTATCTGCCTTCAATCCCTTCAATTTACCTAACACCACTTCCCTACTAACATGTATTTCGCTCAGTTCCTCCATCTCACTGGACCCTCTGTCCCTTACTATTTCTGGAAGATTATTTATGTCCTCCTTAGTGAAGACAGAACCAAAGTAATTATTCAATTGGTCTGCCATGTCCTTGCTCCCCATAATCAATTCACCTGTTTCTGTTTGCAGGGGACCTACATTTGTCTTTATCAGTCTTTTCCTTTTTACATATCTATAAAAGCTTTTACAGTCCGTTTTTATGTTCTCTGCCAGTTTTCTCTCATAATCTTTTTTCCCCTTCCTAATTAAGCCCTTTGTCCTCCTCTGCTGAACTCTGAATTTCTCCCAGTCCTCAGGTGAGCCACTTTCTCTGGCTAATTTGTATGCTACTTCTTTGGAATTGATACTATCCCTAATTTCTCTTGTCAGCCACGGGTGCACTACCTTCCTTGATTTATTCTTTTGCCAAACTGGGATGAACAATTGTTGTAGTTCATCCATGCAACCTTTAAATGCCTGCCATTGCATATCCACCGTCAATCCTTGAAGTGTCACTTGCCAGTCTATCTTGGCTAATTCACGTCTCATACCTTCAAAGTTACCCCTCTTTAAGTTCAGAACCTTTGTTTCTGAATTAACTACGTCACTCTCCATGTTAATGAAGAATTCCACCATATTATGGTCACTCTTACCCAAGGGGCCTCTCACGACAAGATCGCTAATTAACCCTTCCTCATTGCTCAAAACCCAGTCCAGAATAGCCTGCTCTCTAGTCGGTTCCTCGACATGTTGGTTCAAAAAACCATCCCGCATACATTCCAAGAAATCCTCTTCCTCAGCACCTTTACCAATTTGGTTCACCCAGTCTACATGTAGATTGAAGTCACCCATTATAACTGCTGTTCCTTTATTGCACACATTTCTAATTTCCTGTTTAATACCATCTCCGACCTCACTACTACTGTTAGGTGGCCTGTACACAACTCCCACCAGCGTCTTCTGCCCCTTAGTGTTACGCAGCTCTACCCATATCGATTCCACATCTTCCCGGCTTATGTCCTTCCTTTCTATTGCGTTAATCTCTTTTTTAACCAGCAACGCCACCCCACCTCCCCTTCCTTCGTGTCTATCCCTCCTGAATATTGAATATCCCTGAACGTTGAGCTCCCATCCCTGGTCACCCTGGAGCCATGTCTCTGTGATCCCAACTATATCATAATCATTAATAACAATCTGCACTTTCAATTCATCCACCTTATTACGAATGCTCCTTGCATTGACACATAAAGCCTTCAGGCGCTCTTTTACAACTCTCTTAGCCCTTTTTAATGCTTGCCCTGGATTTGTCGGCCTGCCACTTTTACTTTTCCCCTTTGTACTTTTTGCTTCTACGCTCACTTTACACCCCTCTGTCTCTCTGCACTGGTTCCCATCCCTCTGTTGTGAACTAACCTCCTCACACCTAGCCGCTTTAATTTGATTCCCACCCCCCAACCATTCTAGTTTAAAGTCACCTTTTCAAGATTTTGCCAACATCTTGTCATCTTTAAACTGTAGTAGCCAGAATTAGTAAAAACAAATGCCAGTTGGAGCCTATGTAACTTTTTTTTATATAGATTTAGCATAAAGCCCTTGGTTTATTACTCCATTCCTCTTAATTCTAAGTAGCCAGAAAGGTTTTTAAACAATTTTGACATAATCCTCAATTTATCTAGTTCTATCCATCACTTACTAGCCACTATACAACACCTACCTTTCTTGTACTGCTATATATTGGCAATGTTGCTTTCGTCCCTCTCAGTCCTAATGCTAGGTCTCAATCCAAAAGACTGACTTACACATTTTGCCTCTACAGATACGGTTTGATCCATTGAATTCTTCCAGCTTTCTGACTTTGTGCAATACTGTCAAGTGCGTTCAAATTTAACGTCCACCTTTTTTAACATTTTGATTTAAATTCTGAAAAAAAAGCATCATGTATTTCTTAGTGATATGCTATTTAAATAGTGCATACCCATTAACCACATTACTCTTATCCAAAATGCCATTACAACAAATAATTTGTGTAAGTCAAAACCTGATCAACATCAGAGTTGTTGAAGAAGTTGCTTTAGAAATAATGATCATCATCTTTCAAAGTTCAATAGATTCCGAAATTGTGTCTGTGGGTAGATAGTAAAGTGATTTGACTGGTCATGCTGCTGTCTCATAGCTCCAGCAACCCATTTACAATACTAGCATTCTATGCGATCCGGTGGAATTCTCCGTCACCACATGGTTTTACCCGAGGTGCTCCAATTTTCACACACTCTTAAGGTGTGTAGGTTAATTGGCTATGGTAAATTGTTCTTTCTATATGAATCTGCGATAGAATTGTAGGATCTGTTGGGAATGTGGGAACAATAGGATCAAGAGCTTGATGCACAGTATCAGTAGCTCAAAGAGTTTGTTTCCACACTGTATGACTCAAAAACATTCTATTACTCAAAAATAACCCCATTATTGAAAAAAGGAGAGGAGAATGGAAGAACTGCAACCACTTGTAGCCAAGATGCTGGAATCAAAAATGATGATGTAGTAGCACAGAATCTTGAAATGAATGTTAGGATTGAACAGAATTGGGTTGAATTTATGGAAATCATGCCAGATGGATCCCATTAGAGCTGGTAGGAAAGGATCTCATCTTTGTTACGCATCAAGTTAAAAAGTAGCCTGCTGACTCTGGCCCCAGGTATCTAGCCTGACCCAAGTCTCCAGAAAGGTGACCCTCCCCCTACCCTGCCACTGTCCACAATTTATGGAGAGTTCCATAAATATGTGTGTCTGGGCCAGTCTGTTCCTATGTAATGTTGAATGGCCATGGCCTTCTTACCTTGTAGCCCAATCCAGTAGTTAGGATGGCTTGGTCTGTTCCCAGCATCTTTCAACCACAGGGGTGACCTCATTCTACTTCACCCAGTGGCTGCTGGGATGGGGCAATGGCCAGGGCCTCACCTCGGGCACCCATTAGCTGCCCCTTCCCTGGGCAGGTGGCCCTTGTGCTTTATGACTCTGTCACCTCAGTCACCTAACTCAGGCAAGTCGCCACCATCCTATCTTCCTGGCAGGCTCTCTCGGCCATCTCAGATTGGAGATCAGCTCATGGTAACTGTAACAAATGAAAACAAATTTCTCAACAGCACATTCATTGCATTAATTTCTGTATCTCAATCAGAAGAAACTCAGGTCTCCTATTACTTGAGTACGACAAAAAAAAAACCTTGTCTATACCGTCCAAGTACTGCCAGGAAAATATGCCAACAGTTTACATCAAAACTCACCCTAACCTTGCCATCAATGATCAGGACTTCCATGGGGTCAAATATCATCCCTTCAAACTTCTGGTTAAAGTATGCTCCCTTGCAGTGTGCGTCGCAATTTGAGAAATTAAATACTGTACATAAACATAGTGAGGATTTACTGCAGTCTCCAAAGCTCAAACTGCCCAAACTGTTCAATGATCAAATCCCCACCAGATACTAGCAGAAACTATCCAACTATAAACATCTGTGGGGAGACAAGAGTGGAACTGGACTGCTTAAATTAAACTGAGTTATTATGAAACGTCGCAACACCGTCAGATTTCTGCTCTTAGCATAATTCCATGTTTTAATTGTAACATAGTGAGGCTATATTCGGCTATGGGGAAAATGATTGTGAGATTTAATCATTAACTTGAGGTAAACCATTGTGAATCCCCTCTCCATGTTTGAACCACGGGCGTTAAGAGCTTCTTCGTGATTCAAGATGGCGTCAAGCAGCTGCGCGCGACAGGTCAACAGTTAAAGTGAGCGGCCCGAGGCCCTACCACCGCGCGCTTCCTAGGGGGGTACAGTGAAAGTACACAAACTTCTACATTGGCGACTTTGGTTTGATATTGCGGTGGATCTGATTTCAGTGTAATTGTTATTGTTTTTAGACTTGTGATCATTTACCAAAAAAAGGAATGAATATTTATTGTATTCAGATGATTTGGTCAATGGCCCTCAGCAACCCCCCTCCCCTGCTTTTTAAAGAATGGTTGGAGCTGGGTATAAATAACGGGCGCGGCGGCGCGGCGCGGCGCGTGTTGTCTCCGCTCGGTGGTTGTGGAGAGGCGGTTGGTTCTGGGCAAAATGGCTGAAATGGTAAAAGCACGAAGACCCCGAAAACAAATTATAATTATTCTCCGTATTCTGGCTTTAAGGGGGTGATTTTAATTAACTTTCGACAACGTAAATATAGAAACTTTCTTCACGTGTTATGTGTCTTAAAGGACTTCTAGTACTTCTGACTTTACCAAGTTTATATAAAGCGTCGACGATTTTTTCTTTGCTCTTTGAGATCTTAGTAATTTGTTCTTTAAATTCGCGTAGTTTTGAAAACTTGTTTTCTTAATATATACTGGCTACCTTTTGAATGAAGATAAATCATCCAATGATAGAATGTATTTTTAGCTGCTGTTTTAAGAAATCTGGTAATACGTTTAAACGATGGCCTAATGGTGTCTGAGAGGACGGGTAGGCTGGAGCAGGAGCAGGAGCGGGAGATGACCTGAAGTTTTTGATAGAGATGATTGTATGGATAGTGCATAGCTGTTTATCATCTTCCAGCATTTTATAGACATTGAAATCGAAAGGTAGCATTAGGTTTCTTTTTGCTTTGATCGAAGGAAGAGAAAATGGAGAACATTTTGTTTTTCGGGAATTTCTAAAATGAAGTTCATGCTGACATTGGATGAGGAGTGGTTAAATGGATAGAAAAGGAGCTGAATAAATGCTTGCTTTCAGTTTGAGAAGTTATGAATAGTTGGGTACTGCAGTTTGAAATCAAGATCAGTGCTGTTGTCAATCTGTAGAGATGGTTTCAGTAAGGTAGCACAATGGAAGAAGATTTAAGCCTTCAAGGCGTTACAAATAACTGAGTGAGAGATGACAGATGGAATATAGAAGAAAAAGGTCTTCAATGATTTAAAAAAGTGCTGTATCTGTTTTCAGTATTACGATAAATGTCGGTGTTCAGAGTAATCTGGTCTTGCACAGGAATTGCTGGAAGTTTATGTGTTTGTGAAAATTAGGAAGGTAATATGTTGATATTTATTACATAATATAAATGCAGATGTGGATGTTGTGATAAAACCATACTCAAGTGATTATGCACAGATCTGGTCTCCCTATCTAAGAAAGAATGTGTGTGATCGAGTGCATCATAGTTCACCAGGTTACTGAATGAGTAGGATGTTGGTGGGGCAACTGTTCTGTGAAAAAGAACTAATCAAGCTGTCTCTGTTACCCGGAATTTTGAAGAATGAGATCTCTCCAAAATAAAATTGTTTGGTGCCTGACAATGGTAGTGTAGTGGGTAGAGCAATGCTATTCCAGCTTGGGGTGTTAGAGTTTGAAGTTTAAATCTGATGCCATCTGCAAGAAGTTGATGATGTTCTTGTGAGTGTGTGGGTTTCCTCTGGATGCTCTGGTTTTCTCCTGCTTTCTAAAGATGAATAGGTTAGTACACTAATTGATCATGGTAAATTGTCCTGTGATTAGGCTTAGTTTAAATACATAGATTTCTGCACAGTGTGGCTTGCTGGACTGTACGGCCTGCTCCATATTGTATTTCTAAATGAAAATAAATGCAGGGATGCTGTTTCCTGTCTCAGATACCTCAGACTGGTGTCACATTCCTGAAATATTGATTTGGTTATTAAGGACTGAAATCCAAAGAAATTACCCAGATGGAAATGAATCCTTAAAAATCTCCACCCAAGGACTCTGCTGTTGAGTATATTTAAATTGAGTTCATGGGTTTTTGGATTTTAAAAGAATCAAAAGGTAGCGGAAAAATGGTGCAGGGGTAAAGTGGTATGCTTAAGATGTTACATTCCAAAGTAGAATATCTTTGAATATTAGTAAGGCACTAACTAGGTGGTTCAAAAGGTTCAAATGGCAGAGTAAATTGGTAAATTTAGATGGGCTTTGCTATGGTTGTCAATATAGGTGTGAGGGTAGAATGTCTTAGAAACAATCTTCTAAAGATCAATTTTATAAAAGGAAAGGCCATCTGGTCTTGCGTTTTAAAGATCAAGTTGAGAAATCTTTGGTTTGTTTTGGAGAAAAGCAGTTTAGAAAGGCTAGGGGAGGTAATAAGGTGGTTTGCAATGACAGCAGATCAGTTTGTTGGAGGTGATGTTAGGAGTCCTTTGGTTGAAGAGGAAAAATCAAGTTTTGATTTTTGAATACACTGGAGTGTCAGTGTACTCCTAGAGATCCTGGAATTTTATAGTTAATTATGGCAATTTTCCATATGCTGCCTGCATTGGGTTTCTTGAAAGGGCTACACACACACAGAAGGCTAGAGGAACTCAGCAGGCCAGGCAGCATCTATGGAAAAAAGCACAGTCGATGTTTCATGCCAAAACATCAACATTTGCTTTTTTCCATAGATGCTGTCTGGCCTGCTGAATTCCTCCAGCGTTTTGTGTGTGTTGCTAGATTTTCACCATCTACAGATTTTCTCTTGTTTATTTCTTGAAAGGGCTCATTAATTAAGAAATCTTGTTGCTCATGTTCCTGCAATTTTTTTTCATTTATTACCTAATGATAAATGTACTTCATTTACTTGAGTCTTTGTCCTTGAATCTGTCACTTCTGACTACTGCATGTACTTGTATCAGATTCTTCCTGCACTCCCTCCCCCAAGCCAAACTAAACTCTGCAGATGTATTCTGTCCTTGTAATTGACATGTTCTAGTCCAACAACACAAAACATCCTTGTGAGCCCCCTCCTCGTCCTCTGGTCCAATCTCATCTTTTTTGTAGTGTGGAGACATTAAACCACAGGAGTACTGAGAGCAGTTAATGTTTTATAAAGCTTCATATCATAACCTTTCCATTGTATTCTGTGCCCTGGCAAGCATCTTCTTTACTTAATAACCTTCCCTTCCCTTGGTGTTGCCTTGAGGGGTTTTTAAATTCAAATATTTCCTAGGGTGCTCTCATGCTTTGCGGGATCTCTTGATTCAGTTAGTCATCCCAAATTAATCACCTTGCAATTATTTACAATTGCTCTGCCCATTTTAGTAACTAATCAATATTGTCCTGTAGCCTAAGAATCTCCACCCCACTGTTAACACAACATGTATTATGTATCATGTTCTATTAGCAAATTGATATTGAAAAGTATACTGGCAGTATAGGTCAGGGATCAAAGAACTTAAATTGTGCCTTTGATTTCATATGTAAAGCTGTTGAGAGTGTCAGTTATCTGTAATAGTCTTGAAATAGTTATGGCATTATGCCTCTTAAAACATTTTTTGTGGTGCACTTTTTTGTGATTTTTTTTATATAACAGAACACAAGTTATATATGACACATGTTATATAGTTATATAACAGAACACAAGTTTAGGGTGAAGTGAGGAAAGTTTAGTGGAGATGTCAGGGATTGGATTTTTACATAGAGTCGTGGGTGCCTGAAGCCCACTGCTGGGAGTGGTGGTAGAGCTGATAGAATAAGGACACTTTAGAGACTCTTGGACACATTGATGTAAGAAAAATGAAGGGTTATGAGCTGTGTAGGAGTATAGGGTTAACACACACAAAATGCTGGAGGAACTCAGCATTTATTTCTTCCTCCCCTTCCCCTATCTTCTTACTCTGACTTGCCACCTTTTGTTTTCTCCAGTTCTGAAGAAGAGTCTTGCCCCTAAACGTCAACTGTACTTTTTCCATAGATGCTGCCTGGCCTGCTGTTCCTCCAGCATTTTGTGTGTTGCTTGGATTTCCGGCATCTGAAGATTTTCTCTTGTTTGGAGTTTAGGGTTAGATTAATTGTGGAGTAGTTTTATATAGGATGTCACAACATTCTGCTGACTTTTAAACTGTGTACCGTTCTCTTCTGTTCTAGGTAAATGGAAAGGTTACATTGATTTATTTTGCTACAATCTTCAGAAGAAATCATGTTAATGGATTTGGTATTAATGGCAATAGAACTTCATGATCAATGTGAATTCAGCTTAGGTTTTTTTAGCAAAGCTAGTATTCAATTATCAGTAGCAAGTGAAAATCTGTCAATGCTGGAAATCCAGGCAACAGACAGAGACACACGGAGAGACACGGAGCAACTCAGCAAGCCAGGCAGCATTCAGGGAAAAAAAAGTAAACAGTTGATGTTTTGGACTGAGACTCTTCATCAGAGCTGGAGAAAAAAGATGGGAAGTCAGTAAGAAGATGGAGGCAGGGAGGAAGAAATACAAGGTGATAGATGAAACTGGGAGGGGTAAAGTTAAGAGCTGGGAAGTCAATTGCTGAAAGAGGTAAAGGGCTGGAGAAGGAGGAATCTAATAGAGGGCAGGTGGCCTTAGAAGAAAGGGAAGGGGGAGGGGCACCAGAGGGAGGTGATGGACAGGTAAGCTGATAAAGGGAGAGAGGGAAATGGGAATGGTGAGGTGGTGGGGTCATTACTGGAAGTTTGAGAGAACGTTCATGCCATCAGGTTGGAGGCTACCCAGATGGAATACAATGTGTTGATCCTCCAACCTGAGTGGAGCCTCATTGAAGCAGTAGAGGAGTCCATGGATTGACATGTTGGAATGTGAATTACGATTAAAATGGTGGTTACTTTTTCTGGTAGGTACTCGGCAAAGTGATCCCCCAAACAATGTCAGGTCTCACGGAATTACAAGAAGATACACCCGGAGCACTGGATACAATAGATGACCCAACAGACTCTCAGGTGAAGTGTTGCCTCACCTGGAAGGACTGTTTGGAGCCCTGAATGGTACAGAGGAAGGTGGTGTAGGAGCAGGTGTAGCATTTGTTCTGCATGTTAGGATGAGTGCCAGGAGGGAGATCAGTGGGAAGGGATGAATGGGCAGGGTCTTTAATTTACCCCTCCCCCCAGTTTCACCTGTCACCTACTGCCTTGTATTTCTTCCTCCCTTCTCTCCACCTACTTATTCTGACTTCCCATCTTTTTTTCTCCAGATCTAATGAAGGGTCTTGGCCTGAAACATTGACTGTTTGCTCCTTTCCTTAGATGCTGCCTGGCCTGCTGTGTTCCTCCAGCATTTTGTGTGTTAATTTGATTATCAGTTCCTCCTTTTCCCTCACTTTTTTTTATTCTAGCATCTTCCCCCTTCCTTTCCAGTTCTGATGAAGGGGCTCAGCCTGAAATGTTGAGTATTTATTTCCATAGATGTGTCTCGACTTGCTGAGTTCCTCCAGCATTTTGTGTTGCTTGAATTTCCAGCATCTGCTGACTTGTGTTTGGTTGGGGTTATAGGTTTAGGGTAAAAGCTAAATCTGAATCAAGTCAAGGGAATCTGAGGGGAACTACTTCACTCCGTGGTACGAGCGTGGAACAAACTGTCAGTGGAAGTGGTAGATGTTGGTTTAATTGTAACATTTAAGAGAAATCTGGATCAGTACACAGATGAGAGAGGTATTGAGGGCTGTGGTCTTAAGTGCAGGTAGATGAGACTACGCAGAAAATCAGTGTGGCAGGTCTTAATGGGCCAAAAAGACTTCCTGTGCTGTAGTACTCCGTTATGTTGAAATTTGAGTGGCAGCAACCACTTGCAATGATGTTATTTGTGCATCATACAGTGAAACTTGCTGTTGACTAGCCTGAAGAACCAGAGGATATTTAATGAAGCAAGGAGAAAGATTTGAGATTTACTGAGCGACCAAGGTGGCAAAGATCAGCATAAAATAACAAGGTAAAGGAAACTGTGTATTTGCAAGAGTCGTTATTGGAGAGAGATGATATTCAATATTGATGTAGCACAAGAGATCAGATGATTGGGTAGGGCAGAAGCTAGCATACATTAACTTAGAAACATAGAAAACCTACAGCACAATACAAGCCCTTTGGCCTACAATGCTGTGCTGAACATATTCATACTTTCAAAATTACCTAGGGCTACCCAAGGCCCTCTATTTTTCTAAGCTCCATGGACCTATTCAGGAGTATCTTAAAAGACCCGAATGTATCCGCCTCCACCACCATCACCAGCAGCCCATTCCACTCACTCACCACTCTGCGTGTTTTTTTTCAAAAAAAAAACGACTACTTGCCCCTGATATCTCCTTTGTACCTACTTCAAAGCACCTTAAAACTGTTAGCCATTTCAACCCTGGGGAAAAGCCTCTTTCTATCCACATGATCAATGCCTCTCATCATCTTGTACACCTCTGTCGGGTCACCTCTCATCCTCCGTTGCTCCAAGGAGAAAAGGCCGAGTTCAGTCAACCTGTCCTCATAAGGCATGCTCTCCAATCCAGACAGCATCCTTATAAATCTCCTCTGCACCCTTTCTATAGTTTTCACATCATTCCTGTAGTGAAGTGACCAGAACTGAGCACAGTACTCCACAAGTGGGGTCTGACCAGGGTCCTATGTAACTGTAACATTACTTCCCTGCTCTTGAACTCAATTCCATGGTTGATGAAGGCCAATGCACCATATGCCGCCTTAACCCCACAGTCAACCTGTGCAGCAGTTTTGAGTGTCCTATGGACTTCGACCCCAAGATCCTTCTGATCCTCCACACTGCCAAGAGTCTTACCATTAATACTATATTCTGCCATCATATTTGATCTACCAAAATGAACCACTTCACACTTATCTGGGTTAAACTCCATCTGCCACTTCTCAGCCCAGTTTGGCATCCTATGGATATCCTGCTGTAACCTCTGACAGCCCTCCACACTATCCACAACACCCTCAACCTTTGTGTCATCAGCAAATTTACTAATCCATCCTTCTACTTCCTCATCCAGGCCATTTATAAAAATCACGAAGAGAAGGTGTCCCAGAGCAGATTCCTGAGGCACACCACTGGTCACTGACCTCCATGCTGAATATGACCCGTCTACAACTGCCCTTTGCCTTCTGCGGGCAAGCCAAATCTGGATCCACAAAGCAAGGTCTCCTTGGATCCCATGCCTCCTTACTTTCTCAATAAGCCTTGCATGGGGTACCTTATCAAATGTCTTGCTAAAATCCATATACACTACATCTTCTGCTCTACCTTCATCAACATGTTTAGTCACATCCTCAAAAAATTCAAACAGGCTCGTAAGGGACAACCTGCCTTTGAGAAAGCCATGCTGGTTATTCTAAATCATATTGAGCCTCCCCAAATGTTCATAAATCCTGCCTCTCAAGATCTTTTCCATCAACTTACCAACCACTGAAGTAAGACTTACTGGTCTATAACTTGCTGGGCTATCTCTACTTCCTTTCTTGAATAAGGGAGCAACATCTGCAATCCTCCAATCCTCTGGAATCTCTCCCATCCCCATTGATGATGCAAGTATCATCGCCAGAAGCTCAGCAATCTCCTCCTTCACCTCCTACAGTAGTTTGGTGTACATCTCGTCTGGTCCTGGAGACTTATCCAACAGTGCCTTTCCAAACGCTGCAGCACATCCTCTTTCCTAATGTCTATATGCTCAAGCTTTTCAATCCGCTGTAAGTCATCCCTATAATCAGCAAAATCACTTCAGGCTGGCATGTTACATGCATCCTTTTGATTCTGCAGACAGTGTGGATTGGAAATGCCTTCAGTCTTGTATTAAATTGGAAGTTAGTTTCACAACCAATCTTGTTGACAGAAGTAGTAGAGGAATGGACAGAGTTGTCCATTGGAATGGAGGAGTATAATTGTCATTCAACTGAACTTCCCTTCTTACAGTTGATTGCCCATAACAGTGGGTCTTGGTAACATGGGGAGGAGTTTTTATTTATCGATACAGCACAGTGAACAAGTCTGTGTCTCCTTTTAGCTGAAGGAGCCTGTGCTATCTAATTACATAATGAATCTAACTATACGTCTTTGGAATGTAGGTGGAAGCCAGAGTACCTGGAGGGAATCCACATAGTTAGGGGAGAAGGTACCAATGCCTTGCAGTCAGTAGTGGGAAATGAACCCAGGTAGCTCGTGCTATAATAGCATTATGGTAATCTGAAAGCTACTGAGTTGCTGCAATTTGTGATAAAATTATTAGCGACATACACAAAATGCTTGTGAAACTCAGCGAGTCAGACAGCACCTATGGAAATGAATAAATAGTTGACATTTTGGGCTGAGACCGTTCATCAAGACTGGAAAGGAAGGAGAAAGAAGCCAGAATGAGAAGATGGGGTAGTGGGAGGAGGACAAGCTAGAAGGTGATGGGTAAAGCCAAATGGTTGGGGGTAATGAAGTAAGAAGCTGGGAGGTGACATGGAAAAGGCAAAGGGCTAGAGAAGAAGAAATCTGATAGAGAAGAGTAGATCATGCAAGAAAGGGGTGGAGGAAGGTGATACAGGTGAGGAGAAGAGGTAAGTAGCCAGAGTGGGTGGACAGAAGAGTGAAAGGGGAGGGGAAAATCTGAAGTGGGAGAAATTGCTGATAATACCATCAGGTTGGAGGTTACCTTGACTGAATGAGATGTTGCTCCTTGAACCTGGGAGCGTCCTCATCGTGGCTGAAGAGTGACACCTTCTTTCTCCCACGATCCACTTTCCTATCAGATTACTCCTTTCTCTAGTCATTTGCCTTTTCCACCTATCACCTCCCAGCTTCTTTCTTCATCTCCCTCCCCCTCCCCCACCCAGCTGGCTTCATCTATTACCTAGCTTGTCGTCCTCCCACCTCCTTATTCTGCTTCTTTCCCCTTTTCAGTGCTGAAGAAGAGTTTCGGTCTGAAACCCAACTGTTTATTCATTTCCATAGATGCTGCCTGACTTGCTGAGTTCCGCCAGCATTTTGTGTATATTGCTCTTGATTTCCAGCATCCGCAGGATCTCTGTGGTTTTGATATTATTAGGTTCCTCAGAACAGAATTCTAGGTTTTAAATGATAAGGAGTGAAAAACGCTTCCATAATGCAACTAAGAGACTTGAAAGTGATATTTTTCTTGTTTGTTTTCCTGATATTAAAGGCTGTGAATTTGAGTAAAGTTCATCAACATGATTCAGTGAATCCCTAAATGGTATTCACTGCAGCCTAAAAGGGGAATTGGGGAATATTATAGATTTGTGGATTGGGTACCAATCAGACTACTTTATCTAGATTTATTGAGTTTATTTTACAAGTGTTAAATTTAGTGATGCACTAAGTCATTAGTGGTAGAGTATTTGAGTAAGGTAATGTTACTTGTGCCAATTATCCAGCTTCTGACCTTCATGAATAGTGGTGACCCCAGCATGTTTTGTATGGAGTTACATGATGGTAATTTAATTGAACATCAGTAAGGAAGAAGTCCATCAATAAGGTCTTGCTGCACCTCTTCCCTTCACCTGTCTGTACTAGTTATTTCCTCCTCTCCAGGCCATGTGAGGAGTCTTGATACAAATAGCGACTGTTCATTTCCTTCCATTGATACCACCTGACTTGCTAAGTTCTTCCACTGCTTTCTTTCTGTGTTACGCCGGATTCACCAGAATGTTGCCTGGATTGAACTTCAACCTGAGAAAGTGATTTGGCTGGGTTTGTTTTTACTGTAAGGAAGGCTGCGGGTGAATCTGGTAGAGCTATATAAAATTACAAGGTGCATAGATAATGTAAAAATTTTCCCCTCAAATGTCAGACTAAAGGATGGGAGACTTGGAGGGGATCTGAGGAAGATTTTATTTTTCACTCATAGGGTGGTTGAAATCTGGACTACACTCAGGGATTGAGGAGGCAGGTACACTTGTATTTAATTGCTAGTATAGGTAAGTATTTGAAGCATTGTAGCATATAATGCCATGGGGTTTGAGTTGAGAAAAGGAATTATTGGTAAATGTTTGATTTGCAGCTGCAGCGTTGATGGGCCAAAGGGCCTGTTTCCATTTTTTACTGACTCCATAAATATTAAAATTATGAAGCAAAGTGAACTCTTAAGAATATGTAAGCTCAGATTTATTTCTGGCAAATCCTGAGTGCTGTTTTAAAAGGCAAGTGAGATGTGCAGCTTTAAAGAAGCACACAGGTACAGAGCAAGGAAGTTATATTAACTTGTCTAAAACAGTAGACCCCAGATGTTGTATAGAGGAATTATATGCAGAATTAAAAGGGCTAAAACCCAACTGACTTATTGGCAGTTTGACAAGTCGTGCTGTGAGACTAATGTATGAACAAAGAAGTGTTTGTTGCATGAGAAACTGCACTGTGTACCCTTATCAGTATGTATGTGATAACGAATGTTTTTAACAGCAGCTCAGACCATACTCGGATCACCTGGGTTGCAGATTTTCCCAAGCTCTGTGAGTGGGGACTCTGTAGTTCAACTGAACAGCGCAAGCTTGCTAATAAACAGTATGTAATTTTAAGTAAGCTGTGTTTGACGATTATTCCCTGGGTTTGAACCTGAAGGCCTCAAGTAGAGTGTCAGATGAACAGTTTTGCAGTCTATATTGTTTTCTCCACCTCTTTGGCTTGCAAGGTGCAGAAAAGATACAAGACAAGATTTTGTCGAGCAACAAATTGAGGTGTTCATTGCTATGCATTATTTACTTTTCTATATGACAGAATTTTAAAAACATGATTTGCATAAGAAATTTTAATCTTTTCTCTTTGAAGTTGCTACCACATTTAATAGGATGCATTAATAATAGTATTGAAGGCATTGATATTGAAGTGTATGTTGAGCAAATAATATTGAATTGGACTATATATAAGCTTTACTCTGCAAACTTGTAACTGCTGCACCCAAGTAGTAATGGCGACAATGAGAGAAATAATTCATTGGTTTGGGATGTTCTGAGGTTGATTATTTGTTTTTCATAATCTTTTTGGATAAAGGAGACTTGTAATGCTAATTGTACCAAATGTGTTTTGCCAAGTTTTAATTTTAATTGTAGCTTGTGTTTTTCTGGATAAACTTTTAGAAACAATGAACTGTATCTGATTCAAAACTATTGCTTTTTAATAATAATTCGATTACTTTTGTAGAACTCCCCTTCTTGCATCTTCAGTATGAAGATGATTGTAAAGTTCCAGTTTTACTTTTAACAAACTGCAACCATAAATAAATTTTTGAAGTACGGCTAGCTAATCATTTGCCAATATTTTCAGAACATCTTGCGGCACTTAACTGAATTTGTTCTATGTAGCTTAAAAACTAATGAAATTTTAAAGTATTTGCAGCCAGTAATGAGTTTTAAATACTAACGTACATCAATGCCAATCTGTGCAGAACATTGCATAGTTGCGTAAGAGCAGCCACATCCCTCAATTTGAAGGTACTTATTGTTCAAGCTTTCAGGTGGGAGTGCATCATTCTAATGATTGTTGAATTGCTAGTAACAATTGGGGAGAAAAGGTTACTAGTCTGTTTCAACTATTTATCCAACTTTCATGACACTTGTTTTGTAGCTAATATTTAAGTGTAAAAGCTAAGCTTTTATTAATGCTCTGGTTTTCTTTGGTACTGTGCTAAAACATTTAGAGTATTATTTGCCATTTTAGTTAATTACAATTCCTTAGCAGTCTATTAAACAGTATCTCACTTCTCCCCATAATGCTGCAGGAGCCAGCAGATCAGTCCCACTATAGATTCCCAACTACAGGAAACATCCTCTCCACATCCACTTTATCCAGGACTTAAAATATTAGATGGGTTGACTGTTATTTGCCATTTTAGTTAATTACAATTCCTTATCAGTCCATTAAGCAGTATCTGGCCCCTCATTCTTCTAAACTCCAATGAGTGCAGGCCCAGAGCTATCAAATGCTCCTTGTGTTAACCCTTTCATCCTCGGGATAATTCTCGTGGACGACCTCTGGACCCTTTCCAAAGCCAGCACAAGGAGCCCAAAGCTGTTCACAGTACTCAGTCTGACCATGCCTTATAAAGCCTCAACATTACATCTTGCTTTTGTATTCTAGTCCTCTCACAATGAATGCAAACATTGCATTTGCCTTCCTTATCACCAACTGAACTTGCAAGTTAATCTTTAGGGAATCCTGCACAAGGGCTCAAGTCCCTTTGCAGTTCTGAGTTTTGAACTTTCTCCCCACTTCGAATAAAGGTATGGATTATATTGTATTTGCCAAAGTGCATAATAATGAACTTCCCTACATGATATTTTTTAAGTGACTTCTTTGCCCATTCCACTGATCTGTCCAAGTCCTCCTTCAGCATCCTTGCTTCCTCAGCACTACCTGTCCCCTTTATCTTCTTTGTATTTTCCGCAAACTTGGCTGTGAAGCAATTAATTCCTTCATCCAAATCATTAACATACAACGTGATCCCAAAACTGACCCCTGAAGCACACCAGCAGTCAATTAAAAAAGGCTCCCTTCATTCCCACTTTTTTCCTCTTGCCAATCAGCCAGTGCTCTATTCATTTTGGTATCTTTCCTGTAATATGATGGGCTCTTGTTAAGCAGCCTTGTGTGGCACTTTGTCAGAGACCTTCTAAAAATCCAGATAAACATTCACTGTTTAGATGCCTGTTTATTCGTCAAGGAATTCTAATGGATTTTTTAGGCAAGAATTCCCCATTAGAACAGTATGCTGACTTTGGCCTATTTTATCATGTGCCTCCAAATACCCTGAAACCTCAACTTTAATAATGGACTCCCGATATCTTTGCAATCACTGAGGTCAGGCTAACTGACCTATATTTCCCTTTCTTCTGCTTCCCTCATTTCTTAAAGAGTGGAGTAACATGCTGTTTTCCAGTCCTTGGGAACCATTCCAGAATCTAGTAATTCTTGAAAGATCATTAATGTCTCCACAATGTCTTCAGTTACCTCTTTTAGAACCCTCCTATGTAGTCCATCTGGTCCAGGTAACTTGACTACATTCAGACTTTTCTGCTTAAGCATCTTCTCATTAGTATTATCAATGACACTCACTTCTGCCCCTGACATTCTCACATTTCTGGCATTCTGCTAGTATCTTCCACAGTGAAGGTTGACTTAAAATACTTAAGTTCCTCCTCCATTTCTTTGTCTCCATTACAACATCTCCAGCGGTCTGATACCCATTCTCATCTCTTTTATTCTTTACATATCTGGAAAAACTTTGTATCTCTTACGTTATTGGCTTTATTATTTATTATCTTGTTATGTTATTTCACGTCTTCTCTCTTTATGGCTTTTTAGTTGCATTCTGTTGGTTTTAAAAGCTTTCCAATTCTTTACCTTCCCACTGATTTTTGCTATATTTTACACCCTCTCTTTTGCTTGCTGTCTTTGATTTCTCTTGTCAGCCATGGTTGCCTCATTGTCCTTTCAGAATACTTCAACTTTGAGGTGCATCTTTCCTGTGCCTTTTGAGTTTCTACCAGAAACAATAACCATTGCTATCCTAGCATCATCCCTGCTCATGTACCCTTCCAGTCAACTTTGGCCAATTCCTCTCTCATGCCTCTAATTTCCTTTACTCCACTGTAATACTGATACATCTGATTTTAGCCTCTCTCCCTCAAACCTCAGGATGAATTCTATAATATTATAATGTCTCCTAAGGGTTATTCTACCTTAAGCTCCCTGATCAAATTTGGTCTTCACATAACACCAATCCAGAATTGCTATTTCCATAGTGTGCTCAAACACAAACTTTTCTTAAAAAGCCATCTCGTAGGCATTCTGCAGATTCCTTCTTGAGCTCCCGCTCCAACTGGATTTTCGCAATTTACTTGCACATTGAAATTTTCATGATTATTACAACATTGCCCTTTTGACGTGCCCTTTCCATCTCCCTTTGTAATTTATAGCCCATGTACTGGCTGCTGTTCAGAGATTTGTATACAGCTCCCTTCAGGATCTTTTTACCCTTTCTGTTTCTTAACTCTTCCCCACAAGGATTTTGCATCTTCCAGTCCTATGTCACTTCTTTCCAAGGATTTGATTTCATTTTTTAGCAACAGCTGTGGCACCCTCTCTGTCCACCCATCTGTCCTTTCAATACAATGTGTAACCTTGGATGTGAAGCTCCCATCTATTTATTTACTTCCAGCTACAACTCGATGCCCACACCATACCTGCCAATCTTAAACTGCTCCGCGAGATCTTGTGTCTTATTCAGTATAGTGTATGCATTCAAGTATAACATGTTCGGTCCTATATTAATCACTTTTTTGATTTTGACCCCCTGTTACACTTTAATTCATCCCACTGACCGCAATTTTACCCTGTCATCTGCCTGTCCTTCCTCACAGTATCACTACACACTGCATCTAGTTGTAAACCAATTGCCCCATCCTCAGCCTGATGATTTCACATCCCCCTTTAACCCCTCCCCAACTGCTCTAGCAAATCTGCCTGCAAAGATATTGGTCCCCATCGGGTTCAGGTGTAATCCATCGTTTTTCTACAGGTCATACCTTCCCCAAAAGAGATCTCAGTTATCCAGAAATTTGAAACCTTGCCTCCACGCCAATTTTTAAGCCACACCTTCATCTACCAAATCATTTTATTCTTGCCTTCACAGGCATGTGCACAGGCCACAATCCTGAGATTAGTAACCGGGTGTCCTGCATTTCAGTTTTCTGCCTAACTTGCTATATTCTGTCTTCAAGACCTGATCCCTTTTCTTACCTATGTTTTTGACCCCAATATAAATTATGACTTCAGGTAGTTCACTCTTCCCTCTTTAGAATGCTGTGAACCTGATCCGAGACCATTTCTGACTGGCACCTGGAAGGCAACATACCATCTGTATGTCTCTTTTACGTCCACAGAATCTGCTTTCTGCTCTTCTAATTATGGAATCCACTTTTGTTACCACACTCCTCACCCCTTCCCTTCCGAGCCACCGAACCAGACTGTGTGCCAGAGACCTGCTTGCAGCAGCTACTTCTTAGTAGATTGTTCTCCTCCTCCCCGCAACAGTATCCAAAGCCATATAGTTATTATTGAGGGAAACAGCCACAGGGGTACTCTACAATGGCTGCCTGTTCCCTTTCCCTCTACTGACAGTCACCCAGGTACCTGCCTCCTGCAATTCAGGGATGATTACCTGACTAGCTCCTATCACCATCTCATTTTGCTCATATGAGCCGAAGGTCATTCTGTTGCATCTCTAGTTCCTTAACGTGGTCACTAAGGAGCTGCAGCTCGACGCACTTCATTTGTTCATTTACAGTTGGCCAAGTAAATACGGCAGCAGACACTGGATGAATTCTGTATTGATGACTGAGGAACTAATACAGTTGTATCGTACTTTAGTAGTATTGGTAATGTCCTAACTTGTTCTGTATTTCATTTAAGTACGTAATTTTTTACTCAGTTTTCTTCTGTATCTTTTTGAAACTTTAGTTAATTGGGGCAGCCACTTGGGCCAAAATGTACAGGTCCTGATGTGTCCTAATTAACTGGAATCCACTATTTGCTTTTTGAGTGTGGTGGGGGAAAGATTGGAGGATGAGGTGGGGTAGGTGAAGGGGATGGGGTGAGAAAACTTAAACTCTGGCAAGTATTTTGAACACAACAGTATTTTGATTTCTGGGGTATATTTACAACTTTTAAAATTTGTTTTTTGTTCACATGCTCTGCATTATTCTCTGATAATTAAATTTGCAGAAACATATTGAATGGCTTGGGCATCAGCATTAAAACTAAACTCTTTCCTCACTTTCATGATATTTGAATGTAACAGGTATACTTGGGTTTTGTTTAATTTGTTTATACAATGTGGCTAGTACTATCTAGCACAGGGGTAGGCAACCTATGGCCCACGGGCCAAATCCGGCCCATGAAGGTAGTTTGACCGGCTTGCAAGCAAATATTGAGGTATTATGCTTATCCGGCCCGCGAGCGATTTTTCCTTATTCTGAGTGTTTCACACGGCCACACTGATGGACATGCATGGCGTCTTGTTACACTGGCCCCAGGTTCCGTTTTGTTCCAAACCCAACACTGGTATATACAAATGACGGGATGGCAGACCACCTTATTAATATGTATTAGCTACTCTCCGTGCACGTGCAGGTTTTCAGATGGGATCGTTCAAATTTATAAACAGAAACAGTGTCACTGTATTTTAACAAGAAATTCACATTAAATATCCAGATATTTACATGTGCTACGATAATTGTTGAATAACTCGCATTTTGAAATAAAATCGAAGAAAAAAATTCTAATGGCAATGAATGCAAAACGCAGGAAGGTAGATGCTGAGTGCAGAAAAAGCAGTGAAAATGAAGGAAATACCCTGCTACGAAGCCTCAAAACGTATTGCAGAAAAGATAAAGCCTTTTACAAATGGAGAGTTTGTCAAAAAATGTTTACTGGCAGTGGTGAATATTGTTTGTCCTGAAAAGAAATCTTTATTTGCATCTATCAGCCTGTCAGGAAGAATGATCACACGGTGAGTTGAAGAAATGTCAGCAGATATTAAAAGTTGTTTAAGGGATGCCTGCAACGAATTGCATTTGTTTCCAATTGCGCTTGATGAGAGTACAGACTTGAGAGACATTGCTCAACTTGCAGTGTTTGTGCGAGGAGTGACCTCAACTTTTCAAATTTTTGAAGAGTTGATTCAATTAATTCCTATGAAGGACACGGTTACTGGAGCAGACATTTTTGAAGCTTTGCTGAAAATGATGTCAGAAATGAAACTTAATGTGTCGAAGCTAATTGGCATCACAACTGATAGGGTACCAGCAATGGTGGGACAGAAAAACTAAACTGAGTTCTTTGATTACTAATTGGCATCCTTGGTTAAGCACAAATGATTTTCTAGCATGTGTTATTCATTAAGTTGAGGCAAAACATAA